>NC_089500.1:61831029-63080196 GCF_036850765.1 Saccopteryx bilineata
TCTGTGGCATTCTATTGGCCCAGCCCAAAGTCAGTGTGGGAGGGAACGACATGGGATGGCTCACTGGGGAGCCAACTTGGGAGACTAGTGACCATAAGTGCCTATTTGTTAGAGACCTATTGCTGTTGTGTACATTATTTAATCTTTTCAGCATCTGTGTCAATGGTCACTTTATACATATGAAAAATGAGGTACTGAGAAGCTAAATAACTGCTCTAAGGTGACATATTGGTAGACCTAAAATTTTAACTCATGTCTGTGAAACATGATTGTATCGCTAACACCATATCTTGCTCATATTTTCCCTCAGGTGCCTCTGGGAAAGGGAAGACGCTGTGTTGTTTTAGCAGATGGATTCTATGAGTGGCAACAATATCCGGGAACAAGCCAGAGGCAGCCATACTTCATCTACTTCCCCCAAGTCAAAACAGAAAAGGTATTATCAGCACTCACAATAAATATTTAGAAAAATACAGAGAAACTAATCCAAACAAGGACCTTTTTTTTTATTCCCTCATAGAGTTTTTTAAAAAAATAACAGCTTTATTGAGACATAATTTACCTTTTAAAGTATGCAAGTCAGCCCTGGCTAGATAGCTCAGTTGGTTAGAACATCATCCTGAAGCACAAAGGTTGCCAGTTCAGTCCCCAGTCTGGGCACATATAGGAATGGATTGATGTTCCTGTCTCTCTCTAGTCCTCTCCCTTCCTCTCTCTAAAATCAATAAAAAATGCCCTGGCCAGGTAGCTCAGTTGAGTAGAGCAGCATCCTGAACTGCAGAGTTTGCTGGTTCAATCCCCAGTCAGGGCACATATAGGAACAGATCAATGTTCTTGTCTCTTTTTCACTCTGTCCCTTCCTCTCTCTAAAAACAATAAAATAAACATTAAAAAATAAATAAATAAAAATAAACATTAAAGTAAAAAAGTATGCAAGTCAGTTATTTTTTTAAGTATAATTAAAGTTGTGCAACCATCATCACTATTTTTTTGAAGAGCTAAACAAATATTTTATCTATAAAGTATGCAAATTTGAACAGCTAGATTGTACAAGAAATTGCTTGAAAACTCCTTTTTTGGTTTTTTTTCTGTATTTTTCTGAAGCCGGAAACGGGGAGAGACAAGCAGACAGACTCCTGCATGCGCCTGACCGGGATCCACCTGGCACACCCCCTGGTGGGCAGAGCGTCACCCCTGGTGGGCGTGCGGGTGGATCCCGGTCGGGCGCATGCGGGAGTCTGTCTGACTGTCTCTCCCCATTTCCAGCTTCAGAAAAATACAAAAAAAAAAAAAAAAAGAAAGTTATGATTTCATAAATTATCTAGCTTTTTTCTTATTGTGTAAGGTGGAGGTGACACTCTTTCTAGCTTTCTGTATTCTAGGCCTTGAACTGAATCTTAAATGTCAAGTAGGAGTTGGCATGATAAGAAGGGTGGGAAGTCCTGTCCTGTGGTGGCACAGTGGATGGACTGTTAACCTGGAATGCTGTGGTTCCCAGCTTGAAACCCAGAGCTTGCCCAGTCGAGGTGCATACGAGAAGCAACTACTACGAATTGATGCTTTTTGCTTTTCTTCCCTCCCCCCTTTTTCTCCTCTCTTTAAAATCAGTAAGCCTTTTTTTAATCTTTATTAAAAAAAAGCGTGAAAAG
This sequence comes from Saccopteryx bilineata, assembly GCF_036850765.1. NCBI lineage: Eukaryota > Metazoa > Chordata > Mammalia > Chiroptera > Emballonuridae > Saccopteryx > Saccopteryx bilineata. The sequence continues at coordinate 61,832,679 of NC_089500.1, forward strand.
GACATTTTAGGCAGGGGTGGGATGGGTTGTTTCACTAAGTCATTGGGAACAAAATTGCATGATGGCTTCATTACAGACAGCTTGGTTTGGTTCAGATTAACACTGTAAGTAAAAGCTGGAATGATGGGCCAGATCACAGAAGGCCTCAATGCCTAGTGAAGGTATTAAATTGTATTCTGAAAGCATTGCAAGAGGCATAAATCTGTAACGTCAGTGGTTATTTGCCACCAATCCTTTTTCCTTTGAAAGAGTTATAAGACATGGACTAAATTACTTCTAAAATGATTGCAATGCTCTTAATTCTGTGGTAGTGCCTAATATGCATGTAGAAAAAAGCTACTGAGTATCTATCTGCCCATGTATTTTGCTTTAGTCAGTCAGCACTGATGCTGCAAACAGTCCTAAGGACTGGGAGAAAGACTGGAACAATTGGAGGCTGTTAACAATGGCTGGGATCTTTGACTGCTGGGAGCCACCAGAGGGAGGAGACTGCCTGTATTCCTACACCATCATCACAGTGGACTCCTGCAAAAGCTTGAATAACATACACCACAGGCAAGTCACACTTCTTATTCCTGGGTCTAAAAGGATTCAGAGAGGATTTGTTCTCTTTGATTTTAGATAGGTAGCTTTTGGAATTTAAAGTTTCTATATGCACAAATTTAGACAGGAAACTAAGACACTTGCTTCACAAAATATAGTCAATTTGTGACATGCATCCCTAAAAATCACTACATTATGCAAAATTGTACAATAAAAACCACAGAATTTATTGGAAAAGTGGGGTTAAGAGGATGACAGCTTTGGCTGGATAGCTTGGTTGGTTAGAGAATCATTCCAATATGCAAAGGTTGCCGGTTCGATCCCTGGTCAGGGCACATACAGAAACAGATCAATATTTCTCTCTCAAATCAATAAATAAATTGTAAAAATAAATAAATAAAGATAACTAAAGTTAAAAACTGTGTCAGTGACAAACAAAATAGAAACAGAGGCATGGATACATGGAACAAATAGACAGTTGTCTGAGGGGAAGGGGTTTAGGGGCTGGATGAAAGAAGGTGAAAGGACTAGCCAAAAAAGTATATACATAACACATAGACACAGTCAGCAGTGTGGTGACAGCCAGAGGAAAAGGGGGCTGGAGGTTGGAAAGGGGTCGGGAGGATGGGGACCAAAAGAGATGTTGCCAGGAGCAGAGGGTGCATGATGGAGTGGGCACATGGTGGTTTGTCCAGTTGCCCATTTCGCAACCTAAACCTGTATGGTTTTGCGAACCAACGTCATCCAATAAATTTAACAAAAGAATAATTTGAAAAACATTTTGTGACATATTAAAAAATAATAGAAATCTATTAAAAACTACCACAGTTTTATGCATTTAGTGGTTAAGAAATAGCCTGACCAGGCCATGGTGCATTGGATAAGAGCGTCAGCCTGGGACACTGAGGACCTAGGTTCAAAACCCCCAAGATCGCCAGACCAGGCAGTGGCGCAGTGGATAGAGCATCAGACTGGGATGCGAAGGACCCAGGTTCGAGACCCCAAGGTTGCCAGCTTGAGTGCGGGCTCATCTGGTGTGAGCAAAGCTCACCAGCTTGGACTCAAGGTCGCTGGCTTGAGCAAGGGGTTACTTGGTCTGCTGTAGCCCCATGGTCAAGGCACATATGAGGAAGCAATCAATGAACAACTAAGGCGTCACAACGAAAAACTGGTGATTGATGCTTCTCATCTCTCTTTGTTCCTGCCTGTCTGTCCCTATCTGACTCTCTCTCTCTGTCTCTGTAAAAAAACAAAACAAAAAACTTATTTTTCGCTCCATAAGATGCATGTGCATTTTCCCCTCCACTTTTGAGGGGGGAGTGTGTCTTATGGAGCAAAAAATACCATATCTAATATATACACTGGAGTGCTCAGTTTTATGTGCTAGGCCAATGCAAAACATAGTACACACTTCACTGATGAGTAATACAGTTGATTTTAGGAGAAAAATGCATAAACATCGATTTTAATAATTATTCTCATTTCAACAAATCAAACATACTTTTTAGCCTGACCAGGTGGTGGCACAGTGGATAGAGCAACAGACTGGGACGTGAAGGACCCACGTTTGAAACCCTGAGGTTGCTGGTTTCAGCATAGGCTCATCTGGCTTGAGCACAGGCTCACCAGCTTGAGCGCGGGCTCACTAGCTTGACCATGGGATCATAGACATGACCCCATGGTCACTGGCGTGAGCCCAAAGTCTCTGGCTTGAGCAAGGGGTTATTTGCTCTGCTGTAGCTCTCCCCTCACCCCCAGTCAAGGCACATATAAGAAAGCAATCAATGAACAACTAAGACGGCACAATGAAGAATTAATGCTTCTCATCTCCCTTCCTGTCTGTCTGTTCCTATTTGTCCCTCTCTCTGTCTCTGTCAAAAAAACCCAACCAAACACATACTTTAAAAAATATTTTACAGGGAGTAGGTGAACATTGTGCTCACCTCATCTCGCGACGATATCAAAATTACAACTAAATTTAGATCCAGTTATAATTACTGTTCACTGTCTTTGCCATAAAACTTTATAAGTTGGGTCCTGGCCGGTTGGCTCAGTGGTAGGGCGTCGGCCTGGCGTGCGAGAGTCCCGGGTTCAATTTCCGGCCAGGACACAGAGGAGAAGCACCAATCTGCCTCTCCACCCCTCCCCCTCTCCCTCCTCTCTGTCTCTCCCTTCCCCTTCCGCAGCCAAGGCTCCATTGGAGCAAAGTGGGCCCGGGCGCTGGGGATGGCTCTGTGGCCTCTGCCTCAGGCGCTAGAATGGCTCTGGTTGCAACAGAGCAGCACCCCAGATGGGCAGAGCATCGCCCCCTGGTGGGCATGCCGGGTGGATCCTGGTCAGGCGCATGTGGAAGTCTGTCTGACTGCCTCCCCGTTTCCAACTTCAGAAAAATACAAAATAAACACACACACACAAAAAAAAACTTTATAAGCTGGCTCTCCCTAATGTTGAGTTTCGTGTCCTGTCAAGTAGTGGTCAGGGAGTACATGGCAGCAATCAGCAAGTTAAGCACAGAGGAAGGGCAAGCTTCCTTTGTGATGATTTGTGCTATCAACTGACTCACATCTATCTCCTTATTCTGTCTCTTCTAACCAATGTCTTGACCTCACTGGCTAGGATGCCTGCCATATTAGATGGAGAGGAGGCCGTCTCTAAATGGCTTGACTTTGGTGAGGTCTCAACTCAGGACGCTCTGAAGTTAATCCACCCCATAGAGAACATCATCTTCCATCCAGTCTCTCCCATTGTGAACAACGTCCGAAACAACACTCCTGAGTGTCTGGCTCCTGTTGACTTATTTGCCAAAAAGGTAAGGGCCTGTGACTGACCGTTCTTTGTGAGTTTTCTCTCTCCTGTCAGTTTAGCATTTTCTTTTAGGATATGGCCTTTTACAATCATAGCTTTAATTTTTAAAGAAGTATTTGATTTGATTGATTGATTTTGTAGAGAGATAAAAGGAGGGAGGAAGAGAGAGAAACATTCATTTGTTGTTCTGCCGTTGGGCAGATAAAATATATTATGCTCACTTTGTTAAAGATGGTGCTGCCCACATGGAAGCCCATCATCGCCCAGGTGATTAGTTGCCCTTCTTGCTTGGAATGGGCATGATTATATTAATGTGTGTTGGGGTGGGCTGTGTTCAGGCAGGATCCTTGTAGCCTGGGGCTTGGTTTTAGGACTAAACCTTTCCCACCCTTTTTGATGTAGGGTAGTACACTCTCATGAGGAATACCATTATGCCTCAGATAAGTGACTTTGTATTAGAGACTTTCTTATTTGTATATTGGATTAAAGGTTTTGATTTCTACTCTATAAAATAGGGGCAGACCGGGAGCTTGCTCTCTCCGTTCCTGAGATTAGCATTAGAGAGGAGAGCAGAGAAAGGCCACGTGGAGGAGGCCAGGAGAAGCAGCCAAGATGATGGGGTGCTAAGGGAGAACCCAGTTTGTGCAGAGTTTGTGCAGGGAGAAGGAAGGAGATGGGGAACAGAGGTGAATAAGTCTGGTGAGCTAGAAACCTTTGATTCTAGGAAACTCGGATAAGTCAGTAGCTTTGTGAGCAGTGAATAAATAGGTTTTGGAGCCCAGTGTGTGTTTTTACTTGCCCGCCGGGTACAAGCTAGGATTAAAGATGATGGCCCACCAGTTCTTGGCCCCAGTGTTTCATTACCGTCTGTCCAAATCTAATGCGAACCTGCATGGGCCAGGCGGCTGTGATGGTGGCCGTGGCTACTGGCCTTACATCTGCTTATTATGCATTCATTGTTTGATTCCTTTTTTATTTATTTTTTTGTTAAGTAAGAAATGGGAAGACATTAGACTCCCACATGTACCCCGACCGGGACCCACCCAGCAAGCCCACTAGGGAGCGATGCTCTGCTTCTCTGGGGCAGTTGCTTCATTGCTCAGCAGCCAAGCTATTTTAGCGCCTGAGGCAAGGCCATGGAGCCATCCTCAGTGCCCAGTGCTAACTTGCTGTAACCTAGATGCAAGAGGGGAAGAGAGAGAGAAAGAGAGAGGGAAGGGGGAAGGGTAAAGAAGCAGATGGTCGCTTCTCCTGTGTGCCCTGACTGAGAATCAAACCTGGGACATCCAGACACTGGGCCAGTGCTCTACCATTGAGCCAACCAGTCAGGACCCATTGGTTGATTCTTGTATGTGCCTTGACCAGGGATTGAAACCACAACCTTGGTGTATCAAGAGGATGCTCTGACCAACTGAGCTACCTGACCAGGGCCCAAAGCTTTAATTTAAACCACCCCAAAATTGATATTCCTTATTCATGGCAAGAGTGAACTGAGCAGTGAGCAGTGATTCAAAGCAGGCTTCAACTCAGAGTCCTCAGGAGAGCTCTTTCAAAATGTAAATGCCTCCTGACCTGTGGTGACGCAGTAGGTCGAACATCATTCTGGAATGCTGAGGTTGCCAGTTTGTAGCCCCAGGCTTGCCCAGTGTAAAGCCAGTAGCAACTGCCACCATCACAGCCACCTGGCCCATGCAGGTTTGCATTGGATTTGGACAGACAGTAATGAAACAACAGAGCCAAGAACTGGTGGGCCATTAGCTTTAATCCTAGCTTGAACTCCGCGGGCAAGAAATACACACAGTGGGAAAATATTTCCCTTTCCATTCAGAGCTCCCAAAGCCACTGATTTATCCGAGTTTTCTAGAATCAAAGGTTTCTACCCCACCAGCCTTATTCACCTCTGTTTCCCATCTCCTTCTCTCTGCACAAACTGGCTTTTTCTTCAGCACTCCACCATCTTGGCTGCTTCTCCTCTCCTCCACGTGGCCTTTCTCTGCTCTCCTCCAGCATGGGCTCCTCTGCTCCATTTTATAGTGTAGAAATCAAAACCTTTAATCCAATATACAAACAAGGAAGTCTCTGATACAAATTCACTTATCTGAGGCATAAATGTGATTCCTCATAAGAGTGCAGCACCTCACATTATGCAACAGTCAAGGGTGTGGGGAAAAGCTTAGTTTTTTTTTTTTTGTTTTTTTTTTTTACAGAGGCAGAGATAGACAGGGACAGACAGACAGGAACGGAGAGAGATGAGAAGCATCAATCATCAGTTTCTCGTTGCGCGTTGCGACTTCTTAGTTGTTCATTGATTGCTTTCTCACATGTGCCTTGACCGCGGGCCTTCAGCAGACCGAGTAACCCCCTGCTGGAGCCAGCAACCTTGTGTCTAAGCTGGTGAGCTCTTTGCTCAAGCCAGATGAGCCCGCGCTCAAGCTGGCGACCTCGGGGTCTTGAACCTGGGTCCTTCCGCATCCCAGTCCGACGCTCTATCCACTGCGCCACCACCTGGTCAGGCGGGAAAAGCTTAGTTTTTAAAAGATCTTAGTATTAGAAGGGTGGGAAAGGCTAAGTCTTAAAACTAAGCCTTAGGCTATAACGACCCTGCCTGCTTACAGCCTGTCCCCCACACCCAATGCAAACTATAAGCGAGCAAACATATACATTATATTTGCAAAGTTATTTGACCCACATTCCACCCCTTTTGCTTTCTTACAATCTAAAGCACAGGTATTCCTGCACAAGGAAATTAGGCACATTACACAAATTACAACAACATGACAAATCATACAATTTCAACAATTACAAAGGTACATTTCACCAGTCTCTGAGCACTTTGTCAAAAGTGCAAGTGTCCTCGGACTTCTCTCCAGCCATGGGAAAAGCTTCCCGGGGCAGGGGTGTGCTTCCAGCAAAGCCGACCCTTACCCCCATCAGGGTATTTCACATTGTCCAAAATTTGTAAGTCCATCCAACAAAGGAGCCAGTGCCCACTCCGGGTTGTAGTCCAGAAATCAGTCCACACACATGGGGCCTAAGCCACCCCCTTCATCCCTGCCGTCCTGGCAGGTCTTACACTGTCCCAAGGAGGAGCATGTGGCAATGGCAGTCAGCATTTCCATCTCTGCTCCGGAGAGCATGATGGTATTCGCCCCTATATCCCAAAATCGCAGACCTACCAGGGGTGTAGTAGGTACTCCTTGCTGCTGGGCTCTCACCTTCTGGAGACTGCAGATCGCAACTCCAGCCTGATTCTCCTCATCCTCCAAAGAGGAACTGGAAACACCAGCTCCTGCTGTCAGGCTTGAGCCCCCGGCGGCTGCCGCCTTCTGCTCCATGGGCTTTGCAGCCCCAGCCCCGGCCTCCCACCGCTGCTGGCTCTCCACAATATCCAGGGCAATCTGCAACTCATGAACTTGTGATCCTTCTTCAGCGGCTGCTCAGTTTCCAGGTGAATCTCGTGAACCTGGTCGGCCACCTCTGGTGCTTGCTCCAGCTCCTTCCACTGCTTGGTTTGCAGGTCCTGGGCAGCCTCTTCCACAGAGCTCTTGGTTTCCTTACGCATGGCTGTAAAAGTCAGCCAGCCTATGGCCCCCAAAAGTACAGCCATGGGGAACCATATCAGCAGCCATTCCTCTACTCCACTGCTCAAAGGTGGTGGTGGCTCCATACCAATCTGTATTCAATCCTGGTGACTACACCAAATGTAAAGCCAGTAGCCACAGTCACCATCACAACCGCCGGGCCCATGCAGGTTCTCATTTGATTCGGACAGATGGTAATGAAACAATGGAGCCAAGAACTGGTGGATCATTAACTTTAATCCTATCTTGCATCTGGTGGTCAAGAAATACACCCAGTGGGAAAACATTTCCCTTTCCATTCAGGGCTCCCAAAGCCACTGACTTATCCGAGTTTTCTAGAATCAAAGGTTTCTACCTCACCAGCCTTATTCACCTCTGCTCCCCATCTCCTTCTTTCTGCACAAACTGGCTTTTTCTCCTCTCCTCCACGTGGCCTTTCTCTGCTCTCCTCCAGCATGGGTTCCTCTGCTCCATTTTATAGTGTAGAAATTAAAACCTTTAATCCAATATATAAACAAGGAAGTCTGATACAAATTCACTTACCTGAGGCATAAATGGGATTCCTCATGAGAGTACACCATCCCCACATCATGCAACAGTCAAGGATGTGGGGAAAAGCTTAGTTTTGAAATGATCTTAGTATTAGAAGGGTGGGAAAGGCTTAGTCTTAAAACTAAGCCTTAGGCTATAATGACCCTTCCTGCTTAGAGCCTGTCCCCCACACCCAATGCAAACTATAAGCGAGCGAACGTATACATTATATTTGCAAATTTATTTGACCCACACCCAGTCAAAGGACATAGAGAGGTAACTACAAGTTAATGCTTCTTGCTGCCCTTCTCTCTCTTTCTTCCTTTCTTTCTAAAGTCAATAATTTTTTTAAATAAAAAACATAAATGCCAGACCCTACTGAGTCAATCAGTATTCAGGACTGAGTCTGGACTTCTGTATCTTTTTTTTTTTTTTTTTTTCTTTTCATTTTCTGAAGCTGGAAACAGGGAGAGACAGTCAGACAGACTCCCGCATGCGCCCGACCGGGATCCACCCGGCACGCCCACCAGGGGGCGATGCTCTGCCCATCCTGGGCGTCGCTATGTTGCAACCAGAGCCACTCCAGCGCCTGAGGCAGAGGCCACAGAGCCATCCCCAGCGCCCAGGCCATCTTTGCTCCAATGGAGTCTTGGCTGCGGGAGGGGAAGAGAGAGACAGAGAGGAAAGCGCGGAGCGCGGTGGAGGGGTGGAGAAGCAAATGGGCGCCTCTCCTGTGTGCCCTGGCCGGGAATCGAACCCGGGTCCTCCGCACGCTAGGCCGACGCTCTACCGCTGAGCCAACTGGCCAGGGGCTTTAAGAAGCTCTTCAGTGAGGTTGGTAGTAAGCCAAGCTTGAGGACTCCTAATCTACAGGGTGATTGTGAGAGAGACAAAAGAGCCCTTGCCCATAATTGTATTTCTACCTGTAACCAACTGTGACTTTTTTGGTAAAGACTTTATTTATTACCCTGCCTGGATAGCTCAGTTGGTTAGAGCATTGTCCCAAAGCATAGAGGTTGCCAGTTTAATTTCCGATCAGGGCCCACACGGCAACAGCTAGATGTTTCTCTCTCTCTCTCACTGAAATTAATAAATAAAAAATAAAAATACCTTAACATTCATTAAAAAAAATATTATTGACTTGAGAGAGAGAGAGAAAGAAAAAGGCAGTAGGGGTGTGGTGGGGAGGAGCCAGAAGTATCATCTCATAGTTGTTTTTTGTATGTGCCTTGAATGGGCAAACCCTGGAGTTTTGAACTGGCTGAGAATGACCTCAGCATTCCAGGTTTACGCTTTATCCACTGGGTCTCCAGAAGTCAGGCCCAAATGTGTGATTTTTTATGTCTCTTCTTTGTACCTCTGCTTTCTCAACCACAAATTGGAGAAGTTCTAATCCTTGTTCTCCTTCATGATGATTTGATAAAATTCCTGCCATAAACTTTAACATTTTAGAATTGGTAAGGATCCTGAAGAAGTTGAACAAGCAAATGGCCTGCAGTCGGGAGAGAAGCTCCAGAGCAAAAAACTGGCCCTACTGACATTTGGGGATAATGGTTTAGGAATCACAACTGTTTTTGCTTCTTCTTCAATTTTTTGAAAGACTTTCAGTAGAATAGGAACCAAGTCTTCTTTAAATGTTTGATAAAATTCACTGGTATAGCCGTCAGGGCCTGGACTTTTATTTTTGGGGAGGTTTTTAATGTTTTTTTCTATTTCTTCTCTACTAATAGGTCTGTTTAGGCTTTCTGCTTCTTCTTGACTCAGTCTAGGAAGGTTGTATTGTTCTAGGAATTTATCCATTTCTTCTAGGTTGTTGAATTTAGTGGCATAAAGTTTTTCATAGTATTCTACAATAATTCTTTGTATATCTACAGTGTCCGTGGTGATTTCTCCTCTTTCATTTTGGATTTTGTTTATATGAGTTCTTTGTCTTTTTTCCTTGGTAAGTCTTGCCAAGGGTTTGTCAATTTTGTTGATCTTTTCAAAGAACCAGCTCCTTGTTCTATTAATTTTTTCTATAGTTTTTCTGTTCTCTATTTCATGTCACAGTGTTTTTTAGGTGGCCTACCGAGTTCTGAAGTAGGACAGGGCTCTGAGTGTTCCAAGAATGTGTCTTGGAATGCCTGAGAAGTGTTAAGGCAATGATTGCAAGCACAGCTGTCCTCTTCTTTAAATCTTTAAAAGTTTTTCATACCTACAGTCAAGTTCATCTATTTTCTTTTGTCTCATTTCTTTGCAAACTCCTGCAATCCTGATACTTTTTTAATTAGATGCCTCTAAAAATGATTTTGCACTAGACAATGCTCTTTTTGTGTGTGACAGAGACAGAGAAACAGATAGGGACAAATAGGGACAGACAGGAAGGAAAAGAGATAAGCATCAATTCTTCATTGTGGCACCAATTCTTTGTTGTGGCACCTTAGTTGTTCATTGATTGCTTTCTCATATGTGCCTTGATGGGGGGGAGGGGGTGGCTACCACAGATTGAGTGACCCCTTGCTCAAGCCAGCGACCTTGGGCTCAAGCTGGTGAGCCGTGCTCAAACCAGATGAGCCCGCGCTTAAGCCAGCGACCTTGGGGTTTCAAACGTGGATCCTCCACGTTCCAGTCTGATGCTCTATCCGCTGCACTACCACCTAGTCAGGGCACAGTGCTTCATTTTTGCCATGGTCTTTACACCAAAAGAATTCACTTTCTGGCCTGACCAGGCGGTGGCGCAGTGGATAGAGCGTCAGACTGGGATGCAGAGGACCCAGGTTCGAGACCCCGAGGTCGCCAGCTTGAGCATGGGCTCATCTGGTTTGAGCAAAAGCTCACCAGCTTAGACCCAAGGTCGCTGGCTCGAGCAAGGGGTTACTGGGTCTGCTGAAGGCCCGCGGTCAAGGCACATATGAGAAAGCAATCAGTGAATAACTAAGGTGTTGCAACGCACAATGAAAAACTAATAATTGATGCTTCTCATCTCTCTGTACCTGTCTGTCTGTCCCTGTCTATCCTCTCTCTGACTCTCTCCCTGTCTCTGAAAAAAAAAAAAAAAAAAAAGGCACTTTCTGGAGAGGTGGCATTATGTGAATTCAGAATCTTCAGTTCGGGGATGGGGTGCAGGTCACGGAAGCAGAAGAGCAGTGCTGACAAGGAAAGGCTGTGCAGAGGCTGCACAGTAGGGAAACACCTGTTCAGCCTGAGGTTGAATCCCCACTTGTGGAGGCTATTTGAAACTGCCTCCCCACCTTCATTTCCCATCTCTCTGCCTAGTCCCACTGAGTTACATTATTTTCCCTGAGAATGTTGCATTCTCTGCATATTTGAATGCCTGTCAGTGCTCTTCTCTGAATGGCCCACATACCAACGTGAGGCCTTTTCTAAGAGTTATTCCCTACCCCTTTCACCCCTTGGAGCATACTCAGTTGTTTCTTTCTTCCCACTACTGACCCTTAGTAACATTTTCTAAATCTGGGTCAGTATCTTGTTTCTCCCCCTTCGTTTTTCCTTGGAGTTGTCCTTTTCCCAAAAGCTTGAGCTGACTGGTTTGAGCTTTTTTTGTCTTTTTTTCTAGGAGCCCAAGGCAAGTGGCAGCAGCCAGATGATGTTACAGTGGCTGGCCACAAAGTCACCCAAAAAGGAAGAGCCCCAAACATCCCAGAAAACAGAGTTAGATGTGCCCCACTGGTCCAGCCAGTTTCTGCAGAAGAGCCCATTCCCCACCAAGAGAGGTGGTGCTAGACTCCTGGAAAGATGGCTGAAGCAGGAGGAGGAGGAGGAGCCAGTGGCCAAGCGGCCTCACAGCCAGTAATACAGGATTTTCACAGACCAAGGTCATGGTTTGCTACACTAAACACTCTTGCTGATAACAGGTTCTTGCATTCTGTGTCTGTGGATTTGCTTTGGGAGGAGGTAGCACAGTGCTAGTTAACAGTTGTGGCCAGGGGTTCATGGGGGAGTGACTTTCCTGGGTATGACCAGAACCCACAGTGGGCAGCCAGGGAAGGAGAGAGTTCACCTCCCTGAATTTGAAGGGATTCATTATGCCTGCCGCCCTCTCTTCGTAGGACTAGTAGAGCCTTCCCTCAAAGCCTGATCCTGTTGGCAATTCTCAGCACCAACCAGACCTGGTGCTGCTATCAAAAGGCATTTTCTGATCAGCTTTGGGCTCTTTTCAGTCATTTGGAATTCTTTTTTTTTTTTTTGAGATTTCATTTATTTATTTTTAAAGAAAGGAGAGAGAAATGTGGGGTGAGGAAGAGTAGGAAGCATCAACTCATAGTTGCTTCTCATCTGTGCCTTGACCAGGCAAGCCCAGAGGCTCGAACCAGTGACCTCAGCATTCTAGGCCCATGCCTTATCCACTGGGCCACCACAGGTCAGGCTAAGAAAATTTTTTAAGAAAAAACAATTTTAGGTAGGCAATTGTAAGGAAGATAACAGTTATACAAGCCAGGGCTACATGATTCTTCCACAGGCCCCAAGATGAGAGGTTGACAACCCTGGCTTATCAAGAATTCTTCTCCAGTACATATTGCAAAGCTACAGGTGTTGTTTGCTGTTACATTGAGTCCCAGGCAGAAGTTTTGTCCCAAAAATTCATTATGCTCCAAAGCCACATTGCCATATAGAGCAATGCTGAAGTACTCAAGCCACGAGATCCAAGGCCCAATTGTTCTGAGATTGACCAACAGCCCTGCAAAAATCTAACAAGAAGTATGTTATACAAGTAAATATAATACTTTCTATCGTCCTTATGGGTAGTACATCAGCTAACAGTTTCCCAAAGAAATAAGATGACACTCTGTAGTATCCACTGATATGTTCATGTATAAAGAGCTTCTTCTCTGCCACAAAGAGTTCCAGGAAGGCCATACTAGTGAAACACTGTTTGTCAGTCAGGAAGAAGAGCACTCCAGCTCTATTCTGGATTCCTGTAGGGTCATTTTTTAGATCATAGGAAATGACACCAAGAGCCAGTGCTAGGAAAATTGTTACGATTATCTCAGCTATAGAGGCCTGGGGATTACCCAGCAAGTGCTTGAAGGAATGCCTGGAAATCCATCTGACTTGATGACAGAAGGAGGTGGCATAGGTGATCTCCTTGAAGCCCTCGCTCTTCTTCTGAACCCCTGAGAGTTGATCTAACTCAACTTTCACTTCTCTGAAGAAAGTAGAGTTGACATAGAGCTCAGCTAATTTTTCCACGAGTGGCTTATCTCTCTTGGAAGGCTCTTCAGTATCGTTTGCTTCTCCATCCTTGTCCTCTCTGGTTAATACCACAGCAGAGAATTCTCCATTAATGATATCCAAGAGGAAGTCTGCAGGGTTATTATAGGGCTCACGGTGGTAACCAGCTGATGCAAAGTATCCCAAGGCCTCATGAGCAGGCCCATGGAACACCAGTCTTCCTGAGGCCAGTAAGGTGAGGCTATCAAACAACTTGAAGATGGAATAACGAGGCTGATGAATGGAGAAGATGATGGTTCGTCCCTGTTGAGACATCCTCTTCAGGAGCAAAAGGACAGCATTTGCTGTGCTTGAGTCTAAGCCAGTTGTGGGCTCATCCAGGAACAAGATGGACGGATTGATGATGAGCTCCATTCCAATACTCGTCCTTTTCCTTTCTCCTCCTGACACTCCACGGGTGAAGTGAGTTCCAACCTTGAATCTGCCACTTCCGTCAGACCTAACTCTTGAATGACCATGTTTATCCGTTCATTTTTTTCATGATTCGTCATAGTGGTTGGAAGCCGAACTGCTGCTGAGAACTGTAAATTTTCTCTCATTGTCAGAGTTCCCATCACAACATCATCTTGTACCACGTAACCTGAGTTACATTTGAAATTGGCAGGTCGAGGTGCTCCGTTTATCAAAACATCTCCAGATAATCCCTGAGGATCTTTCCTTGCAGCTAAGATATCTAACAGCGAAGATTTGCCTCCACCTGTGGGTCCCAGAATGGCGTTGAGGCCAGGTCTCATGATCCCATTGACATTCATTAGTATTTCTTTCTCAACTGTTTTTTGACAAAGTAGAAAGCCACTCTTCATTTTCACACGATAGCAGATGTTATGAAAACTTAACACAGCTCCTTCAGTAAACGTCTCCAGGTCGTTGGGGGTCCTCCTTGGGCAGCTGCTAGTTTTCCTATACGCAAAGAACACCTGGGAAGACAGCGCCCTGGGGTCACGGTCACGGTCACGGTCACAAGCAATGAGCTTCCAGCAGGGACTTCAAGGAGGCAAATGCAGGAAGAGCCGATGCGGGCTTCGCCTCCCACGCTTCTGGCTACAAGCTGGCCACGGTCCCTTCCTCACACCCAGACTCTCCGGGTTCCACGACCGTGGAAGGTGTGGAAGACGTGGTACCGCCTGCCTGGCTGGGATAAGTGCTGGAGCCGAGCCCACATCCAGTGTAGTGCAGGTACCGAGTCTCAGACTGGACCCGCCGCCATCCGTTGGTGGGCTGGGGTCACAGACACGACTGTGCTGCAGCACGCAGGGAAAACCCGAAAGCTCAGTCTCCAGGGTTCGTATGAAATGAGCAGCTGGCAATTACAGGACGCCGCCCCAGCTCATCAGTACCGGTCTGGTAGATGAAGTTGGTTAGCACTGGTGTCCCCTGCACCTAAGCCTGGAATTAAGTTCTTAACACATTTTTTCTGAATAAATTATATTTGATAAACTGTCTATATTTCAGAAAATGCTGGTACTGGTGGGGGGAGTCTGGATCTTACTATTTGGGGCTTTCTGTAAAGACAAAATTGCTATTTTGGAAACAATAAAAAGCCTTGGTGGACGGTTCTTTTGTTGAATCTCCTTTCTATCAATATCTTGGAAGCCTCAGTCCTTCAGCTTACAACCAACCTGACTGAATACCTGCCAAACACAAGGGACTGGGGGAGGAACAGCGTACAGAGGCCAAGACCCTGTTCTCACAGACAACATAGAGTCTGGGTGAGGAGAAGGCCCAGCCATAGCCCTCCAAGTCCTCGCACATCCCCAGCTGTGCTGTGCTGTGCTGTGCTGTGCTGTGTAGTGTAGGAGGCACAATACAGAGATGGAATTAACTCACTGATGGATTTTAGGGGGAAATTTATTATGGTTAATAACAATAAAAAGGGTTTTGAAGTTATGTACTCTAAAATAGAATAAAGAAATGAAGGCCCTGGCCGGTTGGCTCAGTGGTAGAGCGTCGGCCTGGCGCGCGGAAGTCCCGGGTTCGATTCCCGGCCAGGGCACACAGGGCCCTTGTGCATAGCCTCTGGGAATAAAGAAAGGTCACCACATTCTGAAATAACCAGACCTGCAATCAAGAGATTAAGAACAGCTTGACCAGGCGGTTGCACAGTGGATAGAGCGTCAGACTGGGATGCAGAGGACCCAGGTTTGAGACCCCGAGGTCGCCAGCTTAAGCGTGGACTCATCTGGTTTGAGCAAGGCTCACCAGCTTGGACCCAAGGTCGCTGGTTCGAGCAAGGGGTCAGTCGGTCTGCTGTACCCCCCCCCCATCAAGGCACATATATATGAGAAATCGATCAATGAACAGCTAAGGAGCTGCAATGAAGAATTGATGTTTATTGTCTCTCTCCCTGTCTGTCTGTACCTCTCTCTGTCTCTGCCACCAAAAAACACACAACAGATTAAGAACATCCTTCCTTGGCCCTGGCCAGTTGGCTTAGTGGTAGAGTGTTAGCTCAGTATGTGGATGACCCAGATTTGTTGAGTCTCAGGGCACACAGGGGAAGTGCCCATCTGCTTCACCCCTCCCCCTCCCTTTCTCTCACTCTCACTCTTCCCCTCCCTCAGTCATGGCTCAATTGGTTCCAGCAAGTTGTCTCGGGCATTGAGGTTGGTTTCATAGCCTCTGCCTCAGGGACTAAAAACATGGCTCAGTCACTGAGCAACAGAGCACTGGCCCCAGATGGGCAGAGCATCACCCCCTAGTGGGCTTGCCAGGTGGATCCTGGTCAGGGCACATGTGGGAGTTTGTCTCTCTGCCTCCCATCCTCTCACTGAAAAATAAAAAAATAAAAATAAACAATATTCTTCCTGGTTGCTGGGGAAATTACAGTAGGATGTTTTATCCCACACTGAGTAAATGAAAGTCATTCCTGTAACCATTTTTGGGGGCGTGACTCTTATTGTTCATGTTCATTTGAGTTCATATATATTTTTACATACTGTTTCTCCACACCAGCCTCTGGGCAGAGCAGGACACAGGGTGATTTGGGCGCCTGGGGTCCAGGCTGGTCAGAGCCCCTATGATTTGCTCTGCAGGCTCCTTGGCACTGAATCGCTTTTAGTAGATAACTTATTTGGTGTAGTTATCTATTGTCCCTCTACCCGCCCAGATCAGTAGTTCCATGAAAGTAGGGACTTGTTTTTTCACCATTCTGTTCTCCCAGTGTTAATGGTAGGTATACAAATATCATATTTCTTAGATAAATGTGAGCCTTTACTACAAGGACCCACAGGCATTAACTAGATGCCAGGAGAAGGTCTTCCCAGGGATCCTGGGGAAGGAACCAATGAATCTCCAGAAGCTCCAGGGCTGGTACACTTTTAATTCTGGCCATCGGGGAGACAAGGCCGACAAAGTGCTGTCCCAGTCAGCAGGCCCCAGACTGACTGGAGGGTGAACCGCTGCACCACCACCACCGCCACAGAACCTCTGGTGGGGTGCTGGCCTAAGCCCTATGCAACTCAAGAATCAAGGTTTTTTGCCAATCAGGGCAGCTCTGGCACCTCTTGGCAAGGGTGAGGGGAGAGCAGGCTGTGACCTGGACTCTTGCTACAACCTCCACCCACCCTGCCTTGTCTCTAAAATTATCTTCAGTCACTAGTCCAATGGAGGTAAGAGTGACCAGTGAGTTAGTACTCAGGATTCCTTCACTGAAGGCCAGGGGTGCTTTCACTGTGACTTCCAGTTTTGTTTGTGTTGATTTGAATGGAGTTTTGGTAGTTATACTGAGAAACTTTAAAAATACATATAACTTACCAGAAGTTTGACTGTTGTGATTATTTTGCCATATTTGCTTCAGGTTTAGTGACAAAAACAAAATTTGTTTTATTTTTTATTATTGTCTTTCCATTGTCAGGGTTGTAGATCAGTTTGGTAGGGTCTTTCATTTTAATATGAACGAATAGATCATAACCAGGTGGTGGCACAGTGGATAAAGCGTAGGCCTGGGATGCTGAGGACCCAGGTTCAAAAACCCGAGGTCACTGGCTTGAGCACGAACTCATCTAGCTTGAGTATGAGCTCATCTGGCTTGAGCACTGGCTCATCAGCTTGAACACAGGGTCACTGGCTTAAGTATAGGATCATAGACATGACCTCATGGTCGATGGCTTGAGCCCAAAGGTCACTGGATAGAACCCCAAGGTCGCTGGCTTGAGCAAGGGGTCACTGGCTCAGCTGGAGCCCCTTGTCCAAGGCACATGAGAAAGCAATCAATGAACAACTAAGGTGCCACAGCTATGAGTTAATGCTGTTTATCTCTCCCTTCCTGTCTGTCTGTCCCTGTCTGTACCTCTATCTCTCTCTTTCTCTAAAAAAGTAAAAAGAATAGGATGTCCTCAGGAACATGCTCTTTTCATACTTTCACATAAATGTAATGTTAAAAGCACATTGTTGCCTGACCTGTGGTGGCACAGTGGATAAAGCGTCAACCTGGAAACACTGAGGTTGCCGGTTCAAAACCCTGGCTTGCCTGGTCAAGGCACATATGGGAGTTGATGCTTCCTGCTCCTCCCCCTTCTCTCTCTCTATCTCTCTATCTCTCCCCCTCCTCTCTAAAATGAATAAATAAATAAAAAAATTAAAAAAAAAATAAAACCCCAGGCTTGCTCGGTCAAAGCACATACTAGATGCAGCTATGAGTTGATGCTTCCTGCTCCTCCCCATTTTCCTCTCTTCATTTTCTCTCTCCTCTCTCTCTGAAAAGGTAAATAAAATATTTGTGTGTGTGTGTGTGACACAGACAGACAGATAGGAAGGGAGAGAGATGAAAAGCATCAATTCTTTGTTGCAGCACTTTAGTTTCTCATTTATTGCTTTCTCATATGTGCCTTGACCAGGGTTTTGGGGTGGAGGTGGGGGCTAGAGCAGACCAAGTGACCTCTTCCTCAAGCCAGCGGCCTTGGGCTTCAAGCTAGTGAGCTGTACTCAAACCAGATGAGCCCGCGCTCAAGTCGGTGACCTCGAGGTTTTGAACCTGGGTTCTCTGTGTCCCAGTCCAACACTCTATCTACTGCGTCACCACCTGGTCAGACTTATTTTTTATTGTTATTTTTTAATTTAAGTGAGAGAAGGGAAGATAGACTCCCACATGAGCTGCTACCAGGATCCACCCAACTACCCCTGTCTGGGGCTGATGCTCGCAACCAAGCTATTTTTAGCTCCTGAGGCTGAGGCTCCAAGAAGCCATCTTCAGTGCCTGGGGGTAAATGTACTTAAATCAGTGGTGCCATGGCTGTGGGAGGGGAAAGAGTGTGGGTGGGGAGAAGAGAGGTGAAGCAGATGGTCACTGCTTCTGGGTGCCCTGACTGGAAATCGAACCTGTGCCTTCCACACACCAGGTCAACACTCCACCACTGAGCCAACCGGCCAGGGCCTGTCCTTTGTTTTTAAATAATTAATCTCAGGGACAGACAAGTCAGCCTTTATCTGCCTGTCTGTGTGTGGCCCAGTAAGGCTGGGGTGATTAGGACAACCCTAGGATATGGCTGTGTTGCCCCTGGGCTGTGCTCCTGCAGGCAACCCCTCTTCACCCCCCACTCTATGGGGACGATTCCAGGCTATTATTTAGGGGATATTTTCCTGCTCTGTAGCCTCAGAAGTTACAGAAGCTCCCCAACTCTTTAGGTCTTAATAGGCAGGGTGTCCATCCTCCAGTTCTGTCTGCAGTACATCTGGATCCATGTCCTGGTACAAACCACCTGTGCCTGAAGCCCACCCCTGCTTTGTACAGAGGCAGAACACACCCAGGCAAGGGAAGGGTTTAGCCAAGGGCACACAGTTGGCATAAGTAAATTGAGGACAAATTCAAGGGATTGCTGGTTGGAGAGGGGTTTTTAAGCTTGGAGAGATCAGCCAAGGTCCTGTTTGCTGCTGGGAAAGCCCAGTGGGCAGTTTTGCAATGGGTACCAGAGCAATGGGTGGCCTCAGACTCCTACCCACCTGAGCTTTTACACCCTCCCTCCCCTCAACCAGAGCAAGGAGCAAGTGATAGGAAAGGTGGAACTTCATTCCTTAGGGAAAAGAGCTTTGGCTCAGGTTGTATGGGAGGGGTTCTCAGTACAAGCAAAACTGACCAAGTCCTTTGTTCTGAGACTTGGTCTCCCGATCTCTGAATGAGGAGAGTGGGTGCTCACAATTGAACTCCCCAACCCAGAGGAAGAACTGCTGGTTGTTGGAGACCCAAAATCTGCCTTTGGGCTGGTGTCCTTCATATGGAGATGGATGAAGGAACCACCACTCCCTTATGTCCCAGGAGAGGGGGACATGCTGCCAATTCTGCTGGCAAAGCTCCTAGTTGGAGGCAGAAGCTAGAGGCCTGTTTGGAGGAGCTGGGGCATCAGTGAAAGGGGCTAGACAGTTGAACTGAATAAAGGGTTGCCAGGCTGAGGCAGGGCCCCAAGGCCATATTCCTAGACCTACCAGGCAGCCACAAGAGAGACGAGCTGGGAGAGAAGCAAGAGAAGGTGAGTGAGAAAAGGAGCCTTGGAAGCGCATATGTACAGGGTGCATTGTGCAAGGCTCTGAAAGCCGAATGACAACCCTGTATGAAGAGATTGTCTTTGGTGCAGAACCTCAGGACCCGAACGCTGGATCTCCACTTTCACTCTATGGCTGTCTTTGTCTCAGTCTCCTTCACAGCACCACCATCCAAGGGCTCTTGTCTGGTGAAGCGGCCAGGGTTCTCATAGATCAAGTTGAGTGATGTCAAATGGAAGACTGCAGGCGACACTGAGCTCACACATGATTTTGTTTGGCCCATAGAGTAACATAAATTTGACCATCTTAACCATTTTTAAGTGTACAGTTCAAAAGTGTTAAGTAATTCATATCATTGTGCAAGCAGTCTCTAGAACTTATTCATCCTGCAAAACTGAAACGTGACCCATTAAGCACCAGCTCCCTATTCCTCGCCAGCCCTGGCAACCACCATTTGACTTGATACCTCTATGAATCTTACTGGATATTTCATATAGGTGGAATCATACACTATTTGTCTTTTTGTGTCTGGCTTCTTCCCCTTAGCATATTGTCCTCAGGATTTATCCATTTGTAGCATATATCAGAATTTCCTTCCTTTTTTTTTTTTTATTGATTTTAGAAAGAAAGAGAAACACTGATTTGTTTTTCCATTTATTTATGCATTAATTGGTAGATTCTTGTATGTGCCTTGACCAGGGATCGAAACCACAACTTTGGTGTATTGGGATGACATTCTAACCAACTGAGCAACCCGGCCAGGGCAGAATTTCCTTCCTTTTTACAGCTAAATAATATTCCATTGTATGGATAGACTACATTTCCTTTATCCATTCATCCATTGATGGACACTTGGGCTGCTCTCCCCTTTTGCCTATTTTAAATAAAGCTGCTATGAACATGAGTGTACAGATAACTCTATGAGACCCTACTTTCTTTCTTTTTTGATTTTTATTGATTTTAGTGAGAGATGAAGGGAGGGAGGGAGAGAGAGAAGAGAGAGACAGGAACACAGATCTCTTCCTATATGTGCCCTGCCCGAGCATCGAACCGGCAACCTCTGTGCTTTGGGGGATGCTCTAACCAACCAAGCTATCTGGCCAGGGCAAGACCCTACTTTTAATTCTTTTGGGTGTATACCTTGAAGTGTATACACCCAAAAGAATTCCTGGGTCATATGGTAATTTTATGTTTTTGTTGTGTGTGTTTTTTTTCAGAGACAGAGTCAGAGAGAGGGATAGATAGGGACAGACAGACAGGAACGGAAAGAGATGAGAAGCATCAATCATTAGTTTTTCGTTGCGACACCTTAGTTGTTCATTGATTGCTTTCTCATATGTGCCTTCACCGCAGGCCTTCAGCAGACCGAGTGAGTAACCCCTTGCTCGAGCCAGCGACCTTGGGTCCAAGCTGATGAACTTTGCTCAAACCAGATGAGCTCGCACTTAAGCTGGCGACCTCGAAGTCTCAAACCTGGGTCCTCCGCATCCCAGTCTGATGCTTTATCCACTGCACCACCACCAGGTCAGGCTAGTAATTTTTTTTTCAGGCTGGTAATTTTATGTTTAATTTTTTGAGAAACCACCATACTGTTTCCCACAGCAGCAGAACCATCTTACATTCCCACCAACAGTGGACAAGGGTTCCAATTTCTCTACCTCCTCATCAACACTTTTTTTTATAGTAGCCATCATAATGGGTGTGAACTAGAATGTTTCTTTTTTAAGCCCACATCTTTTTTTTTTTTTTGTGAGAGACAGAGAGAGGGACAGTTAGGGACAGACAGACAAGACAGGAAGGGAGAGAGACGAGAAGCATCAATTCTTCATTGCAGCTCCTTAGTTCATAGATTGCTTTCTCATATTTGCCTTGACTTGGGGGGGAAGCTCTAGCAGAGTGAGTGACCCCTTGCTCAAGCCAGCAACCTTGGGCTCAAGCCAGTGAGTAACCTTGGTCTTCAAGCCAGTGACCATGGGGTTATATCTATGATCCCATGCTCAAGCCAGCATCCCTGTGCTCAAGCTGGTCAGCCCATGCTCAAGCCAGATGAGCCAACTCTGGAGCCAGCACTCAAGCAAGTGACCTTGGGGTTTTGAACCTGGGTCCTCTGTATCCCAGTTCGACGCTCTATCCACTGCACCACTGCCTGGTCAGGCTAAGCCAGGAGTTGGGAACGTTTTTGGCTGAGAGAGCCATGAACGCCATGTATTTTAAAATGTAATTCAGTGAGAGCCATACTATGACCCGTGCACTTTACGCATTATCCAATAAAAATTTGGTGTTTTCCCGGAGGACAGCTGTGATTGGCTTCAGCCACCCGTAACCATGAACAAGAGTGGTAGGAAATGAATGGATAGTAATACATGAGAATGTTTTGTTTTATTTATTTATTTATTTTTTGGTATTTTTCTGAAGTTGGAAACGAGGAGGCAGTCAGACTCCCACATGTGCCCGACCGGGATCCACCCGGCATGCCCATCAGGGGGCGATACTCTGCCCATCTGGGGCGTCGCTCTGTTGCAACCAGAGCCATTCTAGCACCTGAGGCAAAGGCCACAGAGCCATCCTGAGCGCCCTGGCCAACTTTGCTCCAATGGAGCCTTGGCTGTGGGAGGGGAAGAGAGAGATAGAGAGGAAGGAGAGGGGGAGGGGTGGAGAAGCAGATGGGCACTTCTCCTATGTGCCCTGGCCGGGAATCAAACCCGGGTCCCCCGCACGCCAGGCCAACGCTCTACCACTGAGCCAACCGGCCAGGGCTGTTTTATATTTTTAACATTATTTTTTTTTATTTAAAGATTTATCTGCAAGCCAGATGCAACCATTGAAAAGCCACATCTGGCTCGCAAGCCATAGGTTCCCGGCCCCTGGGCTAAGTCCACATCTTAAAAGCGGAAGGTTTCACACACCAATTGTTTAGTTTCAACATAAAAAATTCTTGAGAGGTTCCTTAGATGACTGGGCCTCATGTTGGACCACTGCCATACTAAGGCAGTCTATCCATGCCTCCCTGAGTGGCCCAGGCCACTCCCTTTGCCTCTGAAAGGGGTTCTTTGAAATATTGATTGAGGTGCTGTTGACAGTCTGAACAAATGGGAAGCTCTTGCCATACTAAGCCACATGCTTCTTGGCAATAATCATCAGAACTAGATAGTTATTGCCCTAATTCGGGTGGGGTCTGTGTCCTCCAGATGGCCAGAATGCCATCTGGTCTGGTATCTTTGTACCTCTGTGTTTGAGACCCTGGTCTAGTCTCTTCTCAAGCTGATCACACACAGATCTATTTTATAATGGGAAACTGTAGTGTAATGGCTTTGTCCACTCATCTAGGCTGAACTACATTTCCCAGAACTCCCTTACATTATGGTTCTTGTTAGGTTGGGCCAAGAGGCAGATACTTGCCAGATATGGAAGAAAGCAACCATTTTGGTTGCTGATCTGCTGATAAATACCTTTTTGGTTTGAGGCAGCACCATGGCCTGCAATTACTCTATTTTCCCTGGATTCTCTTTCAGGGTTTTTTATTTTTGTTTTTTACTCCTCAACTGGGTATGTACATGGTTAGCTTTGTGACGAAGGGCCTCAGCTTCTACAGGATACCCTCATCATCAAGGTCAGAGGCAACAATACTGAACACAGGGCTCCTAGGGTTCCAGCTTGTACCAGTTGTTAGGTTCAAGCTGTGAGTGGCCAGTGCACTGGGGGAAGGGGAAAGCCTCCATTCAGCTTCTCTTGGCAACTGGCAGGTCGGTATAAACCCCCGACGAGGTCTGACGTGGAGAGAACCCAACGGACTGCCTATGCTCTGTGAGATAACAGACAGGCTAAACCCCTTCCCGGGTCTAGGGGTGGGCACCGGGGAGAGCCAAACTGAAAACACAAGGCTGGTGTATTCTAAAAGGATTGTTTATTTAAAACGCTTGGGTGCAAATGTGCTGAGAGGGACCCAAATGCCATGTTGGCCCTAGAGAGGGTTGGAGTTGGGTATTTATAGTTTAGTCAGGGGTCTTGGAAAAAGCGGCTGACGTCCCTGCCTCTATAGGTACACAGTATATTTTTTTCATATGTGGATTGGAGTGGCGCCACCGTTTTTCCAAATTGTTTATCTCCTGGCTCAACTGTCCAAAGGAGAACTGTGCTAGTTCAAAAGGTCCTGGGCTGGCCAGGCAGGCAGAGGCTTCAAGCAAGCCAGTCCCTCCCCCTCCCACTGGTTTATACTGCCCTTGGATGGGGGGAGGGGTGTCTCTTAGAAGACTTCTCTCAGAAGACAGGGCCACTGGGCCTGTAACTAGGCTTTTACGAACACTTATTGTGATTTAAAACTCCTATAAATGTCAGGTCTTCCCAATGTAAGCTTTCCCTGACATTTCTACATTTCAAAGTGGAGGCCAGGAGTCATTCAGTGAGAGAACAGCAAGCCCATTAACTATATCCTCATAGTAAGGGAGGAAAATGTGCTGCTTTGAGCCTGGGTAAGAAATTGAGTGAGGGGAATTGTAGTTTTAAAGGAATCTCAGGTTTTAAAAACCACTCTGAACCCAAACATTATGCTAGTGGGTTTCATCCTGCTCATTATCTTTACCTTCTGACTGGGCACCTCAAATTCCAGCATCAGTCACAGAGATTCAGACTTAAGAAATCGCTTGATTAGTCCAACAAATTTGCAGGCCAGTTCCCTGTGGCAAATCAAATACTATACAGTGGTACCTTGAGATTCCCTGTAGCAAATCACATACTATACAGTGGTACCTTGAGATACGAACAGACCAACATATATATATATATTTTTTTAAGATACGAGCTGCAACTTGGTCTGTATTTTTGTTCGAGATCTGAGTGAAATTCCGAGATACTAGTTGTCATTCGGGAAGCTGACGCTAGTTGGCGCGTTGCCGCACGGGTCCAGGATCGGCAGTTTGATATAGGAGTTGACTGAGTTACAAGCTGCGTTACAGAACGAATTAAATTTGTATCTCAATGTATAGGTGTCTATGTGCCTGTATCACTTGTGGTTCTGCTTCTCTGTTGAACTCTGGTACAGGAACCTGAAAACCTCCTAACTATTCCTGCCTCATGATTTATCATTCAGCTCACAGCTTTCACAGTTCCCCAAACTCAGGAGCTTTATTCATGCTATTGCTGCTCTAGCCTGGACTGTCCCTACCTGAAAGCTGCTGGTTTACCTGTCCTCCTGCATATGGCTGAGCTACTCCAGAACAGGGAGCAGGTCTGATAAGTCTCCATCCCTGCCTCTGCTCAGCCAGTATGTGTTGAATTGTCTATGGACTAGGCCCTTGATATAAGAGATTGCAGTCTCTTCTCCCAATACCTCTTCAAGTGTCACTGCCTTCATTTTGCAAGTGCAAGTGTCCCCAAAAGCAGTTGCTGCATCAGACTGGTGGAGCTGCCTCTAACCACATCGTAAAGCCAGTATCCACGGCCTCCATCACAGCAGCCCGGCCCATGCAGGTTTGCATTAGATTCGGACAGAAGGTAATGAAACAACAGAGCCACGAACTGGGGGCCATTAACTTTAATCCTAGCTTGCCCCCGGTGGGCAACTAAAAACACACACTGGGCTCCAAAACCCACTCATTCAGCACTCACAAAGCTACTGACTTATCCGAGTTTCCTAGAATCAAAGGTTTCCAGCTCACTAGCCTCATTCTCCTTTGTTCCCCATCACCTTCTCTCTATACAAACTCTGCACTAACTGGCTTCTTTTTCAGCACTCTGCCATCTTGGCTGCCTCTCCTGGCCTCCTCCACGTGGCCTTACTCTGCTCTCCAACCTGCTCTCGGAACCGAGAGAACAAGCTCCTGGTCTGCCCCACTTTATAGTGCAGAAATTAAAACCTTTAATCCAATATACAAAATAGGGAAGTCTCTGATACAAAGTCCACCCCACATTAAAAAGGGTGGGAAAGGCTTAGTCCTAAAACCAAGCCCCAGGCTACAAGGATCCTGCTTGCCCACCCCCAACACACAATGCAAACTATAAGCGAGCAAACATATATATCATATTTACAAACTTATTTAACCAACACACATCATCCAGGGTCTCATACCTGGGCACAGAGGTGTCAGTACCCTGTGCTGAGTGCCCAGACCTTCCAGTAGGTCTTGTGCTCAGCACTTCATCCTGCCTTGGCAGAGGGTCAGTTTCAGCTAGATTGGTCTATGGGAGGGAGTCAATTGGGTGGGTTACTAAGGCTGCACAGCCTGAAAAGGGGCCTTTCGAGGGCAGCATTGTTGTTCTGGAACCAAGAAATTGGATCTAAAGACTCAGAAGGTAGACCTTAGATCCTTAGGACATTCACAGGGAGGCAAGGTAGCATGAACAGAAAGCAATACACCCAGGAGGAGGCAAGGGTTGGAGACCAGAAAACCTGGAGACCCTGGCCAGAGGCAGTGTATTCAGACCCTTCCTGGTTAGTAGATGAGTAAAAGAAATCTTTGTTTAACTCATAGATGAAGAAACTGAAGCTGTTGTAAAGTACCGTACCCCAGATGCTGAAAAGTACTGTACCTCACTTCTGCGGGTTTATGTAGAGACACCAAGTCCAGATGAGTTTTGAAGGGTTTTATTAAAGGAGGAGATTTATTAAATATGTTGACCGCATATGGCTGACATGGGGCATTTGCAGACCCAAATCGTGTGTCCAATACATCTCAGAGGCTGGTTATATACCCTTGATCACATAGGCTGAATGGGAAGCATGACATCATGACACAAGCTTACAACATTTGTTTAGGGGATCCACAGAAGCATTAAGACTTTCAAGATAATACAATCAAAGATATTTACAATCTGTTAGGGTTCGTCTTCCCTTTGCTTAGAGGTATGTTACTCTCAGGATTCCAGGAAGGGAGGAGGAACCACAATCAATGTAGGGTGGTATGTAAATTCTGTCTCTTATTGAAAGAGAAGTTCCTCAATTAACCTTTATTCTGGATTTAAAACTAAATGACCCATTGTCCTTGTAAGTCAGGAAGCTTCTACATTCTTCTCCCTCCCCTCCCCAAAGAAAGAACGGGACAGGAAAGCCTGACCTTTTCCTCCTAGAATATCAATATTTATTTTGCAGCTTTTTGGTATCTTACTACAAAGCTTTGGGTACAACAGTCTTGCCCCAGACAAAAAGACCAAGTGGAGCCAGGCCCAGAATGTTTGACCTCAGACTCTTGGACTTGTCCCATTTGACCCTGTCTCCTGAACCATTGCTACATAACCTGTCCTTTGCCTCCTTATTGCAAAAATCAAAGGAGGACAGCCTGACTAGGCGGTGGCGCAGTGGATAGAGCGTTGGACTGGGATGCGGAGGACCCAGGTTCGAGACTCCGAGGTTGCCGGCTTGAGCTTGGGCTCATCTGGTTTGAGCAAAAAGCTCACCAGCTTGGACTCAAGGTCGCTGGCTCAAGCAATGGGTTACTCGGTCTGCTGAAGGCCCACAGTCAAGGCACATATAAGAAAGCAATCAATGAACAACTAAGATGTTGCAACGAATAACGAAAAACTAATGATTGATGCTTCTCATCTCTCTGTCCCTGTCTCTCTGTCCCTGTCTATCCCTCTCTCTGACTCTGTAAAAAAAAAAAAAAAAAAAAAAAAAAAAAAAGAATCAAAGGAGGACAAAAATGCCCAGACAACTTGATGAAGGAAGTAGGATTTATTTAGCTGGGGGAGCAGTGTGAACACAAAAGAGGCAACCAAGCACGTGCTTCCGGAAGTTAGATTTCTTATATGTATTCTTTTACAGAATACAGGTTTTCATGTAAGGGGCCTCATGATCCCTTTGTCTAGAGGTATACGTCACTCTCATGACTTCAAGGTGCAAGGGTGAGTTTAGGTGGGTTCAGAGGATAAGTGTTGAATTTTTTTTTATAATTTTTATTTATTAATTTTAGAGAGGAGAGAGAGAGAGACAGACAGACAGACAGAAAGGAAGAGCAGGAAGCATCAACTCCCATATGTGCCTAGACCAGGCAAGCCCAGGGTTTTGAACCAGCGACCTCAGTGTTTCCAGGTTGACACTTTATCCACTGTGCTACCACAGGTCAGGCAAGTGTTGAATTTTTAATTAAAGTATGTAAACATTGTCTCTTAAAGACTTTTTTTTTTTTTTTTTTTTACAGAGACAGAAAGAGAGTCCGAAAGAGGGATAGATAGGGACAGACAGAAAGGAACGGAGAGAGATGAGAAGCATCAATTATCAGTTTTTCCTTGCGAGACCTTAGTTGTTCATTGATTGCTTTCTCATATGTGCCTTGACTGGGGGTCTTCAGCAGACCGAGTAACCCCTTGCTCGAGCTCAAACCAGCGCTCAAGCTGGCGACCTCGGGGTCTCGAACCTGGGTCCTTCCACATCCCAGTCCAATGATCTATCCACTGCGCCACCGCCTGGTCAGGGTGTCATTTAAAGGCTTTTAAGAAAAGACAAGGGAAGAGGTTTTCAGATAAGTTCTATCTTCTTTGCTCTGTGTAGCAAGTGGCCATCACCCTTTCAGAGAACTATAGGCAGTAGTTAATCGATAACTGGCTCTCAGTTGCCCCTGCAGGCTCCCTTCCCTTGCATTCTTCTTCTTTCTTCCTCATTCACTGCACTGGAGTCACCTCCCCCAGAGCCTTCTTCCTGGGCCTTGCAGTGTTATGTGCCTTCAATGTTCATCTGGAATAGAGGCTTTATGAAGCCAAGTCCAAGGAACACAGGAGGCAAATGCTATATTCTGGGCTCCCCAGCTCCATACAGGAGCTGAGTGTGGTGTCAGGGCAGAAAATAAGCCCCCTGGTCTCAGCACACAGGCCAGTAAGATAAAGTATTTTTGTTTGTTTGTTTTAAGTATTTATTTATTAATTTTGGAGAGAGGAAAGTGGAGAGATAAACCTGTTCGTATATGTGCCTTGATCAGGTATCAAACCCGCAACCCTGGTACATCAAAATGACTCTAACCAACCAAGCTATCCAGCCAGGGCTTTTTTCCTTCTTGGTCTTAGAGGGAGGGAGGAAAAGGAAGAGAGAGGGAGATACATTGATTTGTTCTACTTATTCATGCATTCCTTGATTGATTCTTGTATGTGCCCTGACTGGGGATTGAACCCACAACCTTGATGTATTGGGATAATGCTCTAACAACTGAGCTAGTTGGCCACAGCTTAGGGTGACTTTTTGAACATTCACCTTAAGGGCTGTGGGGCTGATTATGACTATCTGTCCTTCAACTTGGGGTACATATCAAAGATATGGGACCCACCCACAGAGGTGTAGCTCAGCTGAAGTGCCTAATTGAGCAAGCTGCAAAGAGAAGGGTAGGGGCCTGTGGGTAGAAAGTGGGACACTGAAGAGTGGTTTCAGGGGAAGAGCAATTCAGGGGATGGCAAGGCCCAGGATATGTAAGTATGGGAGGGTAAAGTGAGTCAAAGGCATGAGAGACCAGATTGCAAGTGACAGAAACTCAGTTCAGATTAGCTTATTTAAAAAGCAATGTAGGCCCTGCCCAGTAGGCTCAGTGGTAGAGTGTCGGCCCGGCGTGTGGAAGTCCCAGGTTCGATTCCCAGCCAGGGAACACAAGAGAAGCACCTATCTGCTTCTCCACCCTTCCCCCTCTCCTTTCTCTCTCTCTCTCTTCCCCTCCTGCAGCCAAGGCTCCATTGGAGCAAAAGTGGGCCGGGTGCTGAGGATGGCTCCATGGCCTCTGCCTCAGGCGCTAGAATGGCTCTGGTTGCAATGGAGCAAAGCCCCAGATGGGCAGAGCATCGCCCCCTGGTGGGCTTGCCGAGTGGATCCCAGTAGGGCACCTATGGGAGTGTATCTCTCTGCCTCCCCACTTCCCACTTCAGAAAAAAAAAAGCAATGTAGCCTGACCTATGGTGACACAATTGGCTCAAGCGTCAACCTGGAACCCTGAGGTTGCAGGTTCAAAACCCTGGGCTTGCCCAGTCAAGGCACATGTGAGAGTTGATGCTTCCTGCTCCTCCCCTCTTCTCTCTCTCTTATCTCTAAAATGAATAAATAAAATCTAAAAAAGAAAAGTACTCTTTGTCCCTGTAAAATAAATAAATAAAATAAATTTAAAAAGCCTGACCTGTGGTGGCACAGTGGATTAAGTGTCGACCTGGAAATGCTGAGGTTGCTGGTTCGAAACCCTGGGCTTGCCTGGTCAAGGTACATATGGGAGTTGATGCTTCCAGCTCCTCCCCACCTTCTCTCTCTCCTCTCTCTCTCCCTCTCTGTCTTTCTCTCTCCCTTTCTCTCTCCTCTCTAAAATGAATTTTAAAAATTAAATAAATAAATAAAAGTAAAAAAAAAACCAACAACAATGTAGCTTGACCAGGTGGTGGCACACTGGATAGAGTATCAGCGTAGGACACTAAGGACCCAGGTTCGAAATCCCGAGGTCACCAGCTTGAACATGGGATCGTGGCTTGAACGTGGAATCACAGACCTGACTCCATGGTTGCTGGAGTCAGGTTGAAGCCCAAGGTTGCTAGCTTAAGCCAAGGTTGCTGGCTTGAGCAAGGGGTCACTTGCTCTGCTGTAGCCCCCAGGTAAAGGCACATATAAGAAAGCAATCAATGAACAATGGAAGTGCCACAACTACAAATTGATGATTTTCATCTCTCTCCCTTCCTGTCTGTCCCTGTCAGTTCTCAACCCCCAATTAAAAAAAAAAAGGCGCCTGACCTGTGGTAGCGCAGTGGATAAAGCGTCAACCTGGAAATGCTGAGGTCGCCGGTTCAAAACCCTGGGCTTGCCTGGTCAAGGCACATATGGGAGTTGATGCTTCCAGCTCCTCCCCCCTGTCTCTCTCTCTCTCTCTCTGTCTCTCTCTCCTCTCTAAAATGAATAAATAAAATTTAAAAAAAAAAAAAAAAAAGGCAATCTATCAGCCTGACTAGGTGGTGGTGCAGTGGATAGTTCATCAACCTGGGAGGTTTGAAACCCCAAAGTTGCTACACAGTTTCATTAGGCTTGAGCATGGGTTTACTGGCTTAATCATGGGATCATAGACTTGACCCTATGGTCACTAGCTTGAGCCTAAAGCAGTGGTGGGATTAAAATAATTTAACAATCAACTCTCTGTCCTAATGACCGTTTTAAGTATAAAAAAAAGATATGCCCCAAAACAAAAAGATACACTGAAAGGTAATTTGTTATGTATTTCATGCATTTAATACTTAAATAAGAACAGTAAAAGAGGTACACAAAACTAGATTATAAGAGTTTTAAAATATTAAGTAATACCTGACAAAAACCAATCAAACTTTTATTTCAGATATTCCAATATTGCTTCTTTTTTTTTAAATTTATTCATTTTTTTAGAGAGGAGAGAGAGGGGGAGAGAGAGAGAGACAGAAAGAAAGAGAGAGGAGAGAGACAGAGAGAGACAAGGGGGGAGGAGCTGGAAGCATCAACTCCCATATGTGCCTTGACTAGGCAAGCCCAGAGTTTTGAACCGGCAACCTCAGCATTTCCAGGTTGATGCTTTATCCACTACGCCACCACAGGTCAGGCTCAATCATTAGTTTTTCATTGCGCGTTACAACATCTTAGTTGTTCATTGATTGCTTTCTCATATGTGCCTTGACCGCGGGCTTTCAGCAGACTGAGTAACCCCTTGCTGGAGCCAGCGACCTTGGGTTCAAGCTGGTGGGCTTTTCCTCAAACCAGATGAGCCCTCACACAAGCTGGCGACCTCAGGGTCTTGAACCTGGGTCCTCTGCATCCCAGTCCGACGCTTTATCCACTGCGCCACCGCCTGGTCAGGCCCAATATTGCTTCTTCTTTTTTTTTTTTTTTTTTCATTTTTCTGAAGCTGGAAACAGGGAGAGACAGTCAGACAGACTCCCGCATGCGCCCAACCGGGGTCCACCCGGCACGCCCACCAGGGGCGACGCTCTGCCCACCAGGGGGCGATGCTCTGCCCATTCTGGGCGTTGCCATGTTGCGACCAGAGCCACTCTAGCGCCTGAGGCAGAGGCCACAGAGCCATCCCCAGCGCCCTGGCCATCTTTGCTCCAATGGAGCCTTGGCTGCGGGAGGGGAAGAGAGAGACAGAGAGGAAAGCGCGGTGGAGGGGTGGAGAAGCAAATGGGCGCTTCTCCTGTGTGCCCTGGCCGGGAATCGAACCCGGGTCCTCCGCACGCTAGGCCGACGCTCTACCGCTGAGCCAACCGGCCAGGGCCCAATATTGCTTCTTGACTGGTCTCCTCACTTGCAATTTTTTTCACTTATGGACAGAATGAACATTACTAAGATGCTTAGAAGATGCTGTTGTGCAGATGATTGTTAAAAAAGAGTAAGGTGTTAAGAAAAAAAAAGAGAAAGAAAGGTGTGACCTGACCTGTGGTGGCTCAGTGGATAAAGCATCCACCTGGAATGATGAGGTCGCCAGTTCAAATCCCTCAGCTTGCCTGGTCAAAGCACATATGGGAGTTGATGCTTCCTGCTCCTCCCCCCTTCTCTCTTTCTCTCTCTCTCTCTAAAATGAATAAAGTCTAAAAAAATATATTTAATAAAAAAAAGAGCCTGACCAGGTGGTGGCGCAGTGTATAGAGCGTCGGACTGGGATGCGGAAGGACCCAGGTTCGAGACCCCGAGGTCGCCAGCTTGAGCGCGGGCTCATCTGGCTTGAGCAAAGAGCTCACCAGCTTGGACCCAAGGTCGCTGGCTCCAGCAGGGGGTTGCTCGGTCTGCTGAAGGCCCACAGTCAAGGCACATGTGAGAAAGCAATCAATGAACAACTAAGAAGTCGCAATGCGCAACGAGAAACTGATGATTGATGCTTCTCATCTCTCTCCGTTCCTGTCTGTCTGTCCCTGTCTATCTCTGCCTCTGTAAAAAAAAAAAAAAAAAAAAAAAAGAGTAAAGAATGTAAATTTGTGCTTTCCACATTGGGCAGCTACCCAGGCACCCACTTTATTTATTGATTTTTTTTTTTTTTTTTAGAGAGAGAGGAGTGAGAGAGAGAGACAGAGAGAGAGAGAAGGGGGAGGAGCAGGAAGCATCAACTCCCATATGTGCCTTGACCAGGCAAGCCCAAGGTTTCGAACCGGCGACCTCAGTGTTCCAGGTCGACGCTTTATCCCACTGCGCCACCACAGGTCAGGCCAGGCACCCACCTTAATGAGAACCCTGATTACAAGTGCCATTTTAACAACCGATTCTCTGAACTCAACAAAAAAGTAGGTATGGGTTCTGCCAAACTGGTGCAAACCAGCTGAATCCCACCACTGGCTCAAAGGTCACTGGCTTGAGCAAGGGGTCACTGGCTCAGCTGCAGGGTCCCTACCCCCACCAGGCTATAAAGGCATATATGAGAAGCAATCAGTGAACAACTGAAGTGTCACAACTATGAGTTGATGCTTCTCATTTCTCTCCCTTTCTCTGTATCTCACAAAACGAACAAAAAACAATGTATCAGTGCTAGCCAATGGTTAGAGCTTTGTCCTAAAGCACAGACATTGCCTGTTCGATTCCTAGTCTGAACACCTATAGGAAGAGAGCAGATTGATGTCCTTGTCTCTCCCTTCCTCTTTCTAAATTTAATATATAAAAATTAAAAAAGTTTTATTTATTGATTTTTAGATGGGGGGGGGAGAATCGGAAAACATAAACTCATAGTAGTTGCTTCCCGTATGTGCTTTGACTGGGCAAGCCCAGGGTTTTGAACCAGTGACCTCAGCATTCCAGGTTGACACTTGATACACTGAACCACCACAGGTCAGGCCTGGGAAGTCCTAGGATTGACTTTCAATGAACCCACTGGGGTTAAGAACCTATTTTTTACCTAATCATTGTAACAAACGAACAACTAGCTAACTCAACCCTTATTTGCTTTATCTTTAGGTCATGCAACCATCCGCAGGACTGAAGTGGTCAGACTCCCAGAACCATGTGGTGTGAGAGTAGGATGGGGTGGCTTCCCATAGGAAAATTAAAATGTTATTTATTATTGACCCTGGCAGGTTGGCTCAATGGTAGAGCATCAGCCTGGCATGTGGATGTCCCAGGTTTGTTTCCCAGTCAGGGCACACAGGAGAAGCACCCATCTGCTTCTTCATCCCTCCCCCTCTGGCTTCTCTCTCTTCTCCCCTCCTGCAGCCATGGCTCAATTAGAATGAGTTGGCTGCGGGTGCTAAGGATGGCTCCATGGCCTCTGCCTCAGGTGCTAAAAAAATATGGCTCATTGCAACAGAGCAAGGGCCCCAGATGGGCAGAGCATCGCCCCTAGTGGGCTTGCTGGGTGGATCCCCACTGGGGCGCATGCAGGAGTCTGTCTCTGCCTCCCCTCCATTCACCAAAAAAATAATAAAAAAATAAAAAACTTTATCATCAAACGACTGGGAGGCCTGCTCCGAGGGCTGGTCTACTAGATCTAGTACTCCTGCAGGAGGTAGCCCTTAGGGTGGTGTATACAGCAAGCCGAAGGCCCAGGTCATCAAGGAGCAGAGAGGTGGAGACAGAAGAGGAATGCCACAGCATCAGAGGGAGAGCCAGTGGGAGAGCCAGGAAGTGTGGGCAGCAGCAGAATTTTGGTGGGAAATATGGAATGGCAGTGCTCAAGAGACGTCCTCAAAGGACAGATGGTCACAGGGTGAGTTGTTGGTTAAGGAGGGCTCCAAGGAGATGAAGCTCCATGTGACTAGCTGGGCAGGAAGAAGCAATATGTAATGCAAGTGTCAAGGCCCCTGCAGTAGCCTTTCCCAACCTTCTTTGAATGTCAAAGTGACCTGGGAGTTGGTCTGAAAGCCAAGTTCCAGGCCCCACCTAAGACTCAGACTTGAACAACTGGGGTAAGTCCAGGAGGCATCTAGGCTGGGGTTCTGTTTAGGGAAGGACGGAATCTGAGGGATCACATTAACTGACACTGATTAGTAGCAGCGTGCCCCAGAATCCTGGGTAGGCTGAGGCCTCTTCCCCTCTAGTGACTGTCCTCCTCACTCACCCTGCAGGCAGTACGGGACAGGAGCTAAGGTAGCACAGTAGCCCAGCAGGGAATGGGACACACAGCCCTCCTATCAAAACTGAGTAGATGAAGCTGTTACTGATCAGCAAGTGGCCAGGACATGGGCTGGCAGGATGGGTGGAACTGTCAGCCCTGGTCCACTAGTGTCTCAGTCCCCAACTGAGGCCTCAAACCTGTTTCCTAGATGCCCACAGCTACCCAGAACCAAAACAGCTCCAGCCAAGTCTAGCATCACATTTCCTCCTCTGCCCTAGTAACAGTGCTTCCAGAAGCTGTCACAAGTCTCCACACTCAAGTCAGGACCCAGTCTTGTACTTGGAATTTCTTCCTAGAGAGCAAGGGTGTGCTCAGCAGAGCATTTGTAATAGTAAAATCAAGCAGGGCAGGCACTTGTACTGGTTTTGCCCACTGCCGTGTCCTCCTGGCCTAACATAGGATAAGGTAGGTAAGACTCACTCTGGCACCTGGCCCTGCAGTTACTTGAGGCAGGAAGCAGTAGGGAGGAGGCCCCAGAGGAATACAAAGAGACTTAAGGAGTGGCCACTTGCCTTTGTGGGGCACCCAGGCTGGTATGTAGTTGAGAAGTCTACCCTGTGACCCCCACCTTGTGTGCCAGGAGAGGATAGTGACAGCCACACCAGGGCCAGAGGCCCTTCTCCAGTGTGTTCCCTCCCCTTCCCACCCCCCCCACCTCCAAACCACCTGTAGTGTGTATGTGGTACAAAAGATGCCCTACATCTTTGTTACCTAACCCCAGCCCAGGCCTGCCCAACTTGGTACATATGCTGTACCCACTATTCTAAAGCATACCCTGGGCTTTAGAATTGTCTAACACCTGTTTTGCAGGATTGTCTTCTCATAGAAACATGGCAGAATAGGCTTTGGCCTGCTGCCCAACTCTAAGAACTATTCTATATGCAGGACACTATAGTGTCCCAAGGGCTGAGGGTCATTCTTCTCAATTTGCCCAGCAATCCTCCCTTCCCATCTTGCACTCCAGGTTAGCCAAAACAGGATCAGTGCCCTGCTCTGGCTGCACCTCAGTTAGGAGTGGGAAACTAGAACCCAGAGCCCCAGTATTTCTACCATCTCTGTCGCATCAATACTAAGTCACCTAGAATTCAGAATAGCTAATCTTCATAAAAGCCCAGCCTGGTGTGCCCTTCTAAGAGCTGAGGTTCCAGTAAACCCTTAAAGAGGACCACTCCTCCTACCCAAGCCAAGGAGCCATTGTTGGGAATGAAACCAGCCTATTTCCATCATTTTTCCACCTGTGCTCACAACAGATCGGTCCCCTGAGGATCCTTCCAAGATCAACCGGCAACTTCCTACCTGCAGAATACCCCGAGCTCCAGGTCTACAAATCCAGGGTGCCAAGGACTCCTGGGGCCCTATCACCACACCCACGTCGCGCCCACCTTTATTCTCCTCATAAGAAAATAACGGTTCAAAGGTTTAAACAATTTATTGTGCACACCCACCCCCAAACGCCGAGGAAACGAAGGTAAGCTCTACGCAGTACCGCGCCTGCTTGCGCGCGCCCAGACGATGGGAGAGTGGGGAGCCGTAAAAGGCCGCGCGGCTGCTTCGGCCATTGGCGCCTAGGGGCGGGTAACCGTACCAACAGCCGTTGTCAAGGCCGAGGAGCCAATGGGGCGTCGCCAAGCCGTTTCAAAACAAAATAAACTATCACGGCGGGCGGGGGGATGGGAGGGAAGGCAGGGGCCCTGGCCCGTGCCGGGTAACCGTATAAACTACATACACTTGGGGTACAAAGACCGAACTCCCGCCTATCCGGCAGACCAGCGCGTTCACTTGCGGCCCTTTGGTACTTTGGGGACGCTGGGCTTGGCCGCCTTCTTCACCTTGCCCCCAGCCGCCGCCACCTTAGCCTTGCCGCCTTTGTGCTTCTTGGAGGCAGCGCCCTTCTTGTGCGAGTGATTCTCAGGCTTCTGGTTTGAACGCCGGGAATCCGCCGCGCCCGGGGCCACCTGCTTGGCCTTGCGCACGGCAGCGGCTGGGGTGGTTGCGGCCGCCGAGGCTCCGCGCCGCTCTCCACCGCCTTCCACCTTCTTACGGTTGAGTTTGAAGGATCCGTTGGCGCCGGTACCCTTCACCTGCAGGAGCGTGTCGTTCTGCACTAGGGCCTTGATGGAGTACTTCAGGTAGGTGCGCCCATTCTGTTGGTCGAACCACGCCACTTTCTTGGCCTCCGCGTAGATCTTGGCCAACGACGAGCCGTTGCGCTCGCCCAACCTGCGAATGGTCTCCACCACCAGCTGGCTGTACTTGCCCGGCTGATTTTTCTTCTTGTTCTTTCTCTTCTTGGATGGGGACAGCGCCGCCGAGCCGCTAGTTTTGGCTGCCTTCTTGCCCGTCCCGTCGGTGGTGGTTAGCGGCAGGGCCTCCTCCAGCTCGACAGACATAGTGGCAAGCGGATTGGTGGAGGGCCGGACGCGGAAGCCCGGTGGCCGCGCCGGGAAGAGGAAAGCGAGGGGCCGAGGGGCCTCCGGGGGGCTGGGGGCGCGCGGCGGCTCCAAGCGGGAGCGGCCGCGGCCGGGCCTGGAGCCAGGCGGCAGGGCTGAGGTGGGGGCCGGGCCGGCAGGCGTCCCGGGCCGAGCCTGGGCCAGAGCAGGAGGAGGAAACTGGAGCAGGGGCTGGACCGAGACCGAAAAAGTCACCCAAACAGGGTAGTTGCTACTGCCGCTACCGCCGCCGCCGCCGCTAACTGTCCGAGAGCCAGAACTCGTCCGCCTGCTCTTTGCGCTCTACGGAGGGGCGCGCCTCTCCTCCTTTTTATGGCTCCGCAGCGGACCACGTTGAGAACAACAACAGCCTGGTCCGGAGCCAGCTCCAGTTTGTGCTTTTTGCAGCCTCTTCTCCGCCTGCTGGCTTTGCGAACCGCGCCTCCCCAACCTCGCTGAGCTCATCTCCCTGCTCCTGGGACAGAGCCCGAGGCCAAGGGGCAGCGAAGAGGCAGACTGTGCCTAGGAAGAGCCCGGCATTGGGAAACGAAGGGGTGCACCCTAGGCTGCGGAGCGCGAGAGGAGGGGGACGCCCGGTTTGAGGAGGTATATCGCAGGCCCCGGGGGAGGCCCCACGACCCTGAGCTTTGCGGCGTGCAGCCAAGAGTGCACCACAGGCACCCAAAACCTGACCAAGTCCAGGAGATGCCGGGCCTGCTCGCTGGACCAACTTTAATTTGTTCGAACTAACACAGGGCACGCCCTCACGTGGTTGGCTAGCACTGTGACGTGAGCGAGGATTTCTTTGAGGGGGATCCGCTG
Organism: Saccopteryx bilineata; assembly: GCF_036850765.1. NCBI lineage: Eukaryota > Metazoa > Chordata > Mammalia > Chiroptera > Emballonuridae > Saccopteryx > Saccopteryx bilineata. Next base: position 61,870,095 of record NC_089500.1, read on the forward strand.
CCCGCCTCCAACCGGGAACCTGTGGTCTTGTTATGCTCCACGGGGCCTGGGTACAATGTGGGAGGAAGCGAGGGAAGACAGCAGTGCCTCTCTGGGGACATTTTCTTGCCGATCCCCACCTCCTACTTCAGATGCTCCAAGTACCCCATTTTGTGGGTTGCCACGACCGCCTCCTCCAAGCCAATGGTGGTTCCTGGGTGAGGCTAAGTAGGGGTGTGTAAGGCCGCGGGGGAGTTGTTTTAGTTCGCGAACACACCCCTCTCCCCATTTCTGTGGAGGGAAGTAGAGAGGGTCCTGGAGAGAGATCTCCCAGAACCAGGCAAAGACCTCCACCTAAACTGGGGGCAGTGAGCTTTGCTAGACCCGTTATTGGGGGTGCGGAGGAGGCCTGCAGGACAATCTTGAAGCCAAATAAGCCTAACCTTACGGAAACCAAGACCAAGGAGAGGAGAGCTGATCCCTTGGAATAAGAGCTGTCACGCTCAGGTGCAGAGGGGTGCGAAGGAGAGATTTTTAGGCCTGGAACATGGAGGAGAGGTAGGCGGATGGGAGTCTATAGAATTAGGGTACCAGGATGCAGAGAGCTGGAGGCTTGCGAGGTCCCTCAAAGGTGGTGGTATACCGGTTTGGGGCCTTCGGTTCTATCAGGTCCCTCTCTTGTTGGCTCTCACCCCTTTCATAGCACTTGCACAGGCCCCATTTGCTCTAGAAAGAGCTAGTGAGTAAGCTCCAGGAGACCAATAATTGAGTCTGGGAAAGGTGAAACTGGGTGGGTTTTTTGGGGGTGGGGGTGGGGGGATGGTGGTTCAGGACCATGGAGCCACGAAAACCCTGCCCATCAGAGTAGTGAGTACAGCCATAGGAGAATGGTACTATTTGCCAGGGCTTCATTTTTTCTGTTTTATAGTTTAGAAAGAGAGAAAGAGACATTGATTTCTTGTTCCACTTATTCATCCTGTCATTGGTTGAATTTTGTATGTACCCTGACCAGGGATGGAACCTGCAACCTCTGGAATGTCAGGACCTACCTGGGTTTCTGAAAGTGCCCTAAAGCTGAACCCTGGAAGCAGCGCTGGGAAGTGAAAAGATTCTTGCAGAGACTGCATGTTTGAACCAAGACCTCAAGTTCTGAAATGCAAGGTGTGTGCTGTCTGTGCTTTGTGGGCCAAGACTCAGGGAGGATAAGAGAAGCAGCAAGATGCAGATGCCCCAACCCATGGACAGTTGTCTGCTCAGGAGAGGGAGCCTTTCAAGAATGAGCAGAGGGCACATAGGGGAGGAGAGCAAGTTGGCCCTCTGGCTGGACCAGAGTGCCTGGATGTGAAATGTGAATGGGGATGCCCTGAAGAGAGCTGGCCCAGGGAACCCAAGTGGAGAGGGCGTGGCCAGGTAGGGCTTGAGCTCAGGTCTCTGAAAAGTCAAAGGGAGAGCAGAGAGTAATACCCTTGATGGAGCCCCAGTGTGGACACCAAGGGCACCTCTCAGAATGCCATTCATGCCACCATCACTGGAGAGAAGGTCTGTGGAAATGTGAATCTAGACCTGGTGGCAGCAACAGTCTGGGCACGGGAAAGGAAGGACGTGGAAATGGTGGAAAAGGGAAGCTGCTCCATTGGAGTCACAGGAAGAAGGGAAGAGGAAGGAAGAAACTAGGTGTGGCTGGGGTCATGGACGCAGAGGAGGAGGAGGGAGTTTCAACAAGGAAGGGCTGGCCAGTCACAGTGCAGCCCACTCCGAAAGTGGGTTTATCACCAGAGTGGACAGGTCCAGCAGAGTTGAGATGTTACAAAGTACCGTACCCCAAATTCTGAAAGGCACCGTAACTCACTTCATCAAGTTCACGTAGAGACACCCAGTCCAGATGAATTTTGAAGAGTTTTATTAAAGGAAGAGATTTAATAAATATGCCGGCCACATATGACTGACACGGACCCAAATTGTGCAGGCCCAAAAATAGTTCAGGGGCTGCTCATATACCCTTAATCACACACGGGCGGGAGAGAGCATGACATTATGGCACAAGCTGACATTTGTTTAGGGGATACACACAAACATTAAGACTTTCAAGGTAACACAATCAAAGATGTTTACAAATCTTTTAGGGTTCATCTTCCCTCACTAGCCTAGAGGTATTTTATTCTCAAGATTCCAGAAAGGGGGAGGAACTACAATCAATGTACGGTGGTGTGTAAATTCTGTCTCCCATTGAAAAAGAAGTTTCTCCATTGACCTTTATTTTAGATATAAAACTAAATGACCCATTGTTCTTGCAGCCAGAAACGTCTACATTCTTCTCCCTCCCCTCCCCAAAGGAGGGACGGGACAGGAAAGCCTGATAGGAAAGCCTGACCTTTCCTCCCAGAATATCAGTATCAATTTTCAGCTTTCTGGTACCTTACAACAGAGAAGACAGGTGAACTTCCAGCTATAGAGGCCAGGCTATTCCCAAGACCCACTGGTTGGACTCTTCATTTCACCCAGTGCTTATAAAAAAAAATCTAAATTAGTTCCAGGATTAAAACAAAACAGGTGATTTCAGGCAAAAATGCAGTCCAGATTTCAGATTTCTCATGGAAGACTAATTCCAGGCTTTGGAAGCTGGCAGAGAATAATGTGGTTTCATTCCACTGACCTCATTATGCAGATGGAGTAACTAAGGCCTGTAGGAAGTAGTTAGTGGCTAGAGCTGGGGTCCTGCCAGCCTTCAGGGTGTGGACAAAAAGGGGCCACATGCTAATCCTGACAAACTCTAGAGGGGGCCTGCAGGGTGGCCTTACAAACTCAGAGACCTAACATAGCCACACAGGATGGTCTGAAATTAAAACGTTCTCACTAAAAGCAGTTCATCGTGGGTAGTTCTGTCCTAGGGAGGTATTTTTCTCTAACAAAGGTCAGTGCCTACTAAATTGGGCCTGTCCTCCTTTGCATCTACAATAACATGCCTCTGAAATGTAAGGGTGATCTTCTTTTCTTCTTTTCCCCTCGGGGTGCAGCCATCCCACCAGAGCAGAAAACACAGATCCAGTCGTTGTTATTATCATGTTGACTATCTCATACCTGCCTATGTAAAAAGTTTGAGTGTGTGTGTGTGTGTATATATATACACACACACACACATTTTTTTTTTGTAATTTTCTGAAGCTGGAAATGGGGAGAGACAGTCAGACAGACTCCCGCATGTGCCCAACCAGGATCCACCCAGCACACCCACCAGGGGCGATGCTCTGCCCACCAGGGGGCGATGCTCTGCCCCTCTGGGCGTCGCTCTGCCGCGACCAGAGCCACTCTAGCACCTGGGGCAGAGGCCAAGGAGCCATCCCCAGCGCCTGGGCCATCTTTGCTCCAATGGAGCCTTGGCTGCAGGAGGGGAAGAGACAGACAGAGAGGAAGGGGGGGGGCGTGGAGAAGCAAATGGGCGCTTTTCCTATGTGCCCTGGCCGGGAATCGAACCCGGGACCCCGGACGCCAGGCCAACGCTCTACCGCTGAGCCAACCGGCCAGGGCCTATATTTTTACTTTTTATCCAATCACAAAGATTTCTCCTGCTTTGCTTTCTCCTGATTCCCAAATCTATCATCAGTGGGTTTCCTGTAACCCCCTCATGTCTTCCCATTTAATTGTGATGTATAAAATGAGTGGTAAAACTGCCTTTTTCCGGAGTGTTTTCTCAATCTGTTGAGACTTTGCTTCCTGGCAATTCTTGACAATTGGGCTCAAATAAACTTTCTTAGAAAAATTCTTACCGATCTGGACATTTTCTTACATTACATTTACTTGGCATAGTGTGACAGGATTTCAAATGAGCCCACTGTTGGACAAATTTGTATTTTTTTTGAGTTTGTTCACTTTTATTGTTAAAAAATGGTGCTACACCAGGCCAATGACTCCGATGGGTCTACCATATCATGCTTTTTACTTAAAAAAAAACAAAACATTTCTTTTGAATGCTGATGAACAGGAGACACCAAATATTTTTCGCCTGCAAACTACTACCTTCTTTATTAGATCTAGCTAATAACACTGTTCTGTCTTTTTTCCAAATAGCTCCAGATATATGGAAAAGATTTATATAGGCGGAAGGGGATCCTCAAACCCCTCAGCGAGATCTTCTGAGAATGGCTTTTAAGATACCTAGAGGCAGAAAAAGCCCAATAGAGATCAGGGGAACTACCAGCTTTTAGGATACACCCTTAAAGGCTCCAACACCCCAAAGGGTCTCATAGGATGCCATCTGGGTCCTGCTTCAATAGTGGAAAGGAAGGTCATTGAACTAAAGCCTGCCAGGCTTACACGCCTCTGCTGTGAGGAAACAGGGACACTGGAAGGTGGGCTTCCCCCTCGCTCCCCTAAGGGAGGGTTCAGTCTCTTCCAACCCTGCTCCAGCCACCTATGACCTAACCTTGCCCAGAAAGCTGGGGTTTGCCACTGAAGGCTGAAGGTGCCCAGGGCCGTCAGCCCCATCTACGACACTGTGGACGAGCCTAGGGTATTTCTTCCAAGAAGCAGGTAAACTGATCTCATTCGTACAAGGGCCACTTAATTATGTTTTGCCTGAATAGTCAGGTTTTTTTATTCTTCCCTCAAAGATCTCTGTTGTGGGTGTTGATAGTCCTATTTTCTGCTGCTTTGCTTAATATATAGTGTTTCCTTTATCCCTCCTACCTCAATGCCCCACTCATATTTCAGGCTGAGACCTACTCTTAATTTAGAGCTCTCTTTCCTCCTTTTGCCAACTTGTATTATGAATTTACCTTTGCCACCCAGCTTAGTGTATCCCAAGGTTCTCTTTACCAGGCCACAGTCGCAGAGCTCCAGGGAAAAGCAACCTGGTCTCAACTCTCCAGGCAGAGGAGAACAGAAGCTCCATATCCACGCGTGCTGCAAATGCCTTTTTCCAGTCTACCTGAATCATTACCAGCTAGAAGCAGCGGTCATTGGGACTTGGACATGAGCTGCAAAGTATAGAATGGTGACAACAATTCCAGTGCCATGCGGACTTTTCCTGTGGGGAACTTTCCTGGACTCCTGCTCCCTGTGACAGCTCCTAACAGACTGAACTGTGGTTGGGTTGCATTTTTCAGGGATTTGGCATGGTGATGGGGCCAACTTGGACTTGGGGAACATGTTAAGGACACTACTCATTCATGGATTCTTGCTGTATTGGCCAAGAGTTTGCTTAAAGGCTGTTAATCACTGTAAAAAAAAATAGAGGACTGGATGAAGAAGATGGGGCACATATACACCATGGTATATTATTCAGCTAGGAGAAATGGTGACATCGGATCACTTATAGCGGAATGGTGGAGTCTTGGTAGCATTGTGCGGGGTGAAATAAGCGAATCAGAAAAAAACAGGAACTGCAGGATTCCATACATTGGTGGGACATAAAAGCGAGACTAAGAGGCATGAACAGGAGTGTGGTGGCTATGGGAGTGGGGGGAGGGAAGGAGGGAGAGGGGGAGGGGGAGGGGTACAGAGAGACCTGGATGGAGGGTGGCGGAGGACGATCTCTCTTCGGGTGATGGGTATGCAACAGAACTAAATGACAAGATAACCTGGAAATGTTTTCTTTGAATGTATGTACCCCGATTTATTGATGTCACCCCATTAAAATAAAAATTTATTTATAAAAAAATAATAAAAATAAATAAATAAATAAATAAATAAAGCTGGGGGTAAAGTAAAAAAAAAAAAAAAAATGGTGCTAGGCAGCCACATGTGTGCTTGCCCTCAGAGCAGGGCAGTTGATTGCAATTTGCAAATTGCATTCCTGCTTGGGAGCGGCCATTGCTTTGTTAATGTTTGCTGGAGGAGGGGTCTTTTGTGGACCCAGCCAATTTTGCAGGGAGAGCAGAGAGTGCAGAGTGCTGAAGAAGAAATCAGTTTGGCAGAGAGAGAGAGAGAGAGAAGGTGTACAGATGGGGAACCAGAGCTGAGGGGCTTTGTGAGCTTTAATGAGACTGATGGGGCCTTTAATTCTAGGAGGAACTGGAGAAGATTCTTCTGGTTGTGAAATTGGGAATAGCATGTGGCTTTGGGAGCCCTGAATGAAAGGGAAGTGTTTTCCCTGTGTGTTTGCTCGTTGGCCAGTGTGAAACTTTAATAAAGGAATGGCCCACCATTTTTTGGCTCCACTGTTTCTTTACTGTCTGCCCGAATTCAGGGAGAACCTGCATGGCCACGACGGTGGCAGCCACTGGCCACACACCCACCCAGGGCTTGGACCTGTGCTTTGGTACCAGCAGGACCCATTTGTGTTCCAACAGATCCTCGTCTTCCTTTTGGTGAACTTGGGTGAGTTGTTTCTTGGAATCCATGGCCTTCCCATGTGTAAAGCCAGTAGCCACGGCCACCATCACAGCTGCCTGGCCAGTGCAGGTTCGCATTGGATTCGGACAGTTGGTAATGAAATAACGGAGCCAAGAACTGGTGGGCCATTACCTTTAATCCTAGCTTGTACCCAGCAGGCAAGTAAAAACACACACTCATTCAGTGCTCACAAAGCTACTGACTTATCCGAGTTTCCTAGAATCAAAGGTTTCTAGCTCACCAGACTTATTCACCTCTGTTCCCTGTCTCCTTTTCTCTGCATAAACTCTGCACAAACTGGCTTCTCCTTCAGCACTCCACCATCTTGGCTGCTTCTCCTGGCCTCCTCCATGTGGCGTTTCTCTGCTCTCCTACAGCATGGGCTCCTCCTAGAACATAATCACTCTTCTCCCAGAACAATGTGATCTCTCTTCCTTCTAAAACCTTTTGGTGCGAGCCTGACCAGGCGGTGGTGCAGTGGATAGAGCTTCGGACTGGGATGCTGAGGACCCAGGTTCGAGACCCTGAGGTTGCCAGGTTGAGCGCAGACTCATCTGGTTTGAGCAAAAGCTCACCAGCTTGGATCCAAGGTCGCTGGCTCGAGCAAGGGGTTACTTGGTCTGCTGAAGGCTCACAGTCAAGGCACATATGAGAAAGCAATCAATGAACAACTAAGGTGTCGCAACAAAAAACTGATGATTGATGCTTCTCATCTCTCTCTGTTCCTGTCTGTCCCTATCTATCCCTCTTTCTGACTCTCTGTCTCTGTAAAAAACAAAAAACAAAAAAAAACCCCCTCAAAAACCTTTTGGCACGAAAGTCCTCCCCCAACACATATTAACATAATCATGCCCATCCTAAGCAATCACCTGGGTGACGGGCTTCCACGTGGGCAGTGCCATCTTTAACAAAGTGAGCATAATATATTTTATCTGCCCAACACCATGTTTGTGGTAGCAGGTGTCCCCAAACTACGGCCCGCGGGCCGCATGTGGCCCCCTGAGGCCATTTATCCGCCCCCCCCCGCACTCCCGGAAGGGGGACCTCTTTCATTGGTGGTCAGTGAGAGGAGCACTGTATGTGGCGGCCCTCCAACGGTCTGAGGGACGGTGAACTGGCCCCCTGTGTAAAAAGTTTGGGGACCTCTGTACCAGGTAGAGGGTTGGACATTATTGGAGCTGTTCTTAGAAAATCCTCAAGGTGAAACTGAAGGTGAAGTATTGACAGAACCCAGGCTAAGGCAGGACGGTGGGATAAAGAATAGATGGCTGGGCCCTGGCCGGTTGGCTCAGCGGTAGAGCGTCGGCCTGGCGTGCAGGAGTCCCAGGTTCGATTCCCGGCCAGGGCACACAGGAGAAGCGCCCATCTGCTTCTCCACCCCTCCCCCTCTCCTTCCTCTCTGTCTCTCTCTTCCCCTCCCGCAGCCAAGGCTCCATTGGAGCAAAGATCGCCCAGGTGCTGAGGATGGCTCTGTGGCCTCTGCCTCAGGCGCTAGAATGGCTCTGGATGCAGCAGAGTGACGCCCCAGAGGGGCAGAACATCGCCCCCTGGTGGGCATGCCGGGTGGATCCCAGTTGGGCGCATGCGGGAGTCTGTCTGACTGCCTCCTCGTTTCCAGCTTCGGAAAAATGAAAAAAAAAAAAAAAGAATAGATGGCTGTTTTTAATTTTTGCGTTTTTCAATTGGAACTACTTAATTGCGAGTCTGAACAAAGAACCCTTGAAATTTGTTCAGACTCTGCAGGTATACAAAGAAAACTAAAATTTACATTGGAAATTGTGCCTCTTAAGGTCAACAAACCGCAAGAACACCAGCCCCAGTTTAATAATCCTACAAGTTAACTTGCAAGTATCTACTGAAATAGAAAAGTTTCAGCTTGAAATGGCCAAAGTGGGGAACTTTTTTTTTTACACAGGGTCAGAGATAGAGTCAGCAAGAGGGATAGATACAGACAGACAGACAGGAACGAAAGAGATGGGAAGCATCAATCATCAGTTTTACGTTTTTGACACCTTAGTTGTTCATTGATTGCTTTCTCATATGTGCCTTGACTGTGGGCCTTCAGCAGACTGAGTAACCCCTTGCTCGAGCCAGTGACCTTGGGTCCACATTGGTGAGCTTTTGCTTAAACCAGATGAGCCCGCGCTCAAGCTGGTGACCCCAGGGTCTCGAACCTGGGTCCTCTGCATCCCAGTCCGATGCTTTATCCATTGTACCACTGCCTGGTCAGGCCAAAGTGGGGAAATTTTGATACCTCCAAATTTATTTTTCTCCATGCTCAATTAGAAAAGGCCAGCTCTAACCTGACCTTTGGTGGCGCAGTGGGATAAAGCGTCGACCTGGAACACTGAGGTTGCCGGTTCAAAACCTTGGGCTTGCCTGGTCAAGGCACATATGGGAGTTGATGGTTCCTGCTCCTCCCCCTTCTCTCTCTCTCTCTCTCTCTCTCTCTCCTCTCTCTCTCTAAAAATCAATAAAATATATTTAAAAAAAAGAAAAGAAAAGGCCAGCTCTAGAATTAATACTGAATGAATGTGAAGCATATATTGATTGGAAATAGAAACTTCTAAGACAGGGGTCAGGAAACTTTTGGGCTGAGAGAGCCATGAACGCCAAATATTTTAAAATGTAATTCTGTGAGAGCCATACAACAACTCGTGTACGTTATGCATTATCCAATAAAAATTTGGTGTTGTCCCGGAGGACAGCTGTGATTGGCTCCAGCCACCTGCAACCATGAACATGAGCGGTAGGAAATGAATGGATTGTAATACATGAGAATGTTTTATATTTTTAACATTATTTTTTTTTATTAAAAATTTGCGAGCCAGATGCAGCCATCAAAAGAGCCCCATCTGGCTCATGAGCCATAGGTTCCTGACCCCTGTTCTAAAGTAAACCTATTTCACACCCATCATCCCCACTAGAGCAGGGACCCTAACTGCTGCACAGGAACAGTAGGTCTTCAATATTTTTATATTTTATTTATTCCTTTTTAGAGAGGAGAGAGGGAGAGGGAGAGAGACAGAGAGAGAGAGAGGAGAGAGACAGAGAGAGAGAAGGGGGGAGAAGCTGGAAGCATCAACTCCCATATGTGCCTTGACCAGGCAAGCCCAGCGTTTCGAACCGGTGACCTCAGCATTTCCAGGTCAACGCTTTATTCACTGCGCCACCACAGGTCAGGCAGTAGGTCTTCAATAAATATTTGTTGAATGGGATTCAAACCCACCTTCAACTCAGTACTTGATGCTTTGTGTTATACCACTAACCCTACACAGGTGCTAACTCAAAGTGTGTGCGTGTTGGACCCTACTAGGCCACCTGGCAAAGCAGACAAAGGCCCCACAGGAGTTGACACCTTTGAAAAGCGTAGTAGTGGAAAGCCTCCTGTGATCTTTGCAAGGCTCATAATTTTATTTCATACAATTATTGCTTGTCCAATCTTGTATATCCTGAAATCCCCTACTAGTCAAGAATGGGTGAACAGCCTGACCAGGCAGTGGCGCAGTGGATGGAGTGTCAGACTGGGATGCAGAGGACCCAGGTTCGAGACCCTGAGGTCGCCAGCTTGAGCACAGGCTCATCTGGTTTGAGCAAAAGCCTACCAGCTTGAACCCAAGGTTGCTGGGTCCAACAAGGGGTTACTCGGTCTGCTGAAGGCCTGTGGTCAGGACACATATGAGAAAGCAATCAATGAACAACTAAGGTGTTGCAACGCGCAATGAAAAACTAATGATTGATGCTTCTCATCTCTCTCTGTTCCTGTCTGTCTGTTCTTGTCTATCCCTCTCTCTGACTCACTCTCTGTCTCTGTAAAAAATACATACATAAGTTAAAAAAAAAAAAAAAAGAATGGGTGAACAGCTGACTTGAGTTTCCTCCTAAGGTGAGGTCCTCAACCTCAAACCAGACTGCTCCCTAACTGCTTTATCTGAGGGCGGCTGAGAGAATGGAGACATTATGGTTACATTGTGTAGGGAGTAGCAAAGGAACTTGCCACTTCAGGCTGCTGCTGACCACTTACCATCTTCTCCTGTCTGGCCCCTACTTCCTCTGCCTGCCTCCCTCCCAGGTCAGTGCAGTCCCTTCTCCACTTACAGGCTGCCAGAGTAGCCTTTTAAAAAGTGAACCAGAGCTTGTTGCTCTCCTACTCCAAACCCTTCAGCCGCTCCCTCGCCAGGCCTTGCAGCCTCTGGGCCCTGCTGACACCTTTGACTTGATCTCCCAGCGTTCCTACCTTCCACGTGGCCTCCTTCCTCTGTCAGGCTCTCCCCGCTGTGTGCTGGGCTGTGGCACTGGCTGCCCTGTCTGCCTGAACCCTCTTCTCCACGCCTCCAGCTCTGATCTCTCAAAGCTCCTTCAATCCTGTCATCCCGATTCCTTTTCTCATAGGTTTTATCCAGCTAAATTACCCTTTATTTATATGCTGAATATCTTCTCCTGTACCTCCAAGACTTTGTCTGTTGTTTTTTTTTTTTTTTAAGATTTTATTCATTTTAAAGAGGAGAGAAAAAGAGAGAGAGAGAGAGAGAGAGAAAGAGAGAGAGAGAGAGAGAGAATGGGGGCAGGAGCAGGAAGCAACAACTCCCATATCTGCCTTGACCAGGCAAGCCCAGGGCTTTGAACTGGCGACCTAAGTGTTCCAGGTCAATGCTTTATCCCACTGCGCCACCACAGGTCAGGGGACCTTGTCTGTTTCATGTAGCAAATGAGAATCTAGAAATGACTCTAACTCCTGGTCCCAGTCAGGATTCAGAATTATATTTGTGGAAGGGGAAACAAAATTAAAAATCAACCAAACTAATACCCAATCTGGAGCCTGACATAAGTGGATCTCAAAAATGCGTTCCTTTGCCTGACCAGGTGGTGGCACAGTGGATAGAGCGTCGGACTGGGATGCTGAAGACCTAGGTTCGAGACCCCAAGGTCGCCAGCTTGAGCGAAGGTTCTGGTTTGAGCAAAAGTTCACCAACTTGGACCCAAGGTCACTGGCTCGAGCAAGGGGTTACTTGGTCTGCTGAAGGCCTGCAATCAAGGCACATGTTAGAGAGCAATCAATAAACAACTAAGGTGTCACAATGCGCAATGAAATACTAATGACTGATGCTTCTTATCTCTGTCCCTGTCTATCTGACTCTCTCTGTGTCTCTTGTAAAAAAAAAAAAAAAATGTGTTCCTTTAACCCAGAGGTTGGGAACCTTTTTGGCTGAGAGAGCCATGAATGCCACATATTTTAAAATGTAATTTCGTGCCTGACCAGGCGGTGGCGCAGTGGATAGAGTGTCGGACTGGGATATGGAGGACCCAGGATCAATACCCCGAGGTCGCCAGCTTGAGCGCAGGCTCATCTGGTTTGAGCAAGGCTCACCAGCTTGAGCCCAAGGTCACTGGCTTGAGCAAGGGGTCACTCAGTCTGCTGTAGCCCCCCGGTCAAGGCACATATAAGAAATCAATCAATGAATAACTAAGGAGCCGCAACGAAGAATTGATATTTCTCATCTCTTTCCCTTCCTGTCTGTCCCTACCTGTTCCTCTCTCTGACTCTCTCTGTCTCTGCCACAAAAAAAAAAAAAAAGTAATTCCATGAGAGCCATACAACGACCTGTGTACATTACGCATTATCCAATAAAAATTTGGTGTTGTCCCGGAGGACAGCTGTGATTGGCTCTAGCTACCTGCAACCATGAACATGACCAGTAGGAAATGAATGAATTGTAATACATGAGAATGTTTTATATTTTTAACATTATTATTATTATTATTTTATTTTTTTTAGAGAGGAGAGAGAGAGAAAGGGGGAGGAGCAAGAAGCATCAACTCCCATATGTGCCTTCACCAGGCAAGCCCAGGGTTTTGAACCGGTGATCTCAGTGTTCTAGGTCAACGCTTTATCCACTGCGCCACCACCGGTCAGGCACATTATTTTTTTTTTTAAAGATTTGTCTGCGAGCCAGATGCAGCCATCAAAAGAGCTACATCTGGCTCGCGAGCCATAGGTTCCCGACCCCTGTAGTAGATGAATGGATTAGATTTCAGAGTCCAGAAATAAACCCATATGTCTGCAGTCAGTTGATTTCAGTAAGGGAGCCAAGCTTTTAATGGGGATAGATGTATCTTTTCAAGAAATGGTACTGGGCAACTGCAAAGAAATGTAGTTAAATTTCTTTCTTATACCATACACAAAAATAATTCAAAATGGATCAAAAACCTAAAAGTAGGTGCTAAAACTATAAAACTCTTAGAAAAAGTATACATGTAAATCTTCATGATGTTGAGTTGTACAATGGTTTCTTAGATATAATTTGTAAACCATAGCAAACAATGAAAAAGTTAATAGGACTTCATGAAAGTTTAAAACTTTCTATGAAAAACTGAGGAGCCACAATGAAGACTTGATGCTTCTCATATCTCTCCCTTCCTGTCTGTCTGCCCCTATCTGTCCCTCTCTCTGTTTCTCTCTGTCTCTGTCACACACACACACACACACACACAAAAACCCAAAACTAACTAAATAAAATATATTTAACAAAAAAGAAATCAGCCTGAGCAGGTGGTGGCGCAGTGGATAGAGCGTCATATTGGGATGCGAAGGACCCAGGTTCGAGACCCTGAGGTCGCCAGCTTGAGCGTGGGTTCATCTGGTTTGAGCAAAAGCTCACCAGCTTGGACCCAAGGTCGCTGGCTTGTTACTTGGTCTCCTGAAGGCTCACGGTCAAGGCACATATGAGAAAGCAATCAATGAACAACTAAGGTGTTGCATGCAATGGGCAACGAAAAACTAATGATTGATGCTTCTCATCTCTGCATCTCTCCATTCCTGTCTGTCTGTCCCTGTCTATCCCTCTCTCTGACTCTCTGTAAAAAGAAAAAGAAAAAAAAAGAAATCTGAATTCTCATACAGCAATGTGGGAATATGAAGTGATGTAGTAGCTTTGGAAAAAGTTGACAAGTTCCTCAAAAAGTTAATATAGCCTTGGCCAAGTAGTTCAGTTAGTTGGAGCATTGTGCCAACCCACCAAGGCTGTGGCTTCCATCAGCAGTCAGGGAACAGACAAGAGTCAACCAGTGAATGCATGAACATGTGAAACAGCAAAGTGTTGTTTCTCTCTCTCTCTCCCCTTCTCTCTCTGTAAACTCAATATATATATAAATTTTAAGTTAAATATAGAGTTACCAAATGACCAGCCAGGATTATACCCAAAATAATTGAAAACACATGTTCACAAAAATCTTGTACATGAAGTTGATTAGCAGCATGATTCATAATAGCCAAAAGGGAAAAACTATTCGGGCCCTGGCCAGGTTGCCCATTGGTCTGATTATCATCCCAATATGCCAAGGTTGCAAGTTCTATCTCTGCTCAGGGCACATTGAAGAAATCAACCAATGAATGTATAAATAAATGGAACAACACATCAGTGTTTCTGTCTCCCTTCCTTTCTCTAAAATCAATAAATAAAAATTTTAAAAAACTAAGAAAAACAAAGGCCCTGGCCGGTTGGCTCAGTGGTAGAGCGTTGGCCTGGCGTGCAGGAGTCCCGGGTTCGATTCCCGGCCAGGGCACACAGGAGAAGCGCCCATCTGCTTCTCCACCCCTCCCCCCCTCCTTCCTCTCTGTCTCTCTCTTCCCCTCCCGCAGCCAAGGCTCCATTGGAGCAAAGTTGGCCCAGGTGCTGAGGATGGCTCTGGTTGCAACAGAGCAACGCCCCAGATGAGCAGAGCATCGCCTTCTGGTGGGCATGCTGGGTGGATCCCGGTCAGGCGCATGTGGGAGTCTGTCTGACTGCCTCCCCATTTCCAACTTCAGAAAAATACAAAAAAAACCCTAAGAAAAACAGGAAAATAACCCACATGTTCATTAACTGATACATAGATAAACAAAATGTGGTATAGCCACACCATGGAATTTTTTTTGCCGTAAAAAAAGAATGAGTAGGCCCTGGCCGGCTGGCTCAGCGGTAGAGCGTCGGCCTGGCGTGCGGGGGACCCGGGTTCGATTCCCGGCCAGGGCACATAGGAGAAGCGTCCATTTGCTTCTCCACCCCCGCCCCCACCTCCTTCCTCTCTGTCTCTCTCTTCCCCTCCCACAGCCAAGGCTCCATTGGAGCGGGGATGGCCCGGGCGCTGGGGATGGCTCCTTGGCCTCTGCCCCAGGCGCTAGAGTGGCTCTGGTCGCGGCAGAGCGACGCCCCGGAGGGGCAGAGCATCGCCTCCTGGTGGGCAGAGCGTTGCCACTGGTGGGCGTGCCGGGTGGATCCCGGTCGGGCGCATGCGGGAGTCTGTCTGACTGTCTCTCCCCGTTTCCAGCTTCAGAAAAAAAAAAAAAAAAGAATGAGTATTATTAATACATGCTACAACACAGATGCATCTTGAAAACGTTATTGCTAAGAAGCCAGAAACAAAAGGCTACATAATGTATTACAATTAATATGTGTATGTAGATGTAATATCTAGATATTGTATTTATGTGAATTATCCGGAATAGGCAAATCCATACAGACAGAAAGATTGATGGGTGCCAGGGGCTGGAGAGGTGGGAAATGGGGAGGAACTGCTAATGGGCACAGAGTTTCTTTATACGTTGATGAAATGATAAATGATTATGTTTTCACAGCCTGTGAATATACTAAAAACCACTGAATTAAACACTTTTTTTTTAATTAGACACTTTTAAACTGGTGGATGGTAAATTTTGTGGTGTATGAATTTTTAAATAATTTTATTAATTGATTTTAGAGAAAGAGGAAGGAAGAAAGAGAGAGGGAGAGAGAGAGATCAGTTTGTTGTTCCACTTATCCATCCTGTCATTGGTTGCTCCTTGTATGTGCCCTGACCGCGGATGTTGGAATAATGCTCCAACCAACTGGCCTACTTGGCCAGGGCTGTGGTATATAAATTATATCTCAAATAAACAAACAAACAAAAAACAAGTAGATTACAAAATAATGTATATGTGTTGGGTAGGCAGTCTTTACAATGACCTCAATGATTCTTACTTTCTGGTATTCACACCCTTTGGTATGAACCAGATTTACAGCAGAAGTTAAAAGATGTTTGTTTGTTTTAAAAATCTATTTATTGATTTTACAGAGAGAGGAAAGTGTGGGGAGCAAGAAGTAACTCATATTTGCTTTACTTTAGCTGTTCATTGATTGCTTGTCATATGTGTCTTGACCAGGCAAGTCCAGGGTTTTGAACCAGCAACCTCAGCATTTCAGGTTGATGCTTTATCCACTGTGCCACCACAGGCCAGGCAAGAAATGTCTTTTTTTGATATTAAGTTATAAAAAAAAGCATGGTTTCTATACTGGAGACTCCATCTCTATTTCTCTTATTTGCATTCCTTGCTCTGGGGAAGCTGTCATGAGCAGCTCTATGGAGATCAGCTAGTGAAGACCTAAGTGTTAGGTTAGGTAACGAGTTAGAAATAAGCTGGGACAGGCAAAAGGGGGAGAGGACAAATTGCCCCCATGCATTCCTGCATGTATGCAGGGTCTAGATGAGTCTTTAAGCCAGAAAAGGCCTCACCATACCTAGACTGTTGGTCGCCAGTTCCCTAATACAGTATCAGCCACATAGCAGTACAATGAAGACAGATAAATGAGAGGGAGAAGCTGGAAAAATAAGGGATGGGGAGAACAGAAGCAGGAAAGTCCAGAAAGTAAAAGCCCATAGATAGGCCTGACCTGTGGTGGCGCAGTGGATAAAGCGTCGACCTGGAAATGCTGAGGTCGTCGGTTCGAAGCCCTGGGCTTGCCTGGTCAAGGCACATGTGGGAGTTGATGCTTACCCCTTCTCTCTCTCTGTCTCTCTCCCTCTCTGTCTCTCTCTCTCCTCTCTAAAAATGAATAAATAAAATTAAAAAAAAAAAAAGCCCATAGATAGCTAAATCTCTTTTTTATTAAGTGAGAGGAGGGGAGGCAGAGAGACTCCCGCATGCGCCCAACCAGGATCCACTAGGCAAGCCCCCTATGGAGCGACGCTCTGCCCATGTGGGGCATTTCTCCGTTACTCAGCAACCAAGGTATTCTTAGTGCCTGAGGTGGAGGCCAGGGAGCTATCCTCAGCACTCAGGGCCAACTCACTCAAATCAATCTAGTGATGGCTACAACGAGGGGGGGGGGGAGAGAGAGAGGTGAGAGGGGGAAGGATGGAGAAGCAGATGGTTGCTTCTCCTGTGTGCCCTGACCAGGAATCAAACCTGGGACATCCACACACTCCACACACCAGGCTGATGCTCTATCACTGAGCCAACCAGCCAGGTCTAGGGCACTCATTCTTTTTTGTGTGGGTGGCAGAGACAGAGAGAGATAGAGGGACAGATAGGGACAGACAGAAGGGAGAGAGATGAGAAGCATCAATTCTTTGTTGCGGCACCTTAGTTGCTCATTGATTGCTTTCTCCTATGTGCCTTGACTGGGGCGCTATAGCAGACCATGTGACCCCTTGCTCAAGCCAGCGACCTTGGGCTCAAGCTGGTGAGCCTTTCAGAAACCATGAGGTAACATCAAGTGCTTGTTTTTAGCTGCCAAGTTTGGAGGTAATTTTGATACTTCCTGAAGTTTCATAAAACTGGAACTACCTCACCTTGGTGATGGTGTGGAAGGAAAAAAAATCTATACTTCCCAAAGAACCTACAACTACATGATTCCTTGTCTCACTTTCTGCACTGTGCTCATACGGAGGATGAGTCACAGTGGTAAGACCAGTCCTGCCACTTCTCTGTACATTCCTGAGGCAGGGCCTGTCAGTGCCTTCATCTTAACAGATGTCCTTAATCATCTTTAAACGTGATGTTCTCAAAGCTCTGTCCTCAAATTTGATCTCTATTGTCAATACTAGGAAATGGGAAAAGACCTTGTCAATATTTGGATCTAAGACATTCATAACCTATCATGACCTGGTCTCACTTTCTGCTTCCTCCCTTCTAAATGTTCTCTAAGAACTCTGAACCATTGCCTGACCAGGCGGTGGCGCAGTGGATAGAGCGTCGGACTGGGATGCGGAGGACCCAGGTTCGAGACCCCAAGGTTGCCAGCTTGAGCTCGGGCTCATGTGGTTTGAGCAAAAGCTCTCCAGCTTGGACCCAAGGTCGCTGGCTTGAGCAAGGGGTTACTCGGTCTGCTGAAGGCCCACGGTCAAGGCACATATGAGAAAGAAATCAATGAACAACTAAGGTGTTGCAAAACGCAACGAAAAACTAATGATTGATACTCCTCATCTCTCTCTGTTCCTGTCTGTCTGTCCCTCTCTCTGACTCTCTCTTTGTCTTTGTAAAAAAAAAAAAAAAAAAAAAGAACTCTGAACCATCAGCAAGTTCTGGAATGAGTTCTGACACGCTCTCTTTTCCCAAACCTTTGCACATACTAGTCCCTCCGCTGGCAGTAACCTTCCTTTTCCTTTGCCCAGCAGAGTCTTACTCATCCTTCATGAGTTACCTCAGCACTTCATCCCTTCCCTTGACAATTCTTGCCACCGTGGCTACATCAGGTGCTTCTCCTGGGACAGCCTACTCCTTTGCTTCCTTTAGCCTTTTTCAGATTGCAGAGGCAGAAAGCTGCTCACCTACATTTATTTTCTCTTTCATAGCATACAGCTGTTGCTGGAAGGCAGCTGCCTGACCCAGTCCCAGATTTCTACTTCCTCTTCCATCAAGGTGTGCAATATGACTAACTCTTGCCAAGGTAATGTGAGTAGGAGTATATGTGTCACTTCCACACCAAAGCACTTGTGAAGAGGATGTTCCAACTCCACAAAGTTCTTCCCCTGCCACTAGCTGTATTTAGACAATGACAAGCTCCTTGGGAATGGTTGTACCACAAGGTAGAAAGAGTCTGATACTCCAACTCAATGTATGGAGAACACCTGCTTCTATTTTGTTTGAGATCTGAATCATTTGGATGTCTGTTTGTTATAGCAGCTAGTGTTGCTTTACCTAATACAGTATTGTAAATTTTTTTATTGGCTCAAAAGCAACACTGATTTATTATCTTACAATTCTGTAAGTCAGAAATCCCACTGGGTATTACTGGGTTAAAATTAAGGTGTTGGCAGGGCTGCATTCCTTCTGAAGGCTCTAAAGGAGAATTTGTTTCTTTACCTATTCCAACTTTAGAAGCCACTGGCATTCTTTGGCTCATGAACTCTTCTTCCATCTTCAATGCGAGAGTTGTAGCACCTTCCAATCTGTCTTGTAATGGTGTTTTGTCTCATATATTCTTGCTAGACTAGTCTTGGACAAAATGTGGGAGTTTTTTTACGTGAGAGAAGAGGGGTGGGGGTGGGGGATAGGAGAGCAATGAATTTACCAGTCATTCAAGAAATATTCACTGAGTACCATCTCATGAAGCTAATATTCTAGGAGGGAGAAACAATGAATGAAGATGTGGTACGTGTATACAATGGAATACTACTCAGCCATAAGAAATGATGACAGTGCCATTTACAACAACATGGATGGAACTTGAGAACATTATACTGAGTGAAATAAGTAAATCAGAAAAAGCTAAGAACTATATGATTTCACACATAGGTGGGATATAAAAATGAGACTCGTGGACATAGATAAAAGTAAAGTGGTTACGGGGGAAGGGGTTGTGAGGAAAGGGTGGGGGGAGGGGAGTAAAGAAGAACAAATATAAGGTGACAGAAAATGATTTGACTTTGGGTGATGGGCACACAACACAAGCAACAATTCAAATGCTATAGAAATATTTACCTGAAACCTATGTACTCTTATTGATCAATGTCACTTCATTAAATTTCTAAATAAAAATTTTAAAATAATAAAAAACAAAAAAAAGGTGAACAAGTAAACAATTACAGAGGATCATTTTTTTTTTTTTTTTTTTTCCTGAAGCTGGAAACCGGGAGAGACAGTCAGACAGACTCCCGCATGCGCCCCACTGGGATCCACCTGGCACGCCCACCAGGGGCGATGCTCTGCCCACCAGGGGACGATGCTCTGTCCCTCCGGGGCGTTGCTCTGCCGCGACCAGAGCCAGTCTAGCGCCTGGGGCAGAGGCCAAGGAGCCATCCCCAGCGCCCGGGTCATCTTTGCTCCAATGGAGCCTTGGCTGCGGAAGGGGAAGAGAGAGACAGAGAGGAAGGAGGTGGGGAGTGGAGAAGCAAATGGGTGCTTCTCCTATGTGCCCTGGCCGTGAATCGAACCCGGGTCCCCCGCACGCCAGGCCGACGCTCTACCGCTGAGCCAACCGGCCAGGGCAGGATCATTTCTTAGAGAGATTATATGGAGAAAATGTTACAATGTAACAAAGTTATAGGATAAAAAAATAAGTGGGAAATAATATTTGATCTAGGATAGTCTCTCTGTAATGTCATTTAAATTATGACGCAAGTGGGGAACTTTCCAGAACATTCAGTGAGAGTCAGAGGAGTGGCGGCTTTCGGAGCTGCGCACAGAAACGCTCTCTTTCCTGCTCCTCCACACCAGCCTCGGCCAGCTCACCACCTCTCAAAAATGGTGAAATAAACCACTTACTACGATGTTTTGGGGGTCAAAACCAGAGGTGGATTTAACAGTGGGCACACAGGGCGCGCGCCCTTGGCCCGACTTCTGAAAGGCCCGGTAAAACCCCAACTATATATATACTTTTTTCTAATGACACCAAGTTTGGTTTCATCTGTGCAATTTTAACATTAATAGTACATAATATTTTTATTTACTTAAAAATATAGTTAACATGTATTTTTATTTTCCATGTCTCTCTTTATTTTTAATTTTTATTTTTTTTTCATTTTTCCGAAGCTGGAAACGGGAGGCAGTCAGAGACACACTCCCGCATGCGCCGGACCGGGATCCACCCAGCATGCCCACCAGGGGGCGATGCTCTGCCCCTCTGGGGCGTCGCTCTGTCGCATCCAGAGCCATTCTAGCGCCTGAGGCAGAGGCCACAGAGCCATCCTCAGCGCCCGGGCCATCTCTGCTCCAGTGGAGCCTCGGCTGCGGAAGGGGAAGAGAGAGACAGAGAGGAAGCAGAGGGGGAGGGGTGGAGAAGCAGATGGGCGCCCCTCCTGTGTGCCCTGGCCGGGAATCGAACCCAGGACTCCTGCACGCCAGGCTGACGCTCTACCGCTGAGCCAACTGGCCAGGGCCCTCTCTTTTATTTTTTTAAAAGATTTTATATATTCATTTTAGAGAGGCGAGAGAGAGAGGGAGAGAGAGAGAAGGGAGGAGGAGCAGGAAGCATCAACTCCCATATGTGCCTTGACCAGGCAAGCCCACAGTCTCGAATCAGCCACCTCAGCATTCCAGGTTGTCACTTTATTCACTGCACCACCACAGGTCAGGCTCTCTCTCTTCTTTTTAAGGGACCCAATATTTTCTTCTGTGTCTGGGCCTCAACTGACCTTAATCTGCCTCTGGTCAAACCCAGTGCCACCCAGGAAGAACTGAAAAAAGCTTACAGGAAGTTCTTGAAGTACCACTCTGATAAGAATCCAAATGAAGGAGAGAGGTTTAAACAGATTTCTCAAGCTTACAAAGTGCTCTTTGATGCAAAGAAAAGGGAATTATATGAAAAAGGAGGAAAACAAGCAATTAAAGAAGGTGGAACAGTCTGACCAGGCAGTGGTGCAGTGGATAGAATGTAGACCTGGGACCCTGAGGACCCAGGTTTGAAACCCCAAGGTCACTGGCTTGAGCGTGGGCTCACTAGTTTGAGCATGGTGTCACCAGCTTGAGTGTGGAATCATAGACATGACCTCATGGTTGTTGGCTTGAGCCCAAAGGTCACTGTCTTGAAGCCCATGGTCACTGGCTTGAACCCGAAGGTCACTGGCATGAGCCTAAGCTCGCTGGTTTGAGTAAGGGGTCACTGTCTCAGATGGAGCCCCCAGGTCAAGGTATATATGAGAAGCAATCAATGAACAACTAAGGTGCCACAGCTATAAATTGATGGCTCTCATTTCTCTCCCTTCCTGTCTGTCTGTCCTTCTCTCTCTCTTTTTTCACTAAAAAAAGAAAAAGAAGAAGATGGAGCAAGTGGCAGTTTTGGCTCCCCCATGGACATCTTTGATAATTTTTTTGGAGGAGGAGGAAGAACGCAGAGAGAAAGGAGAGGTAAAAATATTGTGTCTCAGCTCTCAGTAACCTT
The DNA here is from genome assembly GCF_036850765.1 of Saccopteryx bilineata. Lineage (NCBI taxonomy): Eukaryota > Metazoa > Chordata > Mammalia > Chiroptera > Emballonuridae > Saccopteryx > Saccopteryx bilineata. Next base: position 61,891,520 of record NC_089500.1, read on the forward strand.
AGAAGACTTATATAATGGTGCAACAAGAAAGCCAGCTCTGCAAAATAATGTGATTTGTGACGAACATGAGGCTGAGGTGGTAAGAAAGGATCAGTAGAGTGCTGTCCCATTGCCGAGGCACTGGAATGTAAATAAGAATCCATCAGGCTCTGGCTGGTTGGCTGAGTGGTAGAGCGTCGGCCTGGCGTGCAAGGGGTTCCGGGTTCGATTCCCGGCCAGGGCACACAGGAGAAGCGCCCATCTGCTTCTCCACCCCTCCCCCTCTCCTTCCTCTCTGTCTCTCTCTTCCCCTCCCGCAGCCGAGGCTCCATTGGAGCAAAGATGGCCCGGGCGCTGGGGATGGCTCCTTGGCTTCTGCCCCAGGCGCTAGAGTGGCTCTGGTCGCAACAGAGCGACGCCCCGGAGGAGCAGAGTATCGCCCCCTAGTGGGCAGAGCATCGCCCCCTGGTGGGCGTGCCGGGTGGATCCCGGTCGGGCGCATGCGGGAGTCTGTCTGACTGTCTCTCCCCGTTTCCAGCTTTGGAAAAATACAAAAAAAAAAAAAAAAAAGAATCCATCAGATGGAACCTGGAGTGATTCAGCCAATTCGGTCTGTGTGCATAGAGTGCCAGGGCCCTGGGGAATAGATCAGTCCTAAAGATAGATGTAAAAGTTGCAATGATGGAATATTGTTCAAGAGAAAACGATTCTGGAAGTTCAGATGGACAAAGGCATGAAAGATGGCCAGAAGATAACATTCCGCGGGGAAGGAGACCAAGAACCAGGCCTGGAGCCAGGAGATATTATAATTGTTTTAGATCAGAAGGACCATGCTGTTTTCACTCCATGAGGGGAAGACCTTTTCAAGCGGCTGAAGCATTGCGTGGCTTCCAAAAGCCGATAGCTACTCTTGACAACCAAACCATAGTCGTCACCTTTCAGCCAGGTCACACTGTCAAGCATGGAGATACCAAGTGTGTGCTAAATGAAAGCATGCCAGTTTATCGTAGACCATGGGAAAAAGGTTGCTTAATCATCGAATTGAAGATAAACTTTTCTAAAAATGGCTTTCTGTCTCCTGATAAGTGTTCTTTGCTAGAAAATTCCTACCTGCAAGAATGAAAGTAGAAGAGACTGATGAGCTGGACCAGGTAGAACTGCTGGACTTTGATCCAAATCAAGAAAGACAACGCCATTACAATAGAGAAGCATATGAGGATGATGCACATCATATCAGGATTGTGTTCAGAGTCAGACCTCTTAATGGGGCCAGTGAGTAACGCTCACTGCTGGCCTTTTATATACTGTAGTAAATGAGCAAAGGACTATAATCATAATATGCTCTCTACTTGCTATTGTTTTTGTTTTAATATTCAACTATAGTAGTGTTTTAAAAGTAATACCTTATTATTATTGATATTAAAGAATTGCTTTTTTATTATTCCTTTAAGCCCTCATGATTGCAAGTGTTTTGTGTTCAGTGTTCCTTCACTTAATTTCCAGGCTCCCGTGTAGCAATACCAGTGGAGAGTTTTGCCTCAAGGTATGGTTAACAGTCCTACTTTGTGCCAGAAATATGTTGCTCAAGCTATCTCTCCAGTACAAAGGCAGCACCCTAACGCATACATAATTCATTACATAGATGATATTCTTATCGCTCATACAGATAAAGATACTGATGATTTTGCAACAATTAGAATATTGTTACAAAATCTTTGAAAGAATCAGGACTTTATATAGCTCCTGGAAAGGTACACCAGTCCTTGCTTTTCTCTTATTTAGGACAAATTATTGAGGGACAGACGGTAATGGAGAGAGATGAGAAGCATCAATTCTTCATTGCAGCACTTTAGTTGTTCATTGATTACTTTTTCATATGTGCCTTGATGGGGGAGGGGAGCCTACAGCAGACCGAGTGACCCCTTGCTCAAGCCAGCGACCTTGGCGTCATGTTAAGCTGTGGTGCTGGATGGTTTACACTACCCCTCATGTTCCCCAGAAAGACTGGAGGTAAGTTTTTTCTATCCGTTGTCTGGTGTAAAGTTAAGATGATATGTATGGTGCGGGTTTTCTGCACTCAACACAATTAAGAGTAAGAAAAGAGGAATTCTTCAATGTATTGACAAGGAATTGAGAGTTTGCCTTTCAAATATATGCCCAAACATTGAAGAAATGGCTAGGACACATCAGACTCATGTTTCTCATAAACATAAGAGTGAAAAAACTTAACACATTCGCGACGGGACCTGCCAAATTTACTAAATCTTACTAAGAATGTATCTATATATAAAAAAAGATAACTTTTTTGTCATTTTTTATTTTATAACCCTTTTTTTATGAATTCTAGAAAGCATAACTAAAAAAATGTAACATAAAAGTGTTTTTTAATGTCAGAATAAATTTAATTTTGTCATTTATTTTGTTTAATTACCATAAAAGCACACTTGGACTTTATTTTTTTTCTTTAATATTTTTTTTTTCTTCTGAAGCTGGAAACGGGGAGAGACAGTCAGACAGACTCCCGCATGCGCCCGACTGGGATCCACCCGGCACACCCACCAGGGGCGACGCTCTGCCCACCAGGGGGCGATGCTCTGCCCCTCCGGGGCGTCGCTCTGCGGCGACCAGAGCCACTCTAGCGCCTGGGGCAGAGGCCAAGGAGCCACCCCAGCGCCCGGGCCATCTTTGCTCCAATGGAGCCTTGGCTGCGGGAGGGGAAGAGAGAGACAGAGAGGAAGGAGGGGGTGGGGGGTGGAGAAGCAAATGGGCGCTTCTCCTGTGTGCCCTGGCCGGGAATTGAACCCGGGTCCTCCGCACACCAGGCCGACGCTCTACTGCTGAGCCAACCGGCCAGGGCCTTTTTTCTTTAATATTTGACTTAATTATTATAACATATTTCTCAGAAATTTGTATATAGTGCGCCTACAATTATTTGTAGAATTTTATTTATTTTTATTTTTAATTATTTTTAATTTTTATTTATTCATTTTAGAGAGGAGAAGGAGAGACAGAGACAGAGAGAGAGAGAGGGAGGAGAGACAGAGAGAGAGAGAGAAGGGGGGGAGGAGCTGGAAGCATCAACTCCCATATGTGCCTTGACCAGGCAAGCCCAGGGTTTCGAACCAGCAACCTCAGCATTTCCAGGTCGACGCTTTATCCACTGCGCCACCACAGGTCAGGCTATTTGTAGAATTTTAAATGCGCCCCATCTTCAAAAAGTTTGAGAACCATTGGTCTAGACAAAGAAGAGATGAGTAAACAGTCATCAAGTAAGCAGTGTCATGGGGCTGTGACAGGGTATACTATGCACACAGGAGAAGAGAGGGTGGTGCTCAGAAAAGGCACTGAAGTGCAAGTGGCCTGTGAAGGGAGACACATCTCACAGAGACATACACCTACAGTGTCTCTGCTTAAAACCTTTCAGGACCGCCTGACTAGGCGGTGGCACAGTGGATAGAGCGTTGGACTGGGATGCGGAGGACCCAGGTTTGAAACCCTGAGGTTGCCAGCTTGAGCGCGGGCCCATCTGGCTTGAGTAAAGCTCACCAGCTTGGACCCAAGGTCACTGGCTTGAACACGGGGTTACTTGGTTTGCTGTAGCCCCACAGTCAAGGCACATATGAGAAAGCAATCAATGAACAACTAAGGTGTCGCAACAAAAACTAATGATTGATGCTTCTCATCTCTCTCTGTTCCTGCCTGTCTGTCCCTGTCTATCCCTTTCTCTGACTCTTTCTCTGTCCCTGTAAGAAAACAAACAAAACCTTCCAGGACCTCTTATCACATGTGGTATGTATTATATTTCAAAGGCCTTACCATGGCCTATGAGAACTCATATGATCTGGTTCTATCCATTTTACCATCGTACCTGTTTCCACTCATTGAATTGGACACTGTTTCTACACAAGGGTTTGCCCTCACCGTTCCCTCTACCTGTAACATTTTTGCTCAGGTTCCATCTTGTCAACAAGTCTTTGCCAAATGTCACCTCCTCAGTAAGACTTTCTCACTAACTGTGTCTGACATTGCCTCACCTCCAACTTCTATTGCTGTTCCATAATACCATCTTATCACCTGCATCCCATTTATCACTTTATGGGTTTTTTAAAATTTAAATATTTGATAGTTAATACAAACTCATGGTTAAAACTTAAAGACAGTATAAAAGATATGCCCTGAAAATCTAGCTCTCACACCTATCCCATGCATCAGGTATGGTGGCTTTGTAATGCATTGATTAAACTATGGTTACATTTCCCAGAATTTTCTTCTGTATATGGATCTGCATTTATGTTAGTCATAAGAGATCTTTGCATGTGATTTTGCAAAGGCAAAAGCAGTCATTGTTTATACCAGGGGTCCCCAAACTACAGCCCGCGGGCCACATGCGGCCCCCTGAGGCCATTTATCCGGCCCCCGCTGCACTTCCGGAAGGGGCACCTCTTTCATTGGTGGTCAGTGAGAGGAGCATAGTTCCCATTGAAATACTGGTCAGCTTGTTGATTTAAATTTACTTGTTCTTTATTTTAAATATTGTATTTGTTCCCATTTTGTTTTCTTACTTTAAAATAAAATATGTGCAGTGTGCATAAGGATTTGTTCATAGTTTTTTTATAGTCTGGCCCTCCAGTGGTCTGAGGGACAGTGAACTGGCCCCCTGTGTAAAAAGTTTGGGGACCCCTGGTTTATACTCTGGTTTGCTGGTCTTGCTGACTTGGGGTAATACCGCAAACCCACATCTCCTCCAACCTTGTTAGACCTCCCTCTTCTGCTTCTCTGAATCCTGGTTAAGCATATTGGCAGCTTTGTGGTAAAGGGTACCAGATTTTGTTGCAGGTCACCCATGCACAGAATTGGAGGTGGAGGTGATGAGAGATAGATATGGGCTTCCCTTGGTCCATGTGAGTTCTAGTCATCCTCATGGGATCCAGTCTATGATTGTTTTCATCCACATTCAGCTTCTCTTCCTGACAGATGGTCTAGTTGACCTATCGTGGCTGGTATTGGTCTCAACACTGGACATAGAAGCAACAGCCTGCATAGACTTTCTTCCAATTCTGACATTTTTGTAAATTCTAATCCCTACCATTAATTCCTTATTCTAATTTCTCTGAGTGTCTTAATTGATATACCAAATAACCAGTTTTGATTTGTTAAAGTATATTTTTTAAAATCTGTATATTTATTTATTATAGAGAGAGAAGGAGAGAGGGCGAAACATTTATTTGTTATTTCATGTATTTATACTCTAACCAACTGAGCCACCTGGCCAGGGCCTGCTAAAATATGTTCTTATTCTACCCTGATAGTTTTTTTTTGTTTTTGTTTGTTTGTTTGTTTGTTTCAGAGACAGAGAGTCAGAGAGAGGGATAGATAGGGACAGAGAGACAGGAACAGAAAGAGATGAGAAGCATCAATCATTAGTTTTTCGTTGGGACATCTTAGTTGTTCATTGATTGCTTTCTTATATGTGCCTTGACTGTGGGGCTACAGCAGGCCGAGTGACCCCTTGCTCGAGCCAGCGACCTTGGGTCCAAGCTGGTGAGCTTTGCTCAAACCAGATGAGCCCACGCTCAAGCTACGAGCTCTGGGTCTCGAACCTTGGTCCTCTGCATCCCAGTCCAATGCTCTATCCACTGCGCCACTGCCTGGTCAGGCTATTTTTCTTTTCAAAGAAGGGAATATATAGTATATAATTTTCTGTATCTTGCTTTATCACTTAATAATACTTCTTGGAGATATTTCCATATCTATATATGAAGAATTTTCTCATTTTTTTTACAGTTTTATATTATTCCATTTGCTGGATATATCATACTTTATTTAACCCGTTCCACCTTGATGGAAATATGAATTAAATTCTCATTTATGTGTGTCAGGTTTCTTTGTTCATTTGTTTACTTACACGTGTTTTACTACAAAAAGTAATAAGGACCTTGAGACCAAAGGCCTTGTTTTTTGTTTGTTTTTTCATCAGCACCTAATAATAACTATCACATAATATATTACTTTTTAATTTAATTTATTGGGGTGACATTGGTTAGCATAATTATATGGGTTTCAGGTGAACATATAATTTAGTCTTAGTAAATCGTATATTGAAAGAATAAATATTCACATCCATACTCATTACTACTCTCAAATTGCTTTTTTTAGCCAGGCTATGCTGAGGGACCCAGATCCTAGCTACCCCATCTCTGCCTCAGTCCAGCATATCTAACTGCTTCTTCCACATCTCCACTTGAATATCCCATGGAGGACCTCTGAGTCAGTATTGCCAGAACTGAACTCCTAATTCCTAACCTCTTTCAACCTACCCCTCCTTCTCCCTCTAGGCTCCAGTATTCTCTCTTTACCTCTGATCTCTCACATTCATTTAAATAACACCAGGCCCCACCCATGTTCCACTGATGTGACAAGCTTTCCTTAAGTGAGTTGTATGCATGGATCAATAAATCTCAGTCGCCTGACCTGTGGTGGCGCAGTGGATAAAGCGCTGACCTGGAAATGCTGAGGTCGCCAGTTCGAAACCCTGGGCTTGCCTGGTCAAGGCACATATGGGAGTTGATGCTTCCAGCTCCTCCCTCTGTCTCTCTCCTCTCTAAAAATGAATAAATAAAATAAAGAAAAAATTTTAAAAAAAATCTCAATCCTTGCCATTCCCTTTCCACCCAGCTTCATATACAACCCCAGCTTAGGCTTCCTCCCCTCTTACCTCCATCAGGAGGACACCAGGTTACTCTTTTGTTTTGTTTTGTTTTGTTTTACAGGGAGAGAGAGAGAGAGAGACAGACAGACAGACAGACAGACAGGAACAGAGAGAGATGAGAAGCATCAATCATCAGTTTTTCGTTTCGACACCTTAGTTGTTCATTGATTGCTTTCTCACATGTGCCTTGACCACGGGCCTTCAGCAGACCAAGTAACCCCTTGCTCAAGCCAGTGATCTTGGGTCCAAGCTGGTGAGCTTTCTGCTCAAACCAGAAGAGCCCGCGCTCAAGCTGGCGACCTCTGGGTCTTGAACCTGGGTCCTTCCACATCCCAGTCCAACGCTCTATCCACTGCGTCACTGCCTGGTCAGGCACCAGGTTATTCTTAAAACATCTGATTATGTCATTCCCTTAACTAAAAACTCTGTGGGTTCAATCCCCACCTATCACCCAAGCCTGCCTTACTAAAGATCTTCCTCTTCCTCTTCTTCCTCCTCCTCCTCCTCCTTCTCCTCTTCTTCAAGATTTTTGAGAAAGAGGAAGAGGAGGGGAGAGAGAGAGAGAGAGAGAGAAACATCAATTTGTTGTCCTACTTATTTATACATTCATTGGTTGATTGTTGTATGTGCCCTCACTGGGGATTGAACCTGCAGCCTTGGCATATTGGAATGATGCTCTAACTAACCAACTGAGCTACCGAGCCAGGGCCTCTACTGAAAGTCTTTTATATAACTGTTCCCTTTCCTTTTATTTTGTGTAGGCTCTAGTCTGGTTATTTATTGCTGTGTAACAATGCAGCCCACATGTAGTAGCTTAAGACAAAATTAATTAGCATTTCTTGATTCTGTAATTGACTAGTTCTCGCTTGGGGCCTTTTGTATGTTTGCAGGCAGATTATAGTTGGATCTGAGTTAACTGATATTTAATATGGGTGGACATCCCAAATGGTTCATATACACGGCTGGTAACTGATGCTGGCTGCCTACTAGGGGCTCACCTAGGAATGTTGATAAGAATTCCTATACATGGTTTGGACTTTTCACAGCATGGAAGGTAGTTTCTGAGGAGCAGCTTCTACTGCCTGGACTTTCAAATGTTCTGGGAAAAAGGTGTAAGGATTCTACTTGATCAGGTGGTGGTGCATTGGCCTGGGATGCTGAGGACCCAGGTTTGAAACCCCAAGGTTGCTGGCTTGGGGGCAGGCTCATCCAGCTTGAGAATGGGGTTTCTAGCTTAAGCGTGAGATCATAGACATCACCTCATAGTCTGGCTTGAGCCCAAGGTCACTGGCTTGAGCAAGTGGTCACTGGCTCAGCTGAAGCCTCCCCAGTCAAGGCATGTATGATAAAGCAATCAACAAACAACTAAGGTGCTACAAATATGAGTTGATGCTTCTCATCTCTCTCCCATCCTGTCTCTCTCATTCTCACTAAAAAAAAAAAAAAAGTGCAAGTCTTCTTATCTTCTTATACTCTAGCAGTGGAATTAGAGGTTATAATTGGTCAAACAAGTTAGTCAGGCCAACCCATATTCAAAAGGAAGGGAAGGAGCATATCTCAAAGAAGGAGCATATCTCAAAGAAGATTCACTTCTAATCTTTCTTAGTCCACCTCTGGACTCAAGTTATTTATATTTCTTAAATGTGCAAAATATACTCACCCAAGGACCCAGTACATCATTGACTCATAATGGCTATTGTCATGTAAATTAGGTCCAGGTGTGATGAGGCTCTTCACTTATGATTCCTCAAGAACAGATTCCTGAGTACTATTCCCCTTGATCTGAAGACTTTGAACTACAGACATATTATCTGCTCTCCACAAAGCCAACAAACAGGGTTGACATACATAAGAGAGCCAGGGCAGACACGTCTGTTCAAAAAGGGAAAAAACAGTAGTAACATAGCTACCACTGGATCATAGCAATTCTGAAATCCAGTTAGGCCCCTATTTGGAGCTCTTTGATAAGATCAAATCTTCCTTAGGAATAATTCTTTCTTTTTTCTTTTTTTTTTTTTTTTTTTTACATAGAGAGAGAGTCAGAGTGAGGGATAGACAGGGACAGACAGCAGACAGACAGGAACAGAGAGATGAGAAGCATCAATCATTAGTTTTTCGTTGCGCATTGCGACACCTTAGTTGTTCATTGATTGCTTTCTCATATGTGCCTTGACCATGGGCTTTCAGCAGACCGAGCAACCCCTTGCTTGAGCCAGCGACCTTGGGTCCAAGCTGGTGAATTTTTGCTCAAACCAGATGAGCCCACGCTCAAGCTGGCAACTTCGGGGTCTCGAACCTGGGTCTTCCACATCCCAGTCCAATGCTCTATCCACTGTGCCACCACCTGGTCAGGCAGGAATAATTCTTTATAGTTGTTGACTCCACCCTCTTGGCTCATGGGTTTTTCCTGAATCCTTTCTTTTTTCCTTTATTTTTATTTATTTTATTTTTTGTATGTATGTGTGAGAGAGAGATAGGGAGAGAAATGAGAAGCATCAACTCATAGTTGTGTCACTTTAGCTGTTCATTGATTGCTTCTCACAAGTACCTTGGTGGTAAGGTGGGGGCTCAGGCAGAGCCAGTGACCCCTTGGTCAAGCCAGCAACCTTGCTTGGGCATATGCCAGCAACCTTGGCTGTAAACCAGGGACCTTGGGATAATGTTGATGACCCCACACTCAAGCTGGCAATGTTGTGCTCAAGCTAGATGAGCCCATGCTCAAACCAGCAACCTCGGGATTTCAAACCTGGGTCCCAGGTTGACACTATCCACTGTGTCACCACCAGTCAGACCACAAATCTCTTTTTGTCTCTTCTTATTTTTGTGATCTGCTTTTTCGTTTTTTCTTTTTTTGTATATGACAGAGACAGAGAGAGGGGCAGATAAGGATAGACAGACAGGAAGGGAGGGAAATCAGAAGCATAAATTCTTCCTTGTGGCACCTTGGTTGTTTGATTGCTTTCTCATATGTGCCTTGACCAGGGGGCTATAGCAGAGCAAGTGACCTCTTGCTTAAGCCAGTGACCTTGGGCTCAAGCCAGTGACTTTGGGCTTCAAGCCAGTGACCTTTGGGCTCAAGCCAGCAACCCTGGGGTCATGTCTATGATCTCATGCTCAAGCCGGTAACCCTATGCTCAAGCCAGCAACTCTGTGCTCAAGCTGATGAGCCCACACTCAAGTCAGCGATCTCAGGATTTTGTACCTGAGTCCTCTGCATCCCAGTATGATGCTCTATCCACTACACCACCGCCCAGTCAGGCTTCTTGTGTTTTCTAGTTGCTACTTTATCATCAAACCTAGCATTTTGAATGGCTGAAGAATGGGTGGGACTATCATAATTCTTTGCTTTTGAGACTGTTCCCAAGTTCCATTCTCTTGAATATTCTGTAAATGGTCCTCATTGAGAACCTAGTGTTTTAGGTATCACTGTTTTAGGAATCAGGGATATAACAATGAATGGGCCTGACCAGGGTGGTGGCACAGTGGATAGAGCATCAGACTGGGACGCAGAGGACCTAGGTTTGAAATGCCAGGGTTGCTGGCTTGAGTGCGGGCTCATCTGGTTTGAGCACAGGTCACCAGCTTGAACCCACGGTCACTGGCTTGAGCAAGGGGTCACTCGGTCTGCTGTAGCCCCCTGGTCAGGGCACATATGGGAGAGCAGTCAATAGGTGTTTGCTATTGATTGCTCTCAATGAAGAGTTGATGCTTCTCATCTCTGTCCCTTCCTGTCTGTCACTCTCTATATCTCTATCTCTGTCTCTGTCACACACACAAAAAAGACCCCTCAAAACACAATGAATAAAACAGGCAAAAAATGCTACCCTTGTGGAACTGCTATTATAGTTGAGGGAGATGAACAATAAGCAAGTAAACAAGTAAGCAATATAAAAAAACATAAAAGGCCCTGGCCGGTTGGCTCAGCGGTAGAGCGTCGGCCTGGAGTGCGGAGGACCCGGGTTCGATTCCCGGCCAGGGCACATAGGAGAAGCACCCATTTGCTTCTCCATCCCCCCCTTCCTCTCTGTCTCTCTCTTCCCCTCCCACAGCTGAGGCTCTATTGGAGCAAAGATGGCCCGGGCGCTGGGGATGGCTCCTTGGCTGCTGCCCCAGGTGCTAGAGTGGCTCTGGTCGCGGCAGAGCATCGCCCCCTGGTGGGCAGAGCATCGCCCCTGGTGGGCGTGCCAGGTGGATCCCGGTCGGGAGTCTGTCAGACTGTCTCTCCCCGTTTGCAGCCTCAGAAAAATACAAAAAAAAAAAAAAAAAAAAAAAAAGAAAAGAAAAAAAGAAACAAAAATGCAGGAAGGGAGAGAGCAAGTGGGTATTTTGTATCTAGTGATGATAGAAAGGGAACTTCAGTTTTATTTTATTTTTTTGTGTGTGACAGAGACAGAGAGAAGGACAGATAGGGACAGACAGACAGGAAGGAAGAGAGATGAGAAGCGTCAATTCTTCGTTGGGGCACCTTAGTTGTTCATTGATTGCTTTCTCATATGTGCCTTGACCGTGGGCCTTCAGCAGACAGAGTGACCCCTTGCTCGACCAGATGAGCCTGTGCTCAAGCTGGCAATCTTGAGGTTTCAAACCTGAGTCCTCCGTGTCCCAGTCCAATGCTCTATCCACTGCGCCACCGCCTGATCAAGTGGAACTTTAGTTTTAAATAGGGAAGGCCATTCTCACTGAGAAGATGACATTTAAGACCTGAGGAAAGTAAGGGAGTGGCCATACATGTATCTGAGGGAAGAGCCTTCCAGACAGAAATACAACTACTAAGGCCTGAATTAGTTATCTGTGCTTACTCTTTTCTTGGGTTAGTATAGTTTGAACAGATTGATCAGAAGAGACATTAAGCGATGAAGTTAGGGAGATATTTGGGGGTCAGATAGGGTAGGACTTTTTGCTTGTAAAGCCTTTAGTTATTGCTTTGATCTATGGGAGGATTTTGAGCAGGAGAATAACATAGTTTGACTTTTTTTTTTTTTTTGGTATTTTTCTGAAGTGAGAAGCAGGGATGCAGAGAGACAGACTCTCTCATGCACCTAACCAGGATCCGCCCGGCAGGCCCACCAGGGGGCGATGCTCTGCCCATCTGGGGCATTGCTCGGTTGCAATCGGAGATATTCTAGCGTCTGAGGCAGAGGCCATGGAGCCATCTTCAGTGCCTGGGACAACTTTTTTGCTCCAACAGAGCCTTGGCTGCGGGAGGGGAAGAGAGCGATAGAGAGGAAGGAGAGGGAGAAGGGTGGAGAAGCAGATGGATGCTTCTTCTGTGTGCCCTGGCCAGGAATCGAACCTGGAACTTCCACACACAGGACTGATACTCTACCACTGAGCCAGCTGGCCAGGGCCAGTTTGACATTTTTATAGAATTACTATAGCTGCTGTATTGAGAATTGGCAGGAGATAGAGTGGAAGCAGAAAACCAAAGTTATTGCAATAATAGAGGTGTGAATAATGGAGGTTCAGATCAAATAATGTCAGAGATAGAAGAAGTCACATTCTGCATGTCTTTTGAAGGCTCTGAATGAGGAGTACAAGAGCTGAATTAGCTTCCTAGGACTGCTGAAACATACTCACAGACTTGGTGGCTTAAAACAGGAGAAATGGGCTCTGAATGGGTAGCTCAGTTGGTTAGAAAGTTGTCCTGATATGCCAAGGTTGTGGATTCTATCCCCAGTTACAGCACATATAAGAATCAACTAAGGAACAGATAAACTAGTGGGACAACAAATCGATGTTTCTCTATCTCTCCTTTCCTCTCACGTCAAAAAAATAAAATAAAAATAAAAATTAATCTGCCCTGGCTGGTTGGCTCAGCGGTAGAGCGTCGGCCTGGCGTGCGGGGGACCCCGGTTCGATTCCCGGCCAGGGCACATGGGGGAAGCGCCCATTTGCTTCTCCACCCCCACCCCCTCCTTCCTCTCTGTCTCTCTCTTCCCCTCCCACAGCCAAGGCTCCATTGGAGCAAAGATGGTCCGGGCGCTGGGGATGGCTCCTTGGCCTCTGCCACAGGCGCTAGAGTGGCTCTGGTCGCGACAGAGCGACGCCCGGGAGGGACAGAGCATCGCCCCCTGGTGGGCAGAGCGTCGCCCCTGGTGGACGTGCCGGGTGGATCCCGGTCGGGCGCATGCGGGAGTCTGTCTGACTGTCTCTCCCCGTTTCCAGCTTCAGAAAAATAAAAAAAATAAAAATAAATCAATAAATAAATATATATTTTTAAAAAACAGAAATGTGCCCCTGACCAGTGATTCAGTGGTAGAGCATCAGCCCTGCATGTGGATGTCCTGGGTTCAATTCCTGGTCAGGGCACACAGGATAAGTGACTATCTGCTTCTCTCTTTCTCTCCCCACCTTCCCTCCCTCTTCCCCTCCCACAGCCAGTGGCTTGATGGGTTCGAGCATGGCCCTGGGTGCTGAGGTAGCTCTGTTGGAGCTCATCAGCCTCAGGTGCTAAAAATAGTTTGGTACATGAACATCAGCCCCACACAGGGTTTGCTGGGAGGATCCTGGCCAGGGCACATGTGGGAGTCTGCCTCACTATCTCCCTTCCTCTCAGCTAAAAAACAAACAAGTAAACAAAAACATAAATGTATCTTTTCAAATGCATCTCAAATGCAAAAATGCAAAACCAAAGTGCCCCCTTCCTTTTTTTATCACCCCTTTCAGCTTCTGGGCTGCTAGCATTCTTGAGCTTGTGGCTGCTCACTCTAGTCTTTAACTGCATCTTCACAGGGACTGCTCTTTGTGTTTGTATTCTTTGTCATTTTTTTTTAAAGCAAGATAGAGACAGAGAAAGAAAGAGAGACAGATAGGTAGGAAGGGAGAGAGATGAGAAATATCAAGACGTAATTGCATCACTTTAGTCATTCATTTATTGTTTCTCATATGTACCTTGATGGGAGGGACTCCAGCAAAGCCAGTGACCCCTTGCAGAAGCCAACGACCTTGGGGTTCATTCCGTGACCATAGGATCATGCCTATAATTCCACGCTCAAGCTGGCAACCCTGCGCTCAAGCTTGTGAGCCTGTGCGCAAGCAGGATGAGCCTGCATCAAGCCAGCAACTTCAGGGTTCTGAACCTGGGTCCTCAGTGTCCATGTGTTTCAAGAAACAAAGGAGGACAAAGACGCTCAGACGAGTGCTGGAGGAAGAGGGTTTATTTCAGCCGGCGGAGCAGCATTACCTAAAACAGGCAAGAAAACATGAGCTCCCGAAGTTAGCTTTTCTGAGTCTTATACCTTTATAGCTTTACCTTTCTTATGACAAGTGCTTGATTTCTTTGACTTCTTTGATTTCAGACCTGTGTGACTTTTGTGTCTCTGGGAGGGGAGGGGGTAGGAGAGGAGGTTTGAACCATTTGTCCTTGACTGTTCACAAACCTGTTTTTCTTGCCCCTGTTGCAAGTTATTTCAGGGACTAATAAAGGGGCTACAGCTGTGGTTTGTTACTTTTCAAACTTTCTCAGTCAGCCCTTCTAGCCCTTCCTCTCTCATTTCACCCCCTCCCCCCTGTGAGACTCCAGAAGTCTCTTTAATACTGGAGTCTCATTTTTTTAAATCCAGAATCTAAAGGAGAGCTTGGTAGTGATGAATAAAAATGAGCTATTTTTTTTTTTTTGGCTATATAGCTTTTCTTCTAGCTGAAGGACCTACACCCTCTGGCTGAATGACTTGTCGCTGTACATATATATATTAAACCTTAGTGTAACCTGGCCAGGGTTCCCCTAGACCTTGGTTTGGGCTATTGTTGGTCTATCTATCATTATTTTCCTTATTATGCTACTGTTACTTTTACTTTAAACACTCTTGTGGTGGGGGTTAGAAGACATAGGGATGGTTATTTCCTGGGTCACACACTGAATATTTGGTCTGATTATATGTACAGGTCCCTCTCTGAGTCCCTTTACACTCATGGAAACTGTAGAATATCAGGGTGGTGGAAATTCTCTGGCCTTCTTTGGCGACATGGATGCGTAATTCGTAGTCCTCGGCCCTGATTTCCCTCCCTCCCCAGAGCCCAATTATAAGGTGCCCCACAACGAGGTTCCTCAGGCTTTGGTCATGCATTGACCAGCCAGCTCCCAGTTTGTGGCTGGCGCAGAGCATGTCGTCTTCTTCCATGTCAGCTTACAAGGGTTGGCAGGGTTTGTCCGTGCTGTCTATGAGAGTGTCTCCGTAGGGGCTGCAGGATTCAGCTGGCTCTGGTGAACCCACGCGGGTATGCCTTTTACGTGGGCAGCTGTAGGAGTGGTCAGGATTATGGTGTAAGTAAGGTTCCTTCCACTTGGGCCGGAGGGGAGCTGGATTCTAATCTTTGACCTACACTTGATCTCCTGGGGAAAAAGGATGAACAAGAGCAAGCAGACTGATTGGAGCCATTTCTAACACCTAGTTGGAAATGGTTGTGGCCACTCTGCTTAAAGCCTCTAACTGCATGTGTAGCTCTGTCTCTCCTAGCTCCCGGGGCGGGGGTGGGGGGCTGGCAAGCTATGTACTAAAGGGGGCCTATTGTATAATATCTTATGAGGTAATAGCCAATGTTTTTGGATGGGGTGCACCAGATTTTAAACAATATTAAAGGTAGGGCTTGCACCTATTTAAGACCTGTTTCCTGACATAGCTTGGTAAGCTCTATCTATTCATGTGTTCCACCTTCCCCAAACTCTGAGGCCTGTATGCCATACGAAGCTTCCAAGTTATGTCTAAGGCTTGAGCTGTCTCTCTCTTTCTTTTTTTTGTGACAGAGACAGAGATAGGGACAGACAGACAGAAAGGGAGAGAGATGAGAAGCATCAATTTTTCGTCACGGCACCTTAGTTGTTCATTGATTGCTTTCTCATATGTGCTTTGACCGAGAGGCTACAGCAGACTTGAGTGACCCCTTGCTCAAGCCAGCAACCTTGGGCTCAAGCTGGTGAGCCTTGCTCAAACCAGATGAGCCCACCCTCAAGCCAGTGTCTGAACCTGGGTCCTCCGTGTCCCAGTCCGATGCTCTATCCACTGTGCCACCATCTGGTCAGGCTTGAGCCATCTCTTGTACTACTTTAGCCACAAAGGCAGGGCCGTTGTCTGAGTCAATCAGAAGTGGCAGTCGAAACCTTGGAATGACTTCTCTAAGAATCGCCTTTGTCACTTCTCTGGTGTTTTCAGTCCAGGTGGGGTAGGCTTCTACCCATCCTGAGTAGGTGCATACTGACACCAGGAAGTACCGGCAACTTTGGCTGTTGGGCATCTAGGTGAAATCTACTTTCACATCTTTAAAGGGGGCTGCCCCGTAAGACCGAATACTGGGGGTCACTAAAGGCCTTTGTCTTGCATTGTTCTGATGGCAGGTTGGGTAGCTGACTTCCTTAGCCGGAGTTGCTTGGAGAAGTATGTAGAAATATCTCCCTAGCAGCTTTTCTGTGCTTTTTTTTTTCTTGTTCAAAGTTACTTTACCGCCTCTTGTACTAACATAGCTGTAGCTGCTATGCTCTTTGACACAGGGGCCAGACTTTAGTGACACTATTTAATTGTTTGAAAAGGTAAGCAACTGGTCTAGGCTATGACCCTAAGTCCTGGGTTAACACACCTACTGCCATCTTGCTTTTTTCAGAGACATACAGCACAAAGGGTTTTGCTAGATCAGGAAGGCCTAGTGCTGGGGCAATCCGTAGTTTTGTTGTTTTTTTTTGTTTTTTTTTTAACTTTTGTAAGCCTTTATTCATTTTTAGGGAGGGGAGAGAGAGAAGGAGGGAGGAGCAGAAAGCATCAATTCCCACATGTGCTTTGACCAGGCAGGCCCAGGGCCTTGAACCGGCGACCTCAGCATTTCCAGGTCGACGCCCCATCCACTGCACCACCAAAGGTCAGGTTTTTTTTTTTTTTTTTTTTTTTACATAGGCAGAGATAGATAGGGACAGACAGACAGGAACGGAGAGAGAGATGAGAAGCATTAATCATTAGTTTTTTGTTGCGCATTGCGACTTCTTAGTTGTTCATTGATTGCTTTCCCATATGTGCCTTGACCGCGGGCCTTCAGCAGACCGAGTAATCCCTTGCTGGAGCCAGCAAACTTGGGTCCAAGCTGGTGAGCTTTTTGCTCAAGCCAGATGAGCCCGCGCTCAAGCCGGTGTCCTCGGGGTCTCGAACCTGGGTCCTTCCTTATCCCAGTCTGACGCTCTATCCACTGCGCCACCACCTGGTCATGCCGTAGTTCCTTTCTGAGAGTCTGAAAAGCACCGTCCTGATCAGGCACAGACTCCATGGTTTCCTCCCCCCAGCCCCACCTTGTGACCTTATGGAGGGGTTTTGCCAGCACTGCAAAGTTGGGGATCCACATATGACAGAATGCTGCTGCAACCAGGAACTCTCTGACTTGTCCCCCAGTGGTAGGCCCAGGATATTTTCAGTAACTTGCTTTGCTCTACCCCTGGCCTCCTCTTCCCCTGCTGGAGAATGAATCCTAAGTACTTTACTTGCCCTTGACAGACCTGGGCCTTTTTCTTGGAGACCTTACATCCATTTTTTCCTAAATGGCGGGAGAGCTTGTCTGTCCCTCAGGCACACCCTTGGAGAGTCTCATGGCCCAGCAACAAGTCATCTACATACTGAAGGAGGATGCACCCAATGTCCTGTGCTGGAAACTGGGGGAGGTCATGAGCAAGGGCCTCCCCAAAGATGGTGGGGGAGTTCTTGAACCCTTGTGGAAGCCAGGTCCAGGTGTGCTGCACCTTTGCTCCTGTAGATGGGTTCTCCCACCGAAAGGCAAACAGCTCATGGCTTTCCTAAGTTAGTCTTATACTGTAAAAGGCATCTTTTAAGTCTAAGCAAGTGAACCAGGAGGCTTAAACAGGGAGGAGGTTTAGGATGGTTGTAGGGCAGGGGTCCCCAAACTTTTTACACAGGGGGTCAGTTCACTGTCCCTCCAACCATTGGAGGGCCGGACTATAAAAAAAAACTATGAACAAATCCCTATGCACACTGCACATATCTTATTTTAAAGTAAAAAAACAAAATGGGAACAAATACAATATTTAAAATAAAGAAGAAGTAAATTAAATCAACAAACTGACCAGTATTTCAATGGGAACTATGGGCCTGCTTTTGGCTTATGAGATGGTCAATGTCCCGTTCCATATTTGTCACTGCTAGCTGTAACAAGTGATATAACGCGCTTCCGGAGCCGTGACGCGTGCGTCCCGTATCACTGGAAGTAGTACTGTACGTGAGCAACACTGCACTTTGCAAAGGATTCGCAACCTGTGCTCCTCTCACTGACCACCAATGAAAGAGGTGCCCCTTCCGGAAGTGCAGCAGTTCGGATAAATGGCCTCAGGGGGCCGCATGCGGCCCGGGGGCTGTAGTTTGGGGACCCCTGGCGTAGGGGTTTGGTACTGTGGGCTGCAAGGTTACTGCTGCCTGGTTTACTGCCCTCAGGACTTGTACCTGCCAGTAGCCATTGGTGCCTGGTTTCTGGACAGGAAGCCGGGGAGCGTTCCAAGGCAACGGGCCCAGGATGATATTGCTGTGCTCCTTAAGCCTCTGCAAATGCACCTGGACTCCTTCTAAGGCCTCTCAGGGAATCGGGTACTGTCTCTGGCTGACAGGCAGGATCCCATGTTTTAGCTTATCAGCACTGACACTTGGTTTATTGCTAGCCCAGGAGGATCGTTCTCAGCCCAGACTCCAGGCCATTTTTGTGTCACCTTTTGGCCGGGCATTTTTCCAGGTGTGGTGGCAAAAATCCTCCACTCCTCCTCTCTGGGGACGGTTAGGGTTAAAACAAGCCTAGGCTTTGGCACCTGCGAGTTTAGCCGGCCGTTGTCAGCAAAAGATATAGTAACCCTTAATTTGCTCAGCAAGTCATATCCCAGTAAGGGCAGTGGGCAGTCAGACATGTACAGGAACTGGAACATTACTTCATGACCTCCTAGGGAGCACTTGCAGGGTCAGCAGAATACCTGTTCTGCCTGTGTTTCAGTGGCCCCTATAACGTCCACTTTACGGGAGGAGAGTGGCGCCACCAGCCGAGTCACTACTGAGTACTCAGCCCCTGTATTAATTAGGAAGTCTATCTGCTGGCCCCCTACTATCATAAAGACCATGGACTCACTGGGAGCTCCTGAGTCGGGTCGACCTCAGTCAAACAGAGAATCTCCTGCCACGTTGAACAGTGTGCCCTGCTGCTTGGGGGCGGCTGGCAAGGCCGCCTTCCCTTTGTTCCAGTGAGGACACTCATTCTTCCAATAACCAAATTCCCAACAGATAGCACACTGATCATATTGCAAGGGGGGCCCACCTGACTACTTTTTCTTTCCCCCACCTGATTTTTATTCCCCACGTTGGAATGGGGGGATTCCCTTCGCCCTCCTTGCTGAGGACAGCAGCTATGAGGTCAGGCTTCTTTTTCATTCGGCGAACCTCTCCCTTTCTGCTTTCAGCCTCTCTGTTAACATAAACCTTATTGTCTACTTCTAGAAGCTGGGAGGTATTCATTCCTGCAAAGCCTTCTACCTTTTGGAGCTTCTTTCTTTGTCTTCTGGACTCTGGCTGACAAGAGCTATATTAACCATCTTCTGGTTCTCTGGCTCAAAGGAGTAAAAATCCTGTAGGCCTCACATAACCTCTCATAAAAATCACCTGGACTCTCATCTTTCCTTTGCAAAGTCTCAGCTACTTTGTTAATGTTAGTGGCCCTCTGGCCTCCCTTTCCTAAACCTTGAAGGAGGGCCTCCCTGTATTTCTTGAGCTGCTTCAGGCCCTCCTCATTATTTGAATCTTCTTCTGGCAACTGGGCCTGCCCATATTCTCAGGGGGTTCTGATGTTCCTCTGGGACATTCTCCTCTAGCCACTTAGTCACTTAGTTGCTACCTGAATTACTCAGCGCCTCCCCTTTGTGTTGAACAGAACCAGGAATAACTCCTCCCGTGTAGGATCGTGAGTTTGAAATATGGATTGTGGCCTGACCAGGCGGTGGCGCAGTGGATAGAGCATCGGACTGGGATGCGGAGGACCCAGGTTCGAGACCCCGAGGTCGCCAGCTTGAGCGTGGGCTCATCTGGTTTGAGCAAAGCTCACCAGAAAGATGAGAAACATCAATTCTTCGTTGCAGTTCCTTAGTTGTTCATTGATTGATTTCTCATATGTGCCTTGACGGGGGGGGGGGGCTACAGCAGATCGAGTGATTCCTTGCTCGAGCCATCGACCTTGGGCTCAAGCTGGTGAGCCTTGCTCAAACCAGATGAGCCCACGCTCAAGGTGGCGACCTCAGGGTCTCAAACCTGGGTCCTCCGCGTCCCAGTCCGACCCTCTATCCACTGCGCCACCGCCTGGTCAGGCCTGACCGGGAATCTAACCCAGGATGTCCATATGCGGGGGCTGGCGTTCTATTCACTGAGCAACTGGCCAGGACCAATAAAACCTTAAAAAAAATAATGCTTTCAGGGCTCTGGCCAGGTAGCTGAGCATCGTCTAGATATGCCAAAACTACAGGTTTGATCCTTGGTCAGGGCACATACAAGAATCAACCAATGAATGTATGAATAAGCGGAACAAATAGATGTTTTTCTCTCTCTCCCTTCTTTTCGCTAAAATAAAAAAATAAATAAAACTCTCGGGCTACCAAAAGTGTGGGTGATCATGGATTTGAGAGGACTCACTTATGCTTGCCTCCCACTGGTGAAAGAATGCAACTTGACCTCAAAGTTCTGTGCAGGTGTGCCTAATGTGTCCACAATGAAGGGAGCAAATTAGGAAGCTGCTTCAAATTCCACCCTCATCACCACTAATGTGAACAAAAATTCAGATACACCTTTGAAAGAAAATTTTGAGAGAGTTTATTCATATAATAATTTCCAAACTGTAGCCCTTCGTATGAATTGAGAATATGTTCCAAAATGGAGGGAGGAAAATGAAAAAGATAATAATTAAATTTAAAAAATGGAGGGGATAGGGTAGGGCTTATAAAAGCAAATGTTGCAAAGAAATGAGTTACTATGGGAGACAGGACCATAAAATACATCGGTGATCTTCTGATTCGTGGGGACAATTGGACTTTCCATGGATAGCTGACTTAGAGACTGAGCAAATGGGGTTGTGAGGTAAGAACAGTGGGTAATATATGATTCAGCTTTTATCAAGACCTAGTTTCAGGCCAGGCCTATATATTTTAAAACATACTGCTGTCATTGATCATGCAATCATAGTGAAGGAAATGTTTAACTCAGGTTCCTTTCTTCAAGTAATTTCCCAACCCCCTTCATTCGCATTCCTCTGACCAGGGAATAGAATGAGAAATAGTTAACTCATTTATCAATTCCCCCAGCCCCCTACGTCCAGTCATCCGACCATTCCTCAACGCCCTTACCTAGTTAATGGTATCCCTATCTTTCCCTTCCACCTTGGTGCGGCCATTTCAACTAGCCAACCGGGAAAAAATAATATTGTACGGTCAGCACTCCAGCCAATGGAGCAAGACCCAGCATCCTGGGGCCAGCGTTAGGTATAAAAACAGAATTTGCCCTCTGCTTATGCGCTTGCTGGCTGGCTCTGAAGAGCAGCAGCACGCCCTTCTGCAGAAGTTATTAAAGTTGCCTTGCGAGGTATTTTGTCTCTATGAGTCTTGCTTAATTTCATCTCTAACAATAGTGTGGAGGAAAAAATGGGTTCTATGGAAAGTAACCTCAAGAGGGCGATCTGATCATAAATTCCTAACTGGCAGGTCATGGTGGGTGGTCACAGTCTAGGTCTCTCTCTTTTTTTTTTTTTTTTGTATTTTTCTGAAGTTGGAAACGGGGAGGCAGACAGACTCCTGCATGTGCCCGACCAGGATCCACCTGGCATGCCCACCAGGGGGCGATGCTCTGCCCATCTGGGGCGTCTCTCTGTTGCATCCAGAGCCATTCTAGCGCCTGAGGCAGAGGCCATGGAGCCATCCTCAGCGCCCGGGCCAACTTTGCTCCAATGGAGCCTTGGCTGCGGGAGGGGAAGAGAGAGACAGAGAGGAAGGAGAGGGGGAGGGGTGGAGAAGCAGATGGGCGCCTCTCCTGTGTGCCCTGGCCGGTAATCGAACCTGGGACTCCTGCACGCCAGGCCGATGCTCTACCACTGAGCCAACCGGCCAGGGCCTATAACTTCTTTAGTGAAAGATTTTAAGCCAGCCCTGTCCATTGTTCTTATGCATTTAGGTTAACACACCTTAAACTTTCCATTAGTAATATCCTTTGAAGGGGGCATTAACCCTAAAGAGAATACATAATTGTAGGGCTGGGGGCCACCACCGTGGTGGCCATGCAGATACAGGCTCTCATTGGATTCTGGCAGATGGTAAAGGACCTGTGGAGCCAGAAAATGGTGGGCCATTATGTCTATTAAAGTCTTGTAACGATGGACTAGCAAATAGGCAGAGAAGACCGCTTCCCTTTCTCCCAGGGTTCCCAAGCCCCTCAGCAGTCCCCAGCCAAACAAGCCTGCCTGAAATCGAGGCTCCCAAGCCCCTCAGCGCTCTCTCTCTCTCTCTCTCTCTCTCTCTCTCTCTCATCTGCCACCCTGAGGGCAAGCACCTGCAGCCTTCTGTAGACTACACACCTGGCGCTGCTCCAATAGTAGCAGCAAAACTAAAAAAAAAAAAAAGAAAAACCCACTTGTTTACCCAACAGTAATTTTGTTAACAGTCCTGTAACCCAATCCCCAGCTTGCTTTCTCCAATTTTCCTAATGTCTTCTGCTTAATTTCAAATACATAAAAGAACCTGCAAAACTGTTATTTTCCCAGAGAACTTGAGATCTTGCTCCCTGGCTCATGTCAACAGTTTGGCTCAAATAAATTCATAAAAATTCTCTACAGGTTTGGATGTAACGTCAACAATAGTACAGGTAGTATTGTTTAACAACAAAGCAAGGGGTACAATTTACCAAACAGTACAATCAGCACAGGGGGGCTTCTGGCACTCCAGGCTGTTTCAGAGCCCAAAAGGGCAAGGTTATGCTCTGCAAGCAGCTTCAGAACTCAAGCTGTAAAAATCCAAATATTGGGCCACAAATTGTGAAATTAATGTTTTGGGTTTTTTAAATCTTTTGTTTGTTGATTTTAAAGAGAGAAGATGGAGAGAAAGAAAGGTGGGTAGAAGGAGCAGGAAGCATTAGCTTATAGCAGTTGTTTCTCATACAGGCCTTGACTGGGCAAGCCCGGGTTTTTAAAAATTTTTTATTTTTATTTTTTTTTACAGAGACAAAGAGAGTCAGAGAGAGATAGATAGGGACAGACAGACGGCAATGGAGAGAGGTGAGAAACATCAATCATCAGTTTTTCGTTGTGACACCTTAGTTGTTCATTGATTGCTTTCTCATATGTGCCCTGACCGTGGACCTTCAGCAGACCGAGTAACCCTTTGCTGGAGCCAGCGACCTTGGGTCCCAGCTGGTGAGCTTTTGCTCAAACCAGGTGAGCCCGCGCTCAAGCTGGCCACCTCTGGGTCTCCAACCTGGGTCTTCCGCATCCCAGTCCGACGCTCTATCCACTGCGCCACCGCCTGCAAGCCGGGGTTTTAAACAGGCAACTTCCCCAGTGTTGCAGGTCCATGCATATCTACTGTGCCACCACAGATCTGAAATGAATGTTTTTATAAGTCCACACTCTTCTGCCAAATTGTTCTTCTAATGTCTAATTCACCTCTGTTTCCCTATCACCCTACTACCATTGATGCAGTCATTTCCAGTTTCCTGGAATCATACACACTGGCATCATAAATCCCCTTACGGCCACGTACTGTGTGAGTTAGGTCAAGTGGCCTGTGTTAGCTTTCAGTTTCCTGTTTGCAAAACGGTGAAAATAATCTTTCCTTAAGTGGTTAAAGTAAGGACAAATGGAGACTATTCAAAGGTCTAGTACAAGTGTACAGTAGATGCTCAGTAAATACGGATGCCCTTCCTCATCCAGCGGTGAATTTGTGAAATAACCACTGTGGTGTCTCCCAGTACTGGAGATTTCTCCCCATTCCTAGAGCAAACTTTGTTGATCCTGAATAGCTCAGGGAACACAGCACAACTTGGTTGACTGAGCAGTGCCTTCAGGAGAGAAACACTGGTGCAAAGTCCACACATCACCCACCCTCACCCCCCATATTCATTATTGTGGGGAACAAGAGGATGGCTGAAACATCGGGTTCTGGGCAGAACATGGCGCCGTCCTTCCCCCTACAGAAGCTTCAAAGATGGCGATAGCCTGCGGGGGCAGACATGTTTGTCCCACGTGACTCAGGCCCAGGCCTGAGTTTGCCAGAACGTGACGCAGGGTTGAGGCGGGGCTCCTCCCCCACACCCATGACGTAAGCTCCTCGTGACAGGCACTTCCGCTCGGGGTGCGGCGGTGGCGGAAGTGGGAGCGGAGCCGGAGTCTTGGCCCATAAAGCCCGAGGCGGTGGCTGCATTGGTGCTGGAGCCTTGGAGAGCGCCGAAGAGGTCGCCGGAATCGGAACTTGGACTTCTCTGTCTCTGTCCTCCCTCCCTTCTCCTCGGCGGGAGCCCTCGTGACACGCCCGGCCCGGAGCCCCCAGCCAAACGGCCGAGGTAAGCAGCGGGCCTAGCCCGGCCGGCTGCCTGGCCCCATCCCCCTCTTCAGCCTCTTGGTCGCCAAGGCTTCGCGTCATCCTTTTCTTTGGGCAGGCTCTGGGTCCAGCCAGGCCCTCGCGGGAAAAGGCCGCGTCGCTCAGGGCCCAGGTACAGGCCCGGGATAGGTCAGAGGTCGCTGGTTCTGACCTCTCCCGGGCAGGTGATCAGGGACCGGAGAGCCGGGAAGGTTTTCTGACTTGGGTGGCTGCTGGGCACTGGGAGCCCGGCGTCGCGGCGGGACACGCTAGCCGGTGGCGTTGTTTGGAGCGGCGAGCCGGGGTTTGTCGGAGCTGGTCCTCAGTTACCCTGTGGAGGGACGCGACCCGGGCGTCACCGTCCGTGCGGGCATCGGTCTGAGCCGCGTTCCCATCTGTCTCTTCAGTTGAACAGCCTGACCCTTGTAGTGCGAGATGTTCCCGAATGGCAACTGAATCTAGGCGGTGCGTCAGGTCACATGCACTGAGCTCTCCTCAAACACTTGTATGCATGTGACACGCCTCTGGCTCTGGGAGGCAAGGAACTTTTTATCATAAACATGTTATGGGAAATTCTGAAAGACGTTTCCAAACTTACTGGTGGTTGGCTGTAGAGCTCTGTTTGAATTCCAACCGCGTCGGGGGCCTCTTACTGCATAGTGGTTCCTAATAGTGGGAAAACTGAGAGAGTAATAGCAAACGTTTGAGCACTTGCAGTATGCTGGGCAGCGTGGCCAGACCTTTGCACAAATTATATTTAATTCTCCGAACAAGCGTTATGAAGTACCATTATTGTGCCCGTTTGTGGATAGGGAAATCAGAGAACGGAGAGGTTGAAGTCACACAGCTAATAAGTTTAGGGAGCAATCAGACCAGGTACTCCAGCACTGTACTCAGTCTGTGGATTGTAGCGCTTTCAGATGCTCCTGAAGCTTGTGATTTATCTCAGGCCACCCGGTATCTGCCTCTTTCCCTCTCTCCGCCTCTTTTCTATTATAGTGATGTCATTTGAAAGCCTCCTTTGGTAGGTAACATTGCTTCTACCTTAAAGCCATAAGATACTCCGTTTTTGGTAGCCTTTTAAAACATCTTCTTGTAGTGTAATGCCAGTAAATTAGGAGCTCTAGAATTCTAGCAGAGTACTTAATTGAGGTTTGAAGATTTTTGTTACCTAAATCTTTTGTCAAATGAGGTAGGCCTTGGCACTCTTGCCATGTCAATCTTTTTTTTTTTTTTAATTTTATTTATTTATTTATTTATTTTTACAGAGACAGAGAGTGAGTCAGGGAGAGGAATAGTCAGGAGAGGAATAGTCAGGGACAGACAGACAGGAACGGAGAGAGATGAGAAGCATCAATTATTAGTTTTTCGTTGCGCGTTGCAACACCTTAGTTGTTCATTGATTGCTTTCTCATATGTGCCTTGACCGTGGGCCTTCAGCAGACCAAGTAACCCCTTGCTGGAGCCAGCGACCTTGGATTCAAACTGGTGGGCTTTTGCTCAAACCAGATGAGCCCACGTTCAAGCTGGCGGAGTGACCTCGGGGTCTCTAACCTGGGTCCTCTGCATCCCAGTCCAATGCTCTATTCACTGCGCCACTGCCTGGTCAGGCTCAATCTTTTTTTAACGTTTTAAAATTACTGATATTTAGAGAGAGGAAGAGAGAGAAAACGAAACATCAATTTGTTCCACTTTTAATATATGCATTCATTGCTTGTTTCTTGTATATGCCCTGACCAGGGATTGAACCCCCAACCTTTGATGTTGGGATGATGCTCCAACCAAAGAAGCTCACTGGCCAAGGCTTCATCCTGTCTTAGAACGTTACATAGTGTCCAGCCAATTAGTTCTTTCCTGTTAAAAATACTGTATCTTGGCGGATCTCTGGGAAATTGGTTCGGCCCCTCCTCTGCAGGCACCCACCTGGTGTAGGTACTGTCTGGACAGAGTGAGAAAGATCAATGCAGAAGGACTCCGGCCCACTAGTGCCTTTACATTGGATTGGCTTTGGCTATGCAGCACTGGTTGCCTCTGGTGGGATCATTGGCTATGCAAAAGCAGGTAGTGTCCCATCCCTGGTTGCTGGGCTCCTCTTTGGTGGTTTTGCAGGCCTGGGTGCTTATCAGCTGTCTCAGGACCTGAAGAACATTTGGGTTTTCTTAGTTACATCTGGAACCCTGGCTGGCATTATGGGAATGAGATTCTACCACTCTGGAAAATTTATGCCTGCGGGCTTAATTGCAGGTGCCAGTTTGCTGATGGTCGCCAAAGTTGGAATTAGTGTGTTCAACAGACCCCATCAGTCATAGTCATGACCAAGCTTGGATTCATGAAGAATTTTAAAACTTCTACAATTTTTAGAATATTAAGAGAAATAAATGCAGCATTTTCACACGTTATACTGACATTTTACTTAAAAAAGAAAGATACTAAAGTTTGCAGAGAAAAGTATCAGTTGTTATTACAACACTATAAGAGGTGGGTAGACTATAAGAGCTTTTTATAATACCCTCATATAACTAGATTCCTATATATCAATGTTGTTTCTTCTTTCTGTGTCTTTACATAAAGTCTCAAGGGGTAAAATGTTAGTATCTGTATTGGGGACCCTGAAACCCCACACCCTATTTTAGAGGAACAGTGTGAAAAAAATCTCTTAGATTTAGGATATCTATTCTTTTGCTCATCTTAGAGCATAGACCTATTTTGAATTATGTTAAGTGAATTATCAATGAAAATAAAGTTTACTATAAATAAAAAAAAAGCGCATGGGTTGCCGGTTTGATTCCCAGTCAGGACACATACAGGAACAGATCGATATTCCTGTCTCTCTTTCTCCTTGCCTTCCTCTCTCACTAAAATCAATAAGTAAAAATAAAAAATAAAAAAACAAACAAACAAGAAAATACTGTATCTTCTCTTTGGGTTCCAAAAGAATAGGCTCTTCCTTGTGATGTAGGCAGTTTTTTAGCTGTAGGACTTCTCATCCATGGAATAATAATCTTCTATCAGTGTATCTCTTCAGACTTGGGAGAGTTTGTTCAGATTTGAGTCTATGAACTGGAAATTGAGTTGTGAGTACTTCTGAATATACTGAACAAGCTAAAGCATATACTCACAACTCTGTTGTATTGTAATTTCTTATTAAATGAGAAGTGGGGAGGCAGAGAGACAGACTCCTGCATGCACCTTGGCTGGGATCCACCTGGCAAGCCCCCCTATGAGGTGCTGCTCTGCCCATCAGGGGACATCTTGTTGCTCCTTGCTCCAAGGGCAACTGAGCTATTTTTAGCACCTGAGGTGGAGGCCGTGAAGCCATCCTCACTCCCTCGGACCAATTGAGCCATAGTTGCAGGAGGTAGAGAATGAGAGAGAGAGGAGGGGGAGGAGTGGAGAAACAGATGGTTGCCTCTCCTGTGTGCCCTGACTAGGAATTGAACCCCAGACATCCAAAATCCAGGCTGACGTTCTACTACTGAGACAACTGGCTAGGGCTCTAATTTCTCCTTTTTTTAAACTTTGCTACTTAACCTAATATATTTAAGTGAGTAATAAGTATGATAGCCTTAAGTAATATGGAAGTTTAAAGGACAGTAATGATAAACACCTTTTCATTCATTCATTAAATGTTTTGAGTATCTACTATGTATCAGGCATTGCTGGATATTGACTCAGGTAGACAGGCATTTTTCCTGTCCTCAAGGAATTTAATAATGTGAGTGATCATGGCCAGGCATTCTCTTGGCGAATGACTTGGCAGTAGCACGTGAGACTTTTAGGAAGAGGAGTTGTTTCTCATCTCTGCAAGTGAACCCATAGTAATCTAGTCTAGTGTTCTGGCTAACTTGAAGGCTTTGTTCATTTTAACAATGTTTGTGTGGTTTGCTCTTGAGGAGAGTATGGAAGAGAATATTGCAGTTTTTAATTGATCCTGTCTTCCCAAGAGTAAACTTCAGCAATCAACCTGTTTCTCCTTTTGCTCTAGTGGCATTTTCTTGTTGAGACAGGAGGGAGTTCATGTCCTGCCATTTAAAGCTGCAAATGCTAGCTGTTACAGTGCTCTTTGAAAAAGGCACATTTGGCATTCTGGATTTTGTCCCCTCAGTAGACAGAGTTTAATGTAGTGCATATCAGTCACAGTACCAGTGTCATGCTAGAGAAAACCTATGCCACCCATCTCCCACAACTGTTCTGGCTCCCTCTTCTTTAAAAGGGGACCTGAGTTTGCATTTATGGTGAAATACATGAGGAAACAAACAGAAGGGTGGAATGGAGGAGAAGGCACTCAAAAGTTTTTCTTTGTTTCTTTGTTTTTTTTAGTGTATCACTCCAGCTAATTGTTAGTAACCACTTGGGGCAATATTTTTATTTTATTTTTGTGCCAAATCCTGTAATCAAAGAAAATTGCTTTATATTAAAGTATGTCTTTGAATTCAATTCCTGAGCCCACAGCCAAGTGAAGCAAAAAGGTTTTTGGACCTGACCAGGCAGCGGCGTGGTGTAGAGTGTTGGACTGGGACGCAGAGGACCCAGGTCCTCGGCTTAAGCGCGGGCTCATCGGCCTGAGTTGTGGGGTCGCTGGCTTGAGTGTGGGGTAATAGACACGACCCCATGGTCACTGGCTTGAGCCTAAAAGGTTGTTGGCTTGAAGCCCAAAGTTGCTGCCATGAGCCCAAAATTGCTGGCTTGAGCAAGGGATCACTCGCTCTGTTGTAGGCACCCCCACCCCCAGTCAAGGCACATATGAGAAAGCAATCACTGAACAACTAAGGAGCTGCAACAAAGAACTGATGCTTCTGATGTCTTTCCCTTCCTGGCTCTCTGTCCCTCTCTGTCTCTCTCTCTCTCTGTCTCTGTCACACATATACAAAAAGGTTTTTGGTTATTTAACTAGCTTTGAATTAATCTCCAAAGGATCAGTACTAATAACAGTTTTGCCTTTATTTTTACATTAGCCTTTCTGTGCAAAGATGTAGCAAACCCAGAACACACATATGTGACAATTTTCTTATGTACTACTTCTTTCTGAGATTTGACAATTTGACATATTTGCCAATATTCTTGTGATAAATTGCCTAATATTCTCATGTATAATTTAACATATATGTTTAAGAAAGATTTGATCAGATACTGGACTAGAGGTTTTAGGCAAGGTCTTCCAGGGAAGTAAGGAGAGAGAGAAGTCCTCCTGAGGAAGACTGAAGAGTAGTTCCCCTTGGTACTGATGCCATTCTCTGAAGGTGACTGAAGCTCTAAAAATTAACTGTTCCCTTTCACGCCATTTTGCAGCTACTGATTTTCTGCTGACTCTTATTTCTCATGTAACATTGCCATTGTATTCTCAGGCATCCATTCCTGTGTGTTATCAAACACTTATCTATTAATGCCATCTTATAGATCTCTATGCTTTTCTGCAGTTTTCTGCAGCAGCATTCTGCAATATGTCTATATATCTTCAGTTATTTACTCTCACATCGTCTATATTTTTCTTTCCCACATATGTGTTAAACACATAAAAATAGTTTGCATTTATGTTTTAAAACTTCTTAATGGTGATTATGTTAAAAGTGATGTGGCTTGTGAAATCTGAACAGGCTTTTTAAGCACTGTTTCTGATTAGTTTCAGTTTTCATACTCTAGACTGTGATTTCAAAATCAAAGTTAAGAATAGCTACTTGCAAAATGTCTCTTTGGGGAAGGAAGAGAGCTTGTTTATTGGTTCCAGTGGTGACATACAATATTGACCTTGTTCATTTGCCTGAAGATGCAGTACTTAATGCAGGAGACCTCAAGCCTTGCTGACTCTGTTTTGGTGATGTCATCACTGCTTTGGAGATCAGTTTGACTGATTCTGTTGTCCATTTCCTAGTTGCCTAGTACTGCTTTCTGTAAGTACAGAGAAAATCGGAGGAAGCATATTAAAGGAGGCCTCCACACCTGGGCAGTGTTAGGATTTCTGTAACATTGCATGGCTCTCATGCACTTGTGTGACTGTTGCCAGATACAGTGAAGGAGCTTCTCTGTTCTCCCTTACACTTTCAAATAAAGATGGCTTGCTTCATACTACTGGTTTTCCTGGAGTTATCCAGCTTGTTTCAGGAATCCTTTAAATTACACTGTAGTATGTCTGAAAGTAATGCAGAATAGTATCGAATGTAAATAGTAATTGAAATTTTTTTCTAAATTTAAAATATTACCATATTTTTCGCTCCATAAGACACCCCCCTGCCCCCCCACCAAGTGGAAGGGAAAATGCCCATGCATCTTATGGAGCGTAAAATACAGTATTTTATTAAATATTTTAATACCATTTGGGTCAGAATATTTTTTTCTTATTTTCCTCCTTAAAACCCTAGGTGTGTCTTATGGTCAGGTGACTCCCGCATGCACCTGACTGGGATCCACCCGGCATGCCCACCAGGGGGCGATGCTCTGCCCATCTGGGGCGTTGCTCTCCTGCAACCTGAACGATTCTAATGCCTGAGGCAGAGGCCATGGAGCCATCCTCAGCTCCCGGGCCAACTTTGCTCCAATGGAGCTGTGGCTGCGGGAGGGGAAGAGAGAGAGAGAGAGAAAGGAGAGGGGGAAGGGTGGAGAAGCAAATGGGTGCTTCTCCTGTGTGCCCTGGCCAGGAATCAAATCCAGGACTTCCACACGCCAGGCTGATGCACTACTGCTGAGCTAGCCGGCCAGGGTCTAGGTGCGTCTTATGGAGCGAAAAATACGGTACATTGTAAGTAAAGATTTTCATCATTGGTCTCCAGTCTTTGTATGCAATTTTAATTTAAAAGTTTTATTTCCATTTGACAAACCTTTTAGTTTTATTTGAGAATACATGGCAAAGCCATGTGTTAACCTTTAAAAAACCCGATCATGACAACATAGATTTTATGAAAAATGTTCTTATTATGATATATGTGGTATTTAGTCAGTCTGCCAATAATTCTTGGTGCACTGACAGACCTGAGGATTCTGGGTCATCTGGGTCAGCCCGCAGATGTAGAGCTACTCTTAAGTCCTCTGACCTGTGCCATTCAGTGATGGTTGTTAAATTAGTGTTTTGCCCTGATGAGGTGGAGTGTCCTCCTGAAGCGCCAGGGCTGTGAGTTCGATCGCCAGTTAGGATGCATGCAGGAGTCCACCAGTGGATGCTTAGATAGGTGTAATAACAAAACTGATTTCTTTTTCTCTCTCTCTGAAATCAGTAAGTACATTTTTTAAAAAAGATCATTACTGTTTTGTAGAAATCTCCCTACACAATATTGATCTTTAAATGCTTTTAATATTTGTGTAGTGCTTAATAATTTACATAGGGTTTTATTTAATGCACACAGCAACTGTGTAGACTTAGAGGGTAGCCATTTCTGTATTTCTAGAAGCCCAGCACTAGTTCTGTTGAAACATAGTTCAGTGTTCTTTCTGAATCACCATCCTGTCTTTTTGATTATTCATGATTGCCCTAAAGGCCTTAGGATTTGACTGGTTATAAAAAAAAATGTGTCTTTCTCCTACTACTTTTATTTAAATGACATTTCTCTTTTGTTGAAAATTAAGTCTGTCAGTTCTTAGGGGAGAAAAAGCTAGGAAGATACAGAAGTAAAAAAAACAGATTCACTACCTAGAAAAAGACTAAGGTGTTAACTGGTTATTTACCTTAATACCTTCCTTTTTTTTTTTTTAAAGCTCTTTTTTTTCCTTTTATTTTTATTGTGACAGAGACAGAGAGAGTCAGAAAGAGACAGTTAGGGACAGACAGACAGGAATGGAGAAAGATGAGAAGCATCAATTCTTCCTTGTGGCACCTTAGTTGTTCATTGATTGCTTTCTTATATGTGCCTTGACCGGGGGGCTACAGCAGACCAAGTGAGACCTTGCTCGATCCAGATGAGCCTGTACTCAAGCTGGCGACCTCGGGGTCTCAAACCCGGGTCCTCCGCATCCCAGTCCGACGCTCTATCCACTGTGCCACAGCCTGGTCAGGCAATACCTTCCTTTAATGACATTGAATAAAATATATGGTGTGAGAATTTAACTGGGAAGGGGACGGACACTCTTGGATCCTTGGACTTGTGGAACTTTATTCATAAACAGGGCCTGACCTGTGGTGGCGCAGTAGATAAAGCATCGACCTGGATTACTGAGGACGCCGGCTCAAAATCCTTGGCTTGTCTGGTCAAGGCACATATGGGAGTTGATGCTTCCTGCCCCCCCCCCAAGTGAATAAATTAAGTCTTAATAAACACTCAGTGATGAACAGTGGGTTATCTCTTGGAGATCATGAGACTATTTTTTTTTGCTAGTTATGTTTTTCAAACATTTAATGGCAGTAGGTAAAGAACCTGATACATCCAGTTTTAGAATAAGGTTTATTTGCCATGGTGACACTGGTTAAGTGGAATGTTGCTCTTTATTTTTAAGTAATTTGTCATTTCTGTAGCTTAGTAAACTTTTTTTTCAAAAGATTTTCTTTATTGATTTTAGAGAGGAGAAAGAGAGAAAGGGAGGGGTTAGGAGTGGGAAGCATCAGCTCGTGGTAGTTGCTTCTCATCTGTGCCTTGACCAGGCAAACCTGGGGTTTTGAATTGACGACCTCAGCATTCCAGGTCGACACTTTTATCCACTGCTCCATCACAGGTCAGGTAAGTAAACTTCGAAGTAGAACATACATACAAAAAGTGCACAAATAAATGAACAGGAAAAATTTCCATAAAATTAGAAGCCCCCTTGTGCTTCCTTCAAGTCGTTATCATGCCCTCTTCCCAGGGTAATGAGTCTGCTGATATTTATTGTTATTATTTGAGAGGCAGAGAGGCAATGACACTTCTGCATGTGCCCTGGCTGGGGTCCACCTGGCAAGCCCACTAGGGGGCAATACCATTTCAGCCTGAGGTGGAGGCCAAGGAGCCATCCTCAGCACCCAGGGCCAACTCGCTCAAACTGCTTGAGCCATGGCTGAGGGAGAGGAAAAGAGAGGGAGAGAAGGAGAGGAGGAGAGATGGAGAAGCAAATGGTCGCTTCTCCTGTGTGCTCTGATCCGGAATCAAACCCAGGACTTAAACATGCCAGGTTGACGCTCTACCACTAAGCCAACCAACCAGGGCCAGGAATTTGCTGATTTTTAACATTATTAATTTTGCCTGATATGGACCTTGTATAAATGGGATGATACACTATGTACTCTTCTGCATTTGGTTTCTGTGACTTAATATTGTTTATGAGATTTTGTGTTGAGTGTAGCTATAACTCCATTTTCATTGTTCAGTAGTATTCCATTATGGGATATACTATATAACACAGTGGTTTTCAACCTTTTACCGGCTTGGGGACCGGTAAAAATAAGAATTATTGGCCCTGACCGGTTGGCTCAGCGGTAGAGCATCAGCCTGGCGTGCGGGGGACCCGGGTTCGATTCCCGGCCAGGGCACATAGAAGAAGCGCCCATTTGCTTCTCCACCCCCCCCTCCTCTCTGTCTCTCTCTTCCCCTCACGCAGCCAAGGCTCCATTGGAGCAAAGATAGCCTGGGCGCTGGGGATGGCTCCTTGGCCTCTGCCCCAGGCGCTAGAGTGGCTCTGGTCGCGGCAGAGCGACCCCCCGGAGGGGCAGAGCATCGCCCCCTGGTGGGCAGAGCGTCGCCCCTGGTGGGCATGCTGGGTGGATCCCGGTCGGGCGTGTGCGGGAATCTGTCTGTCTCTCCCCGTTTCCAGCTTCAGGAAAAAAAAAAAAAAAGAATTATTTTGGGAACTGCTAGGGCAAAAATAAAAATCATTAGTATTTTGTGCATTATCTTTTAATTATAATACTATAAAATAAAAATTCTCTAAAATAACCAGATGAATAAAGATTATGTTTTTAATAGAATACAACTAGAATTTCTACAGAGCAGTATTTAATTCAAGTAAACCTAGTACGAAATTTGCTGTTGCAAGATTTGCAAGAATACTTGATAACACAGGCTTCAGTTCTGTTTCTGAGAGTTGAAGTGCTGCATTGACATCTATTTGGTTTCTCTGGTTGGTTTTTATTAATGATGGGGCCAAAATGTCTTCTCATGCGAGTAGGTAGTAGTAAATACTATTAAAAATTTACACTTTGTATAGCCCTGGCGGGCTAGTTCAGCGGTAGAGTGTTGGCCTGGCATGTGGAAGTCCCAGGTTCGATTCCTGGCCAGGGCACAAGGAGAAGCTCCCATTTTCTTCTCCACCCTTCCCCCCTCTCCTTTCTCTCTATCTTTCTCTTCCCCTCCCGCAGCCAAGGCTCCATTGGAGCAAAGTTGGCCTGGGTGCTGAGCATGGCTCCATGGTCTCTACCTCAGATGCTAGAATGGCTCCAATTGCAGTGGAGCAATGCCCCAGATGGGCAGAGCATTGCCCCCTATTGGGCTTGCTGGGTGGGTTGGGTATATACGGGAGTCTGTCTCTCTGCCTCCCTGCTTCTCACTTCAGAAAAATACACACACAAAAAATTACACTTTGCAACTAAGAGATGGATATTCTTCAGTGATATCCAGAATTGTGACAATGATTGTTTTTTGTTTGGACACCAGAGTGACATCAAAAGACAAATCTACCTGTTTTTCTTTTCACAATGATTAAGGAAGCAAGAGTCTATACCTTCCATGTATGGGTTATTGATCCAGAGGTTACCTCTATGGGGATCCTCATTCTCATGGTAATAATGGTCAAAGTTTTGAACTAACACTCTTAAATGTGTTTTTCTTTTTTCCCCCAACTGAGCTGAGGGAATATAGAGACCCCAACCAGGATCCACCAGGCAAGCCTGTCTGGGGCCGATACTCTGCCCATCTGGGGCTATGCTTGCAACCGAGCTTTTTAAATTTTTTTATTTTTAATATCACCTGAAGCGGAGGCTCCATGGAACCATCCTCAGTACCCAGGCTGATGCGCTTGAACCAATCGAGCCATGGCTACAGGAGAGGAGAAGAGAGAGAGAAGGGTGAAGGGGAAGGATGGAGAAGCAGATGGTCGCTTCTCCTGTGTGTCCTGACCGGGAATTGAACCCAGGTCATCCACATGCCGGGCCGATGCTCTGCCAGTGAGCCAACTGGCCAGGGCCGATAACACTTTTAAAAGTTGACTTATTATATTAAATATGAATTTCCAATTGATGTCTGCAGCAATCAGAAAATCTTGGAAAAGTGGAAACATTTCTACATCTTCTTCCTGTATACAACTTTTCCAAAGAACAAGTTTCTTTTTCAGTGCATCCATCTTATTTATTTTATTTTTTATTTTTTGTGACAGACAGGAAGGGAGAGAGATGAGAAGCATCAGTTCTTTGTTGCAGCACCTTGGTTGTTCATTGCTTGCTTCTCATGTGCCTTGACTGAGGGGGCTCCAGCAGAGCGAGTGACCCCTTGCTCAAGCCAGTGACCTTGAGCTTCAAACCAGCAACATTTGGACTCAAGCCAGCGACCCCATGCTCAAGCTGGTGAGCCTGCATTCAAGCCAGCAACCTCATAGTTTCGAACCTGAGTCCTCTGTGTCCCAGTCCGACACTCAATCCACTGCACCACTGCATCACTGCCTGGTCAGGCTCTTCCCTAAAGTCTTGTCAGTATACCTCATGAAGCAAAGTAGAATACATGGTTACTCATGTCACTTGGTTCATCAAGTTGAATGGCAAAACATTTTGATTTCTTTATCCCCTCTACAATTTGTTCTTCAGTATTGTTGGCCATATGAACAATTCTTAGAAAGTAGTATAGCCTCAAGTTTTTGAGTGGCTTGAGGGCCCAAAATTTCCCAAGTGATACCTAAGATGCAAGGCTTTACTAATTCTTGACCGGCAGTGAACAGGTCTTTTTGTTTTTGATATTCACAGGGCAGCTAAATAAGACAATTGAAGCAGTGATTTGTCCTTAGCCATCATTTTCATTTGAATTTTCTAACTTTTCATTTGGTTGTAATCTTTCAAAAAAGCCAGTGGCTTCTCATTAAGATCATTACACTGGGGGCCCTGGCCAGTTGGCTCAGTGGTAGAGTATAGACCAGGCATGTGGAAGTCCTGGGTTGCATTGTTGGTCCGGGCACACAGGAGAAGCGACCATCCCCCTTCTCTATTTTTATTTCCCCCCCCTCCCCTGCAGGCATCAGTCACTGCACTGAGGATGGCTCCTTTGAGTCTCCACCTTAGGTGCTAAAAATAGCTTACTTACAAGCATGGCAGAAATGGGCAGAGCATGGGCCCCAGATAGGGGTTGCCAGGTGGATTCCAACCGGGCACATGTGGGAATCTGTCTTTATATCTCCCCTCCTCTCACTTGGAAAAGAAAGGGGGAAGAAAGATCACTGTTTGGAATGGAAATGACAAATAAGGTTGGAAGGTTTCAGGGCATTATTTGACAGAGTTTCAGAACATACTACACACAAGGACCATGGTGAGAATTATGACTATCAGAAGCTACAGTGACACCAACTTTTAAATACTTCTAATCATGCTGCCTAACAATTTCCTTTTCTCGGTTTCTGTTTCACCTTCAGCACATTCCTTTTTCACTGTTTTCTTTTAAACTTGAAGCACTAGTACTTCCTTTACTTTCAGTGTCATTCTGCTTTAATTTTGACTATTGTTTTTGATTTTGAAGGTTTAAATGTTTTGTTGTTTAAAATTAACAGCACAATGACACTAAAACATAGTAATTTGCAAACAATATGGACATGTTCTGACCAAACTAGTACATGCATGACTACTTGTGCAAGCGTGAAAAAAATGTACTACTGAGAGAGGGAGGCCAAAATGGAAACAAAGCAACAACTCAGAGTTTGATCATACTGCATATAATAATGCACTGTGGTGCAAGGGGTTCCTTGGTTTCTGAATGCCATACGCATGATACATTGAACACTATATAATAAGTTTGAACATTATTTGTGCAAGTGTGAAAAAAAGAAAGAGGGCGCGTGAGGCCAGTGGCCATGCAGATGCACATTGAATTTGGGCAGACAGTAAAGAAACTGTAGGGCCGGGGGGCGGTGGGCCATTCCAATTTATTGGAGGTTCACAAAGACAGGCAAGCCAAAAGAGGAAAGAAAAGGAAAAAATACGGAGGGGATGGAAAACCTACTTTTCACAGTGGAGGGCAAGGGATCAGGAAACCAGCGCACCTCTCAGTGGCAGGCATTATCTCCTCTCATTGCCCCCTGAGGGAAAGCGGACCCTTACAATAGTGTTGTCACATACTCCTGTACTAATTGCACCAAGAGTTTACAGCCGGTAAACCTGTAAGCAAGCCTAACGCAGCCGTTTTCCCCACAGTGGGAATTAGAGCCTACACCAGCGGTTCTCAACCTGTGGGTCGCGACCCCAGCGGGTTGCCTAAAGCCACCGGAAAATACATAATGCATATCAGGTATTTACATTCCGAATTATAACTAGCAAAATTACAGTTATGAAGTAGCCACCAAAATTATTTTTTGGTTTGGGGTCACTGCGACATGAGGAACTGTATTGTGGGGTCACGGCATTAGAAAGATTGAGAACCACTGGCATACACTACCTCTGCTGGCTGGAAATGGAAATATGCAATGAATAAAGTTTTATCTTTATTTGCACGCACAATAGTGTAACACAGTACATGCTAGTGCTTGATTTCTGAACTTCACATGTACAATACATTGAATACTATATACATAAGTTTGTCCAAAGGCTTTTTTTATTTTTACGGGAGGTGGGGGAATGAGGTAGTAGTTGCTTTACTCCAGCTGTTCATTGCTTGCTTGTCAGATGTGCCTTGACTGGGCAAGCCCAGGGATTCAAACTGGTGACTTCCGCATTCCAGGTCATCACTCTGTCCACTGTGCCTCCACAAGCCAGTGTCCTAAGGCTTTCTGTCTATTGCACTTGATTTGTAGATGCTCTGCATGGTGCAGAAGGTTCAAATAAGCCTACAAGTTTCAAAACTATCTAAGACAGCTTTAGTATTATTTTCATCGATGATACAGGCTGGCTGATAAGTGGCAGTTATTCTGAGTATTAGTGAATCCATTCAACAGAGATCATTGAGTCTGTAATCTTCATTGGTGGTTAATTCTTTAGTGGACTGGCACTAGCCAACAGACCAGTGGTTGAAAAACACTGCTATAATGTATTTATTAACTTACTGATAGGCATTTAGGTAGTATATAGTTTACCACTGTTGCAAATAAATCTGTATAAGTGTATATAGTATTTCCATTAGATAAATACAGAGGAGTGGAAGACTGAGTTTTAGGGTCTCTTTTTAAAAAAGATTTTATTTATTGATTTTAAAGAGAGAGGAAGGGGTTGGGGAGTGAGAAGTATCAACTCATAGTTGCTTCACTTTAGTTGTTCATTGATTGCTTGTTGTGTGTGCTTTGACAAGGGTAAACCCAGGGTTTTGAACCAGGGACCTCAGCATTCCAGTCAATGCTCTGTCCGCTGCGCCACCACAGATTAGGCAGGGTTGGTTTCTGCCAATTTTTTTTTTAATTTTTTTAAAATTCATTTTAGAGAGGAGAGGGAGAGACAGAGAGAGAGAAGGGGGGGAGGAGCTGGAAGCATCAACTCCCATATGTGCCTTGACCAGGCAAACCCAGGGTTTTGAACTGCCGACCTCAGCATTTCCAGGTCGACGCTTTATCCACTGCGCCACCACAGGTCAGGCGGCAGGGTTGGTTTCTGTAGAAACCTGTCTCCCTGCTTGCAGATAGACCATATGAAACCAACAGTAGAAGATGGTTTTCCTTTGTACATGTTTGTGTTCTAATTTCTTTTTCTTACAAGGACATAGTTTTTAATTTTTATTTATTTACTTTTTATTAAGGTGAGAGGCAGGGAGGCAGAAACAGACTCCCATATGTGCCCCAATCAGGATCCACCTGGCAAACTCCCTATAGCAGGGATCCCCAAACTTTTTACACAGGGGGCCAGTTCATTGTCCCTCAGACCATTGGAGGGCCGGACTATAAAAAAACCTATGAACAAATCCCTATGCACACTGCACTTACCTTATTTTAAATTAAAAAAACAAAACGGGAACAAATACAATATTTAAAATAAAGAACAAGTAAATTTAAATCAACAAACTGACCTTTATTTCAATGGGAACTATGGGCCTGCTTTTGTCTAATGAGATGGTCAATGTGCTCCTCTCACTGACCACCAATGAAAGAGGTGCCCCTTCCGGAAGTGCAGCATTGGAGGGAGCAGATAAATGGCCTCAGGGGGCCGCATGCGGGGTGATGCTCTGCCCATCTGGGGCTGCTGTTTTACTGCTTGGCAACCAAGCTATATTAGCTCTTGAGGCAAGGCCCTGGAGCCATCCTTAGTGCTT
The DNA here is from genome assembly GCF_036850765.1 of Saccopteryx bilineata. NCBI lineage: Eukaryota > Metazoa > Chordata > Mammalia > Chiroptera > Emballonuridae > Saccopteryx > Saccopteryx bilineata. Next base: position 61,931,085 of record NC_089500.1, read on the forward strand.
GGGATCAGCTTGATCAAACTGAGCCATGGCTGTGGGGGTTGGGGGAGGAGAGAGAGAGAGAGAGAGAGAGAGAGAGAGAGGGAGAAAGAGAGAGAGAAAAGGGGGAGGGGTGGAAAAGCAGATGGTCACTTCTCCTGTGTGCCCTGACTAGGACTTGAACCTGAAACTTCCACATGCCAGGCCAATGCTCCACCACTGAGCCAGCCAGCCAGGGCCATAAGGACATATTGATTAGGGCCTACCCTCATAATCTTATTTAGTCTTAGTATCCTTTAAAGGACCTTTCTCCAAATACAGTCACATTCTGAGGTATTGGGGGCTAGGACTTAAACATATGAATTTGGGGGGACACAGTTCAGCCCATAACAGTACAGTCATCCCTCACCATATCACGGTTTGCTTTTTGTGGTCTCACTGTATCACGGATTTTAAAATTGTATATATCTAATTTTGTATTGTAGATTTTAAAATTGCATATGTCTAATTTTGTATCACGAAATTTTCGCTGTATTGTGGGATTTTGCTGTATATAGGTATTTTTATATATTTAATTATTTATAAAGTGTTTAAGAGCATATGAAGTGTTTATAATAGTGTGGGAAAGGTTTATAAGAGTGTGGGGAGAGTTTATAAAGTCATAAAATATATATAAATAACAAAATAAATAGAAGGTCACTACTTCGTGGATTTTTGCCTATCGTGGGGGGTTCTGGAACCTAACTCTTGTGATCAACGAAGGGCCACTGTATCTATTACACTTTGGTAGTTACTGCCAGTTTTCCAAAGTTTTACCAGTTTATACTCCCACCAGTAATATGTGAGAGTTCAACATATTCCATATCTTTGCTGAGTGACACTTGTGATTTCCTGTCTCTTCTATTTTGGCCCCTCTGGTAGAAGCCTAATTCTTTTTCTTTTTTGTGTGTGTGATTTTTTTTTTTGGATTGATTGGGGGCATTCATTTGTTGTTCTACCTAGTTATGCATTCATTGTTTGCCCCACATATGTGCCTTTACCTGGAATTGAACCTGCAAGCTTGTTTGCGGAGGACACTCTAAGGGACTCAGCTAAATGGACAGAGCATGGGGCCTGTTTCTTTCTAGCTCCATTTAGTACCAGGGTAGGCAGTCCTTGAGGGGGTGGGTGGAGCAAAATTTGTCCTAGTTTGAGAGTAAATACTATTGAAATCCATTGGGGTTAGAAAACCAATAGCTAGATTACATCAGAGTAATGGTGGTGTGAGAGATACCCTTGATCTCTCCCTTTGAAATTTCAACAAATTGAACAGCTTTAGTGTGGGGAAAGAACCCTAGCTGGGCTTGCAGACTTGCCTGAAAAGATCATGCAGTGAAACCACTAAAGATGGGAGGGGATAGGAAGGGAGGTAAAAGATAAGCACTCAGTGTGGGCTCCAGAGAGGAGAGAAACCTGGACTATTTAGGTTTTTGTCTGCTGAGGCTCCAGAAAGGGGAGAAACCAGAGTGATTGGGTGTTCTGTGGGATAGAGCAGTGAGATTGGGAAGCAGTTGGGGAGATACTGAACCCAAAGCAGCGGCAGAATGAGGGCTCATGGCCAGTGTTTCTGTGTTCTCCGGCAGCGCACCATAGGCAGAGACAGAGAAAAATGAAGTGTGGCATTCCCCACCCTCCCAGATCCTCATTTCTCCCCTTGCGTGATAAGAAGAGTGGCAGAGACATTTTCCACAGCTAGTTCTACAGGACCACTCTTTCCCCAGAAGAACAGAGATGCTCTGTCTAGTCCCCTGGTCCATTGAGATGTGGGGCAGATGCCTAGAGACCGGAAATTGCCATTGCTTCATAACAGGCCTAAAGCCCTCACAGCAGGCACTACCCATCATTGTGCCTGTAGGCCTGTATGATGGCAGTATTTCAGTCAAGGTCAACCCAGAAATGTCACAAAATTAGAACTTGTAATCCAATGCCACCTGCTGGAAGAAAACAGAAAAATGTCAGAACTAGAATTTCTTCTTTTTAAATTTTATTCTTTTATTTTTTATATTTTTTGGTGGATGTTTTTATTTTTTCATTATTGCATATTTTGTGGTTTATGTCTTTATTATTTTAAAGTTTTTCTATTTTTATTGCATTTTTATTATTTTATTATTTTTAGTTGATTTTTGTTTTATTTTACAATACTACTCTGCATTGCCATCAAAGCAGAAGAAAATGAATACCATGACTACACAAGAAAGAGGTGTAGTTCAGAAAGAAAGTTAAAAATCTCCAGGGGAAAAAAATCTCAATCACGTGGAAACCTTGCAGTGAAACGATTGAGAATTCAAAATTGAAGTTTTGAAAATACTCAGATGTGAGAAAACACTGACAGGCAATTTATGAGCTTAAAAAACAAATTAATGAACAAAAATACTTCACCAATGGGATTGAAACTTTAAAAATGAATCAAACAGATGAACAACTCAATATTTCAATAGAAAAATGAGGTAGCTAGTTAAGCTAACAGAACAGGCCAGATAGAGGAGAGAATCAGTAACATCGAAGACAGGCAACTAGAGATGCTACAGAGGGAAGAAGAGAGAGACTCACAAGTTAAAAACAAGACAGAGCTCTACAAGAATTGTCTGACTCCCATCAGGAAGAACGATATAAGAATAATGGTTATATCAGAAGAAGAAGAGAGGGAGAAGGGAATGGAGAGCCTATTTAAACAAATAATTGAAAACTTACCAAGCCTGTGGAAAGAATTAGATCCTTGAATCCAAGAAGCAAACAGGACTCCTAGTTACCTCAACCCAAAGAGGCCTTCTCCAAGGCACATTGGAATAAAACTGTCCAAAAAAAAAGTGACAAAGAAAGAAACCATAAGGCACTAGTGAAAAGAACTTCACATATAAAGGAAGGCCCATTAGGTTATCATCGGACTTCTCAGCAGAAACTCTACAAGCCAGAAGAGAACAGACCCAAACATTCAGAGTACTCCTATTTTCACTGGTCCCCAGGTGTACAAAGGTTGAAAATCACTGCTCTACATCATTCTTACTCCAACTGAAGGAGTAGCCATAATATAGAGTACTGCTGGCACTCTTGACAAAGTGGGAAAAAGTGTTGGAGGGTCTTGCTCCTGCAGTTAAATGTTTCACAGGAGAATTGATATGTCACTTTTACTTAAAACTCACTGGACAGAATGAGTTATGTTGCACAAGAGACCAACAAGTGTGATTCTGTTATGGACTTGGAAAGCAGAGTTGGAAATACCTGGGGAAATGGTACTAGTGTTATACTGGCTTGCTTTCATGGGAAATAACTGTTGGAGGAAAGAATGCTTCCTGTGTAAATTTTTGTTTTGGTGGGCTGGTAATTTAAATGCTAATAAGAAATAACCAGCCTGCCCATCAGCATCACTTATAAATCACCATCTTATCTTAAGAAATCTATTTCTTTTAAATGATAAGTGTGATCACCAACCTCAGTTTATGTGACCTGAAGTATCGTTTGCATGAAGTAATTGTAGGGCTCTCTTCATTTCTGTGTTAACAAAAACAAATCAACTGAATAAATTTTAAAGATCTTATTCGGATGTAATCAGCATTTCATGAATTAGGCAGCATCCCATCTAGCAGATAGAGAGGAGCTCCAAAGAGCTGTGCAGAATGAAAAACTCACAGGAGGAAGGGGAGACAAGTTAACTAGCAAAGAGTGGATTTTATATTATACGGTCACCTTTCTTTAGAGGGTGCTAGAGGGGTCTGTCAAGCACATACCTCACTAGTGCTGGACAGGTATTTCCAGATTCACTAGTTTAAGATTCCATTAGTTGGGGGATGCTAAAACTGTTATTAAGTCAGGTGTTAAGTCTCAGTTTGGTTATGTGAGGCTTCGCACAATTAACTCCAGTTTGGGCGTCTGTGTTAAAGATTTTTTTCCCCCCTTTTTTGTATTTTTCAAAGCCGGAAACGGGGAGGCGGTCAGACAGACTCCCGCATGCGCCCGACCGGGACCCACCCGGCATGCCCACCAGGGGGCGATGCTCTGCTCATCCCGGGGCGTCGCTCTGCCTCAATCAGAGCCATTCTAGCGCCTGAGGCAGAGGCCACAGAGCCATCCTCAGCGCCCGGGCAAACTTTGCTCCAATGGAACCTTGGCTGCGGGAGGGGAAGAGAGAGACAGAGAGGAAGGAGAGGGGGAGGGGTGGAGAAGCAGATCGGTGCCTCTCCTGTGTGCCCTGGCTGGGAATCAAATTTGGGACCCCTGCACGCCAGGCCGATGCTCTACCACTGTGTTAAAGATTTTATTTATTGATTAAAAATTTCTTTTTAATATTTATAAAATAATTTGAGAAAGAGAGGGAAGAGCAGGGGAGGAGCAGGAAGAATTAACTTGTGGTAGTCACTTCTCATATATGCTCCGGTTTCAAACTGGTGACCTCAGCATTCCAGGTCCACACTTGATCCACTGTGCCACCACAAGTCAGGCCCTGTTGTCTCTTTTTAATACCTGTCCAGAGAACTTAAAGGTTTTTCATTCCCCTTGGTTGTGGCCTCCACAAACTATCTCTGTCTTCCTGACCTTCGCCTTTTTTTGATGCACATTCTATATTGTCCTGAGTTGCTTTGGCCACCTTTTCCACACTACACTTTATTCCCTGATCCCTTCAGCTTGGTTTCTGCCACTGCCCTTCATTTCTTAACTGACTCAGGTATCACAAGCTCCATTTTAAAGCTTTTCCTGGCCACTTCAGCTTGTACTTTTCTCAGTTTTCACTGAATTCCTGTGAATGTATTTTATATGTGTGTCTTAGCCTAGGAGAGGGTCCTCAGGGTAGATCCTACACTGATTTATGTTTATCCCAAGAGTTATCTCTTTGAAAGAACTATAAATATATTCCCCTGGTGGCTTTTTTTTTTTTTTTTTTTTTTGCATTTTTCTGAAGCTGGAAACAGGGAGAGACAGTCAGACAGACTCCCGCATGCGCCCGACCGGGATCCACCCGGCACGCCCACCAGGGGCGACGCTCTGCCCACCAGGGGGCGATGCTCTGCCCATCCTGGGCGTCGCCATGTTGCGACCCTCCTGGGTGTCGCCATGTTGCGACCAGAGCCACTCTAGCGCCTGGGGCAGAGGCCACAGAGCCATCCCCAGCGCCCGGGCCATCTTTGCTCCAATGGAGCCTTGGCTGCGGGAGGGGAAGAGAGAGACAGAGAGGAAGGCGCGGCGGAGGGGTGGAGAAGCAAATGGGCGCTTCTCCTATGTGCCCTGGCCGGGAATCGAACCTGGGTCCTCCGCACGCTAGGCCGACGCTCTACCGCTGAGCCAACCGGCCAGGGCCCCCCTGGTGGCTTTTGATAGAAGCATGTACACATACATCTTCTGTTCCCTAGCTGAAAAACAAATTCCTCGCGTTTGAAATCAGTACGGTAGAGGAGGTAAGCACTGTGCTTGCTGCTTCTCATGACTGCATCACAGTTGCAACTAAATTATAGAAAAACCACCCTTGAGGACTAGCGACTAGCTTAATAGAACTCCTGTAATTAAGGATATAAAGAAGCAGCTACCTCAAGACAGATAGAAGGAATGGAGATACGGAAGGGTCTGATTCCACACCCACTGCTGGCAGTTAAGAGTCAAATGGAGTATCTTGGCTGCAGAAATCTCTTCTGAGGAACAAGTGATTCCAGCCCCACACCAGACTCCCTAGCCTGGGAAGAGAAGTCCCAAGAATATCTGACTGTTAAAATCAGTGGGGATTACATCAGGGTGAGATGGAGGGCTGCTATACCCAGAGGTTCCCCTGGGTGTACAGCACAATAATCTCCAGGTCCATCCATGCTGTTACAAAAGGTAAGGTTTCTTTCTTTTTTGTGGCTGTGTAGTATTCCATTGTGTAAATGTACCACAGCTTTTTATCCACTCATGCACTGACAGATACTTGGGATGTTTCCAGATCTTGACTATTGTAAACAGTGCTGCAGTGAGCATGAGGATGTATATCTTTTTTTGAATTGGTGTTTTGGGATTCTTAGGATATATTCCTAAAAGTGGGATAACTGGGTCATAAGGCAGTTCCATTTTTAATTTTTTTTTTTCCTTTTTCTTTCTGAAGCTGGAAACGGGGAGAAACAGTCAGACAGACTCCCGCATGCGCCCGACTGGGATCCATCCGGCACACCCACCAGGGGCAACGCTCTGCCCACCAGGGGGCGATGCTCTGCCCCTCCGGGGCGTCGCTCTGCCGCGACCAGAGCCACTCTAGCGCCTGGGGCAGAGGCCAAGGAGCCATCCCCAGCGCCCGGGCCATCTTTGCTCCAATGGAGCCCTGGCTGCGGGAGGGGAAGAGAGAGACAGAGAGGAAGGAGGGGGTGGGGGGTGGAGAAGCAAATGGACGCTTCTCCTATGTGCCCTGGCCGGGAATTGCACCCAGGTCCCCCTTACGCCAGGCCAACGCTCTACCGCTGAGCCAACCAGCCAGGGCCTAGATTGGAATGAAAGGACTTTGAACAATAACTGAAAGCCTTATGAAGAAATGAAAATCTCTACTAAAGTGAACATGTGATGCCTTTAAAAAAAACTATTTTGGCCTGACCTGTGGTGGCGTAGTGGATAAAGCACCGACCTGGAAATGCTGAGGTCACCGGTTCGAAACCCTGGGCTTGCCTGGTCAAGGCACATATGTGAGTGGATGCTTCCTGCTCCTCCCCCCCTTTTTCTCCTCTCTCTCTCCTTTCTAAAATGAATAAATATTAAAAAAAAAAACCTATTTTTTTTATAAATGACTGAAAAAAGATCTAAAACTGCAGCTTCTAGAAGAAACATTTGTTCTTGTCAGTCTTACACCTCTCTTCGAACTTGATCTTGGCTTCCCGTCAGGCCTTTTGTTTTAGAGCAGAGTCTCTGAAGACATCTTTGTTGATGACAGTTTTATCCAAGAGGATCCACAGAGTCTGTTGTGGGCATGAGGCGATTGTAGTTATAAACTTTCACAAGAGACTTGATCTTTTTTTTTTTTTTAAGATTTTATTCATTTTAGAGAGGGGGAGGAGAGAGAAAAAGAAGGGGGAGGTACAGGAAGCATCAACTCTCATATGTACCTTGACCAGGCAAGCCTGGGATTTTTTTTTAATTTTTTTTTTTGTACTCCTCTGAAGCTGGAAATGGGGAGAGACAGCCAGACAAACTCCTGCATGCACCCGACTGGGATCCACCCGGTACGCCCACCAGGGGCAGTGCTCTGCCCCTCCGGGGCATCGCTCTGCCGAGACCAGAGCCACTCTAGCGCCTGGGGCAGAGGCCAAGGAGCCATCCCCAGCGCCCGGGCCATCTTCGCTCCAATGGAACCCCGGCTGCGGGAGGGGAAGAGAGAGACAGAGAGGAAGGGGGGGGGGTGGAGAAGCAAACAGGCGCCTCTCCTATGTGCCATGGCTGGGAATCGAACCCGGGTCCCCCGCACGCCAGGCCGACGCTCTACCGCTGAGCCAACCGGCCAGGGCCAAGCCTGGGATTTTGAACCAGGCAACCTCAGCATTCCAGGTCGAGGCTTTACCCACTGCACCACCACAGGTCAGGTGAGACTTTAGCGGTCAATTAGTGGTGGAGCCTGAGATGCTTCATTAGTGTTTTTCAGGATAACAGCCTTGTGTCTGGGGTAGTATCTAGCCAGGACAAGCACTACCTTCCCAGGTTTCACAAACTTGCCCTTTTCAAAACAGTAGCCACTTGTGCTTAGAGCAGAAAGGAAAACCACATGATGATATGAAAGCTGTGGTAACATTGGTTTGTGACTCTACTTTTTGTTTTGAGAGACTAATGTATTAAAAAATAACCCCAATTAGTAATCTGTTTATGGAAGCACATGCATAAAAATGTGATTTTGTGGTGAATAACTGAAAGGGGGTAGTTTCAGAACTGTGTAGGAGCAGAGTTTTTATGTTATTGAAATTAAGTTGGTATAAATTTACATAAGAGTGTTACACATTTAAGATGTTAAATGTAATGCCATGGTAACAGAACGAAAATAACTATAGAATATACACAAAAGAAAATGAGAAGAGAACTAAAATGTTTCACTACTTTTTATAGTCAAACAAATGCAAAAGAACACAGCCATGTATGCAATCAATGCGGGACAAAAAAGCTATTAAGGCATATAGAGAAAGCCGATGGCAAAATGACAGACGTTAGTTCTTCGTTATTACCAATTACTTTAAATGTAAAGGGATTAAATGCCAATCAAAAGACAGATTGACAGACTAGATCGAAAGACATGATTTGCTGTATATAAGAGACTAACTTTAGATACAAAGACATAAAAAAATGAACATAAAAAGATGGAAAAATAGTTCAGGCAAATAGTAACTAAAAGAGAGCAGACTAGTGGTGCTAATTTCAGAAAATATTGATATTAAATCAGAAAAGGCTACAACTACAAAGACTATATATTAGTAAAAGGTTCACTACGGTAAGAACATATAGCAGTGATAATTACACATCTAATGAGAGGGCATCTAAATATACAAGGCAAAAATTAACAGAACTGAAATAAACAGGTTTATAATAAATGTGGATAGAATCAAACAGAAGATAAATGAGTCCTGATCAGGCAGTGGTGCAGTGAATAGAGCATTGGCCTGGGATGCTGAAGACCCAGATTCAAAACCACAGGATCACTGGCTTCAGTGATGGCTTCTGTGTGGGCTCACCAGCTTGAGCACATGGTTGCTAGCTTGAGCCCAAAGATCACTGGCTCAGCTGAAGTCCCCAGTAAAGGTGCCTATCAAAAAGCAATCAATTAACAACTAAGGTGCCGCAACTACAAGTTGATGCTTCTCATCTCTTTCCCTTTCTGTCTGTCTGTGTTTGTCAATCTCTGTTTCTCTTTCTTGTGCACTTAAAGAAAAAAAGGTAAGTGAGCAAGTAAGAGAACTTGAGTTACACAACAAAGCAACACAATCTAACAGACATACATAGGACTCTACTCAACAACAGAATATGTATTCTTCTTAAGTGAACATAGACATCTCTAGAATAGACCGTATTTTTAGACCACCACAGTTTAAGTCTAAATAGGTTTTGAAAGGTAGCTATTTATTATACAAAGTATCTTCTCTAGTCACAAGAGGATGAAGTTAGAAATCAATATGAGGAAAAGTAGAAAATACATCATTTGTGGAATTTTTTTTTTTTTTTGAGAGATAGATAGGAAGGGAGAGAGATGAGAAGCATCAACTTGTAGTTGCAGCACTTCAGTAGTTCATTGGTTGCTTTTCATATGTGCTTTGATGGTGTGGGGGGCCTCCAGCTGAGCCAGTGACCCCCTTGTTCGAGCTGGTGACCCATGCCACCACCGCTCAGGCATATTCACATGCTTCCCCTCCCCCGCCAAGTGAGAGGAGGGAAGATAGAGAGATAGATACCTGCATGCGCCCTGACTGGGATCCATCAGGCAATCCCCACCTGGTGCCAATGCTTGAATCAACCGAGCTAGTCTCAGTGCCTGAAGCCAACGCTTAGACAAGCAAAGCTATCCTCAGTATCCAGGGCCAACACTCAAACCAGTGGAGCCACTAGCTGCAAGAGGGGAAGAGAGAGAGAGAGAGAGAGAAAGAGAGAGAGAGGGGGAGGGAAGGAGAAGCAGAAGCAGATGGTCACTTCTCATGTGTGCCTTGACTGTGAATTGAACCTGGGATGTTCAAAGGAAAGGAAAGGAAAGGGGAAGGGGGCAGGGGAAAAGAAAGGAAGAAAATGCAAAAAAAAAAACAAACCCCACACATTGACAAGAATGTGGAAATATTGGGACCCTTTTGTATTGCTGGTGAGACTGTAAACTGGTACCAGTGTTGTGGAAAGCTGGTTGTTCGCAGAAAGTTGTGCATAGGATTACATATCTTGGCAAAGCTTTGAAAACAGGCTCTCAAACATGCTTATAATTCTGTTCAGAGCAGAACTATTCACAACAGTAAAAATGTAGAAACGACCCACATATCCAATAAATGGATAAGCAAAATGCCATATATATATATATATGGTGGTATATTATTGACTATATAAAAGAATGAAGTTCTGATGCGTGCTACAACATGGATGAACACAAAAGAACAAATATTGTATCATCCTACTTACATGAGCTATTTAGAAAAGGAAAATTCATAGCGACCTTTTACAGAAGGTAATCTCTATTACCTTCTGTAAAAAAAGAAAAAAATTACCAAGGGCTGGGGGAGCAGGATAAATTGAGTTATTGTTTAATCTGAATAGAATTTGTTTGCCATGATGAAAATGTTCTGGAAATAGGTAATGGCTAAGATTGCACTACAATGTGATATTCTTACAAATGAGGGCATGAAGATCAATACCTTTTGTGTGTGTGTGAAAGAGACAGACAGGAAGGGAGAGAGAAGCATGAACTCATAGTTGTAGCACTTTAATTGATTGTTTCTCATACGTTCCTTGACTGGGGGCGGGGGGTTCCAGCTAAGCAGTGATCCCTTGCTCAAGTCAACGAACTTGGGCTTCAAGCCAGCAACCTTTGGTCTCAAGCCAGAGACCATGGGTTCATGTTTATGATTTCACACTCAAGCTGTATGAGCCTTGCTCTAGCTGGCGACCTTGGGAATTTAGACTTGGGTCCTCAGCGTCCCAGGCTGATGTTCTATCCACTGCACCACCGCCTGGTCAGGCAATCAGTATCTTCTTTTCAAACAAACTTTTCTCCCAAATAAAAGCCAAACTTCATTTTAACTGTCCAATTTCTGACATTGAAATGTGATTTCGTAGTTACATTGAGGTTGATAAATAGCAACAGGGAAACTGAGAACTTCTATTGTAAAGCAGTTGTTTTAACAAAGAAGAGTATAATTGTCAGCTGTGTATAACCACCTGTTAGCATGCTCAACAGTGCATTGTGGTGTTGTGAAATCACAGGAATCTAACCTAGGAGTTAGGGTAGTGGTTCTCAAAGCCTAGAAGATTTCCCAGTGCGCCCTATGGTATTCCAGAGAAATATGTGCCTTTGGAGACCAAAAATCCAACAGAGTTTTAGGAGTTTAGATTTTGGGGGGAAAGAGATGTGGGGAATTGGCTGTAAACTGACAGTCTGCCTAACCCCCCACCTCTCTTGCCTGATTGGGTTGCAAAAGGCTGTTAAGCTGTGGTGCTGGATTGTTTACACTACCCCTAAGTTCCCCAGAGTTTCTTCTGTCCTTTCTTTGGTGTAAAGTTAAGATGATATGTATGGTGGGGGTTTTCTGCACTCAACACAATTAAGAGTAAAAAGAGAGGAATTCTTCAGTGTATTGACGAGGAAATGAAAATTTGCCATTCAGATATATGCCCAAACATGGAAGAAGTTGCTAGGACACATCAGGCTCATGTTTCTCATAAACACAAGAATGTAAAACTTAACACATTTGCTCCGGGACCTGCCAAATTTACTAAATCTTACTAAGAATGTGTATATGTGTGTGTGTGTGTGTGTGTAAAGATAGCTTTTTTGTCTTTTTTTTTTTTTTTTTTATAGAGACAGAGAGTGAGTCAGAGAGAGGGATAGACAGGGACAGACAGGAATGGAGAGAGATGAGAAGCATCAGTCATTAGTTTTTCATTGTGCATTGCAACACCTTAGTTGTTCATTGATTGCTTTCTCATATGTGCCTTGACCGTGGGCCTTCAGCAGACCGAGTAACCCTTTGCTGGAGCCAGCGACCTTGGGTTCAAGCTGGTGGGCTTTTTACTCAAACCAGATGAGCCCGTGCTCAAGCTGGCAACCTCGGGGTCTTGAACCTGGGTCCTCCGCATCCCAGTCCGACGCTCTATCCACTGCGCCACCGCCTGGTCAGGCTTTTTTGTCATTTTTTAATTTTTTTTTTTTTTTTTTGTATTTTTCTGAAGCTGGAAATGGGGAGAGACAGACTCCCGCATGCGCCCGACCGGGATCCACCCGGCATGCCCACCAGGGGCGACGCTCTGCCCACCAGGGGGCGATGCTCTGCCCCTCCGGGGCATCGCTCTGCTGCGACCAGAGCCACTCTAGCGCCTGGGGCAGAGGCCAAGGAGCCATCCCCAGCGCCCAGGCCATCTTTGCTCCAATGGAGCCTTGGCTGCGGGAGGGGAAGAGAGAGAGAGGAAGGAGGGGGTGGGGGGTGGAGAAGCAAATGGACGCTTCTCCTATGTGCCCTGGCTGGGAATCGAACCTGGGTACCCTGCACGCCAGGCCGATGCTCTACCGCTGAGCCAACCGACCAGGGCCATTTTAAAAAATTTTTTAATCCCTCTTTTTTATGAATTCTAAAAAACATAACAAAAAGTGTAACAGAAATGTTTTTTAATGTCAGAATAAATGTGATTTTATCATATTTATATCACTTAATTTACCATAAAAGCACGCTTGGACTTTATATATTTTTTCTTTAATATTTGACTTAATTATTATAATATATTTCTCAAATTTGTATATAGTACTCCTACAATTATTTGTAGGATTTTAAATGTGCTCCGACTTCAAAAAGTTTGAGAGCCACTGAGTTAGGGCATGCATGTCCTTGTCCCTTTTCAGTGTGGTAGTGGTGCATGTCCATCTTCATAACTGTGCAGCAGTGATATCCCTAAATGTTACCTGAAGCAGGCCATGCTTGGTGATTTTGTGAGACAGGTGGATCTTTATTTTGCCAAAATCTGGCAAGTACAGTTTGAGTCCCTTTAATACTCTTCTTCAATAATGTAACCCAGGGGTCCCCAAACTGTGGCCCGTGCGCCGCATGTGGCCCCCTGAGGCCATTTATCCGGCTGCACTTCCGGAAGGGGCACCTCTTTCATTGGTGGTCAGTGAGAGGAGCACATTGACCATCTCATTAGCCAAAAGCAGGCCCATAGTTCCCATTGAAATACTGGTCAGTTTGTTGATTTAAATTTACTTGTTCTTTATTTTAAATATTGTATTTGTTCCTGTTTTGTTTTTTTACTTTAAGATATGTGCAGTGTGCATAGGGATTTGTTCATAGTTTTTTTATAGTCTAGCCCTCCAACGGTCTGAGGGACAGTGAACTGGCCCCCTGTGTAAAAAGTTTGGGGACCCCTGATGTAACCTTTGAAATGGAAGCAAGTATTTTGAAACTTAACATTTTGTTCTTCAGCACTTTTCCTCAGCCTGAAGGCTGGATGTGTGCTGAGCATTACAGTTTCCCATATTACCTGAAACCTCAAGTGGGTAAGGACTGTTAGGTTTTCATATCTACCTGGTGTGATGGTTAACTGTGTGTGTCAACTTGACTGGTCTGGGCTGTCCAGTGATTTGCCTAAAGTGTTATTTTGGGTGTGTTGTGAGGGTGTGTCCAGATGAGATAACATTTGAGTCTGTAGACTGAGCAGAACAGATTGCTCTCATCCAATCATTGGAAGCCTGAATACCACAGAAGGCAAGAGAGAATTCATTCTTATCTGAAGGTTTTCTGCTTTCAAACTTAGACTGGATGTTACTCCATCAGCTCTCCTGGTTCTCAGGCCTTAAGACTGCAGACCTTGGGATTTATTCAATCTCTTTAATCATGTGAGCAAGTTCCTTATTATAAATCTCATTTATGTAGCTATATACTTATACATTGTTTGATATATATAAGGTCTACCGGAAAGTTCTGTCCGTTTCTATCACAAGTTTTGACACGTAAGCACGTTTATTTGGCGCATGTGTGCCTCTTTATTTTTATCACTTAATGTATACATACTGATGTAGCAAATTAACTAAAACAAAGTTGATTCACGTTAGTCTTATGTGTGAAGCGATAGTGTACCCATGGCTACTGATAAAGTTCATTTACGCCACTGTAATTTTTACGAATTTTAACAAGGAAGAAATACTACGGAAGCATGTCTGTCACATCCACCATATTCTCTGGACTTAGCACCCTCCGACTATCACTTGTTTTTGTCCTTACAAAATTTTTTGAAGGGCAAAAAATTCAAAAATGAAGAAGATATCAAACAAGCACTGGTTCAATTTTTTGCATCAAAAAATAAAACATTTTTCAAAAATGGGATATACAGATTGCCCTCATGCAAGAAATCATTAATAATAATGGCAATTATAAATTTTTTAATAAAGTTTATTGATGGTAAGAAAAATTTGTATTTTGTTTTATTCCCAAAACGGACACAACTTTCCGGTAGACCTTATATAAATCTCATATGTATGAAGTTTGTTTATTTTTAATTTTTTAATTGATTTTAGAGATAGAGAGGAAGGGAGAGAGAGAGAAAGGAACATCAGTTTGTTATTTCACTTATTCATGCATTCATTGGTTGATTCTTGTTATGTGCCCTGACCTGGGATCAAACCCTCAACCATGGCACATTGGGATAATGCTCCAAACAACTGAGTCACCAGGCCAGGGCTCTATATGAAGTTTATTTATTTTTTATTTTTATGTTTTACAGAGTCAGAGAGTCAGAGAGAAGGACAGATAGGGACAGAGAGACAGGAACGGAGAGAGATGAGAAGCATCCGTTTTTTGCTGCAACACCGTAGTTGTTCATTGATTGCTTTCTCATATGTGCCTTGACCGTGGGGCTATAGCAGACCGAGTGACCCCTTGGTCGTGCTAGCAACTTTGGGTCCAAGCTGGTGAGCTTTGCTCAAACCAGATGAGCCCGTGCTCAAGCTGGCGACCTCGGGGTCTCGAACCTGGGTCCTCTGCATCCCAGTCTGCCGCTCTATTCACTGCTCCACCGCCTGGTCAGGCTGTCCTTGATATTTATTTGATGAAAGAATATAATGTTAATTTGGTGGTAATGTGGCTTTAGGAGTTCTCTTCATGGTATGATTATGGCATGATCTTGACTGCTGAGGAAGAGGAATTAAGATGTTTCTGTAAAATATTTGGGCAACTCCTTCTGTGCTTCCCTTACTAGACATTTTTATTGTAATGCAATAGTATTGTAATTCAAAGTGTCCTTTTGAAGGATTCTAGTAACTTTTCCTACTGAGTTTTCACCCTAGAGGTGGTAATTCAGAATGGAACAGTAGACCAGCAGCCTATTTTTTAATGTTATTACAGTAGAAGTCTTCCTTGGAGCATACAAGTTATGCCTTATCAATGGGCCAGGAATTTCAAGCTGTATAAATTCCAGTGTCTCCCAAAAAATGGAGCAGCCCTGGCTATATGGCTTGTTTGGTTAGAGCATCATCCTGAAGCTCAGAGATTGTCGGTTCAATCCCCGGTTAAGGTACACAGGAACAGATCTTGTGTGCCTGTCTCTCTCCTTCCCTCCCTCCCTCCTTCCCTCCCCTTCTTCCTCTCTCAAACCAAAAAATTTTTTAAAAATTATTTTTAAAAAATGGAGCAACTACATAGATTAGTGTAGGTGGACACAAAGCTCTCTTAAAGGACCATGATTCAATAGTGAAGTACTTTTGGGAGTGGCAGCAGAAGTGAAAATAGTCTTGCAGGTGCCTGTCTTCCAGCTCTTCATTGCCCACAGGCTTCTGTGCTGTTAAAGGGACAAAAGGGGGCATGGGCTTCCCTAGGCAGTGAGAAGAGTGTTATGGAAGCTGCTGCTAGGAAGACTTGGGCACTGGGGACAAGGTCAGAGAGGAGTTCTTCATGAAGGCAGTATTTGACCTGAAAGGGAGTGAAAAAAAACAGCTATATATCATGGTGTAGTGAATAAAGCATTGACCTGGAATGCTGAGTTGCCAGTTCAAAATCCTGGGCTTGCCTGGTCAAAGCACAAATGAGAAACAACTACTGTACTTCCCCCTCCCTTCCTCTTTCTCTCTCCTCTCTCTGAAATCAATAAAAATAAAATCTTTTTTTTTTTAACCCCAAAATTTAGCAATAGACAAACTTGTGTGTCCTGAATGTATAGAACCTAGATTTAAGACTTTAGGATTATTCTGAAACATAGTTGAATGAAGGAAAATTAGGGATTAGCTAGTTAAAGGGCATTGAAAGTGCTCTAGGACAGTGGTCCCCAACCCCTGGGCTGCGGACTGGTATTGGTCTGTGGGCCATTTGGTACCAGTCCGCAGAGAAAGAATAAATAACTTACATTATTTCCGTTTTATTTATATTTAAGTCTGAACGATGTTTTATTTTTTAAAAATGACCAGATTCCCTCTGTTACATCCATGAGACTCACTCTTGACGCTTGTCTCGGTCACGTGATAAATTTATCCGTCCCACCCTAAAGGCCGGTCCGTGAAAATATTTTCTGACATTAAACGGGTTCATGGGTCACGGAAATGGCGCCGTGAGCAGCGCGTCTGACAGCTCTCCCCTAAATCACAACAAATTTATCGACTAGAAACAGAAAAATTTATCCTCGGAGCATTCCGGAGTTCCACACAAACTGATAGCGAAAGGACTGTTATCACTTGAATCTGAGAGACGAGGGTGTGGAGGAATCTACCACAGGGACGTTCTTTCAAACCGCAAGGAAGTGTGCCTGTGGTGAGTCAGCTCATATACTTGGGAACCGCGAGCGGCCGCCGCGCGCGCGCGCCCGGTCCGGTTGAGCACCGCTGACGTTCCCAGCGGCCCGCACACTGCGAGTGGGGGTCGCCGGCCACCGGTGGCCGGAGCGCCCCATTCGCGCGCGTGCCTTGGGCATTCCACGCGCCCAGGGCGCCCTGCTGGCCCGCACACCCAGGGGGCTCCATTATCCTGCGCCTGGTGCGGTCCAGCCGCCAGCGGCGGGGCGAGCGGGAGAGGCTTGGGAGATTTTCTCCGTGGGCGGGGCACCTCACCCAGCCATTCAAGCTAACAATCAAGCGTTGGGGGAGGGGCGCGCGCAGGCAGCCTAAAATACCTTCGGAAGCACAGCTGCGACCCAATCACTGAAATTAGCTTAACCCATGAAATCTGCGCACCCTCGGTTCTAATTGATAAGATCTCTCTCAGTTCAGCGATCCAAGACAAGAGGCGTGATATTTTTTAGTGCCTCTCGCTAAAGGGGCGGGGGCAACTTCTGATTGATAGAGCCTCCATATTCAGGGATAAACGCTAACAAGAAGGACTTGGCAGATAATAAGGTCTATACTACACTAGTCGTAAGCAGAGACTAGTGCCTCTTCTTCCCTGCAAAAACAGGCTACAAAGTGTGGAAAGCCTGGGTTGAGAGGTCCAACTAAATGATAGGCGCTGAACAGTCACCTTGACAAAAATTGACTCCCACCCCCGCCTGATTACACTGGAGGCCCCGACTGTCAGAGCCTTTCCCAAAGCCTTGCACTGAGTGGGGATAGAGTGGGGATTTCCCAGCTCTTTGAGCCTCTTACTCCCCAGGCAGAAGCAGTAGCAGCCTTATAGCTGGATCACCAGGCTGCTAATTCAGAAAGGGGGGACTAGGAGAGAGAATCCAGGAAAGCAAACTCTCTCATCGTTGGACCCTGCAAACGCCAACAAGCCTTTACTTCCAGCAAGACTAAAGCCAATTATATGACATTGCCATAGAATCCCATCAACTGCAAATCCCTACCTAAGAGTGACACAGGGGCAGAGCCTGGGGTACAGAGTCACCGACCAGGAAGAGGGAGAGAAAAGAAAAAGGAAGAAGTTAACCTCTCAAAATCAAGAAAAACCCACAGACTTTACAACTTGATCCACTAATTTTTTTTTTTGTTGTTGTTGTTGTTGTTTGTTTCTTCTATCTTTTTGCCTTTATTTCCTCCACCTCGGTCCTTCTATTCTCTGCCCATCTTATGCTTCCCCTTTCTTGAACTACACTACCCATGAGTGTTGCATTTTATTTTTCTTCTTCATCCTCACCCTCCTTTAAGGTTATACTCCAAAACACTTAACTCTCACTCTCTCCTCTTTTGTTTTTTTTTGTCTTGCTTTATTTTGTTTTTTTCTCTTCCTATTTTATTTCTTCCTTCGTTTTTCTCTTTTTCTTATTTTTTCTTTTCTATTCGTTTTTTCTTTTCTCATTTTACTTTCCTCCCATATAATCCTCAATCACGAACAAATTAGTTAATTTGGGACTCAAGGCTTTTTTTTGGCTTTATTTCTCTTTTTTGCTTTTGTTTTTATTTTTTTTTTCTTGTTTGTTTATTTTTGTGGCATTTTGGGTCCTCCCAACCCAAGGTCTCCATTGTATTTAGTCTTCCCTCCACTTAATACAACAGATTTTTACTTATTATTTTTATTTTTTCTTCTTTATTATTCTTTTTTGGTCCTTTTTTCTGGTTCCCTCTTATCCCTCTCATTATATCTCTTAGTTGACCATCACTTACAAGCAAATCATCTTGCTTGTCTAAGATTTTCTTCCTTTTTTTTTTTTTTTTTGCATTTAGTAGGTCCCTACTCCCTTTTTTTTGCCCCTTGAACTCTTCACCCCAAATCAGGCCCTCCATTATAGGCACAATATTTCCCTGAGGAGGGGAGAGGAGGGAAAGAGAAGAGAGAAAAAAAGGGGGAAATAATAAATTATTACTGTTTTTTTTTGTGGGGTGTTTTACCTTTTTTTTTTTTTTTTTTTTTTAACTTTTTACTCTTTATTAATTCTAATTAGTGCTATCAATAAGACCACCCTCAGATGCCGATAAGAAAGAGGAAATCGAATATTATGGATACAAAAGAAAGAGAGGTAACACAAATAGATGTGGAAAAATCTATGGAGAAAAGACTTATATTGGAAGCCTTGGAGCTAAATGACAGAGAATTTAAAATAGAAATCTTAAAAATACTCAGAGATATACAAGAAAACACAGAAAGGCAATATAGGGAGATCAGAAAACAACTCAATGAACACAAAGAATATATTACCAAGGAAATTGAAACTATAAAAACAAATCAAACAGAAATGAAAAACTCAATTCACGAGCTGAAAAACGAGGTAACAAGCTTAGCTAACAGAACAGCCCAGATTGAAGATAGGATTAGTGAAATAGAAGACAAACAACTTGAGGCACAACAGAGAGAAGAAGAAAGAGAATCAAAAATAATAAAAAACGAGAAAGCCCTACAGGAATTGTCTGACTCCATCAGAAAGAATAACATAAGAATAATAGGTATATCAGAGGGAGAAGAGAAAGAAAATGGAATGGAGAATATACTCAAACAAATAATAGACGAGAACTTCCCAAGCCTGTGGAAGGAACTAAAGCCTCAAATGCAAGAAGCAAACAGAACACCAAGTTTTCTTAACCCCAACAAACCCACTCCAAGGCACATCATAATAAAGATGACACAAACCAATGACAAAGAAAAAATTCTCAAGGCAGCCAGGGAAAAGAAGAGTACAACATATAAAGGAAGGCCTATTAGATTATCATCAGACTTCTCAGCAGAAACTCTACAAGCTAGAAGAGAGTGGACCCCAATATTTAAAGCCCTGAAAGAGAGGAACTTTCAGCCAAGAATACTATACCCATCAAAGCTATCCTTCAAGTATGAAGGAGATATAAAAACATTCACAAATACAGAAAAGATGAGAGAATTTATCAACAGAAAGCCCCCACTCCAGGAAATACTAAAGGGGGTTTTCCAACCAGATTCAAAGAACAAAAGAAAACAACACCACAAGTAACAGCTCCACCAAGAACACAATAAAACCAAACTTAAACTGTGACAACAAAGGAAAAAAAGGGGGGAGAGGATGGAGATTAACAGTAGCAAAGGATGATGAAGTGCAGAAATACTTATAAGATAGGGTACTACAATGAATATGGTAGGTACCCTTTTCATTACTTAATGGTAACCACCCTTAAAAAAACCACCACAAAAACACTTGACTTAAAAAAGGTAGCAACAGAGGAAAGAAGTATGGAACACAAACAAACAAAAACAAATGATAGAAAAACAAAAGAGAAGAATCAAACTAGATACAAAACTAACAGAAAGCAATTTATAAAATGGCAGTACGGAACCCACTAGTGTCAATAATTACACTAAATGTAAATGGATTAAACTCACCAATAAAAAGACACAGAGTAGCAGAATAGATTAACAAAGAAAATCCAACTATATGCTGCCTACAAGAAACACATCTAAGCAACAAGGATAAAAACAAATTCAAAGTGAAAGGCTGGAAAACAATACTCCAAGCAAACAACACCCAAAAAAAAGCAGGCGTAGCAATACTCATATCTAATAATGCTGACTACAAGACAGAAAAAGTACTCAGAGACAAAAATGGTCATTTCATAATGACTAAGGGGAAGTTGAATCAAGAAGACATAACAATCCTTAATATATATGCACCAAACCAAGGAGCACCAAAATATATAAGACAGCTACTTATTGACCTTAAAACAAAAACTAACAAAAATACAATCATACTTGGAGACCTCAATACACCGCTGACGGCTCTAGATCGGTCATCCAAACAGAGAATCAATAAAGATATAGTGGCCTTAAACGAAATACTAGAACACCTGGATATGATAGACATCTACAGGACACTTCATCCCAAAGCGACAGAGTATACATTTTTCTCTAGTGTACATGGAACATTCTCAAGAATTGACCATATGTTGGGCCACAAAGACAATATCAGCAAATTTAGAAAAATTGAAATTGTACCAAGCATATTTTCTGATCATAAAGCCTTGAAACTAGAATTCAACTGCAAAAAAGAGGGGGAAAAACCCACAAAAATGTGGAAACTAAACAACATACTTCTAAAAAATGAATGGGTCAAAGAAGAAATAAGCGCAGAAATCAAAAGATATATACAGACAAATGAAAATGAAAATACGACATATCAGAATCTCTGGGATGCAGCAAAAGCAGTAATAAGAGGAAAGTTCATATCACTTCAGGCCTATATGAACAAACAAGAGAGAGCCGAAGTAAACCACTTAACTTCACACCTTAAGGAACTAGAAAAAGAAGAACAAAGACAACCCAAAACCAGCCGAAGAAAGGAGATAATAAAAATCAGAGCAGAAATAAATGAAATAGAGAACAGAAAAACTATAGAAAAAATCAATAAAACAAGGAGCTGGTTCTTTGAAAAGATCAACAAAATTGACAAACCCTTGGCAAGACTCACCAAGGAAGAAAGACACAGGACTCAAATAAATAAAATCCAAAATGAAAGAGGAGAGATCACCACAGACATCATAGATATACAAAGAATTACTGTAGAATACTATGAAAAATTATATGCCACCAAATACAACAATCTAGAAGAAATGGATAAATTCCTAGAACAATACAACCTTCCTAGACTGAGTCATGAAGAAGCAGAAAGCCTAAACAGACCAATCAGCAGGGAGGAAATAGAAAAAACTATTAAAAATCTCCCCAAAAATAAAAGTCCAGGCCCAGACGGTTATACTAGTGAATTCTATCAAACATTCAAAGAAGACTTGGTTCCTATTCTACTCAAAGTCTTCCAAAAAATTGAAGATGAAGCAATACTTCCAAACACATTTTATGAGGCCAACATAACCCTCATACCAAAACCTGGCAAGGATGGCACAAAGAAAGAAAACTACAGACCAATATCTCTAATGAATACAGATGCTAAAATACTAAACAAAATACTGGCAAACCGAATACAACAACATATTAAAAAAATAATACATCATGATCAAGTGGGATTCATCCCAGAATCTCAAGGATGGTTCAACATACGCAAAACGGTTAATGTAATACACCATATCAACAAAACAAAGAACAAAAACCACATGATCTTATCAATAGATGCAGAAAAGGCTTTTGATAAAATACAACACAATTTTATGTTTAAGACTCTCAACAAAATGGGTATAGAAGGAAAATATCTCAACATGATAAAGGCCATATATGATAAACCATCAGCCAACATCCTATTAAACGGCATAAAACTGAGGACTTTCTACCTTAAATCAGGAACAAGACAGGGTTGTCCACTCTCTCCACTCTTATTCAACGTGGTGCTAGAAGTTCTGGCCAGAGCAATCAGACAAGACAAAGAAATAAAAGGCATCCATATCAGAAAAGAAGAAGTAAAGCTATCACTTTTTGCGGATTATATGATCCTATACATCGAAAACCCGAAGGACTCCACAAAAAGATTATTAGAAACAATAAACCAATACAGTAAGGTCGCAGGATACAAAATTAACATACAAAAGTCCATAGCCTTTCTATATGCCAACAATGAAATATTAGAAAACGAACTCAAAAAAATAATCCCCTTCACAATTGCAACAAAAAAAATAAAATACCTAGGAATAAACATAACAAAGAACGTAAAGGACCTATATAATGAAAATTACAAAGCATTGTTAAGGGAAATCGAAAAAGATACAATGAGATGGAAAAATATTCCTTGTTCTTGGATAGGAAGAATAAATATAATCAAAATGGCCATATTACCCAAAGCAATATACAAATTTAATGCAATTCCCATCAAAATCCCTATGAGATTTTTTAAAGAAATGGAACAAAACATCATCAGATTTATACGGAATTATAAAAAACCCCGAATAGCCAAAACAATCCTAAGGAAAAAGAATGAAGCTGGGGGCATTACAATACCTGACTTTAAACTATATTATAGGGCCACGATAATCAAAACAGCATGGTATTGGCAAAAAAATAGACACTCAGACCAATGGAACAGAATAGAAAGCCCAGAAATAAAACCACATATATATGGTCAAATAATCTTTGATAAAGGGGCCAACAACACACAATGGAGAAAAGAAAGCCTCTTCAACAAATGGTGTTGGGAAAACTGGAAAGCCACATGCAAAAGAATGAAACTCAACTACAACCTGTCCCCGTGTACTAAAATTAATTCAAAATGGATCAAAGACCTAAATATAAGACCTGAAACAATAAAGTACATAGAAGAAGACATAGGTACTAAAATCATGGACCTGGGTTTTAAAGAACATTTTATGAACTTGACTCCAATGGCAAGAGAAGTGAAGGCAAAGATAAATGAATGGGACTACATCAGAATTAAAAGTTTTTGCTCAGCAAGAGAAACTGATATCAAAATAAACAAACAACCAACTATATGGGAACTGATATTTTCAAACGACAGCTCAGATAAGGGCCTAATATCCAAAATTTACAAAGAACTCATAAAACTCAACAACAAACAAACAAACAATCCAATAAAAAAATGGGAAGAGGACATGAACAGACACTTCTCCCAGGAAGAGATACAAATGGCCAACAGATATATGAAAAGATGCTCAGCTTCATTAGTTATTAGAGAAATGCAAATCAAAACTACAATGAGATACCACCTCACTCCTGTTAGATTAGCTATTATCAACAAGACGGGTAATAGCAAATGTTGGAGAGGCTGTGGAGAAAAAGGAACCCTCATTCACTGTTGGTGGGACTGTAAAGTAGTACAACCATTATGGAGGAAAGTATGGTGGTTCCTCAAAAAACTGCAAATAGAACTACCTTATGACCCAGCAATCCCTCTACTGGGTATATACCCCAAAACCTCAGAAACATTGATACGTGAAGACACATGTAGCCCCATGTTCATTGCAGCACTGTTCACAGTGGCCAAGACATGGAAACAACCAAAAAGCCCTTCAATAGAAGACTGGATAAAGAAGATGTGGCACATATACACTATGGAATACTACTCAGCCATAAGAAATGATGACATCAGATCATTTACAGCAAAATGGTGGGATCTTGATAACATTATAAGGAGTGAAATAAGTAAATCAGAAAAAAACAAGAACTACATGATTCCATACATTGGTGGAACATAAAAATGAGACTAAGAGACATGGACAAGAGTGTGGTGGTTACCAAGGGTGGGGGGGGAGGGAGGACATGGGAGGGAGGGAGGGAGAGAGTTAGGGGGAGGGGGAGGGGCACAGAGAACTAGATAGAGGGTGACGGAGGACAATCTGACTTTGGGCGAGGGGTTTGCAACATAATTTGATGACAAAATAACCTAGACATGTTTTCTTTGAATATATGTACCCTGATTTATTAATGTCATCCCATTACCATTAATAAAAATTTATTAAAAAAAAAAACAAAACAAAAAAAATGGGTTCATGGCCCAAAAAAGGTTGGGGACCACTGTTCTAGGTGACTTAAGGGAGCGCATAATAATAAAAAGGCAAAGGCTGCTAAAAAGTATAATTCTGGCTTCCTTGCCTAAATGCCTGTTGTGCATCTAGAGGTGTAGTGATCATCCTAACCAATTGCTAATTTCCTGCTTTCTAGTCTAATCCTGTATCAGTTTCTAGAACACTAACACTATCATGAGCTTCCACAAAATGACTTTATGATTCCACAGAAATGGCTATTGTCAAAGCGATAAACTCTTCTTCCTTGCCATATTGGCAGTCTTTCTACTCCTGTCCCCCTGCCCAGAATGAGCTGACTGCCTCTCTTGAGGCTCGGATCCCCTCTGGTAGTCCTGGAAGTGTATGGCTTGGCTTCCTACATTTTTGTCTCCTTCACTTTGGTGTACTGCATTTGGTCCCTGTACCATGTGATCATGGAGTTTCTAAACATCTCCACCTTCATCTTCATTGTTTTCTTATTGATAGGACATTTTTTGCTACTGGTTTTGTTTTGTTTGTTGTTGTTGTTGTTTTATGGTGAGAGGAGGGGAGATAGGCAGATTTCTGCATGCCCCCCCCCCCCCATGGGATCCACCTGGCAACCCCATCTGGGTCAGTGCTCAAGAAGGGAGCTATTTTTAGTGCATGACGCTGACATGCTTGGGTCAGTGGAGCTATCCTCAGCTCCTGGGTCCTTGCTCAAAACCAGTTGAGCCACTGGCTGTGGGAGGAGAAGAGGGAGAGAAGGGGGAGAGGGAAGGGGAAGAAGCAGATGGTCGCTTTTCCTGTGTGCCCTGACTGGGTACTGAACCTGGGACGTCCATACGCCAGGCTGACGCTCTATCCACTGAGCCACCAGCCAGAGCCACTACTGTTTGACAGTATGACTTCAGTTTTAATTCTGTAGCTTTAAAAACATTGAGTGATACTATTTTCTTGCCTCTCACCTGAAACCATTTTTATTTTTAACTCAAGCCAGGCTGTCACACCCTACCTTTTTTCCTCTTTCTTGTAGTAATTTTCAGTTGCTAACCCTTGGCCACACTTCAGCTTCCATCCCAAAGGACACACTGAACATCCTTAAACTATCCCTATGTAGTACTTTATATATATCTATATCTATATTTATCTTAACTTTCATGCTCCTCAAATGAAATGATACAGATAAAATACTTAGCCTGGGGACAAGTGCATAATGAACTTTCAAGAGAAGCAGTTGGTGCCCTGGCTGGTTAGCTCAGTTGGTTAAAGCATTACCTAAAACACCAAGTTTGTAGGTTTAATCCCTGATCAAGATACATACAGGAAGCAAACAATGAATACACAGCTAAGTGGAATAACAAAATGAATATTCTTCTCCCCCAAATTAATCAATAAAAATGAAAAAGGAGCAGTTGGTGCTGAGAGTTTACACACATCAAAGTTGGTCTTTTTGAGCGTAAGTCTCTGTGTGGCTTGTCTTCCTTTGCTTATGCTATATTCCTTGTGCCCATCAAAGCAAACCTCCCAGGTTTTGCTAACCAGCGTAATTTCCAATCTTCCACTTCCTGGCTTGAAGTTGCTATTTAGAGTTGTTTTATATTCTCCTTATGACAGTTTATGGCTAGCTCCTGCTGTTCTAGAATCATTGTGCAGTTTCTTTTTTTTATATATATATTTTTCTGAATCTGGAAACGGGGAGGCAGTCAGGCAGACTCCCGCATGTGCCCAACCGGGATCCACCCGGCACGCCCACCAGGGAGCAATGCTCTGCCCATCTGGGGCATTGCTCTGTTGCAACCAGAGCCATTCTAGTGCCAGAGACAGAGGCCACAGAGCCATCCTCAGCACCAGGCCAACTTTGCTCCAATGGAGCCTCGGCTGCGGGAGGGCAAGAGAGAGATAGAGAGGAAGGAGAGGGGGAGGGGTGGAGAAGCAGATGGGCGCTTCTCCTGTGTGACCTGGCCGGGAATCGAACCCAGGACTCCTGCACACCAGGCTGACGCTCTACCACTGAGCCAACTGGCCAGGGCCATCCTTGTGCAGTTTCTTTTTGCCAGTTGGCATTGACTGGATGATAGTAATTGTTGAAAATTCTACTCTTTTTTCTTTAGAGAGAGAGAGAGAAGTATCAACTGGTTGTTCCATTTATTTGTGCCACTGACTGCTCTCTTAACGTGCCCTGACCGGGTCTCGAACCAGCCTGCTGCTCTATCCATTGTGCCATTGGCCAGGACTTGAAAATTCTCTTATTCTGACATTTTGTTTCCATGTTAAGTTCCTCTGGGACAGGAATCCAAATTCATATTCATTTTATTTATTTTTCACTTTGTCTCTCAAACTAATGTTAAATGAAGTTAATCTGATGTGTGTGTGTGTGTGTGTGTGTGTGTGTGTTTAATGTTTATTTTATTGATTTTAGAAATAGAGGAAGGGAGAGATAGAGAAACAGACAGGAACTTTGATCTGCTCCTATATGTGCCCTAACTGGGAATTTAACCAGCAACCTCTGCACTTCGGGATGATACTCTGACTGAGCCATATGGCCAAGGCTAACCTGTTTTCAATCAAAATCATAACTTTTTTTTTATTTTCACCCCCTTTTAGAAAGAATATGCTAAGTGTTTCTAACCTCAGAGTTTTATGGTGGCAAGACTAGCAGTCTTGCTTGCCCAGAGGCTGGTTATCACATATAACCAGAGATGATTATCAAGCTTTCTTTATGTGTGTGAGAGAGACAGAGACAGAGAGAGTCAGAGAGAGGGACAGATAGGGACAGACAGGCAGGAAGGGAGAGAGATTACAAGCATCAATTTTTCGTTGTGGCTCCTTAGTTGTTCGTTGATTGCTTTCTCATATGTGCCTTGACTGGGTGGCTGCAGCAGAGCAAGTGACCCCTTGCTCAAGCCAGCAACCGTGGGATCATGTCTGTGATCTCAACGCTCAAGCCAGTGACCCCAAGCTCAAGCTGGTGACCCCGTGCTCAAGCTGAATAAGCCTGTGCTCAAGCCAGCAACCTTGGGGTTTCAAACCTCGGTCCTTCGCGTCCCAGATCGATGCTCTATCCACTGCTCACTGTCTGGTCAGGCTCAAGCCTTAATCTTGTGTACATTTGCCATAAAAGTTTGTCAAAATATTCTTTTTAAGATTTAAAAAAATTGATTTTAGAGAGAGGAGAGAGAAAGGGGAAGCAGGGCAGGAAGCATCAACTCATAGTAGTTGCTTGCTTTTTGTATGTGCCTTGACTGGGCATGCTTGGGATTTTGAACCTATAACCTCAGTATTCCAGGTTGATGCTTTAGCCACTGCGTCCCCACAGGTCAGGTTGTTGAAGTATTTTTACTAATGAAAATAAACAATACATTTTTTATTTTTCTTACAAATATTCCTAGTTAAAAGTATGAATTGCACTTAAAATAAGTATGTGAAAATCTCAGATACATACAAAAGTAGTGAGATCAGTGTTAGGAACCTTGTACAACCATCGCTCAGCCTCAGTTATCAACGTGTCAGACCAGTCTCTGCTCCAGCTTACCCTCTGTTGTATTTGGAAGTATGAGATGCATTTTTTGATCCTGTTGATCAGCCCAACATAGTAGTTGAGATATGAGGGTCTTTGTAATCAATCCTGGGCTTCAGTCTTACATCTTAATGTTTTTTGAAACCCAGTGACCACCTAATGAACTTCTGTTTTCCCATCAGTTAAATGAAAATTCGACCTGGCCTTGTTTGGAGGATTGAATGAAAGACATCTGTACAGTAGCTGGTACAGAGCGTGTTCAGTTTCTTGCTGTTTCATAGGCTCTCCTCTTCCACTCTTTGGGCCCTAAGACCCTAATCTGATTCCTCAGTTGGAAGGTGAAAAAATGATCTGCCTAAAACAAACACTACTGTTCAGCTTGACAGCTGGCACAGTAGTATTTATGACTTCAGATGCCATCCCAGTCTCTCCCCTGTAACCTTCTCTAAATCCTCATTAGCCAGTGTTGTTTGCCTACCTCCATTTGAGCCCCAAAGTTCATCCGTTTTAAAGGTAAGATGGGTTGGTCTTCTCTAATGTTCAGGGACAGAGCGTAGAATCTGGGAAGAAAATGGGATGGAGATGTTTCATGTAATTTAAAGTTTAGAATGGTACTTTGAATCTGTTCAGAAGCCTACTACTTCTGAAATCTGTGTTTCCATGATGCTTCCTTCCCAATACTGTATTTAGACTGCAATAAATCACATACTGGTAGATAACATAGGCAAAGACCATCAGGCAACTAAGAGATACATGGTTCAAATGTTTGACTCTACTAATCTCCAGTTGACCCTCATGTCTAGCTACTGGCAGGTCTCATTGTACCTCACAGGGTGTGTGTGTGTGTGTGTGTATTTAAACAAATTGAAGGGAAGATCCTGTACTAGCAAAAGGATTGACTCACTTTATTGAGACACTTAACTTGATTGTGGTGGCAGTGTCTTTGAGGTTGGTCTGTATATGTTTTCTTTTCTAAGAACATCTTTATTTTGTTGCTGTTTATTTTTATTAATTTTAAGAGAACAAGGGAGAGAGAGAGAAACATCTCCTGTATGTGCCCTGACCAAGAATCTAACCAGCAACCTCAATGCTTTGGGACGTTGCTCTAACCAACCAAGCTACCCGGCCAAGGCTAAGTCTATACATGATTAACAATGATCTGTGCTAATAGTAGATAGGGTGTGATGAAATGAAAATACTAGTTCATTGCTGGTGAGGGTAAAATTATTTATTCTGGAAAATCATTTGTCAGTATATTTCAAGAGACTTCAAAATATTCATAATGTTCAGCTGAGTCATAACATTTGTGAGATACATAGGTTCATGTCATCATAATTAAAAATAACTGCATACTTGAATATTATGTAATCTCAATGTTAATAACATGGGAAGATATTTAATGTAGAAAAAACAAACTCCAAAGTTATAAATGGTATAATCTCAACCATTTTCAGGAAAACTGGAAAGACCTATAACTGATGCTAATAGTGATTGCTTCTAGGAGATGGAATTGTGTGGGACTTTTTGTCTTTGCTTCATTCTTTTGTACTTATCTGAATTTTTGAAAAGTCAGTACTTTAATTGAAATGTTTAATGGGAGATAAATCAAGTGCAGGTCAGAATGTTAATGGTCTAGCCTGACCAGGTGGTGGCACAGTGGAAAGAGCATCGGCCTGGGATGCTTAGGACCCAGGTTCAAAAGCCCGAGGTTGCCAGCTTGAGCGCAGGCTCATCGGCTTGAGTGCGGGTCATAGACATGAGCCCCTGGTTGCTGGCTCAGCTGGAGCCCCCAGTCAAGGAACATAGGAGAAAGCAATCTATAAACAAATAAGGTGCTACAACTACAAGTTGATGCTGCTCATCTCTCTCCCATCCTGTTTCTTGCTTGCTTAGCTTTAAAAAAATGTTAATGGACTGAAAATCCCAGCCTTGTTGAACCTTTAGCATTTATTCAGATGGTTAGCGCCATCATGACGATTTTTTATTAGACACACACGAAAATCAGAACAGTGGTTATTGGCCTCAGTCAGAGTCTCCCAAACTTGGTGCATTTGCTTCAGTCGCCAGAGAGAACTTTTAAAAATGCCTAATGGAGGCCTGCTTCCAGGCTTGGTGAATGATAACCTTTTCACACTTGGGGACCAGTGAAAATTGAATTATTTCGGGACCGCTAAGGTAGAAATCACCTTAAGCATGTGAATTCCACTAAGATCATTGGGTCTATAATCTTCATAACAACATCATGGTGATTAACTCTTTCACAGACTGGCAGGAAATGTCTGGCGATCAGCACTCGTTCACAGAATGGTGGTTGAAAAACAATGGGCTATTGAGTACTATTTGCAACAACCGTTTAGCAGGCCTATGTCAAAATGTTAGAGGAACAAAATACCAGCTGTGTGCTAAGGCTCTGCGACTGCTGTAGTGGGGGCTTATGGGACTTCCACACTGCACCCTCAGGTAGTTTCTGGGATTATTATGACGGGTTTGCAGATGAGTCAAGAGGCTCAGCCTGACAAGATGGCCACAGAGATAGGCCTGCATGCAGCCTGTGTGAGCAGAAAAGCACAAGGCAGCCAACATGAAATCTGTCATGCAGGACTGTGGAGCTTGTGTATTTCATGTTTTCTTTCTTTCTAATATTAGTAAATAATACTTGTACTCTAATGAAACTTATTAAACCAATTTATGGAAATACTTTTTCCCATTCGCAAAATTAGTGTTCTTCTTAAATATTTTTTCTTTTGACAGAGACAGAAAGAGAATTAGAGAGAGGGACAGATAGGGACAGACAGACGGGAAAGGAGAGAGATGAGAAGCATCAGTTCTTCATTGGGGCACTTTAATTGTTCATAGATTGCTTTCTCATATGTGCCTTGACTAGGGAGATAGGGGGGTGCTGCAGCAGAGCAAGTGACTCCTTGCTCAAGCCAGTGACCATGGGGTCATGTCTATGATCACACGCTCAAGCCAGACGAGCCTGGCTCAAACTTGCAACCTCGGGGTTTCGAACCTGGGTCCTCTGCATCTGAGTTCGACACTATCCACTGCGTTACCACCTGGTCAGGCCTTTCTTAAATATTCTTTAAGAATTTCTTTGTAAAGCTCTCTCCTTTTCTTTTTCTTTTTTTGCTGCAAGAAAGAGGGACAAGAACAGACAGAGGGGAAGGGAGAGAGATGAGCAGCATCAACTTGTAGTTTCAGCACCTTAGTTGTTCATAGATTGCTTTCTCCTATGTGACTTGACTGCGTGTTCCAGCTGAGCCAGTGACCATGAGGTCATGTCTGTGTTTTCACACTGAAGCCTGATGAGCCTGGGCTCAAACCAGCGACCTTAGGGTTTCGAACCTGGGTCCTCAATGTCCCAGGCCAACGCTCTATTCACTGAGCTGCCACCTGGACAGGATTTCCTTTTTCCTAATTTGCCCTTCTTTGGATTTGAATTTTTTTTCCAGTGTGATATTCTGGTGTCTAGTCCAAAATGTGCTACCAGAGTTTGGGATGAGATTCTTAAACCTTGGTCAAGGCAGTTCCTGGGGAAAAAGATGGGGCTGTGAGGCTACCAAGGTAACGGGTAGTTTGGAATGTAAACTCATACCTCACTTACTTTATTATGCTTTGCAGAGGTTGTATTTTTTGGTTTGTTTGTTTGGTTTTGGTTTCTTGTTATACAAATTTAAGGTTTGTGTTAACTCTGCTTTGAGCAGTTCTATCAATACCATTTTTCCAGCATCTTTTGCTCACTTCATGTCTCTCTTACATTTTGATAATTCTTCCAATATTCTAAAAGTTTTCATTATTGTTATATTTATTATGGTGATGTATGATTAGTGATCTTTGATGTTAATATTGTAATTGTTTTGGGGGGGCACACAAATGTGCCCGTATAAGATGGTGAATGTAATCAATAAATGTGTGTGTTCTTACTGCTCCAGTGACTCGTTATTCCCTCACCTTTATCTCTCGTTGGGCCTCCCTATTCCCTAAGATACAGCAGTATTGAAATTACGCCTGTTATAACCCTTTCAGTAGTATGAACGTTCACGTACATCCTCACTCAAAGGGTTAACAAAAAACCACTCAGGGTTAATAACCCTACAGCAGGGGTTGAGAACCTATGGCTCACGAGCCAGATGTGGCTCTTTTGGCAGCTGTATCTGGCTCACAGACAAATATTTACTAAAAATATATAACATTAAAAATATAAAACATTCTCATGTATTACAATCCGTTTATTTCCTACTGCTCATGTTCATGGTTGCGGGTGGCTGGAGCCAATCACAGCTGTCCTCCGGGACAACACCAAATTTTTATTGGATAATGCTTAACGTACATGGGTTGTTGTATGGCTCTCATGGAATTATATTTTAAAATATGTGGCGTTCACGGCTCTCTCAGCCAAAAAGGTTCCCAACCCCTGCCCTACAGTGTAAGTGTTCAAGTGAAGGGAAGTATCACATGTCTCTCACTTTCAGTCAAAAGCTAGAAATCTTTAAGCTCAGTGAGGAAGGCAAGCCTAATCCAACCACACTGTGAAGGCCGAGATAGGTGAGGAAGCTGCAGAAGAAAAGTTCGAAGGGGACAGATGTTACTCAATGAAGTTTAAGGAAGGAAAGAAGCCATCTCCATAACTTAAAAGTGCAACGTGAAGTAGCAAGTGTTGGCCAAGTGTTGGCGTAGAAAGCTGCAGCAAGTTATCCGGAAGATTTAGCTAAGATAATGAAGGTGGTTATGCTAAACAGATTTTCAGTGTAGGTAAAACAATGTTACATTGGAAGAAGGGGCCATCTAGGATTTTTATAGCCAGAGAAGAAGTCAATGCCTGGCTTCAAAGCTTCAAAGGACAACCTGACTCTGATTATGTCAAGTTGAAGACAGTGCTCACTTTACCATTGTAAAAATCCCAGGGCCCTTAAGAATTATACCAAAATTCCTCTGCCTTTGTTTTATAAATGGAACAACAAAGCCTGGATGACAGCACATGTGTTTACAACATAGTTTACTGAATATTTTACACCTACTGTTGAGACCTACTGCTCAGGAAGAAAAGATTTCTTTCTAAATATTACTGCTCGTTGACAATGCACCTGGTCAACCAAGAGATGTACAAGATTAGTGTTGTTTTTTATGCCTGCTAACACAGCATTCATTCTACAGCACATGGATCAAGGAGTAATTTTAATGTTCAAGTCTTACTACCCAAGAAATGCATTTTGTAAGGCTATAGCTGCCGTAGATAGTGATTCCTCCGCTGGATCTGGGCAAAGTAAATTAAAAATCTTCTGTTGTGGATTCACCATTCTAGGTTCCATTAAGAACATCCATGATTCATGGGAAGAGGTCAAAATATCAACATTAACAAGAGTTTGGAAGAAGTTGATTCCAAACCTCATGGGTGACTTGAGGGGTTCAAGACTCCAGTTGGGAAGATAACTACAAATGTGGAAGACACAGCAAGAAAACCAGAATTAGCACTGGAGTCTAAAGACGTGACTGAATCCTGCAGTCTCATGATAAAACTTGGATGGATGAGGAGTTGCTTCTCATGGATCAGCAAGGAAAGCCTTTTTTTGTTTTGGGGTTTTTGTTGTTGGTTTTTTTTTTGGAAAGTTGTTTCTTGAGATGAAATGTGCTGGTGAAGTTGCTGTTATAATTGTTAAAATGACAAGAAAGGATTTAGAATATTTCATAAACTTAGTTGATAAAGCAGTGGCAGGGTTTGAATAGACTGACTCCCAATTTGTTTGTTTTGTTTTGTTTTTGTTTTGTTTTGTTACAAGGACAGAGAGAGTCAGAGACAGGGACAGATAGGAGCGGAGAGAGATGAGAAGCATCAATATTCAGTTTTTCGTTGTGATACCTTAGTTCATTGATTGCTTTCTCATATGTGCCTTGACCGTGGGCCTTCAGCAGACCAAGTAACCCCTTGCTCGAGCCAGCGACCTTGGGTCCAAGCTGGTGAGCTTTGCTCAAACCAGATGAGCCCGCGCTCAAGCTGGCAACCTCGGGGTCTCAAACCTGGGTCCTCTGCATCCCAGTTCGACGCTCTATCCACTGCGCCACCGCCTGGTCAGGCTGACTCCCAATTTTGAAAGGAGTTCTGTGAACAAAATGCTATCAAACAGTATCACATGCTATAGAGAAATTATTCATGAAAGGAAGAGTCAATTGCAGCAAATTTCATTGTCCTGTTTTAAGAAATTGTTGCAGCCACCACCCTAAGCAGTCATCTGCCATCAACATTGGGGCAAGTAAGACCTTTCACCAGCAAAAAGATTATGACATGGCCTGATCTTTGGTGGCGCAGCGAATAGAGCATCAACCTGGAACACTGAGGTTTCCGGTTCAAAACCCTGGGCTTGCCTGGTCAAGGCACATATGGGAGTTGATGCTTCCTGCTCTCCCCCCCCCCCCCATTCTCTCTGTCTCATTCTCTCTCTCTCTCTCTCTCTAAAATAAATAAAATCTTTTTTAAAAAGTTATGATTCACTGAAGGCTCAAATGATTTCTTTTTTTTTTTTTAAAGCAAAGCCATGGTTGGTGACCTTTTTTTTTTTTTAATTTTTTATTCATTTTAGAGAGGAGAGGGAGAGACAGAGAGGAGAGACAGAGAGAGAGAGGGGGGAGGAGCTGGAAGCATCAACTCCCATATGTGCCTTGACCAGGCAAGCCCAGGGTTTCGAACCGGCGACCTCAGCATTTCCAGGTTGACGCTTTATCCACTGCACCACCACAGGTCAGGCCTCAAATGATTTCTTAACAGTATAGTATTAAAAATATTTTATTAATAGATTTTTAGAGAGAAACAAGGATTAGTTCCTACATTCATTGGTTGATTCTTCTTTATTAATATTTTTTGTTTATTGATTTTTAGAGAGAGAGAGAGAGGGGAAGGGAAAGTGAGAGAAACATTGATTTATTGTTCCACTTAGTTATGCAGTCATTGGTTGATTCTTGTATGTGCCTTGACTGGGCGGTCAAACCCATAACCTTGGTATATTGGGACGACATTCTAAACCAGTGGTTCTCAGAGTGTGCGCCAGGGCTCACTGGTGCACTTTAGAATATTTCCAGGTGCACCCTTATGGTATTTCAGAGAAATATGTGCCTGTTGGGGACCAAGAAATCAACATGGTTTTTGGAGTTTAGATTTTGGGGGGACAGGTATGGGAAATTGTCTGCAAGCTGACAGTCTGCCCAACCCCCTACCTCACTTGTCTGATAAGGTTGCAAAAGTCTGTTAAGCTGTGGTGCTGGATTGTTTACACTACCCCCATGTTCCCCAGAGAGACTGGAGGCAAGTTTCTTCTATCCTTTGGTGTAAAGTTAAGATGATATGTATGGTGGGGGTTTTCTGCAGTCAATTCAATTAAGAGTTAAAAAAGAGGAATTCTTCAATGTATTGATGAGGAAATGAGAGTTTGCCTTTCAAATAATATATCCAAACATTGATGTAATTGCTAGGACACATCAGGCTCAGTTTCTCATAAACACAAGAATGAAAAAACTTAACACATTTGTGCCTGGACCTGCCAAATTTACTAAATCTTACTAAGAATGTATCTATATATATAAAAAGATAACTTTTTTGTCTTTTTTTATTTTTTAACCCCTCTTTTTTACGAATTCTAAAAAGCATAACAAAAAAATATAACATGTTTTTTAATGTCAGAGTAAATTAATTTTATTTATTTAGTTTAATTACCATAAAAGCACGCTTGGACTTTCTATTTCTTTCTTTAATATTTGACTTAATTATTATAACATATTTCTCAGAAATTTGTATATAGTGTGCCTACAATTATTAGTAGGATTTAAAATGCACCCCGACTTCAAAAGCTTGAGAACCAGTGCTATAAACATTTGCAGCCATAGCAGTGATAAAGTATTTATAATTAAGAAATATGCACTTTTTTAGACAGAATGCTATTACACATTTATAAACTGCAGTATAGTGAAAATATAACTTTTATATTCACTGGGAAGCCAAAAAATTGGTGTGACTTTCTTCATTGCGATGTTTGCTTTATTATGGTGGCCTGGAACTGGACATGCAATATCTGAGGTATGCTGATAGGAAAAAACATAAGAAACCATATGATAGAAGCCTAAAGGAAATGGGCTTCACACAACTCCTTATTTTACACTGTCTCCAAACTAGCATGAGTAGAACTCTTAAAGACAAATATGGGGTACTAAGATACAGTGTCATCATAGACCCTCCATGAGCACAAGGCTTTGGGCACTGAGACAGCTTAAACCTTGAGGTAGTTAATAGTTACTGGGGCCTGGTTTAAGTGGCTGTAAACGTCCTCTAGTCTGGGTCCATTCCCACAATTTCTAAAGCCATGGAAAACGTCTCTTTCAGTAGCACAGGGCTCATTATCTAATATTTCCTTTCAGTTTGTGGTCTTTGGTGCAGTACTAGTTGTTGAAAGAACGGTTGACAGCCAAGCATCTGGAAACAGCAGGGGTTAGTTTAATTATCTTGCCTAATGCTCTGTGACCTGTTTCTCATTTCCTCTGTACTCTTTTCTGGTATTTATTCATCTCTGTCTTTGGCACACATTAAAATAATTTACTAATCACTATATTTTAGCCACTGTCCTGAACATTTTGCTCATTCAGGCTTCACACTATCCTTAGGACATATGCCTATATCCCTATATCTCTATCCCAACAGAGAAGTTATGCGACTATCTAAGGTCACACAACTAATAACAGGTAGCAAAGCCAGAATAAAAATTTAGGTAGTCTGGGATCAGAATTTTATGATTAAGTCACTCCCACTGTAGGCAGAACTATCAGCGCCATCCTTCAGGAAGGTAGGTGGTTAAAGATGAAACTAAAAAGTAGCTTTTCTGAGACCCATTCTTGACTGTTTTATTCTCCCAAACCCAAACTATAGAAGAAGAACACCAGCTAGTTTGAACCTACTTCCTTACTTACTTGAGTTGGGTGTTAACTTTGTTATTTGTGGTCTTCTGCCCTGGCTATGTCAGTGTCTATTGAGGATAATGGACCCCAAACCAAAGGTAGGGATTCTCAAAAGTAGTAGATGCCAAATTTCAGAGCATTCATGTTCAGTGTTGAGTTCTGGATTCTAGAGAGCACAAGACTTCTGTTGGGGATTACAAGTGTCTGAGGAGGAGTGCCCCTCTAACTTTAGAGCTTTTTAGTTTTTAGGGAAGTCACTCATGTTGGGGTTCAAAATTTAGGACTCCTACTTCTCTGAAAGTGCCCATTTTCTGAAAGTCACTGACGCAGGCTCTGGGCACTGAGAGGTAATTAAGACAGGAGGTCTGTCTTAATACATGATATAGAGCATCGTGTTGCCAGTTGTGGAAGAGTGTTAAGCAAAGATGACCTGTCTGGTGAAGAGTATGGAGGGCTGCCTGAAAGGTTTTCTGGAAAAAGCTGGTTCCAAGAGCTTCAAAGTGAAGTATTATTTATGTACTAACCCAATATTTGATATTAATTCTCTACTTGGCACTGGAGCTACATTGGGCAATAACACTGTCTTTACAAAAATTATTAGAAGAGGGAGAAGGCAGACAAAATAATACATTAAAAATGTCAAGTAGTGGTGATAAGTGCTCTGAAGAAAAGTAAGGCAGAATAAAGGCAAGAGAACAAGTAGGGAGGGATGTGCTAAAGGGAGCACCTCTCTGAGGAGGTGATTGTTCCACAGAGACCTGAAGGAAGTAGGATGAAGCGGAGTAAGCTGGAGCAGCAACCCAGCGATTTCCAACCAGTGTGGCCCAAGAATCTTTTAAAGGATGCAATACCTGACTGGTCAGTCAGGGGCACTGACCTCTTTTCCTTTAAATTATCAAAATAATTACAACATCCAACACAGCAACAGCTGTCATTGTGAATGAATCAAAATTATTTATTTTTTTTGATGTGCTACAGAGTTTTACTAATAAGTTTCTATGTGCCATGAGATGGAAAAGTAAAAAAATCTCTGCATTAACCAAATTGATCCCACATCCAAGTGGGGCAGCCCATTCTCTCAGAGTTCTCTCAGAGTATTCTCAGGGGCGGGATGGCCCTGCCATACTGTTTGCCTTACTTTAGGGTCCAGAGTTCTAATGACTGACACTGCTCTCTGTAATAGCCCCTAGGTGGTGGGGAAATAAGCCAGCAGGAAAGCTCAGGGCACAGTTTTCTTGGGGCACTTAGTTGTTTGTGCCAGGGAAAGTGGTTCACCTTGGTGTTTCCACCCTGCTTACAGTGCTTTCTTCTTTTTTCTTTTAGTTTGAAGGATGACCTCTAGGAAGAAAGTGTTACTGAAGGTTATCATCCTAGGAGATTCTGGGTAAGTATTTCTCATAAATTCGAACTGACAAATTGGCTTGGATTTAAACTTCAACTTAGAACCCGTGTAGTTCATGCTGACATTGCCACTTCCTTCTCTAATTGCAGTGGCATTAGGGCTATTCTGGGGCTCAGCAGAAATTTGAATTACTCCTTGTTATGTAACTGTATGTTTTCTGATTTTTGGCATGATTTGGAGAGAAGGGTGGCTATTTGACCTCAGCTAAAAATAGTTGCATGGAATTCCTTTTTTCCAAACTGCTTAGACTAGGGACTCCTATTTATGTTGATTGGTTTCTGTTGGCTTTGTGCCTATTAGATGTGAGTTTGGGGTATGCTATGCAGTATCTTCCTATTGGTATGCCCATTTCAGGCCTATATTTGAAAGAGCCTTGGAATAGAGAACTCGGTTATGATCTGACTTGACTTCTGAAATGAACTATGAAAGTTTAGACTTTCTGGAGACTACTTTTTTTTTTTTTTTAAGTGAGAGAGAGAGACAGGAGAGGCGAGAGATGAGAAGCATCAAGTTGTAGGTGTGTCACTTTAGTTGTTCATTGACAGCCTTGGGCTGAGGCTAGAGACCATGGGATCATGTTGCTGATCCCACACTCAAGCCGGCAACCCTGCACTCAAGCTGGCAACCCTGCACTCAAGCTGCAAGCCTGTACTCAAGCCACGAGTCCATGCTCAAGCTGGTGACCTCTGAGTTTTGAACCTTAGACCTCAGCTTCCCAGGTCAGTACTCCACCCATTGTGCTACCACTGGTCAGGTTAAGGCTACATATTTAAAAAAATAATAAATTAAGGCCCTGGCCGGTTGGCTCAGCAGTAGAGCATCGGCCTGGTGTGCGGGGGACCCGGGTTCGATTCCCGGCCAGGGCACATAGGAGAAGCGTCCATTTGCTTCTCCACCCCCCCTCCCTCTCTGTCTCTCTCTTCCCCTCCCGCAGCCAGGGCTCCATTGGAGCGGAGATGGCCCGGGCGCTGGGGATGGCTCCATGGCCTCTGCCCCAGGCCCTACAGTGGCTCTGGTACCGGTGGAGCGACGCCCTGGAGGGGCAGAGCATTGCCCCCTGGTGGGCAGAGCGTCGCCCCTGGTGGGCGTGCCGGGTGGATCCCAGTCGGGTGCATGCGGGAGTCTGTCTGGCTGTCTCTCCCCGTTTCCAGCTTCAGAGGATTACAAAGAAAAAAGAAATAGAAAAAAAAATAAATTAATACTAATAGTAAATATAGGTGTGCCTTCTTATTCCAAAGATCCCTGCCCTTTAAAAAGGCAGAGATTTTTCTACTTTGCAGTTTGTTTTTTTATCACCTGAGGAGCCTCTTAAAAGTTAACATTTGCCCAGACTAGTGGGGTAAAGCCTGTTTGACGGCACTTAAATTCTCATTCTCACTCTCTCCTGCCCCCTCCCCCTCTTTTGCGTCTCTTCCTCTAATCTTTCCTCTCTCTTCCTCTCTCCAACTCACTCATACACACACACTCTCTTGGTGATTCTGGTGTGCTGCCAGGATGGAAAGGTACTGCTTTTTGGCCTGTGTTACCCGGACTTTCTTGAAAAGAATCACCAGGCCCTTGTTGGACAGATTTCCCAACTGCCTTTCTGGGAATTCTGATTCAGGTGGCTTGGGTTGGAGAACACTGCCGTCAGCTTTATCTGTACTTTCAGATCATCTGCATGTGAAAATGAATGTGCTCCTTTGTGGGAAGGAAAGGTGTTATTGGCCATAAGGAAGGCTTTTGCATTATATTCAGCCTGTCCTGCCTAATGTCATCACCACCCAAAATCACACATTGCGTCTTGTTTAATTGTATTACTGAAAAACATCTCTGGAGGAACATACTTGGAGGTAGATTCTGGTATGGTGGAATATTGGTGCTTTTTCTCTTTCGGATTTGAAACTTGGAAGAGTAGGTTGGCTGTCAGTGTCATATGTGTCTCTTGAAGCCAGAGGCTTTCTCTTGCTGTTCCTTTCTGGGACTGAATAGCAACTACTAAATGGAGAGACACCTAAGACAGCAGAGATATTTTTGGAGAGCATTTGCTGGCATCCTTCTGGAAGAGAAAAAAATAAGTTCTACCTACTGAGTTGTCTGTTCCAAAATTTACAGGCAGATTATATCATCTGTACCCTGTGTTTTTATCCCAGGAGAAAAGACAGCCTCAAATGAGCAATACTGGAAATTTTGCTCTCTGCCCTCTGTTGTAAGCTCAGTTCTTTGTTCCTCTTCACAGCAGGCAGGTTCCTTCAGAGCTTCAAGTCTCAGAATCAGTTTCACTCCCTTCCTGGTTGATTTATACTTACAGTTTTTCTCCAATTCCAGGGTCGGTAAGACTTCACTCATGAACCAGTATGTGAACAAGAAATTCAGTAATCAGTACAAAGCCACAATAGGAGCAGACTTCCTGACAAAGGAGGTGATGGTGGATGACAGACTAGTTACAATGCAGGTAAGCACACGTCTCAACTTTACCAACCAGCTTTGTTAGTTCATCGAATCTTAACCCTTTTTTCATGTCTAGGCATTTTCCCTCCTTGTTCTTCAAGTCCCACTGTGATATTCACGGTTGCCTATAGGTGGTATTGACAGATAAAATACAACACATCAAGTATGTACCAAATATAGCATGAGTCATACTAAAATTTTAACTGGACTTTGTTTTCTGTTTGTTTTGTTTGCTAAATTTAAGATAGGTTCCTTGTATTTCTAAAATGTCTAACTTTTTTTTTTCTTAATATTCTTGCCTAGTGCTTTAGACCAAAAAAATCTGTGTCTCTCCTAGATTCTTACAGCAGTCATTAAATAGAATCCCTGCTTTTCTGGCTTCTTGTAATCTGTCCTGTCCGTAGTTGTGTTTTTATTAAGCATATCTTTTTTTTTCATATATCAGCTTAATTTTTCAGGAGCCTGACCAGGTGGTGGTGCAGTGGATAGAGCATCAACCTGGGATGCAGAGACAGGTTCAAAACCCCGAGGTCACCGGCTTAAGTGCAAGGTCATCTGGCTTGAGCACAGTCAGGGTTGCTGGCTTGAGCTTGGGATCATAGACATGACCCTATGGTCTCTGGCTTGAGCCCAAAGGTTGCTGGTTTGAGCAAGGGTTCACTGGCTCAGCTGGACGCCCCCCCCCCCCCCGTCAAGGCACATAGAGAAAACAATCAGTGAACAACTAGAGTACCAGATCTACCAGTCTTCCTGTCCGTCTGTGACCTTCTCTCTCTCTCTTTCTCTCTCTCGCCTTAAAAAAATTTTTTTCAAGTGCTTCCCTTCTAGTAGTTAGGATAAAATAACAGATTCATTAGTCCTGCCCAGTGGGCACAGTGGATAGAGTGTCGTCCTAGAGAGCCGAGGTTGCCAGTTTGAGCCCAGAGTCACCGGCTCGATCCTAAAAGCACTGACCAATACGAGAAGCAATCAGCGGATGCACAACTACATGGAACAACAAGTTATTGCTTCTCTCTCTCTCTTGCTTCATTCCCCACGCCTCTCTCTCTCTCAAAAAAAATTACAGATTCCTTATATGACTTTTTTTTAAATAAAAAAATTTTAATTAATTTTAATGGGGTGACATTAATAAATCAGAGTACATATGTTCAAAGAAAACATCTCCAGGTTATCTTGTCATTCAGTTATGTTGCATACCCATCACCCAAAGTCAGATTGTCCTCTGTCACCTTCTATCTGGTTTTCTTATATGGCTTTTTGAAAGCCTTCACATTCTGGCTACAAAACATTCTTCACTCGCCTGACCAGGTGGTGGCACAGTGGATAGAGCATCAGACTGGGATGCCGAGGACCCAGGTTCGAGACCCCAAGGTCGCCAGCTTCAGCGCGAGCTCATCTGGTTTGAGCAAAGCTCACCAGCTTGGACCCAAGGTCGCTGGCTCGAGCAAGGGGTTACTCGGTCTGCTGAAGGCCAACGGTCAAGGCACATATGAGAAAAGCAATCAATGAACAACTAAGGTGTTGCAGCAAAAAACTAATGATTGATGCTTCTCATCTCTCTTCATTCTTGTCTGTCCCTATCTATCCCTCTCTCTGACTCTCTGTCTCTGTTAAAAAAAAAAAAAAAAGAAAAAAACCATTCTTCACATTCTTCACTCATGCCAGTTCTTCCAGATCATGTGCACATGACTCCAGTGAGGGTGTCCAGGGGCTTCCAGTGAGACCCCTTTGTCACACATGCACCTTTCCTGAAATCTCCAACTAATTTTAGCCTGATGTTATCTTTTTTTTAAAATTTTTTAAAAATTTATTTTATTTATTCATTTTAGAGAGGAGAGAGAGAGAGAGAGACAGGGGGGAGGAGCTGGAAGCATCAACTCCCATATGTGCTTTGACCAGGCAAGCCCAGGGTTTCGAACCGGCGACCTCAGCATTTCCAGGTCGGTGCTTTATCCACTGTGCCACCACAGGTCAGGCCATCTCTCTTTTTTAATTGATTTGAGAGGGAGAGAAACACACTGATATGTTCCACTAAGGCACACATTCATTGATTGATTCTTGTGTGTGCCCTGACCCAAGATCGAACCTGCAGCCTTGGTGTATCAGGACGACGGTCCAACCAACTGACCTACCCAAACAGGGCCCAGGTGATGTCTTGAAACTCCTACCTCCAGAACAGTTATTCCTTTTCATATTAAAATGATGTCCCTGGATGCCTCAGTCCTTAGAGACAAATACAGTTCTTATTCCAAGAATCAAATTTACTGAAATGTTTGAATGATACAGGTTACAGGTAGGTTTTACCTGTGTTGTTCTTGAGATGTAACATGTTTCCAGAGGGTAAGGACTCGACACTTTCTTGATTCACACCTTCAGGACACAGTTATTGTGCATCTCCCTTCCTCACCTTCCCCACACATGCACATAGAGATGTTCAAAATATAACTAATGTTTAAAGAAGCCAAGCTTGAGTAAAGGAAATTTCCAGGTTACAGGAAAGAAGAGAGAACTGAAAGTTTGTGATAAGCTCAGGGGCTCCTGCTATGGTGATTTGCAAATTTATAACAGGGACTTGAGTTTTATCAGTTAGCAGAGACAGAAGATGTGACTGCTTAAGGTGGGGGAGCTAGAACTGAGAATCCCCTGGGACACACATGCATGCACACACTTGGCTAGGACCTTGGAATGGTGTGAGAACAGGACCAAACACCTCAACCAAAGAAAGTGGCAAAGCTTGAATGTGAAATATAGGCATGGGGCTTTGCCTCCTTGTTGGAGAATCTCAGTCTCACTGTGCTCATGTGTGCATTTTGCGTTTATACTCTGCATACAAATCTTCGGAAGAATTTAAAATAAATGCTGTCACTCATGGCAGAAACAAAGATTATCTTACACTCTAAGGCCACTTATAACCTATGGGCAGAAGGTGAGCTCATAGCCAGATGAGGAAATAGTGTACCACAAAAAAATGTTCACAATGACTAGGACTTTTGAAAAAGGAATAGAAACCATAATGAAGAGATACTATTTTAAAAATGAGGATATGGAAAACTTAGAACTTCAAGAAGTGAAAAAATAGTCATTGAAATAAACTAAATGAACAGTTAAACTGCAAATTAAAGAAGCTGTAGAAAAGTGAACTGTAAGAGCTAAGCAGATTTCTTGAAGGAAACTCAAAAAGCATTACACCAAGAGCAACTAGAGAGAACAGACATTACTTTTTAAAAGAACAAGAGTTAGATATATGAGTTCTCAGCAGAAGGCAGAAGGCTGCGGGTAAAGAATTTACGTGTGTGTGCTGTTTCCTGTACCAGGAGAAACAGACCTAGATAACCGAGCTGTGGTTTCGATGGTTTGGGAGCTGATTTAGAAGTCAGAGCCCAGCCCCTCTAGGGTTGGGACCATGATATCATACTAGAGCCCACACACACCACTAATCTGGGATTCTGGAGTGCTGTACTTTTGGAGTGAGCACTTTCTGGAGACAGGGCACTGAGTGGAGTCTAGAAAAGGCAGGAAAGAGAATGTAATCCTGAAAGATTGAAACAAAAGGCTGGCCCTTATGCTTTTGCATTCAATTTAAAACACTTGAAATAAATAAAAGTAAGTGAAAACCATCATCTCTGAACAAAGGCATCATCAACCCAGATATTGAGAGATCCTCACATATTTTTCAAGGGCTTTTTTTAGCAGCTAACAATAAAATATAATTAAAATAAGAAAACAAGCAAGAACCAGTGTGTGTGTGGTTCTTATATATAGACACACACACACTTTAAGTGAGAGGAGGGGAGATAGTGAGAGACTCCCACATGCACCCTGACCAGGATCCACCCAGCAACCCCCGTCTGGGGTTGATGTTCAGATCAGCTGAGCTATTTTTAGTACCTAAAGCTGACATGCTTTGGACCAACCCAGCTATCCTCAGCCCCCAGGGCCAATGCTTGAATTAGCTGAGCCACTGGCTGCGGGAGGGGAAGAGAGTGCGAAGGGGGAAAGGGACGGACGGGGAGAGAAGTGGATGGTCACTTCTCTTGTGTACTCTAACCGGGAATTGAACCCAGAATGTTTATATGCCAGGCCAGCACTCTATCCACTGAGCCAGCCAGCCAGGGCCCAGAAAATATGTTTAGCAGCAGATAAGATACCCCATAAGAGAGCTGAAAGGAACAATGGTGGAAAATATAAGGTAAAAACAGGATTCAGTAAGTAGATCATACCTATTTTTAATCAATCTTAGAAGAGAGAGAATAGATCAAATATAGTATTTGCTGAGTATTGAGCTGGCAGGAGATGCAGGTTTATAAACAAATTTACAAAGAGTGGAAAAGCTGAAGCAGAAAATTACTACTTTCTAAGAGGAAAGAACCAAGCACCAAGGTGATAGTGTTGGCCCTGAGTAAGATGAGGGTTGACTTACATTGAGCTTTTTTCAAGGGCAATGTGGTTATTGTCACTAGACAGTTGGGCACAGGACAATGGTATGTTTCTTCAGTTGCCCAGCTGCAGTAGGTCATAAAAATTATCTCAATTGATGGCAGCTGTTTCACAAGGTGGAGGCAGCTTAGCTGGTGGGTTCTTGCTCCTCTGTGTCTGTAAAACAGACTCAAAACTAGGTTAGGAGATTATATTAGGAATGAGAGATAGGCCTTTTGGCTTATTTTCATTTTTATATTTTTAAGTGAGAGGAGGGAGAGGTAGACAAATTCTGACATGTGCCCTGGCAGAGATCCACTCAGCAACCCCCCCCCCCCCCGCCCCGTCTGTGGCC
The DNA here is from genome assembly GCF_036850765.1 of Saccopteryx bilineata. Lineage (NCBI taxonomy): Eukaryota > Metazoa > Chordata > Mammalia > Chiroptera > Emballonuridae > Saccopteryx > Saccopteryx bilineata. The sequence goes on from NC_089500.1 coordinate 61,976,077, forward strand.
GATGCTTGAATCATCCATGCTATTTTTAGCACCTGAGGCTGACACTCGGACCAGCTGAACCACTGGCTTTAGGAGGGGAGAAGGGAGAGTAGTAGTAGGAGAAGGAATGGCAGAGAAGCAGATGGTTGCTTTGCCTGTGTGCTGTGACCAGAAATTGAACCTGGAATGTCCATATGCTGGGTCACTAAGAATTTTCCAGAACTGATACGGCACCAATCCACAAATCCCAAGAAGCCCAAATTTCAAAAAGGATAAATTAAAAAATCTTCACGAATCATAACGATTTTCTTTCATTATTTATTTATTTATTTTACAGTGACAGAGAGTCAGAGAGAGGGATAGATAGGGACAGACAGACAGGAACGGAGAGAGATGAGAAGCATCAATCATTAGTTTTTCGTTGCGACGCCTTAGTTATTCATTAATTACTTTCTCATATGTGCCTTGACCGTGGGGCTGCAGCAGACCGAGTAACCCTTTGCTCAAGTTAGCGACCTTGGGTCCATGCTGGTGAGCTTTGCTCAAACCAGATCAACCTGCGCTCAAGCTGGCAACCTCTGGGTTTCGAACCTGGGTTTTCCGCATCCCAGTCTGACGCTCTATCCACTGCGCCACTGCCCAGTTGGGCACGAATCATAATGATTTTGAAAAGAAAGAAAGGACTGACTTGAAAACAGCCAGAGGAAAAACATGACCGTGAATGGCACAGCATTTCCGTTGACTGTCTACATTAATAATGGAAACCAACAGGTAATGAAATATATTCTCAAAAAAACTGTCAGCATATGCCTGACTGGTGGTGATGTAGTGGATAGAGTATCAACCTGGAATATTTAAGTCCCAGCTTAAGCGCAGGTCACCGGCTTGAGTGTGGGGTCATAGCCCCGCCGTCACTGGCTCAGCTGGAGCCACCGGGTCAAGGCACATATGAGAAGCAATTCATGAACAACAAAAGTGCCACAACTATGAGTTGATACTTCTTATCCTCTCCTCCCTTTTTCTCCCTTCTTCTCTCTCTCTTTCTCTCAAAAAATAAAAACCTGTCAGCATAGTATTCTGTCCTTATTGACAATATCTTCCAAGAATGAAAGTATACATCTTTAAGTTCTAGAAGCAGAAATTCTTTTTTTTTTTTAAGTGAGATGGACACTTGCATGTGCCCCAACCAGGATCTACCCAGCAACTCCCATCTGACCTGTGGTGGCGCAGTGGATAAAGCGGCGACCTGGAAATGCTGAGGTTGCTGGTTCGAAACCCTGGGCTTGCCTGGTCAAGGCACATATGGGAGTTGATGCTTCCTGCTCCTCCCCCCCTTCTCTCTCTGTCTCTCTCCTCTCTCTCTCCTTTCTAAAATGAATGAATAAATAAATAAATAAAGTAAAATAAAATCCTATAAGTATCTTATTTCAGTATAAAGTACCATTTGAAATTTTTCATCCTAAGTAGCAATAAGTATTATATAATTATTAATAGAACTATAAGGATATCATATCATGACATTTTAGAAGCAGAGCCCATCATGTAGAAAATATTTGTACCACACATTCTTAATTTATTTTTTGATTTTTTTAATTCAGTGAGAGGAGAGGAGGCAGAGACAGACTCCTGAATGTGTCCGGATCGGGATCTAACCGGCAAACCCACTAGGGGGCAATACTCTACCCATGTGGGCTGTTGCTCCATTGCTTAACAACTGAGTTCTCCTTAGCACCTGAGGTGGAGGCCATGGAACCATCCTCAGTGCCCAGGGCCAACTTACTCCATTCGAGCCATGGCTGCAGGAGAAGGTTTGGAGAAGCACATGGTCTCTTCACCTATGTGCCCTGACCGGTAATCAAACCCAGGACATTCACACACTGGGTCAATGCTCTACCACTGAGCCAACCAGCCAAGGTCACAGATACTCTTTATTGTATGTATGTGTGTATGTATGTATGTATGTATGTATGTATTTTTGTGAGAAAGAGAGAGACAGGAAGGGAGAGAGATGAGAAGCATCAACTGACAGTTGTGACACTTTCGTTGTTTATTGATTACTTCTCTTACATGCCTTGACTGGGGTACTCCAGCTGAACTAGTGATCCTGGGGTCAAGCCTCTTGGGCTTCAAGCCTCTAGCCCCACACTCAAGCTGGTGAGCCCGTGCACAAGCTGACAAGCTCAGGGTTTCAAACCTGGGACCTCAGCGACCCAGGTCAACACTCTATCCACTGTGCTACCATTAGTCAGGCTTTCTAGTGTATATGTATGTATATGTATTTTAGCGGGAGAGAGATGAAAAGCATTAACTCTTAGTTGTGGCACTTTAGTTACTCATTGACTGCTTCTTATACATGCTCTGTCTGGGGCAGAGAGGTAGGTTCCAGCTGAGCCAGTGACCCGTTGCTTAAGCCAGAGACCTTTGGGCTCAAGCCAGCAACCATGGAGCCATGTCTGTGATTCCACACTCAAGCCTGTGAGCCCATGCTCAAGCCAGCAACCTCAGGATTTTGAACCTGGGTCCTCATCCTCTCAGGATATATGCTGTCTACTTTACCACTACCTGGTCAGGCTCTCTGTTGTATTTAAATAGTAGTTTGTCCGCGGGAGGGGAGGATGAATTTGGGGGGGACACTAGAATCTATGTAAACATAATAAATTAATAAATAAAAAAATAGTTGTTTGTCCTTGACCTGTGGTTACACAGTGCATAGAGTATCAATCAACCTGGAACCTTGAGGTCACTGGTTGAAACCCTGGCTTGCCTGGTCAAGGCACATACAAGAAACAATCGATGAACAGCTAAAGTGAAACAACTATGAGTAGATGCTTCTTGCTCTCTCTCCCTCTCTAAAACTCAGTAAATAAAATATTTTTCATTGGCCTGACCTGTAGTGGTGCAGTGGATAAAGCGCTGACCTGGAATGCCGAGGTTGCTGGTTCAAACCCTGAGCTTGCGTGGGCAAGGCACATATGAGAGTTGATGCTTCTTGCTCCTCCCCATTCCTTCTCTCTCTCTCTCTCTCTCTCTCCCCCTCTCTAAAATAAGTAAATAAATAAAAATAATTTTTATTTATTTTTAGGTGAGGGGAGGGGAGATAGTGAGGCAGACTCCCGCATATGCTTTGACTTGGATCCACCCAGCAACCTCGAGTACCGTGCTGTCTTTAGCACCTGAGGCCAACACTTGGGCCAACTTAACTATTCTCAGTGCACAGGGCCAATGCTCAAGCCAATTGAGGCACTGGCTGCAGGAGGGGAAGGGGAAGAAGGAGAGAAGAGGTGGGGGAGAAGCAGGTGGTTGTTTCTCCTGTGTGCTTTGACCGGTAATCCAACCTGGGACATTCATACTCCAGGCTGACGCTGTCCACTGAACCACTGACCAGGACCGATAAATAAAATCTTAAAATTAAAAAATAAACAGACCCTGGTCAGTTGGCTCGGGTAGAGCGTCAGCCTGGCAGGTTAAAGTCCCGGGTTTGATTCCCGGCCAGGGCATACAGGAGAAGTATCCATCTGCTTCTTCATCCTTCCCCTTCTCCTTTCTCTCTATCTCTCTCTTCCCCTCCCGCAGCCAGGACTCCCTTGGAGCAAAGTTGCCCCGGGCGCTGAGGATGGCTCTATGGCCTCTGCCTCAGGCGCTAGAATGGCTCTGGCCACAACTGAGCAATGCCCCAGATGGGCAGAGCATCATCCCCTGGTGGGCATGCCGGGTGGATCCCGGTCGGGCGCATGTGGCAGTCTGTCTGACTGCCTGCCTCCCCGCTTCTGACTTCGGTAAAGTAAAATGAAAAATTTTAAAAGTAAAATAAATAAACAGTAATTTGTTACATTTTACTCTGAAGTTATTGAAGCATGTAACTGTAAGTATAAAATTATGGAGAGGCTGACAAAAATTAGGTTTTAGCTAGAATGTGGGTATTATAGTGAATATTCTCAAGCTGGCAGTGGGAATATATTAGTGTTGCCTTTTATAGAGGCTACCATTTTGCTCTCCATTGTTGACCACGTGCAATCTAGCATGTCTACCTGTGGACACAAGAAGAGAAATATAAGAATGCTTATTTCATTCTTGTGTGTAATACCTAAAAACTGCAAATGACTTAGAAGACAAGGGAATAAAGTGTAGTATATTCAGGAATGGAATGCTACATTGTGTTAACTTCTAGAAAAGAAAAAAGGTTGCAAATGATGTACAGGGTCACATTAAGTGAGACAAATCTTCAGGAGCTATTTATTTCTTTGGTGGAAGAAAAAGGAATATTGTGAGGAAGAGTTAACTTTCTTTGAAAAAAAACCTGACAAACTTGCAGTGTTAATATTTGTTACATTAGAGTATTTAGGTGTAATTTGAATGTAGATAATAAAATGTTTCTATTAAAAATTTAAAAAGACTGACCAATCAGTGGCACAATGGATAGAGCAGTGGGCTGGGACATGGAGGACCCAGGCTCGAAACCCATAGGTTGCCAGCTTGAGCATAGGGTCGCTGACTTGAGCATGGAATCATGGATATGACCCAATCGTCACTGGCTTGAACCCAAGGTCACTGGCTTGAGCAAAGGGTCACTGGCTCTGCTGTAGTACTCCGGTCAAGGCACATATGAGAAAGCAATCAATGAACAACTAAGGAGCTGCAACAAAGAACTGATGTTTCTCATCTCTCTCCCTTCCTGTCTGTCCCTATCTGTCCCTCTCTATGACTCTCTGTCTCTGTCATAAAAAATAAAAATAGAAATTTTAAAAGATCACAGTCAATCATAGAACTGTTCTATTTTCATTTTGAAGTTAAATAAATTTTGGGAATTTGCTAAAAATAACACACCCGCCAACCCCCATCTCCAACTTTTTTTCAGCTTTTTTTTTTTTTTTAATTTTAATGGGGTGACATTGATCAATCAGGGTACATATGTTCAGAGAAAACATCTCCAGATTATATTGACATTTGATTATGTTGCATACCCCTCACACAGTCAGATTGTCTTCTGTCACCTTCTATCTGGTTTTCTTTGTGCCCTTCCCCTCCCCCACCTCTCCCTCTCCTTCCTCCCCCTCCCACCATCACATTCTTGTCCTTGTCTCCGATTCTCATTTTTATTTTTCAGCCTTTTTTTTTTTTTTTTTTAACAGACAGAGAGTCAGAGAGAGGGATAGACAGGGACAGACAGACAGGAACGGAGAGATGAGAAGCATCAATCATTAGTTTTTTGTTGCGCATTGCAATACCTTAGTTGTTCATTGATTGCTTTCTCGTATGTGCCTTGACTGTGGGCCTTCAGCAGACCGAGTAACCCCTTGCTGGAGCCAGTGACCTTGGGTCCAAGCTGGTGAGCTTTTTTTTTTTTTTTGCTCAAACCAGATGAGCCCACGCTCAAGCTGGCAACCTCGGGGTCTCAAACCTGGGTCCTCGGCATCCCAGTTCAACGCTCTATACATTGCGCCACCGCCTGGTCAGGCTATTTTTCAGCTTTTTAAAAAAAATCTTTACTTTGCCTTCTCTGTGTATCTGAATTCCAAGTACTCATTTGCTTCCAACTCAAACGTTCTCACATAGTTCTCCTCTCGGGAGTCTATCCTAAAGAAGCATCTGAAATATAGAAAAGGCTCTGTATGTTACTATTGATTATTAAGTTACTTATAATTATGGAAAATTGGCAGCAGTGCTTTTGTAACAAAAAACAGGAATGCAGTTGTTTATTGAATTTGTTTTCTGAGTTTGTTGAGCAACACTAAAGATGTGAGTTGTTGCTGGGCAGGTGAATGATTATGAGAGAGTATGTGAGTGGTGTGTGGTTTAAGGGTTCAGCTACATAAAACCCTATAATGTTGGTACCTAGAGTAAGACATGAGCTAATGAAAATGGTCTCTGGGAAGATGCTAAGTATTAGGGTTTTTTCTTTTGCTTATCCAAATTACATGATAAGAGTGTTATCTCTGCCGTGGCCAAATAGCTCTGTTGGTTAGAACATTGTCTCAAAGCAGAGGTTGCTGGTTTGATCCCTGGTTAGGGCACATACAGGAAGAGATTGATGTTCTTATCTGTCTGTCTCTCGCTCTCTCCTTTCCTTTCTCTCTAAAAATTCAATTAACAAAAAAAGACTATTACTTATTTAATAAAAAATACTTTATTAGCTATATCCAAACCTGAATTTAAACTTCCTCCTTTTTTTAAATTAGGGGATATTTTATAGCTTTGTATTCATTTTGAAATATCCCCTAATTTTTTTATCTCTTTTTTTTTATCTTTATTATTTGCGGCTAAGTGTCTTTTTGTCGCCGATAGCTTATTGGTTGCTTGCGTAACTGTACTAGCCAATGGGGTGAAGTTGCCACGGCTGAATGCAAATTGAGCGGGTCAGGGGGAAGGTGAACATTTGTTTGCATTGGCAATCATCTGTTTTACATAAAAACTACATCTTAACGTAATTTCTTTTAAGAATGCCTCCTAGAAAATACAGCACTGAAGAGGAGAGAAAAGGAGCTAAAGCTGCACAAAAACGGCTTTCTCAACAAAAAGAATCCACTGAGCAGAGAAAGACAAGGCTTGCTTCAGTCGCAGAGCAAATGCGTCTTTCTCGGCAAAATGAGACTGATGAGCATAGAGAAACAAGGCTTGCCTCAGATGCAACACAAAAAAGCCTGTCTCGACAAAATGAGTCCCTTGAACAAAGGCAGGAGAGAAATGCAAAAAAACACCTTTGCACAAATCATTTTAATTACAATTTATAATATCTAGAACAGCGGTCATTTCGTATGACCGCCGGGCTTTCTAGTTTTTTTTATACAGAGACAGAGAGTCATCGAGAGGGATAGCTAGGGACAGACAGATAGGAACAGAGAGAGATGAGAAGCAACAGTCATCAGTTTTTCGTTGCGACACCTTTAGTTGTTCATTGATTGCTTTCTCATTTGTCCCTTGACTGTGGGCCTTCAGCAGACCGAGTAACCCCTTGCTCAAGCCAGAGACCTTGGGTCCAAGCTGGTGAGCTTTACTCAAACCAGATGAGTCCTTGCTCAAGCTGGCGACCTCGGGGTCTTGAACCTGGGTCCTCTGCATCCCAGTCCGATGCTGTATCCACTGCGCCACCGCCTGGTCAGGCCCTATTTTCTTTTTATAGCAGTAGTTGTCTCTCTCTCCTTTCCTTTTTCCCCTTTGCTTTGGTCCTGTTTTATGAGCAAAGGCCCACTTGCCACTCTGAGAGATACATTATCATTGTATAATGTTGGAGAACCAGAAACCACAAAGACATCACCAGCAATTCCTCTACTGGTTATCTACTGTTAGTAGAAATCCTATTTTACCTACTGTGTATGTACTTTGTTTATTTTATTGGGGGCAGTATTTAGTCCCCCCATGCTGTTGAGAGACAGATAGGATAATTAGACTTGAATTTGTCTTTATTGCCCTTTATTCTTATATCTAAGCCATCATTACACCCTTCTGGTTCTGTTTGAGTGGCTACTTCCTTTACCCAGTGGTTTGAGCTATATGCCACATGCAGACATTCACAACAACCTCCTAACTTCATTCCTCTGATCAGGGATGACCTTTGCAGTTGCCTGGGAATGGAGTGGGTTGCCAAGGTCAGGCTCCTGACTACCAGAAGTGTGGCTGAGTCTGGTCAACCACATCGTCATGTACTGATTGTGGGGACCATGTACATCAGAGGAAGAGGCTGAAGTGGGCTTCCCAGTTGCCCTTGGGGATAACCTTTTGGCTCCTGGGAATTACTGTTCAGCAGAAAGCTGAGATGTGCTCTCTGCCAGCACTAACACATAACCACATAGCCCTTTCCAACTTGTTTTTATCCTGGTCTATTTTTGGCTGACCTGTGAGAGAAAGTTCAGTCTGTGTAGTGGTGTTGCTCTGGTGAAGCTTCCTTAAGGTTTTTTTTTTAATTTATTTATTAAATTTAATGCAGTGACATTGATAAATCAGGGTACATATGTTGAGAGAAAACATCTCTAGATTATTTTGACATTTGATTGTGCTGTATACCCCTCCTCCAAAGTTAAATTGTCTTCTGTCACCTTCTATCTGTTTTTTTATGCTCCTCCCCTCCCCCAACCCCTCCTTCTTCACCCCCTCCCCCCTCCCCCCTCCCCCCACCCCCCACTCCTGTTGCCATCACATTCTTGTTCATGTCTCTGAGTCTCATTTTTATGTCCCTTCTATGTATGGATTCATATAGTTCTTAGTTTTTTTTCTGATTTACTTATTTCACTCCGTATAATGTTATCAAGGTCCATCCATGTTATTGTAAATGATCCGATGTCATCATTTCTTATGGCTGAGTAGTATTCCATAGTATATATGTATCAAAGCTTTTTAATCCACTCGTCCTCTGACGGACACTTGGGCTGTTTCCAGATCTTCGCTATTGTGAACAATGCTGCCACAAACATGGGGGTGCATTTCTCCTTTTGGAGCCGTTCTATGGTGTCCTTGGGGTATATTCCTAAAAGCGGGATCTTTAAGGGTTTTAATGCTACCATTTCCAGCCTTCTAGACAATAGTTAAGTTATGGCTCTGCTCCTGTTTGCCACTGTGTCATTTGTGCAAGTCCCCAAGAGTGAAACAACTGTCTGGAATTGGATATTATGTTTTGGGACTCTTTGAGAGGTGTTGGGTTTAAAACATTATGAGCTTTGTTTACCTTGGTAGTATAAGAAATGTGGACCCCGTAATTTCACCCTGTTTTTGCCTTTGTGCATATTTACATATTCTAACCAAGCATCATACCCTTATTTTATATAATGAGGCTCCTCCTACCTGAATTGGGAGTTTAGTCTGTGGCCTGAGTATGGTAGCATGTTCCCCAAGTGTTCTGGTTCACAGGGAGGCAAGTCTGACTGCCTAAGAAGGGCTTCTCAGAAGAGCCCAACTAGCCTTCTGTAGAATCTGGTTCTGGTTATAAAGCAGAACCAGCACGTATTCCATTTTGGCCTGAACCCTGGACCTCTGAGGGAGTTGACTGGTGATTTGGATGTAAAGTTGGAATTTATTTGGGTTATGAGGACAGTCCAGATTCCCATATTGTTCTAAGTGGTTTTCCTTCAAACAGACTGGATTCAACATTTGAAGACCAGTGTCAGCTGGAAGTAACTGCATGCTGCTCCTGGCCCAGTGCTGGGACGTGTCAGAGCATTCCTCAGAACACTGGTCATCTATCCAGGGTGACTAGGGTGGCCCAGTTAGAGATCTAGGGTAATGGGAAGATCCATTCTTGCTCGTGAACTTAGCATGGCAATGAATGATGCAAAGTTTTTTGAGCTGGTCACTAGTACCTGGTGTTCTTTTGATTAAAAGCTGACTTCCTTCTGTTCTCTAGAGCAGTGATGGGCAATCTTTTGAGCTTGGTATGTCAAAATTTGCCCAAAAACTGAGCATAACTTGGGTGGTGTGTCGCTTCGAGAAAAAAAACGTAATTTTGTGATATTTATAATTTAAATAACAAAATGTTAATTGTAATATATAACTGTATTTAATAAACCAAAACCCGATTATTTAACTTACCTGCTTAGTGACTTCTTTGTTCATCTGTCAGTCAGTTTCTTTTGTTGGTCTTGATATTATTTAATTTGTGCGGGGTGCCGTGAACTAAGATAAGTGAGGGGGAATTCTTTAACTAACCCCCCTATTAGTGACTTTTTTGTTGCTGAATTTCATTGGCTAAATCTTCAATTGAAGGTTGGTATTTTGTACACTTTAAGCCCAAGCAAGCGCTACTAACTTCATCAGTCTATTTCTTTTGTTGGTTTTGATATTATTTAATGCTGAGAATAAGGTCTCACAAAAGTATGTAGAGGGAAAAATTGTGAGTAAAGCCATTGCTATATTTTTCAGGGTGCTAAAAGTGTCTGGTTATCAGTTCCAGGCACTCCAAATTTCCTGTTTGTAGTGGCACTCCTCTTGATTCTCCAAGCGGCACCTTTCCAGATTCTCAAGCTTTGACCTCAAATCGACAAACACCTGAGCCCAGATGCTATCTGGAAATTCTGCAAGTTGCATCTTATGTAAATTAAGATGGCGGCCGCTATTTCTAATGGCGGGAAACGGCACCGTAGCACAGGCCCTCGCCTCTCCCCACCTCCCCCTCACTTATCTCAGTAATGATGGTCAATTAGAAATCCACGACACCCCAGAACAGTAGATTGGATGATGGTTGCTGTGGTTATGTGGTTGCTGGTAATGGCGATCACAGGGCCCCCAGAGATGCGTCCCCCGCAGCATTCTGCTGCTCCCTGCTCCGCTGGCTGGAAATGAGGTCAAAGATTCTGTAACGGCCTAACCGTAAGTCCCAGAACTAGACGCTCTGTGCCAGAGTTCTGTTGTTTTGGCGTACAGACCTCCGGCACGGAGTGTCTACACTACAGCAAATGTTTTATCCTCGGCTACTGCACCTGACCGTGCAGGAGCCGAGGTCCTTCTCGGCATGTGGCCCCATACTTCTCTAGTATGCGGCTGCATGCGGCCACGTGTCATCGAAAATGGCTACGCGTCTCAGTGCTGATAGGAGTGTCATAGGTTCGCCATCACAGCTCTAGAGTATGTTATTGTTGTCTTTTCCTTTATCTCTCTGTCAGGGTATTTTGTTTTTAAAATTGAGGTATAAATAAACATACTGATTTTTAAAAAATTCTATATAGTAAAAGGCATAGGTTTATATATATAATTTAGCAGTAAGTCACCTCCCTATGGTTCTGTCACCCCCCCCCAAAGTTCCCAGAGTATGTAAATGTTACGTTTATAATACGAATTTTATATAACTATCTACCACTGTGCCTACCACCTAGAGCAAGATAAAATATTTTCTAGCACCCCAGAGTTCAAACTCAGTATCACCCCACATAGAAACATGCGCTCAAACATGTCTGTTTGTCAGGGTTGTTTTGGATACTCTGCTGGTGAAATCTGTTTCCTGAATCCTAAAGTCTCTTGTCTGCGGGTGGCCCCAAAATCCATCTTATTTCCTCTCGCACCCCCCTACTTCTGGCGCTCTGACCCTAAGGAATACATACTTTGTTTCTCACAGATCTGGGACACAGCCGGACAGGAACGGTTCCAGTCTCTTGGTGTGGCCTTCTACAGAGGTGCTGACTGCTGCGTTCTGGTATTTGATGTGACTGCCCCCAACACGTTCAAAACCCTTGATAGTTGGAGAGATGAGTTTCTCATCCAGGCCAGTCCTCGGGATCCTGAAAACTTCCCTTTCGTGGTGTTGGGAAACAAGATTGACCTTGAAAACAGACAAGTAAGTGCTAAAGATGGTGGGAATCGTACAGGTGTGACTTACCCTTACATGAGTTATGGCTGTTTGATCTTAGAAAAGGCCTTACTTTAAAAGTGACAGCTACGTTTGGGATGACACATGCTGTTTTTGGCTTTGATTAGTATAAAGCCACATGCTTCAAGGACCAGCACCCAGAATGTGTGTGTGTGCCCCCATGGTGGGGTGGGGGAAGGGATAGCTAATGAGTTACCTGCTCAGCCTTTGCAATGGGGTCTTCCCTCTAACTTGGTAAAGGCATACCCTCTTGGCTCCCCCGTGGTAGAACAGGACAGTGAAGTCTGCAGTGGTGTCCGTTTGAAGCAGCAAGTCCTTCCTCTGGTGCTGCCTGGACCAGCCACTCTCTTGGTCTGTCCTAGTGAAATAATTTGACTTGAGGCTGTGTGATATTTTACATTTTGGTTTTTTTGGATTTAAAGGCAGAATTGAATTTAAAGCCTGGCTCATGCACTTTTAATTTAGGACTGTTTCTTAGAATGTGAATCTTCACTCACATAACGAGAACACTGAGGTCGAATGACAGTGAGCCTGGAAGCCCAGCCCTGGCACCCAAGAGGGCTTGGAAAACGGTGCTTGCCAGCTGTCCCTTTATTACTCTGCTTTCCTATGAGGGACACCTACTTCTAAGGTGTTGTGTGAAAGTTAAGGGTTCTGTGCTAAGCCCAGAATTGCTCTAGAGTTTACATGTTGGAGTGAAAACTACTTTCAGGCAGCCTTTAAAGATCAGGGCCCAGGAGACCTGGGTTAAGCCCTATGCCGCGCCAGCTGGCATGATATTGGGCTGTTTGCTTTTGCCCACTGAGCTTCAGGTGCCTTTCTGCACTTGAAAGGAGGGAATTAGATTTTGTCATTCTCAAGTATTCTCCCAATGCCTCAAGGACCTGCCTGGATCATCATTGGTGCAGAAGATTGCTATAAGCTTTGATTAAAATTACTCTGCTTTACGTTCAAATAGCATTTCTCTTGGGGACGTAGACTTTTTCTTTTTTCTTTTTTCTTTTTTGTATTTTTCCAAAGCTGGAAATGGGAGGCAGTCAGACAGACTCCCACATGCGCCCGACCGGGATCCACCTGGCGCACCCACCAGGGAGTGATGCTTTGCCCATCCGGGGCGTAGCTCTGTTGCAACCAGAGCCCCTCTAGCGCCTGAGGCAGAGGCTACAGAGCCATCCCCAGTGCCTGGGCCAACTTTGCTCCAATGGAGCCTCGCTGCGGGAGGGGAAGAGAGAGACAGAGAGGAAGGAGAGGGGGAGGGGTGGAGAAGCAGATGGGCGCTTCTCCTGTGTGCCCTGGCCGGGAATCGAACCCAGGACTTCTGCACGCCAGGCCAACGCTCTACCACTGAGCCAACCGGCCAGGGCCTAGACTTTTTTTTAATTATAGATAGGTTTATTTCCAACCATTGACCTCTCTTTCTCCCTTTCCTAAGTGACTTAGTTTGACTCTTTACCTGAAAATGGGCTGAAGTAGGGGAAGAAATTAGGATACGAGAGGCAAAGGTGTTGTTCAGAGCTGTAAAATTCTTTGGCACTTGGGTGTGTAGCACAGGTGATGTAACATTAACAGTAATGGGGAAGGAACTGCAAACCTTCAGACCAAGCTGTCAGGCATTTCCTGTGCTGGGACCTCTGAGGTCCCAGGAAAGACTGTTCACTTCTTCCTAGGCCGGCTTCTTATTCCCTTTACTGTCAGTGTTTATGTGTAGCTAAGTGTCAGAAGCCATGGGTTGTAGACAGAGAAATGGGCTTTGGGTTTGAATCCTAGCTATAGTGTGCACACCCAGCAGGGTGACTCAGAAAAGATCTTCAAGTCTCTCCATCCCCTACCCGCAACACACCCTCATCCCTGGAATCTGTTTCCTCACCTGTGCTACCTGTAGACTAGGCACGGTAATCTCCCTGGGATGAACTGAATCAGTGCCAGCTGCTTCTAATATTAGTATGAGCACATGTGCGCCCTGCTTCCTCTTCCAGGTGGCCACGAAACGAGCACAGGCCTGGTGCTACAGCAAAAACAACATTCCCTACTTTGAGACGAGTGCCAAGGAGGCTATCAATGTGGAGCAGGCATTCCAGACAATTGCACGGAATGCACTTAAGCAGGTGGGTCTCTGGCAGCTGTCTGGCCTCTGTGGTGATTGACCATCCACCCAGCCCCTGCCTGACTTCCTTGTTGTTAATCTTTTCTAGCTCACTCTATGTAGCCAGAAAAACCTATGTTTATCTGGGAAGGTAATGGCACATTCTGCTATAGCTTATAGCAGTTCCACTTATTTGTGAATAACCTGAACAATGCTGGGGCAGTGAAGACTACAGCTGAGGCTGCCCTGCTTTGACTGGGCACGTTCTTATTCTCTGCATGCTCAGGAGATCCGTCCACTGGGAGGTCCTTGGTCTGATTACTCCTGTTTATGGAGGGGATAAACTTGAATTCAAATTCCAGTTCTACTACTTGTAATTAGATCTAGTTTTTATTGTGTTATGAGCTTCCATCCCTCATCTGTAAAATGAGAATGCCAGCTTTGCACAGTGGTTGTACAGGCTAAATGAGATGGACTTACTTTCATCTTCAGAAAGGTTAACCAGCCTGACCAGGCGGTGGTGTGGTGGATGGGGCATTGGACTGGGATATGGACGGTCTGGGTTCGAAACCCTGAGGTTGCCAGCTTGAGCCCAAGGTCACTGGCTTGAGCAAGGGGTCACTCGGTCTTCCGTGGCCCCCGGTCGGGGCACATATGAGAGAGCAGTCAATGGGTAGCTGGGGTGCCGCTGCGAAGAGTGGTGTTTCTCGTCTCTCTCCCTTCCTGTCTGTCCCTCTCTCTGTCTCTCTGTCTCTTTCACGGAAGAGAAGAAAAAAAAAGAGAAAGTTTAACCAGGAGGTCTAGGAATTGTATTCCTTGAGTAAAATTTGCCTGTATTTTCTTTCTTGTGTTGTTCCCTGAACTGTTCGCAGACAAAAAGGTAATTGTTGGCATGTGGAAGTTGAAGGCTTTTTTGGACTTTGCAGTTCAGGCAGGGCCAGTGAGTTAAGGCAAGTCATGAAGCATTGTCAGTCATCTGTGGTAGTCAGACATATGGGTAGAGGAGGTGTGTAATGCTGGTGGCCAAGGCCAGGCAGGTCCACATTGGATTCGGGCAGATGGTAGAGGAACTGCAGAGCCGGAAAGCATTGGGCCATTTCTGTTTCTTAGATTCTTACAACAGAGGGTGAGCAAACAGGCAGGGGAGAACTGCTTCTCACAGCAGCAGGTGAGCAAGGAGGAAAATTACCCTTTGTGGTGGCAGGCAAGTGATCTGCGCCAAGGGAAAGCACCTGTAAGTCTTATGTAGACTATACACGTGGCTCTGCCATGTGCTCACACGCTGATCCTGCAAAGTACAAGCGAGCAAGCCTGACAGCTGTTTTCCCTACAAGGTGTCAGAGATGAGGTAGGCATTGGGAATGCAGAGAGCATTTGAGGGAGCACATAGTGGTTGTAAAGAGCCAGGTGGGTTCTCCTAGCTCCAGGAAACAGTACATAGAAGGTGGCAGTTCTCAGCAGGATAGGGCCTCTGGACCTGTGGCAGGGAGGTTTTTGGAATGGGTTTTTCCCAGGACTAGGAGCTATACTGAAAATTCCATAATGAAAAGGGCCAGCCCTGCCCAAGGAATTGCTCCACCCAAAATGCCAGGAGATCCCCGACTGAGAAGCACTAATACAGCTGGAAGGAGCTGATCAGGATGCGTACTTAAGGCCTTGTTATCTCCCTCTTTCCCCCTGCCTTTAACACACCCTCATACCTAGACTTGTGACCTGGTGCTTTTCCTAATTGCATGTATGGGGAGTTGTTTTTCACCAGTTTCCTGTTGACTGCCATCACTGTTGGAGTTTTTCTCTTCAGATATTGCTGTCTCTATATCCTTATTCTTAAGCTTTCATTTCTATAAGCTAGCCTCTCAGGAGTGAGGTTGTTAGTTCGAAATTTATGTTACAATGCCGGTGGTCAAGGCCAGGCAGGTTCACATTGGATTCAAGCAGATGGTAGAGAAACTGCAGAGCTGGAAAGCATCAGGCCACTACGCATTTATTGGAGACTCGCAGAGAGGCAAGCAAATAAACAAAGGAAAACTGCTTTTCACAGTGGAGGGCTAGGGATCAGGAAAACCGGCTCTCACTGTGGCAGCTGAGGGAACCAGCGAACAGTACCTTGCAGTGGCGGAGACCAGTCTGGTAGAATCACCACTGACAGAAAGCACCCAGAGCTCTTCATAGAGACACACACATGGGTTTCTGTCGTGTGCTCACACACTAATTGTGTCAAGTGCTTGCAGCCAGGAAACTAGCATGCAAGCCTAACACAGCTGTTTCCCCCACATATGTGTATTTTTAAGAGATGATATCAAGACCCTGGCCGGTTGGCTTAGTGGTAGAGAATTGGCATGAAGTCTGGATGTCCTGGGTTCAATTCCCAGTCAGGTCACACAGGAGAAGTGACCATCTGCTTCTCCCCCTTCCCCTCTTCTCTTTCTCGCTCGCTCTCTCTGTCTTCTTCCTCTTTCCCTTCTGCAGCCATGGCTCGATTGGAGCGAGTTGGTCCCAGGAGCTGAGGATGGCTCCATGGCCTCGCCTAAGGTGCTAAGAAGAGTTCGGTTGCTGAGCAATGGAGCAACATCCCAGTGGGCAGAGCATCGCTCCCTAGTGGGCTTCCCAGGTGGATCCCGGTTAGGGAACATGTGGGAGTCTGTCTCTCTGCCTCCCCTCCTCTCACTGAATTATAAAAAAAAGAGAGCAAGATGATATCAGATTGCTTTCCCGAAGGATAGTAATAACTGAGTTCCCACCAGCAATGCAAGGTTTCTTCCTCTAACCTCCTTGTTAGCAAGTAGTAGGCATCATCTGTAACTCTGCTGACACTGTCAGTCTTTGGGTTTTCTCTGGTGTAGATAGCCAGTACATAGCCTGGGCACCTGTCAGTTCTCAGGAGCTCTTTGTGAACTGAAATTACCTTCATCTGTATTGCAAGTGATTGTTCCATTGTGTCCCTGGGTATATATCAATATATATATCCACCATATAAAAAAGTAACTTTTTAGTCAGATATGTCATTTTAAATTTTTGGGTTTCTTATGTCCAGAGTATATGATATCTTATTCAGCTAGAATTTGCTTTGGCTTATGGCAGGAAATGGGGACTGACAATTTTCTTTCAGAAGGATAGCTAGGGCCCTGACCAGTTGGGGAGCGGTAGAGCGTCAGCCTGGCATGTGAAAGTCCCAGGTTCAATTCTGGTCAGGGCACACGGGAGAAGCGCTCATCTGCTTCTCCACTCTTCCCCCTCTCCTTCCTCTCTATCGCTTCCCCTCCCGCAGCCAAGGGTCCACCGGAGCAAAGTTGGCCCGGGCGTTGAGGCACTAGAATGGCTCTGGCCAAAACGGAGCAGCGCCCCAGATGGGCAGAGCATCGTCCCCTGGTGGGCATTTTGGGTATAGCCCGATCGGGTGCGTGCGAGAGTCTGTCTGGCTGCCTCCCCACTTCTAACTTTAGGGGAAAAAAGTACAAAAAAAAGAAAAGAATAGAAGAATAGCCAGTTATTTCAAATATTAGTAGCTGGTTGTTAAATAAACCCTTTTCCCTACAAGGTTGAAACATTACCTTCCTAATATTAAATGTTCTTGTAGCTTGACCTGTGTTGGTGCAGTGGAGGGAGTGTGGACCTGGAATGCTGAGGTCACTGGTTCAAGGTCCCAGATTTGCCTGGTCAAGACACAGGCGAGAAGCAACTATGAGTTGATGCTTCTTGCTCCTCAGGCCCTCCCCCCCACACACACACCTTTCTCTCTGTCTCTCTCTCTCTCACTCTCTCTCTCCTTTGTCTAAAAGTCAATAAAGTCTTTAAAAAAATGTTCATGTATGTTGGGCTCTATGTCCAGTCTTCCCAGTGTGTTCTGGGGTAACACGTGTTTCTTGCCTGGACCATCTTGATTTGACTACCTTTATAGTATGATCTGTCCAAGTCTCTCCTCAATAGTCGTGTTTATAATTTTTACTAGCTATTTTGGTGCATTTTCCATTTAGACTAAGATTAAAAGATTTTAGTTCTACCTGTTTATTTCCTTATCCTCTTTCAAAACAAAACCTTATTGAGGTTGTGATTGGAATTGCAGTATAGCTGGTCTATTAGTACCCTTTTGGAGCCATAACAAAGTACACACTGGATTGATAAACAACACAATTTTATTTCCTCTCAAATCTGGAGGCCAGAAGTCCATAATCAGGGTGCCAGAAATTGTGTTTCTCTTCATCTCTTGGAGACTGCTGCTTTCTCCCTGTGTCCTCATACAGCCTTTCTTGAAGACATGCAGAGGGTGGGGGAAAGAGAGAGAACACTTGTTGCTGGTTGCTCCCTCGTGTCTCTTACAAGGACACTAATCCTGTCAGATCAGGGCCCCACCCTTATGATTGCCTTGAGAGGAGGAGAGAAAGACAGACTCCCGCATGTGTCGTGACTGGGCTCCACCCAGCAACCCCCCTGTGAGTCCTAGGCTGAAATCAACCAAGCCGTCCTCAGTGCCCAGGGCCGTTGCTCAAACCAATTGAGCCACTGGCTGTGGGAGGGGAAGAGAGAGAAGGGGGAGAGGGTGGGGGAAAGAAGCAGATGGTCGCCTCTCATGTGTGCCCTGCCTGGGGACTGAACCAGGGATGTCTGTGCACAGGGCCAGTGCATTATCCACTGAGCCAGCCAGCCAGGGCTTATGATTGCATTTTAACCTTCACTGCTTTCTTAATCCAAATACACTGGGGTTTAGGACTTCCATATAGGAATTTTGGAGGGATGCAAACATTTAGTCCATGACAGCTATTAATTTAGGCCTAGTGTTACATCCTTCAAGAATATTTTATAATTTTTCAGATCCTTTGCCTTTTTTTTTAAGCAAGAGAGAGAGGGGCAGCCTGACCTGCAGTGGCGCAGTGGATAGAGTTGACCTGGAAGGCTGAGGTCTCCGCTTCAAAACCCTGGGCTTGCCTGGTCAAGGCACATATGGCAGTTAATGCTTCCTGCTCCTCCCCTATCTCTCTCTCTATCTGTCCTCTCTAAAATGAATAAAATCTAAAAATAAATAAAATAACATCTTTATTAAAAATAATAAAAATTTTAACAGAGAGAGGCACAGAAAGGAAGGGAGAGAGATGAGAAGCCTCAACTTGTGGCAGTTTAGTTGTTCATTGATTGCTTTCTCATATGTGCCTTGACCAAGGGACTTCAGCTGAGCCAGTTACCCTTTGCTCAAGTCAGCGACCCTGTGCTCAAGCCGGCAACTTCGGGGTTTTGAACCTGGGTCCTCAGCATCCCAGGTTGACACTCTGTCTACTGTGCTACTGCCTGGTCAGGCTCAGATCCTTTGCTTTCATATTAAATGTATTCCTAGGTGTTGGTGGGAATGTAAAATGGTACAGTCACTTTGGAAAATAGGCAGTTCCTCAAAAAGTTAAACATAAAAGTAACTGTATAACCCAACGATTCCACTCCTAAGTACGCAAGAGAAATGAGAACATGTTTACACAAAAACTTGTACATAAATGTTTATAACATTATCCATAATGGCCATAAAGTGAAAACAGCCCAAACAAATGTCTATCAAATGAAATGTCTGAAATAGGCAAATCTGTTTAAGGCAGAAAATAGATAAATGGAGATGGGAATTAGTTTTTAAAAACATTATTCCTAGAGATTTTTAGTTTTAGCTATCATGAATGGAATAATTTTTCTTAGAGAACTTTAAATTTTTTTATTTATTCACTGATTTCTAGAGAAAGAGGAAGGGGTGAGACAGAAACATTTGATTTATTGTTCCACTTTCATTGGCTGCTTCCCATATGTACCCTGACCCAAAGTTGAAGCCATAACCATGGCATATTGTGACAATGTTCTAACCAAATGTGCCAGGGCCCCTGGAGAACTTTTTTTTTTTTTAGCAAGAGACGGACAGACAGATAGGGACAGACAGAGCGGGGGAGAGAGAGAGATGAGAAGCATCAGCTTGTGTGGTGGCACTTTAATTGTTCACTGATTGCTTCTTGTATGTGCCTTGACCAGGGGGTTCTAGCTGAGCCAGGGACCCCTTGCTTAAACCAGTGACCTTGGGAGTCATGTCTGATCCTGTGCTCAAGCCAGTGACCTTGAGGTTTCAAACCTGGGTCCTCAGTGTCCCGCGTCAATGCTCTATCCACTGTGCTACCACCTGGTCAGGTTGAAGAACTCTTTTTTTTTTTTTTTTTTTTTCCTCCCCCTGAAGCTGTAAACGGGGAGAGACAGTCAGACAGACTCCCGCATGAGCCCGACCAGGATCCACCCGGCACGCCCTCCGGGGCGTCGCTCTGCCCAACCAGAGCCACTCTAGCACCTGGGGCAGAGGCCAAGGAGCCATCCCCAGCGCCCGGGCCATCCTTGCTCCAATGGAGCCTTGGCTGCGGGAGGGGAAGAGAGAGACAGAGAGGAAGGAGGGGGGGTGGGGTGGAGAAGCAAATGGGCGCCTCTCCTATGTGCCCTGGCCGGGAATCGAACCCAGGTCCCCTGCACGCCAGGCCGACGCTCGACCGCCGAGCCAACCGGCCAGGGCCAGGTTGAAGAACTTTAATAAATAAAAACATTCCTTGTTTCAATCTCCGAATGCTAGAACTGTTCCTGGCACACATGTACTCAGTGTTAAAAATTGTTTTCCTACACTAGGAAGTAGAAACCTACTCCTCACTGGACGAAATGTTAATTCAGCAAAATTCACATTAAACTGCCACAGTCTGTCTCCTGTGGTCTCTTACCGTAGGTGGTGAGAAAATTCATCCGCAGCTGAATGTAGCATTTGGAAACAAAACTCTCCTAAACCTTTGGGAGAAAGAAATAGATCCTAAGTCCAGAAAAATGAGTGGCAAATAGAGAACTGGAAGAATGTTTTGGGACTGGGAGGCAGTTACCAATCAGCTTTAGCTCACTGTTGCCTTGTGGAAATGCTAAGGGTTGCCAAAAATCTAGGCCATATATAAAGTCTGACTTTTTAAGTGTTGGCAACTTTGCGGACCATACTGAAAGTATCTGTGAGCTGGCAGGGGCCCAGATTGCAACCTGGTGCAGAGCATGTGTCAGCTTCTGTCCTCACTTCTCAGTGTGGATTGTTGCTCTTCCTGGAATTACCACAAAACCTTTCTTCCTCTTGTTCAGCTTTTGAGAGTTGGGTGCCTTCTGCCAGAGCCTTCCCTGCACTGCTAGGTCTGTCCCCATGTTCTGTGTACTGGGCCTGGATGGAAGTGTGCCACAGGAGTTCCCTCATGCCTTGAGTAACAAAGCTTTCTGTCTCTCTTTGTCCAGGAAACGGAGGTGGAGCTGTACAATGAATTTCCTGAACCCATCAAACTGGACAAGAATGACCGGGCCAAAGCCTCGGCAGAAAGCTGCAGTTGCTGAATGGGCATTGAGAGCAGAGCACAGAGCCCTTCATAAACCAAGAACACACTTAGGCCTTCCAACACAAACGCCCTCTCCTCTTTCAAAAAAAAAATTAAGTGATCTCATAGCCAGCTGCCAAACACACTCACCCGTTCATATAAAACACACACACAAACACACACACACACACACACACACACACACACCTGACACAAGCAGACAGACTCCAGCAGCCCGGGCGATGAGGACTCCAGCAGTCTCCCCAGCCACGCCATCAGCCCTCGTGTGGCAGCAGCATGGGCCAGCTGTAGACACTGTTCTGGTGTAGACTTGGCATCAGAAGCTTATTCTTTCTGTCCACCAGGGAGAGAACTGTTTACAGTTAATCTGTGTCCAGTTAGTTATCTGATTTTTTAATGTTCTTGTAATCTTTTTACCCCACCCCCACCCCTCCTTGTGAAGGCTATCATTGGGAAGGCTGATGCCCCATGCTCCATTACAGGCTCACACCTAGTCTCATCAAGCTGAGTTTTGTATGTATCTGTTAATGCTTGTTACTTTTAACTAATCAGATCTTTTTACAGTATCCATTTATTATGTAATGCTTCTTAGAAAAGAATCTTATAGTACATGTTAATATATGCAACCAATTAAAATATATAAATTAGCGTAAGAAATTCTTGGATTATGTGTTTAAGTCCTGTAATGCAGGCATGTAAAATGGAGGGTTGAACCCTGTCTGGATTGCAGAGTATTAGCTCAGAATTCAGAAATCCAGCTAGAGGCAGTATTCTGTACAGTAGGCAAAAGAATTATGTATGCCTTTTATCAAAGACTTAAGAGCCAAAAAGCTTTTCATCTCTCCAGGAGGAAAACTGTCTAGTTCCCTTCTGTATCTAAATTTTCCAAAAGGTTGATTTGCATAATACAGTGGTGTATTTAGTGGATAAATGACTGTTGTTAAAATTCTCATTTATCTCTTTTTTCTCCGTGCTCCACACTTTGAAACTCCCTATTTGATGAGCATCCTACTTATCAGCAGAAAAGGAAAATCCTAACAAATCTGTCCTAGTGATTTTACCTTTGTTCTAGAAGGCACTCCTTTCAGGGTTGCGGTATCCTTAGGTTAGCAAACCGTTTTCTCTCTTTCCCCAACTCCCCAGTTTGCTCATTATTAATTCACCTGTTTCTTGGGTATAGAACCCTGGCAGTTCTGCGTCCTCCCTAGGATCTGCCCCTGCACTGTAGCTTGCTTAACAAAGCACTTCCTTTTTTCCAAAGGTCTACATTCTAGGGTGTGGGCTGAGTTCTTCTGTAAAGAGATGAACGTGATGCCAATAAAATGTAATAAGAGCAAAGATCATCTGCCTTTGCCCTGTCTTTTTTCCTTCTTCCAGACTGTTGGCTTGGTAGAGCCCATGCTAGCTGATCATAATTAATGCTTTTTTAAGCAAAAGAACACAAATGCCCTCCTCCATAACTGGGCATCTGTGGTGCTTTGAGGCAAAAAGGCCTTCTCACATCCAGCCCTGTAATACTTGTCCCTAGTTTCTTTTGGGTTTTTGTTTTTTTACTTTTTACAGGGGGTCTCAGGGTAGGGACCCTGAATGGAGAACACATTGTCTCTTTAGAGAAGCAACCACAAAGTGCCGGTTACCAATGGACCATGCACAGCCTATGAGGGTAACTAAGCCTTTGTGTTGTGTTGTTGTTGTTTTTTAATCGATGTAGTTACTAGTATTTAGATATTACATAGTTCTGGATTTCCAATTTTTCACAGGAGAGAAAGATTTGGTAGCGGGGGCCCTGTATTCCAGCATATATAAGCCACCAACTTCAAATGTATAGATGCCTCCTGGAACCAGTTTTATAAAGTAGTAGTGTTTTGCCATGGCCAGATGACTCAGTGGTTAGAGCAGCCTCCCAAAGTACAGAGATTGCCAATTTGATCCCAGGTCAGGGCACAAACAGAATAACTCAATGTTCCTGTCTTGCTCTCTCTTCCTTTCTCACTGAAATCAATAAATAAAAAAATTAAAAATAAATAGTATTTCAGTCAGTGGATGGGTATAGATATATTTTGCAGAAATGCCCTGTTGACATTGCTTTTGGATTCCACGTGTCTAGGCTTTTCTCATTTCCACTTCCCAGGCTACTCTTGTTTTTATTTTTCCTCGTAGCTGCTCCTGGCTCATACTTCATGCATTAAAAAATAGCAATTTTAGCCAGAGCCAAATAACTCAGTTGGAGCATCATCCCAGTACTCAGGGTGCAGGTTCCAACTCCATTCAAGGCACATACAGGAACAAATCAGACCGATGTTTCTGTTTCTCTGTCTCCCTTCCTCGCTCCCTAAAAATCAATTAAAAATTTTTTAAAGCATTTTTAGAAACTCATGATTACAATTCAATGGTAGCTAGGGTGTACAGCTTAAATCTCTGATTGCATTCCCTGAGCTAGGTCTAATTGGTATTCTGTTTGGCTTCTGGAGAAGCAGAGTCCCCTACAACTTGAGACCCAGGAACTGGGCCATGTTTATGCACCCTGTGTGATGCTTACCTCTACAAATCAGGTTACTGTTCCTCTCCGATCTGTTCCTCCAGTCCTAACCTTGACTAGGACGTGGAGATGGTCCTTGACTTCTGATCTCAACCATCAACCTAAAAGTGATGATCATCCTAATATTAACCTGCTTTATCTCGAAATAACCTTGAATGTAACCTTGTATGTGGCCCTGATTCCAGTAATAGCTCACCCTAATTTTAATCTTTTTTTTTTTTTTTAACAAAAGGAGAGGAACAGACAAGAAGGAAGAGACGTAAGAAGCATCAACTCGTATTATGATTCCCGTGCTCAAGCTGGTGAGCCTGCATTCAAGCCAGTAACCTTGGGGTTTCAAACCTGCGTCCTCAGTGTTCCAGGTTGATGCTCTATCTGCTATGCTATGTCAGGCAACCTAATTTTAATCTTGAACTTAAACTGAACTTGACTCTAATCTTCACCCTTAAAGTCTGTCAGCCATCCTATAAACACATTCCCCATGAAATGACCTTAAAACTGACCCTAATCATAATCTTGATTTTATAACTTGATTTGGCTCACAGTGTAAGTAGGACCTCCTCTCACTTAACAGCAAGACCCTGCCAGTGACCTCAGAAAACATTATTTTATGTGTCTTGACCAGACATATGGGAATGACAAAATGAACAACTGAACTACCTGGCCAGGAATCCTCACTTTGAAGTCAACATTGAAACCTACTTTAACAACCTTATTCTCTACCTGGGACTAATCAGTCTAATTCCCATCAGCCCATTGGCTGACTGACTTTGATTTCATCGTGTATACCTAAATTATATACGTACACACTATGTTCATCTAAACTTGGTTTATCTACCAGAAGAAGCAATGGCTAAGACTGAAGTCTGCACTAAAACAACATCTTTTTCTGTATTTGTACTGAGGTTAATCATAAACGTGCACTTTAGAGGAGTCTATTTGCTTCACCAAGCAGTAAGGATTCTTAGTCATACTCCTTAGGTTCATTTGACTGCCCTGCCTCCCAGTAGGAATGTGAATGGAGATGAATGTGTGTTACTGTGTTTACATTCATCTCAGTTTGTTCTAACAAACATTAAGTTACTTTTGAGAATGTCTGAGAATGAATTTGTTGCACCAGTACGAATACATTTCAATAGTACTCCTTAGTTTAACTCACTCTCAGTAGGAATGTGAAATAGAATACTGCTGTCATCTCAGTTTACTCCAACAAGGTATGAGGAGTCCCGGGCTAAGTTTGTTGCACTAACTGGAAGAGTTCTCCTTTTTTGCTTTTTATTTTACATGAAAAGTTTAATGATGAGGCATAGAAACTCCCAGAGTTGACATTTCCTTTTATTCTTGTTATGGAAATTTGTAATTTAGCTGCTCTCATCGATATTCAATACAGTAATCAATATAAAGGGGACTTAGCTTTCATAATTCTTGACTGATATAAGCAATACTATAATTTTTTCAAAGTTCTTTATTTATTGGGGTGACATTAGTTAATAAAAACATGTCTGACCTGTGGTGGTGCAATGGATAAAGCATCAGCCTGGGAATGCTGAGGTCACTGGTTTGAAACCCTGGGCTTGCCCAGTCAAGGGACATACGGGAGTTGATGCTTCCTGCTCCTCTCCACTACTCTCTCTCTCCTTTCTCTCTAAAAATGAATAAATAAAATATAATTTTATTTTTTTTTAGATCATACCAGTTTGCCTGATCAGGTGGTGATGCAGTGGATAGAACATTGGACTGGGACGCGGAGGACCCATGTTCAAAACCCTGAGGTCACTGGCTTGAGCGCAGACTCATCTGGCTTGAGTGGGGGCTCACCAGCTGGAGCACAGGGTAGCTAGTTTGAGAATGGGATCATAGACATGACCCCATGGTTACTGATTTGAAGCCCAAAGTTGCTGGCTTGAGCAAGGGGTCACTTGCTCTGCTGTAGCCCCCCCCCCATCAAGGCACATATGAGAAAGCAATCAATGAACAACTAAGGTGTCGCAATGAAGAATTGATGCTTCTCATCTCTCTCCTTTCCTGTCTATCTGTCTCTCACAAAAAAATAAAATTATACCAGTTTCAAGTGTTCAGCTCCATAATACATCATCTGTATATTGCACTGTGTGCTCACCATCTGTGCCCCCAGTCTCCTCCTCTCACCATTTGTGCCCCCTTTACCCTCTTGTACCTCACCCCCTTCCCATTGGTATCACCGTACTGTTGTCTGGGGCTGGTTTGGTGTTTTCTGTTTGTTGGCTTAATCCCTTTACGTTTTTCATCCAGTTGTCCAATCCCCCTCCCATCTGACAGCTGTCAGTCCATACTGTATCTGTGATTCTGTTTCTGTTTTATTTTTTGGTCACTAGAGTCCACATATAAGTGAGATCATATGGTATTTGTCTTTCTCTGCCTGGCTTATTTCACTTAGAATAATGATCTTAAGTCCATTCATGCTGTCCAAAAAGGTAAGATTTCATTTTTTCTTTTTTTAAATTTTTTATTTTAATTTACTGTGTTTACATGGATTCAAGTGCCTCACCCCTACCCCCATGTCCCTATTTATACCCCTTTTGCCCTCCTTCCCCAACTCCCTCCCCCCCTTCCCTCTGGGATTTTCTGTCCTGTTATCTGTATATATAATTTTACTAATCCCTTCACCTTCTCTGATCTCCTCATCCCCCTTCCCTCTGACAGCTGTCCCTCTGGTTCCTGTGACCCTGCCTCTGCCTCTATTCCATTCTTCAGTTCACTTGGTTCATTAGATTCCATATATAAGTGAGATCATATATTTGTCTTTCTGCCTGGATTATTTCACTTAGCATAATAATATCCAAGTCCATCCATGCCATGGCAAAAGATAAGATTTCCTTTTTCATGGCCACTTAGTATTTTATTGTGCATATGTACCATAGCTTTTTAATCCACTCATCTACTGGTGGACACTTGGGCTGAGTAGTATTCCCCTGTGTCAATGTACCACTGGATTTTTTTTTTTTTTTTTTTTAATCAGAGAGAGAGGGACAGATAGGGACAGACAGGAAGGGAGAGAGATGAGAAGCATCAATTCTTTGCTGCAACAACTTAGTTGTTCATTGATTGCTTTCTCATATGTGCCTTGACCGGGAGACTACAGCAGAGCAAGTGACACCTTGCTCAAACCAGCAACCTTTAGGCTCAAGCCGGATGAGCCCACACTCAAGCTGGCGACCATGGGGTTTCAAACCTGGGTCCTCTGTGTCCCAGTTCAATGCTCTATTCACTGCGCCATCGCCTGGTCAGGCACTACAGCTTTTTTTTTAATCCTTTTATTTACTGATGAGTACTTGGGCTGCTTCCAGATCCTGGCTATTGTAAATAACACTGCAGTACATATAGGAGTTCATATATTCTTTTGAGTTAGTGTTTCAGCTTTCTTCAGATATATTCCCAGAAGTGGGAACTCTGGTTCATAAGTGAATTCCATTTTTAATTTTTTTAGGAAATGCCATACTGCTTTCCCCAGTGGCTGTACAAATCTGCATTCCCACCAATATTGCAGGAGGGTTTCCTTTTCTCCACGCTGTAACCAACACTTGCTGTTTGTTGATTTATTGATGATAGCCATTCTGATAGGCATGAGGTGATATCACATGGTTTTAATTTGCATTTCTATGATTAGTGATGTTAAGCATCTTTTTATATGTCTATAAGCATCTTTTCATATGTCTATTGGACATCTGTATGTTCTTTGGAGAACTATCTATTCAGGTCCTTTGCCCATTGAAAAAAAATATTTTTTCCTCTGGCTGGATAGCTTGGCTGTTTGGAGCATCGTCCCAATATGCAAAAATTGCCAGTTTGATCCCGTCAGGGCACATGCAGGAATATGTTGATGTTTCTGTTTCTCTCCCTTCCTCTCTAAAATGAAATAAATTTTAAAATATAAAAGTATTTTTTGGGTGTTGAGTTTTGTAATTTCTTTAAAATTTTTGGATTTTAACTGCTTATAAGGTGTATCGTTGGCAAATAGGTTCCCCCCATTTTATTGGTTTTCTTTGCTGTGTAAAAACTTTTAAGTTTGATGTAGTCCCATCTGTTTATTTTTTCTATGTTTTCCTTAGGAGATAATATCAGAAAAGTATTGCTACTAAAAATTTCTGAGATTGTGCTGCTTGTTTTCTTTCAGGATTTTTATAGTTTCAAGACTTATATTTAAGCCTTTCATCCATTTTGAGTTTATTCATGTGTATGGTATAAAGAAGTGGTCTAGTTTAATTTTTTTTTGCATGTATCCAGTTTTCTCAACACCATTTATTGAATAGACTGTCTTTATTGTATGTTCTTGTCTCCTTTGTCAAATATTAATTGACCATAAAGGTGTGGATTTATTTCTAGGCTCTCTATTCTGTTCTGTTGATCTATATGTCTGGTATTTTTGCTGGTACCATGCTGGTTGTTGTTGAAGTTTTTTTTGTTTTGTTTGTATGTTGTTGTTTTTTTATTTTTGCGAGAGACAGGCAGGAAGGAGAGATGAGAAGCTTCAACATGCAGTTGTGGGACTTTAGGTGTTCATTGATTGCTTCTCATACATGCTTTGACGAGGGGTGGAGGGAGCGCCTGCCCAGCCAGTTGACTCCTTGCTCAAGCCAGCAACCTTGGGCTTTAAGCCAGTGACCATGGGGTCATGCCAGTGAGCCTACACTCAAGCAGCAGCCTTGGGGTTTTGAACCTGGGACTTTATTGTCCCAGGTCGATGCTCTATCCACTGTGCCACCACTGGTCAGGCAGTGCCATGCTATTTTTTAATTACTATGGCCTTGTAGTATATTTTGATATCAAGTATCATGATACTTCCAATTTGTTCCTTTTTTCTCAAGATTGCTGAGACTATTTGGGGTCTTTTGAGGTTCCATATAAATTCTTGGAATTTTGTTGTTGTTGTTGTTCTGTGAGATATACCATTGGTATTTTAGTAGGAATTGTGTTGAGTCTGTGGATTGCTTTGGGTGGCATGAACATTTTAATGGTGTTAATTTTTTCTATACATGAACACAGTATATGTTTTCACTTATATCTTCAGTTTCTTTCTTCAGTATCTTATCATTTTATGAGTTCAGATCTCTAACCTTAACAGGAAGAGTTCTTATCCAGACTCCTATTCAGATTCATCCTAATTTCTCCTATCAGTCAAAATATGTCTTTGAGATTTATGTGTTGCTCATGTTCATGTTAGTTAACACTAACCAGGTATAAGGTTTTACCTTGGCGAAGAATGTGTGAGGCTGAGCTTGTTTGCGCTAGTTAGATTCATGCTGATTCACTCTACTCAAAGTAGGAACGAATCATGGAGATGAATATAACATGAAATTAGGAGTTACGTAAATTCAGTGATTGAGACTGAGCTTGCTTACACTAATACAGATTATTTTCATTATTACTAATTACTTAGTTTATTATGTTCATCTTATTTCACTTATCCTAACCCAGACCCTGATGCTCTCAGCCAGATACAGTCTAAAGTATACTCTAAAGACCCGTGATTTTGTCCCCAGTCAGAAATTGAACATGGAACTTGACCTTAATGGTCAACCTCTTACCTTCTTGATTCTGAAGGACTTACTGGACTTCATATGGACCATGACACCTCTTGACATGGAAATAACCTTGAAACTCTTATTCTGACCATGTCTAACTTTGAACTTGACCCTGAAACAGATTCTCATTCTGATTAAGACTATATTTTATGCTAATTTTAAGTTGAACTTGTACTTTACCTGAAACTGGATCTTTATCATGAACCTGATCTTGACCCACCATGGCTTTGAAATGACCTTCAACTCAATCTTGCAAAACTGACTTTGATCCTGACCTGTGGTTCCTCGTGAATTGCCCTAATTTTTTTTTTTAAGCAAGGGAGAGACAGACTGGAAGGGAGAGAGATGAGGTGCATGAACTCATAGTTGCAGCACCTTTGCTGCTTGCAAAAAGCAAAACTCCATTCCCCAACCTGCTTTATTTATAGGGCAAAGAGAGGCCATTGGCAAATCAAAGAGATCATTAAAGCAAGGTCACATTTCCAAGGCAACCCAAGAATTCTCCCAAGTATGGAAAACCTCCATCATGCATAACATTTTAACTTCACAAGACCAAGGATAAAAAGAAACATGCCTCAAGTCTTTTTGAGGGACATGGGGGATAGGATGAGTATAAATCTAAAAAAAATACAGCACACACAAAAAAACAATCTAGCACCATAGCAAAATAGCCTTTAGCAACTTCACAGAACAAGTGAGGTGGGGGTTGGGCAGACTGTCAGCTTACCGCCAGTTCCCCACACCTCTGTCCCTCCAAAATCTAAACTGCAGTGACCCTGTTGGCTTTCAGTCACCAACACAGCTTAGTTGTTCATTGATTGCTTTCTCATATGTGCCTTGACTGAGGGGCTCCAGCTGAGGCAGTGACTCCTTGCTCAAGCCAGTGACCATGAGGTCATGTCTGTGATGCCATGCTCAAGCTGGCAACCCTGTGCTAAAGCTAGTGAGCCCATGCTCAAGCCCATGACCTCAGGGTTTCGAACCTGGGTCCTGAGCATCCCAGGTCAATGCTCTATCCACTGTACTAGCACCTGGTCAGGCAAACTGTCCTAATTTTGAGCTTGACATGAACTTGATCTTAAATGTCACTAATATTCATCACAACCTTGGAATAAGTTGGAGTTCACTTTAAAATTGACCTTCAAACTGATGGTAGCATGTTAGCCAAGGTGAGTGCTGAACTTACCCTTGAATTTGATTATCTCATAGTCGCCCTTAAAATTGACTCTTATTTTTGCCCTGGCTGGATAACTCAGTTGGTTAGAGCATCATCCAACTACACAAAGGCTGTAGGTTTGATCCCTGATTAGGGCATGTATAGGAACAGGTTGATGTTTCTGTCTCTCCCTTCCTTTTCTAAAGTTAATAAATCAATTAAAAAATAAAAATACATTTAAAAATTAAAATAAATTGACCTTATTCTGACTATAGTCATCCTTCTAATTTTTATACTGTGTCACTAATTTTAACCTTGAACTCCTTGACCTTTGTATACTGGCTATCCTGACTATTATCTCCTTGAAGTGACCTTGGATTGGCTTTGAAATGAACTTGGAACCTGACCTTGATTCACTAATGTTCTGACCGTGTGTCACTTTTTAAAAAAATTTTTAAGATTTTATTTATTTACTTTAGAGAGGGTAGAGAGAGAAGGGGAGAGGAGTAGGAAGCATTAACTCCCATATGTGCCTTGACTAGGGATTTTAACCCTTGTTCTTACCCCAACCATCACACTTACATATTTTGCACTCATTAACTTGTCCTTGAAATTGATATGAAGCAAACACTGACACTGGCTATCTGACGCCCTAAGTTTATCTTGATTTTTTTTTTCTTTTTTAGTGAGAGAGAGACAGGAAGGAAGAGAGATGAGCCTGCACTCAAGCTAGTGACCTCAGGGTTTCAAACCAGAGAACTTGGCATCCCAGGTCTACACTCCATCCACTGCACCACCATCACTCAGGCCAACCTTTCTTTCTAAAAGCTGGTTTCTTGCTGGTTTTCTTTCCTGGCTTGTTTTAATAGTACAAACTGCGCTCTTTGTAAAGAAAACAACTTAATTACTTGCCAAAATTTGGCTGGAAGAAGGTTTCTTTTTCTCAAGCCTGGCTGTATATTATAATCAACTGAGACTCTGGACACTACTCAATTTACTGAACTTTACAGCACTGGTATGGGGCCCAGGTATTCATTTTAAAACTTCTCCAGGTAATTTTAATGTGCCGCCATAGTTGAACTGGTGTAAAATTTTTTCCTAAGTATTTTGTCCTACAATTATGTGTTAAGGCCTATTTCATAAGACACAGATTTTTAGCCTTCAAAAAAATAAAGATCTCAAAGATGCTCTTACACTCCTCACCAACACCATGGTTATAATCCTGCACATATGTTTGACCCACTCCCCTACATGTATCTAACCAATATTTAAAATTGGGAAATACCATACAAAATTCAGTTTTCTAGCTGCTCATGAAATTGAAAGAAAATGCAACACTGTGTTCTCATTCCTGATGAGTAATTGAGGACCTACCTCATTTAAAACTTACATGTGGACTACACTAAGAGGAATTTATAACCAAGCATCACCAAAGGAAACACACTAGCCTGGTAGAAAAGGCGGAGACGCAGAAAGGGGTGCCCTGCTCCCAGGAGTGAGCAGCAGCCTGGAGGATCTCTCGTAGCTGGGTGGGTTTTTAGGAGAGTTGTGGACCCTCAGCCCTAGGACAGGAGCCCCAACCTGGAGCCTCATACTAGAGGAGGCGTAGGGACATTAGTTAACTGAACGAAGAGACAGGTTACTGTTTGCAAGAGAGAGACAGAACTCAGACTCAGGCTCCATCTTAAAGGGACCACGCAGAAAACCTCATTCACAGCCACTGACCCAGGGCTCCGGGAGCAGGGAGCGCCAAGAGGACTGGAGTTGCGAGAGGGGACTGTAGTGTCGGGGCACAGGGAGAGACTGTGGGGGACAGCTACCCTGCCCCTGTACTGAGTCACTCCCCAAACCTAAAGTGCCCATTCTTCCTGGGAGAACCAAGCCAGCAAAGGGAAGCAATTACCCCACCCACACCAGAGGCTCTCCTGCTCAACAGTACAGAGAGACACTTTGAAGCAGGGGACGAATCAGGGACACAGGATTTGAGTCCTGAGGTCTGGGCTACACAGCTGCCCAACATGCTAAGTACCTTCTGAAGGGTTGCAGGTGGGGGGTGGAGCCTAGCAAGGCAGCCCATGCACCCATAAGGGTGGAACCCTGCAGGGCAAGAAGTCCTCCATGCCAGTGGACCCCAGTGGGGTGAGGCATCCTGCGTGCTCAGGGGAGATGGAGCCTGGCTAGGGGTAACATGCCCACAGGGGACAGCCAGGTGGCCCAGGCAGAGATGGTGAGGGGCGGAGGCCAGAGAGGCAGCGGGAGCACTGGCAAAGGGTGTAT
This sequence comes from Saccopteryx bilineata, assembly GCF_036850765.1. Taxonomy (NCBI): domain Eukaryota; kingdom Metazoa; phylum Chordata; class Mammalia; order Chiroptera; family Emballonuridae; genus Saccopteryx; species Saccopteryx bilineata. The sequence continues at coordinate 62,008,317 of NC_089500.1, forward strand.
CCTAGCAGCCGGTGCCGCAAAGGAGAGGGTTAGAGCCTGAAGAGGTGTCCCACGTGCTGATGGAGGCAGAGCCCAGCAAGGCAAGGAGTACCCCGTGCCTGTGGGGCAGCCAGAGCTGCAGCCGTGCTGGTGCCTAAGTGCCTGAGGAGGCGGAGGTGGAGTAGGGCTTGCGGGAAGACCTCACATCAGGAATAGAAGCCACAAACACTGACCAAGAGAAGATAAAAGCCAGCGTAGGAGTGCAGCTGGTAGTTACAATTGCATCAGGCCCAGCAGAGGCAACCACAAATTCTGGATCGCCTGTAGCTCCAAGGAGGTTGCTAAGGGCCAGTCAAAAGCAGTGACCCCCACTGGTCTGCGCCTGGTTCCAGCCAGGGAGGTCCAGGGATGGTACATCCAGTGGCTCAGCACCTACCAACCATAGTTAGAGTGGTATCTAGTCTATGCAGGGACAAAATGGGAAGACAGAGAAGTGCAATTCAAATGAATCAACAAGAGAAATCCCAAGAAAAAGAACTGAATGAAATGGAAATAAGATACCAGATGCAGACTTTAGAATAATGACTGTTAGGATGCTCAAGGATCTTAGAGCAACAATAGATGGACAAAATGAACACCTAAATAAAGAGATCGTTGAGATAAAAAATGATATTGAAATCATAAATGACAAACACAACATCAGAAATGAAGACTAGAAGAAATTAAAAGCAAGTTGGATGAAGCAGAAGAGTGAATCAGCAATTTAGAGGACAAGATAAGCAAAAGCACGGAAGCAGAACAGCAAAAAGAAGAGGATCATAAAGTCTGAGGAAACTCTAAGAGAGCTCTGTGACAACATGAAGAGAAACAACATCCACATAATAGGAATTCCTGAAGGAGAAGAAAAAAACAAGGGATAGAGAACTTCAATGAAGAAATTAGCTGAAAATTTCCCAAAATTGATGCAGAAAAAGTCACACAAGTTCAAGAAGCAGAGAAAATCCCCTTAAAATGGAACCCAAAGAGACCAACACCAAAACACATAATTAAAATACCAAAGTTAAGAGATAAAGAAAAAATACTAAGAGCTGCAAGAGAAAAGCAATCACCTACCTACAAAGGAGCCCCCATAAGGATGACATCGGACTCTTCAACAGAAACACTTGAGGCCAGAAGGGAATGGCAAGAAATATTTAAAATAATGCAGAACAAAAACCTACAACCAAGACTTCTTTATTCAGCAAAGCTATCATTTAAGATTGAAGGAGAAATAAAAAGCTTCCCAGACAAAAATAAAACTCAAGGAATTTATCACAACCAAACCAGTGCTTCAAGAAATATTAAAGGGCCTGTAATAAACAGAACAAAGAGGGAAAAATAAATCTAGTAAAAGAGGAATGTACATTTAAAGAATAAAATGGCAATAAACACCTACATATCAATAATATGCTTAAATGTAAATGAAGTAAATGCTCCAATCAAAAGACATAGGGTAGCTGCATGGATAAGAAAACAGGACCCGTACATATGCTGTCTACAAGAGACCCACCTCAAAACAAAAGATACATGTAGACTGAAAATAAAGGGATGGGAAAACTATTTCATGCAAATAGAAATGAAAAAAAAGCTGGGGTAGCAATACTTATATCTCACAAAATAGACTTTAAAACAAAGGATATAGTAAGGGACAAAGAAGGTCACTACATAATATAAAAGGAGCAATTCAACAGGAAGATATAACCATTATAAATATCTATGCATCTAATATAGGAGCACCTAAATATAATAAAGCAGATTTTGATGGACGTAAACAGCGAGATCAACAGCAATACTATAATAGTAGGGGATTTCAATACCCCACTAACAGCACTGGATAGATGCTCAAGAAAGAAAATTAACAAAGAAACAGCAGACTTAAAAGGACACACTAGATCAACTGGGATTAATAGATATCTTCAGAATCTTTCACCCTAAAGCAGCAGAATATACATTTTTTTAAAATTGCACATGGTACATTCTCTAGGATAGATCACATGTTAGGGCACAAAATGAGTCTTAATAAATATAAGAAGATTGAAATCATATCAAGCAACTCCTTAGATCACAATAGCATGAAACTAGAAATCAACTACAATAGAAAAACTGAAAAACACCCAAACACTTGGAAACTAAATAGCATGTTATTAAATAACAAATGGGTTGCCTGACCAGGTGGTGGCACAGTGGATAGAGTGTCGCACTGGGATATGCACTGGGATATGGAGGACCCAGGTTCAAGATCCCAAGGTTGCCAGCTTGAGCGCAGGCTCATCTGGTTTGAGCAAGGCTCACCAATTTGAGCCCAAGGTTGCTGTCTTGAGCAAGGGGTTACTCGGTCTGCTGAAGGCCCATGGTCAAGGCACATATGAGAAAGCAATCAATGAACAACTAAGGTTTCGCAACGAAAAACTGTTGATTGATGTTTCTCATCACTCTCCATTCCTGTCTGTTTATGCCTCTCTCTGACTCTCTCTCTGTCCCTGTTTAAAAAAAAAAAAAATTAATCTGGAAGAATGAGAAAACCTAAATAGACCAATTGTTACAACAAATGAGATCAAAACAATTATCAAAAACCTCCCAACAGGCCTGATCAGGCAGTGGCGCAGTGAATAGAGTGTCAGACTGGGATGAGGAAGGACCCAGGTTCGAGACCCCCAGGTCTCCAGCTTGAGCACGGGCTCATCTGGTTTGAGCAAGGCTCACCAGCTTGAGCCCAAGGTCGCTGGCTCAAGCAAGGGGTCACTTGGTCTGCTGTAGCCCCGGTGGTCAAGGCACATATGAGAAATCAATGAACAACTAAGGAACTGCAACAAAGAATTGATGTTTCTCATCTCTCTCCCTTCCTGTCTGTCCCTATCTGTCCCTCTCTCTGTCTCTGCCAAAAATAAAATTAAAAAATTAAAAAAAAAAAAAAAAACTCCCAACAAACAAAAGCCCTGGGCCAAATGGCTTCACAGGCGAATTCTACCAGACATTCAAAGAAAAATTAACTCCTATTCTTCTCAAACTATTTCAAAAAATTCAGGAGGAAGGAACACATCCAAGCTCCTTTTATGAGTTAAGCTTAATCCTCATTCCAAAACCAGTCAAAGACAATACAAAGAAAGAAAACTGGAGGCAAATATCCGTGGTGAATTTATATGCTAAAATACTCAGGAAAATATTAGCAAACTGGATCCAGCAATACATGAAAAAAATCATACATCATGATCAAGTGGGACTTATTCTGGGAGGCAAGGCTGGTACAATATTTGCAAATTAATTAATGTGATTCATCACATAAACAAAAGGAAGGAGAATAATCACATGATAATTGATGCAGAAATATCATTTGATAAAATCCAGCACCCATTTATGATCAAAACTCAGCAAAGTGGGAACACAGGGAACATACCTCAACATGATAAAGGCAATCTATGACAAAACCACAGCCAGTATCATACTCAATGGGTAAAAATTCAAAGCAATATCCATAAGAGTAGGCACAAGCCAGAGGTGCCCCCTTTCACCACTCTTATTCAACATAGTTCTGGTATTCCTAGCCACAGTAATCAGACAAGAAGAAGAAATAAAAGGCATCCAAATTGGAAAAGAAGAAGTAAAACTATTCTTATTTGCTGATGATATGATACTGTACATAGAAAACCCTAAAGTCTCAGTCAAAAAACTACTAGACCTGATAAATGAATTCAGTAAGGTGGCAGGATATAAAATTAATATTAAAAAATCAGAGGCATTTTTATACACCAACAATGAACTGTCAGAAAGAGAAATTAAGCCTGACCAGGCGGTGGCACAATGGATAGAGTGCCGGACTGGGATGTGGAGGACCCAAGTTCGAGACCCCGGGGTCACCAGCTTGAGCGCAGGCTCATCTGGTTTGAGCAAGGATCACCAGCTTGAGCTCACGGTCACTGGCTCAAGCAAGGAGTCACTCGGTCTGCTGTAGGCCCCCAGTCAAGGCACATATGAGAAATCAATCAATGAACAACTAAGGAGCCGCAATGAAGAATTGATGTTTCTCATCTCTCTCTTTTCCTGTCTGTTTCTATCTGTCCCTCTCTCTCTGACTCTCTCTGTTTCTGCACACACACACAAAAAAGAAATTAAGAAAATAATCCCCTTCATTATTGCAACAAAAAAAATAAAGTACCTAGGAGTAAATTTAACCAAGGAGGTTAAAGATTTCTACTCAGAAAATTATAAAACATTGATAAAGAAATCAAGGAAGACACAAGTGGAAGCATATACCATGTTCATGGTTAGGAAGAATAAACATCATTAAAATGTCTATATTACCCAAAGCAATTTATAAATTTAATGCAATCCCTATTAAAATACCAATGACATACTTCAAAGATATAGAACAAATATTCCAAAAGTTTATATGGAACCAAAAAAAACACAAATAGCCTCAGCAATCTTGAAAAAGAAGAATAGCCCTGGCCGGTTGGCTCAGCGGTAGAGCGTCGGCCTAGCGTGCGGAGGACCCGGGTTCGATTCCCGGCCAGGGCACACAGGAGAAGCGCCCATTTGCTTCTCCACCCCTCTGCCGCGCCTTCCTCTCTGTCTCTCTCTTCCCCTCCCGCAGCCAAGGCTCCATTGGAGCAAAGATGGCCCGGGCGCTGGGGATGGCTCTGTGGCCTCTGCCTCAGGTGCTAGAGTGGCTCTGGTCGCAACATGGCGACGCCCAGGATGGGCAGAGCATCGCCCCCTGGTGGGCAGAGCGTCGCCCCATGGTGGGCATGCCGGGTGGATCCCGGTCGGGCGCATGCGGGAGTCTGTCTGACTGTCTCTCCCTGTTTCCAGCTTCAGAAAAAAAAAAAAATGCAAAAAAAAAAAAAAAAATTTAAAAGAAAAAGAAGAATAAAGTGGGATGTATCACACTCCCTGATATCAAGTTATTCTACAAGTTCATTGTACTCAAAACAGCTTGGTACTACTGGCATAAGAACAGGCACACAGATCAATGGAACAGAACAGAGCACTAAGAAATAAATCCACACCTTTATGGACAACTGATATTTGACAAAGGAGGTAAGAGCATACAATGGAGTAAAGACAGTCTCTAACAAATGGTGTTGGGAAAATTGGACAGCTACCTGGAAAAACATGAAACTAGACCACCAACTTACACCATTCACAAAAATAAACTCAAAATGGATAAAAGACTTTAAGTTGGGAAGCCATAAGCATCTTAGAAGAAAACATAGTAAGCTGTCCAACATCTCTTGCAACAATATATATGCTGATTTATCTCTACAGGCAAGTGAAATAAAGGACAGGATGAACAAATGAGACTATATCAAACTAAAAAAGCTTTTGCGCCTGACCATGTGGTAGCACAGTGGATAGAGCATCGCACTGGGATGCGGAGGACCCAGGTTTGAGACCCCAAGGTCACCAGCTAGAGTGTGGGCTCATCTGGCTTGAGCAAAAAGCTCACCACCTTGGACCCAAGGTCACTGGCTCAAGCAAGGGGTTACTCGGTTTGCTGAAGGCCCACAGTCAAGGCACATATGAGAAAGCAGTCAATGAACAACTAAGGTGTCGCAACGAGAAACGATTGATGCTTCTCATCTCTCTCCATTTCTGTCTTTCTGTCCCTATCTATCCCTCTCTCTGACTAAAAAAAAAAAATTAATAAAAAATTATAAAGAACTTCTAAAACTCAACACCTGGAGATAAACAATCCAATAAAAAAATGGGCAACAGAAATGAATAGACACTTCTTCAAAGAGGACATACAGATGGCCAATAGGCAGATGAAAAATGTTCAACATCGCTAGTCATTGGAGAAATGCAAATTAAAACCACAATGAGTCTGACCAGGTGGTGGCGCAGTGGATGGAGCGTCGGACTGGGATGCGGAAGACCTGGGTTTGAGACCCCAATGTCACCAGCTTGAGCGTAGGCTAATCTGGTTTGAACAAAAGCTCACCAGCTTGGACCCAAGGTCGTTGGCCCAAGCAAGGGGTCGCTCGGTTTGCTGAAGGTCCACAGTCAAGGCACATATGAGAAAACTAAGGTGTTGCAACAACAACAACAAAAAAAAACCCCACAATGAGATAAATCAGCTCACACCAGTCAGAATGGCGCTCATCAACAAACAACACATAATAAGTGCTGGTGAGGTTGTGGAGCAAAGGGAATCCTCCTGCACTGCTGGTAGGAATGCAAACTGGTGCAGCCACTGTGGAAAACTGTATGGAGTTTCTTAAAAAAATTAAAAATCAAACTGCCTTTTGACCCAGTCATTCTGCTCTTAGGAATATATCCCAAGAATACCACATCACTGAGTCAGAAGAAGAAATGCACCCCTATTTTTATAGCAGCATTGTTTACAATAGCCAAAATCTGGAAGCAGCCTAAGTATCCATCAGTGACGAGTGGATTAAGAAACAGTGGTACATATACACAATGGAATACTATGGGGCCATGAAAATGAAGGAAATCTTACCTTTTGCAACAACATGGATGGACCTGGAATCTATTATAAATGAAATAAGCCCGGGAGAGAAAGAATAATATCATATGACCTCACTCATTTGAGGAATCCAATGAACAATGTGAACTGAGGAACGGAATAGAGACAGAGACGGGATCTAAGTGTTTAGAGGGAAAGCGGACAGAGGGAAAGGGGATGAGAGGATGGGATCAGAGAAGGGAAAGAGATTGGTGAAATTATATACACATAGCACAGTGTTATAGAGAGCAGAAAAGCAAATCCTGGAGGGAAGGGGGGAGGGCATTATGGGGAGGGAAAAAGGGAGATGTTGGGAACACGGGGAAGGGGGGATGTATTGGGGGGACACTAGAATCTATGTAAACACAATAAATTAAAATAAATAAATAAAACTTACCTGCCAGCTCCTGTGTTTTAAAAAAAGAACTAAACAACAACCTGTGTGTTGTTTTTCAATCATATCCCCAAAATTTAACATTCTTTCATGATAAGAGCACTGAAACTTCTATTGCAATAGAAGTAAATGTCCTCAACATATTAAAAGCCATGTACTGTATAAGCCTGACCAGGCAGTGCCGCATTGGCTACAGCATCAGCCTGGGATGATGAGGACCCAGCTGTGAAACCCTGAGGCTGCCAGCTTGAGCATGGGATCATATACACGACCCCATGGTTGCTTGCTTGAGCCCAAGGTTGCTGGCTTGAGCAAGGGGTCACTGGTTCAGCTAGAGCCCCCTGGTCAAGGCACATACGAGAAAGCAATCAATGAACAACTAAGTTGCTGTAGCTGTGAGTTGATGCTTCTCATTTCTCTCATCTGTTCCTTCGTCTCCCTCTCTTGCTAAAAAAATAAATAAATAAAAAATAAAAGCCATGTATCAAAACCCCCACAGCATCATATTCAGTGAGGAAAGCCTGAAAGCCTTTTCCCTAAGACTGTGCATGACTCCTTACAAAACTAGTAGAGGAGCTGGAGTCACTGTATTTCAACATACATTGTCCTATAAGATGACAGGCTGGCTAGAGACAAAAGGTTTATTTCTATTTCTGCTTTGTGTGTTTCTGTGTAAGAAATGAGAAATCCCTTTTGTTTAATCAAAAGGCTGGAGAATGCTCTTCACATGCCCTGGTGTGTGCACATAAATATGGTTACTGAAGGAATTTGTGGAATGGCAGACCTGAATCTGGTGCACCGGAGTGGTGTGTTGGGTGATGAACAAAAGCAGGTTGCTAGTTAGCACATAAGGCAGCCAAAAAGTGGCCCAAGAACTAGTTGCTGCTTTTTGGCACTGAGTTTGGGAACGTCAGGGCTGGGTGTGAGCCAGACCCATGGAAGTTGCCGGGAGCTGCTCTGCCAGACAGCTGTGCTACTGCTCTCTCCCCTGACCTCTAGGTTCAGCAGTGCTAGGAGGACCTTGGAGAAAGTTAGCTCCACGTCCGGGACGGGAAGTTAAAGGGAGAAAAGAGCACTCTGGTCAGTCTGGCAATGCTGATTGGCCTGTAGCAGTGAGGCCCAGACACCGAGGTGCCTTGGCCAGCTCCCTCTTCTGGGGCTGGGTTTCAGGATCGGTTTGGTAAAGAAACCTTGGCCAGCTGCTACTCCTCCATAAGCAGTAGATTTCCTGGCATTCATGAAAAACCATGCCAGGAAGCTGAGTAAGGCAGGCAGGGGCTCCTAGACTCTGGGGCAGACAGCCCCAGGATCATGGGTCTTTACGGCACCAGCCACAGGCAGAAAAGGTTGTCTGGGGGTCTGCACGTGATGTGTTTAAATGAAGTTTTGGTAAGTTCATGGGCACATAAGTTTGACTCTGTAGTAAAGTCCAGGATTGTTAACAAGCAGGCAGTTACGGACCAACACTGAACTACAAGTGTTTTTTTTTTTACTTCTTGCAATTTTTTTAATTTAATCTGAATTTTGAATGCTCCAGTGTTTAAAAAACAAATTAAATGTTTTAAAACAGTTTGTCCACTTCTTGTCAGGATATCTTGCAGCCCCAGGCCTACCTTCCGCTTGGCATCGCAGCCGGGGCTGGCCTCAGCTGCCCCTGCACGGGTCCCCTATGTCCTTCAGGTCTCCAGTCCCTCACAAGTCACTCTGTTTTTTTATGTTATCTACCTGTTCAGGTAGGCCTAAAAATTTGTGTTCTCTGGAACATATAAAAATAAATCCTTTTGGTTTTTTGTGTGGCATCCTGGGACAAAATTTGAAAAGCATTCCAGACAGAGGTGCAGGCAGCATGGAGGAGAAAGGCACTAGGTAAGGAGCGTGGTAGTTCTCTCTGCAAACATGTCTTGGTGGTGGTATGATCAGACAGGTCTGGGAAGCAGCTGTCCCCAGCATCCAGCAGAACCAGAGGGGCTTGCAGTCTAAGTGCACAGGAATGGTCGGGGGTACTGGTTAAGGCAGGGGTCCCCAAACTACGGCCCACGGACCGCATGTGGCCCCCTGAGGCCATTTATATGGCCCCCACCGCACTTCCGGAAGGGGCACCTCTTTCATTGGTGGTCAGTGAGAGGAGCATAGTTCCCATTGAAATACTGGTCAGTTTGTTGATTTAAATTTACTTGTTCTTTATTTAAAATATTGTATTTGTTCCCATTCTGTTTTTTTACTTTAAAATAAGATATGTGCAGTGTGCATAGGGATTTGTTCATAGTTTTCTTTATAGTCCGGCCCTCCAACGGTCTGAGGGACAGTGAACTGGCCCCCTGTGTAAAAAGTTTGGGGACCCCTGGGTTAAGGGTTACTCTGGAAACCAGCTCTGTTAGTTGGCATTGTGGCAGGCAGATTAGGTATGCACCAGCTTTCACTTTGCTGGATCACCCCAGAAGTCAGCAGGCGTATCTGGGTGATGATTCAGGTAGACTGGAAGGGTCGTCCGTAGGCATGTGTGGAGATGGGAGTTTCCATCTTCTTTAATCTAGAGAGATGAAACCAGGGGGCCTTTTCCTGGAGTTTTGCAGCTGTAAGGGTGGTGAGGAGAACTTTTAAGATTCACTATGCTGGGTGGTAGAGGTAAATTTGTAACAAGTGGGCAAATTTGGCTGGCTGAGAAACAGTAACAGGGCCAACTTTGAGGATGGGAGGTGAAAGGAGAGAGAGTCTCTGAATTTGGAGAGTAGGTCCTGGCCTAAAGTATGCATGGGGCATCGAGGTAGGAGGAGAAAAGAGTGTGTAAAGGAGACACTATGTATTAGACAAGGCAGTGGATCCATGGCAAACAGGGAGGAAAATAAGACCATCAACACCCACAACAGGTTTTCAAGGTATGAGCAGAACACGAGTATTTAGGCAAGGAAGAGTAAGTGGCCCCTCGTCTATAAAATGAGATCAGCTTACCTGCTATTTGGATGGTCACTAGGCTCATTGATGATGATATGAGATGGGGCCAATGGCCCTGGGCACCTTCAGTCTTCAGTGGTGAGTCCCAGCAGGCTGGGTAAGGTTAGGTCAGAGGTGGACAGGATAGGGCTGGAAGAGACTGAACCCTCCCTTGGAGGAATGAGGGGGCAGTCTACCCTCCAGTGTCCCTATTTCCCACAGCAAGGGCCTGGCCCTGGCGGGGGCCGAGGAACCAGACAGACTTTTTGCCCAATGACCTTCTTTTCCACACTTGAAGCGGGGCCCTGATGGAGTCTTACTAGGTACCTTAGGGATGTTGGAGTGTTAAAGGCAGCTGCTAAGAGCTGGTATTTTGCCTGATCTTTGGGCTCTGTCTGCCTTCTCCTGTTCCTCTCGGTCATTATTGACTCTAAAAGCCATGCTCAGGGGATCTCGCTGAGGGGTTTGAGGGCCCTCCACTGCCCTTTTAAGCTTTTTCCATATATCGGGGGCTGATTGGGAGATGAAATGAGTGTTAAGAACTATGATCCCCTTGACCGAATTGGGGTTGATTTTAGTATATTTTTGGAGTGCCTCCGTTAGGTGGGACAGGAATGGGGCCAGATTTTTTCTGCTCATTGTGTAATTTCTTGGAGTTTTTCATAATTAACTGCCTTGTGAGTGACCTTTTGGAGTCCTGCTATTAAGCAGGTGACCATATGGTTACGAAGGTCTCTGCCAGGTTTGTCAATTTTTTTTCTTTTTTTTTTACAGAGACAGAGAGAGAGCCAGAGAGAAGCACAGATAGGGACAGACAGACAGGAATGGAGAGAGATGAGAAGCATCAATCATCAGTTTTTTGTTGTGACACCTTAGTTGTTCATTGATTGCTTTCTCATATGTGCCTTGACCATGGGCCTTCAGCAGACCGAGTAACTCCTTGCTCGAGCCAGCGACCTTGGGTCCAAGCTGGTGAGCTTTGCTCAAACCAGATGAGCCCCTGCTCAAGCTGGTGACCTTGGGGTCTCGAACCTGGGTCCTCTGCATCCCAGTCTGATGCTCTATCCAATGCGCCACCGCCTGGTCAGGCAAGGTTTGTCAATTTGATAGTCCAAATTAGGGTCTTCCCGGGGAACAGCTGCTGCTCCCACAGGGTGTTGATTGTTCTGTGGAGGTCATCAGCGTGCGCCTGTGCGGCCAACCAGACTCGCTCCTTCTCCTCAGGCAGTAAAGTGGAGGAGAGGATGATATAGAGCAGGGGTCCCCAAACTTTTTACACAGGGGGCCAGTTCACCGTCCCTCAGACCGTTGGAGGGCCAGACTACAAAAAAAACTATGAACAAATCCCTATGCACACTGCACATATCTTATTTTAAAGTAAAAAAACAAAATGGGAAGAAATACAATATTTAAAATAACAAACAAGTAAATTTAAATAAACAAACTGACCAGTATTTCAATGGGAACTATGCTCCTCCACTGACCACCTATGAAAGAGGTGCCCCTTCCAGAAGTGCGGCGGGGGCCGGATAAATGGCCTCAGGGGGCCGCATGTGGCCCGCGGGCCGTAGTTTGGGGACCCCTGATATAGAGGTTATGCCAGATCAGATCATAAGACTGGGTTAGGTATTTAAATTCCTTAACATAGGTGTCTGGGTCTGTGGAGAAGAAGCCTAGTCTCTTCTCTGTGACAGGTCCAAGAGGGAGATCGGAACATGGACTCTAACAATTCCATTGGTCTGCTACCTCACGGAGGGGGAGGAGGGGAACCTGAGGGCCCTGGGGGGTCCGTCGCATTGGATGGGAGCAAGTATGAGGGGGGGAAGGGAGGTCTGAGGGATCAGTATCTGATCCTGAGCTTGAATGATCCCCAGATGGTGGGGAGTTGTCAGCATAGGGAGGAGGAAGAGAGGGAGCAGACGGAGGGACAGTGTGATCAGCTGGATCGAAAGAAAGAGGGTCAGAATCTGCAGGAGGAGAAGGTTTGGAGTGTGCTAGGAGGATCTGATATGTGGAACATATTTGACAGAGAGAGGGATGAAAGTGGAGAGCAAAGAAGGCCTAACGTAGGGGATTTCCGACCACTTGCCATTGCGTTGACAGTGTTAGAATCCATTGGAGTCTGAAAAGACCAGCGTAACAGGCTTTATTGAAAGGAAACCTGCCTGGCTGTCTCGTAAGGGAGCGTCGCACCAGGCACAGACCAGGACCCTGCTTTTTTAAGGGCTAGGGGAGAGGGAGCAGGAAGGGTTGTGGGGCATCAGCCGATTGGCTGCTGGACAAAGAATGGTCTTTTATGGAAGTTTGAGTATGTTTAACTTCTAGCGGTTTTCAATCACCCAGGACTTCTTGGCTTGTGACATCAGACATTCCTTTGTGGTCATCTGCTGCGAGCCCTGAAACAGACTTACCGGCAGGGTTAGAGAAATGAAACCTAAGATTCCCGACTATTTGATAATAAAAAAAAGGAAAGAGAGTGGTTCCTAGAGAAGCCTCAAGGGAAAAGGGGCGGAGGTCATTATCTTCTGTAACTTCTTCCTGCTGAGTAGGGGTGGTGAGGGGTTATGAGGGGTAGAGAGATGCAGTGATGGCTTCTTGTCTGGTAGGAGTGTATTTATAGGGTTCCATATTTTTCTTTCATGAGGGCAGGTTTCAGGATTGGTGTGTAGGGTTAGGTAGATTTTTCCAATTTTCTGATTGGCAAAGGTCTGCATGCGGTTCTGTAAGAAACTAGTGAACAAACATAAGGGCAGGGTCCAAAAGAAAAATAAATAGGAGAGTGAGTGGACCAATGAAAGGTCAAGACACCCAGTTTGTGCAAAGCCACTGATTCCATGACTCGTTTTGTTTTTTACAAATTCACTGGGCTTCAGAGAGAGAGAGAGAGAGAGAGAGTGGGAATAAGACAGGGCAATGGCCAGTCCCTCTACCCCTAGACCTATTTTTATAGAAAATTTTAAAGCAACAAGAAGAGGAATTACCTGTATAGCTCGTTTGGTTCTTAGATTGATGGGTAGTGTACTAGGAACTGGAAGAGGCTCATGGGGTGGGATTAGGTTGATATTTGGGGTGAGATAGATTAGGGTACAGGTTTCTGCCCAATTAGTAGGGAGACACATATAGGTGTTGGTCCCACACAAGTAGAAAGCCCCTGATTGGGTGATACAGGATGAGAGGTGGATAGAGAATTGATGGACAAGGGGTCGGTTTCATCCATCTGACTCTGAACTCCAGACGGTCAAGGTGGAGGAAAGTGCAGCCCCGACTAGGGGAAGACATGGTCGGAGGCCTGCTCTGAGCATAGCAACCGTGTGGTAGGGGTAGTGAGCCAGGGACATAGCTGTGTGCTGGGAGAGGAGCATTTATGTTGTGAAGCTGTAAGAGTAGGGGGTCCTGTGAATTGAACGGAATTAGAAAATAATCCATTTGTTTTTGGAGAAACTTGATAGTTGACTCGATGATTGTGATGGTCTTTGGGAAATTGGATAGTTATTGTGGTGTTGCAGAGGTTAGACGGGAGGTGACCCATTGGGACAGTACCTTGAGCAGTAAAGCATGAAGGGCAGGTGAAAGCAGGGGGTATTCAGGGCAACTGGTCCCCAAGCAGGGGGAATTTGGGGTTTTAATTTTTTTGAGCTGAGAATAATAGGTTTGATATAGCTTATTGGCTCGGTTGGCGGCTGAAGTGGGATAATTCCCTATAAGAGTATCGGCTCTCTCAAAGAATGAAGCCCCTTTTTGGGTTTGGTATATGAAAACTGTCCGTAGAAAGTGGGGGTGGTTGTTTGGGATAGGGAGGGCAGAGTAGGCTGAGGAGGACATAGACATACACATCCAGCAATTAACTGCACAGGAAGAATTAGCTTTAATTAAAAGTCTTTGAGTGAGGTTAAGAGAGAGTTCTATATATGTGTCCTCTAGGAGAGAGGAGATGGGGGCAGCATATGTGGTGCCCAGTAAGAGAGAAAGTAGAGCTGGTGTGAGGAGATCAAGAACTGGGGGCATGGTGGTTGGGCTTAGGGGTGATTAAAAGGAAGAGAAGAAGAAATTGAAAAGCCGCCGTTTCTTTGGAGAATATTTAAGTAGAGAACCTTGTCAGGCCAAGTCCCATATTTAATTGAGGATTTGTCAATTTTACTGGAGTGAGGCCTAAACCAGGAGAAGTCCTCGGAGGCCTGAAGAAGGGAGTAGAAGAATCTGGCAAGGTGGTAATTGGCAGTTGCCTGTTGTGAGTGCCTGCTGGACTGGGCAGTATGGCGGGATACAGCCTTTTGGAGGAACATTATGAGATGGACTGGTCTGGTTCTTATTGGACAGGGGAACATGTGGAGATTTTGAGAGACAGAGGACCTGTGGGGGTGGAGATGTAGGTTTTAGGGGTATTGGTGGGATAAGGCTTAATGTGGGAGAGGTGAGTCTCCTTCCACTTTATGGCCGAAGGGGTGGACAGGATAACAGTATGGGGCCCTGTCCAGGTAGGCTGGAGAGGGGTTTTTCCCCGTGTCCTCTTGTAGACCTGGTCCCCAGGGAGGATTGATAGGTGTGAATCATGGTTGGAAAGGGCTGTGGAAGGAGCTTGTCAAGCTGGGAATAGTAGGTTTAGTATAGCTTATTTGCTCAGTTTGTAGCTGAAGTGGGGTAATCTCCTATGAGAGTGCTGGCTCTCTCACAGCAGGTGACCCCCTTCTGAATCTTGTACATAAGAGTGGTGTAAAGGAGATGAGTATTATTAAGAGGAATAGGGAGAGTTGAGTAAATTGAAGATGATATGGACAGACATATCCAGCAGTTGGCTGTATAGGAGAAGTTAGTCTTGTGTATGAGATTTTAATTAAGATTAAGAAAGTTTTTTTAGATGAGAAGATTTTAAGAGGGAGGGTATGGGGGCAGAGTATGCCTTTAAGGGTAAGGAGATAAGAAAGAATAGAACAAACTGGAATCTCCATCCTGTCTTTTATTAAAGGGTAATCATAGTTACAGCTCAGGCTGTTCTTCTTCTGGGACTTTAGCCAGACTGACTTTGGTGGGCCCTAAGGGGGAGCAGGCGTATCTGGGTGATGATTCAGGTTGACTGGAAGGGTCATTCGTAGGTATGTGTGGAGATGGAGCTTCCGTTTTCTTTAACCTGGAGACATGAAACTAGGGGGCCTTTCCCTGGAGTTTTGCAGCCGTGGGGGTGGTGAGGAGAACCTTGGGATTCACTATGCTGGGTGGTAGAGGTAAATTTATAACAGAATTGGGCAAATCTGGCTGGCTGAGAAGCAGTAACAGAGCCAACTCTGAGTACAGGAAGTGAAAGGAGAGAGAGTCTCTGAGTTTGGATCGTAGATTCCAACCTAAAATAGGCATAGGGCATCGAGGCAGGAGGAAAAAAGAGTGTGCAAAGGAGACACCATGTATTAGACAAGGCAGTGGATCTGTGGCCAATGGGGAGGAAATAAGACCATCAACACCCACAACAGAGATCTTTAGGGGATGAGCAGGACCTGAATATTCAGGCAAGGCAGAGTAAGTGGCCCCTGTGTCTATAAGAAATGAGATCGGCTTACCTGCTACTTGGATGGTTACCCTAGGCTCTTTGATGGTGATAGGTCACAGGTGGCTGGAGTAGGGCTAGAAGAGACTGAACCCTCCCTTAGAGGAGTGAGGAGGCAGTCTACCTTCCAGTGTCCCTTTTTCCCACAGTGAGGACAAGGCCCTGGTGGGGCTGAGGAGCTGGGCAGGCTTTGTGCCCAATGACCTTCTTTTCCACACTTGAAGCAGGACTCTGGTGAAGTCTTACGAGGCCCCTTAGGGCCATTGGAGACTTTAAGGGCAGCCGCCAAGAGCTGGTATTTTGCCTGATCTCTTTTGGGCTGTCTGCCTTTTCCTGTTCCTCTTGGTTACTAGACCTTAAAAGCCATGCTCAGGAGATCTCATTTAGGGGTTTGGCTAAGAGAGAAAAATTGGGAATCCAGTGTCTAAAGAAGCCTATTAGACCAAGGAAAGAAAAGATTTGATTCACGGTGGTAGGTGGTTGGAGACTGTGAAGGGTCTGAGTTCGATCTAGGGTGAGACCTCAGGTGGTGGGTGATGCCCAGATAGACTATGGACTTAAGAGTGAAGTTGAGCCTTAGCAGAGAAGACACTTCCTTCATGGCAAGGAAGTTAAGAAGGGTGGTGGTGTGTCTCCTTGAGGCAGGCAGGGAGGGGCTGCAGAGGAGTAGGTTATTTACATATTGTAAGAGAGTACTAGTTTTGAGATTGCATGCTGCTAAATCCTGAGCTAGTGCCTGCCCAAACAGGTGTGGGCTGTTTCTGAACCCCTGGGGTAAGATGGTCCACATAAGTTGCTGGGCTGCATTAGTGTTCGGGTCAGTCCTCCAAGTAAAGGCAAACAGAAAGTAAGAGTCAGGGTGCAGAGGAATGGTAAAGAAGGCATCCTTGAGGTCTAGGATTGTGAAGTGAGTGGTGTTTGAGGGAATGTGTGACAGTAACCTGTAGAGATTAAGGACTACTGGATGGAGGGGAACTACCGCCTCATTGATTAGGAGTAAGTCTTGTATGAGGTGATAAGCCCCTGAAGGTTTTCGAACAGAAAGGATGGGGGTATTGCAGGGAGAGTCCATGGGGATGAGTAAGCCTTGATTTAAGAGGTTGGTAATTATTGGTTTAAGGCTTTAGAAACAGACACAGTTACACATTAAACAAAGATTTTACATATAAATTATAAATTAAGAAATTTAAATAAGCATGCTTTACTTGTTTCAATTAAAATTACATTAGAGGTATTTTCTGACAAACAAAGAAACAAAACAGATTACTTACTCACACAGCTTAATATACAACTCTGCCTTTTTAAGCTTTTCCAGGTGGCAGGATAGAGGGGAGGAAGAGAGAAAGCAGATGGAAGAACAGCTGGATGGAAAGAAGGAGGGTCAGAATCTGCAGGAGGAGGAGGAGGAGGCTGAAGTGCTTGTGGTGGTGCCACGTGGTCAGAGGAGTCAAAAAGATCAGAGCTCTGAGGAGAGGGGAGGGGGCGAGGGGGAGAAAGGCCCAGTTGCCTGTGAGGAGAGGGGAGGGGGTGAGGGGGAGAAAGGCCCAGTTGCCTGTGAGGAGAGGGGAGGGGGTGAGGGGGAGAAAGGCCCAGTTGCCTGTGAGGGGGGAGGAGGGGTCGAAGAAGAGAAAGGCATTTGCAAGTGAATGAGAAACAGGATTCGCAAAGGGAGGGGCCTTTCTGGAGGGAAGAGACTCATACATAGGTCGCTGTATGGCTCTTATGGAATTACATTTTAAAATATGTGGCGTTCATGGCTCTCTCAGCCAAAAAGGTTCCCAACCCCTGCTCTATCCACTGCACTGTCACCAGTCAGGTTGGTGGAAGGAGAATCTTAAAATTAGCTTAATGAAGTGTTGCTCTTTAATCACTTAAAGGAGTCCCTTTTGTGTAAAAACCCTCACTGATGATCCTCCAGGGGAACATTTTGTAAGCTAATAGTTTTGTTAATATGAAATGTCACCTGACCAGGTTGCTGGTTTGAAGCCCAAGGTCGCTGCCTTGAGCAAGGGGTCACTCATTCTGCTGTAGCCCCCAGTCAAGGCACATACAAGAAGCAATCAATGAACAACTAAAGTAGTGCAGCTACAAGTTGATGCTCTGCCCTTCTGGGGCCATTGCTCCATTGCTTGGCAACCAAGCTATTTCAGCACCTGAGGTGAGGCCATAAAGCTATCCTCAGCACCTGGGACCAAATTGCTCAAACCATTCAAGCTATGGCTGCGGGAGGGGAGGAGAGGAAGAGAGAAAGAGAAGGGGGAAGTAAAGGGGATGGGGTGGAGAAGTAGGTGGTCGCTTCTCCTGTGTCCTGACCAGGAATCGAAGCCAGGACTTCCACATGCCGGGCCGGTGCTCTACCGCTGAGTCAACTCTCCCTTCCTGTTTGTCTGTCTCTAAAAAAAAAGACATCTAATTTGTGTTCTGTTCACATTTTAGATAATGTATAAAAGCTCTATGATGAATAGTACTAACTATTTATAAAGCAAAAATTTACAATTATTCAAACACCTGAATTTTGATGGCAAAAGTAACACTTATCCACGAGAACACAGAAATAGCTCTTGTCCCCTGGTCCCCCACCAAAAATACTAAGAACCCTACAATCCCAAAACCAATAAAAATGTGTAACTTAAAAGAAATGGAATTTTTGTCCCACAATTGAGTTCATCAAGGCTTTCAAGCAGGAGGTTTAAAAAAAATCCCACTTTCTGCTTGAATGATGGTGGTGCAGTGGATAAAGCATCAACCTGGGATGCTGAAGTTCCAGGTTTGAAGCCCTAAGGTTTCTGGCTTAACTACAGTCTCATCCTGCTTGAGCACAGGATCACCAGCTTGAGCGCAGGGTCAGTAGGATCATAGACATGACCCCATGGTTGCTGACTTGAGCAAGGGGTCATTCACTTGGGTGGAGCCACCTGGTCAAGGCATGTGAGAAGAAATCAATAAACAACTAAAGTGCCACAACTACGAGTTGATGCTTCTCATCCCTTTCTCTCTCTTGCAAAAAAGAAAAAAAGAAGAAATTCTACTTTCTAAAAATATCTGACAATCAAAGGCATGGAAACTAAGGTAATGGTGATTCTTATAGATGCAAACGACTTGTGAATGGCATAGTCACCACAAAGGGGCTTGTGCCTGCAGCCATTTCTCACTGTATTGATGCCTTCAAGCCCAAGCAGTACGGCAGGTATGTCCACACCACTTACAACAGCCTGTACAACATGCCCAGGGAGACTAATGAGATTCCAGTGTGCAGTGACAGACACTCCAGCTCCATATACGTATATTTTAAGTGAGAGACACAGATGAAAAGTTATCAACTCATAGTTGCGTCACTTTAGTTGCTCATTGATTGCTTTCTCATATGTGCTTTGATTGGGGGGGGGGCTCTCCAGCTGAGCCAGCAACCCCTTGCTGAAGTCAGCGACGTTGGGCTTCAAGCCAATGACCTTGGGCTTCAAGCCAGCGACCATGGGGTCATGTCTAGGATCTCATGCTCAAGCCAGCGACCCTGCACTCAGGTAGGTGAGCCCATGCTCAAGCCACATGAACCCACGCTCAAGCTGGAAACTTTGGGGTTTGAACCTGGATCCTCAGTGTTTCAGGTTGATGTTCTATCCACTGTGCCACCACCTGGTCAGGTTACATATTCTTGAAAAGTCTTTTTCAGTTGCTGTGATTTGCTTTTTCTTCTCTATATTGCTGATGTCACTGCCTGTTGCCACTGTGATTTTGCTGGGGTCCTGGTGGCCCTCACTGTCCCTGAGGGCCACAGACAGAAACCCAGTGTCTAGCGCTGCCAGAGCAGAGGCAGGAACAGAACCTGTGGGGTACAGGGGGCAGCAACACCCAGGAGCCAGGTGGCATGAAGCTAGACCAGGTGCCCACCCTGCCTGCTGGGCCTAGCAGGCACTGCAGACTCCTTATTTCTTCTTATTTTTTTAAGTGAGAGGCGAGGAGGCAGGGAAGCAGAGAGACAGACTCCCACATGAGCTCTCAACAGGATCCACCTGGCAAGTCCCCTACAGGGCAACACTCTGCCCTTCTGGGGCCATTGCTCCTTTGCTTGGAAACCAAGCTATTTCAGCACCTGAAGTGAGGCCTTAAAGCCATCCTTAGCACCTGGGACCAAATTGCTCAAACCATTCAAGCTATGGCTGTGGGAGGGGAGGAGAGGAAGAGAGAAAGAGAAGGGGGAAGTAAAGGGGATGGGGTGGAGAAGTAGGTGGTCTCTTCTCCTGTGTCCTGACCAGGAATCGAAGCCAGGACTTCCACATGCTGGGCCAATGCTCTACCGCTAAGTCAACTGGCCAAGGCCTGTTTTGTTTTGTTTTTTAATTGAATTTATTAGGATACACTGGTTAAACAAAATTATACAGGCTTCAGGTACACAATTCTGCAACACATAATCTGTAGTGTGTTCACCACCCCAATTCAAGTCTCCATTCAATATCATTTATCCCCCCATCTATCCTCCACTCTTCCCTATACCAATCACCAAACTACTGTCCATTTGTTCTTCATCTCTTAGCTCTTTCTACCCAGTACCCCGACCTCCCCACTTCCCTGGCACCCATCAGTCTGACCTCTGTATTTAGGTGTCCCTCCTCTTATTAACCGCCACACCTTGGATATGGAGCCAGCCTGCTCTTGTGTCTCTGCCCCACTTACTAGTCTCAAGGTGGCTTCTTATATCCTTAGTAAGGGAGGAAGAGCTGAGTTAGTTTGAAAAGTAACAAACCACGGCCATAGCCCCTTTATAAGCTCCCTGAATGAACTTGCAGCACCAGCAAGAAAAACGATATGTGAATAGTCAAGGACAGACAGTCCAAACCTCCCCTCTTACCCCCTCCCCTCAAGTCACATATGTGACTTGAAGGTCACATATGTCTACTCACAAAGAGGTAAAAGAAATCAGGCATATTTCATGTGAAAGCAAAAACTGCAAAGGTGTAGAAGACTCAGAAAGAGTAACTTTGGGGCGCTTGTGTTTTATTGCCTTTTTTAGGTAATGCTGCTCCGCCGGCTGAAATAAACCCCCTTCCTGCAGCACTCGTCTGAGCACCTTTGTCCGCCTTTGATTCCTGCAACATTGGTAATAGC
Source organism: Saccopteryx bilineata (assembly GCF_036850765.1). Classification (NCBI taxonomy): domain Eukaryota; kingdom Metazoa; phylum Chordata; class Mammalia; order Chiroptera; family Emballonuridae; genus Saccopteryx; species Saccopteryx bilineata. The sequence goes on from NC_089500.1 coordinate 62,028,765, forward strand.
ATACCTGTTCAGCAAATCTTCAGGTGGTTCGTGATGAGAGTTGTTCTGTATTTAGTTGTAATTTTGATGAGGTGGAGGAAGTGAGCGCAGTGTTTATCTACTTTGCCATCTTGAAAGGGAGTACAAATAGAAGCTTCTTTTTCATGTATTAAGAGCTCATCTTTGTTGGCCCTGGCTGGTTGGCACAGTGGAAGAGCGTTGACCTGACGTGCAGATGTCCTGGGTTTGATTCTCAGTCAGGGCACACAGGAGAAGCACCCATCTGCTTTTCCTCTCCTTCCTCTCTGTCTCTCTCTTCCCCTCCCACGGCCAAAGTTGCATTGGAACAAAGTTGGCCTGGGTGCTGAGGATGGCTCCATGGCTTCTGCCTCAGGTGCTAGAATGGCTCTGGTTGCAACAGAACCACGCCCCAGATGGGCAGAGCATCGCCCCCTAGTGGGTATGCTGGGTGGATACTGGTTGGGTGCATGAGGGAGTCTGTCTCTCCACTTCCCTGCTTCTCACTTCAGAAAAATACAAAAATAAATAAATAAGAGTCACCTGACCTGTGGTGGCGCAGTGGGATGGGGCGTTCACCTGGAACGCTGAGGTCGCTGGTTCAAACTCTGGGCTTGCCTGGTCAAGGCACATATGGGAGATGATGCTTCCTGCTTCTCCCCCTTCTCTCTTTCTCTCTCTCTCCCTCTCCACCCCCTCTGAAAAATAATTGAATAAATAAAGTCTTTTTTTAAAAAAAAGAAAGAGTCCATCTTTGCAGTATCAGGGAGCCAGTCTCCAAATATATTGTTTCTCAACTGTCCCTGGGTATAGTCTACATGGCCTCACGTGGCTTACTGCCTATTAGAAGAAATATGCCTCTGTCCTTTGGAAGACCTTAAGTTGTGCATATCCCTGGTTCCTACAGCCTATAGGCCAAATTTAATTGTATGGCCAAACATAGGTGCAAAGGAGGTTAAGAAATGCAGTATTTGAGCCTGATCTGTGGTGGTGCAGTGGATAGAGCATCAACCAGAAATGCTGAAGTCGCTGGTTGAAAACACTGGGCTTGACCAGTCAAGAAGCAACTATTGGCCCTGGCCGGTTTCTCAGTGGATGGAGCGTTGGCCCAACGTGTGGATATCCTAGGTTTGATTCCTGATCAGGGCACACAGGAGAAGCGACCATCTACTTCTCCAAGCCTCCTCTCCTCTCTCTCCCCCACTGGCAGCCATGAACCAATTGGCTAGAGCGAGCTAGCCCCAGGCACTGAGGATGGCTCTCTGGCCTCGGTCTCAAGCTCAGCTGCTAACGAATGGAGCAATGCCCCAGATGGGCAGAATGTCCCCACATAGAGGGCTTGCAGGGTGGATCCAGGTCAGGGCACATGCAGGAGTCTGTCCTCTGCCTCTCCTGCTCTCACTTCAAAAAAAATTTAAAAAGCACCTACTACAAGTTGATGCTTCCTGCTTCTCTCCCCCCCCCCTTTTTTCTCTCCTGTTTCTATAATCAATAAGTAAAATTTTTAAAAATGGTACTATTTGATCTGGTTGACCATATATCCAGCTACAAATGGACGGTTATGATAATTTGAAAAGTAGTGGAGAACTGATTTTTGGCAAAATTAGCATTCTCTCCTACAGTTTCTTTCTTTTTTCTTCTTTTTCCAAGTGAGAAGAGGGGAGATAGAGAGACAGACTCCCCCATGTGCCTCAATCAGGATCCACCCAGCAACCTCCATCTGGGGCTGATGCTCTGCCCATGTAGGGCTATGCTTGCAACTGAGCTACTTTTAGTGCCTGAAGCAAAGGCTCTACTAAGCCATCCTCAGTGCATGGGGCAAATGTGATGAATTCAAGCCAATTGAGCCATGGCTGTGGGAGGGGAAGAGAGAGAAAGAGAGAGGGGGAGGGAGAGGGGTGGAGAAACAGAGTTGCTTCTCATGTGTGCCCTGACCAGGAATCGAACCTGGGATATCCACACGCCAGGCAGACGCTCTACCACTGAGCCAACTTGGCCAGGGCCAAATTAATCCTTTTTATGTTTTATAAGTTTATATATCTAAAATTTTTCAAAAAGGACTTTTTGTATTTATTTTGAAAATATCTGCTATACTGCATCATCATTTTTATGTTAAATGCATTAATCAGGTTGATAAACTTAAACCTTTGAACTGTACCCTGTTTTAGTCTTCTTTATTTATAAATATGCCAGGAGCTGAAAGGATTTGGCCCCGACTTTGCCCAGCTGTGTAAACAAAGACAGATGAGATCTAGTCCCTACCCTCTTGGTCTAGTGTGGGATACAAATATGTAAATAAATCATATACACAAAAACTATAGAGGCCTAGAACAAGATTTTCTTCAGGGGATAAGAGAAAGCTTCTAAGAAAAGGCAATCCAAATTCACCTGGTAGAAAAGGCAAGAGCATTTCAGACTAAAGGAACATCTTGAGCAAAGAAATTGAGTGTTCAGCTTGACCAGGCAGTGGCACAGTGGATAAAGCGTTGGACTGGGATGCAGAGGACCCAGGTTTGAGACCCCGAGGTCGCCAGCTTGAGCGCAGGCTCATCTGGTTTGAGCAAAAAGCCCACCAGCTTGAACCCAAGGTTGCTGGCTCCAACAAGGGGTTACTCGGTCTGCTGAAGGCCCGCAGTCAAGGCACATATGAGAAAGCAATCAATGAACAACTAAGATGTTGCACAATGAAAAACTAATGATTGATGCTTCTCATCTCTCTCCGTTCCTGTCTGTCTGTCCCTGTCTATCCCTCTCTCTCTCTCTGGGGAAAAAAAAAAAAAAAAAAAAAAAAGAAATTGAGTGTTCAATTGAACATAGGTGGATGGGTTAGCTGAGTGTCTGCAGATGAGGCTTGAGAGAACGCCTGGGCCCAGGTCTTAGGAAGATGCTCGTTTGTTCAACGTTGGGGTTATGGTGAACTAGTTCTCATCACTCATTGAAATCTCTTCGTGTGCCTTCACATGCCACAGAGGCTAGATAGCTGAAAACTACATTTTCCTGCTGTCCTTGCAGATAGAATTCTGGATAAGAGTCATCTCTTCCAGATAAATTCACTGCTGCAGCTAGGAATGTGTTGGGGCCCTTTTTGCTCTCTGGTTATAATTGCTGGCTAGCATGGCCAGGGGCACATTAGGTTGTAGCAACAATTCAGCTTTGTGGAAGCTAAGAGTTAAGAGAGCATTGCAGCCTGACCTGTGGTGGCGCAGTGGATAAAGCGTCAACCTGGAATGCTGAGGTCGCCGGTTCAAAACCCTGGGCTTGCCTGGTCAAGGCACATATGGGAGTTGATGCTTCCTGCTCCTCCTTCCCCCTTCTCTCTCTCTCTCATTCTCTCTCCTCTCTAAAAAATTAATAAAAGTAAAAAATTAAAAAAAAAAGAGCATTGCAGCAGTGGCAAAGGCTTCCTCGGATCTGAATCCGTTATGGTAACAGCCTCCTAACTCTCCCCTTCGTGCACCTCCCCGATTCTGCTGTCTTGTTCTGAGTGCATCCTCGGTGACCCACCTGGAATCATTCCTCTAGGCCTCCCAATGATTTTGTAAACATCAAATTCCTTGTATTAAATCCACCTTCTGATTAAAATGGCTAGAACATCTGTGTTTCCTGTAACTGAACCCTCATTAATGCAGAGGCTACGCAGTTGGAATTGACTATCCAGCTGCCATTTCACCTAAAATGTGGCTCTAATTCAGTCTCTGGCTCACATTCTGAAGAGCCTCTTGCTGTCATGCCCAGAAGGGAATGTGGACACCTTTTACCAAAAAGCTTCCTTGGCCTGGCCTGGCCAGCTGCAGATGAAGAATAGGCCTCTTCTTAAGGCAAATTAGGGCAAGCATAAAGACAGCCTTCTCTGCAGGAATCCTGCTTCTGACACATCTGGTCTTCCCTTTCACACCCAAAGGTAGCGGTTGTACAATGCTAACCAAGACTTAGGCCAGTGGAATGTCTGCAACAACTTACTGAATGGTTTAAAATACCTATCGTCATAGAGATCTGGGACTCTTTCATTTCCCTGCAAACAAGCCATTGGAGTTAAATCAGAGAGCAAGGTAATGGAGAGGTACTGGTGGAGATGCGGATGCAGGGAGGAGGCAATGACCACTCTGCATACATTACTCCACAATAGCACACATATGAACCACTTTTAATTTTTTAAAATAAATTTTCCATTGATTTGAGAAAGAAATACCAACTCACATTCCACTTAGTTGTTTCATTTAGTTGTACACTCATTGGTTGCTTCTCATATGTGCCGAGACCTGGGATTGACAGCATGACTTTGTGTGCTGGGACAAATCCTATCTATTGAGCTACCCGGCCAGGGCCGAACCACTTTTAATTTTAAATATTATTTAATTATTTGAGTAGGAAAATATAATATGTAAAATAAAACAAATTTTGTGAGCAGTATACCTTCAGGACATGGCCACATTTACAAAGCAAAAACAATTAGGGGAGGATTATTAGGTAAATAAGAAAACTGGTATGAAAATATGGTCTAAACCAGTGGTTCTTAACCTTTCTAATGCCCTGACCCTGCAATACAGTTCCTCATGTTGCGGTGACCCCAAACCAAAAAATAATTTTGGTGGCTACTTCAAAACTGTAATTCTGCTACAGTTATGACACGGAATGTAAAAACCTGATATGCATTATGTATTTTCCGATGGCTTTAGGTGACCCCGTCGGGGTCACAACCCACAGGTTGAGAACCGCTGGTCTAAACCATGCAGGTGGCATGCCAAGTCCTAAGATTTGGAAAGTTCATTGCAGGATCCTATCTAGTTCTTGTGACAATTGTAGAAGTTACTTTTTTTTTGTCCCCACTTTTAGAATGGAAAGTAAGAGTCAGAAAATTGAAGTGATGTACCAGGGTCACATAACTGTTGATGGTCAGTGACAAAGTTGGTCTTCATTCATGGCCCATAGCTTCTTCACCTTATTCCTATCCCAGTTTGTCAACTATGAACTCTGACACCTACCACAGTCACCTACCCAATCCTGGTTCTCCTCTGTGGGCCTGCTCCTTTGCAGAGAGAGCTCAGAAGATCCACCATGCCTTTGGCCTGTACATCCAACCTGGCTGCCTCCTCCAGGGTGTAGGTTGGAAGAAAGCAGCTGTCTTCAGGTTCAGGAGAGAAGGAAGAACTTGTCTGGGTCTCTGCCACTCTCCTTGCCCTCTTCTCTGGGTGATAGTATATATCTTAGGAAAATAAGAGAAGCGCAGCAGAAATGGCTTGGGGGGTTGGGATGCCAGCTGAGCACAGGCTGAAAGTTTCTTCTTAAAAGCCAATGACTACCCTGGTCACACGTATGAGGAAGCAATCAATGAGCAACTAAGGTGCCGCAAGGAGGAAGTGATGCTTCTCATCTCTCTTCCTTCCTGTCTGTCCTGCTGTCTCTGTCTCTCTCTGTCTCTGTCTCTGTCTCTCTCTCTCTCTCTGTCACACACACACACACACACACACACACACACACACACACGCCAATGACTAGCCTGACCAGGCAGTGGCACAGTGGATAGAGCATCGAATTGGGACGTGGATGACCCAGGTTTGAAACCCTGAGGTCACCAGCTTGAGCATGGGGTCGCTCTCTTGAGCCCAAAGGTTGCTGGCTTGAAGTCCAAGGTCGCTGGCTTGAGCAAGGAGTTACTTAGTCCTCTATAGCCCCTCAGTCAAGGCACATATGGGAAAGCAGTCAATGAACAACTAAGGTACCACATGAAGAATTGATGCTTCTCATCTCTCTCCCTTCCTTTCTGTCACTATCTGTCCCTCTCACTCTGTCTCACACATGTGTGCGCAAGTGCGCGCGCACACACACACAGACACACACACAAGCCAATGACTAATGTGGCCCCAGGACCCACGATCAGAGCTGTTTGGGCTACAAATGTAAAGGGGGAATGTCCAAGTCAGCCTTCCTGAAAAGCCAGTGGCCATCAATGTTTTGTTTTTTGGGTTTTTTAAAAATTGAATTTAGTGAGAGAAGAGGGAAGGGGGAAAGAGAGAGAGAAAGAGAGGAGTATCAAATTGTTCCTATATGTGCCCTGACTGGGTGCTTTTTTCATGGCTGCTTTTCAAACTTTTTATTGAATTTGTTGGGGTGACATTGGTTAATAATTATTTAAGTTTCAGGTGTACAATTCTATAATACACCATCTATTCCCTCTCCACCCTCTCCCATCTTCCTGCACCCTCCTCAATATGCCTTTTGGACCAGAGGTTTCAATGTTGTCCTAGTGCAGAGGCCGACCAGCCGAGAAGGTCTTCTGGGCATGGCTGCAGCCCACTACTCTTGCCTCACTTCAAACAACTCCATTTTATGTTTTAGATTTCTAAAACCAGTTCGAGAAACATGGTCCTAACATCTTCTAGGCCTCAGGTTTGAAGAAATGCTTACAGGGACTCAGCCACTGACTATGGAGATAGCCAGGGCAGAGACAGACAGGATGGGAGGAGGATGGCAATGGAAAGTTCTGTTAGAGGGATCAGAGGAGCAGGAAGGATAGTGGGTCCCAGAAGCCAGCCTTTATTAAACCCTTTTCTAAAGTGCTTCCTGGTTATCCCCTACCTAGCTTTAAAAAAATACATGTTGATCTTGAAGGGGAGCAGAGTAAGCCACCCCAAAATGTGCCCCTTTGGTATGTGGATTATATTTAGCTGAAGGGGATCAAGACCCACCAGACTAAAGAAAAATGTTTACCTCTTCATAACTGCCAAAAATTACCAAACATAAATTTAAAAATTTTTTAAATTTATTTATTGCCTGATCAGGCTGTGGCACAGTAGACAGAGTGTCAACCTGGGATGCTGAGGACCTAGGTTTGATGCCAGCCTGAGTGCAGGCTCATCTGGCTTGAGTGAGGGCTTACCAGCTTGAGTGTGGGGCCACCAGCTTGAGTGTGGGATCATAGACAAGACCCCATGGTTACTGGCTTAAGTGCAAAGACTGGCTTGAGCAAGGGGTCACTGGCTCAGCTGAAGCATCACCCCCTTCTGGTCAAGGTATGTATAAGACAGCAATCAGGAGAGAGACAAGATGGCGACGGAGTAGGCGGAGGTTCCAACTCCCACATCCCACAACCAAAGTGAATTACAACTTAATTTTGAGAACAGTCATCTTGAAAGACCACCTTTGGACTAAACTAAGAGGATTCTACAGCCAGGGACCACCAGAGAACCCACACTGAGACTGGTAGGAAAGGCGGAGAAGCGGAAAGGGCTGCCCTGCTCCCCGGAGCAAGTGGCGACCGGGAGGGACTCTTGCGGTGGGGAGGATTGCCCTTAAGGATGACATCTGATTTTTCAACAGAAACACTTGAGGTCAGAAGGGAATGGCAAGATATATTCAAAGTAATGCAGAACAAGAACCTACAACCAAGACTCCTTTATCCAGCAAGGCTATCATTTAAGATTGAAGGAGAAATAAAAAGCTTCCCAGACAAAAACAAAAACAAAAAAAAAACAAAAAAAAAACCAAATCAAGGAATTCATCACAATCAAACCAATACTGCAAGAAATGTTAAGGGGCCTGCTGTACACAGAACAAAGCAGGAAAAAAAATCCTGTAAAAGAGGAATGTAGATTTAAAGAATAAAATGGCAATAAACAACTACAAATTAAAAATAATCTTAAATATAAATGATTAAATACTTCAATGAAAAGACATAGGGTAGTGCCTGACCTGTGGTGGCGCAGTGGATAAAGCGTCAACCTGGAAATGCTGAGGTCACCGGTTCGAAACCCTGGGCTTGCCTGGTCGAGGCACATATGGGAGTTGATGCTTCCAGCTCCTCCCCACCTTCTCTCTCTGTCTCTCTCCTCTCTCTCTCCCTCTCTGTCTCTCTCTCTCCCATTCTCTCTCCTCTCTAAAATGAATTAAGAAAACAGGACCCATATATATACTGACTACAAGAGACCCACCTCAAAACAAAAGATACATAAACACTGAACGTAAAAGGATAAAAAAAAAATTCATGTAAATGGAAATGAAAAAAAAGCTGGGGTAGCAATACTTATACTTGACAAAATAGACTTTAAAACAAAGACTATAGTAAGGGATAAAGAAGATCACTACGTAATGATAAAGGGAACAATTCAACAGGAAGAGATAACAATTATTTATATCTGTGCTCCTAATATACGAGCACCTAAATACATAAAGCAGACTTTCATGAACATAAAGGGCGAGATCAACAGCAATACTATAATAGTAGGGGATTTCAGTACTCCACTAACATCACTGGATAGATCCTCAAGAAAGAAAATTAACAAAGAAACAGCAGAATTAAGAGACACACTATATCAGTGGTAGTCAACCTGGTCATTACTGCCCAGTAGTGGGCATTCCAGCTTTCATGGTGGGAGGTAGCGGAGCAAGCAAAGTATAAATAAGAAGATAGATTTAACTATAGTAAGTTGTTTTATAAAGATTTATTCTGCCAAACTTAGGGAAAATCCGACATAAAGTACTTGGTAAGTAATTATTATTGTATGCTTTAACTTGCTGTAACTCTGCTTTATAAATTTTATGAAGTAAAGTTACTTCCCTACTTTGTAAATCACCATTACTGTGGAACTGGTGGGCAGTTAGAAAATTTTACTACAAACAGAGATACAAAAGTGGGAGGTAGGTATAAAAAGGTTGACTACCTCTGCACTAGATCAACTAAATTTTTTTTTTACAGTGACAGAGAGAGAGAGGGATAGATAGGGACAGACAAACAGGAACAGAGAGAGATGAGAAGCATCAATCATTAGTTTTTCATTGCAACACTTTAGTTGTTTATTGATTGCTGTCTCATATGTGCCTTGACTGTGAGGCTACAGAAGACTGAGTAACCCCTTGCTCGAGCCAGCGACCTTGGGTCCAAGCTGGTGAGCCTTGCTCAAACTAGATGAGCCTGCGCTCAAGCTGGCAACCTCAGGGTCTCGAACATGGGTCTTCCGCATCCCAGTCCGATGCTCCATCCATTGCGCCGCTGCATGGTCAGGTGTAGATCAACTAAATTTAATAGATATCTTCATAACCTTTCACCCTAAAGAAGCAGAATATACATTCTTTTCAAGTGCTTATGGTACATTCTCAGACCACATATTAGGGCATAAGATGAGTCTCAACAAATTTAAGAACATTGAAATCGTATCAAGCATCTTCTCTAACCACAATGGCATGAAACTAGAAATCAACTACAATAGAAAAACTGAAAAACACTCAAACACTTGGAAACTAAACAGCATGTTATTAAATAACAAATCAGTCAACAATGAAATCAAGGAAGAAATAAAAAATTTCCTTGAAACAAATGAAAATTAGCATACAACAACTTAATATCTATGGGACACAACAAAAGGAGTCCTGAGAGGGAATTTCATAGCATTACAGGCATACCCTAAGAAGCTAGAAAAAGCTCAAATACACAACTTAACCCTGCAACTAAAAGAACCAGAAAAAGCACAGTGCCTGACCAGGTGGTGGCACAGTGGATAGAGTGTTGGACTGGGATACAGAAGGACCCAGGTTCGAGACCTCAAGGTTGCCAGCTTCAGCATGGGCTCATCTGGCTTGAGCAAAAAGCTCACCAGCTTGGACCCAAGGTCGCTGGCTTGAGCAAGGGGTTACTTGGTCTGCTGAAGGCCCATGGTCAAGGCACATATGAGAAAGCTATCAATGAACAACTAAAGTGTTGCAACGAAAAACTGATAATTGATGTTTCTCATCTCTCTCCATTCTTGTCTGTCTGTCCCTATTTATCCCTCTCTCTGACTCTCTCTCTGTCCCTGAAAAAAAATAACAGCAAGTAAAGCCCAGAGAAAGTAGAAGGAAGGAAATAATAAAGATCAGAGCAGAAATAAATGACACAGAGACTAAAAAAAACAATATAGAGAATTAATGAAACCAAGATCTGGTTCTTTGAAAAGGTAAACAAGATCAATAAACCCTTACCCAGGCTCACCAAGAAAAAAAGAGAGAGGACTCAAATAAATAAAATTAGAAGTGAGAGGGAGCAGTAAAAACTGACACAGCAAAAATACAAAGGATTGTAAGACAATACTATGAAGAACTGTATGCCAAAAAATTAGACAACCTAGGTGAAATGGACCTTGAAATATATAATCTTTCTAAAATCAATCTGGAAGAATAAGAAAACCTAAATAGACTGATTACAACAAATGAGATCAAAACAGTTATCAAAACACTCCCAACAAACAAAAGCCCTGGGCCAGATTGCTTCACAGGTGAATTCTACCAAACATTCAAAGAAGAACTAACTCCTATCCTTCTCAAGCTATTTCAAAAAATTCAAGAGGAGGGAAAACTTCCAAGCTCCTTTTATGAGGCAAGTATAATTCTGATTCCAGAACCAGGCAAAGAAAACTATTGAACAATATCCCTGATGAATTTAGATGCTAAAATGCTCAACAAAATATTAGCAAACCGGATACAGCAGTACACGAAAAAAATCATATATCATGATCAAGTAGGATTTATTCTGGGGAGGCAATACTGATACAACATTCGCAATCAATCAATTTGATTCATCACATAAATATAAGGAAGGAGAAAAACAACATAATAATATCAATAAATGCAAAAAAATCATTTGATAAAATCCAGCACCCATTTATGATCAAAACTCTCAGCAAAGTGGGAATACAGGGAACATACCTCAACATGATAAAGGTAATCTATAACAGACCCACAGCCAACATCATACTCAATGGGCAAAAATTAAAAGCAATCCCCTTAAGATCAGGAACAAGGTAGGGGTGCCTCCTTTCACTACTCTTATTCAACATAGTTCTGGAAGTCCTAGCTACAGCAATCAGACAAGAAGAAGAAATAAAAGGCATCTAAATTGGAAAAGAAGTGAAACAATCATTATTTGCTGATGATATGATACTGTACACAGAAAACCCTAAAGTTGCAGTCAAAAAACTACTAGACTTGGGCCCTGGCTGGTTGGCTCAGTGGTAGAGCATCGGCCCAGCTTGTGGAAGTCCCAGGTTCGATTCCCAGCCAGAGCACACAGGAGAAGCACCCATCTGCTTCAGCACCCTTTCCCCTCTCCTTCCTCTCTCTCTCTTCCCCTTACACAGCAAAGGCTCCATTGGAGCAAAGTCGGCCCAGGCGCTGAGGACAGCTTATGGCCTCTGCCTCAGGTGCTAGAATGGCTCTGGCGGCAATGGAGCAATGCCCCAGATGGGCAGAGCATCACCCCCTGGTGGGCATGCCGGGTGGATCCCAGTAGGGTGCATGCAGGAGTCTGTCTGACTGCCTCCCCACTTCTAACTTTGGAAAAATACAAAAAAAAAGAAAAGAAAAAAAGAAAGAAAAAGAAACTAATAGACCTGATAAATGAATTCAGCAAGGTGTCAGGATATAAAATTAATACTCAGAAATCAGAGGCATTTTTATACACCAACAATGATCTGTCTGAAAGAGAAATTAAGGGAACAATCCCCTTCACTATTGCAACAACAAAAAATAAAGTACGTAGGAGTAAATTTAACCAAGGAGTTTAAAGACTTGTACTCGGAAAATTATAAAACATTGATAAAAGAAATCAAGGAAGATACAAACAAATGAAAGCATATACCATGGTCATATAGATAGGAAGAATAAACATCATTAAAATGTCCACATTATCCAAAGCAATTTATAAATTCAACACAATTCCTATTAAAATACCAAGGACATTCTTCAAAGAAATAGATAAAATATTCCAAAAATTCATATGGAACCAAAAAAGAACACAAATAGCCTCAGCAATCTTGAAAAATAAAAATAAAGTGGGTGGTATCACCCTTCCGGATGTCAAGTTATACTTCAAGGCCATTGCACTAAAAATAGCTTGGTACTGGCATAAGAACAGGCATACAGATCAATGGAACAGAACAGAGAACCCAGAAATAAACCCGCACCTTTATGGACAATTGATATTTGACTAGGTTGGTAATAGTATATAATAAAGTAAAGACAGCCTCTTTAACAAATGGTGTTGGAAAAACTGGACAGCTACCTGCAAAAAAATAAAACTAGACCACCAATTCACACCATTCACAAAAATAAAATCAAAATGGGTAAAAGACTTAAATATAAGTAATGAAACCATAAGCATCCTAGAGGAAAACATAGGCAATAAGCTCTCCGACATCACTCGCAGCAATATATTTGCTGATTTATCTCCATGCGCAAGGGAAATAAAGGACAGGATAAACAAATGGAACTATATCAAACTAAAAAGCTTTTTGCACAGCTAAAGACAATATGATCAAAATAAAAAGGCAAACCAGGCCTGACCTGTGGTGGCGCAGTGGATAAAGCGTCGACCTGGAAATGCTGAGGTCGCCGGTTCAAAACCCTGAGCTTGCCTGGTCAAGGCACATATGGGAGTTGATGCTTCCAGCTCCTCCCCCCTTCTCTCTCTCTGTTTCTCCCTCTCCTCTCTAAAATGAATAAATAAAAAAAATAAAAATTAAAAAAAAAGGCAAACCACACAATGGGAGAACATATTCGACAGTATGTCTGATAAAGGGTTAATAACCAAAATTTATAAAGAATTTCTAAAACTCAACACCAGGAAGATAAGCAATCCAATCAAAAACTGGGCAGAAGAAATGAATAAACACTTCTCCAAAAACAACATACAGATGGCCAATAGGCATATGAAAAAATACCCAACATCACTAATCATCAGAGAAATGCAAATTAAAACCACAATGAGATATCATCTCACACCAGTCAGAATGGAGCTCATGAACAAAACAACACAGAGTAAGTGCTGGCGAGGATGTGGAGAAAAGAGAACCCTCCTGCACTGCTGGTGGGAATGCATACTGGTGCTGCCATTGTGGAAAACATATGGAGATTCCTCAAAAAATTAAAAATCTAACTGCATTTTGACCCAGCCATCCCACTTTTAGGAATATATCCCTAGAACACCACATCAATGACTCAAAATAAAAAATGCATCCCCATGTTCATGGCAGCATTGTTTACAATAGCCCAGATCTGGAAACAGCCCCAGTGTCCATCAGTGGACGAATGGATTAAAAAGCAGTGGTACATATGTACAATGGAATATTATAGGGCTATGAAAAAGAAAATCTTACTTTTTGCGACAACATGGATGGACCTGGAAACTATTATGTTAAGTGAAATAAGCCAGGCAGATAAAGAAAAATACCATATGACCTCACTCATTTGAGGAATCCGATGAACAATGTGAACTGAGGAACGGAATAGAGATGGAGGCGGGACCAAAGGGTCCAGAGGGAAAGTGGATGATAGGATGGGATGAGAGCAGAAAAGCAAAACCGGGGGGAGGGCACTACAGGGAATAGGGCAGGGGGATGCGGTGGGGAACATGGAGGGGAGGTATTTGGGGGGACACTAGAATGTATGTACACTCAATAAATTAAAATAATATTTTTTAAAAAAGAAAGCAATCAAAGAACAACAAAAGTGCTGCAACAGCAACTTGATGCTTCCCGTCTCTCTACCTTCCTGTCTGTCCTTGCCTATCCCTCTGTCTGTCTGTCTCTCTCTCGCTAAAATAAATAAATAAATAAATAAATAAATAAATAAATAAATATTTACTGATTTTAGGGGGAGAAGACAGAAACATCTATTTGTTGTTCCACTCACTTATGCATTCATTGGTTGCTCCTTGTACACGCCCTGACTGGGGATCAAACCCGCAACCTTGGCATATTATGACAATGCTCCAACCGAGCTACTTGGCCAGGGCACTAGAGATAAGTTGTTTTTTTTTTTTGTATTTTTCTGAAGCTGGAAACGGGGAGAGACAGTCAGACAGACTCCCGCATGCGCCTGACCGGGATCCACCCGGCACGCCCACCAGGGGCGACGCTCTGCCCACCAGGGGGCGATGCTCTGCCCCGCCGGGGCATCGCTCTGCTGCGACCAGAGCCACTCTAGCGCCTGGGACAGAGGCCAAGGAGCCATCCCCAGCGCCTGGGCCATCTTTGCTCCAATGGAGCCTTGGCTGCAGGAGGGGAAGAGAGAGACAGAGAGGAAGGAGGGGGGGTGGAGAAGCAAATGGGCGCTTCTCCTATGTGCCCTGGCTGGGAATCGAACCCGGGTCCCCCGCACGCCAGGCCGACGCTCTACCGCTGAGCCAACCGGCCAGGGCCTAGAGATAAGTTTTTATCTGAATGACTTACCTCTATAGGAGAGCAAACATCTGATTACCAAACATCTGCTCTTCTTATTCTCCTGAGCATCACTTTGAAGCCCTTGGCCCCTATCCTATTTCTTAGCTCAGGATGGCATATAAGCCTCAACTGTCTGACTGCCTTTGTCTCATACTTTTATGAGGTTCCTGTATGTGTGAAATTAAATTTGTTTTTCTTGCCAGACAGGGTGGTGTGTAGTGGATAGAACGTTGGCCTGGTATGTGGAGGACCCAGGTTCGAAATCCCAAGGTCACCAGCTTGAGTGAGGGCTCATCTGTCTTGAGTGCGAGCTTACTAGCTTGAGCATGGAGTAGCTGGCTTGAGTGTGGGATCATAGACATGACCCCATGGTTGCTGGCTTGAAGCCTGAGGTCACTGGCTTGAGCCCAAGGTCGCTGGCTAGAGCAAGGGGTCACTTGCTCTGCTGTAGCTGCCCCCCCACCCTGGTCAAGGCACATATGAGAAAGCCATCAATGAACTAAAGTGCCGCAACGAAGAATTGATGCTTCTCATCCCTCCCTTCCTGTCTGTCTGTCCCTCTCTCTTTTTGTCACAAAAAAAGATTTTTAAAAATTTTCTTCTGTTAATATGTGTTATGCCAAATTAATTATTAGACCTGCAAAGAACCTAGAAGGGTAGAAGGAAAATTTGAACCTCCCCTACAGCTTCAAATATCTCCCCACAATTATTTTTCATTTTATTTTATTTTATTCATTTCTTCATTTTGTGATAGAGACAGAGAGAAGGACAGATAGGGACAGACAGACAGGAAGGGAGAGAGATGAGAAGCATCAATTCTTCATTGTGGCACCTTAGTTTCTCATTGGTTACTTTCTTAGATGTGCCTTGACCGGGGGGCCAGCAGACTGAGTGACCCCTTGCTCAAGCCAGTGACCTTGGCGTTTTAAAACCGTATCCTCTGTGTCCCAGTCCAACACTTTTTCCACTGCACCACCACCTGTTCAGGCTCATTTTATTTTGAAAATTAAATTTAATGGGATGACTGATCAATAAGAGTATACAGCCCTGGCCAGTTGGCTCAGTGGTAGAGCGTCGGCCTGGTGTGCAGGAGTCCCGGGTTCAATTCCTGGCCAGGGCACACAGGAGAAGCGCCCAACTGCGTCTCCACCCCTCCCCCTCTCCTTCCTCTCTCTCTCTCTTCCCCTCCCGCAGCCGAGGCTCCATTGGAGCAAAGTTGGCCTGGGTGCTGAGGATGGCTCTGCTTCCTCTGCCTCAGGCGCTAGAATGGCTCTGGTTGCAACAGAGCCACACCCCAGATGGGCAGAGCATCGTCCCCTTGTGGGCGTGCCGGGTGGATCCCGGTCGGGCGCATGCGGGAGTCTGTCTGACTGCCTCCCCGTTTCCAACTTTAGAAAAATACAAAATAAATAAATAAATAAATAAATAAATAAATAAATAAATAAATAAATAAAATAAGCGTATACAGGTTCTAGTTAAACATCCCTACAGCATTTGAACTGTTGACTGTGTTGTGTGCAAATCATCCAAAGTCAAATCATTTTCTGTCACTGTGTATTTGTCCCTCTTTATTCCTCCTTTCTTCCCCCATCACAATTACTTAATAATTACGAAACAGTAACTTTACAGTAGAATTTGGACTTCCTCTACCTTAATCAAATAATCATATTTAACATTAGCAATATTAGGATAAAGTAACATGACAGACCTCCTGATATGATGAACTGAGGAGGACACAAAATCACATGCAATATTTCTGCTAAAATTGCAAAGCCTGGATCTACTAAAAAGGAAATATCAGGCAGACCCCAACTGAGGGATCGTCTACAAAATAACTGGCCTATGCTCTTAAAAAATATCAAGGTCAAAAACGACGAAGACTAAGAAATTGTTCCAGATTAAAAGAGACTAAAAGGACATGAAAAGAAAAGGAAATGCATGGTCTTGGATTAGATCTTGGACCAGGAGAAAACACTGTAGAGAACATTACCGTGACAATGGAAGAACCTGAATATGGGCTGTGAACTAGACACCAGTAGTGCATCAATGCTAAATTGTACTCTGGTTTTCTAACAGAATGCCTTTGTTCTTATGATATAAATTGAGAAGTTAGGGATTAAGTGTAAAGATGTTTTCAATTTACTCTCAAGTGGTTTAGAAAGAGAGGAAATTATAAAGAAAAAATTACATAAATATGTTTAAGTCAAATCACATAGCATAAAGAAAGGTAAAAATCTCTCCCACATCCCTATTGCCACCTCCCAGACAGACATAAGCAATATCTTTTACTTCTTTCTCTGTGCTCAAATAATCATCTATACACAGATGCATGGTTTGTTGGCCTGAGCCCAAAGGTCACTGGCTTGAAGCCCACAGACGTTGGCTTGAGTCCAAGGTTTCTGGCTTCAGCAAGGGGTCACTGGTTCAGCTGGAGTCCCCACTCAAGGCATATATGGGAAGCAATCAGTGAACAACTAAGGTGATGCAACTATGAGTTGATGCTTCTCATCTCTCTCTCCTCTCCTCTCTGTCTCTCTGCCTCTCTCTCTCAAAAAATATAGGTAAATTCCTACCTGTACTCAAATATTATAAGACTCTGAAGAAACAATTGAAGAAGATAACAAATTATTGGAAGTATATACCACGTTCATAGATAGGAAGAATTAACATAATTAAAATATCCATATTACCCAAAGCAATCTATAGAGTCGATTCAATGTAATTCCTACCAAGATGCCAATGGAGTATTTCACAGAACTAGAAAAAATATTCCACAAAATTTTATGGAATTAAAAAGACTGAATAACCAGAGCAATCTTGAGAAGAAAAGAACTAAATTGGAGGTATCCCACTACCTGATGTCAAACTATACTACAAGGCAATAGTAATCAAAACAGCATTGTACTGTCATAAAAACAGACATATAGATCAATGGAACAGAATAAGAGAGCTCAGAAATAAACCCACGCCTTTATGGTCAATTAATATTTGACATAAGAGGCAAGAATATACAATGGGTGAAAACAATAAATGGTGTTGGAAAATTTGGACAGACAAGTGCGAAAAAAATGAAACTAGGCCACCTTCTAACGCCATACACAAGAACAAACTCAAAATGGATCAAAGACGTAAATGTTAGACTCAGAACCATAAAAATCCTAAAGAAATCATAGGCAGTAAAATCTCAGACATCCCTCATGGCAATATTTTTTTGAAATATCTCCAAAGGCAAAGGAAACAAAATAACAAAATAAACAAATGGGGCTACATCAAACTAAAAGGGTTTTGTACAGCAAAGGAACCCATCAACAGAATGATAAGACAATTGACTGAATGGGAGAACATATTCGGCAATGATACACCTGATAAAGCATTGAAATCCAAAATTTATAAAGAACATATACAACTCACCAAAAAGACATACATCCAATTTAAAAAGGAGCAAAGAACTTGAATAAACACTTCTCTAAAGAGGACATATAGATGGCCAATAGATATACAAAAAAATGCTTAACATCACTAATCATCAGAGAAATGCAAATTAAAACCACGATGAGATATCACTTTACACCTGTCTGAAAAACTATCATCAGTAATCAACAAACAAGTGTTGGTGAGGGTGTGGAGAAAAGGGAACCCTCATGCTCTGTTGGAGGGAATGCAGATTGGTACAGCCACCATGAAAAGCAGTATGGAGTTACCTCAAAAAGATAAAAATAGGCCCTGGCTGGATAGCTCAGTTGGTTAGAGCATCGTCCTGAAGCACAGAGGTTGCCAGTTCGATCCCCGGTCAGGGCACATACAGGAACAGATTGATGTTCTTGTCTCTCTCTCTCTCCCTTCCTCTATCTAAAATCAATAAAATAAACATTTAAATATAAAAAAATAAATAAATGCACCAATATTCACGTTGTACTTCAAAAAAAAAGATAAAAATAGAACTGCCTTATGACCCAGCAATTCCACTCTGGAAATATATGTATTGAAAGAAACCTGAGCCTGACCAGTGGTGGCGCAGTGGATAAAGTGTCGACCTGGAAATGCTGAGGTCGCCGGTTCGAAACCCTGGGCTTGCCTGCTCAAGGCACATATGGGAGTTGATGCTTCCAGCTCCTCCCCCCTTCTCTCTCTGTCTCTCTTTCCTCTCTCTGTCTCTCTCTCTCCCTTTCTCTCCTCTCTAAAATGAATAAATAAAATTTTTAAAAAAAGAAAGAAACCTGAAACGCTAATTTAAAAGAATATGTGCACCCCTATGTTCACTGCAGCGTTATTTACCACAGCCAAGACTGGAAGCTGCCTAAGTGTCTACCAATAGATGAGTGGATAAAAAAGCTGTGGTAGCCTGACCAGTGGTGGCGCAGTGGATAAAGTGTAGAACTGGAACACTGAGGTTGCTGGTTCGAAACCCCAGGCTTGCCTGATTAAGGCACGTAGGAGAAGCAAGTACTACGAGTTGATGCTTCCTGCTCCTCCCCCTTTTCTCTCTCTCTCTCCTCTCTATAAAATCTAAAAAAAAAAAAAAAAAAAAAAAAAAAAAGCGGTGGTATATTTACATAGTGGAATAGTACTAAGCCATAAAAAGAAGGAAATCTTTCCCTTTGCAATGCATGGATGAACCTAGAGAGTATTATGCTAAGTGAAATAAACCAGTCAGAGAATGACAAGTACCATGTGATTTCACTGAAATGTGGAATCTAATGAATAAACAAACAGAATAGATACAGACTCATAGATACAGAGAACAGACTGACAGCTGTCAGAGGGGAGAGGTTGGGGGATTGAATAAAAAAGGTAAAAGGGGCCCTGGACAGATAGCTTGGTGGTCATCCTGATGCACATAGGTTCCTGGTTCAATCCCTGGTAAGGGCACATACAGGTTGATGTTCCTGTCTCTCTCTCTCCTTTCCTCTCCTGCTAAAATAAAACTTTAAAAAAGGTAAAATAATTAAGAGAAAAAGAAAACCTCATAAACAGACAACAGTGTGGTGATTACCAGAGGGATTGGAGTTTTGGGGCAATTAGAAGAGGGAATAGGGAGCTAAATGGTGACGGGCTGTGAACACAAATTATAACACACAGATGATGGATCACAGAATTGTACACCTGAAACCTATATAATTTTATTAACCAACATCACTCCCAATAAATTCAATTAAAAAAAATTAAGCCCTGGCTGGGGAGTTCAGTTGATCAGAGTGTTGTCCCAACATGCCGAGGCTTGTGAGTTCAATTCCTGGTCAGGGTACATACAAGAATCAACCAATGGTCCTGAAGTACAGAAGTTGCCGGTTCGATCCCTGGTCAGGGCACATAATACAGGAACAGATCAAAGTTCCTGTCTCTCTCTCTCTCGCCTACTCCCCTTTCTCTCACTCTAAAAAAGAAAACATCAATGAAATAAACATTAAGAATCAATTAATGATGGCATTAATGCATAGAACAACAAATCGATGTTTCTGTATTACTCTGTCCGACTTTCTCCCTTCCACTCTCTTAAAAAAATAATTAACAAAAAATTTAGCCTGATTAGGTGGTGGTGCAGTGGATAGAAGAGGGGTCGGGAAATGTTTTGGCTAAGAGAGCCATGAACGCCACATATTTTAAAATGTAACTCCATGAGAGCCATACAATGACCCGTGTACATTACGCATTATCCAATAAAAAAGTTGGTGTTGTCCCAGAGGACAGCTGTGATTGGCTCCGGCCACCCGCAACCATGAACACGAGTGGTAGGAAATGAATGGATTGTAATACATGAGAATGTTTTATATTTTTAACATTTTTTTTTATTAAAGATTTGTCTGCAAGCCAGATGCAGCCATCAAAAGAGCCACATCTGGCTCGCGAGCCATAGGTTCCCGACCCCTGGGATGGAGCGTTGGACTGGGGTGTGGAGGACCCAGGTTTGAAACCCTGAGGTCACCAGCTTGAGCAGGGGCTCATCTGGTTTGAGCAAGGCTCACCAGCTTGAGCCCCAGGTCAATGGCTTGAGCAAAGGGTCACTCAGTCTGCTGTAGCCACCCAGTCAAGGCACATATGAGAAAGCAGTCAATAAACGACTAAGGTGCCGCAATGATGAACTGATGCTTCTCATCACTCTCTCCCTTCTTGTCTGTCTCCCTATCTATCCCTCTCTCTGACTATCTCTCTGTCTCTGTCAAAAACAATAAATTTTTTTTAAAAAATTCAAAAGAGCCTGACCAGGCGGCGCAGTGGATAGAGTGTCGGACTGGAATGCAGAGGACCCAGGTTCAAGATCCCAAGGTCGCCAGCTTGAGCGCGGGCTCATCTGGTTTGAGCAAGGCTCACCAGATGGTGAGGTTGCTGGCTCGAGCAAGAGGTCACTCAGTCTGCTGTAGCCCCCCCCCAACCCCCCCCCCCCCGGTCAAGGCACATATGAGAAATCAATCAATGAACAACTAAGGAGCCGCAATGAAGAATTGATGTTTCTCATCTCTCTCCCTTCCTGTCTGTCTGTTCCTCTCTCTGACTTTCTGTCTCTGCAAAAAAAAAAAAAAAAAAATTCAAAAGATATTTTAAAAGCTAAATTCCTTCCATATATACCATGCAGTCTCTAAGATAATAAAAATAATAACATTCCTATAGCAACCTGCCTATTTTTAAAGTGTCGCTGCAAAGTCTCAGAGGCAAAACAACTCAGGGTTGATTCCAAATAATAATTGCTAATATTTATTGAGCATTTAGTACAGGTTAGAAACTTGGCTAAACCCTATGTTCATTACCACGTGTAATACATCAAATAATCTAGAGTAGTATGTGCAAGAGTATCCACTTGTCAGTACCTGGCACACTAATAAAAGCTCAGTAATGCTCAGTTGCTCCACGATGGAGGATTGGTACTTCTTCCATATTCAAATATGTGATTCTCAAGATAAAATACCAATTTGAAACTGCTACTACTTCATTGACTTTAAGACAGAATAGGGTTTGAACTCTAATGCAATGCTACCATTGTTTTCCATTATTCTAACCCTAAACGCATAGGAAAATACAGCAGCAACGGAAGCCACTGAGATGTGTGCACGTAGCAGAAAAGCATGCATGCATCCAATAACGTGCTATTATTGTCCCTTTGATATAACCTTATAAAAGAAACTTTGCATGTTTATTCATATAACTAATATCTGCAGAAATTATTTTTCCTGCCATCTCTGTTCATCTTTTCATTTCTATTTTTTGTTAGATTTAGCAATCACTGTTACCAGTTTTTCAGTCTTTCCAGAGATATTCTATGCCTATCCAAACTCATATATATCTTTTTTATTTTTTAGAGAGAAAGAGAGAAAGAGACTTCTGGAAGGGGGAGAGAGAAGTAGCAAGTTGTTGCTGCACCTTAGTTGTTCATTGATTGCTTTTTCATATGTGCCTTGACTGGGGGGCCCCTGGGGAGTCAGCAATCCCTTGCTCAAGCCAGCAACTTTCGGCTCAAGCCAGTGACCTTGTGCTTCAAGAAAGTGACCTTTGGGCTCAAGCCAGTGAGCCTGGGGTCATGTCTGTGATCCCATGCTCAAGCCAGAGACCCCATGCTCAAGCTGGTGAGCCTGCACTGAAGCCAGATGAGGCTGCGCTCAAGCCGGTGACCCTGGGGTTTTGAACCTGGGTCCTCAGCATACCAGGACGAGGCTCTATCAACTGGACCACTGCCTGATAAGGCAAGCTCATATATATCTTATGTGGGTCTTAAAAAAAAGTGAGAGGAAAAAAAATGTGAACAGAAATGGATAACATTTTTCTGAGCTTTCCTTTTATTTTCTTACTATATCTGGGAGTTCGTTCCACATTAGTATATAAACTGCTGCTTTGCTTTTTCTAGCGATGGCAAGTTACTCCTCCGAAAGGCTGGACTCTCATTGATTTTACTGTTATACTCTGGTTTCATGGATAGATAGGGAAAAGTACTTTTCTCTGCAGAATCAGTTTGAAGGTACTAAGAAGACTCATCCTGTCCATCTCTCCACATTATTGGGAGGGGGTCCTGGCCAGTAGCTCAGTTGGTTAGAGCAATGTTTTTCAACGGCAGGTTTGCTGACTGGTCCCTGGTACACAAAAGCGTTAACCACCCTGATGTTGCATGAAGGTTATAGACCCAGTGATCTCAGTCCAATTCGCTTATGCTTAGCGTGATTTCTACTTTAGCGGTCCCCAAAATAATTCAATTTTCACCAGTCCCCAGTGTAGAAAAGGATGGGTGTCCTCTGGACATGCTGAGGTTGCCCCTTCCAATCAACCAATGGCATGAATAAGTGGAACAAGTGCACGTTGCTCTCTGTGTCTCTACATTTCCGAACAAAAATAACAATAATAAAACGTTGGGAGAGAAAACCCCTTAATTAGAGACAATGGGGTACAATTTTTATGGTTCTGAGTCAGTGCCCAGAAGAGCCTTGGCGAAAAACAGCCAGGGGCGGACAGATGTCGCGGTCCGCCAAGACCCAACGCGAAAGTCCGGCCTCTCCCGCGGGCCTGCGGTCTAGCCCAGGAGCGGGTAAGCTCCACGGGTACACGCTTCCACCCTCCCGTCTGCGTGCGAGTGACAGGCTGGTTCTTCTTGCCACCTACTCTGTCATTAACCCCGCGCCGCAGCCACCTTTCGCAGGAAGCCTGCGCTGCCATTACTTAGCTCCGATTACCGCGCTCCCCAGGAACGGGAGAGCGTTTCGGCGTTCCCCGCCACCACAAAGGGAGCAGCCATCTTGTACGGCAAACACCTCCATTTCCGGGACGGCAGGCGACGTCAGTAAAAAAGGAAGGTGTGAGCCAACATACGCGACTCTCTCTCCCTCTGGCGGCCGGCCGGAGCAACGATGCCAACTTTGACCTGTTGGAGATTCTGCTTCCGGGTGGGCTTGGGCCGGGCCTTGACGTCGCGGGTCCCACGATGAACGACAAGCTGGAGCGACGCTAGAGTGAAACCTGAGCCTGCGCATTGCGCGAAGAGATGCTGTGTGACGGGTCCTGGGGATGGAGGGTTGGGGGGAAGGGCGGATGGGCGGATGGGGAAAGGAACCAGCATTTGTTAAGGGTCTGTTAAACCTCCCCACCACGAGGTGGGGCACTTCTTATTCCCTCCTACCGGTTTTCTGTAAATTCTGGGAGATTGTTACAGGTGTTTAGTTTTCAGATTATAATACCTGGTTGTTAATGAGGTTATGCATAACACTGGGGAACAATTTTTTTTTTCATTTTCTGTTGCATGAGGTTTTAGAACTGTTTCTATATATTTCTGCATCGTTGATTCCAAATCTGAAATTCGTTTTTTGGTGCACGCTCTAGTTTTTATGCAATTTTAATTTCTTTTTGTTACAGTTAATGGCATGCATTGGTTTTTAAATTGGAGTTAAAGGGCAACCACTCTTGGATTGAATATAACCACAAGGCAGTTAATGTTTTATAAACATCACTTTTACATAACTGTAGTTGTTTTTAAATGTAAAAAATAATTATCTGATAAAAAACACTCTCTTATTTTGTTTTAAGATTGAATCATGGCTTCTTCAAGTAGGCGTAAATGTAAGAATAGTCCTGACACCTTCTGTTATATGTGTGGCTGTTACACACTTCAGCGTCAAAGGCACAATATTTCATCATTTATGACACGTGCATATATTGCCTATTTTCAAGTTCCCCTTGGCGATCAAGACAAGAATTGGGCTTCTCATATTGTGTGTCATAATTGTGAGGAAATGCTTTGTGACTAGACAAAAGGAAAATGTGAAGGAATACCTTTTGGTATTCCCATGGTTTGACGTGAACCTAAGGACCACAGCAGTGACTGTTATTTCTGTCTGATCCATACAAAGGTCATCAGCAAGAAAAAATGGCATATGATCGTATATCCTAATATTCCTTCAGCAATACGACCTATCCCACACTCTGAGACACTCCCGGTTCCAGTTTTCAATGGTTTTATTTCTTCTAAGGACGAAGAAAGTGAACATGATGATCAAGTGTATTTTGACAAGATGCATGAGGAAATGGCTATAGAATCTGAAGGGTCTTCTTCTGATGCCAAGCAGTCATTAACCCCTCAGTAGTTTAACCAACCCGAATTGAATGACTTAGTAAGAATGACATAAAAATTGTCCTCAACTTTCTGAAGTATGAGGAGCATAAGGGGATCACTTGTGTGGATCTTAAAATGGTAAATTTCCTGCTAGGACAACAGAGAGGTTTCATGAAGTATCCTTGCTTTCTGTGTTTGTGGGACAGCCGAGCTCGGGGGAAACACTGGACACAGAAGGAGTGGCCGAAACATGAAGCTCTGGAAGTAGGGATGCAAAATAGTGTGTCTGAACATGTAGTTAATCGAGACAGGATCATTTTCTCCCCACTTCATATCAAACTTGGCTTAATGAAGCAGTTTGTTCAGGTTTTGAATAGAGAAAGTGAATTCTTTCAACATATTATTTCTGCTTTTCCTGCCTTATCTTTCTTTCTTTTTTTTTTTTTTTTTTTACAGAGGCAGAGATAGACAGGGACAGACAGGAATGGAGAGAGATGAGAAGCATCAATCATTAGTTTTCCGTTGTGCACCATGACTTCCTGGTTGTTCATCGATTGCCTTCTCATATGTGCCTTGACTGCAGGCCTTCAGGAGACTGAGCAACCCCTTGCTGGAGCCAGCAACGCCAGGTCCAAGCTGGTGAGCCCCTTGCTCAAGCCAGACGAGCCCGCGCTCAAGCTGGCGACCTCGGGTTCTCAAACCTGGGTCCTTCCACATCCCAGTCGGATGCTCTATCCACTGCGCCACCACCTGGTCAGGCCTGCCTTGTCTCTCGAGATGATAAAAGCAGGTGTATTCAATGGACCTCAGAGTCTAACCCTCATACGTGACGAAGAATTTGCCAGGAAGATGAATAAGGAGGAGAAAGCAGCATGGCAGTCTTTTGTGGCAGTTACAAAGAACTTCCTTGGCAACAAAAAAGCAGAAAGCTATGAACTCTGGTTCAAAGGATGCTGTTGGCTTTCCGCGATATTGGATGTAACATGAGCATTAAGATTCACTTTCTGAACAGTCACCTTGATAAGTTTCCCGAAAATCTTGGAGCTGTTAGTGATGAGCAGACTTCTGCTGGAGCATCAAACGAGATTGTCCTCAACAAGTACACAAACACAGGAGCTACAGATGCAAATTTTTGCCTGAATAGAATTTAAATAAGTTTTGCACAAATTTTTTTGATTAAAATAAGTATTTTAATATGTTCTGTTTTGAAATTGTAGACAAATTCTGATGCAATCATATCTTTTAGTGTATTAGTGTATTTACTGCATTATATAAATTATTATATTTTCACAAGGATGATGCCCAAGAAGACATTCTACTTCATTATGTTAAACTAAATGTTGACAATTTTACAATAAGATGAAAACCTAAAATCTTAAATTGCAAACAAACTGTAGCTTACAGAGAAAAACTAATGTCAGATTTGAGATCAGCACACTTGAATTAGGCAAGAACAAGTGTTTTTGTGGATGCAACAAAAATTTTGTTCCCCAGTGTTATTTTACTTTCTTCTCCAAAGAGGCCAGACCACACAACTTTATCCCTGACCTGTAAGTGGTGATGGGTTGTCTGACGGTGTTCTGGTACCACCTGGCTCTCTGCTTTCTTAGGACCTTGCCTGAGATTGGGCAGTTCTTGGAAGGCAGTTCTGGCACTGCCTCAGCCTGGCAGCTTGGTCTCCTGGGGAGTATTCCTACTTGTCAGGGTCTTCATAGGAAGAAGGACTGAATATATATATATATATATATACTTTTAAATATTTTATTTATTGATTCATTTTAGAGAGAGAGGAAGGGAGAAAGAGAAACATCAATCTGCTGTTCCACCTATCCATGCATTCATTGGTTGATTCCTGTATGTGCCCTGATGGGATCAAACCCGCGAACTTAGCATATCAGGAGGATGCTCTAACCAATTGAGCTACCCAGCCAGGACTTCACTATCTTCTGTAGTCACACTTCCAAAATCCATAGCACCAATTTCTTAAGAAGCTGCAAATAAACAGTGATTTGAGGAATCCAGAAAACATCACTTGCTCTACCTGCTTCAAAGCATCAATCAGGCCACCTTCCTGTTTCTGGAAATTGGATGCATTCAGGAGACCTCTTCTTCTTCTTTTTTTTTTTTTTGTATTTTTCTGAAGCTGGAAACGGGGAGAGACAGTCAGACAGACTCCCGCATGCGCCCGACCGGGATCCACCTGGCACGCCCACCAGGGGCGATGCTCTGCCCACCAGGGGGCGATGCTCTGCCCCTCCGGGGCGTCGCTCTGCTGCGACCAGAGCCACTCTAGCGCCTGAGGCAGAGGCCAAGGAGCCATCCCCAGCGCCCAGGCCATCTTTGCTCCAATGGAGCCTCAGCTGCGGAAGGGGAAGAGAGAGACAGAGAGGAAGGGGGGGGGGTGGAGAAGCAAATGGGCGCTTCTCCTATGTGCCCTGGCTGGGAATCGAACCCGGGTCCCCCGCACGCCAGGCCGATGCTCTACCGCTGAGCCAACCGGGTCAGGGCCAGGAGACCTCTTCTTTAAAGCGCAAACTTACCTTCATATCTGTTATCAATTCCCATGCTGGTTATAAGCACTCCAGAAGTGATAATGTTAAACATGTCATTTTTAAAAAATTTTTACTTTATTTATTTTAAAGAGGAGAGACGGGGGGGGAGGGGAGAGGAGCAGAAAGCATCAACTCTCATACGTGCCTTGACCAGGCAAACCCAGGATTTTAAACCAGCAACCTGAGCATCCCAGGTCAACGCTCTATCCACTGCACCACAACAGGTCAGGCTACACATGTTATTAAAGGCACATATGAGTCACAAGGTTTCATAATTATCATCATCGTCATCACAATCCTGGGTGAGAATCTAATTCCTAGGGAAGATGCTTTTTCTGTCTTTGGGAAATATACAAGGTTTGTTAACCCAGGTATGCAAATGAGCAGCTATTATTGCCTTATTGGGGAAGAAATGAAGTAAGGAAATGTACTTTTCTGTGACTAACAGATTGAAATTCTACAATATTGTCCTTAAAGTTATGAATGACATGTTAGAAAATACAAACCAAAAGAAGCAGGAACAGGCCCTGGCCGGTTGGCTCAGTGGTAGAGCATCGGCCTGGCGTGCAGGAGTCCCGGGTTCAAATCCCGGCCAGGGCACACAGGAGAAGCACCCATCTGCTTCTCCACCCCTCCCCCTCTCTTTCCTCTCTGTCTCTCTCTTCCCCTCCCGCAGTGAGGTTCCATTGGAGCAAGGATGGCCCGGGCGCTGGGGATGGCTCCTTGGCCTCTGCCCCAGGCGCTGGAGTGGCTCTGGTCGCGGTGGAGCGACGCCCCGGATGGGCAGAGCATCACCCCCTGATGGGCGTGCCGGGTGGATCCTGGTCGGGCGCATCGGGAGTCTGTCTGACTGCCTCCCCGTTTCCAACTTCAGAAAAATACAAAAAAAAAAAAAAAAAAAGAAAAGCAGCAGGAACATTATGACTTTGGTTTTCCCCCCACATAATAAATATAATTAATACTTTTTGCAGTTGTCTTTTAAATCAGATAGAAGGAAAAAAGCTACAAACGAAAAGTACATTTATGTTGTCTTTTAGATTTACCTAAGCATTTACTTCTATTGGTGCTCTTTATTTTTTTCATTTGTAACGAAGTTACTATCCAGTCATTTCAGTTTAGTGGGAAAGATTCTCATTCACATTTCCTGTATTTCAGGTCTGCTAGTAACAAATTCTCTCAGTTTTTGTTTATCCTGGAAAGTCTTTTTTTAAATTAAAAAGTAGTTTACTTACTGATTTAGAGATAGGGAGGAAGAAGGAGAGAGAAAAACATCAATTTGTTGTTCCACATTTATTGGCCGATTTTTTTTCTTCTTTTCCAAGAGAGAGGAAGGGAGATGGAGAGGCAGACTCCTGACCCGGATCCATCCTGCAACCCCTGTCTGGGGCAGATGCTCTGCCCACCTGGGGTCTTGCTGGCAAAGGCTTCACTAAGCCATCATCAGAGCCCAGGGCTGATGTGCTTGAACCAATTGGGCCATGGCTGCAGGAGGAGAGAAGAGGAGAGAGAGAGAAAGAAAGAAAGAGAAGAGAGGGGGATGGGTAGAGAGCAGATAGTTGCTTCTTCTGTGTTCCCTGACTGAGAATTGAACCTGGGAAATCCACACACTGGGCTAACGCTCTACCACTGAGCCAGCTGGCCAGAGCTGATTCTATTTATTTATTTATTTATTTATTTATTTATTTATTTATTTATTATTTTAGAGGAGAGAGAGTGTCTGAACGGTGGTGGTACAGTGGATAGAATGTCAAGGTGGGACACTGAGGTCCCAGGTTTGAAACCTCAATGTCACCAGCTTAAGCACAGGCTTGTCAGTTTGAGCACAGCGTTGCTGGCTTGAGCATGGGATGATCAAAATGATCTCAGAGTTTCTGGCTTGATCGTGGAGTCATCAACATGATCTCAGGGTTGTTGGCTTGAGCCTAAAGGTTGTAGACTTCAGAAAGGGGTTGTTGGCTCCCCCCACATCGAGGCCCATGTGAGACACAATCAATGAACAACTAAAGTGACTCTACTATGAGTTGATGTTTCTCATCTCATTCTCCATCCACTCTCTCCCTCTCTCCCCCTCCCTTCCTGTCTCTCTGCCCTCTCTCTCTCCAAAAAAAGAGAGAAGAGAGAGAGAAGAGAGAGAAACATCAATTCACCATTCCACCCATTTATGCATTTATTGGTTGATTCCTTTTTTTTTTTTTTTACACAGAGACAGAGAGAGAGTCAGAGAGAGAGATAGACAGGGACAGATAGGGTTGGAGAGATGAGAAGCATCAATCATTAGTTTTTCATTGTGACACCTTAGTTGTTCATTGATTGCTTTCTCATATGTGCCTTGACCGCAGGCCTTCAGCAGACCGAGTAACCCCTTGCTCGAGCCAGCGACCTTGGGTCCAAGCTGTTGAGCTTTTGCTCAAACCAAATAAGCCCATGCTCAAGCTGGCGACCTTGGGGTCTCGAACCTGGGTCCTAGGCATCCCAGTTCGACACTCTATCCACTGCACCACCACCTGGTCAGGCTATTGGTTGATTCTTGTATGTGCCCTGACCAGGGATCAAAACCTCAATATTGGTTCATTGGGAGGATGCTTTAACCAACTGAACTACCTGGCCAGGGCTGGGAAACTCTTACTCTCTCTTTTATTTTTATTTTATTCTATCATTATAATATATTACCTTAATTGATTTTGGATGTTAAACCAACCTTACATTCTTGAGAAAAGGCCATTTGACCATTGTGTATAATTATTATTTAAAACTTAGTATTTTTATTTATTGATTTTAGAGAGATGGAGGAGAGAGAGGAACATGGTTCTGTTTCTGTATGTGCACTGACTGGAGGTGGAACTGGCAACCATTGTGCTTTGGGATGACACTTTAACCAACTGACCTATCTGGGCAGGGCATTGTATATAATTATTTTTATATGTTTCTGCATTCTGTTTGCTAATATGTGTTGGGAACATATGCATACATATTATAAAAGGTATCAGTCTGTAGTTTTCTTCTCTTGCAATGTTTTTCTCTGGTTTTGGTGTTGATAATACTGGACTCATCAAGTGAGTTGAGAAGTATTCCTTCCTCTTCTATTTATGAT
Source organism: Saccopteryx bilineata (assembly GCF_036850765.1). Taxonomy (NCBI): domain Eukaryota; kingdom Metazoa; phylum Chordata; class Mammalia; order Chiroptera; family Emballonuridae; genus Saccopteryx; species Saccopteryx bilineata. The sequence goes on from NC_089500.1 coordinate 62,058,615, forward strand.
AAGAATTTAGGAAAAATTGGTACTAATTCTTCTTTATTTTTATTTTTTAGAAAGGGGGGTAGAGAGAGAGGGTGGAGAAGTGAGAGAGTGAGAAGCATCAACTCGTAATTGCTTCACTTTAGTAGTACATTGATTTCTTCTTGTACATGCTTTGACTGGGAGGATCAAGCCAAGCTAGTGACCCTTTGCTTAAGCCAGTGACCTGCTAGCTCAAGCTAGGCGTCTTGGGAATTAAGCCAGTGATCTTGTGCTCAAGCTGGCGAGTGCAACAAGTCCATACTCAAACTGGTGACCTTGGCGGTTTTGAATCAGGGACTACAGTGTTCCAGGTCAATGCTCTATCCACTGTATCACCACAAGTCAGGTGGTGCTAATTCTTTAATATTTGGTAGAATATACCAGTGAAACCCTGTGTCCCTAGGCTTTTTATTGTGGGTCATTTTTAAAACTTTAGTTCAATATCTTTACTTATTATAGGTCTATTCAGATTATCTATTTCTTCTTGAGTCAATTTTGGTAGTTTGTGTTTTCTTAGGGATTTATCCATATCATCTAGGTTGTATATTTTGTTAGCATATAAAAGTTCACAGTTTTCCTTCATAATCCTTTGTTTCTGAAAGGTCAGTAGTAATGCCTTCTCTTTCATTTCTAAATCTAACAGTTTTCATCTTCTCTCTTTTTTTCTTGTTTATTCTTTTTGTAGATTTGTCATGTTTGTTGAACTTTTCAAAGAACCAGCTTTTGGTTTGATTTTCTCAACATGTTTCTATTTCATTAATTTATCCTCTAATCTTTAATATATTCTTTTGTCTCTTTGCTGTTGGTTTAATTGGCTCTTTTATTAGTATCTTGTGTTCAGTGATGTGATCTTTCTTTTTTCTTAATGCAGATATTCACAGTTATACACTTCCATCTAAGCACTGCTATAGCTGCATCCCATGAATACAGCTTGTTTTCATTTTTATTTATCTGAAAGTATTTTCTAATTTCTCAGAAATGGTTGATAGTTTCTTATTTTTTTATTTGACCACTTTGAATGTGTTATCCCACTGCTCTATGTTCTCCATTGTTTCTGTTAAGAAGTTAGCCGTCGCCTAACCAGGTGGTGGTGCAGTGGGTAGAGCGTTGGACTGGGATGTGGACGACCCACGTTCAAAATCCCAACGTCACCTGCTTGAGCGCAGGCTCATCCAGCTTGAGTATGGGCTCACCAGCTTGAGTGTGGGACCACTGGCCTGAATATGCGATCATAGACATGACCCCATGGTCACTGGCTTGAGCTTAGAGTTCACTGGCTTGAAGCCCAAGGTTGCTGGTTTAAGCCCAAGGTCACTGGTTTGAGCAAGGGGTCACTCGCTCTGCTGTAGCCCCCCACCCCCCCACTGGTCAAAGTACATATGAGAAAGCAGTCCAGGAACAACTAAGGAATCACAACAGAGAATGTATGCTCCTCATCTCTCCCTTCCTGTCTGTCCCTATCTGTCCCTCTTTATGTCTCTCTCTCCATCTCCCCCCCCCCCAAAAAAAAAGTTTAGCTGTTAATCTTTTTGGAGTTCACTTGTTTAACTTTCAGCATTTTTATGCAATGTATCTGTTTGTGGACCTCTTTAAATTTATCCCACTGTGATTTTGCTGAGCTTCCTAGATGTATGTGCAAATTATTGTTTTTATTTATTTATTTATTTATTTATTTATTATTTTTTAACCTGACCAGGTGGTGGTGCAGTGAATAGAGCATTGGGCTGGGACACAGAGATCCCAGATTTGAAACCCCGAGGTCGCCGGCTTGAGCGCAGGCTCATCTGGCTTGAAGTCCAAGGTTGCTGGCTTGAGCAAGGGGTCATTCGGTCTGCTGTAGCCCCCTGGCCAAGGCACATATGAGAAAGCAATCAATGAATTACTAAGGTGCCACAATGAAGAATTGATGCTTCTCATCTCTCCCCTCCTGTCTGCTTTCCCTATGTGTCCCTCTCTCTGTCTCTCTCTCTCTCACAAAAGGAAAAAAATTTGAGAAATGGTCAGCCATTATCTCTTGGATTATATACTTTTTTCTGCTCCTGTCTCTTTCCCTTTTTCTTCTGGTGTGCCTATTATACGTATACGATATTTTGATGTGTTTAATGCTATCCTGTATTTCATTGAGGCTATTTTCATTTATTTTTATTCTTTTACCCCTCTCTTCTTTGGTCTGTATCTTTACTGATCTATGGTAAGTTTGCTTATTTATTTATACATTTATTTATCTATCGAGAGAGGCAGGGAGAGAGAGACAGGAACATGGCGCTGCTCCTGTTTGTGCCTTTACCAGGGAATCACATTCTTTTTCTTTATTATTAAAAAATTATTTATTGATTTGAGAGAGAGAGAGAGAAAAACATCGATTTGTTGTTCCATTTATTTGTACATTCATTGGTTGATTCTTTTCTTAAAATCTTTATGTATACCATATTTTTCGCTCCATAAGACACACCTGACCATAAGACACCTAGGGTTTTAAGGAGGAAAATAAGAAAAAAAAATATTCTGAACCAAATGATATGTTAAAATATTTAATTAAATACCATATTTTTCACTCTGTAAGATGCATGGCCATTTTCCACTCTACTTTTGGGGGGGAAAAAGTGCATGTTATGGAGCAAAAAATATGGTTTATATATTAGATTTTATTTATTCATTTTTACAGAGAGAGGAGAGAAAGAGAGAAAGAAAGAGAAGGGGGAGGAACAGGAAGCATTAACTCCCATATGAGCCTTAATCAGGCAAGCCCAGGGTTTCGAAATAGCAACCTCGGCATTCCAGGTTGATGTTTTATCCACTGCGCCACCACAGTCAGGCCTCTGGTTGATTCTTGTATGTGCCCTGGCCAGGGATTGAACCCACAACCTTGGTGTGTCAGGACAATGTTCTACCCAACTGAGCTGCCCAGCTAGGGCAAGTTTTTTTATTATCTTTTTTTTCTTTAATTTTATTTATTGATTTTTAGAGAAAGAGGAAGAGAGAGAGAGAGAGAGAGAGAGAGAGAGAGAGAGAGAGAGAGGAACACTGATCTGTTCTTGTATGTGCCTTGACCAGGGATGGAATTGGCAACCTCTGCATGTTGGGACAACACTCTAACCAATTGAGCTGGATATTCTTTATTCTTCCAGTTCAGATTCATTTTTGAGTTCTTCTAGTGAATTTTTTATTTCAGTACTTTTGGGCCTGACCAGGCGTTGGTGCAGTGGACAAAGTGTGAGACTGGGTGCGGAGGACCCAGGTTTGAGACCCTAAGGTTGCCAGCTTGAGTGTGGGCTCATCTGGTTTGAGCAAAAGCTCACCAGTGTGGACCCAAGGTCACTGGCTCAAGCAAGGGGTTGCTCACTCTGCTGTAGCCCCACGGTCAAGGCACATATGAGAAAGCAATCAATGAACAACTAAGGTGTCGCAATGGAAAACTGATGATTGATGCTTCTTATCTCTCTCCGTTCCTGTCTGTCTGTCCCTATCTATCCCTCTCTCTGACTCTCTCTCTGTCTTTGTAAAAAAAAAAAAAAAAGGACTTTTAGTACAGTAATAATATTGTACTTTATAAGTTTTATAACTTTAGAATTTCCATTTGGTTCTTTTTAATAATTTTATCTCTTTATTGATATTCTCCATTTGATGTGAAATTGTCATCATACATTCTATTACTCTTTTTTTTTTATGTGAGAGGAGGAGAGATAGTGAGACAGACCCACACTTGCACCCTGACTGAGATTCACCCAGCAACACCTGTATGGAGCCAATGCTCAGTCAACCAAGCTACTTTTTGTGCCAGATGTTGACATGCTCAGATCAACTGAACCATCCTCAGTGGCATGGGCCAACACTCCAACCATTCAAGCCTTTGGCTGTGGGAGAGGAAGCGAAAAGGGGGAGAGGGAGAGGGAGAGAAGCAGATGGTCGCCTCTTTTGTGTGTCCTGACCAGAAATCAAACCTGGGATGTCCATGCTCCAGGCCAATGCTCTATCCACTGAGAAAACTGTCCAGGGCCTCTTTTACTCTTTATTCTTGGTTTCCTTTAATTCTGTGAACAGGTTAATAATGACTATTTGTAGACTTATTTTGATAAAACCATCTGGTCACTCTCACAAGTAGTTTTGGTTGTCTACTTTTTTCTCTTCTGGTTATCATCTTTCTTTCTTTCTCTCTCTCTTTTTTTTGACAGAGATGGAGAAAGAGTCAGAGAGAGGGACAGATAGGGACAAATAGACAGGAAAGGAGGTGGGTGAGAAGCATCAATTCTTCATTGCAGCATCTTAGTTGTTCTTAGAATGCTTGTTCATTGATTGCTTTCTCATATGTGCCTTGACCAGGGGGGCTACAGCATAGCAAGTGGCCCCTTGCTCAAGCCAGCAACCCTGGGTTTAAGCCAGCGACCTTTTGGCTCAAGCCAGCAACCACGGGGTCATGTTTATGATCCTAAGCTCAAGCCAACAACCCCTCACTCAAGCTAGTGAGCCTGCGTTCAAGCTGGATGAGCCCACGCTCAAGCTGGTGACCTCGGGGTTTCAAACCTGGGTCCTCCACATCCCAGCCCAATACTCGATCCACTGCACCACTACCTGGTCAGGTCACACTGTTTCTTTTTTCTTTCCTTTTTTTTTTAGTGAGAAGGGGGGGAGGGAGTGACACACAAGGACAGACAGACAGGAAGGTAGAGAGATGAGAAGCATCAACTCATAGTTGCAGCTGCTTAGTTGTTCATTGATTGATTTCTCATATGTGCCTTGATGGGGAGGGGTACTTCAGCTAAACTAGTGACCCCTGCTCAAGCCAGTGACCTTGGGCTTCAAGCCAGCAACCTTTGGGCTCAAGCTAGCGACCATGAGGTCATGTCTGTGATTCCATGCTCAAGCCAGAGACCTCACGCTCAAGCCGATGAGCCTGCGCTCAAGCTGTAACTTGCAGTTTTGAACCTGGGTCTTCAGCATCCCAGGCTGACAATCTATCCACTGTACGATCACCTGGTCAGTCCACACTATTTCTTTTCATGCCTCATAATTTTTATTGGAAACTGAACATCTTAGGTAATGTATTTTAGTAAGGTGACCAACTTTTTTACAATTAAAAGGAGGACAAAAATAAATGGAAGGAAATAATATCATAAATAAATAAAAGAGGCTATTGCTTTGATAATGTCTGCTGGAGAAGAGGCAGAGAAAGAAGTTATGTTTGCAAAAAGAAATAAAAAGGAAAAAAGCAGCAGCAGGGATAGTACCGCCTCCATAGTGTTCAGGGCCCTCGCTGCGGTAACCTATGCTCCAAGGAGCAGTGCCAAGTGGCAACTCCTCATGCAGCTCCTGACACCTGCTCCCCCTTAGGCACCACCAATCCCAGGCACTCCTACCCTTATGTTGACTTGATGGTGTAAAGCACAGTAGGTTGAAAAGAGGGTTAGCATCTCTTATGCCAGCTACATAGCTACGAAATAGTGAGTGCATTTTTTTTTTTTTTTGTAATTTTCTGAAGCTGGAAACGGGGAGAGACAGTCAGACAGACTCCCGCATGCGCCTGACCGGGATCCACCCGGCACGCCCACCAGGGGCGACGCTCTGCCCACCAGGGGGCGATGCTCTGCCCCTCCAGGGCGTCACTCTGCCGCGACCAGAGCCACTCTAGCGCCTGGGGCAGAGGCCAAGGAGCCATCCCCAGCGCCCGGGCCATCTTTGCTCCAATGGAGCCTTGGCTGCGGGAGGGGAAGAGAGAGACAGAGAGGAAGGAGGGGGGGCGTGGAGAAGCAAATGGGCGCTTCTCCTATGTGCCCTGGCTGGGAATCGAACCCGGGTCCCCTGCACGCCAGGCCGACGCTCTACTGCTGAGCCAACCAGCCAGGGCCAGTGAGTGCATTTTGACCATTTCTTATTTTTCTCAGTAAATCAGTGGTTCATTGGGGGGTAGTAGTTTACAATCCTCTTATTGTAAATTGTACTAAATTTGTACTAATGATATGACCTATAAAATTGTATAGTCTGCCAAATACAAAGACTTGCCTTTTGTACTAAAGATCCGTTGTTGTGGAAATATTAATATAATATTTAATATTAACATTAAAATATTAATAGCCTTGTGATGTTGAAATCTTGGTTTAAATATTAGGAGATATGTAATGATTATTAATGATATCTTTTTATATGGTGTATAAATGTTCCACTTAATATCATTTCTGAAGCTGTTAAAGGGGTAAGGTCCAGTCTGCTCATGAGCATGTAGACCGTGGAAGCAGTTGTTCAATATTTGGTGACTAATATTACTGTTGATTAGCTTAACGGTGGAAAGGAGAAAATAGATGACAAATTGTGGGAGTAGAAACATTTAAGTTTTGTGCCCAAATTAAAAGGGCTAAAGGATGTGTACAGAAATCCATTTCTCTTGAGCTTTTTGGACATTATCTTTTATGGTGCATAAAGTTACAGCATAAATAAGGTATGTTTTCTTAGAATGTAAAAAGGTTGGCCTGACCTGTGGTGGCGCAGTGGATAAAGCGTCAACCTGGAAACGCTGAGGTCGCCAGTTCGAAACCCTGGGCTTGCCTGGTCAAGGCACATATGGGAGTTGATGCTTCTAGCTCCTCTCCCCTTTCTCTCTTTCTGTCTCTCCCTCTCCTCTCTAAAAAAAAAAAAAAAGAATAAATAAAAATAAATAAATAGAATGTAAAAAGGATTTATGATTAAGTAGAGTATAAGATTTATTTTATAAAGTATTGGTCATTTCAGTTGGTGCTTTTAACTAGATCTTTAGAATTTGAGGCATAAATGTAATAAGACATAGTTTAAATCCCTTTTTTTCCTAGCCTGACCTGTGGTGGCGCAGTGGATAAAGTATTGACCTAGAACTCTGAGGTCGCCAGTTCGAAACCCTGGGTTTGCCTGGTCAAGGCACATATGAGAATTGATGCTTCCTGTTTCTCCCCCCTTCTCTTTCTCTCTCTCTCTCTCTTCTTTCTAAAATGAATAAATAAAATCTAAAAAAAAAAGCCAGCATGGTTTCTTCTCATCCTCCTCCTCATCCCTCCATCTCTTCCTTGTGATTTAAAAAGAAAAGAAAAAAAATTCCTTTTTTTCCCCAAGTGACCTATAGAATTAGAAAGCTCAGAATTCGCTTTCTCGAGGAAGGCTCAAGCCCTAACAGGACTGTTAGAATCTGTACTGTACATACACTGCCCCACTTAGGACAAGCCAGACCACCTCAAGAAAATGTTTCTGGTTGCCTGGCCTAAGCGGGACCCTAACACCCAAGCAGGAGAGGAAATTTTGGACACTTTCCACCAGTTTCTGTTAGCCAAGATCAAGGAAGATACTAAGAAAAAGAACCATAAATTTGTCTAAGGTGTCAGAAGTTATTCAGGATCCTCAGAAGACCCCCTCAGCTTTCTTAGACTGTGGAAAGCTTACAGAGTCTATGCACCTCTAGACCCAGAGGTGCCAGAAGATACTAAGGCAGTCAGCTTAGCCTTTACATAGCATTCAGCTCTAGAAATTAGAAAGGAAATGTATTACAAAAATTAGAAAACTTCCTCAAGGTAAGTTTTTAAAAAGGTAGAAACATCAGCTGCTAAAAATAAAACAAAGTTAAGCATTTCGGAAGGGACATTGCTTTTCCCTCACTCACATAACTCTGTTTCGCCCCTAAGATGGCTGGTTTACCAAAGATGGGTAAGATTCCTGAAGGCAGGAACAACCTAAGACAAGCACAGTTGAAGAGGGGCCATCAGGAGAAGGCTTAAGAACTAACAAAGGTACCTAACCAGGCAGTGGTGCAATGGATAGAGCGTTGGACTGGGATGCAGAGGACCCAGGTTCGAGACCCGGAGGTTGCCAGCTTGAGCGTGGGCTCATCTGGTTTGAGCAAAAAGCTCACCAGCTTGGACCCAAGGTTGCTGGCTCGAGCAAGGGGTCACTCGGTCTGCTGAAGGCCCGTGGTCAAGGCACATATGAGAAAGCAATCAATGAACAACTAAGGTGTTGCAATGAGAAACTGATGATTGATGCTTCTCATCTCTCTCCATTCCTGTCTGTCTGTCCCTATCTATCCCTCTCTCTCTCTCTGTCCCTCTAAAAAAAAAAGATAAAAAAAAAGAACTAACAAAGGTGAGGCTCAAACCCTCACCCCAACAATGCAGGAGCCTGCTCCCCAGAAATAGTGGCCATCACCCACTGTCCAGAGCACCAAAAGGGGAGACTCCCTAGAAACTCAAGAAAAACCAAGCAGCTGCCTGACCTGTGGTAGCACAGTGAATAAAGCATCCACCTGGAATGCTGAGGTCGCTGGTTCAAAACCCTGGGCTTGTCTGGTCAAGGCAAATATGGAGTTAATGCTTCCTGCTCCTCCCTTCTCTCTCTCTCTCTCCTCTCTAAAATGAATAAATAAAGTCTTAAAAAAAAAAAAGAAATGAAAAACCAAGCAGCTGATGATACTGCCAATAAGGTAGCCCTAAAATCAGTGGGGTTTTAAGGAAATTTTAGTAACTTTACTAGAACCCTTGTTGCCAAAGGTTTTTTGCAACCAATTAGAAAAAGATTTTGCCAGCAGGAAAGGGATGACTAAGAATAAGAAGAAATAATTAGAAAAACCAGACTTAGAATCTATTGCAGAAGGCTTAATGTCAGACTGTTTAGTCTGTGCTCAAATAAATACTAAGCAAAGTAAAGAAATTATAAAGAGAAACAGGGAGAGAGAAACTGTTCCAGGTAAACATTTAGAAATAGATTTTACTCAAGTAATGACACCTTTCCAGGATAGGTAGAAGTTTTTCTTACTAGAAATGAGACCACAGTAACAGTTGTTAAAAAATTGTTATATGGGACATCAGAGTAATGGCGCGGTAGGAAGCGATACTGATAAATCTCCCCCAAAACTCAAGAAGATCTTCAACCAGAAACAGAAAAACCTATCCTTGGAGCCTCCAGATGTTTCGCAATACACCCGAAGGTATGGTCCAGCGACAAAGAACAACAAAACCAAAAAACAAAACCACAAGTAAAAGCTCCAAGAAGAACACAATAAAATCAAATTTAAACTGTGACAACAACAAAAAGAAAGGGGGGGGAGGAGAGGATGGAGATTAACAGTAGCAAAGGACGATGGAGTGCAAAAGTACTCACAAAATAGTGCACTACAATGAACAGGGTAGGAACCCTTTTCATTACTTAAAGGTAACCACCATTGAAAAAACCACCACAGAAGCACATGATTTAAAAAAGATAGCAACAGAGGAAAGATGTATGGAATACAACCAAATAAAAACAAAAGATAGAAAAATGAAAGAGAAGGAAAAAATTTGTTATATGAAATTATTCCCAGATTTAGCTTGCCCATTAATATTGGGTCTAATGATGGACCTGCATTTGTATCCAAGATCTCACAGCTAGTAGGAAAGGCACTCAATATTAATTGGAAATTACATTGTGTTCAAAAGTTCAGGGCAGGTAGAATGCATGAATCGAATCTTAAAGGTAACTTTAACCAAATTTGTTTTTAAAACTGGTGAAAAGTGGCCCACCTTACTTCCCTTAGCCCTCCTTAGGGCGAGGTACACTCCCTACAGCAGGGGTAGTCAACCTTTTTATACCTACTGCCCACTTTTGTATCTCTGTTGGTAGTAAAATTTTCTAACTGTCCACCGGTTCAACAGTAATGGTGATTTATAAAGTAGGGAAATAGCTTTACTTTATAAAATTTATAAAGTAGAGTTATAGTAACTTAAAGCATATAATAATAATTACCAAGTACTTTATGTCAGATTTTTGCTAAGTTTGGCAGAATAAATCTTTATAAAACAACTTACTATAGTTAAATCTATCTTTTTATTTATACTTTGGTTGCTCCGCTACCACCCACCATGAAAGTTGGAATGCCCACTAGTGGGCGGTAGGGACCAGGTTGACTACCACTGCCCTACAGGGAAGGATTCACTCCTTTTGAAATAATGTTTGGAAGACTCCCTTCCTTACTACCAAAACTCAGAGAAGAAATAAAAGCTGAGTTAAGTAACCACTCCTTCCTTAAGTACTTACAGGGTCTACAGATTACTCAGCAGTCTGTCCAAAAGACTGTCCAAGAGGCGCTTCCAGCACTGCCAGGAGATCTGGTACATTTTTTTCCAGCCTGGGGATTCAGTCTGGGTAAAAAAGTACACTACCCAAGGACTGACTTCCACGTAGATGGGTCCACACACCGTGATTCTGACCATTCCCACTGCTGCCAAAGTAGAAGGCGTACCCGCCTGGGTCCACCACATTGGTTGAAGCCTGTAGCCCCAGTGGAGACACCCTTGTGGACAGCGGAGATTGACTACCCCAACCCCTGTAAGTTGACCCTGAGAAGGACAGCATGCCCTGCTCCAGCCACAAACTGTAAGCTTGCTGGTCCATGGATAACTGATACCTGAGGAAACTCACCCAGGAACTCCTTTGAATTAGACTTTGGGGAGGGAGGGAAACTGAGGTAAAGGGAAGTCAGAACAAGTTGTCTTAAGGTTTGATGCATGTACTGCTATGAGTCATACAGAAGGGAGATATAAGTCCCTTTGCTAGAAGGGAAGCTACAAGGTAAATGAAAAATATATATGTGCTTATAGCTACCCCTATAAAGTAACCTATAAATATTAGATACTTAGAGGGAGGACACTTTCAATTTTTTTTTTTGTATTTTTTTTTTGAAGTTGAAAACGGAGAGGCAGTCAGACAGACTCCCACATGCGCCCGACCGGGATCCACCCGGCATGCCCACCAGGGGGCTATGCTCTGCCCATCTGGGGCATCACTCTGTTGCAACCAGAGCCATTCTAGTGCCTGAGGCAGAGGCCACAGAGCCATCCTCAGCGCCCAGGCCATCTTTGCTCCAATGGAGCCGTGGCTGTGGGAAAGGAAGAGAGAGACAGAGAGGAAGGAGAGGGGGAGGGGTGGAGAAGCAGATGGGCGCTTCTCCTGTGTGCCCTGGCCGGGAATCAAACCCGGGACTCCTGCATGACAGGCTGACGTCCTACCACTGAGCCAACTGGCCAGGGTGAAGGAGGACACTTTCAAAAAGAAGTATACCTTAAAGAAAAATTACTTATTGCCAGCTTGATTGTCACTAAAGGTTAAGATTTTTATTTTATTTTATTTATTGATTTTTTAGGGAGAGAGAGAGATAGAGAGAGAGAGAGAAGGGGGAGGAGAAGGAAGCATCAACTCCCATATGTGCCTTGACCAGGCAAGCCCAGGGTTTCGAACCGGCAACCTCAGTGTCCCAGGTTGATGCTTTATCCCACTGCGCCACCACAGGTCAGGCTAAAGGTTAAGATTTTTAAAATTAAGAGTTCTGACTAGAAAGGAATTGTATGGTTTTGATAATAAAAGGTATAAAGTGTAGAAATACTTTTGAAAGAAAAAGGAAGAAAGTAAGTTGTTCTGAAAGCCAGTTATTTGTGAATAGATAAGAAAGTTTATAAAAATTAAGGGTTCATGCAAGTTGCAGAAGTACAGGTTGTAAGAGATTAATCAGTAGCATTTGTTTCCTCAGTAGACTGTATTACTGTTAATGAAAACATCAAGTCTACCTGTTAAATATGAACAAAAGGCATCACCCTTTCTGTTGCATGTTATAGGCTGATGTTCCTACTTACAGGATCTGCAGATCACTAATCCTAGCCTTAACTTTAGGCCCCTGCCTACTCAACAGCCTCATGCATCTCATCATAATGAGTCAAGGATTTGACCCATGATATAAAACCAGTGGGGAATGTGATAAGGTGCTAAGGAACTGTAAAACTTAGTATTATCAATGCCATTTTAAAGAGGAAAAGTCAGGCTTCTTACCCCCTCTTTTCTGTAGAGAATGGAAAGGGAAGAATGCAGGAGCTTCCTGGCTTACAGGACAACTGGGTCACCTAGTCATATGTTGGTCAAATAAGTTTGTAAATATGATATATATGTTTGCTTGCTTATAGTTTGCATTGGGTGTGGGGGACAGGCTGTAAGTAGGCCAGGTCATTATAGCCTAAGGCTTAGTGTTTTTTTTTTAAAGGTTTATAAATGTCTTTGATATTTATTTATTTATTTTTAAAAAGACTTTATTTATTCAATTTTCAAAGAGGCGAGAGAGAGAGAGAGAAGGAGGAGGAACAGGAAGCATCAACTTCCCATATATGCCTTGACCAGGCAAGTCCAGGGTTTTGAACTGGCGACCTCAGTGTTCCAGATTGACGCTTTATCCCACTGCGCCACCACAGGTCAGGCCCTAAGGCTTAGTTTTAACACTAAGCTTTTCCCTACACCCTTGACGGTTGCATGATGTGGGATGGTACACTCTCATGAAGAATCTCATTATGCCTCAGATAAGTGACTTTGTATCAGAGACTTCCTTATTTGTATATTGGATTAAAGGTTTTGATTTCTATACTATAAAATGGGGCAGAGGAGCCCATGCTGCAGGAGAGCAGAGAATGGCCACATGGAGGGAAGGAGAAGCCAGTTAGTGCAGAGTTTGTACAGAGAGAGGAAGATGGGGAACAGAGGTGAATAAGGCTGGTGAAGTAGAAATCTTTGATTCTAGGAAACTTGGATACGTCAGTGGCTTTGAGAGCCCTGAATGGAAAGGAAAGTGTTTTCTCTCTGTGTGTATTTCTTGCCCGCTGGGTGCAAGCTAGGATTAAAGCTAATGGCCCACCAGTTCTTGGCTCTGTTGTTTCATTACCGTCTGTCCGAATCAAATTCAAACCTGCATGGGCCAGGTGGCTGTGATGGTGGCCGTGGCTACTGACTTTACATCATAGTTCAGTTAATTCCTAGAATTCTCTGAAAGGGTGTGTGGGGCCACTTGACACACAGAGCAAAGAAGATAAATTTATCTAAAAACCTTTGAAAACAATGTTTATGTACCTTAATCAAGAATTCTTATACTTGGACTCACCCTAAAGTCATGAGAGTAACGTATACCTCTAGACCAGGGGTAGTCAACCTTTTTATACCTACTGCCCACTTTTGTATCTCTGTTAGTAGTAAAATTTTCTAACAGCCCACCAGTTCCACAGTAATGGTGATTTATAAAGTAGGGAAGTAACTTTATTTTATAAAATTTATAAAGCAGAGTACAGCAAGTTAAAGCATATAATAATAATTACTTACCAAGTACTTTATGTTGGATTTTTGCTAAGTTTGGCAGAATAAAAATTTATAAAACAATTACTATAGTTAAATCTATCTTTTTATTTATACTTTGGTTGCTCCACTACCGCCCACCATGAAAGCTGGAACACCCACTAGTGGGCGGTAGGGACCAGGTTGACTACCACTGCTCTAGACAAAGGGATTACAAGCCCCTCCTTACCCACTGCAACCAGAATGTGATTTGGTCTATAAAATCAGCCACGGAATTGTAGGGACTCTCTACATGATTTGGGATTGTGCCCCGTGTAGCTAGCTGGCTAATTAATAAACTCCTCAAAAATTCATCTGGACTTGGTGTCTCTATGTAACCGCAGATTAAAATACAGTACTTTACAACAAAGGGACAGTGGAAGCAGAAAGTGGTGGATCATTCCCTTTATTAGAATCTTCTAAGGGCAAAGTAGCAAGCAGGCAGGGAAGACCACTTCCCTCTCACTCAGGGCTCCCAAAGCCCGACTCCCTCTGGCTGCACCGTACAGACAGGTCCCCTAAGGTGATCAACTTTTTTACAATGTAAAGGAGGACAAAAATAAATAGAAGAAAACAGTATCGTAAATAAAAGAAACATTTTATTCATTGCAACAATAATACACTATAATGTGAAAAATGCATAATAAAAACAATATTTTATATTGTAATTATGCTTACATGCTTATTAATTTTTTTTTTTTTTTTTTTTTTTTTTTTAACAGAGGCAGAGATAGACAGGGACAGACAGACAGGAACAGAGAGAGATGAGAAGCATCAATCATCAGTTTCTCGTTGCGCGTTGCGACTTCTTAGTTGTTCATTGATTGCTTTCTCACATGTGCCTTGACCGTGGGCCTTCAGCAGACCGAGTAACCCCTTGCTGGAGCCAGGGACCTTGGGTCCAAGCTGGCGAGCTCTCTGCTCAAGCCAGATGAGCCCGCGTGCGACCTCGGAGTCTCGAACCTGGGTACTTCCGCATCCCAGTCCGACGCTCTATCCACTGCGCCACCGCCTGGTCAGGCCCATGCTTATTAATTTTTAATAATTGTAAGAAAAAAGTACTCATTTAGATACAAACACGTCACATCACACTCAATGGATCGACTCTGCATCGATCGAATAAGGACATTTACAGATTAGTCTTCCAATATCAAAAAGGAGGACATGTATGTAGGAGGACACTTTTCCAGGGAGGACGGAATTTACAAAAGAAGGACTGTCCTCCCTAAAGGAGGAAGATTGGTCACCTTAAGGTCCCCCACACGCCTCAGCAGGCAGGGTTCCCAAGCCCATCAGCACTCTCTCAGTCTCTCTGCACTCACTTTAGCCAAAAACTGGCTGGGGAAAACCCCCCTTCTCAATCAAACATTAGCATACACTGGCCCTTCCCAATTCTTAATTTGCAATTTGATGCCCTGAGGGCAGGCACTCATAGCCTTCCATAGACTATACACATAAGGCATTGCCGCAATGCAAGTAGCAAACAAAAAATATTTATTTACCCAACACTAGGCTTTCACTTTCTGAACTTGTTTTAAATTTTATTATCTAAAGGAGCAGAAAGGCCAGTGTTATTGAAAGGGACAAATGACAGACTTGGCAGGGGATAGTTCTTATAAGAATTAGATTAAATTCAGAGCCTGCAATCAGGCGCCAGCAGGCTGCCCGTTGCCCTGGAGACGGGGTCCTTCCTTCCTGGGGTGCCGCCACCTTGTGGCGCCAGTCGGGGCCAATGAGCGGCTGCGCGGTGGCTGGAGGCAGGGCGGTGGCACTGGGCGGCCTGTGGCTCCTCATGGTCCGGGTCATGGAAGTCCGTGCCTCCCCGCTGCTTGCGCTCTTGCTGCTCGGGGTCTGGGCCCAGGCGCCAGGTAGTGCCTCTGCCGATGCACCGCCGCTGGTCAACGAGGACGTGAAGTGCACGGTGGACCTGAGTAGCCACCTGGCCAAGGTGACTGCCGAGGTGGTCCTGGCACACTCGGGTGGCAGCTCCACCTCCCGCGCCACCTCCTTCCTTCTGGCTTTGGAGCCGGGCCTCGAGGACCGGCTGGCACACCTCGGCGTGCAGGTGAGTGAGGCGGGCCTCGGTCGCGCCAGATGCCCGTCAGACCCCGCGGCCCTCCGCCTCCGAGGAAGCGTGGAGCGCTGGCGCTGGGCTGGCGGCCCCGGCTCGGGACACGTCAGCGTAGCGTGCTGCGCGGGGCCGCGACTCCGGCTGGGAGTCCTGCGGGCGGCGTGGCGCGCGCCGCCGACCCGGCACCTAGCATCCCACTCGCCCTGGGGAACGGCGATTACCGCCTCGGCCGCGGGCTTCCGGGCCTGCCAGTCTCATTTCTTAACGCGGGAGCCCGCCTGGAGGATGAATGAATGTTAAAATTTAATCTCTTTCATTCAGTACCTGGTACTTTGTAGGTGCTTTTTTTCCCTAGACTTAATTTAATACGGTCGGGAACGTAATAGGGAGCCTTAGCCGGGTTGCTTTAGTTGATGGGAGGGTCGTCCCCAGTATTGCAAGATTGCAGGTTCCTTGCTGTCGGGGTACAGGCAAGAATCAACCACGGAATGCATAAAGTGGAACTACAAATCCTTGTCTCTCCCTCCCTTTCCCTTCCCCCCTCTCTATGAAATCAATCAATAAAAATAGTAATAAAAAAGAAACGCAATATGAGTAGGTTCCGTGTTTAATTTTGTAATCATTTGAAACCATTGTTAATATAACACTTTTAAAAAAAAACTTTTCTTGTGTCTTTTTTGTTGTTGGTTTTACAGCGAAAAGAGAAAGGAGGTGGGAAGGGAGTGGTGTGTGCCTTTCCCAGGCAAGCCCAGTGTTCCCACTCGTGACTTCATAGTCCCAGCTCCAGGCTTTATCCACTGTGCTACCGCTTGTCAGGCGACATAACACACTTAAGGTCGCTAATAAATGGGTTTTAAAATGTCATCATTCTTTTAAGTTTTAAAAATTATGCAAGGAATAAAAGCTTGTTTAAAGTGTACAGAAAAAGTCCAGTTCTCTACCTTCTCCCTTCTGATTCTCACTCACACTTCAATTCACACGTTTGCTTGTTTACTTCCAAGTATTTCATTTACTACTTTTTTTTTTTTTTGAGAGAAACGAGGAGAGAGATAGGAACATCAAGTTGCTCCTGTATGTACCCTGACCAGGGAATCAAACCCGCAACCTCTGTACTCTGGGACCAGGCTCCGTAGTGGTTCTCAACCTGTCTAACGCAGTGACCCCGCAGTACAGTTCCTCATGTTGCGGTGACCCCAAACCAAAAAATAATTTTGGTGGCTACTTCATAACTGTAATTTTGCTACAGTTATGATTCGGAATGGAAATACCTGATATGCATTATGTATTTTCCGATGGCTTTAGGCGACCCCGCTGGGGTCGCGACCCACAGGTTGAGAACTACTGAGGCTCCAACCATCTGAGCTATCCTGCCAGGATGCATTGAATACTTTTGTACAACTCTCAAGAGAAGAAAATGTTGGCTTTGGGAATAGGGGGAATATACAACGACAGGGCTTTATTTTTTATTGCCTTTTTTTTGACAGAAAGTTGGAGAGAGGGACAGATAGGGACAGACAGGAAGGGAGAGAGAGGCATCAATATGTTGCAATAGCCTGACCTGTGGTGGCGCAGTGGATAAAGTGTCGACCTGGAAATGCTGAGGTCGCCGGTTCGAAACCCTGGGCTTGCCTGGTCAAGGCACATATGGGAGTTGATGCTTCCAGCTCCTCCCCCCCTTCTCTCTCTCTGTCTCTCCTCTCTCTCTCCCTCTGTCTCTCCCTCTCCTCTCTAAAAAAAAAATATATATATATATATATATATATATATATATATATGTTGCAATACTTTAGTTGTTCATTGATTGCTTTCTCATATGTAACTTGATGGGGGAGGGCTACAGCTGAGTGAGTGACCCCTTACTCAAGCCAGCAATCATGGGGTCATGTCTATGATCCCATGCCTAAGCTAGCGACCCTGTGCTCAAGCTGGTGAGCCTGTGCTCCAGACGGTGACCTAGTTTGTGTGTGTGTGTGTGTTTTTCCAAAGTTAGAAGTGGGGAGGCAGTCACAGACTCCCGCATGCACCCTACAGGGATCCACCTGGCATGCCCACCAGGGGGCGATGCTCTGCCCATCTGGGGCATTGCTCCTTTGCAGTTGGAGCAGTTCTAGCTCCTGAGGCGGAGGCCATGGAGCCATCCTCAGTGCCTGGGCCAACTTTGCTCCAGTGGAGCTTTAGCTGTGGAAGGGGAGGAGAGGGAGAAGAAGGAGAAGGGAAAGGGTGGAGAAGCAGATGGGCACTTCTCCTCTGTGCTCTGACTGGGAATTGAACCCAGACTTCCACACTCTGGGCCAACGCTCTACCACTGAGCCAACTGCCAGGGCTGACCTTGGGGTTTTGAACTTGGGTTGTCTGCATCCCAGGCTGATGCTCTGTTCATTGTACCAGTGCCTGGTCAGGCAAGGTGTAGGATTTTACTGCAGGTGAGGAATCTGTAATCTGGGATGCTAAGTTGTTTAACACCTTATGTGAGGGTTTTTTTTTAATCTTTTTAAAAAAAAATTTTTTTTTTACAGAGAGAGTCAGAGAGGGATAGATAGGGACAGACAGGAACAGAGAGAGATGAGAAGCATCAATCATCAGTTTTTTGTTGCGACATCTTAGTTGTTCATTGATTGCTTACTCATATGTGCCTTGACCGTGGGCCTTCAGCAGACCAAGCACCCCTTGCTCAAGCCAGCGACCTTGGGTCCAAGCTGGTGAGCTTTGCTCAATCCAGATGAGCCTGCGCTCAAGCTGGTGACCTCAGGGTCTTGAACTTTGGTCCTCCGCATCCCAGTTCGATGCCCTATCCACTGCGCCACCGCCTGGTCAGGCCTTATGTGAGGTTTTAAAGTGGTGAGTGAATCAGAGTGTAAGCTAGGTTAGGTTCAGACTTTGTATGCATTCTTTTTTTTTTTTGACAGAGGAACAAATAGGGACAGATGGGGAAAGGAGAGAGATGAGAAGCATCAGTTCTTTGTTGTGGCATCTTAGTTGTTTGTTGATTGCTTGTTCATTGATTACTTTCTTATATGTGCTTTGACGGGCGGGGGGGGGGGCTACAGCAGAGCGAGTGACTCCTTGCTCAAGCCAGTGACCTTTGGGCTCAAGCGAGTGACCATGGGTCATGTCTGATCCCGCGCTCAAGCCAGAGACCTTGGGGTTTTGAACCTGTGTCCTCCACGTCCTAGTCTGACGCTCTATCCATTGCGCCATTGCCTGGTCAGACTGTATGCATTCTTCACAGCCCCACATTACCTCTTCTGGCCTGGATGGCTATAACATAAGGTTTTGTTGGGGGTACAAGACCTGTATTCGCATCACCAGATATGTTCAGAATTGCTTGTTGATTTTGTAGTACAACAAAACATTTCAATGGATATACGGGCTGCTTTATACCCCTTTCCTAATCAGAGATATAACTGATGATACATGCATCACAGAGGCTGTGTATTTTCCAACAATTGATTTAGAAGATTTGTTGAAGTTACTAGAAATTTTCTTTTTCTTTAAGAGAGAGAGAGAGAGAGAGAGAGAGAGAGAGAGAGAGAGAGAAAGACAGACAGGAAGGGAGACAGATGAGAAGCATCAGTTCTTCATTACAGCACCTTAGTTGTCAATTACTTTCTCATATGTGCCTTGACGAGGGGGCTCCAGCCAAGCCAGTGACCCTTTTCTCAAGCCAGTGATCTTGGGCTTTAAGCCAGTGCCCATGGGGTCATGTCTATTATCCCATGCTCACGCAAGCGACCCCGTGCTCAAGCTGGTGAACCTGCACTTAATCTGACGACCTCGAGGTTTTGGACCTGGGTCCTCAGCGTCCCAGGCTGATGCTCTTTTCCACTGTGCCACTGCCTGGTCAGGTGAGAAATTTTTTAATAGTCACCCTACTAGAGAAGAAACAGAAAATTATTCTGGTATTCTGATTGCAGTAGCTTATTCTGGTATTCATTTTGTAAGCTTCTGAAGTTGGATTCCAGTCACAACTGAAACCGAGTTCAGAAAGGCCTAGAGAGCTTTTTTTTTTTTAAATTATTTATTTATTCATTTTTTAGAGAGGAGAGGGAGAGACAGAGAGAGAGGGAGAGAGGAGAGACAGAGAGAGAGAGAGAAGGGGGAAGGAGCTGGAAGCATCAACTCCCATATGTGCCTTAACCAGGCAAACCCAGGGTTTTGAACCGGCAACCTCAGCATTTCCAGGTCGACGCTTTATCCACTGCGCCACCACAGATCAGGCCTAGAGAGCTTTTAATTAGCCTCTAGGCTAATTCATTAGCCTCAGCTTAGTTTTCTGCTTAGTTCTTAGTCTCAAAAAGAAAAGATATTTTTTCAGTGTATTACCTTTAATCCTATATGATTGATTTTAGAGAGTGTGAGGAAGGGCTGGAGGGAGAGAGAGATATTGAGACGAGACATGAGTTTGTTGTTCCACCTATTTATGTATTTATTGGCTGATTCTTTTATGTACCCTGACCTGTGGTTGAACCTGCAACCTTGACCAGATGGTGCTCTAGCCAACTGAGCTATCCGGCCAGGGCTGTTTCTCTGTCTTTATTTCTTCTTTTGTGAAAGATGAGTTAAAATGTGAAATGAAGAGTAGAATTACAAATTAGATCCAATTCCAGAACCAAGATGAGAGATGATATAGATTAAGGCAGTGCTGGCATTCAAATAATTTAACAACCCATTCTCTGCTCTAATGATTGTTTTAAGTATAAAAAAATGACATACTGCAAGGTAATTTATTATTTTATGCATTTAATACTTAAACAAGAACAATAAAAGATGTACATAAAACTAGATTGTTATGAGTTTTCAAATATTAATGAAAAATATTAAATAATACCTGACAAAAAACAATAGAATTGTTATTTAAGATATTTTCATATTGGTTTTTCTTAATTTTTCTGAAGTTAGAAGTGGGGAGGCAGACAGACAAACGCCTGCATGCACCTGACTGGGATCCACCCGGCATGCCCACCAGGGGGCAATGCTCTGCCCATCTGGGGCATTGCTCCACTGCAACCCGAGCCATTCTAGCGCCTGAGGCGGAGGCTGTGGAGCCATCTTTAGCGCCTGGGCCAACTTTGCTCCATTGGAGCCTTGGCTGCAGGAGGGGAAGAGAGAGATAGAGAGAAAGGAGAAGGGGAAGGGTTGAGAGGCAGATGGGTGCTTCTCATGTGTGCCCTAACTGGGAACTGAACCCAAGACTTCACATGCCAGGCAGACAATTTACCACTCAGGCAACTGGCCACGGCCTCTGTATTGCTTCTTGATTGACATCCTTACTTGCAATTTTTTTCTCTTATAGACGAATGAACATTACTATGAGCACTTAGAATACACTGTTGTGCAGATGAACGTTAAAAAAGAGTAAGGAATGTAAATTTATGATTTCTACACTGGGTGGCTGCCCAGGCGCCCACCTTAGTGAGAACCCTGATTACAAGTGCCGTTTTAACAACCAGTTCGTGGAATTCAACAAAAAATTCGGTATCGGTTCTGTCATACTGCTGTGACCTGGCAGAATCCCATCACTGGATTAAGGCATTAGCATTGTGGCTAGAGAAGGAAAAATGCGAGATATAATAGACTGAAAGGCAGTGGAATCTATAGTATTTGATGACATGTTGAGTGTAAGTGGTAGAGTGTAAGGAAAAGTGAAGTCTTTAGTTCAGGTGGCTGGGTAATATGTTAAAAGGTTTATGAACCTCTAAGCTGGTAAAGTACAATAAACTGATTAAATATATATGTAAAAAATACACTAGAAGGAAGTATTTAAGATTAACAATGGTAATCAGTAAGTGATGCAATTATAGATTATATTATTTCTTTTATTGGATATGTCAGTATTTTTCAAATTAAAAAATTAATAACTTTTAGAACTAGGAAAAATACAATAAATATTCCTTTAATAACTGCAAGTGAGCCTGACCAGGTGATGGCACAGTGTATAGAGTATTGGCCTCGGATGCTGAGGACCTAGGTTTGAAATCCCAGTGTTACTGGCTTGAGTGTGGGCTCATCTGGCTTGAGTGTGGGCTAATAGACATGACTCCATGGTTGCAGGCTTGAGCAGAGGGTCACTAGCTTGGTTGGAACCCTGCCCCCTATCAAGGCACCTATGAGAAAGCAATCAATGAACAACTAAGGTGTCACACTCTGAGTTGATGCTTCTCCTCTGTCTCCCTGTCTGTCTTTATCTCTTTCTCTCTCTGTCTCTGTCTCTCTTACTAAAAAAAGAAAAGTTCAATTTTTAAAAAGATCTAGTAGTACCTGAGCAGGTGTTGGCACAGTGGATAGAGCGTCAGACCAGGATGCAGAGAATCCTGAGGTCACAGGCTTGAGCACGGACTCATAGACATGACCCTATTGTCGCTGGCTTGAGCTCAAAGGTCACTGGCTTGAGCAAGGGGCCACTTGCTCTGCTGTAGCCCCCACCCCCATCAAGGGACATACTGTTTGAGAAAGCTATCAATGAACAACTAAGGATCCACAACAAAGAGTTGATGCTTCTCATCTCTCTCCCTTTCTGTCTGTCTGCTCCTATCTGTCCCTCTCTCTGACACTCTCTCTGTCTCTGTCTCACACACACAAGAATAAAGGTCTGGTAGTTTAAATACTTTAATGTGGACATTCTGAGGCTGTTGGTTAATTATTGACTCAAAATTTAGAGGCCAGCCTGACTGGTGTTGATGCAGTGGATAGAGCGTCAACTTGGGACGCTAGGTCCAAGGTGTGAAACCCCAAGGTTGCAAGCTTAAGTGTGGGATCATCAACAGGATCCCAAGGTTACTGGCTTGAGCAAGGGTCACTGGTTTGTCTTGAGCTGCCCAGTCAAGGCATTTATGAGAAGCAATGGCCTGACCTGTGGTGGTGCAGTGGATAAAGTGTTGACCTGAAATGCTGAGGTCACAGGTTCAAAACCCTGCACTTGTCTGGTCAAGGAACATATGGGAGTTGATGCTTTCTGCTCCTCCTTTCTTTCTTTCTCTTGCTCTCTCTCGCTTTCTCTCACTCTCTCCTCTTTAAAAATGAATAAATAAAAAAAAAAAAAGAGAAGCAATGAATGAACAACTAAAAAGAGATGCAACTACGAGTTGCTATTTCTCATCTCTCACTTCCTGCCCCCCCCCCCCCCCCCCCCCGCAAATAAAGAGTCCAAAAGACATATAAAAGAAGAATCATTTTGCCTGACCAGGCAGTGGTGCAGTGGATAGAGCGTTGGACTGGGATGCAGAAGACCCAGGTTTGAAACCTGGAGGTTGCTGGCTTGGCTTGAGCTTGGGCTCATCCGACTTGAGCATGCGGTCACTAGCTTGAGCGTGGGATCCTAGATATGACCCCATGGTTGTTGGCTTGAGCCCAAGGTCGCTGGCTTGAGCAAGGGATCACTTGCACTTGAGCAAGCTGTCACCCTCCCCCCACCCCCATAAAGGCACATATGAGAAAGCAAAGAACAGCTAAGGTGCCACAATGAAGAATTGCTGCTTCTCATTTCTCTCCCTTCCTGTCTGTCTTACCCTATGTCCCTCTTTCTCTCTCTCTCTTTCTCTGTCATTAAAAAAAAAAGAGCCTGACCAGGCGGTGGCGCAGTGGATAGAGCATTGGACTGGGATGCTGAGGACCCAGGTTTGAGACCCTGTGGTCGCCAGCTTGAGCGCGGGCTCATCTGGTTTGAGCAAGAGCCCACCAGCTTGAACCCAAGGTCTCTGGCTCCAGCAAGGGGTTACTCGGTCTGCTGGAGGCCCACGGTCAAGGCACATAGAGAAAGCAATCAATGAACAACTAAGGTGTTGCAATGCGCAATGAAAAACTAATGATTGATGCTTCTCATCTCTCTTTGTTCCTGTCTGTCTGTCCCTGTCTATCCCTCTCTCTGACTCACTCTCTGTCTCTGTTAAAAAAAAAAAATTAAAAAAAAAAGAAAAATAACCTTTTTGCATTTTTATAGGTGAAGGGAGAAGATGAAGAAGAGATCAATCTGGAAGTACGGGAAACCAAAATTAAGGGTAAAAGGTAAGCTAATGAAGGGTCAGAATTTCTGTATCTGTTTTTGCCTCTGGTTATAGATTATCCTGTCAGGGTTAGAATCATAAGCTAGAAGGGTTGCTTAGGAAGTGTGTGGTATATTAGAAGCTGTTTCATTTACTACAGTGTGTGGTAGCAAGCTACAGGCTGTAATATATTCTGGACCCTTTTATGATATCTTTTCTAATAATTATTGCTGAAGTTGAATTCCTCTAACAGTAACCATTTGTTTTGCAAAAAGAAAGTAGTTACTTTCTATCCCAGATCTCTCTAATCTATGTGGCAGTAGGGATGCCCAACCAATAGATGGGGAGCCAGGGAGAACTCCAAGCTGTTTGCCTTAGCAGATATCTTCTTATCAATAACTGGCTACTACCCTGGCCGGGTAGCTTAGTTGGTTAGAGTGTCATCCTGATATGTAAAGGTTGTGGGTTCAATCCATGGTCAGGGCACATACAAGAATCAACTAAGGAATCTATTGATATAAATCAGTGGAACAACAAATTGATGTTTCTCTCTGTCACCCTTCTTTTTCTCTCTCAAATCAATGAAAAAAATTTATATATAAAAAAAACTGGCTACTATCCTTTTTCCAAGGGACATACAGTACTCCCCTCTACTTTAAAGACCTCGGTGTATAGAAGGTGATGCTGCTTTGGAGGAAGTAGACGGACTGAGCTGTATGAATACGGAGTTGGATTTCCTTTGTTTTCTGCTTTAACCTCAGCACAGCCTGGGGCCTGGCACTTATTAGTTATTCATATTAAAACACTTTATTGGCCTGATCAGGCGGTGTCACAGTGAATAGAGCGTTGGACTGGGACACGGAGGACCCAGGTTTGAAATCCCGAGGTTGCCGGCCTGAGCGCAGGCTCATCCAGCTTGAGTGCGGGGCTGACTTGAGTGTAGGATCATAGACATGACCTTATGGTCGGTGACTTGAAGCCCAAGGTCTCTGGCTTGAGCAAGGGGTCACTCACTGTGCTGTAGCTCACCCCCCTTCCCCGTCAAGGCACATATGAGAAAGCAATCACTGAACAACTAAGGAGCTGCAACGAAGAATTGATGCTTCTCATCTCTCTCCCTTCCTGTCTGTTCCTGTCTGTCTCTCTCTGACTCTCTCTGTCTCTGTCAAAAAAAACCCCCAACAAAACAAAAAACAAACACTTGATTGTCTGACCTGTGGTGGTGCACTGGATTAAGCGTTGACCTGAAACAATGAGTTCGCTGGTTCGAAACTCTGGGCTTGGCTGGTCAAGGCACATATGGGAGTTAATGCTTTTTTCTCCTCCCTTCTCTCTCTCTCTCTCTCTCTCTCTCTCCTCTCTAAAATGAATAAATAAATAAAATTAAACAAACAAACAAACAAGTCTTGTATCCCTAGCATAAAAACTTACATATTTTTGTTTTGGACCACATCCACTTGTAGATATGTTTTATATTGTTTCAATTTCTGTGTGATCTTACTTATAAAAATACTTAATGATTGCCTGAGGCAGTGGCACAGTGGATAGAGCATTGGACTGGGATGCTCAGGGCCCAGGTTTGAAATGCCAAGGTTGCCAGCTTGAGTGTGGGCTTATCCGCCTTGAGCCATGGGGTCGCTGTCCTGAATATGGGATCATAGACATGACCTCATGGTCACTGGCTTAAAGCCCAAGGTTGCTGGCTTGAGTAGGGGATCACTCACTCTGCTATAGTCATGTTGTGTGTGTGTGTGTGTGTGTGTGTGTACCCCCCCTCGTCATGGCACATATGAGAAAGCAATCAATGAACAACTAAGGAGCTGCAATGAAGAATTGATGCTTTTCATCTCTCTCCCTTCCTGTCTGTCTGTCCCTATCTGTCCCTTTCTCTGTCTCTGTCACACTGTCACAAAAAAAAAAAAAAAAAAAAAGAATTGATTGATTTTAGAGAGGAAAAGAGAGACAAGAGAGAAACATCAATTTGTTTTTCTGCCTATTTATGCCTTCATTGGTTGATTCTTGTGTGTGCCCGGACTGGGGATCAAACCTGCGACCTAGGCATATTTGGTTGATGCTTGAACCAACTGTGCCAGGGCCTGATCCTACTTTTTAATCTTTATTTTCCCCTCCCATATAATATTTTCTGTTTTCTATATGGTGTCATAGTTTCCTTTTATTATTACAGTTAATCCTCCTTGAGTTGCTTTGATTTGTTTTCTTTATTTTTTATGTTTTTTAGGTGAGAGGAGGGGAGATAGTGAGATTGACTCTTGTATGTGCCTCAACCAGGATCCACCTGGCAGCCCTGTCTGGGGCCAATGCTTAAATCAGTTGAGCTATTTTTAGGACCTGAGGCTAATGCTCAGACCAACTGAGCTGTCGTCAGCACCCTAGCCGATGTTCCAACCAGTTGAGCCACTGGCTGTGAGAGGGTTAGAGGGAGAAAAGGGGGAGGGAAGGGAGAGAAGCAGATGGTGGCTTCTCTTGTGTGCCCTGACCGGGAATTGAACCTGGGATGTCTATTTGCCAGGCTGACGCTCTATCTACTAATCCAACTGGCCAGTGCCGAGTTGCCTTGATTCCATGTACAAAAACATCTGGGGAGCCATACTATAACACATGGTGATTACCTTGATTTTTCCAATGTTGTCTCAATGCATGAAATGGGTGTCTTCACCAGCTCTGCCAATGCCAGAACTGAGTTAGCCTTATAAGTTGTTATTAAACCTCCTCCCCCTTGTTTAGATTTCAGACTCTTCCCTCTGTGGCTGTTAGAGGGCCCTGTCTGTGTTTACTGGCTCTCATGGTCTACAGCACATCTCTTGGAGAAGCAGGATGGCATAGCTGTTAGGAGTGTGGTCTTACGCAGCCTTACTCCAAGGGTTCAAATCATATCTGTTTCTGTTTACTGGCCATCTGGCCTAGGAAACTGAATAATATTTTCCTCCTCAGTAAAGTGATAATTCAGGGGTCGGGAACCTTTTTGGCTGAGAGAGCCATGAATGCCACATATTTTATTTTATTTTATTTATTTTTTTTTTTTTTAAATTTTTTATTTTATTTATTCATTTTAGAGAGGAGACAGAGAGGGACAGAGAGAGACAGAGAGAGAGGAGCTGGAAGCATCAACTCCCATATGTGCCTTGACCAGGCAAGCCCAGGGTTTCAAACCAGCGACCTCAGCATTTCCAGGTCGATGCTTTATCCATTGTGCTACCACAGGTCAGGCTATGCCACATATTTTAAAATGTAATTCCGTGAGAGCCATACAACGACCCATGTACTTTATGCATTATCCAATAAAAATTTGGTGTTGTCCCAGAGGACAGCTGTGATTGGCTCCAGCCATCTGCAACCATGAACATGAGCGGTAGGAAATGAATGGATTGTAATACATGAGAATGTTTTATGTTTTTAACGTGTTTTTTTTTTTTTTTCATTTTTCCGAAGCTGGAAATGGGGAGACAGACAGACTGCCGCATGCGCCCGACCGGGATCCATCCGGCACGCCCACCAGGGGCGGTGTTCTGCCCCTCTGGGGCTTCCAGAGCCATGGCTGCGGGAGGGGAAGAAAGAGACAGAGAGGAAGGAGAGGGGGAGGGGTGGAGAAGCAGATGGGTGCTTCTCCTGTGTGCCCTGGCCGGGAATCGAACCCGGGACTCCTGCACACCAGGCCAACGCTCTACCACTGAGCCAACCGGCCAGGGCTACGTTATTTTTTTTATTAAAGATTTGTCTGCAAGCCAGATGCAGCTATCAAAAGAGCCACATCTGGCTCGCGAGCTATAGGTTCCCGACCCCTGTAATAATTTCTGCCTCATGATCATGGTTAAGATTCACTCAATTAATACATAGAATGTACTTGGAACAGAACCTGGTATATAGTAAGTGTTCAGTAAATTTTGACTTAATCAGTAAGAGAACTTAATAAAGAGAAGGAGCATGCCAGGCAGAGACATCTGTAAAGATACAGAGATTCGACATTTCATGGTGTGTTTAGTTCACTGGGCTTTCAGAGTGGCTGGGGCTCAGCGGAAAGTGTAAAGAGGGCTGAGGTCATTTTAAGGATGCTTTGTATACTATTTTTAGGGATGTGGACTTTACCCTTTAGTCATTGGGAACACTTGAGAACTTTTTTAACAGCATACTATTTTATTTATTCCTAATTCTGAGTACCGTACATGCATTACACAGATTTGTCTTTATTGCTCCTTCTTGCCACAGAAACTGACACTACTGGTACTCAGTAAATTTGTTTTAGTAAATGAGTAATTGCTTTACTTTATCTAATAAAACCAGGTCCATGACTGAATACTCTTCCATTAGGTCCAGAAGGAGAAGAGAGCTAGGAAAAAAATCTGTCTGCTTCTTAGACATCAGCACTTCTCAGCACTGTGTTGTCTATCTAGCCCAGGGGTCCCCAAACTTTTTACACAGGGGGCCAGTTCACTGTCCCTGAGACCGTTGGAGGGCCGGACTATAAAAAAAACTGAACAGGCCCTGGCCGGTTGGCTCAGTGGTAGAGCGTCGGCCTGGCGTGCAGGAGTCCCGGGTTCGATTCCTGGCCAGGGCACACAGGAGAGGCGCCCATCTGCTTCTCCATCCTTCCTCTCTGTCTCTCTCTTCCCCTCCTGCAGCCAAGGCTCCATTGGAGCAAAGTTGGCTCGGGTGCTGAGGATTGCTCCGTGGCCTCTGCCTCAGGCACTAGAATGGCTCTGGTTGCAACAGAGCAACGCCCCAGATGGTCAGAGCATCGCCCCCTGATGGGCATGCCGGGTGGATCTCGGTTGGGTGCATGCGGGAGTCTGTCTGACTGCCTCACCATTTCCAACCTCAGAAAAATACAAAAAAAAAACCAAATGAAAAAACTGAACAAATCCCTATGCACACTGCACATATCTTATTTTAAAGTAAAAAGCAAAACAATATTTAACAAAGAAATACAATATTTAAAATAAAGAACACAAGTAAATTTAAATCAACAAACTGACCAGTATTTCAATGGGAACTATGGGCCTGCTTTTGGCTAATGAGATGGTCAATGTGCTCCTCTCACTGACCACCAGTGAAAGAGGTACCCCTTCCGGAAGTGCGGCGGGCCCTGATAAATGGCCTCAGGATCTAGCCTTTTATCAATCAGAAACCTTCATTAGCTGGTGCTTTGACATTGCAATAAGATTTGATGTTCATAATGAAGATACTGGAGCACTGAGTGGTTTTGAAGTATTTTCTGAATCATCAAAGCAAGATTCAGTTATGTTAGTAATATTTAACATAAAAATTAACGTGGGAATGACACTGTCAGATTGTGTTAATGGCTGGCTGGAGGGAGATAGAGATTGGAGATTAATTAGCAAGAGATGCAGTAATCTGGGCAAGAGATAATATATGTATAGTTTTAATTTTATTTTAATTTGGGGAGAGAGGGAGAGAGAGAAGCATCAACTCATTGTTCTACTTAGTTGTGTAGCCATTGATTGCTTCTCGTATGTGCCCTGACTAGGGCTCGAACCAGCGACCTCAGGTTTGAGTGGGTGCCCTTGGGATGGAACCAGAAACCTTTGCAGTTCGTGAGGACACTATCCACTATGCCACTGGCCAGGGCAAGAGATAATGATTTGAATTGAGGAGGAGACAATGGGAAGCCAGGAAGGGATAGATCTGAAAGACATTCTAAATCAGGATAAACCCAATATTGAGGATAGGGTAGTGTGAGGCATCAGAAAATGCCTGAGGTTTCTCTAGCTTATTGTTGCTTAGATGGTAGCAGTGTTAATAGAAATAGGGAATTGGGCTCAGATGGTGAATGGTATCAGATATTGGATATGTGGAATTGCTTGTGGGGTGGGTGGTGTTGTCTAGAGTGAACATTTGAGAATTTGAGTTTAGAGTTCAGGATAGAGAATGGAATGAGAAGCAGATTTGAGAGTTGAAACCAAGAACTGGTTAAGACTTTTCCTAGAGAAGGTATAGGGCTTATTATATACAGGTACTTCAGAGTAGTGCTAACAAGAATAAAGTTGTGACTGATGAATACC
The DNA here is from genome assembly GCF_036850765.1 of Saccopteryx bilineata. NCBI lineage: Eukaryota > Metazoa > Chordata > Mammalia > Chiroptera > Emballonuridae > Saccopteryx > Saccopteryx bilineata. The sequence continues at coordinate 62,087,846 of NC_089500.1, forward strand.
TTTAAGAACTCGAAATACCATGGAAGCGTGTTAAAATGCCTTCAGTTTTCCACTAATGGTTTCTGGGTCTATGAAGAATTGGAATCCTGGCAGATTCATATTTTAAGTTAATACTCTGAATTTTAGTAGTTTCCAGGTCATCTCTTTTTCTTTAAAGTGCTAGTAGCTTTATTTCTTTCTGGTTATGGGAGGAAAACAAGCTTATGATAAAGCAAACAGGTAGAGAACAATAAAATGAAGATTATCCTCCTACCCTGAGACAGTTCCCATTAAACATTGTGTGGAACATTCATTAAAAAACTTTCTTCACATTTGTATATGTATATACATGTATATATATTTAATTACTTATTTTTTTTCATGAGAGAGACAGACATAGATAAAGCATCAACTATAGTTGTGTCACTTTAGTTGTTCATTGATTGCCTTGATGGTGGGGGCCCCGGCTGAACCAGTGACCCCTTGCTCAAGCCAGCGACTTTTTGGCTCAAAGCCAGTGACCATGGGATCATGTCAGTGATTCTGCACTCAAGCTGGTGATCCCATGCTCAAGCTGGTGAGTCTGCATTCAATCCGGGGGCGATCTTGGGGTTTCGAACCTGGGTCCTCAGCATCCCAGTTCAACTTTATTCCTTGTGCCACCACCTGTCAGGCATATATATTTTTAAAAGGAATCATGCTGTGACTTGTAAACTGCTTTGTTATTTACTTTGTACACGGAAATGTTTAATATAGTAGATCTAAGCATCTTTTTTAGTAGCCTCCAGTAATCATTTTGTGGCTCTCTACTGAACTTTTTTGTTATCCTGTTGTTGGACATGTAAGTTGTATTATACCCTTTTACTAGTATAAACAACCTTGAGATGAACATCCAGATACTTGTCTCTAAAGGTTATTTTTTTTAATTTAAGGATTTTATTGATTGATTTTTAGAAAGAGAGAGAGAGAGAGAGAGAGAGAGAGAAAGGCAGGGGTGGGGGCAGGAAGCATCAACATGCAGAGTCCTTTTGTATGTCCCTTGACTGGGAAGTCCCAGGAGCTTGAACTGGCGACCTCAGCATTCCAGCTTGACGCTTTATCCACTGTGCCACCACAGGTCAGGCTTGAAAGATTTTAAATAATAGGTTAAAGGTACTCTTTAAAAAAAATTTTTTTTTAATTGATTAAAAAAAATTATTGATTGATTTTTAGAGAGATAGGAAGGGAGAGAGAAACAGAAACATGGACCTGTTCCTGTATGTGCCCTGACCAGGGATAGGATCGAACCTGCAACCTTTGCCTATGGGGATGACATTAACCAAGCTATGGTCAGGGCTAAATTTTTCCCTTGATTTGAGAGAGAGGAAGGGAGATAGAGTGGGGAGAGGGGAAGGGAGGAGAGAGAAGCATCAACTCATTTTATTTAGTTGTGCACTCACTGATTGCTTCTCTTACACCCCTGACGGGGGATCAAACCTGTGACCTCAGTGCACCAGAATGACGCTTTATCCACTAAGCCACCTGGCTAGGGTTAAAGGTGATCTTTTAAGGTAACTGCTTTCATCTTGGGTACAAAATTTTGCTGAAACTTTGAATTCCTGTGTTTTTAATTGCCTCAGCTCTCTTGCCTTGTTCTTCCTGCAGTGGGAGATTCTTCACGGTCAAGCTCCCAGTTGCTCTCAATCCTGGGACCAAGATTTCAGTCGTTGTGGAAACAGTCTATACCCACGTGCTGCAGCCATATCCAACCCAGATCACTCAGTCAGAGAAACAGTTTGTGGTATTTGAGGGCAACCATTATTTCTACTCTCCGTATCCAACAAAGATACAAACAATGCGTGTGAAGCTTGCCTCGCGAAATGTGGAGAGCTACACTAAGTTGGGGAACCCCACGCGATCTGAGGACCTCCTGGACTATGGACCTTTCAGAGATGTCCCTGCCTACAGTCAGGTAGGCTCGTGGAGTCTAGCCCTTCCTCGTCGACTTCAGAGAAGGTCTTCTAGTGCGACTACTGGCTGATAGGGTTGGTTGGTGGAGGGTGGGTGGAAATCCAAGCTCACCCCTCAGGTTTTTAACCTGCTGTGGAATGATTTCATGGAGTCACTATTCTCATTGTGGTAGTGCATATAGGGTCTGTGTGTTTAGGAAGAACTTTTTAAAGGAAGTAGCATTTGTAGAATTGGAGTGGGAGTTGGGGAAGAAGGAAACAAAGCATTCTGTGGAGAGGCAATAAGAGGGCCAAAAGGCTAGGGCTATGAAAACCGATGGAGAAAAATTAAAGAAAAAAGAAAAAAAAACAGATGGGAAAATATGTGGTGTGTTGTCTAGTGAGGCTGGGGTAGCTGCTCTAGGGAGTAAAGCTGCAGCATTGCTGAGCCTAGGGGTTGGGCCTTCAAGTTTTCAGAAAGAGCAATTAAGGCTTAAAGAAGATTTTGTTATGAAAAATTTCAAATATATATATCAAAGTATAGAGATAGTGTAACAAACTCATACACCCATGACTTAGATTCAGTGGTTGTCAAGATGTTAGCATACTTGCTTCAGCTATCCATTTTTTCTTTGCTGTAATAATTTTATTTTTTACGTTTATTTTATTATTTTTAGATTTTATTTATTGATTTTAGAAAGAGGGGAGAGAGAGAAGGGGGGAAGGAATGGGAAGAATCAACTTGTAGTAGTTGCTTCTTGTATGTATGTGTCTTGACCAGGCGAGCCCAGGGTTTTGAACTGGCGACCTCAGCGTTCCAGGTCAGTGCTCTATCCACTAAGCCACTGCACACCAGGCTATTTTATTGTTTTTAGAGAGAGAGGAAGGGAGAGAGAGAGACAGAAACATCAATCTGTTCCTGTATGTGCCCTGACCAGGGATCGAACCAGCAACTTCTGTGCTTTGGGATGATGCTCTGACCAACTGAGCTATCTGGCTGGGGCAGTGCTGTAATAAAGCATATCTTAGGAGTCATATAATTTTACCCTATTATCTCTTTAAAAAATATGGATATTTGAGACATTTATGATTTCTCTGCATCTCTTTGTATCCAGAATGTATGTCACTAAGGATGTACAATCAAAATAGTTTATTCTAACGTTGTTTGAGTAGTTTCTTCGTTTTCTCTGTCTCTCAGATGTCAGTTTGACATATAATTAGGGCTGTTCATTTTGGGTTTTTTAACTTATGAGTTTTATATAGGTTTAATTTTTTGGAATATAAAAAATGAGCATGTCATAGTCAAAATTATATAATAAGGTATATTCAGAGAATTCTTTTTTTTTAAATTTTATTTATTTATTTCAAAGACAGAGAGTGAGTCAGAGAGAGGGCTAGACAGGGACAGACAGACAGGAGACTGAGGAGATTGCATCACTGGGCTCCACAGGACATCTACTGCCTAAGATTACCCTGCCCAAACTGGGAGACAACAGATTATCTCATACAGACAAACACAGAGGAGGCCAAAACAAGAAGACAAACATTTACAAGATGAAACAACAGGACAAAACTACAGAAAAAACTAAATGAATTGGAGGCAAGCAATCTACCAGAGTTCAAAATATTGGTTATGGATGCTCAGTGAACTTACACCATGGGATAGGAACCATAAAACAACCAGTCGGAAAATACATTATGTGGAATCAAAAGCAGATTGCAGTATCAAATCTGCAATTTGGAAGACAAGATATCAGAAAACACCGAATCGGAACAATGAAAAGGACAAGAATTTTAAGAAATGAGAATAGCTTAAGGGACTGCTGGGACAACATCAGGCATAATACCATTTGTATCTTTAGCATACCAGAAGGAGAAGAGCAAGAGCAAGGAATTGAAAACCTATTTGAAGAAATAATAACAAAACTTTCCTAACCTGGCAAAGGAAATAGACATACAAGTCCGTAAGTGTCCCAAACAAGATGAATCAGCCCAAAGTGGCTCACAGAATAAATCACACATTAAAGTGGCAAAGAGGAGAGGAAAAAACAAAAGCAGCACAGACAAATAGCAAAAGAACAAATGATTCTAAAATTTATTTGGAACCACAAATGACCCCAATAGCCAAAACAATCTTGAAAAAGATCAAAGTTGGTGGTATCATGCTACCTGATACCAAACTATACTACAAGGTTCTAGTAATCAACAGCATTGTACTGGCATAAAAGTGGACACCTAGATCATTGGAAAAGAGTAGAAAGCTCAGAAATAAACTCAGCCTATATGGTCAGTTAATCTATGACAATGGAGGCAAGAATATACAATGAGGTAAAGATAGCCTCTTTAATAAATGGTGTTGGGAAAACTGGATAGATATATGCAAAAAAAAATTAAAGCTGGACCAATTTATTATTATTATTATTATTATTTATTTATTTTCTAGTGAGATTGGTAGACAGAGACAGACTCCCACAGGCTCCTGAGTGGGATCCATCCTGGAAGCCCACGCTGGAGTCATTTTTTTACCACCTGAGGCAGTGGCCACAGAGCCATCCTCAGTTCCCGAAGCTAATATTATTATTATTAATTTTAGTGAGAGAGAGAGAGAGAGAGACAGACAGACTGACACAGATGGAGAGAGATGAGAAGCATCTATTTGTTGCGGCACTTTACTTGTTCATTGATTGCTTTCTCATGTGTGCCTTGGGTTGGGGGCAGTGGCACTCCAGCCCAGCCAATGACCCCTTGCTCAGGCCAGTGACCTTGGGCTCAAGCCAGCAACCATGAGGTCATGTCTATGATCCCATGCTCAAGCCAGCGACCTCGGGATTTCAAACCTGGGTCCTCTGCATCCCAGGCTGACCCTCTGTCCACTGTGCCACCGCCTGGTCAGGCTAGACCAAATTCTTATGTACAAGAATGAACTCAAAATGGATTAAAGATAAGATGAAATCATAAAATTCCTAGAGGAAAACATGCAGTAAACTGATATTGCTCTTTTTTGAAAAAAGTTTTTATTGATTGATTTTGGAGAGAAAGGAAAGGGGAGGGAGAGAGAGAGAGAGGGGGAGTGTGAGAGTGAGAGAAACATCAATTTGTTAAACTATTTATGCATTCATTGGTTGATTCTTGCCTGGGCCCTGACCAAGGATCAAACCTGCAACCTTGGAGAATTCGGATAGTGTTCTAACTGATTTAGCTACCCAGCCAGGGCTTGACATTGCTCTTAGTATTTATTATTATTATTATTATTTTTGATATATCTCCTTGGGAAGGGAAACAGAAGAAACAAATCGGAGTACATCAAACTGAAAAGGTCACAACAAAGGGAACCAACAAAATGAAAGACAAACTCCTGAATGGGAGAAGATACCAATAATGTACTGCTCACAAAAATTAGGGGATATTTATCACTTCATATTTGCTTTGAAATGTCCCCTAATTTTTGTGAGTAGTGTACATCATTTTTTTTTTTTTGTGTGTGTGTGTGTGTGGCAGAGACAGAGAGTCAGAGAGAGGGACAGACAGACAGGAAGGGAGAGAGATGAGAAACATCAATTCTTCAATGCGGTTCCTTAGTTGTTCATTGATTGATTTCTCATATGTGCCTTGACCAGGGGGCTACAGCAGACCGAGTGACTCCTTGCACAAGCCAGCGACCTTGGGCTCAAGCTGGTGAGCCTTAGCTCAAACCTGATGAGCCCACGCTCAAGCTGGTGACCCTGGGGCCTTGAACCTGGGTCCTCTGCGTCCCAGTTCGACGCTCTATCCACTGTGCCACCGCCTGGTCAGGCAGTAGTGTATATCTTATAAGTGGTTAATATACAAAACATATAAGGAATTCACCTTGCCTGTGGTGGTTCAGTGGATAAAGTAACAACCTGGAATGCTTAGGTTGCAGGTTTGAGACCCCAGGCTTGCCTAGTCAAGGCACATATGAGAAGTAACTGTTAATGAGTTAATGCTTCCCGCTCCTACCCCACCTTTCTCTCCTCTCTCTAAAAATTATATATATGTAATAGATATTTGCAGACACATGTATATTTATGTATATATGTGTGTGTTTGTGTGTATGTGTATATATATATGTATGAATTCCATATATACGGACTCATACAACCTAATCATTTTGAAAACAAACATTCTGGAACAAATGGGCAGTGGACCTGTTGAAAAAGAGGACATACAGTTGGCCAATAGACATATGAAAAGATGCTCAATGTCAGTAATCATCGGAGAGACGCAAATAAAACCTGTGGTAGCATGGAGGATAGAGTGTTGACCTGGAACGCTGAGGTATTCGGTTTGAAACCTTTGGCTTGCCAAGTCAAGGCACGTACAGCAAGTAACAGGCAAGCAATGAACGAATAGAGAAGCAACTGAGTTGATACTACTCACTCACCTTGCTGCCCTTTTCTCTCTGTAAAATCAATAAATAAAATCTTTAAAACAAAAAAATCCCCACAATGAGGTATCACCTCACACTTGTCAGAATGGCTATCAATAAGTCAACAAACAATAAGTGTTGATGAAGATGTGAAGAAAAGAAAATTCATACTTTTTGGCCTGATAGCGAATTGGTTCAGCCAATGGATGTTTCTCAAAAAATTAAAAATAGAACTGCTGTTTGACTCAGCACTCCCACTTCTGGGTGAATATCAAAAGAATCCAAAATATTAATTAAAGAGATAACTTGCATCCTTGTGTTCACTATAGTGTTATTTAGAATAGCTAAGATAGGAAGCAACCTAAGGTCCCTCTATCTGTTCATGTATTGGATAAAGAAAATTTGGTACTTCCATGCAATGGAATATTCCTTGGCCATAAAAACAATTAAATCTTGCCATCTGTGAGAACATGGATGGACCTGGAGGGTATTCTTTTTTTTTTTTTTTTTTTTGTATTTTTCTGAAGCTGGAAACGGGGAGAGACAGTCAGACTCCCGCATGCGCCCGACCGGGATCCACACGGCACGCCCACCAGGGGTGACGCTCTGCCCACCAGGGGGCGATGCTCTGCCCCTCCGGGGCGTCGCTCTGTTGCAACCAGAGCCACTCTAGCGCCTGGGGCAGAGGCCAAGGAGCCATCCCCAGCGCCTGGGCCATCTTTGCTCCAGTGGAGCCGCGGCTGCGGGAGGGGAAGAGAGAGACAGAGAGGAAGGAGAGGGGGAGGGGTGGAGAAGCAGATGGGTGCTTCTCCTGTGTGCCCTGGCCGGGAATCGAACCCGGGACTTCTGCACGCCAGGCCGACGCTCTACCACTGAGCCAACCGGCCAGGGCAACCTGGAGGGTATTCTGCTGAGTGAAATAAGTCAGGAAAACAGATATTATACGATTTTACTTATGTGTGGAATCTAAAAAACCAGACCAAACAACATTGAAACAAACTCAGATGTAGAGAACAAATTGACGATTGCCAGGTGGGAGGAAATTTAGGGGCTGGGATGAAAATGGAGAGGGGTTAAGAAGTACACATTGGCAGTTACAAAACAGTCACTGATGTCAAGTACATTTAGGGAATATAGTCAATAATGTAGTAAATATGGTGTCAGATGGATACTAGATTTATTATAGGGATCACTTCAAATGTTATATAGATGTCCAACCACTATGCTATATTGAGTGTCAACTGTAATTAAATGAAAAAATTAAAAGGAAAAACAAGGAGAAAGTAGAAATAATTTATAATTCTGCTTCCTGTCTTTGTTGAGATTATTTTTACTTTATTTATTGATTTTAGAGAGCGAGGAAGGGAGAGAAAGAGACAGAAACACTGGTCTGTCCTGTATGTCCTCTGACTGGGAATCAAACTGGTAGTGTGCATTGGGCAGTGCTCTTTCCACCTGAGCAGCACGTCCAGGGCTTGTATTGAGATTCTTATGTATTGCCTTTCAGAATCTTTTTTCTCACGTAGTTGCTATGAGTGGAGTATAGATGATTTTTTTTGCTTTTTTTTGTTTTTTATTTATTCATTTTAGAGAGGGGAGTGGGGGAGAGAGGGAAAGAGAAGGGGAAGGAGGAGCAGGAAGCATCAACTCCTGTATGTGCCTTGACCAGGCAAGCCCGGGCTTTTGAACCGGCGACCTCAGTGTTCCAGGTCGACACTTGATCCACTGTGCCACCACAGGTCAGGCTAGATGATTTTTTTTAAATTTTTTAATTGATTTTAATTTATTGTGTTTACATAGATTCTAGTGTAACCCTGAATGCATCCCCCCCGGATTTTGTTTTTAAAACAAATGCTGCTTATGTTGGAACCGAAAATAATTTTGTATAATTTATTTTTCTTTAATTTTTTTCTTCAAGTGAGATGAGGGGAGATGGAGACAGACTCCTGCATGCCCCTGACCAGGATCTACCTGGCAACCGCTGTTTGGGCCCAGTGCTCTTGGGTCCAGTGTTCAAATCAACTGAGCTATCCTCAGCCCCTGAGCCTGAAACTCAGACCAGCCGAGCAATTCTCAGCTCCTGGGGCCGATGCTCAAACCAGTTGAGCCACTGGCTGTGGGAATGAAGATGGAGAGAAAGGGGTGTGGGAGGGGGGAAGAGAAGCAGATGGTCACTTCTTTTATGTGCCCTGACCAGTAATAGAGTGAGGGATGTTCATATACTGGACTGATGCTCTGTTCACTGATCCAACTGGCTAGAGCCTATCCTATTTTTCTAATTGATAACATGTTTATTTATGTTCATATGATATTAAAAATTCTTAGTAAATATTATGTAAAAATGTTACATGTATTATAATTTAACCATTCTGTTGCTGATATACAGTTGCAATCAATTTGACTTGAACTTTGAACTATTTGTTTCCTTCCTTTGCAGGATACTTTTAGAGTACATTATGAGAACAACAGCCCTTTCCTTACTATCACCAGCATGACCCGAGTGATCGAGGTCTCTCATTGGGGTAATATTGCTGTGGAAGAAAATGTGGACTTGAAGCACACAGGGGCTGTTCTTAAGGGGCCCTTTTCACGCTACGATTACCAGAGACAGCCAGATAGTGGTATATCTTCTATCCGTTCTTTTAAGGTATGTAGTATTCAAATTGGACATTGGGAGATATTAAGACTTTATTATATCTGCTCTTTTTTTTTTTTTTTTTTTTCTTTTTAAAGATTTTATTTATTGCTTGACCAGGTGGTGGTTAGGGCATCGACCTGGGGCGCTGAGGTCCCAGGTTTGAAACCCTGAGGTTGCTGGCTTTAGTATGGCTCATTAGCTGAGCCCAAGGTTGCTGACTTGAGCAAAGGGTCACTGGCTCAGCTGGAGCCCCCCAGTCACGGCGTGTGTGAGAAAGCAATCAGTGAACAACTAAAGTGCTGCAATTGTGTTGATGCTTCTCGTCTCTTTCCTCTTCTATCTCTTTCTCTCTGAAAAAAAAAGATTTTATTTATTGATTTTAGAGAGAAGAAAGAAAGAAGGGGGGAGGAGTGAGAAACAGCAGCTCAGTAGTAGTTGCTTCTCGTATGAGCCCTGACTGAGCATGGCTGGGTTTTTTTTTTTTTTTTTTTTTCATTTTTCTGAAGCTGGAAACAGGGAGAGACAGACAGACTCCCGCATGCGCCCGACCGGGATCCACCCGGCACGCCCACCAGGGGCGACGCTCTGCCCACCAGGGGGCGATGCTCTGCCCATCCTGGGCATTGCCATGTTGCGACCAGAGCCACTCTAGCGCCTGGGGCAGAGGCCATATAGCCATCCCCAGCGCCCGGGCCATCTTTGCTCCAATGGAGCCTTGGCTGCGGGAGGGGACGAGAGAGACAGAGAGGAAAGCGCGGCGGAGGGGTGGAGAAGCAAATGGGCACTTCTCCTGTGTGCCCTGGCCGGGAATCGAACCCGGGTCCTCCGCACGCTAGGCCGACGCTCTACTGCTGAGCCAACCGGCCAGGGCTACATGGCTGAGTTTTGAACTGGTGACCTCAGTTCAAAATGCTTATCCATTGCACTAGCACATGTCAGGCTTTTGTTTGCTTTAAAAAACTTTTTTTTAATTGATTTTAGAGAGACATGAGAAGCATCAGCTTATAGTTGCTTCACTTTAATTGTTGATTGATTGCTTCTCATATGTGCCTTGATATGGGGGCTTAAGCTGAGACTGACTCCTTGCTTAGGCCAGCGATCTTGGGCTCAAGCCGGTAACCTTTGGGCTCAAGCCAGTGACCTTTGGCCTCAAGCCCATGACTCTGCACTCAAGCTGGAGATTCTACGCTCAAGCCAATGACCTCAGGGTTTCGAACCTGGGTCCTCAGTATTCCAGGTTAGTGCTCTACCAGCTGTGCTAACACCAGTCAGGCTCATTTGCTTTTTTTTTTTTTTTTTTTTGTGGCAGAGACAGAGAGAGTTAGAGAGAATTAGAGAGAGTTAGAGAGAGGGACAGATAGGGACAGACAGACAGGAAGGGAGAGAGATGAGAAACATCAATTCTTTGTTGCGGCTCCTTAGTTGTTCATTGATTGCTTTCTCATATGTGCCTTGACCGAGGGGCTACAGCAGACCAAGTGACCCCTTGCTTGAGCCAGTGACCTCGGGCTCAAGGCCTTGCTCAAACTAGATGAGCCCGCGCTCATGCTGGCAAACTCGGGGTCTTGAACCTGGGTCCTCCACATCTCAGTCTGACGCTCTATCCACTGTGCCACTGCCTGGTCAGGCTCATTTACTTTTTGAAAGTAACTAAATATGGACAGTTGTTAAAAACTGATGTTCAAGTGGTTGAGTGGCAGAATTAGAACCAAGCGGAAGAATCTTGAAAAAATACTCTTACTTATATAACTAGGTCATTTTTTAAATTTTATTGTTATTAATTTAGAAATGAAACTTAGGGGGGTGACATTGGTCCAAAGGAAGACACAAATTTCAAGAGTACATCTTCAGCCTACCAGGTGGTGGCGCAGTGGATAGAGTGTCAGACTGGGATGCAGAGGACCCAGGTTCGAGACCCCGAGGTCGCCTGCTTGAGCACAGGCTCATTTGGTTTGAGCAAAAAGCTCACCAGCAAAAAAAAAAAAAAAAAGCTCACCAGCTTGGACCCAAGGTCATTGGCTCAAGCAAGGGGTTACTTGGTCTGCTGAAGGCCCGCGGTCAAGGCACATATGAGAAAGCAATCAATGAACAACTAAGGTGTTGCAATGTGCAACGAAAAACTAATGATTGATGCTTCTCATCTCTCCATTCCTGTCTGTCTGTCCCCATCTATCCCTCTCTCTGACTGTCTCTGTCTCTGTTAAAAAAAAAAGAGTACATCTTCATGGCACGCGATATTGTGTGTGCCCATCACTCAAAGTCAGACCACCTTCTCTCACTGTGTATTTGGCTCCTGGTACCCTCCATTACCTCCCATCCCCTGCCCTCTGGTAACTACTTCACTTTTGTCTATGTCTTAACTGATTTTAGAAGGATAAGAGGGGAGAAACATTGATTTTGTTGTTCCACTCACTCATGCATTCATTAGTTGCTCCTTGTATGTGTCCGGACGTGAGATCAAACCCACAACCTTGTGTATTGGGACAGTGCTCTGGCCCAGGGGTCCCCAACCTTTTTTGGGCCACGGACCGGTTTAATGTCAGAAAATATTTTCACGGACCGACCTTTAGGGTGGGATGGATAAATGTATCACGTGACCGAGACAAGCGTCCAGAGTGAGTCTTAGACGGATATAACAAGGAATCTGGTCATTTTTTAAAAATAAAACACCATTCAGACTTAAATATAAATAAAATGTAAATAATGTAAGTTATTTATTCTTTCTCTGCGAACCGGTACCAAATGGCTCATGTACTGGTACCAGTCTGTAGACTGGGGGCTGGGGACCACTGCTCTAACCAGCTGAGCTATCCAGCTCAAACTGAGCCATGTTTTCTAAAGAAAATATGAATAATAGTAAAAGGAAAAACATAATACTAACCTTCATATACTAATATTGTGACATTTTATTTAATTAATTTAATTTTATTTACAGAGACAGAGAGAGAGTCAGAGAGAGGGATAGACAGGGACAGACAGACAGGAACGGAGAGAGATGAGAAGCATCAATCATCAGTTTTTCATTGCGCGTTGCAACACCTTAGTTGTTCATTGACTGCCCTCTCATATGTGCCCTGACCGTGGGCCTTCAGCAGACCGAGCAACCCCCCACTGGAGCCAGCGACCTTGGGTTCAAGCTCGCGGGCTCCTGCTCAAACCAGATGAACTCGTGTTCAAGCTGGCATCCCTGGGGTCTCGAACCCGGGTCCTCAGCATCCCAGTCCGATGCTCCACCCACTGCGCTACCACCTGGTCAGGCAATATATTGTGACATTTTAATATTATTTCTTTTAGACTTTTTAAAAAACATTTGATCATATTTTACAGTTTTATATTTTCTTGTCTTAAAATGAGATCTTACAAGCATTTTTATGTACTTATATATTATGGAAGGCTCACTGTATGAAAAAGATACTATATTTTTTCTCTGATTATCAAAATATAATTGCAGATTTAGAAGATACAATAAAGAATATTAGGAGGAGAAAACGCTTCTCTAACCTTGCCTGTCACCTAGTCATTTGATGTAATTTCCCTCATCTTTAATTTTCCTCTATAAAATAACTTTGAGACTGCTTTTACATTTGTTCTGTCTTTAGTATTTGCAAAGGTATTTATGATTCTCTTTATTATTTACTTGTAGCAGAATTTTGCTATTTATCATTCTTTTCAGAAGTAGATTTTATATCTAGACATTTTGAAGCTTTTGGGGAAAAGTAAGACTTTGTAGGTTGTTTATAGTTTGGGGACTGTTTTGATCATTACTGTGATGAAGACCTCGGTGCAGGAAGCCTTCTGTGTTTAGGATCATTTCCTATGAAAAGGTGTGCTTTCTCTCTTGCAGACCATCCTCCCTGCTGCTGCCCAGGATGTTTATTACCGAGATGAGATTGGCAATGTGTCCACCAGTCACCTCCTTATTTTGGATGACTCTGTAGAGATGGAAGTCCGTCCTCGTTTCCCACTGTTTGGAGGGTGGAAGACCCATTACATCGTTGGCTATAACCTCCCAAGCTATGAGTACCTTTACAATCTGGGTCAGTGTTAGCAGGGAGGGAGTAGAAAAGGGAGAGACCATCTTTTCTTTAATTTCCTGCCATTATTGTTAACTATTAATTTTGACAATTGCCAGTCCTAGATGGGAAGAGAGAATATTCTTCTTTTTAATTTTTTAAAATTTACTTTTTCATTTATTGAGAAAGAGAGAGAAGAAGGTAAGGAGATGGGAATTGAGGGAGAGAGAAGAGAGAGAAGCATCAACTTGTTGTTCCACTTAGTTCCGCTTAGTTGTGTACTCACTGATTTCTCTCTGTACGTGCCGAGCCGGGATCGAACCTGCAGCCTGAGCGTGCGGGGACAATGCTTTATCCACTGAGCCACCTGGCCAGGGCGAGAGAATATGGGATATCAGGAGCAACCTTTCATGGGTGGGTACAGATTACTGTTACGAAAGTAATACATGCGTAAGGTAATCAAACAGCAAAACTCCTTCCAGTTTAATTATAACTGGATGGAATTGCTTAAATTCTTTTATTTTGACATATTTAAAAATAAAAATTCAGAAAATAAATATTTTTGTACAGGCACCCATATGTTTATATATTTTCTTTTAGTTTTTTAAAACCTTTTTAATACAAAATAAAATATAGAAAATCACGCAAAACTAACATATAGCTTGGTAAATTTTTTTAAGAGGAACACCTGGTCAACACTGCTCGGGTCAGCAGATTGAAATTTGCCAGCCCCTCAAAAGGCCCTTCATGGACCTCTTCCTTCCTCACAATAGGAATCACCATCTTGACTTTTGAATTTCTTCAGTTTTATCACCCAAGAGTATATATTTAGATACTCTGGTTTTATTATTTTCAAAAAATTCGATATAACCCTGACTGGGGAGTTCAGTTGTTTAGAATGGCGTCCTGATACAACAGGTTGTCGGTTCAATCCTCGTCAGTGTACATACAAGAATTAGCCAGTGAGGCCTGACCTGTGGTGGCGCAGTGGGTAAAAGTGTTGACCTGGAACGCTGAGGTCACCGGTTCGAAACCCCAGGCTTGCCTGGTCAAGGCACATATGGGAGTTGATGCTTCCTGCTCCTCCCTCTGTTCTTTCTATCTCTTTCCTCTCTGTCTCTCTCTCTCTCTCTCTCTCTCTCTCTCTGTGTTTCCTCTCTTTAAAAAGATGAATAAATAAAATGTAAAAAAATAAATTGTAAGAATTAGCCAATGAATGCATAATAAGTAGAACAACAAATCCATGTTTCTCTCTCTCCCTCTTCCTCTCTCTAAAATCAATCAGTCAATAAAATGATATATATTAAAAAGGTCTGATCAGTGGAGGTGCAGTGGATAGAGCATCTACCTGGGACACTGAGGATCCAGGTCCATAACCCTGAGGTTGCTGGCTTGAGCACAGGATAGACATGATCCCAAGGTAACTGGCTTGAAGCCCAAGGTTGCTGGCTTGAGCAAAGGGTCAGTGGCTTGGCTGGAGTCTTCTGGTCAAGGCACATGTGAGAAGTGATCAATGAGCAACTAAAGTGATACAACTATGAGTTGCTGCTTCTCATCTCTCCCTTCCTGTCTCTCTGTCAAAAGAAATTTTTTTTTTTGTATTTTTCTGAAGCTGGAAACGGGGAGGCAGTTAGACAGACTCCCGCATGCGCTCAACCGGGATCCACCCGGCACGCCTACCAGGGGGTGATGCTCTGCCCCTCCGGGGCGTCGCTCTGTCGTGACCAGAGCCACTCTAGCGCCTGGGGCAGAGGCCAAAGAGCCATCTCCAGCGCCCGGGCCATCTTTTGCTCCAATGAAGCCTTGGCTGCGGGAGGGGAAGAGAGAGACAGAGAGGAAGGAGAGGGGGAGGGGTGGAGAAGCAGATGGGCGCCTCCTGTGTGCCCTGGCTGGGAATCGAACCTGGGACTTCCGCATGCCAGGCCGACGCTCTACCACTGAGCCAACTGGCCAGGGCCAAGAAATTATTTTAATGTTCCAAAATTATATATAAAAAAATGAAAATGCATCTACACATATTTTGATTTTTTTCTTAGCAGTTTCTATTCCATACTTTCCTCTTCCATCTGTTATTTTTTTCTTAAGTGAGAGGAGGGGATATAGACTCCTGCTTGGGCCTGACTGGGATCCATTTGGCAAGCTTCCTCTGGGGCCAATGCTTGAATGAACCAAAGCTTTTTTCAGTGCTTAAGGCTTTTGCTCGGACCAGTCTAGCCACTAGCTGCAATCTAGACGCTTGCTGCAGGATTGAGAGAGAAGCGGGGGAGGGACGGGGAAGAAGTAGATGGTCAGTCTCCTGTGTGCCCTGACTGGAAATCAAACTCGGGATGGCTGTATGCCTGGCCGATGCTCTGTCTACTGATCCAACCGGCCAGAGCCTCCATCTGTTTTTGTAAATAATTAATCTGTTGAAGGACTTGAGCCTACTTGTAGTGGATCCTATAGTTAGGATTTTGCTGACTGCTTACTTAGTGCAATTTAGCATATTTATGTCCTCTCTATTTGCAAATTTACAGTTATCCCTGCAGGCTGGATCAGACTGAGGTTTGACCCCTTTAGCAAGGCTCAGGTGATGACATGTTATTTCACTGAAAGGCATGTAAATAATATCTGGTATCACCTTTTGTGATGCTCAGTGCCTAGATTCTAGTTCTTTCCTTCAAATTGCTGATCTAATTCTAGCATTTTTTCCTCCATTTATTAGGTAGAATTCATATGGAGATACTTCCCCTTATCTACTCTAAGGTTTCTGAGTGTTGCAGTTCATATAGGAAAGGCAGGATACATACTTGATTCTTTCCCTCTTATTTACTAGGTGACCAATTAGTTTTTTAAAAAAAAGTCATTATACAGTGTGGTAAAGTCATGGTGCACTTTTGACCGGTCACAGGAAAGCAACAAAAGACGTCAGAAATGTGAAATCTGCACCAAATAAAAGGAAAACCCTCCCAGTTTCTGTAGGATGATGTGGCAGCATGTGCGCATGCGCAGATGATGACGTAACACCGTGTATACAGCGGAGCAGCCCACGGCCATGCCAGGCGAGATGTGGACAGTACAGAGGAAAGTTCAGTGTGTTCTGTGGCTCGCTAAATTCGAATCTGTGACCAAAGTGCAACGTGAATATCAGCGTGTTTATAACGAAGCGCCACCACATAGGAATAACATTACTCGGTGGGATAAGCAGTTGAAGGAAACCGGCAGTTTGGTGGAGAAACCCCGTTCTGGTAGGCCATCAGTCAGTGACGAGTCTGTAGAGGCTATACGGGATAGCTACCTAAGGAGCCCTAGAAAATCTGTGCGTGAGCCCACATCGAACTGCACTGAATAGGTATGAAACTGGGAGAGTTTTCCTTTTATATGGTGCAGATTTCACATTTCTATCGTCTTTTGTTGCTTTCCTGTGACCGGTCAAAAGTGCACCATGACTTGACGGACACACTGTATACTTAGAGATTTCCGATTAGACGAGACCGGGCGTATTCAGGGTGGTGCTCACATTCTCCCATCTTAAGCCACTGAGGGTCTTTTCAAGTTAAGTTCCTGAATTGTTTTGATATGACACTAGTAAGTCTGTTAGCTTCCTTGCTGTCTTATGAAAAGGCATTCTTTGCTCAGCTTGTATATTTTATGTCCCAGACTTGGAGCAGCAATTTCTCCTTGATACTCTTTGTTTCTTCTAGTGATAAAAACGCGTTTGGCCTGACTAGGTGGTGGCGCAGTGGATAGAGCGTTGGGCTGGGATGTGGAGGACCCAGGTTTGAGACCCCGAGGTCACCAGCTTGAGTGTGGACTTATCTGGTTTGAGCAAGGCTCACCAGCTTGAGCCCAAGGTCGCTGGCTTGAGCAGGGGATCACTCAGTCTGCTGTAGACCCCAGGTCAAGGCACATATGAGAAAGCAATTGATGAGAAACTAAGGTGCCACAATGAAGAATTGATACTTCTTATCTCTCTCCCTGTCAGTCTGTCCCTATCTGTCTTTCTCTCTGTCCCTCTCTGTCTCTGTCACAAAACAAAATAAAACGTGTTTGAAGACCACAATCTGATAACTGGTAATACTCATTACTCTTGGTTTGGTTAATTTCTAGGCTTTTTCAGTTAACAGAGCTAGGTATGTATTACCTCCCTATATTAAAAATTTATGCATTCATGCAGTTACTTACAGTATGACCTATAGAGATTTTGCTTTTATGTTTTGTCTATATCTAATTCCATATTGAGAATCCTGATTGTGAAGGACTCAGGATAATAGAATTAGAATATTTTATAGTGATTTGTTTTATCTCTCACCTAATACACAGCAGTCAATAAAAGTGGGCATACTACCTCTTCCAGTATGATTACTGAAAAGAGTTAATTTTTTTTGCATATCCTTTCCTTCATGGTACCCCCTTTTTTTGGTGTGCTATATATGTATATTGTCAGAGAAACAATAGCCATTACATAGCATACTTTCTCCCTGTTAGCTTGAGTCTTCGTTCTGCTATGTTTGACTATATTTAATGCTCAGTATCAGTCCTTACATTGATTGATACCTGCGGTCATTTTGGTAATCTGGTGTTCATTCTCTAGTAGAGGGCTCAAGAAGGGCTCAGGATGCGTTCCTGCAGGTTGAAACAGGTTCTGCCTTTTGTGCTTATAAGTCTCTTTTGCTGAGTTTAAAATCCTTGGCTTACATCTCTTTCCTTGAGTATCTTATATGCTTTTCTCTTTTTGGTATAAAGTATTCCTGGCAAGATCTGATGATCACTTGATTTTTTTCCTTCATAAGTCACTTGCTCTTTTTATCCTGGATGCTAGAGTATTTTTTTTCTTTAAAGTATAATACTTTTATCAAAACATGGCAGTGGTTGCTATCATTGGGTGTTCATTATGATCTGTGAACTTAGAGTTTCAAACTTTTTTGAAAGTTTTCTACAGTGGGGACTCCTGTTATTTCAGTGCTGAATCTTTGCCTGTTTTCAGTATTTCTTATTTTCTCTAGAATCTTTTCTTCATTTAAACCTTTTCACCTTTTTATGATAAGGCATTATCTGTTTATTCACTCACATTTTTTTCTAACTTAGCCTTCATTTCTTTGTTATTTTTAAAATTTTATTTACTTACTGACTTTAGAGAGGGGGAGAAAGAGAGAGAGAGAGAGAAAAAAACATTGCTTTGTTTCTCTTATTTATGCATTCATTGGTTGGTTCTTTTATATGTCCTGACCCAGGATTGAACCCGCAACCTTGGCCTTTCAGGACAGTACAAGGCTCTAATCAACTGAGCTATCTGGCCAGGGCCTAAAAAATTATTTTAATTATAGTTGACATTATAACTTTTTAAAAATATAACAATCTAAAAAAGGGAGTCTTATACTTTTCTGTTGCTCGTTTTTAATGTGGACTTTTAGGAGGAATAATTGTAATTACCAAATTCTCTGCTGTCATAGTGTAGTATAAAAAATATGGTGGCTCAGGCCCTGGCCGGTTGGCTCAGTGGTAGAGCATCAGCCTGGTGTGCAGGAGTCCCGGGTTCGATTCCCGGCCAGGACACACAGGAGAAGCGCCCATCTGCTTCTCCATCCTGCCTCCTCTCCTTCCTCTCTGTCTCTATCTTCCCCTCCTGCAGCCGAGGCTCCATTGGAGCAAAGTTGGCCCCGGGCGCTGAGGATGGTTCCATGGCCTCTGCCTCAGGTGCTAGAATGGCTCTGGTCGCAACAGAGCATCACCCTAGATGGGCGGAGCATCGCCCCTTGGTGGTCATGCTGGGTGGATCCCGGTCGGGTGCATGCGGGAGTCTGTCTGACTGTCTCCCTGTTTCCACTTCAGAAAAATACAAAAAAGAATAAAAAAAAATGGTGGCTTGCTTTCTGAGCTTATGCTGGCTTTTTTTGTAGGTTTCTTGTCCCTGTTATACTTGATTTTGATTTTACTCTAGCAGTTTTTTCTCAGTGTAGGACACTGTCCTGGAAGGGAGCTCAATGGGCTTTTCAAAGTTCTCAGGGACTAGACTTCTTTAGACTTACAGATCTTCGGCAGGCCCACTGTACTCACCCACGGTGTGGTGTGTAGGACTCCTGAGTCTTAGTTCTTCTCCAGTTGGCCTGTCACGCTGTTGTCTGTTAGTGGCTCTGTGTTGTCAGGTCTATCAGTTGCCCGGTTGCTTCCCTCTACTCTCTCATTCACAGACAATACTAATGAGTAAGTCTTGTGCTGTTAGTGTTTTGTGGACCATACCCTTTTGTAATTTGTTTATTTATTTATTTATTTATTTATTTACTTATTTATTTTATAGAGACAGAGAGAGAATCAGAGAGAGGGATAGACAGGGACAGACAGACAGGAACGGAGAGATGAGAAGCATCAATCATTAGTTTTTCGTTGTACATTGTGACACCTTAGTTGTTCATTGATTGCTTTCTCATATGCGCCTTTACCACGGGCCTTCAGCAGACCGAGTAACTCCTTGCTGGAGTCAGCGACCTTGGGTCCAAGCTGGTGAGCTTTTGCTCAAACCAGATGAACCCACGCTCAAGCTGGCAACCTCGGGGTCTCGAACCTGGGGTCTCGAACCTGGGTCCTCGGCATCCCAGTCCGACACTCTATCCACTGCGCCACCGCCTGGTCAGGCCCCTTTTGTAATTTGGGTTCATGGAGAGTTTGTTGTGAGTATGGTCAGTGGGTTTTTTATTTTGTTACCTAGAAGGTTTGTCTTTATGTGGCAATTGGGGAAGACGCACAGTCTGTGCTGTCACCACCACTTCTCTCTCCAGAGTCTCTTGTCCGTTGACTTTAGGTAGCACCTTTACTCTTCTCTGTGTAAGAGGGGAGTGTTCATACTCTGTACTTCCCTCTAGCTCCTATTCCATATTCTCAGTTTTTCACATCTTTGCATGTTTGCTTGATCCTTCAGGTGACCAGTATGCACTGAAGATGAGGTTTGTGGACCATGTGTTTGATGAACAAGTGATAGATTCTCTGACCGTGAAGATCATCTTGCCTGAAGGAGCCAGGTGAGTGTGACTACCTTTTCCTCTGTTCCCCATGTCTCTGTGAATGCCCGCAGTACCTCAGGGTAAGTCTGTTCATGGGCACAGAGTAAGTCTCAAGACATAGCTTTGACTGAGAAGCCTGTAGGGACCTTCTTCTTTTTTCAGTTTTTATTTTTTAAGAGAGAGAGATCGGAAGGGAGAGAGAGACAGGAATAGAGAGGAAAAGAGAGAAGTATCAACTCCTTGCTCCATTTAGTTGTGCACTGATTGCTTGTGTGTGCCTTGACTGGGAATCGGATCGACAACCTTGGGATCCAGCTGGTGACCTCAGGATTGTATTGATGACCCTGCTCTCAAGCCAGTGACCTCAGCATTCCAAGTTGAGTCTATCCACCATGCCATCACTGGTCAGGCTGTAGGAACCTTCTGAGTGGAGTCTAAATCCAAAAGTTAAATTCAGATGAGGTAATAAGATTTATTTATGAAATATTACTCAAACACAGTGCTCTTGTGTGACAGGAGCAGTATCCAAAGTCACCTAGAGCAGTGGTCGGCAAACCGTGGCTCGCGAGCCACATGCGGCTCAATCAGATTGAGGACGTTTTTAGCAAAGGCCAGCTTAGGAGTACCCTAATTAAGTTAATAACAATGTACCTACCTATATAGTTTAAGTTTAAAAGATTTGGCTCTCAAAAGAAATTTCAGTCATTGTATTGTTGATATTTGGCTCTGTTGACTAATGAGTTTGCCGACCACTGACCTAGACAGGCCACAGCGAGGGCCTGAATCTGATGCGATGATCTGCAATAGGAAATAATTCAGAGCCAGGACAGTCAGTTAGCCCTTGTGGTATGTTAACAGAATGAAGACGAACGGAGCCGTGGCTCCATTTTGTTCTGGGTTCTTTAGACCAGGTTCAGAAAGGTGGGCGCGGGGGGAATTTCAGATGGCGTGTAAGAATTCTGAGGTTACAGTTGGTAGAAACTGTCTTTGACCAATTTAAGCAGTAGGGGATGAACTTGGAATGGTAAGAGATATCATAAAATGACAGTATAGTCTGAGGAAAGCCAGAGCCAGAGTATCTCCAGGACTCCAGTGGTTGAAACTGATGGCTACTCATGGGGGTACCTGCCCTTGGCATGAGTGACAAACGTCTTGTAGGCTTTGTGTCATTGCTCTTGACTCGCATTAAAGGGAAATGTCTACTTGCCCTCTCTGGGGTTCCTTGTCTACTCTGATCACCAGAGGGAGAGGCACAGTCATTGTTCTTCCTGTAGAGGACATTCAGTGGGGATGGACAGTTCCTCCAGGTGAAACTAGAGTGCTGTTGACTAGGAGAAGGGAAAACGAGTGTGCGGACAACAGCAGCACATGCCCACCACACCATAGTGCAAGTGTTTAGTTATGTGAGGAGACGACATTTGGAGTAACTTTTCAGGGGCCCCTTCAGTTCCCTGAGGAGCTCTTGTTGGGTAGAACGCAGAGTTCTGTGAGCTGTGTGACTGAGGAGTAGGCCAGTGCTGGTGGGCCCTTGTGAGCAGGATGCAGGGAGACAGACAGGTGTTGCCTCAGCAGAAGTATGGTCTTGTGCTCAGGGCTTTCTGGCTGTGGTTCAGCTGCCTCAGGTGGTAGGGGATCCCTGGTGCGGAAGGGGAGCAGAGAGGAGTGTGAGCTTAGTGACCCTGAAAGGCCCCTGACTGATCCTTGGAAGTTACCAACCCTAGATAAACCTAGTTGGTCAGTGCAGTTTGTCTGAGGCTATATTTTATTCCCATCTGCCTCCAGGAACATCCAAGTTGACAGTCCCTATGAAATCAGCCGTGCCCCAGATGAGCTGCACTACACCTACCTGGACACATTTGGCCGCCCTGTGATTGTTGCTTACAAAAAAAACCTGGTAGAGCAGCACATTCAGGATGTCGTGGTACGTGGCTCCACTGTTCTGCCTCCTGTGCCGGGGGCCAGGACGGACCCGTCCCTTCCCTCCCTGGGCTGCAGTGGTTTGAACACAGCGTCCTCTGGGCGTAGGGCTTGGCAGGTAGGGTGGGGTAGCCTGGGTGATGGTTGACTTGGCGCAGCCCCTCGGATCCCAGGTTTCTGAGTCTGTAGGCCTGTCAAACCCACCTTTTCTGCTCCTCCCTCCAGGTGCATTACACGTTCAACAAGGTGCTCATGCTGCAGGAGCCTCTGCTGGTGGTGGCCGCTTTCTACATCTTGTTCTTCACAGTCATCATCTACGTCAGGCTGGACTTTTCTATCACAAAGGTACTGTCATGGCTTTCTTTTCTTGTCACTTAGTCATTTTGCATCCTCGACAGTGTGTTTCACTAGCTTTACTGAGCATTGGTCATTGAAGCAAGCCCAAGCTGAACCCTCTTGCCCAGAAGACTCCTGCCTGTGGCTTCTGCTAATCCTTTCTTTAAAGATACCTTGTTTTTGTTGCTGTGATCAGGGAGCATGTGCGGGTTGCCTTTGGTGGGTCAGTACTCTGGGAACAGGGCAGCAGGCACAGTGTGGCTTTAGGTGGTGGGGCCTGAAACGGTTACCCTGAGGAGGTGACAGGCAGGAAAAGTAGGGAAGGGCACTCAGCCAGAGGGAGCAGTTTGTGGGACCGCAGGGGGTGTCACAGGGACCTGTGGGTAGTGGTAGTGTACATGTGAGCAAAGATGTCTGTCTAGCTGGTTCCACAGACCAGCTGCCCAGGGGTCAAGGTGGTGCAGCTGGGGCAGCTGCTGGCAAAGCTTATCCCGAAGAAGGGGCTGAGTCCAGGTTTTACTATGCAGCAGCCTATTTCTTAAGCTATAAAAATTGCCTTTGTTTTATACTTTTTTAAATTTCACATTTGTAGAAACCTTGCAGGAAAGATAAAGGTAACTCTTTTAGCCCCTCGGTTAGCTCTGTTGGTTAGAGCATCATCCTGAAGTACCAAGGTTGCAGTTTCAACCCAGTCAGGGCACATATGGGAAACAATGAATGAATGCACAACCAAGTGGAACAGCAAATGAATGCTTCTCTCTCTCTCTGTCTCCCTCTCTTCCTCTCTGCTCTAAAATCAATTAAAAAAAAAAAGCCTTATATGCCTATCACCTAGGCATAGCAGTTAATATTTGGCCTATCTATACCATTTTTTTCTGAACCATTTGAGAAGTTAGTAAACATCTGTGTTCCTTTATCCTTAAATACTTAAGTGTGTCTCTGCAGCCGGAGAACAAAGGCATTCTCTTACGTAACAATGATGCAACAATCAAATTCAGGAAGTGTAATGTTATGTTAATTTCACCAATATGCAGTACATGTTCAAATGTTGCTGATTGTCCTTCTGATAACCTTGATAGCAATTATTGTTTTTTTAAGGAATAAAAACATTTTTAAAAATTTTAAGAAAAAATTTTAAAATAATTTTTTATTTTTCAATTATAGTTCACATACAGTATTATTTAGTTTCAGGTGTACAATTCAGAATTAGACATTATATAACTTACTAAGGGATCATCCTGATACATCTCATACCCACCAGACACCATACATAATTATTACAATATTACTGACTGTAGGCCCTATACTGTACTCTATGTTCCCCTGACTGTTCTGTAACAACCAATTTGTACCTTGTAATCCTTTCACCTTTTTTACTCATTCTCCCAGGCCCCCTTCCATCTGGACACTGTCAAAATGTTCTCTGTGTCTGTTCTACTTGTTTGTTTACAGTGGTCCCTCTTCTAACATGGGGGCTAGGTTCCAGAACCCCCCTCAATAGGCAAAAATCTGTGAAGTATTGACCTTATATTTATTTTTTATTTTTATTTATTTATTTTTTTTTATTTTTCCGAGGCTGGAAACGGGGAGGCAGTCAGACAGACTTCCACATGCGCCCGACCGGGATCCACCCGGCATGCCCACCAGGGGGCGATGTTCTGCCCCTCTGGGGCGTCGCTCTGCCGCAATCAGAGCCATTCTAGCGCCTGAAGCAGAGGCCACAGAGCCATCCTCAGCGCCCGGGCCAACTTTGCTCCAATGGAGCCTCGGCTGCAGGAGGGGAAGAGAGAGACAGAGAGGAAAGAGAAGGGGAGGGGTGGAGAAGCAGATGGGCGCTTCTCCTGTGTGCCCTGGCCGGGAATTGAACCCAGGACTCCTGCACGCCAGGCCGACGCTCTACCGCTGAGCCAACCGGCCAGGGCCGACCTTATATTTATTTTATTACTTATATATATTTTAAGGCTTTATTTCTATTTAATATTTTTTTAATATGTTTTAATTAATATTTTTACATATTTTTATACTGTTTTCAACTTTTTAGGCTAGAAAATGCTTATTTTACCGCAAAAATAATTAAAATAATAAATATGTAAAAATATCTATATACCAAAAAATCTCACAATACAGCAATAAATTGCAATACAAAATTAGATAATATACAATTTTTTTTATTTTAATTTTTTTTACAGGGACAGAGAGAGTCAGAGAGAGGGATAGATAATAGGGACAGACGGAATGGAGAGAGATAAAAAGCATCCATTATTAGTTTTTCGTTGTGACACCTTAGTTGTTCATTGATTGCTTTTCTCATATGTGCCTTGACCGCAGGCCTTCAGCAAACTGAGTAACCCCTTACTCAAGCCAGTGACCTTGAGTCCAAGTTGGTGAGCTTTGCTCAAACCAGATGAGCCCGCACTTAAGCTGGCGACCTTGGGGTCTCGAACCTGGGTCCTCCGCATCCCAGTCCAATGCTCTATCCACTGCACCACCGCCTGGTCAGGTGATAATATACAATTTAAAAGTCCATGATACAGTGAGACAGCGAAAAGTGAACCACGATATGGTGAGGAATGACTGTATTTTGTTTTTTAAATGTTTACTTTACTGATTTTAGAGAGGAAGGGAGAGACAAGAGATAGAGAGAGAGAGACAGGAATATTGTTCTGTTCCTGTATGTGCTCGGCCAGGGATTGAACCATCAACCTCTGCATCTGCACTTTGGGATGACGTTCCAACCATTTGAATTATCTGGCCAGGGCGGTTTATTTTGTTTTTTAGATTCAATTGTTGACAGTTATGTATTTATTGCCATTTTATTGTTCATATTTTTGATATTTTTTTCCCTTCTTAAAGAAGACCCTTTAATATTTCATGTAGTACTGGTTTGGTGGTGATGAACGTCTTTAGCTTTTTCCTGTTTGGAAAGTTCTTCATCTGACCTTTGATTCTAACTGATGACTTGGTTGGGTAGAGTAATTTTGGTTGTATGTCTTCACCTTTCATCACTTTGAATGTTTCGTGCCATCCTCTTCAAGTCTGCAAAATTTCTTTGGAGAACTCAGTTGACAGTCTTAGGGGAGCGCCCTTGTAGGTAACTAACTGCTTTTCTCTTGCTGCTTTTAATATTCTCTTTTACCTTATACATTTTAATTACGTTGTGTCTTGGTGTTAGCCTCTTTGGATTCATCTTGTTTGGGACTTGGCACTTCCTGGACTTGTATTTCTAATTCCTTCACCAGGTTAAGGATGTTTTCTGTCCTTATTTTTTCAAATAGGTTTTCAATTCTTGTTCTCTCTCTTTTCCTTCTGGCACCCCCATGATGTAAATGTTGGTTGGTATTCTTTTTTTTTTTTTTTTTTTAATGTTTGTATTCTAGATGTTGTCCCAGAGGCTCCTTACACTATCTTCATTTTTTTTTTTTTTTTTTTTTTGCTTTGCTGTTCTGATTTGGGTGTGTTTTGCTTTCTTATATTTCAAATCACTGATTTGATTCTTGGCTTCATCTCTGAAAATTATTCTTCATTTTGGTAAGTGTACCCTTCATTTCTGACTGGTTTAGTTTTATGGTTTCTATCTCCTCACTAAGTTCCTTGAGCATCCTTATAACCATTGATTTGAACTCTGTATCTGATAGTTTGGTTGACTTCATTTTGTTTAGTTCTTTTTCTGGAGATCTTTCTTGCTCTTTTATTTAGGACATGTTTCTTTGTCTCTGCGTTTTGGCTGCTTCCCTATACTTGTTATATATATACTGGCTACCGTGTACTAGGTAGAGCTGCCATGTCTCCCAGCCTTGGCAGAGTGGCCTTGTATAGTTGGTGTCCTGTAGAGCCCAGTGGCACAGCCTCCCCAGTCACCTGAGCTGAATGCTCCAGATGCACCCCTGTGTGGGCTATGTGCATTGTCCTATTATAGTTGAGCTTTGATTGCTGCTGGCGTACTGGGACAGATCCACCCCCGAGGCCAGTTGGCTGAAGGACCGGCTGCAACTGCAGTGGAAGAGCTGCTGTGCAGGAGTTGACCCTATGGAGCAGGTCTTGCTGCATTGGGGCTTTAGTACCCACCGAGTCTGCCCCTTGAGTGTGTTGCTTGTGGAGGTGGTTACAATTGTTATCTGGAATGGTGGTTACAATTGTTACCTGGAATGGTCTGAAGCTGTATACCTGGTGCTGTGGCTCTGGGGTCTCCGGGGAGGTTCAGGGTCAGCCACTCACTGCTGGTGCCCTTCCTGGGGCCACTCGGCATAAGCTACAGAGTGATGTGCAGATGGCTGCTACTCGTTTTGTGCTTGGAGGTGCTTGGGTAAGGCCAAGCTGTGAACCAAGGCCGGCTGCCACTAGTGCCAGGCCTGGAGCCACTTAGCAAGGGGCACACTACGCTCCTGGCTTGAGAGATTTTAGGAAAGTCCAAAGTATGAGGCAAGAGAGGCCATTTGTATAGAAAGGTCATGGAAATGGTGTTGATGGGCTGGCAGGTTGTGTGGGGCAGGTTCTCAGGAAAACACCTGGGGGTGGGGCCAACAGTGTGAGCCAGGTTGATGGAGACTAAGGTATGGTGCCAGCCTGCTGTGTGTAGGGGGGTGTAAGCCAGGCTGATGTCAGGCAGGTTCCCATTGGATTTGGAGCTGGAAAGCTTTGGACCATTCCTGTTTATTAGATTCTCACAAAGGCAGATGAGCAAACAGGCAGAGGAAAACCACTTCTTTCAGCAGCAGGCGAATGATCAGGAAAATGGCCTGTCGGCAAGTAATCTGTGCTGAGGGAAAGCGCCTGTGGCCTTATGCACACATGGCCCTGCCACGTGCGTCTGCACTGATCATGCGAAGTACAGTGAGCAAGCCCAACACAGCTGTTTTCCCATCACCACCCCTTTAGGGTTGTTCACCTTACAGACACTACAGATATCTTTTGCTCTGGTCTCTGAGCAAGGAGTGAGGTACATTACATAAACATACTATAGCAACCGAATTACAAAGGCACAGGTTATATAAAAAATTACAATATCTACAAAGATGCCCTTCGCAATGACATCTCCCCGAGCACCCAAGGGATACCACAATTCCACCTTATCCAGCCAGGTGCCAACTGCCCAGGGAGTCAACTGGAAGCCCATCTCTAGCCCCATACGCCACGGTGCCAACCAGGCCACCCTTCGTATGTGTGGGGGCCTGCATAGTCCAGAGCTACGTCCTTTGAACAGTGTCCTTGGCGCGTCTCTACAGCTGGTTGGGAGCAGCTTCCCAGTGCAGGAGGGCCTGCCCAGCCCCCCCACCCATCAGGGTCTCATTACTTTCCACAACAGGCATTTCCATCCAGCAAGGGAGCTGGTGCCCCCTTTTGTTGCAGTCCCTGCTTCAAGAGTCCATTACACTGCTCAGTGAATAGTCCGTGATAGGCAGCCCAGCTGTCTGTGCAAACCACTCAAGGTGAAAGTCCATTTTAGGCAACTAGCCACACAGCTCTTTGATAATGGACCTCAGCGCCTTTCCATAAGTGCTCTGTCTGGTGCCACAAGCCTCATCCAACCCCCAGCAAGCACACAGGGCCTGGTGGGGTCAAACACATTCAAGGCCTGTGTCACCTTGGTAGTTCTCTTAGCTGCTGCAGTCTTGTAGCCATGCAGTGCAAATGCCAGCCATTTTCTTGGCCTCTTACTTCTCTCACTTTTTTAGGGGCTGGAACCTCTGTTGAAGCTTAAGCTGCCACCAAAGCTCTAACAGGACTCTATTAGACCTGCCATCTAATTTCTCTTTATCTACCCTGGCTGCATCAAATCTACCCACATCTGTGTTTATGTAACCTTTACAGTCCTGTTTCTCTGGGGGGGGGAGGCAGCAGCCCTCACACCTTTATGGTGCCACAGTGCCTCCGCTCCTCCACCCCCAAAATCTGCCACCATCCTTACAACATCATCAATGGGTTCCCCAAATAAGGGCTGAAGATAGCCACCAGTTACCAAAGAGGGCTGATGGGGCACTACAGAGAATGAGATTCCTCATCCCTGTCATAAACACTTCCTGCTCTGGCCCACGGGACCTCAGGTTGAAATCAGCACCTCAGGTTGAAATCAGCGTTCCTCATCTAGTTCCTGGAGGACCTGCTGCAGCTCAGTATACGATTGCCGCTGAATCACTGCCCCTGGCAAGTCCCCAGCATTCTGCCAGACTGTACAAATGGCAGCCATCACCCATTCTAACAGGGTATGGTTTCCTGGGTTGTCATCGCAGTTCTGAAGACACTGCCTTAAGGAGGCGTGCGTGGTAACGGCAGCTAATTTCTCCATCTCTGCTCCGGAGAGCATGATGCCATCCGCCCCCATGTCCCACAACCACAGCAACCAGGCTGCCAGGGGCTCGGTGGGTTTCTGCCTGAATTTCACCCCCAACTCCATCAACTCTGTCTGGGTGTAGGGACGGACCACAGAGTGCTCCACTATCTGCATAGGGGGTTGTTCCTGCCCTGAGGCACTCTTGGCTGCTGGATTTTTACCTTCTGGATGACTACCTGCTGGGCTCTGAGTTGGCTGATGACAGTTTCAGCCCAAACCTCCTGAATCCATAGATTACTTTGAACAAAATGGACATTTTAATGATGTTAATTCTTCCTGTCCATGAACATGGTATGTGCTTCTACTTGTTTGTACCTTGCTCAATGTCTTTTTTTCATTGTCCTTTAATTTTCTGAGTACAAGTCTTTTACTTACTTGGTTAAATTTATTCCTAAGTCCTTGATGTTTTTGTTGCAATAATAAATGGGGTTGTTACCTTGATTTCTCTTTCTCATTGTTTATTACTGGTGTATAACAATACCATTGATTTCTGAATATTCATTTGGTATCTTGCTACTTTGCCGAATTCATTTATTAGGTCTAGTTGTTTTTTGAGGAGTCTTTAGGGTTTTCTATGTACCATATCCTGTTGTCAGCAAATGACAATTTTACCTTCGTCTTTCCAGTTTGGATGCCTTTTTTCTTCTTGTCTGATTGCTGTGGCTGGGACTTCCAGTACTATTTTGAATAAGAGTGTTGAAAGGGGGGCACCCCTGTCTTATTTCTGATCTTAAGAGGATTGCTTTTAGTTTTTACCCATTGAGTATGATGTTGGCTGTTGGTTTGTTCATATATGGCCTTTATTATTTTGAGGTATGTTCTCTCTCTCTCTCTCTCTCTCTCTCTCTCTCTTTCTCTCTCTGTGTCAAAAAAATAGAAACTCACACTTTGAATGTCTGAGCTGTAAGCAGCTAAGCCCAGTGGGTAGGGTATCCTGTGACTTAGCAGAGTTAATCCAAACAGCTTCTCCTTGGCAGTGACACCTGCAGTCCTGTAGAAGGGGTGGCACTTCTTTGCCTTCCCAGGGTTAGCTGGGCTGGAGTTTCCACACAGTTTGCACCTGCCTGTTTTTCTCCTGGACCACAGCTTCCCCAGGAGACAGGCTTGAACAGACCTGAGTCGGCACCGCACTGTGATCCCCCAGCGCTCTGTGTGCAAGGCCAGATCGCCCCTGTTCACCGCACTCTTTTTTCGAGGTCCTGCCAACTTTCTCCCTTTGGGGGTGGGGCATGCCAGCCTGTAGAGGAGAACGTGGGTCCTCTTCCCCTTTCTGG
The DNA here is from genome assembly GCF_036850765.1 of Saccopteryx bilineata. Lineage (NCBI taxonomy): Eukaryota > Metazoa > Chordata > Mammalia > Chiroptera > Emballonuridae > Saccopteryx > Saccopteryx bilineata. The sequence goes on from NC_089500.1 coordinate 62,117,623, forward strand.
GGTCACAGGGGCTGTGTTTGCAAGGAGACAGGAGTTGTGCCCCTGCAGTGTCTCCACAACTCACAGCTTCTGCCTTTCTAGCTCCTGGTTCAAAGCTTCCCTGGGGTGACAAAGCCTCCCAGGGAATGTCCTGGCCCCTCAAGGGGCTGGGAGCTCTTCCCCTTTTCAGAGCAGCAGGGACTGTGTCAACAGGGCTTGTGTCTGCTGTGGATCCAGGAGCGGCGCCCCCATAGTGCCTCCAAACAGCTCTGCTCCCGCCGCTCTCATTCCTGGACAAAAGCTTCTCTGGAGACAACTGTGCGCTGGGGGTAGGAGACTGGCCCCCTTTGCAGGGCCCCCCAGTTTAGACACTGTCTGGGTCTCCACTAAAAGCCTCCACAGAATAAGGGCACCACCAAAACCACTCCTAGGATGGAGCATGCCAGTCGGGGTCAGGTTTCAACACCTGATGCTATGCGAACTTTTCTTATTGTCTCTGTTGTTCTGGGTTGGGGATCCTTGCCGGGTTTTGGGAGCTCCCCCCACTCTCCTGGGGGAGGGAGCTGCATGCATGTGATATCCCTTGCTTTTCAGCCACTGCATATAGGTGCAGGGGTTAACCCCTTTCTGTACCTCTGCCCTTCTTACCAATCTCCATATGTCTTCTTCTGTAAATCATTGGTTATATATTTTTTTAGTTCAGTTAGCCTTCAGTTGGTTATTCTGGTTGAATGACCTATGTTTTAGCTGTGAATCTGGTTTGAGGCCAGGAGCTGATGAGTATAGCATTCACCTACTCTGCAGCCATTTTAGAACCAACCCCATTACTTTTTATTTTTTTATTGCTGCAGAGTACTTCATTATATGGATAGGTCATAGTTTATTTAACCGATTTCTTCTGTGTACATGTTTTACTTTTTAATGTTTTTTTTTAATTTTTATTTATTGATCTTAGTGATTTAGGAAGGGGGGGTAGAGAGAGAGAGAGACAAACATCAATCTGTTCCTGTTGTGTCCTGATCAGAGATCAAACTGGCAACCTTTGTGCTTCTGGACGATGCTCTAACCAACCAAACTATCCAGGCAGGCCCATGTATACATCTATTTTAAAGTCATGATGATTTATTGAGAAAAAACTAATTGTGTACCAAATGAACCATCTGCAGACTAGATTCAGCCTTCAAACTGACAAGCTAGGAGCTCTGTCGTAGATAACTCGTGAAAGGTGATTCTGGAAGGTCTGTGTGTAGGGCCTCATCTAAAGGGCCTTCAGTGGTAGGACAAGGAGTTAGGTTTCTCCTTTAGGCCCTGGGAAACCCTTGAAGTCTTAAATGGAAGAACATAATGAATATCCTGGCAGCCTTCTCTGACCTAAGCTGAGATTTCTCTTTCCTCAGCACCTTACCCCTGTCATGGTGCACCCTGCTGTTAGAACCCTTTCCACATCTCTCTCTCTGCCCTCCTGGACTTTGAAGTGAACACCTGTTTCATCTTCATGTCGCCAGTCTTGCCCGTTGCTGAACTGGTCCAGATTCAGTGTTAGTACAGTTTTTATTCTCTGACTTTCCAAGAAGATGGCTTTTTTTCTTTGTACGGCTGGTTTGGGGGTGATCTTTGGGAGGTGAAGGTCAGAGTGGGCTCAGGCCTGGTTTCAACACACGGTGTCTCTCCTCCAGGATCCAGCCGCGGAAGCCAGGATGAAGGTGGCATGCATCACAGAGCAGGTCTTGACCCTGGTCAATAAGAGGATAGGTCTCTACCGTCACTTTGATGAGACTGTCAACAGGTATAAGCAGTCCCGAGATGTGTCCACTCTCAACAGTGGCAAGAAGAACCTGGAGACAGAACACAAGGCCTTGACCAGTGAGATTGCGCTGCTGCAGTCCAGGCTGAAGACAGAGGGCTCTGATTTGTGCGATAAAGTAAGTGTCTGCAAACACTGAGTTGCCCGTGTTGTTGCCTGCCGTGCCCACTGTCTAGATTTAGAGCACGTGGCTGCCCTGCCCGAGTCAGGTACCAGGCAGCTCTTGCTCACTGCTGGCTCTGGGGTGATCTCCTGCACTGTTGTAGACCTGTGGCATGGCTAATACTGTGGTTGAACTAGAAATTTTCTTGTCTCACACACAAGCTGGGTTTGGAGAAAGCTTTGCCAGCTCTATAGGACTCGCTTTAAACAGCCAGTATCGAGAGCAGCTGCTTCCTCTCTTGGAAGCCAGACTGAGCAGGTAAGAAGAACCCAGACTTAGAAGAGTGGATTTGGATCCAGTCTCTGATTCACTTTGTAAACCTAGGCAGGTTATCTCACTTCTGTGCCTCAGTTGCCTCATCTGTAACTGGGGATGCTGTTATATTTACCTCATAGTGATTGTGTGTGTGAAACGAGTTATGTATGTAAAGTCTAAGAATCCTGCCTGGGACATGCTGTGTGAGTTCTGTGAATGAGGGTGGGGACCTCCCCACCCTGGAGGAGTCCCTCAGAGCTCCTGACCACCGTCTCCACGTGCCACGCCCCACACTCTCTCCTTACCCTGTGCTGTTTTCTTCATAGCATCTACCGTTTCCTGAAATTGTTTATTCATGTGTTTTCAGTATTGATAATCTGTCAGCTTTGTGTGGGGCAGATACCTCATCTGTCTTTAGTGCTGTTTTCCAGAACCTAGAAAAATGCCTAGCACAACGGCTCACTAAATATTTGTTGAATGTTGAGTGAATGTGCCTATAAAAGTCCTCAGCCTAACTCCGAGTCAGTGATAACGTGGGAGTCATTCAGTTCCACCGCCACAGCCCTGCCATTGGTCTTTTGCCTGTATTGATTCCTGCATCTAATCTGGCAAACTGAAGGGAAGAGAATGAGGGTCCCTTTAGTACCTGCTGTATGCCTGGCGGCATGTGAGGTGATTCCACGTATTTTCACACTCAGTCCTCACAGTCCTCTTCTACAGTTGAGGCCCAGGGATGGTGCAGGGCATCTTCACAAGGGTCGGAGCTTGAAGGAATGGGGTTGGTAGGGTTGAAGCTGGCATTTGAAGCCAGGCCTGTCTCCCTCCACAGCCAACCCTCTGGCCGGTGAGTTCTAGACTCTGTAGACACGGGAGGTGGTGGGCCCTGCTGGGTGAGGATGAGAGGACCACTGTCAAGCCCTGCCCTGCTCTTGCCTCGGTCAGGTGAGCGAGATGCAGAAACTGGACGCCCAGGTCAAGGAGCTGGTGCTGAAGTCCGCAGTGGAAGCTGAGCGGCTGGTGGCGGGCAAACTCAAGAAGGACACGTACGTCGATAACGAGAAGCTGATCTTAGGAAAGCGACAAGAGCTGGTCACCAAGATCGACCACATCCTGGATGCTCTGTAGCCCCTGCGGCTTGTCCCCAGGGTGCTGCACTTACAGACGGCAGGAGTGTGTGTGGGTGGGGGTAAGGGGGGAACACTGAGGCCAGTGAATGCCGGCCCCTGTGTTTTGCAAAAGGCCTTCAAGGAAGAGAAGTCTGGCCCTGTCTCAGACAAAACAAGAAGCTTTGTCCCTAAACTGTTCCATTAAAACAACAAAATGACTTAAATTTAATTAAAAATAAAATATCTTTGTGTTTTGAACAAAAAATTTCAATGATTATCTTGTTCTGAAGCCTCAGATATTATTTCAAGCCTGTAAGCTCCTTGTTTTATGTCCTTCTAATTCCTTATTTTTGAGTATTTTGCAAGTGTGGGCATGTTTCTTAAAGCGTGTGTGACCAAAAGAAAATAAAGGAGGGACTGGGAAATACTTGTTTTGTTCTGTTGAAAATCTCTCATAACTTCCTTCTTAACTTTGAGTGTAGTCCTTTTATCAAGTGCTTTTTATCCATTAAGTGTCGGGCTCGCTCCAAAGAGCAAGCGTACACGGCGAGTGTCGGTTATGTTAGAGCACTGAGGCCAGAGGTAAAGTGCCTTCATAAGGTCACAGAACAGAGTGGTGGGTGGGAGCTTTGTTCTTGCCTGTTGTGATTACCTGTTCCTCATCCCATGCTCTGCTAGGCACTAAAGAAATGATGATGAGCAGCCTGACCAGGCGGTGGTGCAGTGGATAGAGTGTCGGACTGGGACGCAGAGGACCCAGGTTTGACACCCTGAGGTCGCCGGCTTGAGCATGGGCTCATCTGACTTTCGCCCAAAGGTTGCTGGCTTGAGCAAGGGGTCACTTGCTCTGCTGTAGCCCCCTAGTCAAAGCACATATGAGAAAGCAATCAGTGAACAACTAAGGAGACTAAAGAGCTGCAACGAAGAATTGATACTTCTCATCTCTCTCTCTTCCTGTCTGTCTGTCCCTATCTGTCCCTCTCTCTGTTTCTGTCACAGAAAAAGTAAAAAATTTAAAAAAATAAATGATGATGAACAAAGCAGAGATGATTCTTATGGTGGACAGGTAGTCAAATGATAGAACAAATTCATAATTACAGACTGACAAAATCCTGTGAGGAAAAGGAACAGGGGCCTCTGGTATACTGGACAGTACTGGACTCATCTGCAAGGGAGCTGGGCAAAGGCCCAGTGAAGGAAGTGGCTTTGAGCTGAGCTCATAGGGGTTCCATAGCTGGCAGGCTGTGTGGGGTAGAGTATTCCGGGTGGAGAATGCAGCAGTGCAGAGGCTTCTGGACAGGCCAGGGCTTGACGTGATGGGATCCCGACAGTCAGTTGGACAGTGTAAGACATAGGGCGGCAGAGGAAAAGTCTAGAACAAGGGAGGGCTTTATAAGTCTGTCATAGCTTTTGGCTTCACCCTAAAATGACAGGAAGACTGACGAGTGTGTGAGAGACACGCTCAGATCTGTATTCTGGCTGAGCGTGAGCTGAGGAAGGCTGTAAGGGTGAGGGCGAGAACCTGAGAGCATCTTGTAATCCAGGCAAAGACGACGGGTCGGGCAAGGGCGGTGGTGAGCCCGCAGAGCTGCGGGTGCTGACTGAGGCGAGCGGATGGCAGTGCAGAAATGAGTGCCATGCCTTCTACTCTTTCCTCTCTGGGGTATAGAACTGTCTGCACCTAGTTAATTTCTGTTCATCCTTCAGATAACAGTGTACGGTTTCTTTCTCTGGGACCTTCCAGGACGTCTCAGACTCAAACGCCATTGTGCCCTCTTGTTCTGACTACCTCTCCACATTATACTATGCAGTTAGAATGTGTGTGATTACCAGAGTAGCTCTGCTAGTGCAAGGGTATTGTCTGGCATGCTCACTCTTACATTATCAGATCAGTGTATTTATACATACTAGGTGGCTTACCGAATGGATGAGTAACTTAAATATTGGTGGGGCGGGTTGAGGGCAAATTGTGCCTTTCATTTAATACGAGAAGATCTGTAAGACTAGGTTTAAGGAAGATGATGATGAGTTCTGTTTCACACATGGTAAGGTGGGTGTGCTTGAGACATGCAAATGAGAACACCCGTGGGCAGTTTGATATTGAGGCCTGCAGCTGGGAGGAGAGATATGGTATGGAAATGCTAAGTGTGTGGATCCTTAAGCATGAGATGGAATGGTGACATGGAGGTTGTGGTGGGTGAGGGGGCCTGGGAAGGGTGCTGAGTAAGAAGAAACAGAACTGAACACTAGGCCTTTACATACAGTGGCCACTTGTAGCGCAGCACTGCACACAAGCTGAGAAGTGGCCAGTGAAGCAAGAGAAAGGCCAGGACCACGGACTCCGAGTGTGAAGCTGTGTCAAGGAGGAGCAGTCAGCAAGTGCTGCCGAGAGTTGTCAGGCCAAGGGAAGATGGGAGCTGTCTGTTGGTTTTAGGAGCAGGTCATTCACGTCATTCTTCGGTGACTGTAGAACGGTTGTGGAGTGGTGGGAATGGGGATCGGACTGAGGTTAGGCTTCTGAATATTGACTGCATTTCACAGGCTATGAAAGAGATGAGTGTAGGGTAACTGTGGGAGGATGTGCAGCTGAAAGTTTTAAGGTGGAAGAGATTCAAGTGTGTTAAATGCTCTTGGGAAGGATACAGTGGAAAATTGGAGTCAGAATATATAGGAGAGAAAGCGGTTGTGGACAATGAGGTATTTGATGCAGTGGTAAGATACGGGGTCCGAAGGACTGTGGACGGACCAAGAGTTGGGGATGGAGGAGGACACTCCTTCAAGGGTGGGGCTTTGTAGTCTGAGGGTCTGCTTGGAAATTCAGTTCTTGCCCCCCTCCGTGACCTTAGACAAGGCTTTAGGCATCGTGTTCCTCCCTTGAATACTTTATTAGCCATTTGGTAGGATGCGTTAAGGATCACACGAGGTCATAACTGAAATGGCGTATTGTAACTGCCTGTTAAGTATTAGCAGTGGTTTCCGTCTTGTCTCACTCGATCTGTTTCCATTCCTCTAATCATAGCTTTTCTGGCCTGAGCCTGGGTCCTTGGGGTGTCCTGTTCTCAAGGGTCAGAAACTGGAGGCTAAACTTGACCAATGTTTACATGGTGTCCTCGTGGGCCCAGCTCCACTCATACCTGGTCCCTGGCACCCTCCGTGGGACCAAGCCAGGCCTCTTCCTGCCCCCCTTGAACTGCCCAGTTGTCCAGGAGCCCTGCAGCCGCCCCTCTGCATCTCTAAGGAGGCCCAGGTGCAGGGATGGGGCACCCAGTGGGCAGGTACCACCTCAGCCCAGTCTGGAGAACAAAAGTTGGCAAGGGTTCATGCTGGCAGGCCTGGGCAGGGAGCTGTACTTGTGCCCTTGTGTCTCTGAAACCCGGGGACACGTATGTCAGTGCGGTTCCAGGAAGTGAGGCTGAGTGCGCAGGCACAGAGGGCCAGCTGGCTTGGAAAAGCAGTGCATGTGCAAGGTTGCACCCACGTTAAAGGCGGGGAAGCTCTGTCTTTCCCCAGAGCCAGAGTTTTGGCTATGGCACCACTGTGCCCACGTGGACTAGAACTGGGTCTGGGGTCAGGGAGCCAGCTGGGCTGTGGTGCAGATTTCAGGCACTGGGGATGGGCATTTGGGCTCCTAGGTTCCCTGTGCTGGCTGTGGGGCCAGCTGGGCTAGACAGAACCCATGGCTCATCTGGCATTCTGGGCTGGGGGGAGGCATCCCACACCCATCTTCACCCCGGGTCCTCTTACCCATCCTGAGCTCTGGGTGTAGTGTTTTAGGCCAGGGCTAGCTGGCCTTGTACTTCCCTGGTCTTCCATTTCCCTGTGGCAAACACGGCCTTAGTTTCTCCTTTGTAAATCCTGGAGTGAGGGGTGAAGTGAGGCCCTGTGTATAAAGCCTTGACTAAGGCCTGCCCCGTCCCCTAGGCAAGGTGAGGCACCCCAGCGTCCTGGCACCTCTCATTTGGTCTCAGACCCGGCCTGCCCTGTCTGTGGCCCTTGTGGGTGTGTGGAGAGGAATGCTGTCCCCAGGCTTCCAGGACCACGTTCCAACCCCCAGGCCAGTCCCATGTGTGCGGCGTTGGCCAAGACGCCCTACCCCAGTGGCCTGGCTCCGGCTTCCATCGTGGCCCCAGCTGTCAGCTGCCCCTACAGCCATAGGCGGTCGTGAAACAGGCCCCTGGCCTGAGCAGCTGCCCACAGCCTGGCGTTTGGCTGAGAAGGGGGACAGCACAGCTGAAGAAGGAGGGCTGGGTGTCACTTTCCCTCCTCCATTTGTCTTGGAGGCTGACACGGGAGAAAACCCCAAAGGGCCAAATGCACCCTCACAGTTTCACCACAAGTATCCTGACCGGGCATCTGGTGCCGAGCTGATAGTGCAGGCCCTGGCCGCAGCCTCACCGGAAACCGCGCTGCCAGCGGTTGGAGGCCGCAGGCCCAGACAGGAAACACCCTCGGATGTACCCCTGTGCCCATGGCCTCAGCACAGGCCTGCTTCCTTGGACCAGGCCTGGCGCCATTTTGAAGCTGGGCTGGACCCTAGGACTCTGGCCCAGGATCTGGGGACTGGCCTGTCACCTGCCTGCACAAGTTTGGGAAATGACAGGGTGGGGAGACAGAGCCCCCAGACTGGGCTAACCAGGAACTAGAGCGGCCTGTTTCCTACCATGGCCAAGTCCTCCATGGTGCTCCCAACCAAGCCCTTTAAATTCTCAGCTTCCGTCTGGTGGTTGGTTCCGTATTTGCCATAACGGGCCTTGAATTATACGCAAAGGACACAGCAGTGAACACAGTAGTATTGGCAATTGGGAAAAGCAGACAGAAAAGGACCCTAGTTGGGAATCGTCCCGATTTGCAGGATTTGCCTGTGGGTGATGATGGGGAGTGAGAAACCTAGATGCTGTCCCCCTTTTTTGCCTTTCATCTAGGAGATGGAGTCCAGGAAGATTCATTTTAGGATGGCTAGGTAGGAGCCCATTCACATGTTCGTGGGAAGTAAAGAGGCTTTCGGGAGGTAGAAGTTGCAGGTCAAGGTGCGGAGGGGCCGAGTGAGAAGGGAGTCCTGGGATGGAGGGCCGAGGGGAGAGATTTAAAGGGAGGTCACTCGGGTTGGCCCTGCCTCCCACCAGTACCTCGAGGAAACTGGCGGAGAACTGTACAGGCTTCTCCTGGGTGGCCTGCCCCGTTCCTCAGGGAGGCCCCTGCCTTACAGTATCTGGCTCTGCCCTTTCATGTACAGTGAACTGCCTGCCTCCCTACACTGGGAGCTCTCTCCGCAGAGTTAAGGAGGCAGCACATCAAAGGCCGATTCATTTAACAAATATCTTTCCTCTGTGTCTCAGGCTGTGCTTAAAGGTACCAGGGATTTTCAGTGGGACAACGTTTTGTGTGACTTTTAGAAAGGTAAGAAGCTAGAAAATAAATCATTGATCCTGACCTGTGGTAGCACAGTGCTCCCCTCCTCGCCTCTCTTTCTCTATCTAAAATCAATAAATAAAATCTTTTTAAAAAAAGAAATCATTGCAGACAGTAATGCAGAAGGAAATAAAACAGGTGATCATTGGGGTTAGTCTGAAGGGCTGGGAGACGTCTTTGGGAGGAGACAGCGGAAGGGGCAGGGGCAGCCCGGCAGAGTCTGGCTGGACAGGTGAGTGAGTGCTGCTCTTTCCCTCCCTGTCTCCTCCCTGCCTTGCCCCACGCAGGCCCTGGTGAATACAGGTCCAGTTTCACAACACACCGTCTCTCCAGGGTAGCCCAGCGACCCCTCCCCAGGCCGGGGTCCTCGTGCCCTCTTGGCCCTGGCTCTCACTGTCTTCCCCAGTCCCTGTTGTGGTCACTCACCTCCCCCACCCCCTTTTGCATCAAGGCACGGCCATACCGGAGCGCCATACCGGAGCCAGGCTTCTAACGGGGTGTGCGACCCACCGGAGACCCGAGGCTTGTGTTTGTACTCGGGCCTCATACTGCTTGCCTGGCGACCGGGGACGTACGACATGAGGCCTGAAAGAACTCAGTAGCGGGATGCAGTCAAGTCTTCCAACAGTGCTGGCTCCAGAAACAGTCTCTTCCCCCAACAGGTACTAGAGTGGTCAGCATAACCCTTTTGTTGGAAGAGTGTAGCTGTTTACAAAGTGCCTGTATGAATGTCCATTACTCACATTTCAGGTGGCAGATGGGGGTCTCAGTACATTGGGGTGAGGTCCCGCTCTGGAGCCAGCTCCTGGGTGGTCTTGGGCAGCTCCCCTCCCTCTCCAGGCCTAAAGTCTTCCTGTGCAATGACACGTCTGGGAACCTTGCTGGTGTTGACACTTTGGGATGCTGGGGCCAGTCATGTGTGGAGACATGGATGGAGGCACAGGACGTTTTTCTGTTTGTTTTGCCAAAGTCTGGCTTTTCTCCTGAGCTGGGCTCTCAATGAATAGAGCCGAGCCTGGTGTGTGATCCTGGTTTCTTGTTGCCCTGTCAGTGAGCGCTGAGGCCCTGTGATGTGGAGCTGGTCCCTCGTGACCTGCACTGGCAGTGGGCGACAGTCTCTCTGCCTTTATTTAATGTGTGTTCTCAAGGGGGGCAGTGAAGGCACACAGCCGCTGGTGAGCAGCCATTCCAGTGATGGATGTCCCTCCCCCTCCCATGCCCATGGTTCTTGCCAAGGCGTGCACTCAAAGATGGACACACGGATATACGGGCTCACCCACCACGTGCTGGGTGCGGCCCCTGGTCCTGGGAACACTGGGCACTGGGCAGAGTTCCCACCCTCATGGACTCTGGAGGCCCACAGACACACTGCCATAATACCGGCTTACACTCAGAGCACTTGTGCAGGGCCAGACACTGCCCTGGTCACTTTGCGCATCTGTTAATGGTCAGAGCCACTGTCCATAGATGCTGTTATCCCACTTTGCAGTTGAGGGAGGTTGCACAGCAGATAGGCCTGGCATTCTGGGGCATGCAGGCTGCCGAGGGGCCCCTCACTTTAGAAACACTTCTGTGCACCCTTAGACCCTCCACACGGTGTGCTCTCCACATGCACCCTCTTGTCACAGCTTTCCTCCGCCCTGCGCCAGTGTACTGCTGGGCTCCTGAGGGCTTCCTTCTGCAGAGGGCCTGTTCTCTCAGTCCGCCCCAGCACCTGTGGTTCTGACCTGTCCCGCTCGGGGCCTGGTGCTTCCCTCACCAGGCTGGGAGCCCAGGGGCAGGGCCTGGACTTTCTGTCTAGCACAAGGTCTGGGGTGGGGAATGTGGATCTCTGTATGTAGTGAGGGAGTCTTGGATGAAAACTAGATGAAGGCCCAGCCTCTCACCCACCGGTACCCAGAGCTTTTCTAGGGAGCTCAGGTTTTTCTGTGTTGTGCGGCCAGGTCACTGGGGTGGGGTGCCGCTTGGAGCCCGGAGGGAGTCAGGGAGGAGACCAGATGCAAAGCGGGCTCTGCGGTGAGTGAACCTGGGCGAGGTACGCGAGCAGCATGGGGGGGAGGTGAGTGAACTGTCAGAGATGAAGACAACCCTGAGCAGGAGGCCCCTTTGAACTTGACGGGGCTAGAGAGGGTCGATTTGGGCTGGGTACACATCCGGAACACAGGAGGGGCAGAGACAACTCCAGGCAGGTGTTACGCTGGGCTGTGGGCTGTGGGCTGTGTGTGTGTGTGTGTGTGTGTGTGTGCGCGCGCGCGCGCGCATGCATTTCTGTGTGTGTGTGGTGGTGGGAGGCAGGTTGGGGGAGTTGGAATTGCATTTTGGTTCTGTGAGTCAAATTTTTTTTTTTTTCTTTCTGAAGCTGGAAACGGGGAGAGATAGACAGACTTCCGCATGCGCCCAACCGGGATCCACCCGGCACGTCCACCAGGGGCGACGCTCTGCCCACCAGGAGGCGATGCTCTGCCCATCCGGGGCGTCACTCTGCCGGGACCAGAGCCACTCTAGCGCCTGGGGCAGAGGCCAAGGAGCCATCCCCAGCGCCTGGGCCATCTTTGCTCCAATGGAGCCTTGGCTGTGGGAGGGGAAGAGAGAGACAGAGAGGAAGGAGGGGGTGGGGTGGGGAAGCAAATGGGCGCTTCTCCTATGTGCCCTGGCCGGGAATCAAACCCGGGTCCCCCGCACGCCAGGCCGACGCTCTACCGCTGAGCCAACTGGCCAGGGCTGTGAGTCATATTTTTTCCCACCTGATTCTTGACTCAAATGATGGGCCAAATAATACCTGTGTTATAAGGATAAAAAATATGTAAGTAAGTATCCTAGCACAGAGTATATGTGCTCGATACACAGCAGTTGTGATTTAGTTGTGTGTCAGGGGATCATTTCAGGACTCTGTAAGGGGTTGTGATATAATTGCCAGTGTGGCCATCCTGTGACTCTGGGGACGTTGCCCACCTGTAACTTAAGACCCGGAGTTGCCTCCTGTGGGCTGGGCACAGGCAGTGGTCCTGCTGCTGGGGTTCTCATCTGACAGACACAGGACACAGATTCGGTTCCCCAGAGATGGCCTTCCGCATCGACTGGTGGCTGCTCACCAGCGGCTGTGTGCCTTCACTGCCCCCCTTGAGAACACACATTAAATAAAGGCAGAGAGGGAGACTGTCGCCCACTGCCAGTGCAGGTCACGAGGGACCAGCACCACATCACAGGGGCTCAGCGCTCACTGACAGGGCAACAAGAAACCAGGATCACAGACACCAGGCTCTACTGCTAGAATTGGAGGCCCAGGTTATTAAACCTGTAATAGATTTGACCCTGTGCTGGGCTCTCTAATATTAATTTTTTTTTACTTTTACCTTTTTCTTCTGATTGGGAGACATTGTCTCTGTCTCTATCTACTGTGTCTTCACTGGTCCTGACCCCACTCTTTTCCTCTCTCCTAGGGTGCACATCCTCCGATGGGTGTGTGTGTGCACTCTGCTAGTACACGTGGTGTGTTTCCATGCACATGTGTCTGCTTTGCTTTCAACACACTGCTTCTTGCTGGTCTCACTTGGCTCAATTTTTTTTTGGGGGGGTGTCCATCCATCTGCTGTTAGTGCTTCCAAATAGCCTACACTGGAGTATCTCACTGTGTGTCGTCTGCCTTTCAGTACTCCCTGGTAATGGTCACCCAGACCTCATCTTCCTGCACCCTCCACCACCCACTCCCCAGTGACGGACGCCCACAGGCTCCATCTTCCCTCTGTCCCCAGAGAGGCTGCAGGGATGCCTGGCCACACCGCTGGGGCGGGAGGACTAGCGGGCCACACAGGCTCTGCCAGGATGGCCACCAATTTATCCCTTCTCACGATGTCCACCCTGTTTTGTACACTTTGCCTCCAGGATCTGTTTAGTTCCTATAGCAGGTCCGGGAAGGAGGTACAGTTCATCTTTATTTCCAGTGAGGACTGGAAACTAGAGTGGAGAAATCACACTTTTGGGGCCCAACAACCATCGGGCAAGTCTGAGGCAAGAGCTGGTGGCAAGGACACCCAGAACGACAGCTGTGTGGGGTAGCCCGCAGTGCGAGGAGCGCTCAGCCTGGCAGCCTGCTGTGCAGCAGCAGCGCCCCCGAGCGCCCCCGGCCGGTGCTGGGGAGGAGGTAAGGGAGGTGTGTGCCTGGCAAGGTGAGAAGAACTCTGAGGGTGGGTCTTGAGAGAAAGTCCAGGGTGGTTAGTTTGGGTCTCACCCTCCTGGAACAGAAAGCTCTGTCTCTACAAAGACAGACCGTCTCCTGAATCTCAGGCTCTCCGGTCACTTGAGTATCTGGGGAGTGGAACCCTTTTTCTTGATTAACATTTTGTTGTTGTTACCTTTTATTTAGGCAAGTGCAACTGGTTTTCCACCACCAAGTTTCATGTAAAACTAAATTAGACTACGAAACGGACCTGAGCAGGGAGGAGGTGGAGCAGGGAGCAGTAAAGAGCTTTAGCCCCACTGGCTCTGGGCAGGCTGCCTGTGTTGGATGGTTTAGCTTTGCCATTTCCTAGCTGTGTGACCATGGACAAGGGACTGAGCTTCCCTGTGCCTCAATACTCCCCTCCATGAAATGGGGGTAATACTAATTTTTGACTGAGAGAGTTGTTGATGAGGTGGCAGGGCCAGGCCCAGACCCACGGTAAACACTAGGTAGGGATCTGTTATTGTGGGAATATTTATTTAGACCAAGGGATGGGAGCATATGGCCCAGGATGTGAAGGGGGAACTTGAACGCTGGTGAAACATCTAATTCAGGTCCCATTTCAGAGGGGAAACCGAGTCTCTTGTTTTGCACCATACTCCACGGGACCCAGTGGAACACAGGGGCAGTTAGGGGTGGCTCTCTGGGAGGCTGCCCTTCAGGGTGGCTTTGGAATCAGCAGGGTGTCGAGCCCAGGTTCTCATCCATAGGCTAGGATAACCCCAGAGAGGGGGATAAAGACTGTCTTTGACCAAATTCTAGTCAGCTCCTGTGAACTCTCTTTTTAAAATTTTTAAAAAAAATTTTAGAGAAGGAGGGAGAAAGAGAGAGAGAGAGAGAGAGAGAGAGGAACATCAGTCTGTTCCTGTATGTGCCCTGGCCCGGGACTGAACCAGCAACCTTTGTATATACTTCAGGAAGAAACTCTAACCAACTGAGCTGTCTGGCCAGGGCTAAACTCTCAACCAGGCTTTGACTTTTGGGCCTCTGTGTTTATTTCTACATTTCCAATTTTAGCAAGAATCCTGCTACGTCCGTTTAGCCAGAATCCGCCCCTATGATACCTGATCAGGTTCCTTAACCCCCACCATCTCCCAAGTGGTGTCTGATCACCTGGCCCACCTTCAGCAACAGTCCTGTAAGGTTGATGAGCCAGAATCGCTCCCCTTAGCCCTGATATTTCCTCTTAGTCATTTTTCATCCACCAACGCCCACCCTGCTCTGTGGCTATAAATTCCCTCTTCCATGTACAGGGGGTCTTCGGGTTACGACAGTCTCGACAGATGTTTCGAGTTTATGATGCTCACTCCCCTAAAAACTTAAAAAAATTGGGGGCGTGAGTGTTTCGGCTTACGCTGTTAGCGTCGTCCTTACAGACTACAGATGAACTAGTTTGGTTGCACGTGGCAGAAGACGCAGTAACGTGGCGTGTTTGTATTTTTATGTTTTAGATTATGATTTTACAACTGTGTTAGGATAGGTGGGTGACTTAGGCTAAGGTATGTTTCAGCTTACACCAGAATTCGGGTTACGCCACTGTTGTAGGAATGGAACTGTGTCGTAACCCAAGGACCCCTGTATTCAGGGATGAGCTCCATCTCTCTTCCCCACTGTAAGACCCTGTTGTAGTAGTCCCCCTTGAGTAAGTCTTTGTTACTGTCTTTAACAAGTACCACGAATAAGTTTTTCTTTAAAAGGGGTCATGGGAGACCATGCATGTAGAGCACACAGGAAGCATTCAATAAATGCTGTTGTCCCCCCTCATCCCACAGGGCAGTCACTGGGCCTCAGGTCTGGCTTCTTCCAGTTCTCTTATGGATGTGTTCTTTGGCTTTGGACAAAGTTTCTGCTCTGTTCTCAGGGCCTTGGTTTCTTCTCTGAAAAGTGGGGCATCCAGGTCCTGACCCCTGAGTGGTGGGTGAGGTTCAGGTAAGAGCTGAGCCCGCCTCACCTTCTACCTTGCTCCAAAGACCTGAAGTGGATGTGAGATCTGTGCCCATCACCACCAGAGGGCGGCCCTGCCCAGGAAATCCACTCCTCTCCTCAAGGGTGGGCTGGACACTTCTCACTGGCTGTGGGTCACTTCTGCCAGTCCAGGGAGAAGCTCCCTGGAGGGTGGCCACCTTTTGCTTTGGAAGGGTGAAGGAGTGTGGCGCCTGCAGGGTGTGGTAGGACCGCCTGGGTGCTAGAGCCCACTGGGGTTAGATTCCAGCTCCCACACTCACCACTGTGTGTGGCCCCGCCTGCCTCAGTTTTCTCACCTGTCACAAAGGCTTATCACTGGAACTACCACACGGGGCTCTTGTGAAGACCAAACAAATTGATGGTGGAAGAGCACTTAAGCAAGTGAGTACCAGATAAATGTCAGCAATTATGGAGTTCCCGTATAACTTGACATCCTCATACCGTTGGTTTCTCACAATTACCTCCAGGAAGCTGGAGCTTAGGGAAAGACAGCTAAAGGTCCCAGCGAAGTGAGTAAATGTCTCACTGGTTTTGAACCTAGTGACTGACGGGCTCCCAATCAGGGGCGAGTCGCGCCATATTGCTCAGAACCTGCAGGGTGGCCAGGGGTCTCCTGGACCTCTGAGAAGTGACTCTGGTTCAGGTCCTGTGGGGACCGGGGAAATCCTCAGGCTGCAGTCCCTGCTCTGGAGCCACCCTGTGGCAGGAGGAGATAGCCTTCCTGGGACCCCAGCCAGATTTCCTGGCCCTTGACATTGCCAGGCTCATTTCTTCCTCCAGGTCTGTGCTTGTCCTGTGCTTACTACCTTACCCCTTTTCTTTCTTTCCTTTTTATTTTTATTTATTTATTTATTTATTTATTTTATTTTTTTGTGAACAACAGACAGAGAGGGACAGATAGGGACAAAGCGACAGGAAGGGAGAGACGAGAAGCATCAATTCTTCATTGCGGCATCTTAGTCCATTGATTGCTGTCTCATATGTGCCTTGACCGTGGGCCTTCAGCAGACTGAGTGACCCCTTGTGCAAGCCAGCGACTTTAGGTCCAAGCTGGTAAGCTATGCTCAAACCAGATGAGCCCACGCTCAAGCTGGCAACCTCGGGGTTTTGAACCTGGGTCCTCTGCATCCCAGTCTGACACTCTATCCACTGCACCACCACCTGGTCACACCCCCCCCCCCTTTCAAATCCTCTCTTCCTTCAAGGTCCAGTTGAAGCATGTCTGTTCATAAACTTCATGAAACCTTCCCCAGTGACCCCAACAGCCACTGATTTCCTTGATCTGGAAGGAAGCTTCCCTTCTCATCTGCCTGGAGAAGATCCTATTTACTCTCTGAAACCCAGCCCCCAGCATTCACCTTGAGAAGGCTACTGCCACTCTCCCCCTCTCCTAGATGGAGCCAGTTACTGCCTTGCTGGGCTTTTGGTGCATTCAAATTACAGTGTCTTTTTTTTTTTTTTGTATTTTTCTGAAGCTGGAAACAGGGAGAGACAGTCAGACAGACTCCCGCATGTGCCTGACTGGGATCCACCCGGCACGCCCACCAGGGGCGACGCTCTGCCCACCAGGGGGCGATGCTCTGCCCCTCTGGGGGGTCGCTCTGCCACGACCAGAGCCACTCTATAGCCTGGGGCAGAGGCCAAGGAGCCATCCCCAGCGCCCGGGCCATCTTTGCTCCAATGGAGCCTCTGCTGCGGGACGGGAAGAGAGAGACAGAGAGGAAGGAGGGGGGGGGGTGGAGAAGCAAATGGGCGCTTCTCCTATGTGCCCTGGCCGGGAATCGAACCGGGGTCCCCCACACGCCAGGCCGACGCTCAACCGCTGAGCCAACTGGCCAGGGCCTCAAATTACAGTGTCTTAACAGTGTCCCCGCATTGGTCTCCCTTTCTATTGGCCCCCAGTTGCCAACCTCCCTCTCCCAGAGGAAACTTGTTACCAATGTTTTGTGAATCCCAGGACACTCTCCATGCCTGTACAAGAGTGCTCACACTGTTTCATTGTGCTGCCATGATCTGTTCTGTGCAGCGCTCCAAACCCAGCTCCCGGAGGCCTGGATATGAGTCTGACTTGGCTGGGTGCCCCATGCCAGTCCAGTGCTGGGCCCAGAGACGATGCTCAGAAGACGTTGCCTGGCTGGTTTTGCACCTCCACGGCCCTGCCTGGCTGCACGGAACATGGGACCCAGCAGGTTGCCTGGATGCTGACTGCAGGCTGTACCAGCTGGCCGACAGATGTATTTTTTATTTCTGCAGAATGTTATTATTATTATGAAAAGTTGAATTCGTGTTCAACATTTAAATTAAGAGAGATTCCCTAAAATTTTGATTTTTCTACATCTCTTGAAAAAAAAAATTCAGATGATCGAGCCATGTGGGGCCCGTGCTCTGCCCAGTCCAGACAGCATCCTGTGTTCTCACTGCCACTGTGATCCTGGTGCTGCAGTATGCCCCTAACCAGGACCTCGGACCCGGCATGTGTGGCCATACCTGGCTACTGACTGATGAAGACAGGCTCGGAGGGAAGTCATCAGTGACGGAGGTCTGTAGCAGCTGCGTGCCGAGTGGGGACAGAGGAGTGATTGACAAGGAAGCAAGTGTCTCTGCAGACCCCAGGCCCAGTCCTCTGGGGTGGTTTCACCCAGAGTAGCGCTGGGCTCACGCTCTGGGTTCTCTCTGTTCTGTGGGTAGAAACCTCAGCTGCACAGAGATGGCGCAGCCTGGGGCAGCGCCTGCAGCCTGCCCCGTTGTAGATGCCAGGGCCCCTGGCCAGTGGGCGCAGACACACGTGGGAGCTGTGCCACAGTGATGGGTGGGACCTGGACTGAGGTCCTCTGACTTGAAACACACGGGCCAGGGGCAGGTTGACAAGGTGTGGGTCACTGTGGCACAGGGCTGACTCCACATAGCACTGAGGACAGGAAACGAGCACAAAGCAGGGTGTTTGCTGCAGAGAAGAGCAGGGGCCAGGAATGAGTGGGGCAGGCGTGGCCTGAGGAGCTGGTGGCTGTGGCTCAGGGCCTCCCAAACCAAGCTGGAGTATCGCTTAAACAGGCATTCCCAAACTATGGCCCCGCAGGCCGCATGAGGCCCCCTGAGGCCATTTATCCAGCCCCCGCCGCACTTCCGGAAGGGGCACCTCTTTCATTGGTGGTCAGTGAGAGGAGCACTGTATGTGGTGGCCCTCCAACGGTCTGAGGGACAGTGAACTGGCCCTCTGTAAAAAGTTTGGGGACCCCTGGAAGAATGGACTTAAACATTTAAAGATGGAAACCCAATTACTCAGTGGTGGGATTCAAATAATTTAGCAACCGGTTCTCTGCCCTGATGACTGTTTTAAGTATAAAGAAAATGATATACCGAAAGGTAGTTTATTATTTCCTGCATTTAATGCTTAAATAAGAACATTAAAAAGAGGTACAGAAAACTAGATTGTGTTATAAGAAAGAATTTTAAAATATTGATGAAAAAATGTTAATACCTGACAAAAAACAAGGAAAGTTGTCACCCCCTGGTTGGCACTTTTTATATTATATGTTTGTTTACTGAAGTAACAAACACGAGGGATTTGAAATGTAGTATTTCTTCAAAGGTATAATGAGTTTCATGAAATGAATAAATAAATATTACAAGTATAGTTATGTTAATTTTTTTTCTCCTTTGGATGAGATGAACATTACCACAAGCGCTTAAAAAACGCTGTTGCGCAGATGAATGTTATAGAGTAGGAAATGTAAATTTGTGATTTCCACATTGGGCAGCTGCCCAGGCACACACCTTAGAGAGAACCCTGATTACAAGTGCCGTTTTAACAACCGGTTTGCCAAAGGCAACAGAAAATTAGGTATCGGTTCTGCCAAACTGGTGCGAACCGGCTGAATCCCACCACTGCGATTACCCATGTATCAAACTATACTGCTCACAAGAATGAGGAGATATTTCAAAATGAATATGAAGCGATAAAAAAAAGCATTTGATATATTTTTTTATTAAGAACATCAGAAAAGCAAACAAGTCAAAGAAAGTTGTCCGATTATGCAAATAAGATGCAAAACCAACTTTTATTTCATTGGTGAAAATGCACTGTACAAAATGCTGAAAGTACTGGAGTACCTGCACGATCTCTGATCCCCTAATTTTTGTGAGCAGTGTAAATATACCAGTGGCTCTTCAGTATACCATGTCTGACTGGCTAGTATGAGAATTTCTTCAGAGAAAAGGTTTCATTTTTTTCCCCTAAGAAGTGGGGATCTCATCATCTCAGAGTACAGGGAAGCCATTTCAGCTCTAGCACTTAGCTCTATAGCAAACCCACTGGGTGGCCTTCAGGTTGCTGGTTTCCTGGTGAGGAGATAGGTGTGAGGGAGGGAGGCCCCTGAACATGGTGCCTCCAGAGCCACCCTGGACCCGCCTCCCTCCTGCTGTGTCCAGGCCTGGAGTCCCTACTCAGCTGCAGTGGAGGGATGCCTCCACAGTGCTTGGAGGGGCCCGCCCGCCAAGGAGGAGCCCAGTCCTCCAGCTCATTGGTCAAGGAGGCCTCCTGGGTCTGGAGCCCTGGTTGGTCTGAGATCCCCGTCCCGGGCATGGGAGCTCTGGACTCAACCCATTTGTGGGATGCTTCCAGGCTGAAAGGGCCCCTAAGGCTCCCACCCATCACCTTGCACATCAAGGGTCTGCTCAGGCCAAGGGCCAGCTCAGCAATAAACCCGCTGCCTTGATGCTTGCTCAGCCTTACACCTCAATCTCTTCCAGCTCGGGGTACACAGGGCCAGGCCCTGTAGGTTGCAGGGCGAGGCTGAGGCTTAAGGATTGGAGCAAGCCATCCATCTTTTGCCTATCTCTGAGGCCTCTCTGTTCTTCCTTTCCCCGCCTGCCCCTGTCCCCTTGTAAGGGTGCAGCGCGTTGAGAGGTTGTTGACAATTTGTGCATTAATCTCTCTGCCCGGGGCCTCCTGGTCAGGTGGTGCTTATCAGGGTTCCGCTCCTGTCAGATGGGCCTTCCGGAGCCATGGGTGAGGGTGGGGCAGCTGCGTGCGCCCCTGCTGCAGGCCTGGAGGCTGCCTCACCATTCTTGGGCCTCTCACCACCACTACCACCCCTTCCCCCCCTGCGGGCTGCCTTCTTTACCACATCAGGATACAGAACATTGCATGAATTCCGGTCTCAATGGAATTATTTCAGAATTCTGGTCAACCGCAAGCTCAGGGCGGTGGGGGTGGGGGGGTATTTCACAAACTATCTATCACTGCTGTGTGGTGGGGAGAACGTGGGCTGGGGGCAAGTAACGGATTCAGGGTGGCCCCTGTCCACTGTGTGTGGGGGCTGTGAGTTCCTGCCCACCTCGCTGGCCTTCCTGGCGGTATCCATGATTTTGTAGGCAGATGCCCACCATGGCTACAGGGGTTTAGGGTGGGGGGGTTTCAAAAGAGGCAGCCAGAGTCCAGGACCTGGGATGGGAAGGGTGGATGGGGGAAAGGCAGAGAGCATCCAGGTGTGGGATCTGCTCCCAACTCCACCATCTATGTACTAGCTGTGGGGCCTTGGCAAAGCACTTTGTGAGCCTCAGTGTCCTCCATTGTGAAATGGGGTTATGATACGCACCCCTCAGTTCAACAGCCATTCAGAGATCAGTTAGACTCCAGCTCTCACTAATGCTACTAATACTTTCAGGACTGTTATGGGATATACCTGTAACTGCCTGGCAGGCACTCAGTAACTGCCAGCGATGAAAAGGGCAGCAGTAGTAGCACTAGTGCTAGTGGAATTAGTGGTGATTCTGCTAATAACCTCTCCCTATCTCTCTCTACTTGAGAGCATGCTTATAACTCCAGGATGGCAAATATATGGTCTGTACACTGCAAGTCTCATTCTGCATTATGCAGACATGGCCAATAGATAGATCATTAATACATTCTCTCCTTCAAGCTAGGGCAGGTCAGAATCCTTGTCATCGTAGTGCCCGGGCAATGCCATCCATGGACCAGAGTCGGCCGTGAGTGGAAGCTTTGTCATTCTGGCCCCAACTGATGGGAGTGGTGAAGATTGGCAAGGCAAGGGGTTTCCACTCTGCTTCCTGTTTCCTGAGATCCTCTGAAAGGTCTTGGCCCTTCATCCAGGGAGCTACTTTCTCAGCAGACCTGAGCAGGGCAGGAATTGGAGGGGCCAATCTCATCTCCTCTGTAGGCTTCTCTCAGGTCAGGGGTGAGGCAGCCTCAGCCCCGGTGGGTGTTGGGAGGTGTGGTAGAGAGGCCAGGGCTTGGTTGGCACAGGATTTGCTTTTCAGAAGGGGCCGGGATTCTGGGGTGTCAGTTCAGCAGGATGCTTACATGTGACATTGGCCAGGCTGGGCCGGAGTATCTGAGGGTTGCTGCAAAGGTCTTGAGCCAAGCCCAGTGCCAGCCCCTGTCCATGAGAGAGCAGGTCCCATGTCCTGGTCAGCCCTGTTCCTCCTGAGGGTGCTAATGGGGGTGATGGAGGAAGTATTTGAAATTGGGATGGTCCCAGAAAACATAGGACCTCTGTCCTTCTGGCAAGGTCCGGAGGCTAACTAAATTAGTGCTCACACTCATTTCTTTTTTCTTGTTCTCTTCATGGGGATGGCTGCTGTTGTTCTGAGTGCTTCACTAGGTGGTGGGTCTGTGAACTCAGTTCGGGCAACTGTGATCTTCCACGAACGAGAGTGTATTACCACACTACCTGTAGCACCTAGCTTCTTCCCCTTTTTTGGAGATTGTTTATATTCATCTGCCTCATTCTTTTATTTTTAAACTTTTTATTTTGGAATAAATTTAAACTTACAAAAAAGTTAAGAATAAGAACAGTATAAAAATCACTGGGATATCATTTACCCCAATTCATCCATTGTTACATTTTATTTATTTATTTATTTATTTTAATTTTAATTTTAATTTTATTTATTTATTTTAGAGAAGAGAGAGACAGGGAGAGAGAGAGGAGAGAGAGAGAGACAGCGGGGAGGAGCTGGAAGCATCAACTCCCATATGTACCTTGACCAGGCAAGCCCAGGGTTTCGAACCGGCGACCTCAGCATTTCCAGGTTGACGCTTTATCCACTGCGCCACCACAGGTCAGGCCCATTGTTACATTTTATCATTTTCTCTCTGCTCTCTTCTCCTCTCCTCTCTCTCTCTCTCTCTGTCTGTAAGTATATGTAAGCTCATAGTATTATGTGTTTGTGAAAATATACATTTTTGAACCATTTGAGAATAAGTTACATGCATCTTCAAGACTTTAGTATGCATTTCTTAAGAATAAATTTTTTTTACATAGATACAACACAATTATTAGTCTTGGCACATACTTTAATCTATTGTCTGTAATCCTTTGATTGAATAATATCCCTTCAGCCGAGGGTCAGGGACTGCATTTGGTTTTACTGGGACTTGGTAAAGGTTCCAGAACGTGTCATCACCCTAATTGAGTGAGCTGCCCCAGTGACAGGGATTTTAGATGTTCCTACTGAAAACCCTCTGGCTCACATATGGACACCAATCCAGTGAATTCCCAGGTGTGAGTCTGCTAGGTCAGAGACACGTGTCTGCCACATTACCCGCCGATGTACTGCCCGGGAGGGCCCTGCCATCACCACACAGCCTCACCCGCACCGGGCTGTGCATTTTTATACCTCTCTTGTCCCTGTCATTATGTCTGCCAAAGTTCAAGAAAAAGATGGGAAAAAATATGAATTTTAAAATGTCTCTGAATTTGCCTATGAACCAACTATTACATGACATTAATAAAATATGTTGTTGTTAGTGATTGTACTGTATTTTGACTATGAAGAAAAAGGGTCTAATTTTTTATTTTTTAATTTTTGACAGAGATGGAGAGAGAGTCAGAGAGAGGGACAGATAGGAACAGACAGACAGGAAGGGAGAGAGATGAGAAGCATCAATTCTTCGTTGCAAAACCTTAGCTGTTCACTAATTGCTTTCTCATATTTCTACAGCAGAGCAAGTGTCCCCTTGCTCAAGCCAGTGACCTTGGGCTTTAAGCCAGTGACCTTTGGACTCAAGCTAGCGACCATGAGGTCACGTCTATGATCCCCATGCTCCAGCTGGTGAGCCCATGCTCAAACCAGATGAGCCTGCGCTCAAGCTGGCGACCTTGGGGTTTTGAACCTGGGTCCTTTGCATCTCAGTCCGACGCTCTAACCACTGTGCCACCGCCTGATCAGGCCCGATTTCTTTTCTTTCGTTTTTTTTTTTTAAAAATTGACTTTATTGGAGTGACATTTGTTAATAACATCACATAGGCTTCAGGGGTACCAGTTCCTAACACACCCTCTGTGCGCTGCCCCACATGTTCACCACCCCCGTCCAGTCTCCTTCCACCACCATTTATCCCTCCTTTACCTTATAACTTCTCTAAGATGTGTACTGGAGTTTGAGGAGGGGTGACATAACGTCTGTGATTTCCTATATAATATGTCAGCATAGAGAATGGAATGAATGAAAGCTGAGGAGAGGGCTTCAGGAGGGGGGAAGGGGCCGAAGGGTCCAGCGGGCGGCAGCAGGTGGTCAGGGGGCTGGGGCAGGTGGCCCTTTGGCACCCAGTCTTCTCTCCTCTGCCTGTCGCCTGCAGCGGGAAGGGTCTCATAGCAGGTTGAGTTTGGGATGCATTTGGGGCTGGAAAATGGGCCAGGTGGCACTGGAGAGTGATAGGGGTTCGGGTGAGTTGCTGAGTCAGAAATGACGGCACAACCCGCTGTTATCATTACTAACAGCAACTTACACGGACTTATTGAAAGCTAGATGCTATTGTTGAGCCCATTTTGTTTCATTTTATTTAAAGAAAATTATTTATTGATTTGAGAGAGAGAGAGAGAGAGAGGAAGGGAGAGAGAAACACTGACTTGTTGTTCCACGCATCCATGAATTCATTGGTTAATTTTTGCATGTGCCCTGACCAGGGATCGAACCTGCAACCTTGGCTTATAGGGAGAATGCTCTAACCAACTGAGTGACTTGGCCAGGGTTATTGTGCCTATTTTAAAAATCAGGAAACTTGCCAGAGACACTCAGTAGGGGCGTGGAAGAGCCGCCCTAGGAACCCAGGAAGTCTAGCTCTGGATGGAGTCGTGCTCCTGGCCACCAGCTGCATGGCTAAGGGGGTGTCGGGTAGCCTGGAGTCTTTAAGACACATCACATTTTAAGGTGCATTGATTTAGTCTGAATTATCAAACTTACATAACGTTGTAGAAAGTTCTCAAAACAATAAAACTAAAATGAACAATCTTTCACCACATAACTACTGTACACACTATGATGATTTGGATATGTTTTTGCCCAGTGGTCATTTTTATGAATAAAAGTATTTTGTCTCTCCTGTCCTTCTTCCCTCCCTCCCTTGCTCATTCCCTCTTTTTCTGACTTTCTAAGGCTAGATTTCTAGAAATAGATAAGTAGTGCAAGGGAGATAAGTTGATTTTTTTTTTTAGTGGTTCTTGGCAGCTATCGTGTGAGGCTCAGTCCTTTTTTTTTTTTATTAAGATTTTATTTATTGATTTTTAGAGAGAGGAGCGAGAGAGATAAAGAGGGGAGGGGAGGAGCAGGAAGCATCAAATTATAGTAGTTGCTTCTCGTATGTGCCTTGACCGGGCAAACCAGGAGTTTGAACCAGCAATCCCAGCATTCCAGGTCGACACATTTACCCACTGTGCCACCCCAGGTCAGACGAGGCTCAGTCTTAAACAAGAGAATTTCCATCTGTGGAGGCTGAATACAGGGGTTTCACAGATCAGAAGACTTACCTTAGATCCCTTCTCAGGGGCTTATGGGAAGTGCTGACATCCAGGCGTCATTATCACTGATGGTCATTTTCATTATTTTATCCAAAGCACTTACAGGAAGTGTCTGATCTGTCAGAGATTGACACAGTCCCAGACTCAGCCTTGCCTTGGGGTTTTCCCTCGAGAAACAGAGGTACACCACAGAGATCAGGCAAGTATAGGACACGTAGAAGGACCACCTTGAATGCATGACTCTGCCATTGCAATGCCAAGCCTCCTGGGAGCACTGTTCTGTCAGGCCGTGCAGGGTGTGGACTACCAGAGGTGCCACTGATACAGACTACTGCTGAGCGGGGCCCCTAGAGATGAGCAATGCAGAGCCTTGACAACCTCATAAGGCAGCTCAGGCCAGCTGGCAATGCATGTGAGTGAGCAGGCTAGGTGTCTGCAGACTGACTCCATATAAATATTCTTCACTTCCTACAAGGTAAAACTTATGGCCCCTTGATTTACTTTCTATTTTTCAATTTTTAATAGACACAGTACCAAGAACTATGTCTCCACCATACGAAGAGCAACAGGGTAAGGGCCTTTGGAAATGGAAACGGTCTCTTGGCTTCAGTGTCAGTGGCAATAAGGAAGAGGGGGACTGTGGTGAACTGGTGAGCACATGCACTGTGTACAGGGGTGACCGCTGCTCAGCGCCGGCGGACCAGGGCTGCGTGGGAAGTATACTCTTTCAGTAGCTTAATCTCCGACTGTCTCATTTTCCTCATCTGGAAATGGGGATAAAGCGTTTGCAGATGATCATTGTGAGGATTAATTCACCTAAATCCAGCACTTGAAGCTGTGCCTGGCTGTGCAAACGTTCCTGTAATGACTTCCTGTCCATCCACTGGGGCGTTGGTCCATGTCCACAGAAGGGACATGCACTTTTTTTAACCAAATGGATTGATAATAGTAATCGCAAATAACAGCTGCAGTTTGCAAGGCCCTTTTCATGTATATTATCTCATTTAATTTAATCCTCACAATCACCCAGGGGTTCTTGACCCCAAGTTACAGATGAGGAGACTGAGGCACAGAGGGGTTACACGCTTTGCCCAGGGTCGCACAGCCTGGAGGTGGGCACGGTCCGGAGTGCTGTTGTTTCCAACCCAGTGCTGGGCCTGTGCCGGGCGGGCTGGAAAGTGCTCTTTAAGAGTAGAAGAATTGCGGCCTGACCTGTGGTGGTGCAGTGGATAAAGCGTCGACCTGGAAATGCTGAGGTCGCCGGTTCGAAACCCTGGGCTTGCCTGGTCAAGGCACATATGGGAGTTGATGCTTCCAGCTCCTCCCCCCTTCTCTCTCTCTGTCTGTCTCCTCTCTCTCTCCTCTCTAAAAATGAATAAATAAAGTAAAAAAAAAAAAAAAAAAGAGAAGAAAAAAAAAAAAGAGTAGAAGAATTGCTTCTTCGAGAAATGATCGTTCTTGTGAGGGGATGTGCAGGTGATGTCAGGCAAACAGTCTTGTCTTTCTGGGTGTGTTTCCTCTCTAAAGGGAAGGGACTGTGAGCAAAGGGAGAGTGCCCCTCAGAAGACTGCAGGACTCTCTGCTCCATGAATTCGGTTTCCCGTGGAGAAGGAAAGCACATTTCCCGACCACCCGGCCCATGTCAGACCCTGTCAGAAGATTCAGGCCTTTGTGTTTTTAACTGCCCAACGAACTGCCAGGCCCAAGTCCAGACCCCTTTTCACAGGTGAGGAGGCCAAGCTTCAGAGAGCTGGAGTCACCTGCCCAAGGGCACAGCCGCACGGGGGACCCTGAGATTCGCATTACACTACGGAGGGTGGGGAAGGAACTCCTTGGCTGTTGTTTCCTTTGCTCTCTGTTCGCTAGGACCAAGTCCTCCTCCTCAGTCCAGCTTCCTGTGTGGCACTCAAGCTGGCGACCTTGGGGTTTTGAACCTGGGTCCTCCGCATCCCAGTCTGATGCTCTATCCACTGCGCCACCACCTGGTCAGGCTATATGTCAATATTCTTTAAAATTTTTTTTTCCATTAACTTGAGTGAGGGGGAAGAGAGAGAGAGAGAGAGAGAGAGAGAGAGAGAGAGAGAGAGAGAGAAGGACATCAACTTGTTCCACATAGTTTTCCATTTTAGTTGTGCACTCATTGGCTGTTTCTCCTATGTGCCCTGACCAGGGATCGAACCTGCAACCTCAGCATGCTGAGACAACTCTCCCTCCACTGAACAACCCATCCAGAGCCGTGAATATTCTTTTATTTTTTTAGATTTTATTTATTGATTTTAGAGGAGAGAGAAAGAGAGAGAGAGAGAGAGAAAGAGGGGGAGAGAGAAAGAGAGAGAGTGAGAGAGAGAGATAGGTGGGGGAAGAGCAGGAAACATCAACTTGGAGTAGTTTCTCTTATGTGCCTTGACCCGGCAAGCCCAGAGTTTTGAATGAGCAACCTCAGTGTTTCAGGTCATCGTTTTATCCACTGTGCCACCACTGGCCAGCGTCTTTAAAATAATTTTTTTAAATTGATTTTACAGAGGAGGGTTGGAGAACAAGAAGTTTCAACTTATAGTTGCTTCATTTTTTAGATGTTCACTGCTTGCTTGTTGCTTATCTTATGTACGTTGACTGGGCAAGCTCAGGGTTTTGAAATGATGACCTCAGCATTAGTTTTTTTCCAATCAAAAAACTGATGATTGATGCTCTATCTACTGCACCAGCACAGGGCAGGCTTCTCTTCTTTTTTTTTTAAAGAAAGATTGACTCACACTAGACATCCTCTTTAGCAATTTTCTTTTCATTTACTCATGAATCTCTCCATGTTTCTACATGTCTACTGTAGATCTTTCTTCATTTCCTTCTTTTTTAAAATCTATATGCATTTTAAAAGTACTACATTCCTGTTATTTAAGATCCGAAAGGTACAAAGGCGTACACATGACAGCCCCTCCCCCCACTACCCCGTCAGTTAACGCTCTGTGGGGACAGCCAGTATCATTGGTTCGATGAGTTCTCCTACAGACAGCTTTCTCATATATTATACAAGCATATATGTATATAAATTCTCCCATCCTTTATTTCACCGAGATATAATTGGCATATAATATTAAGTTAGCATCAGGTGTACAACAAAGTGATTGATAATTGTATATATATAGTGAACTGATCACCACAATAAGTCTAGTCAACATCCATCACCACCGACAGTTATAAAATTTCTTGTGATGAGAATGTTTAAGATATATTCTCTTGGCAATTCAAATATTCAGTAAGTACTATTATTATCTATAGTCACCGTGCTGTACATTACCTCCTCAAACTTATTTTATAACTGAAAGTTTGCACCTTTTGATCCCCTTCATCCATTTCACCCCCCCCCCCTCCACCCACATCCCACCTTTTTCCTTTGTGTCTATGGGCTTGTTCTTGTTTTTTATTTTTTTGACGGAGACAGTCAGATAGGGACAGACAGACAGACTGACAGACAGGAAGGGAGAGAGATGAGAAACATCTGTTCTTCGTTGTGGCACCTTACTTGTTCATTGATTGATTTCTCATATGTGCCTTGACTGGGGGACTACAGCAGAGCCAGCGACCCCTTGCTCAAGCCAGTGACCTTGGGCTCAAGCCAGCAACCTTAGGCTTCAAGCCAGTGACCTTCGGGCTCAAACCAATGACCTTGCACTCAAGCTGGTGAGCTTTGCTCAAACCAGATGAGCCTGCGCTCAAGCTGGCGACCTCTGGGTCTCGAACCTGGATCCTCTGCATCCCAGTCCGGTGCTCTATCCACTGCACCACTGCCTGGTCAGGCTCTTGTTTGTTTTTTTGTTTTTAGATTCCACATACAGTATAAGTGAGCTCATAGAGTATATATATATATAATATTAAGAGTATATATATATATATATATAATATTTAAATATATATTTAAATTTATTGAGTTTAGAGAGAAGGGAGAGACAGAGAGAGAGAAAGAGAGAAACATTGATTTGTTGTTCCACTTATTATGCATTCATTGGTTGATTATTGTATGTGGCCTGACTGGGGATCAAACCCACAACCTTGGCACATCAGGATGATGCTCTAACCAACTGAGCTACCTGGCCAGGGGGTAGTTTTCCTTTTTTTAATGGCTGAATAATAGTCTTCTACTGCTCCTTATGCCAGGGTTCTACCTCTTTGGGTTTTTTTTTTTTTTTTAAGATTTTATTTATTGATTTTACAGAGAGAAGAGAGAAAGGGGTGGAGGAGAGAGAAGTATCAACTCATAGTTGCCTCACTTTAGTTGTTCACTGATTGGTTGTCGTATGTGCCTTGACTGGGCAAGCCCAGAGCTTCACATCAGCAATTTCAGCATTCCAGGTCAACGCTTTATCCGCTGCACCACCACCGGCCAGACCAGGGTTCTGATCTTGGTTTTTCTCCCTGAACAATGTCTCAGAGGCCCACTGATGTTACCTCCCTCTCTTTTATAGCTGTGCAGTATTCCATTGTAATCTATGTACTATACCTTATTTAAGCTGACTCTTCTAGCCATTTCGGCTGATTCCAATCTCTTTTTGTGATAGGCACAGAAAAAGAATTTGGGGGCAAGAGTTCCTGAGTGCTTTGGGGAGCATGTGTGACCCCCAGAGGTCAGGTGTCCTAGAAGCCCGAAGGGGCCTCTCTCTGCCCAGTTGTCATGAAGACATGTGTCAGCACGTTTCCTATCAGTGACATTTACAGATTGGCGACTCAGAATTCTGTTTAATATTTATCTTACTTCCTTTCTGCCCTTCACTTTTTCTAGCTTCTCCCCCTTCTGTCCTGCCCGCAATGAACAAAACCAAATCTAGCATCCTTTGAGGACCTTCAGGTGTTATTGAGTCAGAAAGGTCATCCCGAACCAGTACTTAGAATTTTGGTTCCTTATTGCGTTTGTTTCGAGATAAATGAGAGCTGAGGAAATTTGGCTAAGACTTCTGATTTGAGATCTTATGATCAGAGACACGGCGGTGACGTGTATCCTTCCTGGGGGGGCTGCAGAGAGAGCCGCAGTTCTGCTTTGACAGTTGATGAGTTTGTGTGAACTTTGCAACAACTCAGGCCCAACTCAGGGCTCCTCCTGCCTGGTGTTGTGTTTACCTCTTTGATTATTTTTGGTGGTGTGGGTTTTTTTTTTTTTCTTTTTTAGCTGGAAACGGGGAGAGACAGTCAGACAGACTCCCGCATGCGCCCGACCGGGATCCACCCGGCACGCCCACCAGGGGCGATGCTCTGCCCACCAGGGGGCGATGCTCTGCCCCTCCAGGGCCACTCCAGCGCCCGGGGCAGAGGCCAAGGAGCCATCCCCAGCGCCCGGGCCATCCCTGCTCCAATGGAGCCTTGGCTGAGGGAGGGGAAGAGAGAGACAGAGAGGAAGGAGAGGGGGAAGGGCGGAGAAGCAAATGGGCGCCTCTCCTATGTGCCCTGGCCGGGAATCGAACCCGGGTCCCCCGCACGCCAGGCCGACGCTCCACCGCTGAGCCAACCTGCCAGAGCCTTGGTGGTGTGGGTTTTGAAAAGGGAAATCAAACACCAACAATTTCAGGGTCATGCCCTTAAAGCAGCTCGTTTTGTTAAGTCGGAATATTTCACTGCAGGTTTTTCTTGGAATTCAACTTCCTTACACAGGGGCCCTACGGATGGTTTGAACTTGGGTTGTGGGTTTTAAATATCTCAATTTTCCTGGGTGCATGGCATAGGTGACAGAAAAACCTGATATTTACATTTGGTTAGTGCCCTTTGAGGACCTGACCCTTAAAAGTGTCCGAGATGACATGTTCACTGGGTCTTTGAGTGAGGAATTGTGACAAGCTTCTGTAGTAGCTCAAGTAGGGCCCCTAGTGACAGTATTGGGGCTGTGCTGCCTCCATACCTAGGTCTTCTGGATCCCTGCCTGCCCATCCTGACAAAGAAAAGTGCCCATAAATCTGCCTCCATGACATCCCAGCAGTGTCACACCAGCCTTGGGGACAATGTCACACAGACTTCACTTCCCAATAGGGCTCCCTGCTTACGACCAGGCTGCCTCCCAGTGTTTCCTCGACTTCCCCTGCCCTCCACACCTCCTCTTCCTCACCCCCATAGCTTTATCCCCCCGCCCCCCGTGATTTCCTTGGGTGCCCTGACTCTCCCCTTCCTTCATGCTTCACCCAGGTCCACTCCTCCCCTGAGGGAGGAGCACCTGCGGGCTCTGCCTGTCACAGTCCCCTCCTTTCACCCCTCCCTGTGAAGTCTAGTTCTCTTTGTCGCCGGCCCTTCCTCACCCCTCAGGAACCATGCCACACTGGCGGTGTTGCACAGGGCTGGGTATCAAACTCAGCTCTTCAGCGTTCCTTCTGAAAGAGGTCTAACACGAAGAAAATGAAAAGACAAGCCACTGACTAGGAGAAAAATCTTTGCAAAAAACTTATCTGATAGACTATTGTCCAAAATATACAAAGAACTTAAAAACTCAACAGTAAGAAAACAAGCAACCTAACTGAAAATACGCCCAAGATCTGAACAGACGCCTCATCAGTGAAGATATACAGATTACAAGTGAGCCTATGGGAAGCTGTTTCACATAATTTGTCATCAGGGAATTGCAAATTAAAAGGACATGCCACTATATACCTATTAGACTAGCTGAGATCCAGAACGCTGGTTACAGCAAGTGCTGGTGAGGATGTGGACCCATTCTCATTCATTGATGAGAACTCTCACTCATTGAGGGTGGGAATGCAAAATGGGGCAGCCACTTTGGCAGACAGTTTCAGTCTTTTTAACAGGCTAGCCATGTTCTGTCCTTCAGGCCCTTTTTCTTTCTCTTGTCGTCTCCTACCCAAGCCTCCCATTCCATGAGCGATGGATCCTGAGATGGGCCTCCCCTCCTAACATTGCCCCTCTGTGACCTGCAGGGCCTCATGCCACTTTGCCCCAACTCAGCTGGTTCTGTCTGCCTGCAGGCCGCCCTCCCTTGGAGCCCCAGCCGACCTCTAGAGTTCCCTCCTCGGGCACAGGAGCCACCACCCTGGCTGGAGCTTCTACAACCCCCATGTCCTATGGGGGCAAATGAACAGACAGGGGTTTTTCTAATTCCGCCATTTCTGGTGTTATTTCGAGCTTAGATTTGTTGCTTGGGAGAAAAGGAGACACGCAGTTGCAACAGAAAAGGTTAAGAATCTCATGTTATTGAACCTGATTGGAAGTGTGAACATATGTATTCTATGTTAAAATGTTATATGTATTTTATTCAATGGACGGCTATAAAACAAGGCCAGCTGGCAGTAGTAAGGACACTTATACCCAAATTGTGGTCTCTGACCACCCTTCCCCAATGAATAAAACCAGAGGTTCATTCAGAAACCTGAATTCAGAGCTGATTTCAGGTCTGAGGCAGATGATACACCAGCTGAGTGTTTGGAACATTTGGTCATATGAGATGGCAAGGTAGCTACCTAAGACTAACAGGGTCATGTCCAAAAGACCCAGGAGACAACTTGAATGATTCCCACTGGTCAGATGGGACAACCACCTGGGCATCCATAAAAATAAGAACTGTAATAGATTATAAACACATCAAGTCTGCTTGAATCCATGAGTTCATATGATGCTACAGACAAACACAGAATAAACTCATTGCCACCATCGGGAACATACTCATTGTTTTGAAAAGTGGTACATAAGAGGGAAAGAACTAAGCGTTTATCCTTCTTTTCCTGTATCAACGGTACCACTGGGTAACCAAATAGAATGGGAAATCAAAGAAGAACGAAAATAAATAGGTAATGGAAACGGATGCCGCCATTTTGCCACCTTAATAAATGTAGGCATCGATGATCAACTTCTGCTAGCGTTATAACAGAGGGACAACCAGGCATGACATACCTCCTGACGAAAGGAAACTCACCACCTACACCAGGGGTCCCCAAACTTTTTACACAGGGGGCCAGTTCACTGTCCCTCAGACCGTTGGAGGGCCGGACTATAAAAAAAACTATGAACAAATCCCTATGCACACTGCACATATCTTATTTTAAAGTAAAAAACCAAAACGGGAACAAATACAATATTGAAAATAAAAGAACAAGTAAATTTAAATCAACAAACTGACCAATATTTCAATGGGAACTATGCTCCTCTCACTGACCACCAATGAAAGAGGTGCCCCTTCCGGAAGTGCAGCGGGGGCCAGATAAATGGCCTCAGGGGGCCACATGTGGCCCGCGGGCCATAGTTTGGGGACCCCTGACCTACACCATAGTCTTCTCTCCAAAAAATCATACCTGAATTTGATCAAGCCTCGAACTCCAACTACCAATTTTAAAAAATGCAAAGAAGAACATGCTCTTGTGCTTCCCAGATTCCAGCATGCTCCTGGATTCCTGGGGAGCCTATGAAAAGGAAGTTCTGGTCCAGCAGGTCTGGGCGAGCCTGAGACAGGCTCCCTGTCCGCCAGGTCCTGGACAATGCCGCCGCCCCTGTGGAATGTTCACCCTGAGCAGTCAGGGTTTGACGATGCTATGGGGACGCAAACGGCAAAGTCTGCACCATAGTCAGCTCTATAGGACAACAACATTCTTTTCCAACAAGTAAATTGCAAGAAAGAAATATTAGAAGAGTCTTAAGAAGGCCCTGGCCGGTTGGCTCAGCGGTAGAGCGTCGGCCTAGCGTGCGGAGGACCCGGGTTCGATTCCCGGCCAGGGCACACAGGAGAAGCGCCCATTTGCTTCTCCACCCCTCTGCCGCGCTTTCCTCTGTCTCTCTCTTCCCCTCCCGCAGCCAAGGCTCCATTGGAGCAAAGATGGCCCGGGCGCTGGGGATGGCTCTGTGGCCTCTGCCTCAGGCGCTAGAGTGGCTCTGGTCGCAACATGGCGACGCCCAGGATGGGCAGAGCATCGCCCCCTGGTGGGCAGAGCGTCGCCCCTGGTGGGCGTGCCGGGTGGATCCCGGTCGGGCGCATGCGGGAGTCTGTCTGACTGTCTCTCCCTGTTTCCAGCTTCAGAAAAATAAAAAAAAAAAAAAAAAAAAAAAAAAAAAGAGTCTTAAGAGCCTGACCAGGCGGTGGCGCAGTGGATAGAGCGTCGGACTGGGATGCGGAGGACCCAGGTTCGAGACCCCGAGGTCACCAGCTTGAGCGTGGGCTCATCTGGTTTGAGCAAAAGCTCACCAGCTTGGACCCAAGGTTGCTGGCTTGAGCAAGGGGTTACTCAGTCTGCTGAAGGCCCGCGGTCAAGGGACAAATGATAAAGCAATCAATGAACAACTAAAGTGTCCCAACGAAAAACTGATGATTGATGCTTCTCATCTCTCTCCGTTCCTGTCTGTCTGTCCCTATCTATTCTTCTCTCTGACTCTCTCTCTGTCTCTGTTAAAAAAAAAAAAAAGAGTCTTAAGAGACATATTAACCAGTGATAATAGGTGATCCTTGTTTGGATCTTGATTGTAACAGACAAACTAAAAAAAAAAGGAAAAAAAAAGTGACATTGTTAGATAATTGGAAATTGGATCGTTGTTGAGATTAGTTTCCCAGGGCTGCCAAGTGGATGGCTTGGACTGACAGGAATTCACTGTCTGAGAGGTCTAACAGTGAGAAGCCCTAAGTCAAGCTAGTCCTGGCGGGGCTATACTTGCTCTGAAGGCACCAGGGAAGGATCCTTGCTTGCTCTGGTGGCCCCAGATGTTCCTTGGCTCATGACAGCCTAACTCCAATTTTACACGGATTCTCCCTGTGTCTCTTCCCATTATATTTCCTCTGTGTACATCTCTCTTTGTGTCCAACTTTCCTTCTTATTAGGACACCAGTCAGATCAGATTAGCGCCCACCCTAATGACCTCGTTTAAGCTTGATCACCTTTATAAAGACCCTATTGCCAAATAAGGTTACATTCTGTGGTAGTGGGGGGTTTAGGGTTTCAACATATCTTTTATGGAGAGAGGGGATACTATTCAACTCACAACAGTAGATATTTGATAATATTAAGGAAATCATGGTAATTAAAACAAAGGTGTTATAACGATATTATGATTATGTTTTTAAAGTTTTGTTTTCCTTCAGAGAAACATGCTAAAATATTAGGATGTATACAATCTCTAAAACAACACGGGAGCAGTTATGAGGTAAGTACATGGCAGCGCCAGGTGAAGCCACACGGGCTGAGATACTTGTCCAACCTGGGTGATGATGGATGGGGATATGAGGGGCCATTCAGTATTCTGTTTACTATTACAAAAGTTTGAAGTTTTTGATAATAAAGTTAAAATAAAAAAATATGAATAACAAACAACAAAAGTGAAACATTTCCCACAGAGCTGACTTGCCCCCATCCTTCTATCTCCAGAGGGTCCCGCCAGGCCCACCGTCTCGCATTCCAGGAGTCCTCTCATTTAGGCAAGCTGGCTGGAGCTTCCTTCAGGAGTTCCTCAGGAACCGCTGAGACCCACACATCCCGGTGGGAGCGCACAGCCCCTCTCTCCCCTGGAAACGTCTCTACTCCCCTCCCGTGTAGTACCTTCCTTCCCCTCAGTCAGTTCTCCCTGCACAGGGAAGTGCCTGGTTACATGCAGTCTTTGTCCTCTTGGGGGCAGCCACTGCTCAGGGAAGAGGTGCTGCAGCCCCAATGCAGCAATAGGCTGAGAGCTCAGGTGGGGGTGGGGGCAGCGCCCTGTGCCCCCTCTTCTGCACCTAAGCGCAGGCCATGTGGCCTTTGAAAGGACAGTGGCTCTGGGACGTGCTTTCCTTGAAGAGAATTGGACACGACTCCATTTGCAGTCATTTTTTAATATTAAATTAAAATTTTAAATTGAATTGATTGTGTTGACACTGGTTAACATGATCACACAGGTTTCAGGTGCCCAATTCTGCAACACATCTCTGTGCCCCGTATTGTCTTTCTTTTCCAGCTCTCTGAGGTGCTAGGGGCCAGGCCTCAGGGTCAGGGCACTGAGGCCTAATGGTCCCTGGCAGAGATGCTCCGTTCATCAGGAGAAGAGAGCCACAAGCAGAGGGCCCCCTAAGAGCACTGTGACAGTCTTCTATCCCAGAGACTGTCCTTCCAGGAATGAGACAGCCTTATAGAATATCAAACATGTAGACAAGACAGAATAGCATTGTGACTAATTGTGAGATTTTATGATTATTTAAATTGCACAGTCCTGGCCAGATAGCTCAGTAGGTGGGGCGTCGTCTTAATATGCAAAGGTTACCAGTTCGATCCCTGGTCAGGGCACAAACAGATCGATGTTTCTCTCTTTCTCCCTTCTTTCTCTCTAAAATCAATCAATCAATAAAAAAATAAATCGCACAGATCAACACCTTTGAAAAGACTTCTCTATAGCTATAACCTCACTTGAAGATAATATAAAAAGTGTGAAAACAAGGCTTAGAAGAAATGGTCCCTGGCCTCTTCTGAGCTACCTCATTGACCCCTGTCCTGGTTTTCCATGAGAACTCTGCCGATGGCAGCCCTTCTCCCAGGATCCTCCCTCACACTTGTGAGCCCAGGGCTGGAGGGAAGGAGAGAGGGAACGAAGAAAGCAGGATGAGTTCTTCAAAGCGTATGAAGGAGAGAGGTCTTGGCCTCATGGTCTCTAGCCCAGCTGTCATTGCTGGAGGACTGCGTCATCGCCTCAATTATGCAAAGCCTCAGAGAGGCTGGCTGGAGGTCAGCCACTGATGTGCTTCAGCTTGTCCCTCATACATAGTCAATTCTTTCCAAAATTGTTCTTTGGCCCTACTGTCTGCCAGGGACAGCTCTAAGATCCTGGGGTACAACAGTGCACACAAGACACAGACATCCCTGCATTCTGGAGGGGGTGCTGACAAGAACAACGAAGAAGCAGAGAAGTAAGTTGCTAAGTGTTAGGCGTATGGGCCATGGAAACATTGTCAGGCGGAGCAGAATAAGTGGGTGGCTGTGGCCAACAGGTAGATGTCACCTAAAGAAAACCCTAAGTTTAGGATCACTTGAAGAATAGGACTTTCTGGCAACCCCCTGTGCCTCGATCATGGCTGGCAGCTACGGGTGGGAGCCACAGCTGTGAGGCCCGTGGTTAGCCACAGTCTCCAGCACTCCTTAACATCTCCTATGGGCCACCCCACTCATCTACGCTTTCTGCTGATAGGTGTGGATGTCACCCTGGGGTAGGAATGTATACATGCTTGTCCTGCAGCACTTTCAAGTTTGGGCCAGGGCTGCTCAGACTTTAATGTGTTTCAATCACCCAGGAATCTTGTGAAACTTTAGATTCTGAAACAGTAGACCTGGGGTGGGGTCCCGGAGGTCTTCCACTGCTGATGAGTTCTTGGGTGGTGCTGGTGCTGCTTGTGCGTGGACCACACTCTGAGTAACGAAGGGTTCATTGACCTGATCCCTTGACTTGAATATACCCATGCACATTTACTTAGGACCAACTTCAAAAACCCTACTTGTCTTATAAAATGCAGTCAGTCCAGGCTGGTCTCTGTTCTGCACGGTTTGTTGAAACCTGCTTGCTATGCTCAGAGGATTGAGCACCACCAGCCAGTGACGCTGTGAGCTCATCCCAGCGGCTCCACCCTGTCCACATTTTGGATTCATCTCAGAGGCTTTCCAGAAATACTCCATGCCAGATTAAATTAGTGGCTTGCCCGGAATGGCTCTACACGCTTTACAGGGGACTTCAGTGTGTGGTCAGGGTCAGAAGTCAGAAAGGTGCCTGCAGCACATGAGATGAGGCGTCAAGAAGCATCGTGGAGCAAGTGACATAGCAGGTTTCCTGTGGACTGTGTCAACTGAGAGAGGGAAAGGGCCCATGATAAGGGAAGAATGAAACAAGGGAGGGGAATTTGAATGAATTGATTCAGAAAGGACTCCTCATGAGCCTCTTTTTTTTTTTTTTTTTTTTTTTGTATTTTTCTGAAGCTGGAAACGGGGAGAGATAGTCAGACAGACTCCCGCATGCGCCCGACCGGGATCGACGCTCTGCCCACCAGGGGGCGATGCTCTGCCCCTCCAGGGGTCGCTCTGCCGCGACCAGAGCCACTCTAGCGCCTGGGGCAGAGGCCAAGGAGCCATCCCCAGCGCCGGGGCCATCTTTGCTCCAATGGAGCCTTGGCTGTGGGAGGGGAAGAGAGACACAGAGAGGAAGGAGGGGGTGGGAGTGGAGAAGCAAATGGGCACTTCTCCTATGTGCCCTGGCCGGGAATCGAACCCGGGTCCCCCGCACGCCAGGCTGATGCTCTACCTCTGAGCCAACCGGCCAGGGCCCTCATGAGCCTCTTGAAGAATACCTTACTTTCACAGGGACTTGAGGCAGGACGGGAGCAGGTGGGAAGAACTGCCAGCACGCATGGCATCCACTGCAGCCTGCAGGGTGGGCATTCTGAGAACGACAGGACCGGCACAGTTAGTGTGGTGGGCGAAGAAGGACGTGAGTCCCGGGATTTCGCCTCATTTGTGGATTCTAAACAGGACTGGGTTATGTTTTAGAGAAACTGCTGTGTGGAGGAAGGAGGTAGCTTAGAGGCTGGAGTTAGGAAAGCCAAGTTCAGAGGCTCCTGGTTTGTTGGGAAATGACAAGAGCATGCCCTGAATCAGGGATGTGAGGGACGGCTGTGGGGAGTGTGGGGGGATGTGGAGGATGTGGAGGGCGGGGAGACTCCTGGGAAGGCCCCAGAGTCCCCCGTACTCTACAGATAACTTTCCCAGCCTAGACCTGTTCAGTGCGTGGGACCAGGATGCGGCCCCAGGTCAACTGGGGAGAAGGCTGGCAAGGAAGTTCAGCTGCCTTTTGCTAAGATGATTCTTGCTCCTCAACTTATTTTTTCAAGGCTTGGAGCCTTAATTCTCATTGCCACCATTCACGACGTCATCACTGGATGGAGTGTATTTGTAAATTGTTCTGACTGTCCCAACACTCACTAACAGGAAGGTGAGACGACCACAAATTACCTCACTGCCCCTTCTGTGTCTCTTGGTGATGGTGTGGAGAATGCCAAAGGGAACAAGACTGAAGACACTTTTCCCAGGGACCTGCTTTGCTGGGTAATCTATCCGTTCTTTCAGAGCAGACAACGATGGCCTTTTATTCCTTTTGCACATCAAGTTGATTTGATTTCCTGTTTCAGAAACCATTTTGTTTTCATTCATTCCCAAACATGTAGCACAGTCCGGTGTGTATAGAGGAAGACAAGACTTAGGAGGCAGAGTAACCACGGGTAGCTAGTGTTGGAGTTCTTCTTAGGGGGTAGTAAAATACCTTTCTGAAGTGTGCTGGGGGCACAAGAGCTGTGGTTTGGAAGGAGATTAGAAAATAAAGAGTTACACAGTTGTGCTGAAAAGAAAATAAACTGAAATTTGGGAAAGCTGGGAAGAAAGGGGGAGGGAGCCAAACAAGAAATTCTTGGTGATAGAATTGCCGCAGAATTCTTAGTTATTCTTTATTTCCTGCGAGAGGAGGGGAGATAGAGAGACAGACTCCTGCATGTGCCCCAGCTGGGCTCTACCGATGCTCGAATCAACTAAGCTATCCTCAGTGCCAGGGGCTGATGCTCTAACCAATTGAGC
This sequence comes from Saccopteryx bilineata, assembly GCF_036850765.1. Lineage (NCBI taxonomy): Eukaryota > Metazoa > Chordata > Mammalia > Chiroptera > Emballonuridae > Saccopteryx > Saccopteryx bilineata. The sequence continues at coordinate 62,156,816 of NC_089500.1, forward strand.
TACTGGGTGAGAGAAGAGAGAGAGAAGGAGGAGAGGGAGGGGAAGAGAAGCAGGTGGTCACTTCTCATGTGTGCCCTGAATGTGTGCCCCAACCAGGATTGAACCCAGGACGTCTGCACACCAAGCCTATGCTCTATCCACTGAGCAAATTGGCCAGGGCCACATTATTGTAATTTAAACTACCCTAAGAATTCAGGAAAATCCACATTCTTAGTGTATTTTGTGAGTAGTTCTGGATGCACATGGGAGTGGATTAAGGAAAAGGGAGAAGTTCTATCTCAGAGTCAGAAATGAGATGAGAGAAGATACAGGACACAGAGGGATGAGTGAGAACAGAGTCAGCGTGGGTTCACAAATGTTCCAGAGAGCAGGAATCCAGGGACACCCGTGGAAATCTTGGGGAGAGTACTGGACAGGCCATAGGGTGAAGGATTGGTGGTGTGACCAAGTGCCACTGAGCTGCTGAGTACAGGAGCAACATAGACCTGTGCTGGACCTACCACATCAATACCCACTAAGGGTGAGGTAGCCACATGTCTGGGCACGTGACTAAGCTCAGCTAGCTTCTAGTCAAAATTAAGAAAATATACTAGTTGTTTTCTGAAGGGCTGCCTGTAAGGCAAGTTCCAGGAGAAATGTTCAAAAGTGCACTTTGCTTGAGATAACAGAAAAATGCAGTTAGTTAGCTAGTTAAGTACAAAACAATGATAGCGTAAACCAGCGATTTTCAACCTTTTTCATCTCATGGCACACATAAACTAATTACCGTACTAAAATTCTGCGGCACACCAAAAATATTTTTTTTTGCTGGTCTGACAAAAAATATGGATATAACTTTGATTCATTCACACTGGATGGTTATTGTTGTGTTGGCTGTTGTCAATTTTTTTTTTTAACTGAGAGGAGGGGAGACAATGACGTAGACTCCAGTAAGTGTCCTGACCAGGATCTACCCGGCAAGCCCATCTGGGGCCGATACTCGAATCAACAGAGCTATCCTCAGCTCCTGGGGCCACGCTCAAACCAATTGAGACACTGGCTGCAGGAGGGGAGGAGGGAGAGATGGGGGGAGAGGGAGAGGGAGAGGGAGAGGGAGAGGGAGAGGGAGAGGGAGAGGGAGAGGGAGAGGGAGAGGGAGAGGGAGAGAAACAGATAGTCGCTTCTCTTGTGTGTCCCAACCAGGAATCGAACCCAGGATGTCCATATGCCGGGCCAAAGCTCTAACCACTGAGCAACTGGCCAGGGCCTGTTGTCATTTTATTTTATTGGATAATCTAACAGAAAAGAAGCTAATGCCCCTAAACAGTAAGGTACTGCATGTTTTAAAAATTCTTGCAGCGCACCAGGCTGCCTGCCACGGCACACTGCTTGAAAATTGCTGCCTTACACAGTGGCGATAGTCACAAGATGTCTGGTTTCTGCTTTTTGCTTTAAAGATAACATCACTGATACACAATTATGAGATATTTTGCAGAATCTTGGTTCTTCAACCCAGCACCTCTTGTTCTCACAGTATAATTTTGTGTCACTGGTGTACTGTTTCTTTGACAAGCATGAGGAGATAACTCCAGAGAGAATTTATAAGTCTATTTTACAGAAGGAACATATGCCTTTTATGAAAGTTGTGACTAGCTGCTGCCGCCCAGAATCTGGTTGTACAGAATGGTAACTGTGATTGAAGAAACACAGACTTTCCCCTTGGTTCCCTGAAACTCACCCCTCTTACCTCTTAGTTACATAAACACTCCCTAGTTTTGATTTTTGGGGAAGACAGATTTGAGAGATTTTGCTCTCCCGTCCTCCTGCTTTGGCCAGATCAAATCCATTGTTCTCTATCTTCGAGTGCCAGTGTCCCAGTGTTTGGCTTACTAGTGCACTGGGCACGTGAACCTGAACTTCGGGAGGTGAAGGTGATTCAGTTACTATCGGACTCCAGGCTTTCCCAGTTCTTGGCTTTTGGTTTCTTCGCTGTTGGCCTTCTTCTCAGACAGGAGCCCCCCTTGTTTGTGGCAAGAATGAAATGCAGAATTTTGTGGAAAATTTTTTTAAAAAGGAGAAGAAATATTGCTGAATAATGCCAACAGAAACCTGTTGACAGGGTGTAGCTAAAGGGAGTTTCTGTAAGCAGGGACAGGTGTAAGCTGTGAGCCTTTGCTTTTCGAGGTAGACCCCTTGTTGCAGGAGAACAGAATAAGTTGCAGTAGAGTTGAGGCAAGAGGAAAAGTAAGTGGGCAGAGGCCCTTTGAGCTAGAGGAGGGCTTCCCTCAGTTGAAATCGGTTCTTGGTCTAAGCCTTACATGGGGCTTGCCTTCATTTTCCCAGCCTCCTTTGCAGCTAGGATGATCATGTGACCTGCTTTTGTCAATGAGACATAAGTAGTTCTCTGCTTGGAGGATTTCAGCAAAAGCTTTTGCTGTCCTTGGAAAAAGCTATGGCAACCAAAGCTGTGCTGACTCTTCCCTGCCCTCTTCCCTTGGGCCCTGAAGCTTTGGCAGCCATCTTTTTATTTTTATTTTTTTATACAGAGACAGAGTTAGAGAGAGGAACAGATAGCTACAGACAGACAGGAAGGGAGAGAGAGATGAGAAGCATCAATTCTTTGTTGCACCTCCTTAGTTGTTCAGTGATTGCTTTCTCATATGTGCTTTGACTGGGGGGCTATAACAGAGCAAGTGTCCTCTTGCTCAAGCCAGCAACCTTGGGCTCAAGCCAGTGACCTTGGGCTTCAAGCCAGCAACCTTGGGCTCAAGCCAGCAACCTTGGGCTCAAGCCAGTGACCTTGGGCTCAAGCCAGCGACCTTGGGCTCAAGCCAGTGACCTTGGGCTCAAGCCAGTGACCTTGGGCTCAAGCCAGCAACCTTGGGCTCAAGCCAGTGACCTTGGGCTCAAGCCAGCAACCTTGGGCTCAAGCCAGCAACCTTGGGCTCAAGCCAGCAACCTTGGGCTCAAGCCAGTGACTATGCAGTCATGTCTTGGATCCCACGCTCAAGCCAGCAACCCCTCGCTCAAGCTGGTGAGCCCATGCTCAAGCCAGATGAGCCCACACTCAAGCTGGCGACCTCGGGGTTTCGAACCTGGGTCCTCCATGTCCCAGTCTGACATTCTATCCACTGCGCCACCACCTGGTCAATCTGGTGGCCATTTTCTGACCCTTTTTTATCTTTTGAGTGAAGACATACCTTGGAATCCCTACTTCGAAAACTGTTTAGCTCTTCTTAAACCACATGATTAAGAATATATATATTTTTAATTTAAAGGTAATAGATACTCAATATAAAAATTAAAATAATACCCAGGTATGTATACTAAAAAGTGAAAGTCCCTCAGCCCCCTTCTTTCTCCAATGCTGACTCTGCACAGGTAGCCTTCGTTAACAGTTTGGGGAGAAGTCCCACAACATTTTCTTGGGCTCTAAATGCTGTGGTGAAACTTTTCCCACTGAATTCTTTTCACGAACACACACTTTCAAGTAGCTCCAAAGTAGTCCCATGGTGGGGCTCTATCGTAATTTATTTAGTTATTCCTCAATGAATGGACACTGAGTAGATCAACTAATATTATTTTTAGTTTTATTGCCCGTTCTCCCAAGAAAAAAGAAGCCATTGTCACTGTCCTCATCAATTGTCATTTAGTGGGTGGTCACTATATACAGGACACTGTGCTTGAGGACACAGAGCAGAATGGACAGGATCCTTATTATGAGGGCTTGACTGGGTCAATATGTCAAAAAATAAGGTCACACTTGAGCTCTAAATAAAAAAGTTTGGGAGGAGAGGCCCTGGCCAGTTGGCTCAGTGGTAGAGCGTTGGCCTGGCATGCAGGAGTCCCGGGTTCGATTTCTAGCCAGGGCACACAGGAGAAGCACCCATCTGCTTCTCCACCCCTCCCCTTCTCCTTCCTCTCTGTCTCTCTCTTCTCCTCCCGCAGCCGAGGCTCCATTGGAGCAAAGTTGACCCGGGCACTGAGGATGGCTCTGTGGCCTCTGCCTCAGGTGCTACAAAATGGCTCTGGATGCAACAGAGCGACGCCCCAGAGGGGCAGAGCATCGCCCCCTGGTGGATCCCGGTCGGGCACATGCGGGAGTCTGTCTGACTGCCTCCCTGTTTCTAGCTTCGGAAAAATGAAAAAAAAAAAATTTTGGGAGGAGAGAGTGAGAGTGGGTGGTTGGTTGGGAGTGGTCCCCGCATGAAGAAGTCGTCGGAACTGATTCTGGAAGGTTGGGTAAGTGCTGGAAGGGCACATGGGCGGGTAGCAACGTGGTCGGAGGGGCAGGGGCAGGGAGAACGAATGGACCCAGTTCTCCAGGCACTCCCTAGGTATCTGGGAAGCATTCTTCTTCCTCAAAAAAGGTAAAATTAAGGTGATAGAACTTTTTATCTGGCCCTTCTCAGGGCTCAGAGACTCATACCTGCTGCTTTGGGGGTATCTTTTTTCTCTTTTTTTCTCACCCTTAACTTTTTAAAAAATAAAAAATAATTGTGAAGGGATCAAGATGCCTTTCTTTAATGACATCTCAGCACTTAGGTTCCAGCAGTGCGTTGCTGGCAAAGAATATCTCCTGTCACTGTGGCTGCTTGCCTTTATTTGAAGTGTCTGGCTGAGCTATCTTCTTGTGACATGCTTCTTTCAGAGCAAATTATTCATGCCCCCTCGGCCCCCACTGCTCCCCCAGCCCCTGCTCATTCATCCCGCAGGTGTGAAGACAGGCCCTGCCTTTGTGTGTGCGAAGTGTGTCTCCCTCCCTCCGCTCCCGCTTGGACCCTCTCCAGGCCTGTCAAGGTTTTCCTCGCTCTGGGCTGTGAAGAGTGCGGGCTGATGTCTCCTGTCGTCTGGAAGAGGGTTGCATAGCACCCAGCCCGCCTGTAATCTTCTCCTCAACAAAGGGCAGCCCTGTCACTCTGGGGGACTGCCATCCACCCTACTCCGGTCAGAGGAAGAGGGGCCAGCAAAGCAGTCTGAGTCCTCCAAAGGCCAAGCTGCCGTGGAGAGGGAGCAGAGGTTCCTGGGCAGAGAGAGGGAATGTGGAACCGTCTTGGGCTAACAGAGTCACGGAACCAAGCTTATATGGGAGAAAGGTGGCGGCACTATGTACCAAGTGAAACCTCAACCTCGTTAGCTAGGAGTTAGTGTTGGGGGGATCTGGTGACGGGCTCAGGGTCGCTGTAGGAAAAAGAAGTGACTATACAAACAAGGTCAATGGCTCCATCCTCCATCAGATTACCCATCTCTTCCCCTCATTTCTAAATGGATGGTGATGAAAGCATGATGGAGGGAGGCAGGAATGCAGTGAGCCAACTGGGACTGGCGGGTGCCAGGCCAGCTAGTGTGCTTTTTCTCCTCCTCTGTGCACAGGAAACAACACAGTGTGTGGCACCTGCACACAGTAGGTGGCTACTGTTATTATTGGATGGTGGTGCAGAGCACAAGGCTATTTAGGAATTTATTGTACAAGCTACTAACATGGGAAAATGTAGAGATTATATATGGAAATCTGGCCCTACGTGGCCCACATTACTTTGAGGTAACGGCAGGCTGTAGCTGAGTGGCACCTGTCCCCTGAAGGTGGCACAGGTGCTCCCAGCTCTCCTTAACTCCCACTGCTCCCTATCTTTGCACACCCAGTCAGCATCGTCCAGTTTTGTATTTGATCTGGCTTCTGGAGGCATTTGAGTCTGAGAAAGCTCTGGACCCGGAACAGACCCACTACTGCCATTTATGACCTGTGTAACATCTCCAAACTTCAGTGTCTTCATCTGTGAAATGGGACTCACATTTCCATTGAAGGAGAGCAGAAAGAGCCCGTGTACGTCATCTACCGCACGGAGTGGGTTCTGAACACAAAGAAAGACACTGTTCGTGAGGTTTGGTTGTCTTTGTTTGTTATGGGACCAGTGTGGTGTGGTGTGTAGACTCCTCCTGCCCGCCTGTGTGGATCAGGTGGCCCTCAGGCTCCCAGAGCCTCTGCTGCAGCCCGTACGGACACATGGCCGAGGGGCAGCCAGGGGGGTTCTGTAAGAGGCAGTGTCCATGTAAAGGGGGACAATCCTGAAACCCCCCCTGCCCCCTGAAGCTGGCTTCTCCGAGGGGAGAACAGGTGCTGAGTACCAACTCGGAGCTCCCAACTCGGATTAATTTAAATCTCCCCAAGCAAGTGCTTCCTGTCTGTTTGGGACAATGGACAATAAATACAGCCAGCCCTCTGGACTCTGCCCTCTGACCTCAGAGGCTTCAGGAAGAATTTCCTGGTGCACTTGTGTGCATGTGCGCATGCGCGTACACACACACACACACACACACGCACACACACGCACACACACACACACACACCCCCCTCTGTGGTTGAGCGCTTGGCATTGTTCTTAACTTGGAGCTGAGCTGGCCCCCTTTTCTCAGGAACCTCCAGCTCATTCTGGAATTGAGTCCGAGGAAACTTCACTTGTTCCCCAAGACACACATTTCCTGGGGAAGCAGACCCCTACGTGACGTATATTGAATAAGATTCCTTCGGTTCAGTTTCATTTGATGCATTTATGAAGACCTTACTATGCACAGGACCTGTGCACTTCTTGGCACAGCACCAAAAAGCTGTTGTTTATTCAGAGTGCCACATACACACGGTTTGAGGCGGGCACTCAAGTGATATGCACATGGACAGGTCCAAATAGTCCCATCTTATTCGGGAAGCTTAAACTTGGGTACTGTCTTAGATCACCAGCAAGTAAGGACAATTAGGAAAGTTATTAGTTATAATTGTCAACCCCAAAGATAATCATTATGTAAGCAAGACTGGCTTGAGTCATTTTCTTGGGCCAGTGCAAGCTCTGGAGGAGGCTGGCTTCTTGAGTGAAGCGAGGGTCCCACAGTCTGGAGGGACACGAGGCTCCTTTCTGACTCCTGAGGCTGATAACCAGGATCATGTGGTTTGAAGACAACAAACAGGAAGCTTTAGGAATATAGGCGTGAGTGCACGCACTGACCACAGAATTAATAGCCATTCTGCCTTGCCTGGGGTCATGTTCGCATTTTGCCTCATTAAGAATAATGGACTAGTGAATTTTTAGAGAAGGGAAAAGGAGAAGACTTGAGTCCGGTTGGAGAGGAGGCTGGGATACATTCTGAAAGGTGTCGGGCAAGATCTGGGCCTGACTCTCCCATTTTTCTTGCACAAAATCTGAGAAACTGGTGAGGCCAAGGGACCTGTGCTGGGTCAGCCCTGCAGGGTGAGTAGGTGCTCAGAGATATGTCTGGAAAATTCATGCTCAAAAGGAACTTTTATTTGTGGGTCCTGGGACTGCCTGCGGAGCAGGGCTGGAGGAGGCGCTGTGGCCGGTGGGGGCAGGCGAAGCCGTGGGCTCTGTTTTTGCGGGTGCTGTCCCTAAGGCGAGGCTTCTCCCACTCTTGGCTCTCTGGGGAGGCCCCATTAGAAGGTCAGACCTTCCTGTTCCCTCTGCCTGACCATAAATGAACCTCCCTCTCTCTCTTTTTCCTTTTTAAAAACTGTGTCGTTGGAATCAAAGAGGCCCTCCGGTGACTCAGACATTTCCCATTGCCCTATTCCAGCATCCTCTACTCTTAGCCCAGAGAGTTTTTCATGTCCTATTTGGAACTGATAGGAAACCCTTTCATTGTTTCACTACGTGGATATTAGCACTGATGAAGGAAGCGTTCCATCAGATAATTGACTGCTGCAGCGAACTAGCTTCCACCACGAGTTTGACCAAAGTCAATGTGTCCCCAGACTTATAGCCACTGGGGCACCCTCAGTCAGGGTGAACAGGTGTTCTGGGCAGCTGGGGGCTCTGCCAGCTGAGGAACACAGGGGTCCATGCTGACTCTGGCTCCTGTCCCCACTACCGCTGCCTCCACTGCCATTTAAAATGGACCCCCTTCTTTGAGAGAGAAAGAGAGAGAGAGAGAGAGAGAGAGTTGACAACATTAGAAATGGAAACTGCTGCCTCGCTGATGGTGGCGTAGTGGATAGATAGAGTGTCAACCTGGACGCTGAGGTCCCAGGTTCAAAGGCCCGAGGTTGCCAGCTTAAGCATGGGCTCATGTAGCTTGAGTGTGGGGTCACCGGCTTGAGTGCAGGATCATCAACATGATTCCAAAGTCTCTGGCTTGAGCCCAAAGGTCACTGGCTTGAGCCTAAGGTCACTGGCTTGAGCATGGGACCACTAGCTCAGCTTGAGCACCCTCCCCCCACCCTCCATCAAAGGATGTATGAGAAGCAATCAATGAGCAACTAAAGTGATACACTATGAGTTGATGCTTCTCATTTCTCTCCCTTCCTCTCTTTAAATAAGTAAATAAATAAATAAGAAAAGGAAAGGAAAGGAAAAAAGAAATGGATATGGCCCTTTTCTGAGTGCCCACAGTGGGCCAGGACTCTGCCTGGCCACCTCAGACATTCCCTCATTGCCCCCTCTCGGTTCCAGTTTCCATAAGGTTCCTTGAAGGCTCTTGGAGATATTCCTGAAGATCTCTGAGAAGCTGCTTTTGGATCTGTTTTCCGTGGACTATTTAAATGAAGCATTTGCTGCAAAACAGTTGTTGGAAGAACCACAGCTTGACCACAGATTTCTATGGTAAATATTTTATTTTGCAATTAGATATTTGTGAATGGTTTGGCTAAAGCTTGATTCTCCTACTGGACTGTCAGTATGTGAGGATAAGGGCTGTGTCTATAGTGTTCACTGTGGTTTCTGGGCCCTGACATGAAGGCTTAACCTAGTAGGTGCTCAATGAAAATCTCCCGAATGAATGGATGACTTCTTGCCGTCCTCCTCCTTCTTGGGCTCAGAGAAGGTAAGTGATTTTCTCAAAACACACAGCAGGATTTCAACCCAAGGTATTTTTCTTCCTGGGGGAGGCTGCAGTTCTGGGGATGGGGATGGTGGGAGGAAAGATGACAGGTGTTCCCCACAGCACCATTCTGATTTCTGGTAAGAAAGGATTTCTCCTTGACATCTTCTGTCTCATTTTTGAGTTAAAATGACAAGTTATGTCCACACCCCTGATTAAAGGTGTTCCCACTCCAGGAAACGTACGCATTTGGATGGAGCCATGTGCTAAGGAGTTGCTCAGAAGAAAGGGCCACACTGCCTGGCAGGTCTCAGTTGCCACCTTTGTGCTGGGACCTCTCCCAGCTCTTGAATCCTAACCACAGCTACATTTCAAATGTCTAGTATGTTCCAGGCCCTGTTCCAGGTACCTGATATATGTTATGGCCAGTCTTCAAAATTAACCTTACATAACGGGGGTTGGATGACCTGCTCAAAGTCACACATACCCAGTGATTGCAAACCTGGAGCCTTCTAGGCTTCTAAGCTGCCCAGCTTTGATACCTCAATAGATTGAGCATTCAGAAGGGTTTGGGGCTTGTGAAAAGCCAAAGATTCCAGGCCTTACCCTTGGTGATTCTGATTCAGCGGGCGGGGTCAGAATTCAGGAGTCTTCATTTTGACAATTGCCCAGGTGATTGCCACACACAAGCAGGTTTGTAAATTGTTGGTCTGTGATTCATTGTCTCAGGCATCCCCAAACTATGGCCCCGCGGCTGCATGCGGCCCCTTGAGGCCATTTATCCGGCCCCCGCAGCACTTCCAAAAGGCGCACCTCTTACTGGTGGTCAGTGAGAGGAGCACTGTATGTGGCGGCCCTCCAACGGTCTGAGGGACAGTGAACTGGCCCCTGTGTAAAATGTTTGGGGATCTCTGATGGTTCTCCTGGCTTAGACACAGAGAGTTGCTTTTCCTCCATAGTCTGGCTGAGATAATGATGCTGGTGGGAAAGCAATCTGTTCTCTGATCCCAAAAATCTGAGCCAGAAGGATGTCCTAGGGCCCAGGCTATCTTACCTTGAGATAAACCAAAAAAATCTTATGTATGGTCATCTTTTAATGAAAAAAAAAAAATCTTACCTACTCTCAGTGTTGATTTTAGATTAATTTTATTTATTTATTTATTTATTTTAACATAGTGAAATAGACATAGAATTTGCCATCTTAATATCTTTAGGTGTTTAGTATAGTGACATTTGGTACATTCAGTGTTGTAAAACCATCTTCACCATCTGTGTACAGAACTTTTTCATCTTTCCAAACTGAAAGTCTGTGCCCATTGAACACTAACTCTTCGTGTCCCCTAAGCCCCTGAGATGACCACCAGTCTATTATTGTCTCTATGAATTTGACTATTTTAGGGACTTCACATAAGTGGAATCACACAATATTTGTCCAATTATGACTGGCCTATTTCATTTAAAAGAGTGTCTTCCAGATTCAACCATGTCACGTGTGTCAGCATTTTCTTTTTAAGTCTGAATAATATTCTACTGTGTATATAGCTCACATTTTGTTTATGAGTCACTTGTCAATGGACACTTTGGGTTGCTTCAATTTTTGGCTATTTTGTGACTTTAGCTTTATTTTAACATTATATAATTTAAGTACACCCAAAACTAAACATCTGCGCACTTTACTTTCACAACAATAAAACCACAACAAATGTATAAATACAATAAAAATAATAACACTAATGAAGTTTAAATGAACAACACAAACATACATCAGTGCAAGATGTTGTCTGATTGAAAACTTGTTTTTTTTTTTTGTTTTTTTTTCTGAAGCTGGAAACAGGGAGGCAGTCAGACAGACTCCCGCATGCACCCGACTGGGATCCACCCGGCACGCCCACCAGGGGGCGATGCTCTGCCCATCTGGGGCATCGCTCTGTCACGACTAGAGCCACTCTAGCGCCTGGGGCAGAGGCCAAGGAGCCATCCCCAGCGCCCGGGCCATCTTTTGCTCGAATGGAGCCTCGGCTGCGGGAGGGGAAGAGAGAGACAGAGAAGAAGGAGAGGGGGAGGGGTAGAGAAGCAGATGGGCGCCTCTCCTGTGTGCCCTGGCTGGGAATTGAACCCGGGACTTCCGCACGCCAGGCCGACGCTCTACCACTGAGCCAACCGGCCAGGGCCTTGAAAACTTGTTTAAACAGAGAGCAGGTTGGTGGTCTTGGAGCAGACCCCATGGAGTCTTTAATCACTGTGATGACACAACTTTCCTACATTTTTCTCTGTTTGAACTATTGCAAAGCCTTAGTTTTAGTATCACATGCAAATGCTGTTTGCCTTTTTTTTGTCATGAAAGCATCTTTCACATCTTATGCCCACCTTTGTTCTTTCCTTAGTGTCCTATGGCACCTGATCGCCAGCAGACGATGGCAGACTTGAATACTGGTACCGGAATTTTGTGACTGTCCTTGGTTAGAAGGGAGTCATGCAAATGATTATGAAAAATGTCTTGCCAAAGTTAAAAGCTCTTAATAAACTTGCAGAGCTTGGTGACCATACCCAGGGGCCCTAGTTTGAGAAACACTGGTTTAAGCATTTGTTCAGGCTGCTTCCACCTGCCTATGATATCAAGTATTGCCTATACTATCTAATCTCCCAGGTTCTTAGCGGACTTCCAGGGCATTCTTGCTGACTAAAGGCGGCTTTATATTGTATTTCAAAGTTTAGAGTCTCTCTGAGCCTGACCAGGTGGTGGCGCAGTGGATAGAGCGTCGGACTGGGATGCAGAGGACCCAGGTTCAAGACCTCGAGGTCGCCAGCTTGAGTGCAGGCTCATCTGGTTTGAGCAAGGCTCACCAGCTGGCTCAAGTGAGGGGTTACTTGGTCTGCTGAAGGCTCGCGGTCAAGGCGCATATGAGAAAGCAATCAATGAACAACTAAGGTGTTGCAATGCACAATGAAAAACTAATGATTGATGCTTCTCATCTCTCTGTTCCTGTCTGTCTGTCCCGGTCTGTTCCTCTCTCTGACTCTCTGTCTCTGTAAAAAAAAAAAAAATAGAGTCTCTCTGAGACTTCTGTTCAGTTCTTCTTTACTTTTAATTGTCAGTTTATTGCTGAGCTGAGGTTCTGGGCAAGGTCTGAGATCAGAGAAACCCATCTCTTTATTTTTTATTTATTTATTTTTTGAGAGAGAGAGAGAGAGACAGATAGACAGACAGGAAGGGAGGTGAGAAGCGTCAACTCATAGTTGGAGCACCTTAGTTGTTTACTGATTGCTTTTCATATGTGTCTTGACCTGGAGATTCCAGCCAAGCCAGTGACCACTTTTGCTCAAGTCAGCAACCTTGAACTCAAGCCAGCATCCTTGAGCTTCAAGCCAGCGACCTTTGGGTTCAAGCCAGCGACTATGGGATCATGTTTATGACCCCACACTCAAGCAGGCAACCCCGTGTTCAAGCTGGTGAGCCTGTGCTTAATCCTGCAACCTCAGGGTTTTGACCAGGAACCTCAGTATCCCAGTTTGATGCTCTATCCTTTGCACCACCGCTGGTCAGGTGAAACCCACCTCTTTAGATAGGCTCTACCCATGGCCCTGTGCACTTGGACCTTTCCTCCATACCTTTCTTCCTTTCTCCCCCAAGCATGGACCTTGTAGAACTTTATTTTTAATGATACAAATCACCATTTATTGAGTACCTACTATGTGCTACAAGCTAAAGCCAAGTTCTTGACACATGTTGTCTCTGAATTATCACTACCCTCCAGGAAGGATAATGGTTCCTGACTTTTCACATGGGACCCTCATGGACAGTAGTAGTTTTCTCAGGGCCACATGTGCAGAAAGTGGCAAAGCCAGGCCTGGCTGACTCCTCTGGAACTCTATATCATCCGCACCATGGGAGTGACTCTGGGAGTATTCTTGAGTCATCACCGTCTAGCTCTATCAGTAGGAAAGAATGGGCTTTGAAGCCAGTTCCCACCCTTGCCTGCCCCAGCATGGAGAGGTAGCTGTACTCCTCCAGGACAGCGCTTGCTCAAACAGCTGGTGTCGAGATGAACAAACATCTTTTTCCTGACATCAGTTTTTCCTTACATGGGTAATATCGGTGACTACAGTACAACCCAACCAAATCTATTCTTAGTCACTATAAATGCTTGGTGGTCCATCTAGGTGTGATGGGTAAACCAAGCTTGGGGAGGTTCTTTGGGGCACCCACAGCCTCTTATAGCATTGTTTATGTGGGAAAACAGTTTGGCCATCCAAACAACAGCCTTACAAAAGAATTCTAGGAGCACAATTAGTTCATAAATTGTGCACTTCCTGTCTTTGCTAGGAGGGGAGGAGAGGAGCACACTAGCTAGTCTCAAACACGGAATGTGATAATACATACAAAAGCCTTCAGCTCAGTGATTAAACCCACTCAATAAAGTAGTCACTGCTAAATTATTATTGTGTTATTATTATTTTTTATTTAATTATTATTTTTTAGCAAGAGAGAAGGGTGGGATAAAGGCAGAAAGGAATGGAGAGAGATGAGAAGCACTGACTCATAGTTGTGGCACCTTAGTTGTTCACTGATTGCTTTTCATATGAACCCTGATTGGGGGGGCTCTAGCTGGGCTAGTGACCCCTTGCTCAAGCCAGTGACCAGGGGCTCAAGGCAGTGACCATGGGGTCATGTCTATGATCCCATGCTCAAGCCAGTGACCCTATGCTCAAGCTGGTAAGCCCACGTTCAAACTGACGACCTTGGGGTTTCGAACCTGGGTCCTCAGCATCCTAGGCTGATGCTCTATCACTGCCTGTTTAGTCTGTTATTTCATGTGAAGGTAATATCTGTGTGGCTCAGGATATCAGGACTAGGACCAGTGAGTAAATGTTTCCTAAAAGAAAGGCTTCCTGATCCATTAAGGCTGTTCAAAAATGGAACCGACTGGGAGTAAGCCCCTTTCGCTGGGAGTGCCAAGCAGAGGTGAGCTGTTGAAGAAGACAATGTATATGATGAAAGAAGGCTTGGGCCATAGGACCTTTGAGGTTCCACCCAAATCTCACAATGACCATGAGGTTCTGCCTTCTCTCATTCCCCCTCACTGGGTTGAGTCAAACTGACTCTCCATCTCAGCTAGCACACATCTCTACTTTGTTGTGCAAAATTCTTCATGGCACCATCAGTGGACTCGCTCAGTCAGCAGAGCAAGGACTTTGGAGCTAGTCTGAGTTTGAATCCTGGCTTTGCCCCTGGTCAAGGATTTAACTCTAAGCAAGGTACTTACATTTTCTGTGCCTGTCAAATGGAAGTACGGTACTGACCAGCTGGAGTTGTTGAAAGGATGAAATGGGATAGAATACGTAAGGTGCCTAGTTTGGAACATGACTCCAGTTGTATTACTTGCTGATTGGCAAAGCCACAATCTCTTTGAGTGTATCTAAATTCTGAGTGTCAATATCTTCAACTTTAGACAAGACGAGATCGGGTGCGTTCAGGGTGGTATGGCCGTAGACAATCTTCAACTTTAAAATTGGGGAGGCCCTGGCCGGTTGGCTCAGTGGTAGAGCATCAGCCTAGCGTGCGGAGGACCCGGGTTCAATTCCCGGCTAGGGCACACAGGAGAAGCGCCCATTTGCTTCTCCACCCCTCCGCTGCGCCTTCCTCTCTGTCTCTCTCTTCCCCTCCCGCAGCCAAGGCTCCATTGGAGCAAAGATGGCCTGGGCGCTGGGGATTGCTCTGTGGCCTCTGCCTCAGGCGCTAGAGTGGCTCTGGTCATAACATGGTGATGCCCAGGATGGGCAGAGCATCGCCCCTTGGTGGGCAGAGTGTCGCCCCATGGTGGGCGTGCCGGGTGGATCCTGGTCGGGCGCATGCGGGAGTCTGTCTGACTGTCTCTCCCTGTTTCCAGCTTCAGAAAAATGCAAAATAAATAAATAAATAAATAAATAAATAAATAAAATAAAATTGGGGGATGATACCTAGCAGAAGGTTATGGTCATTGGGACATTGGCAACCTCTATGAGATATACTTGGCAAAGGGAAGGCCCTCAGCAAATGACTATTTCAGAAATCCTTCCCATGAGTCATTAAACCTTCCTTATTTTTTTTTCTAATAACAGTTAACATTTACTGAACACTTACTATGTGCCAGGCATGGTTCTAAGTGAATTACATAGTACTTTTTCTCATCAAAACCGTACGTATGGCAGTATATTATATCTGCAATACAGAGGAGGAAAGAGACTCTTAGAGAGTTGAGGCGGCTTGCCCAGAGTCACGCAAATAGTTAAATGGCAGAGCCAGGGTTTGAATCTGGGTCTGTTTGACTGCAAAGATCTTGCTTAAGAGAGACTCCATCTGTAGACTTGGGGTTGCTTGGCTGGCCGGGCCCCTGATGTTTAGTTGCATTTCCTTTGCAGCTTTGGCAGATGGCACCAGGATGCTGGACTGCAGTCTATCTGGGAATGGAAGGCACTGACTGGCTCAGGAAGAGCTTGAATCTCCCCTCTGCTCCTGCCAGCGCCATGTTCTAAATCTCTGCAGACGGTGAGAAGTCCGTCCCAGCCTCAACATCCACAGCTCAGGGTACTAAAGCCTGGACTAGAGCAGAAGGGGGTGACCCAGAGGCAATGCAGGAAGTGGTAGTAGGTAAGGAGGCAGCAGTCCTACCTAGCCCATCTACCAATGGCTGTGACCTTGGGCAAGTTGGTTAAGCCCTCTGAATTTCTCTTTCCTTCCTTTTTAACATGAAGGGTCGCTAGAGATTTCCCAATAGCGATTCCAACACAACATTGTTCTGATTGTTAGGACAAGAACCAGAAAGAAATAGCATATATATTGGTGGGAAAGTGGGATAGGGCAGTGGTCCCCAACCCTGGGCTGCGGACCGGTACCGGTCTGTGGGCCATTTGGTATCGGTCCGCAGAGAAAGAATAAATAACTTACATTATTTCCATTTTATTTATATTTAAGTCTGAATGATGTTTTATTTTATTTATTTATTATTATTATTTTTTGCATTTTTCTGAAGCTGGAAATGGGGAGGCAGTCAGACTCCCGCATGCGCCTGACTGGGATCCACCCGGCATGCCCACCAGGGGGCGATGCTCGGCCCCTCTGGGGCATTGCTCTGTTGCAACCAGAGCCATTCTAGCACCTGAGGCAGAGGCCATGGAGCCATCCTCAGCGCCTGGGCCATCTGTGCTCCAATGAAGCCTTGGCTGTGGGAGGGGAAGAGAGAGAAAGAGAGGAAGGAGAGGGGGAGGGGTGGAGAAGCAGATAGGCGCTTCTCCTGTTTGCCCTGGCCGGGAATTGAACCCAGGACTCCTGCACGCCAGGCCAATGCTCTACTACTGAGCCAACTGACCAGGGCCGATGTTTTATTTTTTAAAAATGATCAGATTCCCTCTGTTACATCCATCTAAGACTCACTCTTGACGCTTGTCTCGGTCATGTGATACATTTATCTGTCCCACCCTAAAGGCCGGTCCGTGAAAATATTTTCTGACATTAAACCGGTCCGTGGCCCAAAAAAGGTTGGGGATCACTGGGTTAGGGCACTACAGTCAAGAAGAGAGATCTTAAATGAGGCTGAATGAAAGGAAGTGGCTAAAATATTGACTAAGATTTCTCTTGAGATCCTAGAGTTCCAATTGCAAATAAATTGTTCCCTTTGGTGAAAACTAAGGTGTGAGGATAGTGGGCAAATGGACTGAGTTTGGAGCTAGGATATAAGGAAAAGGAACTGTTGACCAGGGGCTGTCCTGGGTCTTCATCGGCAGATCTCCAGAATCTGTTTTCTGTATAATTTCTTCACTGTTATATTTTGAGGCTGAGGCTTGGCAACCAAAATGCTTTCCTAATCTGTGACTTGATTTTGCACCTTTGTTTTCCATTTAGGTGCATTGTCTCCCATTAGGAAATGCTGTCACCAAGTGGCAGTGCTGTTTCCATGTAGCCTGCAGGCTCAGAGGTTGATGGCGCCTGTGGTATGATGGAATTTGCAAGTGTGGAAACAGGATTCTGCGTTAGTGTTTTGGCTGGTGGTTGCCAACTCTATAAATACTGTCAGCCTTTAAGACTCCTTCAGAGCAAACCCCTGCTCTTAATTCTCAGCAGTAGGGATGCAAAATCATTGAAGATAACTCTTTGGGAATTAATATAAGGTACTCTTTCTTTTGTGGAATAGGAAGTCATGACTTTTTCCTTTAAAAAATAAGGTAAGAGTTTTGATTCTTTTTTTTTTTTGACAGAGAGAAAGTCAGAGAGAGGGACAGACAGACAGGAAGGGAGAGAGATGAGAAGGATCAATTCTTTGTTGTGGCATCTTAGTTGTTCCTTGAGTGCTTGTTCATTGTTTACTTTCTCATATGTGCCTTGACCCGGGGCTATAGCAGAGCGAGTGTCCCCTTGCTCAAGCCAGCGACCTTGGGCTCAATCCAGTGACCTTGGGCTCAAGCCAGCAACCATGGGGTTATGTCTATGATCCCACACTCAAGCCAGCAACCCCGCACTCAAGCTTGTGAGCCCACGCTCAAGCCAGTGACCTCAAGCCTCAAACCTGAGTCCTCCATGTCTCAGTTCAATGCTCCATGGTGCCACCACCTGGTCAGGCAAGAGTTTTGATTCTTGTAAAGATGATTGTTTTGTGCCAACCTGGCAAGCAACTCTCAAAAAGTTTCAGAGAAATAAAATAATACAGATATGTTCTCTGACCACAATATTATTAAGTTAGAAATAATGACTTAAAAGATAACTAAAAAAATACTTTAAAAATGTTTTATTTATTGATATTACAGAGGAGGGTGGAGCGAGAAGTATCAGTTCGTAGCTGCTTCACTTTAGTAATTTGCTGATTGTTTGTCATGTTCTTTGACTGGGCAAGCCCAGGATTTCGAACCAGTAATCTCTGCATTCCAGGTCAAGCTTTATTCACTGCACCCAGTGGTGGGATTCAGCCGGTTCGCACTGGTTCGGCAAAACCGATACCTGATTTTTTGTTGAGTTTGGCGAACTGGTTGTTAAAATGGCACATGTAATCAGGGTTCTCTAAGGTGGGTGCCTGGCCAGCTGCCCAATGTGGAAATCACAAATTTACATTCTTTATTATTTTTTAATGTTCATCTGTGCAACAATGTATTCTAAGCATCTTTAGTAATGCTCATTCCATCCATAAGTGAAAAAAATTTGATGGAACTCTGCTTATAATTTTTTTTTTTTCACAGAGACAGAGAGTCAGAGAGAGAGATAGATAGGGACAGACAAACAGGAACGGAGAGAGATCAGCAGCATCAGTCATTAGTTTTTAATTGCGACACTTTAGTTGTTCATTGATTGCTTTCTCATATGTGCCTTAACCACGGGCCTTCAGCAGACAGAATAACCCCTTGCTCGAGCCAGTGACCTTGGGTCCAAGCTGGTGAGCTTTGCTCAAACCAGATGAGCTCTTGCTCAAGCTGGCAACCTCGGGGTCTCGAACCTGGGTCCTCTGCTCCCAGTCCAATGCTCTATCCACTGCACCACCGCCCAGTCAGGCTGCTTATAATATTTATTCATTTCATAAAACTCATTATACCTTTGATGAAATACTACATTTTTACATTCACTGTAAAAAAAAATGGAGGACTGGATAAAGAAGATGTGGCAAATATACACCACGATATACTATTCAGCCATAAGAGATGATGACATCGGATCACTTACAACAAAATGGTGGGATCTTGATGACATTGTACGGAGTGGAATGGGTAAATAGGAAAAAAAACAAGAACTGCGGGATTCCATACATTGGTGGGACATAAAAATGAGACTAAAAGACATGGACAAGAGTGTGGTGGTTACGGGGGGCGGGGGGAGGGAAGGAGGGAGAGGGGGAGGGGGTGGGGGAGGGGCACAAAGAGGGCTAGATGGAGGGTGACGGAAGACAATCTGACTTTGGGTTAAATGTATGCAACAGAATTAAATGACAAGATGAACTGGACATGTTTTCTTTGAATATATGTACTATATGTACCTTGATTTATTGATGTCACCCCATTAAAATAAAAATTTATTTATATATATATAAAAAAGAAATACTACATTTTAATTCCCTTGCATTTGTTACTTCAGTAAACAAACATAACGTAAAGAGAAAAGGTGTCAAACAACCAGGGGGTGACAACTTGTACTGTTTTTTGTCAGGTATTATTTAATATTTTTTTCATTAATATTTTAAAACTTATAACAATCTAGTTTTGTGTACCTCTTTTATTGTTCTTATTTAAGTATTAAATGCATTAAATAATAAATTACCTTTTGGTATATAATTAAAATTTTTTTTATTAATTTAAATTTATTGTGTTAACATGGATTCAAGTGTCCCACTCAATATAACAGCCTCACCCCTACCCTCATGTCCCCCATTACACCCCCTTTGCCAACCTCCCCCTAACTCCCTCCCCCCCTTTCCTCTGGGATTTGCTGTCCTGTTATCTGTATCTATGTGTTATATATATATAATTTCACTAATCCCTTCATCTTCTCTGATCCTATCTCCTCATCCCCCTTCCCTCTGACTGCTGTCCTCTGCTCCCTATGACCCCGCCTCTGCCTTTATTCCTTTCCTTAGTTCACTTTGTTCATTAGATTCTACATATAAGTGTGATAATATGATTATTTTCTTCCTCTGCCTGGCTTGCTTCACTTAGCATAATAATCTCCAGGTCCATCCATGCCATCGCAAAAGGTAAGACTTCCTTCTTTTTCACTGCTGCATAGTATTCCATTGTGCATATGTACTACAGTTTTTTAAAATATTTTTATTTATTTTAATTTATTGTGTTAACATGGATTCAAGTGTCCCACTCAATATAACTCCCTCATCCCCACCCCCTTGTCTCCAATTACCTCCTCTTTGCCCCTCTCCCCCTAACTACCTCCCCCCTTTTCCCTTTGGGATTTGCTGTCCTGTTATCTGTATCTATGTGTTGTGTGTGTGTGTGTGTGTGTGTGTGTGTGTGTATATATATATATATTTATATATATTTATATATATATAAAAATTATATAGATATATATATATAATTTTACTAATCCTTTCACCTTCTCTTAATCCATCCCCTCATTCCTCATCTGCCTGACTGCTGTCCCTCTGGTCCCTGTGACCCCACCTCTGCCTCTATTTCGTTCCTCAATTCACTTTGTTCATTAGATTCCACATATAAGTGAGATCATATGATATTTGTCTTTCTGCCTGGATTATTTCACCTAGCATAATAATCTCCAGGTCCATCCATGCCATCGCAAAAGGTAAGATTTCCTTCTTTTTCATGGCTGCATAGTATTCCATTGTGTATATGTACCTATAGCTTTTAAGTCCACTCTTTCACTGATGGACATTTGGGTTGTTTCCAGATCTTGGCTATTGTAAACAATGCTGCAATAAACATGGGAATGCATATCTTCTTTTGAATCAGTGAGCTGGTATTCTTAGGATATATTCCTAAAAGTGGGATAGCTAGGTCAAAAGGAAATTCTATTTTTAATTTTTTGAGGAAATGCCATACTGTTTTCCACAGTGACTGTACCAGTCTGCATTTCCACAACCAGTGCAGGAGGGTTCCCTTTTCCCCAAATTCTCACCAGCACTTATTGTGTATTGATTTGTTAATGAGCGCCATTCTGACAGGTGTGAGGTGGTAACTCATTTGCATTTCTCTGATGATTAGTAACATTGAACATTTTTTCATATGCCTATTGGGCATCTGTATGTCCTCTTCGAAGAAGTGTCTACTCAGTTCCTTTGCCCATTTTTTTTTTGTGTGTGTGTATGTGTGACAGAGACAGAGAGAGTCAGAGAGAGGGACAGATAGGAACAGACAGACAGAAAGGGAGAGAGATGAGAAACATCAATTCTTCGTTGTGGCTCCTTAATTGTTCATTGATTGCTTTCTCATATGTGCCTTGACCATGGGGCTACAGCAGACCGAATGATCCCCTGCTCGAACCTTGCTCAAACCAGATGAGCCCACACTCAAGCTGGTGACCTTGGGGTTTTGAACCTGGGTCCTCCTGGGTCCTTCCCAGTTCAACGCTCTATCCACTGTGCCACCACCTGGTCAGGCCTTTGCCCATTTTTTAATTGGACTGTTTACCTTTCTGGTGTTGAGTTCTTTATAAATTTTGGTTATTTACCCCTTATTGGACGTATCAGCGAATATGTTCTTCCATTGTGTGGGTTGTCTTTTTATTTTGTTAATGTTGTTTTTCACTGTTCAAAAGCTTTTTAGTGTGATATAGTCCCATTTGTTTATTTTATACTTTATTTTACTTCCCTGTGAAGATTTAATCGGCAAAATTATTGCTACGAGAGATATCAGAGAGTTTACTGCCTATGTTTTCTTCCAAGATGTTTATGGTTTCGTGACTTACATTTAAGTCATTTATCCATTTTGAGTTTGTTTTTGTGGATGATATAAGTTGGTGGTCTGGTTTCACTTTTTGCATGTACTTGTCCAATTTTCCCAACATCATTTATTGAAGAGACTGTCTTAACTCCATTGTGTGCTCTTAGGTCCTTTGTCAAATATCAATTGACCATAAAGGTGTGGGTTTATTTCTGGGTTCTCTGTTCCTTTCATTGATCTGTATGCCTGTTTTTATGCTGGTACCAAGCTGTTTTGATTACAATGGCTTTGTGTAGTATAAATTGATATCAGAAAGTGTGATATCTCCCACCTGGTTCTTCATTTTTAAGATTGCTGAGGCTATTTATGTTCTTTTTTGCCATATGAATTTTGGGAATATTTGTTCTTTATCTTTGAACCATGCCATTGATATTTTGATAGGAATTGCATTGAATTTATAAATTACTTTGGGTAGTATAGACATTTTAATGATGTTTATTCTTTCTTTCCATGAACACAGTATATGCTTCCACTTGTTTGTATCTTCTTTGATTTCTTTTATCAATGTCTCAAAATTTTCTGAGGACAAGTCTTTTACCTCCTTGGTTAAATTTACTCCTAGGTACTTTTTGTTGTTGTTGTTGCAATAGTGAAAGTGATTGTCTCCTTAATTTCTCTTTCAGACAGTTTATTGTTGGTGTATAAAAATGACACTGATTGCCTGACCTGTGGTGGCACAGTGGGTAAAGTATCCACCTGGGATGCTGAGGTTGCTGGTTCAAAACCCCTGGCTTCCCTCAAGGCACATATGGGAGTTGATGCTATGTGCTCCTCCTCCCTTCTCTCTCTGTGTCTCTCTCTCTGTCTCTATCCCCTCTCTCTAAAATGAATAAATAAAATAATTAATTAATTAAAAATATTCATACCGAGAACTGAAATAAAAAAAATGCCACTGATTTCTGAATATTAATTTTATATCCTGCCACCTTGCTAAATTCATTTATCAGGTCTAGTAGTTTTTTGACAGAGACTTTAGCGTTTTCTATGTACAGCATCATGTCATCAGCAAATAATAATAGTTTTACTTTTTTTCCAATTTGGATGCCTTTTATTTCTTCTTGTCTGATTGGTGTGGCTAAGACTTCTAGCACTATGTTGAATAAGAGTAGAGAAAGGCACTTGTTCCTGACCTTAAGGGGATTGCTTTTTTTCTTTTTTTTCTTTTTTTTTTTAATTTTTAATTTTTTTATTTATTTACTTTTTTTTAAGATTTTTTATTTATTCATTTTTATTAGAGAGAGAGGGGAGAGAGAGAGAGAGGGAGAGATAGAGAGAGAACAGGGGGAGGAGCAGGAAGCATCAACTCCCATATGTGCCTTGACCAGGCAAGCCCAGGATTTTGAACCGGCGACCTCAGCATTCCAGGTCGACGTTTTATCCACTGCGCCACCACAGGTCAGGCCAAGGGGATTGCTTTTAATTTTTGCCCATTGAGGATGATGTTGGCTGTTGGTTTGTCATAGATGGCCTTTATCATGTTGAGGTATGTTCCCTGTATTCCTACTTTGCTGAGAGTTTTGATCAGGGGTCCCCAAACTACTGCCCGCGGGCCACATGCAGCCTCCTGAGGCCATTTATCTGGCCCCTGCCGCACTTCTGGAAGGGGCACCTCTTTCATTGGTGGTCAGTGAGGGGAGCACAGGATGCATCCACATCCTGTGCTTCTGGAGTACTATATGTGGCAGCGCCGCAAAGCGTGGCATCGCTCACGTACAGTACTACTTCCAGTGACGTGGGATGCACGTGTCGTGGCTCCGGAAGCACATCATATCACTTGTTACGGCTAGCAGTGACAAATATGGAACTGGACATTGACCATCTCATTAGTCAAAAGCAGGCCCATAGTTCTCACTGAAATACTGGTCAGTTTGTTGATTTAAATTTACTTGTTCTTTATTTTAAATATATTTGTTCCAGTTTTGTTTTTTTACTTTAAAATATGTGCAGTGTGCATAGGGATTTGTTCATAGTTTTTTTTTTATAGTCTGGCCCTCCAACAGTCTGAGGGACAGTGAACTGGCCCCCTGTGTAAAAAGTTTGGGGACCCCTGGTTTTGATCATAAATATGTGCTGGATTTTATCCATTGCTTTTTCTGCATAAAAATCATGTGATTTTTATCCTTTCTTTTGTTTATGTGATGAATTATATATATATTTTTTTACAGGGACAGAGAGAGAATCAGAGAGAGGGATAGATAGGAACAGACAGACAGGAATGAAGAGAAATGAGAAGCATCAATCATCAGTTTTTTGTTGCGACACCTTAGTTGTTCATTGATTGCTTTCTCATATGTGCCTTGACCGTGGGTCTTCAGCAGATCAAGTAACCCCTTGCTCGAGCCAGCAATCTTGGATCCAAGCTGGTGAGCTTTTTGCTCAAGCCAGATGAGCCCACGCTCAAGTTGGCGACCTCGAAGTCTCAAACCTGGGTCCTCCGCATCCCAGTCCGATGCTCTATCCACTGTGCCATCGCCTGGTCAGACTGATGAATCATGTTTATTGACTTGCAAATATTGTACCAGCCTTGCCTCCCCCAAATAAACCCCTCTTGATCATGATGTATGATCTTTTTTATGTATTGCTGGATCTGGTTTGCTAATATTTTGTTGAGAATTTTAGCATCTATGTTCATCAGTGATATTGGCCTATAGTTTTCTTTCTTTGTACTGTCTTTACCTAGTTTTGGAATAAGGATAATGCTTGCATCAATAAAGGAGCTTGGAAGTCTTTCCTCCCCTTAAATTTTTTGAAATAGCTTGAGAAAGATAGGTGTTAGTTCTTCTTTGAATGTTTGATAAAATCAGCTTGTAAAACCATCTAGCCCAGGACTTTTGTTTGCTGGAATTTTTTGATAACTATTTTAATTTCATTTGTTGTAATTGGTCTGTTCAGGTTTTCTGATTCTTCCAGATTGAGTTTCAAAATTGTATGTTTCTAGAAATTTATGCATTTTACCTAGGTTGTCCAATTTTATGGCATATAGATCTTCATAGTATTTTCTTACAATCCTTTGTATTTCTGTGGTGTCAGTTATCTCTCCACTTTCATTTTCACTTCTAATTTTATTTATTTGGGTCCTCTCTCTCTCTCTCTCCCTCTTTTTTTTTTTTTTTTTATGAATCTGGTTAAAGATTTGTCAATCTTACTTACCTTTCAAAAATCCGGCTCCTGGTTTCATTGATCTTTTCTATTATTATTTGAGCTTTTTCTTACTTATAAGGTATGCCTGTAATGCTGTAAACTTCTCTTTCAGGACTGCTTTTGCTGTGTCCCATAGGTTTTGAGTAGTTCTATCTTCATTTTCATTTGTTTCAAGGCAGTTTCTGAGTTCTTCCTTGATCTCACTGATAACTCATTTATTATTTAATAACATGCTAGTTAGCCTCCAAGTGTTTGAATGTTTTTCAGTTTTTCTCTTGTAGTTCATTTCTAGCTTCATACCATTGTGATCAGAAAAGATGCTTGATATGATTTCAATCTTTTTAAATTTATTGAAACTTGTTTTGTGTCCTAACATGTGGTCTATCCTAGAGAACGTACCATGAGCATTTGAAAAGAATGTATATTCTGCTGCTTTGGGTGAAATGTTCTGAACATATCAATAAAATCCAGTTGATCTAGTGTATCATTTAAGGCTGCTGTTTCTTTGTTAATTTTCTGTCTGGAGGATCTATCCATTGATGTTAGTGGGGTATAAAAATTCCCTACTCTTATAGTATTGCTGTTGATCTTGCCCTTTATGTCCATCAAAATCTGCTTTGAATACTTACGTGCTCCTATATTAGGCACATAAATATTTACAATGGTTATATCCTCCTGTTGGATTGCTCCCTTTATCATTATGTAATGACCTTTTTTACCCCTTATTTTTGTTGTAAAGGCTATTTTGCCAGATATAAGTATTGGTTTTCCTTCATCAATTTACAGAAATATTCAGCTATGATTTCTTCAAACAGGTTCTTTATTTCTTGTTCATTCTCTTCTCCTTCAGGAACCCTTATGATGCAGATGTTGTTTCTCTTCATGTTGTCACAGAGGTCTCTCTGAGTTTCCTCAGTCTTTTTGCACCTCTTTTTATTTTTTTGCTGCTCTGCTTCTATGCTTACGTGTTTCTTGTTTTCTAAATTGCTGATTCAATCCTCTGCTTCTCCAGCCTGCTGTTGATTCTTTCTAGTGCAATCTTCATTTCTGATATTGTGTTTGTCATCACTGACTGGTTCTTTTTTATGATTTCAATGTCCTTTTTGATGCTTGCTATCTCCTTATTTAGGTACTCATTATAACTATCCATTGTTGCTCTAAGATCCTTGAGCACCCTAAAAATCATTATTTTAAACTCTGCATCTGGTAGTTTGATTACTTCCATTTCATTTAGTTCTTTTTCTGGGCAATTTCTCTTGTTGATTCATTTGGGTCACATTTCTTTGCCCATTTTGCCTATGTATTAGGTAGCGCTTTGAAATTTTTGTGGCATCTTTATGAGGAAGATGAGCTCGATAGCATTGACCTCCAGGCCACCTGTATTTTTTTTTATTGTTGTTGTTCTAGGAATGTTTCTTGAGGGTACTATTTTCCCTCCAGTTATATTGGAGTATTGAATGCAGTTGGTCCTTTCGTAGGTATGGTTATCCTTTCATGCTGGCTGGCTCTAAGGGACAACCTTGATCATGTGTATTACACACTGTGCACTGTCTATCCTGTTGGGCGTATTTATTCTCCACAGTGTCTGGTGCCTGCTAGACTCCTCCTTTGTATATGCTGCTTGTGTAGCTAGCTGAGCCTAGGGTTGGTGCTGTCTGCCACCCAGTACCAGTTGTCTTGGTTCTAGATCTTCTTGGGTTGGCATCAGCTGTTGTTTGTAACCTGCTGTTGGCTACCTATCTGCAGCTACTGCCCTTTTCACTCTTTGTGTCTGCATTTTCTGTGCTTAGTAGTGTGGGAGAGGCCAACCTGTGTATAAGGATCAGCTTCCTCCTGCTTAGAGATGACAGTAGCTCTGTAAAAGCCCCAAGGTCTGTAAGATTTGCCTTCACCTTTCAGCTGCTCTACTTCCTCTTGCAGCTGCCTGGTCTTCTCACAGAGTCTTCTGTAGAAAGACTATAGTGTGGGTCAGACTAGCCTCACCCAACCAACCCCTCGACAGGTTGCAAGCTTGTTGGGTTAGGGCAGATGAGGTTGGGAATACAGTGTTAGTGGGACCCCTAGTTCAGGGGTCTGTGGGTCAGGAACTCAATTAGGGGGATGTGGCCCTTGTTCCGGAGCCTTATCCCTCAGTCACTGCTGGATACTCAAATTTTATTTCTTCCCAACAAGGTGTGCAGCAGGTTCAGATTGAGTGGCACTGACAGTCCCTTCTATAGAAGTTCTTACTGCTGGTGACACCTTGGTCTTAGGGAGGAAGACTTTGAGAGGCTTCTTCTGGGGCTGACTGGGCCTCCCCAGAAAATGGCTAAGTTTCTTGACCAGATCCAACAGTAGACTCACAGGAACCCACAAGTTAAATGCTCATGCTCCAAGCCTCTCTCCCTTCCCTCTGTGGAATCTAGCCCAGCAGGGATGGGATATCCAGCAACCAGACCAGCTGACTGTGAAACTCCACCCCATCCAATGTACATGAGCCGCTGTGCAGGTGCTGATCACAGAGAGCAGAACTCACCTCAGCTGGGTCAGGTGTGAGGATCCCTTCCTTAGGATACCCCACCAGCAAGGGTTGTTAGGTCCTGAACCAATGCTCTCTGTAGCTGGCCACTGGATATGCCAGCCCTGAGCCTCCATGTCAGGAATCTGGCTCTGATCATTGGGAGACACTGCCATTGACTGGCCCTCAGCAACCTTCTTAGAGCTACAAGCAATCCAGGGTCTGTGGCTGCCTCTACTCGGCCCAGGTGCTCATGGAAATACCAAGCTGCACACCTAGGCTGCCTTTTACCCACTCTGGGCCTGTGGAAAGATCTGCTTAAAAGGCCAAGGTTCCCTGAGTCCCACCTCCTGTAGCCTCTATCTGCTGGCTGCTTGTTGGGCTCCGCCACTGAAAAAAAACTTTGGTAGAGTCTAGAGCCTGTGGCAATTCGAAGATTAGAAAGGGTGATGTGTGTGGCTGGGTCCCAGGTTTCAGTCTGTCCAGACTTTTTTCACAGACCTCAGTAGGGTGTGGCCTCTTTGGCCCATAAGTGTGTTCTGCTTGCAGTCTAGATAGTTTCTACTGAATCTGTTGTGAGGCAGAATCATCAATCTTAGACTCAGGTACGTGTGGGGGAAAGCTCTGGCTTCAATACTGAAAACTGAGTCACTGACATGTCTCCTGCTTTCTGGCTTCACAGCACCATCCAATCTTTATGATTGGGTCAGGAGAGAATCCTGAGAGTGGAGCAGTTGCTTTTCTCCAGGCTGATGCTGCTTAGCAGGGACTGCTCCACTAAAGAAAGATGGCGACTGCGGTATTGGAAAATGACTCAGCACAGGGGTTCTGGTGGCTGTCTCCCACAGTATCTCTCCCTGGGCCTCCAAGTTTATACTCTCCTCATGCAACTGTAGTCCTCTCAGCCCTCCCTCTGCCGGAGCCCTGGGTAAGTGGCTGTGAACAGGTTTTTGTGCATTGGCTCTTTAAGATGAAGCTTGTGTCTCTGAGAGCTCTGTCTCTTTCTTGCAGACAGAAACCCGGGCTCTTTTCACCGCAAATGCTATGTGGGCACCTCTTCTAAGCTCTGAGGATTTAGGCTAGGGCTCCTGGCCTGGGGCTTAGAACTCATACCTCTCAGGGTGACCATCTCTGCAGTGAGAGTCCCTCCAGAACCTCAGCTGCTGCTCGCTCCTGGAAGCCCTTTCCACATCTCTGCCCTTCCTATCAGTCTCGATGCAGCTTTTTCTGTGATCCTTGGTAATAGACTCCTTTTTGTTTAGTTCAATATTGGTTTTTCAAGGTGATTGTTCATAAATTAAGTTGTAATCCTATTTTGTCCTGGGAGGTAGCAGTTGGAATGTCGACCTACTCTGCTGCCATCTTGGAATCTCATTTTTTTTTTTTTGACAGACAGAAAGGGACAGATAGGGATAGACAGATAAGAAGGGAGAGAGATGAGAAGCATCAATTCTTTATTGTGGAACCTTAATTGTACATCAATTGCTTTCTCATATGTGCCTTTACCAGGGAGGCTACAGCAGAGCTAGTGACTCCTTGTCCAAGCAACCTTGGACTCAAGCTAGCAACCTTGGGCTTCAAGCCAGCAACCTTTGGGCTCAAGCCAGTGACCATGGTGTCATGTCTATGATTTCATGCTCAAGCCAGATGAGCCCGTTCTCAAGCTGGATGAGTCCATGCTCATGCTGGCGACCTTGGTGTTTTGAACCTGGGTCCTCCATGTCTTAGTCTGACACTCTATCCATTGTGTGGTATATCAATTTTTTTTGTACTTAAAATGGTCATTAGGAAAGATAACTGGTTGGTAAAGTATTTGAACCCCACCATTGACTGCACCACCACAGGCCAGGCATTATAAAGCATTTTTAAAAAAATTTATTGATTTTAGAGAGAGGAAGGAAGGAAGAGAGAGATGGAAACATGGATCTGTTCCTGTATGTACCCTGACCAGGGATCTAACCAACAACCTTTGTGTATCAGGACACTTTAACCAACTGAGCTTTCCAATCAAGGATAAAAATCACTTAAAGAATTGAAATGTTGTAAACATATTATGTAGATACTTGTGTAATTAAGATTTTATTAATGTTCATAGTAGAGAAGTTTAAAGTCTTTGCAGTACTAAAATGTTACATCCTGAAACAATCTATAGGTTATAGAGAAATATTTGAGTGTGCAACTTTTAATCTGACAAATGTTCCAGATAGTAACTAAGCATGAGATTCTAGGAGAAATTTCATTAAAAAGGAAAAGCATGTTCTATAGACTAGTGAGCAAGGTAAGAGTGTATTAATATGTAGACTTGACCATTTCTCCTTT
Organism: Saccopteryx bilineata; assembly: GCF_036850765.1. Taxonomy (NCBI): domain Eukaryota; kingdom Metazoa; phylum Chordata; class Mammalia; order Chiroptera; family Emballonuridae; genus Saccopteryx; species Saccopteryx bilineata. The sequence goes on from NC_089500.1 coordinate 62,186,001, forward strand.
TTTGTTTTCTGTTGTTGTTTCTTCTGGTTTTCATTCATGTGATCTTGTCTCTGTCTGTGACTTATTCAAGAAAATGAAGAAAAAAAATGAAACCATGTAAAAATAAATTAGCTTGGGGTCAAAGCATCATGTTTTCAAATACTCTCTCTTCCCCAGCCTTTCAATTTAACTGTACATGGAGTGCAGTTAAAGTCATACTTAGAGGGAAAATTATAGTCTTGATACATACATTAGAAAAGAGGGAAGTTTGAAAATAAATGCACTAAGCAGTTTCTATTTTTCTGATTGTTTAAGGTACACTGGGAGAGCCTGACTTTACAAAGAGGTAAATGAGGGCACACTAGTTTTGCATCTTGCCCATATCAGGTTTAACATTTTTGTGTGGCAAATGTTATATACATCACCACAGAAGTCCTCATCTAATCTCACATGTCAACAGCATTTAATATGGTTGATCACTTGTTCATTCTTCTAATTCTTTCTTGTAACTCTTTCTTCACTTGGTTTCCAGGCAGTGGTGAGCAGGAGGCAGCTCATATCAGCTTGCAGGGGTTGAGTGTGTGCCAACAGCTTGTTCAGTGATATCATCTTGGTACCTTGAGATAGACCATGGAAATAGGAAAACAATACAAATCAGTGCATCTATTTTCTATCTATCTATCTATCTATCTATCTATCTATCTATCTATCTCTATCTATCTATCTATCATCTATCAATCTATCATCTATCTATTATCTATCTATCTATCTATCTATCATCTATCATTTATCTATTACTCTTATCTTCTGATGATCAATGATCTATCTATTCATCCACCTGCTTTCAGTGAACACGTTTATAAGTTTTGACACGTTTATAAGTCCCAGTGCCACTGGAACACCACTCTCTCCGGCTTCTCCACACCTTCACTGGCTGCTCTTAATCAATGGCCAGAGCTGGTTCTTCTCCAGAATGCTAAACTTTGGAGTGCTCCAGGGATCAGTCCTCAGATCTCATCTCCTCTATCTGCTCATTCCCTTGGTGATCTTATTCAGTCTTGTCTTTAAAATTTTTATTTATTGATTTTAGTGAGAGAAGAAGAAAGGGACGGAGGGAAGGAGAAAGAGAGAAAGAGAGAGAGAGAAAGAGAGAGAGAGAGAGAGAGAGAGAGAGAGAGAAACATCAACCTGTTCTTGTATGTGATCTGACTGGGGATTGATCCAGCAACATCTGCGCTTTGGGACAATGCTCTACCCAATTGTGCTGTCTGGCCAGAGCTCGGTCTCATGTCTTTAAACATCATCTGCATACTGATGACTTCCAAACAGATTATCTCCAGTCCTAACTTCTCTCCTGACTCCAGACTCATATATCCCATTGCCGACCTCACACTTTTGGACAGTTTTATTTGGAGTACCCACTCAGACATGCAGGTGGATGTGGGGTGACTCTCCTTAGTCATGGCTTTCCAGGGCAATGGGAAGGAGGAGTTGCCATCAACCAGGATGTTGCCATCAATCTGAGGGAGGAAGCAGGTTAGAAAGGTAGGAGAGTGAAGTGGCTGCCACCAAGAGCTGTTAGGATATATCTAGGAAGAACTGAAGTTTAAGTACATTATTTAAAGTTGAACATGTGGGAGGAATACCTCTGGGGGTATGGAGAGAAGGTGTTAGGGAGTATGCCAATGGACATGGATATTTGTTTAAAGATGTTTTAGCATAAGATTAAAAAAAAGATAGTGACATAAAAGCTTTTTCTCAAAATGCTTTCATTTTAAAAACAAGTCAATCAAAAGAATAAATAGCAAGAAATGATAATGTAGGTGCTAGACAAAGAAAAATTGTGAAGTTGGTATAGTAATGACTGATGTTTGAGAACTTGATGCAGGAATCAAACATCAAAACTGGGAGGAGGTGAGGTGGCAGAAGCTAACTAAAATTTACATTCGTTTTCAACACTCTGCTCCCTTGGGATCTTCCATTGTGGAGCCTGGATAGTCAAATACTTCTGCAGGATCCATTATAGCCAGAAGTGGCATGTAACCCAGTTTTTGCCTGTGACATATTAGCAGATATCTGCAGGAGGTGGCTTTGAAGAAGGCCTTTGAAGAAAGTCTTTTTTTCCCCTTGATAAAAAGAGATGGATCCAACTGGTCCAACCCTTCCTCCTTCCTCCTCCTTGCCTGGAGTGTGGATCTAATGGCTGGAATTACAGCAGTCATCTGTGACAACAAGAAAAGAATCCATCACAGATATTTCAGCCCAGGTATGCTCTAGCAACTGAACAATATTTTGGATTTTTCATTATGTGAGAAAAATAAATCCCTATTTGTTTAAGTAACACACATTTTTGTGTGTGTGACAATCCTCACTGTCTCCTAGTCTGTCATAAACTAGTTAACATAATGGTCTTCCTAAAACAGGCACAATTGTAACCCTCTCCTGCTTGAAATCCTTCCCTTGGGAGATACCATATTTCTCTATCAGACTAGCAAACAGAGAAGGTTGAGCATACTCAATGCTTGGAAACTGTAGGGAAACAATTCCTAGCATTCACAGTGGAGGATACTATAGAGTGGTACAACACTTTGGGGAGAATAATGGGCAACAGCTCTCCAAGTTAAAGAAACTCATCACCTAGAGAGAGAAGACAGAGAGACAGAGAGAGACACACACACACACAATCATCAACTTCTTGTTCCACTTACCATATCTTTTGCTCCATTAGATGCACTTTTTTTTCTCCCAAAAGTGGAGGGGAAAATGCCCATGCATCTCATGGAGTGAATATTCATTTTTTTAAGCTGCTGTGGGGCACTGAGCTGGTAAACATATGTAGAATGAGCACCAGCGGGAGCGTAATTATATCTGCTGTGGCAGCGTGTGGAACCCCAGCATCTGCTGAGTGATCTCCTGGTTCCGGTTTCCACAGTTGCATGCAGCGCAGGAGGGAAGGCAAACGAGTTGTGTGGGTGCATTCATCTGGCATCATTGAGGGCAATGTGAGAGGTGTGCTGCAGCAGTGGAGGGCTGCACTGCAGCTGCTGGAGCTCTGTGTGAAGTGCTGACGTCACTTGTTGCCAGCCTAATAGCATTTCATTGGCTGGCTGGCTGGCAGATAGGGGAGGGGCCAAAGGTGCTAGAGGGCTTCTGAAAAAATCTGCCCTATTAGTGCTTGACCAGTTTAGGGCACATATTAGAGAACCACACACACACACACACACACAAAAAAAACCTTTAAAGAAGTGAAGACTTATCTAGCTGTAATTCCTGGGGTCTTACCAGCCAGTTACAACCTCTCGACGTCTCCATCAACAAACCATTTAAAGTCTTGATGCGAAAAGAGTGGAACAAACAGATGGCTGCTGGTAATCATGATCTGACACCAACTGGACCAATGAAGAGACCCACTATCACTCAAGTTTGTGAGTGGGTGAAAACATCATGGCAGTCAGTGAAGAACGAAACTGTGGTACAGTCATTCAAAAAACGAGGCATTAGCAATGCCTTAGATGGCACTGAAGATGGTATCATATATGAAAATAGTGAAAAAAGTGATACCAGTGATTGTTAGCAACTGAGCTTCTTAAATTCTGACACTAGAGATGATGAGTTCCTGGAGGTCCCGGACAACTGGAAGAGTATTTGAACATCAAAGTCTCTTCTCATTTGTTAATAACAGTGCTAATGGTTGTTAATACTGCTGTTGAGTTTACACTGTGGAAATATTATTGTGGTATATTTTATTAAATATTTTAACACACTATTTGGTTCAGAATATTTTTTTTTCTTATTTTCCTCCTTAAAACCCTAGGTGCGTCTTATGGAGCGAAAAATATGATAGTTGTGCACTCACTGATTGCTTCTTGTCTATGCCCTGACTGCAGCATCATACCGGCAATCTCGGTGAGACAGGATGACACTTTATTGGCTGAGCCACCCGGCCAGTGCTGCTCACAGCTTTCTTTCCAGCAATTCCACAGAGTCAACAGAGCACTGACCCCCACACCCTGACCCTAGCCCAGGGGAACACCTCTCACTGGCTGGTGAAGCTAGGCACGGGGAAGCTGTGGGCCTGTCCTAGCGAAGGCCAACATTGTTGTGACTGGTGGCCGTGGGTTTCCACCCAATTGCACAGGACTGCAGCTGGGTCCTGCCTGACAGTAATAAAGAACATGGGACTTCACTATTCTGCCACAGCCCAGCTGCAGGAAACATTCCAAGAGCACCTGTTTCCTGAGGAGCTCCCGGGCACCATCTGGGCGCTGTCCCACATGTTGTTTGCATTAGGACTTTAGAAAAACAATTCAACTTTGACTAATCGTTTTTTAATTTTTTCAGGCACACCCCTGCCCCTCTCCCTCTTTCTTTCCAGCTCTTCTCAGTTCTCTAGTCTCTACACACATATAAATAACGCACATATTTCTGTCCTTGTTGTCACACATATAAATACACACACTTGCACACGTAATGCACTCACACCTACACGCATTCACCTATACACTCAACTGCACCCACACACACATATAAACGCAGACAATGCTGTAAGTCACACACTCAACATGCACACTGACAAATGCGCATCTACACACACACTTGCACACACATTCACACAAACTGTTCATCACATAGTTCTGAAGAACAACTTGCTTCTTAGAGGTAGGGTCTTACTTCTTTGATGTTTGCAGGGGAAGGGTCAGCTGAAGGCAGTAGTGGTCCTAGGAACACAGCTTTGGAACAGTGTCTGTGAGCACAGACCCCGGGGCTGAGGTTGAACCCCAGTTCTGCAGCTTGCTCACTGCTATGCGCCATTCTCCTCCTTGGCCGCTGCTGGCAACTTCATACAGGGGAAGTGCTCAGAGCAGTGCCTAGCACGGGGTAAGTGCTATTTATTTTGTTTAAAAAATTCCAACAAATCAAAGTAACACCCAATTCAGTACTGATATGAACATGATTTTCCTCCAGATTTTTCTGATTGCATAATTCTGAATCAGTTCCCTGCAGTTGAATGTTTCTCCTCTCATGAATGTCCTTGTTTTGCTTTGCCTGTGTGGGAAACTGAGGCCTCCTATAAAGCAGAGGAAGCTGAAGCACAGAGAGGTTAAGTCTCGTTCCTGATGTCACACAGCCTGCTGAAGATGGGGGCAGGTCTGCAGAGCTTCCATTGTGGACTATCCAGGGAATGCCCCAGTTCAGTGCTCAGCAGGCCACCACGCGGAGGCTGGGCCATGGCAGTTGGGGGTGGGGCTAGGTGAGGGGAAGCAGGACAGGTGGTCTCTGTTGAAGACAGTGGGCATGACCCCAGGAAACTGGGGTGGCTTCAGTGAAGCCCACCAGCTGGACCAGGCCCAGTATCCAGGCGGCTCAAGAGCAGGGGCCCAGGAGGGGCTTTGGTGCTGGTGGGATGGAGGGTGCCGGGAGGAGGGCAGCCAGGCGTTGCGGGGTAGTGTCCAGCGCCATGGCCGGCTGCGGCCATCTCACGCCTTGTTCTGGTCTGCTGCCCAAGCCACTACACAGGCCTGTGGCCATAGCTGGGCTGCTGCATGAGAACAAAGCGTCCTGCAGGAATTCCGGCTGGTAATGTGATGTATTGTGGAGCCAAGCAACCTGCCAGGACAACCCACCCACCCCCGCCTCACCGGGCTCACAGTCTGGGGGCTTGGAAGTTACCACCAGCACTTAAGATGGTAAGGACCCTCTTACTGGGCCCACCTCCAAAATTCCACAGCTGCTTTGATGCTCACCTCACTTCTCCCTTCCTGTCCTCAAAAGTGTTTGCCTTTGACCAGTAAGGGCTGTGGGAGGGGCCACTTCCTGGCTGGGCCTGACTGCTGGGCTGAGCAGGAGACTTCCAGACTATTATAGCAGCAAAGATTTCCTTCCTGAAAAACACACCAACCTCTGCTTTATGTCCCTCTGTGTTTCTCTTCAGAGAGAGCCTGGGCGGCCTCAGCTTCTCAGCCCTCAGCTATGGGCCCAGCCCATGTGGACAACCAGCTCCAGGGACATAGGAAAAGTTAGTCACTTGTGGGCAGGTGACCCGTCTTTGGTGAGGTCAGGCTGCAGCACCTGGCTCTCACAGACAGGCAGGGTGGCCACCAGTGAGTTAGAAAGAGGCAGTTTCTTCCTCTGGTTGCCCCCTCAGCCAGGCAGGCACTGTGATTGTACATGGCCTGCTGAGGCTAACTCAGAGTTCAGAGCAAGTTTCCTAAGCTTCTGTGCCCCTGTTTTCTTATGTGTATATGAGAATCTCTTTTCCTCATGCCCTCATCTAATCTGTCTGCAAATCCTGCCAGCTCTATCTTCACAAAGCATCCAGAATCTGGCCCCCTGAGTCCCCAGCCCCTGCCTATGCTCATTTTGTCCCAATACAACTTCTCTACATGGCAGGCAATGGGGTCCCCTCCTTTCTTTTTGTATTTTTCTGAAGTTGGAAACAGGGAGGCAGTCAGACAGACTCCCGCCTGAGCCTGACCGGGATCCACCCGGCAAGCCCACCAGGGGGCGATGCTCTGCCCATCTGGGGCGTTGTTCTGTTGCAACCAGAGCCATTCCAGCGCCTGAGGCAGAGGCCACAGAGCCATCCTCAGCGCCCGGGCCAACTTTGCTCCAATGGAGCCTCAGCTGCGGGAGGGGAAGAGAGAGACAGAGAGGAAGGAGAGGGGGAGGGGTGGAGAAGCAGATGGGCGCTTCTCCTGTGTGCCCTGGCCGGGAATCGAACCCAGGACTCCTGCATGCCAGGCCGAAGCTCTACCACTGAGCCAACCGGCCAGGGCTGGCAATGGGATCCTATTCAAACCAAAGTCTCCCTTTTGCTGCAAACACTCCCAACACTCCCACCTCATTCAAAAAGGTCTTTCCTTCTCCTTTCTCTCTCCTTCCCTCCAAACTCACTACTTCTACCCCAGCCACAGTGGCTTCCTCACTGCTCCTCACACCCACAGGCACACACCTGCCCCAGGGCCTTTGCTCCCTCTTCCTGAAAGGCACTTACCTCAGGTATGACCAAAGGTTTGTCACCTTATGTCCACTGAAGCTCTATTTAAAAAGTCACCTTCTGTTTTTAAGCACCCCCCTCCTTCCTCCTTCATTGTCTCCCAGGTGTTTTTCACTTCCAAGGATTTGCTTAATTAGCTGGAATGTTAGCATGAGGGTGGAAGATGGGAATGCTTGCTGCTCTGGTCACTGCTGAGTCCTGACAACCAGAGTGAGGCCTGGTCTTTGGAGGTGCTTCTAAACAACTGTTGCGTGAGGAATGATGAACACCTGCCTTAACAGGTTGTCGAGAGAACTGAGTGAACCATCAAGTCCTAAGATGGTTCTGACATGGAGCAAGTGCTCAGTAGATGGCACTTGTTATTATTCATAATAATATTGTAAGTTTTGGTGGCTCTTTGTTGGAAATCCCTGGTGGAGCAGTAACCATTTCCTCTCTTTTTGCTAACTCACCCCAACTCCCTCTGGGAACTACCCATGCCCCACTCTTGGTCCATGTGTTTGGCTGGGGCTGGCCCTGTCTGGCTCTGGACTGGGCCACCTCAGCTGTAGCTAATCAGTGCCCTGTATTCCCTTGTCCATAGCAGTGGGCTCCGAGATGGGCATGATTCAACTTCAGCAAAAGATATTTCTGTTTCCTGATGGCCTTGAGGCTGAGCAGATGTAAGGGCTAGAACTGCCCCAACCATCTCTCCACCAGGAGGAGAGTGAATCGGTCAGAGGAGGGTCGAGCTAAAAGAGCGAGGCAATAGAGACGATGTTTAGAATTCTCTTCATCTGGACCTGGTCAGTCTGGGTGTTTCAGCTACTTATGTCAATAATCTGACCTGAGATCCTCATACTCACCCTTCTCTCTCCAATTATCTGTGAGGTCCTTCTTAGCCCCCTCAGCCTGGAATTTGGCTACCTGTGCTACCTGTCTTTATTTGGTTCTCATCTCTATCCCTGTTACTTATTTTTGGTGTTTTATGCTATTTGTCTTGTCCCTGGTGGCTAGCGTGTATGGTTCCTGCCCTTTTGAGGAATCAGAACTTAGGATGAGCTTTATTATCTATCATCTATCATCTATCTATCTATCTATCTATCTATCTATCTATCTATCTATTATCTATCTATCTCTCAATCATCTATCTATATCTATTATCTATCTATCTATCTATATCATCTACTTATTTTAAAAGATTTTATGTGTCAATTTTAGAGAGAGGAGAGAGAGAAAGCGAGAGAGAGAGAGAGATGGGAGAAGGAACGGGAAGCATCCATGCACCATAGTTGCTTCCTGTATGCGCCTTGACCAGGCAAGCCTGCGGTTTCAAACCAGCAACCTCAGCATTCCAGGTCAATGCTCCATGCCCTATGCCACCACAGGCCAGGCAGGATATATGAGTTTTTTTAACACATTCATTATTCACTCATTTGCCAAATTAAGGGCAAAAGCCTTGTTAGTGGACATAGGACTGGGGCGGAGGAGTTTTGTGCATCAAAATTCTGGTTTACTGCGAGTGGCCATGCCCTCTCCAGCCCTGCTCCAGGGCCTGTCCTCTCCCTCCTTCCCTCGCTTACTTCATCGGAGCTATTCTGTTTTGTGTGCTCCCTGGGTATGTCAGGTCCTTTTTTGCATCACGAACTTTGCGCTGGCTGTTTTCCTTGTCAGACTACCCTTCTTTCAGATCTTTCCATGATGCCTCCTTCTCATCCTTCAGTCCTCAGCTCAGTTGTCATTTCCTCTGAGAGACTTTCCCTGACTAACTTGTCCCTTTTTATTTCAATATGTCCCCCCCTCTTTTTTTTTTGTATTTTTCTGAAGCTGGAAATGGGGAGAGACAGTCAGACAGACTCCCGCATGCGCCTGACCGGGATCCACCCGGCATGCCCACCAGGGGCGACGCTCTGCCCACCAGGGGGCGATGCTCTGCCCCTCCGGGGCGTTGCTCTGGCGAGACCAGAGCCACTCTAGCACCTGGGGCAGAGGCCAAGGAGCCATCCCCAGCGCCTGGGCCATCTTTGCTCCAATGGAGCCTTGGCTGCGGGAGGGGAGAGAGAGACAGAGAGGAAGGAGGGGGGGTGTGGAGAAGCAAATGGGCACCTCTCCTATGTGCCCTGGCCGGGAATCGAACCTGGGTCTTCCGCATGCCAGGCCGACGCTCTACCACTGAGCCAACCCGCCAGGGCTGTCCCTCCCCTTTTGGCAGCACTTACCACGTTTGGAAATTATTTTATCTACTTGTTTATTTGTCTTTCTTGCTAGAATATAAGGCATGAGGTCAAGGGTTTTGTCTGTCTTACCCAAGCTCTTCCCACGGTGCCACACTGCCTTATATAAATGGAATCTCCTTGATCCCAGCCACCTGGGTTGGAGACTACCATGTCACTCTTCATTTCTACCGGCATCAGTTACTAAGTGGCTTATTCTTCACCTCCTACCCTCCCTTCTGCTCCATCCTATTGTCTCTGCCTCATGGCAGGCTCTCTCTCTCACGTCAGGCAGTAACTCCGACGAGGCTCTGCCTCTCCCTTTTCCTCCTAGTCGCCTCATCTGAAATATTCTTTTGTTCTCTGTTTTCTGGGTATCTCAGTTGTCAGAAACAGAAGTCACTCGAGGTGTTTTAAGCAGGAAGGAAATTTAATACAGGGACTTGGGAGCCCCTTTGGAGGGGCTGGTGGAATGGATCTATCTCCAAGATGATCCCAGGAAAACAGCAGAAACGGCCTGAACTCTGCTATCATTGGGGATGTTGCCACTAAAACTGCTAGTTCAAGAACGTTCCTGGCATTTCAACTGCGATCCAGCAATGAGAGTCCTCTTCAGCTGCTACAGCTGCAAATTGAACCCCTTGAAGCTGGAGCCTGGACCCCACAACATCATTGTTAAGACCCAACACCTCTCTGACTATGCTAATGAGCAGAAAGTCCCCACAGGCCTTTGGAGATGACTTCTTCCTTCTGTTTGCCTTCCAAATAACACATGGTGGAACCTATTTTGAACCTTGTTGTAAAGGTGTCTGGGACATGAAATTTATCAGTTTTCTAGCACCTGCATTTACATTGCAGTTCATAAAAGGAGGTGGGAATAAATGCTGGGGACCCATCAGCCCTGTCTGCACATTAGCCAGTCCATGACCCCTGATCCTTCAGGTCCAGCTCACGGAAGCCTTCCTGATGAACCAGTGTGCAGGCCAGGCCTCCTCTTTGGCACCCTGTGCTTTTTCCCAGAGCACACACCTTGATTAGTACTGATGGGTGTGCACAGTGACCAACAAGGCCTGTGCTTCCACAGGGTGGTCTGTCCAAGAAGCAGGATGCTCCCCTCCTGTGAGAGGGAGGCCTGGCATGGGGAAGGAGCTTTAAGTGAACAGCATTGCTGAAGGAACCCCAGAGTCTTTCTCTCCACTTCTGAAGCGTTTCCTGCTTGGATGGCCTTTCTGACAGCTCGCACCTGCTATTTTGAACGGCTTTCTGTCTTTGGAGCCTTCTCTCTCGGAGCCCCTTGTAAGAGCACTTGACTGTTACCTCTCATCTATCCAGATGCCTGCTAGGTTGCAGCGTTTGTCCTTTAGGTTATATAGATTTTTAAGGAAGAGACTTAAAAACAATCTGAAATGTTATGCAGCTGTGAGTGAGGACATTTAGTGGAGAAGAGAAGTTGGATTAGACTCTAAATAAAAGATGTAAGGAGGAAATGCTTTCCAGGGCACCTGCCAAGGTGGCCTGGGCAGCGGCTGGAGCAACAAGAGCCTTGACTTGTTTTGGGGGAAACAGCTGTGTTAGGCTTGCTCGCTTGCACTTTGCATGATTAGTGCATGAACACATGGCAGAGTCACGTGTGTACAGCCTATATAAGGCTACCGGTGTTTCCCTCGGTGTGGATTACTTGGCAGCCACCATGAGGGGCCATTTTCCTGTTTGTTCACCTGCTGCCATGAAAAGTGGTTTCCCCCTGCCTGTTGGCTCATCTACAGTTTGTGAGAATCTGTTAAACAGGAATGGCCCAAAGCTGTCCTGCTCCACAGTTTCTCTACCGTCTGCCTAAATCCAATGTGGTCCTGCCTGGCTTTGGCCACCGACATTACATCTGGCGCAGTGGGAAGGATTTGGATCGGATTGGTGTGGAGCCACCACCAACAACCTTGAAGGATGGGATAGAGGAGTTACTGTTGTTCCCCCTCATATGGTTCCCTGTGGCTATCCTGTGGGCTGTGTGTTTTTTACAGCCCTGCAAGAAGAAACCAAAAGCTCTGTGTGAGAGGCTGTGTGAGGCCAAAAGCTCCAGGATGAGTTGCAGACTGAGCACCGACAGCAGCTTGAATCGCAACAGTTGCTACAGAAGGAGACTGACTGTTTTTGAGAGCTTCAGTGTGAAATGCAGGCTGAACACCAACAGTACCTGGAATTGGAATGGTCACTTGAGAAGGAATTACAGGTTTGGGAGCTGCAGTTTGCCCTAGAAGCTGAATGCTGGCAGCAACAGTTGTTAAAGAAACAACTGCAGGTTCAAAAGCTCCAGTTTCAGATTTAGACCAAGAACTGGCAGCTGGAAGAGCTAAAGCAGTTGCTGAAAAAGGTGCTGCATTCATGCTGGCAGAGTTGTTCTGAGTCAGTGGTAGCAAGTGTTTCCAACTCCTCCTCTGAGGAGGAGGAGGTTTGGGAAGAAACTGCTGTTGGCAGACTCGGGACCTGGCCAGTGTTCACCCAGAAGGTGAAAACCCAGCAGCCAAGGGCACCTCAGGGGCAGGAATAACCCCCTCCACAAATAGTTGAGCACTCTGTAGTCTGGCCTTACACCAGACAGAGTTGATGAAGTTGGGGGTAAAATTCAGAAAGAAACCCACCAAGTCCCTGGCGGCTTGGTTACTATGGTTGTGGGACATAGGGCTGGATGGTATCATGCTCTCCAGAACAGAGATGGAGAAATTAGCCACCATTACCACACACTCCTCCTTGAACCAGCGTCTTCAGAATTACCATAACAACCTAGTAAACCATACCCTATTAGAATGGGTGATTGCCGCCATTCGTACAGTCTGAGAAAATGCTGGAGACTTGGGGAAGTGAGTCAGTGGCAGTCATATACTGAGCTGCAGCAGGTCCTCTGGGAACTAGGTATGAAGAATGCTGCTTTTAACTGGAGGTCCTGTGGGCCAGATGAGAAATTACAGCAAGGATTACCTTACTCTCTGTAGTGCTCCATCAGCCCTTTCTGGGTCATTGGTAGCTATCTTGGGCCCCTATGTGGGGCAGCCCATCAATACTGTTACATAGATGGTGGCAGATTTGGGGAAGGTGGAGGCAGCATGGCACCATAAGGCTGTACTGGCTGCTGCCCATGCTGCCCCTCTCCCCCGCAACTAACAAGAGAAACGGGCCTGTAAAGGCTACCAAACACAGATAGGGGTAGATTTGATCATGGCCAGGGAAGATAAAGAGAAATTAGATGGCAAGTCTAGTAGAGTCCTGTTAGAGCTTTGGTGGCAGCTTAAGCTGCAACAGAGGTTCCAGCTGCTGAAAAAGTAGAGGAAGTGGGTGGTCCTGGCAGCTGCTAAGAAAATGGCTGGCATTTGTACTGTATGGCTGCAAATTCAGCAGCTGAGAGAACTGTCAAAACAGCACAAGCCTTGATTGAACGTGTTTGACACCACCAGACCCTGTGTGCTTGCTGGGGGTTTGGATGGGGCTTGTGGCAATGGGTAAAGCACTTATGGCATGGTGCTGAGGTCCATAATAAAGAGTTGTGTGGGTAGTTACCTGTAATGAACCTTGATATCTGCTTTCTTCTTTCCATGGTCAGAGAACTTGCAGCAAGGCACATGACCATTTCCTAAAGTTTATCCCCACATTCTTTTAGTTAGGTGCAGCCACACGGGAGTTCTGAACCATCTTCTGTTCTCTCTCCATCCTGCTGACTGGAAGGGAGTTATGGGGATGGGCCCTCTTGGACTTTTCTGGGACAGTGGAGCAACAAGGCAGAGAATTCCCAGAGCTCTGACACTCTGGAGCCATCATATCAGCCCCGAAAGGCTTAAACCTGTAGTAGTGGGAAGAGAGAAACCAACTTCTATATTGTTTATGCTCCTCTTATTTTGAATGTCTGTCCTATAATTGAATTAAAATATGAAGGAGGCACCTCCTGGGGTAAATGTCATGGGGGATCACAAAAGTCTGAGAGGGGACCACCAGGGAACAGCTTCTCTCCAACTCACCAATAGGATTCTGTGTCCAAGATCTTTCCAAACTTCTGCCAACCCCAAACCAATGAAAGCCCCTATGGCCCGCCTCTCTGTCCCTCTTTACTCCAAGCACTTTCCTGGCTGGAAGTACATACAGCTCATAAATAGGACAGCCCACTCTCCTGGCCTGAAGCATGAGCTAGGCCCAGAGTAAGACCCCAGTGCTCCCAGTTACTGCCTCTTCAAGTTCACTTACCCTTTTTTCTGTCCATGGCCACCCCTCCTGGAAGCCCACGGAGGGGTTGCCTGTCACCTCCCTCTCCGTTCTCAGCTCAAGAACTCTCCTGCTCTCCCCACCTCACCCCCACAGGCTAAGAAGTGCCAAGGCGACCCTATCTCCGAAAGGGAAGGCCAGATGTGCTGCTGCTGAGGTGAGGACAGGCTGCCCTTTCAGAAACTCCCAGCCCCTTCCTGCCTGGCTTCCTGCCAGAGCTCTTCCTGGAAACCGGGCCCACCCTGCCCCCAGCCCAGGGTGCCAATATTTCCACAATTCAGAGGTGATTTAGTCAGCCTTCCTTGGGTGGGGCCCCCTCTTTTTACTCATTATACTAAAAGTTTAAAAAACAATGTGGGGGTGAGAAGGAGAACCCAGGCCATGGCCCCACCTTTATCCCTACCCTACTCCCACTTGACCCTGAGGTTTCCAAAGAGGGCGGGAAAGATGAAGGAAAGAATGTAAGAATTTCTCTTTAAAAGTTTTTCTAGGACTTCCGGTCAAGATGGCAGCATAGGGAAACATGGTGTTCGAATCTTCCCACAATCATATCAAAATTACAACTAAACCACAGAAAAAACCATCATTCAGAACTGCCTTAAATCTGGCTGAATGAAAGCCCTATAACTAGGGATTTAAAGAAGAAGCCACATCAGGACCGGTAGGAGAGGTGGAGACATGGAATGGGCTGGTTCCTTACACACATGTGGCAGTTTAAAATCAGGAAGGCTATCTCAGCTGTGGGAGTTACCCCTGAGCAGTGAGGGGTCCCAGCCCCATACCGGACCTCTCAGCCCAGGGTTCCAAAGCTAGGAATAGAAGTCCCTGTAACTCGTGGCTATAAAAACCAGTGGGGGTTGTGTCTGAGCGAGAGGGAGAGCTGCGGGAGTCCCAAGTGTTCCTCTTATAGGGCCTGCACATGGACTTACTTAGACTCACTTCCTTTGAGCTCCAGTGTTGGTGCAGAAGATTGAAAGAAATCAGGGACATAGTGGGAGGAACTGGATTGTCGAACATCAGAACAAGAGCTTGGGGGGCAGCGGTAGCTTTCAGCTAAACAAAAGTGCTGCCAGAGGTTATTGTTCCTTTTCTGAGACACACCCCACCATCCACACACACATAGAGCTGGCAGGTGGGCACTATGAGTTTCCATTAACCTGGGCCTCACTGTTTACCCTGCCCAGGTAATTCCCTGAGACACCTCCCTACCCAATGTACAGGCCTACCCAAGCCATTTCCAGTGGCTTTTTCAGCTCATGCTTTAGACTTTCTTAAAACCTCTCAAACAAGCACCATCTGACCTCTGTGTACCTCATACCTCTTGCTAAGTGGCCCTAACCCTAGCATTAGCAACAGCTGGTCTTGGTTCCAGCTTGGCCTTGTCTTAGCACCTCCAAGCCCAGAACAAATAGCAGCCATTTGCACATTGCTCTGTAGCTCATGCTAGTGGCCCCAGGAAGGGCACAGGCAGTGCCTGACTTTGCACCTCTTGGGAAGTCCCAGAGCCAGTGCACATGTAGACAACTTCAGACCATGCCAGATTACAACCCTACCACCTCCACCAGCAACACACTCAAGGGGTGAACTCGGTGAGCACCAAAACCCCACTGAAGCAAGTTCTGCTTTGTAGAGTTGACTCCTGCACAGCAGTTCTTCCACTCTAGTTGCCACCAGTCCTCAAAGCTGATTGGCTTGGGGGGTCAATCCCTCCCAGTAATACCAACAGCAGTCAAGGCTCAATTACAATAAGATAGTGCACACAACCCACAGAGGGGTGCACCTGGAGTGCCCAGCTCAGGTTTCTGGGGAGGCTGGGCCACTAGGCCTCATAGGACACCTACTATTCAAAACCACTATACCCGATCTAGGAGACATAGCTGCTCTACCCAATACATAGAAACAAACACAGAGAAGCAGCCGAAATGCAGAGACAAAGAAACATGCCTCAAATCAAAGAACAGGAGAAATCTCCAGAAAAAGAACTAAACAAAATGGAAGCAAGCAATCAATCTATCAGACAGAATTTAAAACACTGGTTATAAGAATCCTCAAAGAACTTAGAATGTCAACAAAGAAATAATAAGTGAGAAAAAGGACACAGAAATCATAAAAAAGAACCAGTCAGAAATGAAGGATACATGAACTAAAATGAAGAATAATTTACAGGAATCAATAGTACAGTAGATCAGGCTGAGAATCAAATCAGCGATTTGAAATATAAAGAACCAAAAAACACCCAATCAAAAGAGCAAGAAGAAAAAATTAAAAAAGGAAAAAAAGAAAAAAAAAAGAAATATTGTAAGGAGCCTCTGGGACAACTTCAAGAATGCCAGCATTCACATCATAGGGGTGCTAGAAAGAGAAGAGAAAGAGCCAGAAACTTAAAAACCTTTCTGAGAAAATAATGACAGAAAACGTTCTTAAACTGGTAAAGGAAATAGACATACAAGCCTGGAAAAACAGAGAGCTCCAAACAATATGAACTCAAAGAGGCCCAGACCAAGAAAGTATATAATTAAAATGCAAAAGAATCTTAAATACAAAGAATCTTAAAAGCAGCAAGAGAAAACAGTTATATACAAGGGAGTGCCCATAAGACTGTCAGTTGATTTCTCAACAGAAACTTTGCAGGCCAGAAGGAATTGACAAGAAATATTCAAAGTAATGTAAAGCAAGAACCTACAACCAAGACTACTCTACCCAGCAAAGCTATCATTTAGAATTCAAGGACATATAAAGAGCTTCCCAGGTAAGAAAAAGCTAAAGGAGTTTATCTTCAGCAAAACAGTATTGTATGAAATGTTAAAGGGTTTTCTTTAAGTAGAAGAAAAAAATAAAGATAAAAAGTGTGAACAATAAAGTGGCAATAAGTACATATCTATCAATGATTGAATCTATAAAAACAAACAAACAAACAAACAAGCAAAACAGAAACATACTCATAGATACAAAGAATATTTTAATGATTTCCAAATAGGAGGGAAATTAGGGGGATGTGTGAAAAAGGCAAGGGGATTAAGAAGTAGAAATTGGTTGTTATAGAATAGTCATGGGGGTCCGGGCCAATTGGCTCAGTGGTAGAGCATCAACCCGATGTGTGGAAGTTCTGGGTTTGATTCTTGGTCAGGGCACACAGGAGAAATGACCATCTGCTGCTCCCCCTTCTCCTTCTCTTTCTCTCTCTTCCCCTCTTGCAGCCTGGCTCTATTGTATTGATTCTAGCGCATTGGCTCCTACTGCTGAGGATGGGTCTGTGGAGCCTCTGCCTCAGGCGCTAAAAATAGTTTGGTTGAGAGCAGTCCCAGATGAGCAGAGCACCGGCCCCAGATGGGGTTGCTGGGTGGATCCCAGCTGGGGCACATGTGGGAGTCTGTCTCAGTAGTTCCCCTCCTCTCACTTAAAAAAAAGAAAAAAAAAAAACAGTAGTCATAGAGATGAATGTAAAATACAGTATAGAGAAAATAGTCAATATTTTAATAACTATGTATGGTGTCAGATGGGAATGAGACTTATTAGGATAAATACTTGGTAAATTATATGATGTCTAGTCACTGGGGTGTACATGTGAAACTAATGTAATTTTGTATATCAATTACAATTAAAAAAATAAAAATAATTTTAAAAAGTTTATCTAACAATGGAATTAATAAAACTTTATTAATACATAAAATGCTAATAGAATTGCAGCAAGTATGTAAGTTAAAAATAAATATATGGATATCAGGGTGGTTGCTTACAAGTTCTTTATTAATAAGGTACATCATCAATACTTTGGTGACCATCAGCCAAAGGCTATTTCTGCTCAGCTTCACACCCAGAGATTGTGTTCCTCTGTGGGAGTGAGGGGACCTGTACCACCAGAAAGGGAGAACAGACCAGAGGGACAGTCTGTGAGTATCAAAGAAGGCTGGAGGGGCCTCTGGGCAGGAGGGAAGGCTGGCATTGTCTGCTGGGAACAACCCTGTTGTATGTGTGTGTGTCTAGTGGTGGGATTCAAAAAATTTACCAACTGGTTCTCTGCCCTAATGACTGTTTTAAGTATTAAAAAATGATATACTGAAAGGTAGTTTATTATTTCATGCATTTAATACTTAAATAAGAATAATAAAAGAGGTACACAGAACTAGATTATGTTATAAAAAGTTTTAAAATATTAATGAAAAAATATTAAAGAATACCTGACAAAAACCAATAACACTGTTATTTAAGATATTTCCAATGACAGCTTGTCACCCAGTGGTTGTTTGGCACTCTTTATATGTTTGTTTGTTGAAGTAACAAATGTGAGGGAATTAAAATGTAGTATTTCATCAAAGGTATAATGAATTTTATGAAATAAAAAAATATTACAAATGCAGTTTCATCAAATTTTTTTCACCTAGATGGAATGAGCATTACTATAGGTGCCTAGAATATGCTGTTACGCAGATGGAAGTTTAAAAAGAGTAAGAAATAACAACTGACAAAACAGAAATACAAAATATTGTAAGAAAATACTATGAAGAACTGTATGCCAAAAAATTAAACAACCTAGGTGAAATGGACAAATTCCTTGAAACATATAATCTTCCAAAAATCAATCTGGAAGAATCAGAAAACCTAAACAGACCGATTACAACAAATGAGAGCAAAACAGTTATCAAAAAGCTCCCAAAAAACAAAAGCCCTGGGCCTGATGGCTTCACAAGTGAATTCTACCAAATATTCAAAGAAGAACTAACTCCTATCCTTCTCAAGCTATTTCAAAAAATTCAAGAGGAAGGAAGACTTCCAAGCTCCTTTTATGAGGCGAGCATAATTCTGATTCCAAAACCAGGCAAAGACAACACAAAGAAAGAAAATTATAGGCCAATATCCCTGATGAATTTAGATACTAAAATCCTCAACAAAATATTAGCAAACCGGATCCAGCAATACATGAAAAAAATCATACACCATGATCAAGTGGGATTTATTCTGGGAGGCAAGGAAGGTACAACATTCGTAAATCAATCAATGTGATCCACCACATAAACAAAAGGAAGGAGAAAAACCATATGATAATTTCAATAGATGCAGAAAAAGCATTTGATAAAATCCAGCACCGAGTCATGATCAAAAGTCTCAGCAAAGTGGGAATACAGGGAACATAACTCAACATGATAAAGGCCATCTATGACAAACCCACAGCCAACATCATACTCAATGGGCAAAAATTAAAAGCAATCTCCTTAAGATCAGGAACAAGGCAAGGGTTCCTCCTTTCACCACTCTTATTCAACATAGTCCTGGAAGTCCTAGCCACAGCAATCAGACAAGAAGAAGAAATAAAAGGCATCCAAATTGAAAAAGAAGAAGTAAAACAATCATTATTTGCAGATGATATGATATTGTATATAGAAAACCCTGAAGTCTCGGTCAAAAAAACTACTGTATCTGATAAATGAATTCAGCAAGGTGGCAGGATATAAAATTAATACTCAGAAATCAGAGGCATTTTTATACACGAACAATGAAATGTCAGAAAGAGAAATTAAGGAAGCAATTCCTTTCACTATTGCAACAAAAAAAATAAAGTACCTAGGGATAAATTTAACCAAGGAGATTAAAGACTTGTACTTGGAAAATTATAAAACATTGATAAAAGAAATCAAGGAAGACACAAACAAGTGGAAGCATATACCATGCTCATGGTTAGAAAGAATAAACATCATTAAAATGTCTATATTACCCAAAGCAATTTATAAATTCAATGTAATACCTATTAAAATACCAATGACATAATTTAAAGATATAGAATACATATTCCAAAAATTTATATGGAACCAAAAAAGAACACAAATAGCCTCAGCAATCTTGAAAAAGAAGAATAAAGTGGGATGTATCACACTTCCTGATATCAAGTTATACTACAAGGCCATTGTACTCAAAACAGCTTGGTACTGGCATAAGAACAGGCATATAGATCAATGGAACAGAACTGAGAACCCAGAAATAAACCCACACCTATATGGACAACTGATATTTGACAAAGGAGGTAAGGAAATACAATGGAGTAAAGACAGTCTCTTCAACAAATGGTGTTGGGAAAACTGGACAGCAACCTGCAAAAAAATGAAACTTGACCACCAACTTACACCATGCACAAAAATAAACTCAAAATGAATAAAAGACTTAAATGTAAGTCATAAAACCATAAGCATCTTAGAAGAAAACATAGGCAGTAAGCTCACCGACATCTATTGCAGCAATATATTTGCTGATTTATCTCCACAGGCAAGTGAAATAAAAGACAGGATAAACAAATGGGACTCTATCAAACTAAAAAGCTTTTGCACAGCTAAAGATAATATGAATAGAATAAAAAGATAAACCACACAATGGGAGAACATATTCGACATACATCTGATAATGGGTTAATAACTAAATTTATAAAGAACTTGTAAAACTCAACACCAGGAAGACAAATAATCCAATAAAAAAATGGGCACAAGAAATGAACAGACACTTCTCCAAAGAGGACATACAGATGGCCAATAGATGAAAAAATGTTCAACATCACTAATCATTAGAGAAATGCAAATTAAAACCACAATGAGATACCACCTTACACCAGTCAGAATGGCGCTCATTAACAAAACAACACAGGATAGGTGCTGGTGAGGATGTGGAGAAAAGGGAACCCTCCTGCACTGCTGGTGGGGATGCAGACTGGTGCAGCCACTGTGGAAAACACTATGGAGATTTCTCAAAATATTAGAAATGGAACTGCCCTTTGACCCAGCCATCCCACTTATAAGACTATATATCCCAAGGACACCATATCACCAACTGAAAAAAAGAAATGCACCCCCATTTTTATGGCAGCATTTTTTACAATAGCGAAGATCTGGAAACAGTCCAAGTGTCCGTCAGTGGACGAGTGGATTAAAAAGCAGTGGTACATATACACAATGGAATACTTTGGGGCCATGGAAAAGAAGGAAATATTACATTTTGCAACAATATGGATGGACCTGGAAACTACAATATTATGTTGAGTGAAATAAGCCAGGCAGAGAAAGAAAAATATCATATGACCTCACTCATTTGAGAAATCCAAGGAACAATATGAACTGAGGAATGGAATTAAACCTGAAGAGAAGGGGGGAGGGAGCTTTTTTGAGGGAGGTAAGGGAGATGTTGAGGGGAATACGAGGGATAGAGGATGTTTTTGGGGAGACACTAGAAGCTATGTAAATTTAAAAAAAGAGTAAGGAATGTAAATTTGTCATTTCCACATTGGGCGGCCTTAGAGAACCCTGATTACAAGTGCCAATTGAACAACTGGTTCGCCAAACTCAACAAAAAATTAGGTATTGGTTTTGCCGAACCAGTGCAAACCGGTTGAATTCCACCACTGTGTGTCTCAGATCAAGAGAAGGCCATGAAGGGCAACAAAATGACTAGAATGATGATTTGGGGCATGGAAGATTTTATTTTCTTACTTGA
Organism: Saccopteryx bilineata; assembly: GCF_036850765.1. Classification (NCBI taxonomy): domain Eukaryota; kingdom Metazoa; phylum Chordata; class Mammalia; order Chiroptera; family Emballonuridae; genus Saccopteryx; species Saccopteryx bilineata. The sequence goes on from NC_089500.1 coordinate 62,206,884, forward strand.
GAGAGGAACAAAGTTTATGCCTTGTGAAACAAATGGAACCCTAACTTGACCTTCACAGTTTATTGTATCCAACAGAATTGTTTTATTGTATGTGACAGGAACCTAACTCAATGCCTTAAGAAAAAAGGAGAAATTATTGGTTTATATAATTGAAAACCCTACCAGCTTATGAATGGCTGGCTCCCGGCCTCTGTATTGGGTTCTTTTTCTGGAGGCTTTCCCCTTGTTCTCTCCAGATAGTTCCAGTAGCTTCAGGCTCATAAGTAACCAGCTTAGCAATTTCAGTGAAATGACAACTTCTCTTTCCCATTAGTTCTAGAACAAAAATCACAAGGCTAACTGACCGTGGGCTCAGACTGGGTCACACAACCATCTCTGAATCAATCACAGTGACTCTAATTGGCTCAGAATGCATCACATGATATACTGTTGGTGCCTGTGCTGAGTATATCCTATGTATGTCTTAAGGCAGGAGTCAGGAACCTTTTTGGCTGAGAGAGCCATGAATGCCATATATTTTAAAATGTAATTCCATGAGAGCCATACAATGACCCGTGTACAATATATATTATGCAATAAAAATTTGGTGTTGTCCTGGAGGACAGCTGTGATTGGCTCCAACCACCCGCAACCATGAACATTAGCAGTAGGAAATGAATGGATTGTAATACATGAGAATGTTCTATATTTTTAATATTATTATTTTTTTTATTAAAGATTTGTTTGCGAGCCAGATGCAGCCATCAAAAGAGCCACATCTGGCTCATGAGCCATAGGTTCCCGACCCCTGTCTTACGCGATTCTCCTTAGAAAGACCTGCTCATTGAGGAAGGGGAAATAAAACTGGGGCAATGGCTTTCACATTACATATCTGACTTCAGGGGTGTCTAGTTGTTGCCACACATTTTCAGCATTTGCATGTTTGTTTTTTTCTTTCCTTTTTGTTCAACTTATTTGGGTGACACTGGTTAACAAAAGCATACAAGTTTCAGGAGTACAATTCTACAACACATAATCTGTACACTGTATTGTGTGCCCACCATCCCAAGTCAAGTCTCTGTCCATCACCATTTATTTCTTACCATTCTTCACTTCCCCCTACCCTGCTTCCCCCTGGTAATTACCACACTATCGTCTGCGTCCATGAGTTTTTTAAATCTTTTTTGCTCAATCTGTCCACTCCATCCCCACCCAACCCCCTAACCCCAGACTCGGCAGCTGACAGCTTGCTCTCTATTTATGAGTCTGTTTTTATTTTGCTTTTTAGTTCATTAGGTTCCACATGTAAGTGAGATCATATGACATTATTCCTTCTGACTGGCTTATTTCACTTAGCGTAATGCTCTCCGAGTCCATTCATGCTGTTTCTTCTTTTTTATGGCCGAGTAGTATTCCATTGTGTACATGTACCACAGCTATTTATCCACTCATCTACTAAAGGACATTTGGGCTGCTTCAAAAATTTGGCTATTGTAAATAATGCTGCAATAAACATAGGGGGTGCATATATTCTTTTGAATTAGTGTTTTGGGTTTCTATGAATATATTCCCACAAGTGGAATCTCTGAGTGTGGGGAAAACAGCTGTGTTAGGCTTGCTCGCTGGTTTACTGGCTGCAAGCACTTTGCCTGATTAGTGTGTGAGCATGTGGCAGTGCCACGTGTGTATGGTCTATGTAAGACTATGGGTGCTTTCCCTTGGCAGCCATCCTCCCAGATTGTTATACCGCCACTGCGAGGTATGATTTTCCTGCTCCCTTGCCCTTCACTGTGAGAAGCAAGTTTTCCTTTGTTTATTAGCTCTTTTCCTTGTTTGTTTATTCACTTGCCTATCTTTGAAAGCCTCCAATAAACGGGGATGGCTCAATGCTTTCTGGCTCTGCAGTTCCTCTACCATCTGCCTAAATTCAATGATAACCTGCCTGGCCTCAACCACCAGCATTATACTGGGTCATAAGAAAGTTCTATTTTTAATTTTTTGAGGATCCTCCCTACTGTTTTCCACAGTGACTGCACCAATCTGCCTTCCCACCAGCAGTGCAGGAGGGTTTTCTTTTCTTCACATCCTTACCAACACTTGTTTGTTGATGTAATTAATGATAGCCATTCTGAAAGGTATGAGGTGATATCTTATTGTGGTTTTAATTTGTACTTCTCTAATGATTAGTAATGTTGCGCATCTTTTCATATGTCTGTTGGCCATTTGTATGTCCTCTTTGGAAAGTGTCTATTCAGATCCTTTGCCTATTTTTACATTGGATTGTTTGTTTTCTTTGCTGTTGAGTTTTATAAATTCTTTATAAATTTTGGATATTAACATCTTATCAGATATATAAGTGAATATGTTCTATTCAGTGAGTTGTCTTTTTATTTTGTTGGTTTTCTTTGCTATGCAAACACGTTAATCCTATTTAATTGTTTTTTTTTTGTTTTTCTTGCCTCAGATAATATATCAGAAAAAATATTGTTATGAGATGTAGCTGACATTTTATTGCCTATGTTTTCTTATAGAATTTTTATGGTTTTGCTTCTAATATTTATGTCTTTGATCCATTTTGAGTTTATTCTTGTGTATGGTATAAGAAAGTGAGTGGTCTAGTTCAGTGGTCGGCAAACTCATTAGTCAAATATCAACAGTACAACGATTGAAATTTCTTTTGAGAGCCACATTTTTAAATTAAACTATATAGGTAGGTACATTCCTTATTGAGGTAGTGCCTGCATGTGGTATTTTGTGGAAGAGCCACACTCAAGGGGCCAAAGAGCCGCATGTGGTTTGTGAGCCGCAGTTTGCTGACCAGGGGCCTAGTTCCATTGTTTTTTGTGGGGGTTTTTTGCACATAACTGTCCAGTTTTTCCAATATTATTTATTGAATAGACTATCTTTACCCTATTGTATGTTTCTGCCTTTTTTTGGTCAAATATTGATTGACTTTAAAGATGTGAATTTTTGCCCTGGCTGGTTGGCTCAGCAGTAGAGCATAGGCCTGGCGTGTGGAAATCCTGGGTTTAATTTCCAGCCAGGGCACATGAGAGAAGTGACCATCTGCTTCTTCTCCCATCCCCCTCTCCTTTCTCTCTGTCTCTCTCTTTCCTTCCCACAGCCAAGGCTCCATTAGAGCAAAGCACCTGAGATGGTTCCATAGCCTTAGCCTCAGGTGCTATAATGGCTCATGTTGCAACAGAGCAACACCCCAGATGGACAAAGCATCGCCCCTGGTGGGCATGCCAGGTAGATCCCAGTCGGGTGCATGCGGGAGTCTGTCTCTCTGCCTCCTTGCTTCTCACTTCAGAAAAATACAAATAAATAAATAAAAGATGTGGATTTTTTTCTGGGCTCTCTCTTCTGCTCCATTGATGTATGTGTCTGTTTTTATACCACTACCATGCTATTTAGATTACTATGACCTTGTGGTATGGTGTGATATAAGGTAGCATGATTTCTTCAACTTTGTTCATTCTCGAGATTGCTCTGGTTGTTCAGGTTCTAATGTGATTTCATATATATTTTTGGAATATTTGTTCTATTTCTGTAAAATGCACCATTGGTATCTTGCTAGAAATTGCATTGAATCTAGAGATTGCTTTGTGTAGTATGGACATTTAAAAGATGGCAATTCTTCCTATCCATGAACACGGTATATGCTTCCACTTGTTTGGATCTTCTTCAATTCAGTGTTTTATAATTTTCTTAAGTCATGTCTTACATCCTTGGTTAAATTTATTCCTAGGTATTTTATACTTTTTGAAGCAATTGTGAATAGAATTGTTTTTCTAGTTTTTTTTCATTTCTGATAGTTCATTGTTGGTGTATGAAAGTGCAACTGATTTCTGTATATTTATTTTGTATCCTGCTACTTTATTGAATTCATTTACCAGTTTAGTAGTTTTTTGGTGGAAGTTTTAGGGTTTTCTTTATACAGTATCATGTTGTCTGCAAATAATGACAGCTTTACTTCATCCTTTCCAATCTGGATGCCTTTTATTTATTTATTTTTTGTCTGATAGCTGTGGCTAGAACTTCAATTACTATGTTGAATAAAAGTGATGAAAACAAACATTTCTGCCTTGTTTCTGATCTTAAGAAAAATGCTTTTAATTTTTTCTCTTTGAGTATGATGTTGGCTGTGAGTTTGTCATATATGGCTCTTACAGTGTTGAGGTATGTTCTCTCTATTCTCATTTCACTGAGAGTTTTTGTAATATATGGATGCTGGATTTTACAAAATGTCTTTTCTGCATCTATTGATGTTATCATGTGGTTTGTACCCTTCATTTTGTTTATATGGTGTATTACATTTATTGATTTGTGGATATTGAACTAATCTTGCATTTCCAAAATAAATCACACTTGATCATGGATATATTTTCAATATATTGCTGGATCAAGTTTGCTAATATTTTGGTGAGAATTTTAGCATCTATGTTCATCAGGGATATTGGCCTATAATTTTCTTTCTTTGTAGTGTCTTTACCTGGTGTCAGGACTAGGATAATGCTTGCCTAATAAAATGAGCTTAGGGGTCTTTTTTCCTCTTGAATTTTTAAAGAATAGTTTGAGAAGGATTAGTGTTAATTCTTTTAATACTGGGTAAAATTCACCTCTGAAGCCATCTAGTCCAGGACTTTGTTGGGAGTGTTTTGATTATTGCTTCAATTTTACCACTTGTAATCATCTATTCAGATTCTCTGATTCTTTCTGATTTAGTTTTGGAAGACTATATATTTCTAGGAATTTATTCATCTCATTCAGATTGTTCAGTTTGTTGGCATATGTTCGTATTTTTTTCTTACAATTTTTTATATTTCTATGGCGTCACTTGTTATTTCTCCTCTTTCTTCTCTGATTTTATTTATTTGGGTATTCTCTTCTTTTTTCTTGGTGAGTCTGGTTAAAGGTTCCTCAATCTTGTTTACTCTTTTAAAGAACCAGCTCTTGGCTACATTGATTTTTTGTATTGTTTTTTAAAACTCTATTTCATTTCTTTCTGATCTGATCTTTATTATTTTCCTCCTACTCACTTTGGGCTTTGTTTGTTTTTCTTTTTCAAGGTTTTTAAAAATTGATATTAGAGAGAAGAAGGGAGAGACAGAGAGAAACATCAACTTGCTGTTCCGCCTGTCTATGTTTTCATTGGTTGATTCCTGTATGTGCCCTGACCAAGGTTCAAACCTGCAACCCCGGGAATGACACTCTAACCAGCTGAGCTACCTGGCCAGGGTTTTTCAAGGTTTTTAAATTATAAAGTTAGATTGTTTATTTTATATTTTTCATGTTTCTTTATGTAGGCCTGTAATGCTATGAATTTCCCTCTTAGGACTGCTTTTACCATGTCCCATAGATTTGGGGTTGTTGTGTTCTCATTTTCATTTGTTTCAAGGTATCTTTTGATTTTTCTTTGATCTCATTGTTAACTTATTTATTGTTTAGTAACATGTTATTTAGTCTCCATGTCTGTGTGTTTTTCAGTTTTTTTTCTTGTGATTGATTTGTAGTTTTATATCATTTGGTCAGAGAAGATGCTTGAAATGATTTCAATCTTTCCAAATTTATTGTTTGTTTTGTGTCCTAACATGTTGGTCTATTATAGAAAATATTTCATGTGCAGTTGAAAAGGATGTATATGCTTCTGCTTTGGGGTGTAATGCTCTGAAGATATTAACTAAATTGACCTGATCTAATGTGTCATTTAAGGCCACCATTTTCTTGCTGATTTTCTGTCTGGAAGATTCTTCCATTGATATCAATAAGGTGTTAAAATCTCCCACTATAACTGTATTGCTGTCAACCTCTCCTTTTATGTCTATCAAGATTTGTTATTCATATTTAGGTGCTCTTATGTTGGGTGCATAAATGTTTACAGGGGTTATATTCTTTTATTGAAGTTCTCTCTTTATCTTTATGTGTTGTCCTTCTTTGACTCTTACTATAGCCTTTGTTTTAAAGGCTATTTTGTCAGTTATAGGTTTTGCTACCACAGCTTATTTTTCATTTTCATTTGCATGAGATATCTTTTCCCATCCTTTTACTGTGTGTATCCTTCATTCTGAGGTGGGTCTCTCGTAGACAGCATATAAATGGATCTTGTTTTCTTATCCATTGAGCTACCCTATGTTTTTTGATTGGAACATTTAAGCTATTTACATTTAAAGTGATTATTTACAGGTAAACATTTATTGCCACTTTATTCTTTAACTATGTTCTTTTGTTTTTCTTTATTTCTCCTCCTCCTCCACTCCTACTCCTCCTCATCACCATTTTCCTTCTCTTTCATCTCTTCCCCCTTCTCTTTCTTTTTCTTCTAAAAGCAGGCCCTTTAATACTTCTTGCAATGCTTGTTTGGTGGTAACAAACTCTTTGCTCATCTTGTCTGGGAAGCTTTTTATTTCTTCTTAAAAATATTTTCTTCTTTTTCCAAATGAGAGAAGGGAAGATAAAGATTCAGACTCCCACATGAGCCCCGACCAGGATACACCCAGCAACCCCTTTCTGGGGCCAATGCTCTGCCCAACTGGAGCCATGCTCATAACTGAGCCATTTTTAGTGCCTGAGGCAGAGGCTCCATGGAACCATCCTCAGCACTTGGGGCTGATGTGCTCAAACCAGTTGAATCATGGCTGCAGGAGGGGAAGAGAGAGAGAGAGAGAGAGAGAGAAGGGGAGGGAGAAGGGTGGAGAAACAGATGGTTGCTTCTTCTGTGTGCCTTGACTGGTAATTGAACCTGATATGTCTACATGCCAGGCCAATGCTCTAACACTGAGCCTGGCCAGAGCCTTCTTCTTTAATTTAATTTTTTTTTGTGACAGAAACAGAGAGAGAGAGAGAGAGAGACAGAGAGAGGGGACATATAGGGACAGACAGACAGGAAGGGAGAGAGATGCGAAGCATCAATTCTTCATTGCAGCTCCTTAGTTGTTCATTGATTCCTTTCTCACATGTGCCTTGAGCTGGGGGACTACAGCAGAGTGTGTGACCCTTTGCTTAAGGCAGCGACCTTGGGCTCAAGGCAGTGATGATGGGGTCATGTCTATGATCCCACACCCAAGCCAGCACCCTGTGCTCAAGCCAGATAAGCCTGCACTCAAGCTGGTGACCTCGGGGTTTCAAACCTGTGTCCTCTGCATCCCAGTTAGATTCTCTATCCACTGCACCACTGCCTGGCCAGACTTCTTCTTCAATTTTAAATGATAGCCTTGCTGAGTAAAGTAGTCTTTGTTGTAGGTCCTTGGTTTTCATCACTTTTAATATTTCATGCCAATCCCTCTGGCCTAAAAATTGTTTCTGTTGAGAAATCATCTCTGACAATCTTAAAGGAACTCCTTTTTAGGTGACTAGAGGTTTTTCTCTTGCTGCTTTTAAGATTTTCTTTTTGTATTTAACTTTTGCCATTTTAATTATCATGTGTTTTGGTATGAGCCACTTTGGTTTTTATTGTTAGGAACTCTCTGATCTTCCTAGACTTCTCTGTTTTTTGCCTTCAGCAGGTTAAAAAAGTCAATATTTCTTCAAGTAGGTTCTCACTTCCTTGCTCTCTCTGTTCTTTTTCTTGCCTGCTAGGATGTGGATGCTGTTACACTTCATATTGGCCCAAAGGTCCCTTACTATTCTCATTTTGGGGAGCAAATTTTTTCTTTTTGTTGTTCTGGTTGGGTATTTTTTCTACCTTTTCTTCCAAATCACAAATTTAATCCTTTGCCTCATACAACTTACTCTTTATATCTCATTTCAGATATTGTAGTCTTCATTTCTGACTTGTCCTTTTTTATGTTTTCTATGTCCTGTTTAATGCTGTTGAGCATTCTGATAACCATTACTCTGAACTCTATATCTGATAAATTGCTTGCCTCCATTTTATTTAGCTCTTTTCCTGTCATTTGGGGCCTTCATTTTTGTCTCCTCATTTTGGCTCGCTCTTTGTGTTTGTGTATTAGATAAATCTTCTGAAACTTCCAGTTTTGTAGGGTAGCCTTATGTAGTAGATGTCCTGTGGGGTCCAGTGATGTAGTCTCCTTGATCATCTGAACTGGGTGCTCCAGGATATGTCCTTTGTGTGAGTCAGGGGTTGGGAACCTATGGCTCGTGAGCCAGATGTGGCTCTTTGATGGCTGCATCTGGCTCGCAGAGAAACCTTTAATAAAAAAGTAATAACATTAAAAATATAAAACATTCTCATGTATTACAATCTATTCATTTCTTACCACTCATGTTCATGGCAGTGAGTGGATAGAGCCAATCCCAGCTGTCCTCCGGACAACACCAAATTTTTATTGGATAATGCATAATGTACATAGGTTGTTGTGAGGTCAGGAATTAAACTTCCCTCCTTTTAATCAAGTAGTCAGCTAGCTAATTGCAGAAACCCTTTTGACAAAGAAGATGGCTAAAAGAAGAAAAAAAAAGGAGTATTATACTTTTCAGCAGGAACGGACAGAGGAATTCATCTTTGTGGAGAGAGCAGGTTCTGCAGTATGTCTAATATGCAATGATAAAATTGCATCGATGAAATGGTCAAATATAAAGTGACACTTTGACACACGTCATACTACATTTGCATTGAAATATCCAGCGGGGGACAGCAGGAAGAAAGTATGTCAAGAGCTACTGTGCAGAGTGCAAGCTAGTCAGCAGCAACTCTGTGTTTGGACCCAATAAGGTGACTGGAATTCGGCTAGCTTTGCTGGTGCTTTAGCAATTGTGAGAAACGGAAAGCCATTCACAGATGGGGAGTATGCCAAAACATTCATGCTTGATGTTGCCAATGAACTTTTTGATGACTTTTCAGGTAAAGACAAGATAATCAAATGAATGAAAGGCATGCCTCTGTTGGCAAGAACTGTTCACAATCGTACCATCATAATGGCAAATCAAATTGAGGCAACACAAGTGAAGGACATAAATGCAGCACCATTCTTTTCTCTCGCTTTAGATGAGTCAACAGATGTAAGCCGTTTATCCCAGTTCAATGTGATTGCAAGGTATGCTGTCGGTGACACACTACGTGAGGAAAGTCTTTCTGTTTTGCCTATGAAAGAGACAACAAGAGGGGAGGATTTATTCAAGTCTTTCACTGAGTTTGCTAAAGAAAAAAATCTACCAATGGATAAACTTATTTTGGTGTGTACTGATGGTGCTCCGTGCATGGTGGGGAAAAACAGAGGATTCGTAGCGTTTCTTCGTGAACATGAAAAGAGACCCATCCTAAGTTTTCACTGCATCCTACATCAGGAGGCGCTTTGTGCTCAGATGTGTGGCGAGCAGCTTGGTGAGGTGATGTCGCTGGTCATTCAGGTGGTCAACTTTATTGTTGCCCAAGCTTTAAATGATCGCCAGTTTAAAACACTGCTGGATGAAGTTGGGAATAATTATCCTGGTCTGCTTCTGCACAGCAATGTGCATTGGTTGTCAAGAGAGAAAGTGCTCAGCCATATCGCGGCTTGTCTGAGCAAAATCCGGACTTTTCTTGAAATGAAAAACATCGAGCATCTGAGTTAGCTAGCACTGAGTGGCTCCTGAAGTTTTACTATCTCGTGGACATGACTGAACATCTGAACCAGCTCCATGTGAAAATGCAAGGCATTGAAAATACAGTCTTATCCCTTCAACAAGCAGTGTTTGCATTTGAAAACAAGCTGGAACTCTTCATCACTGACATTGAAACAGGTTGTTTACTGCACTTTGAAAAACTGGGAGAGTTTAAAGATGCATGCACAGCAAGTTACCCTGCTCAACATCTTGATCTCCAGCAGCTAGCGGGCTTCATGTCTAATCTCCTGCATTCATTCAAAGTGCGCTTTGGAGAATTTTGTGAGTGCACTCATCTTTTTAAGTTCATCACCCAACCTCAAGAGTGTGCAGTGGACGGCGCTGACCTGGGTTACATCCCCAGTGTCTCTGTCAGAGATTTTGAGCTACAAGCTGCTGACTTGAAGGCCTCAGACATGTGGGTGAATAAGTTCAAGTCACTGAATGAAGATTGGAAAGACTTGCACGACAGCAAGCAGAGTTGGCAAGCAAACACAAGTGGGGAGAAATGAAAAAACTTCAACCTGCGGGCCAGCTGATTGTCAAAACTTAGAACGTGCTTCCTGTCACATACCACACACTGCAGCATATGAGTATTGCTGTACTGACAATGTTTGGCTGTATGTATGCATGTGAGCAGTCTTTCTCACATCTAAAGAATGTTAAGACCAACTATGATCATGTTTAATGGGTGGAAGTCTCAATGCCTGCATGAAGCTTAACCTCACCATGTATCAACCAGACTACAAAGCCATCAGCAAAACCATGCAGGACCAGAAGTTGCATAAATGGTAAGAAGTACTTTATTTATCATTGGTTAGCAACAGCATAACAACATTATTAAAAAGAAGTCAGAGACTTCTTATACTTTAAAAGTGTTGGTCTTACATAAAATGCATACATTTCCTTGTATTTAGTGTTAAACATATTGTATGGCTCTCATGAAATTACATTTTAAAATATGTGGCGTTCATGGCTCTCTCAGCCAAAAAGGTTCCTGACCCCTGGTGTGGGTTATGTGGGGCTTACTGTTGTAACTGAGTCTTGACTATTTGTGAGGGATTGTCCCTCAGTGTGGCTGATTGCAAGACTCGTCTCCAACCTCAGCATGTGAACTGTGTGCAGGTACTAACCATATGAAGTGAAATTCACCTCAGTAGGGTTTGGTGCCTGCTGATATTTCCCTTTGGATATGCCGCTTGTGACGATTATTGGGTCCTGCTCTGATGTTGTGTGAAGCTGGCTAACTGGGTGTTAGTTCTGGCCCCCTTGGGAGGGACTCTGGAGCAGGCCAATGTCAAATGCTGCCTGTTTGGAGCTGTAGGCAAGCCATGGTTTATGACTGCCTCTCCTGGGTGTGGATGCATGCAGAAAAACCAAGCTTCACATTAAGGCTGGCTTTTACCAATATGAGCCTGGGAAACATCAACAAAAGTCCCAAGGCACCTCATCTGCCTTTACCTGCTGAATCATTGAAAGAGTCTTTGGGTGTACTTGAGTTGCATGAGGTAGGTTCACATGGAGTCATCAGGTAAACATGGTGTTCACCAGGTTGATATCGGCTCAAACTTGTTGCCAGTGCTGGGTCTGAGGCCACTTCACAAATATGCTTGCATATACCAAGACCTCTGGGTACTAGCACACCTTTTTTGTTAAACTTGTGTCCCAGGAAGTCATCAGGGTGAGGCCAGCAGAATTAAGCCTAAACAGACCAAGATTTGGTCATGTGAAGAGAGCTCTGCTCCAATCAGATGTGAGAGGGAAAAATGCCTCCTGTTTTAAAGCTATACAGCTCAGTCTGTCACAGATTCTGCTGGGAGGAGTTGGAGGAGTTGAGAGTCAAAAGGATGGGGCTAGTAGATCTCCTGTGAGGGAAGGTCTCAGTTAGGCTTCAGGGAAGGGGTGTATGTGGCTGCTTCCCCAGAGCCACACCACTTAGTGTGTCCAGGATTTCTCCCTGACCTGAGAAGGATAAAGCCACTAGGAGTCAGGTAGGTCAGGACTCTGGAACCAAAGCTAGAGCTTGGTAGGTGGTGTTAACTAATCTCATGTGAGGGGGAAGCACCAGTCAGGTTCACAGGAAAGTGGAGGGAGTAGCCTCCACCCCAAAGCCACACAGCTCAATCACTGACATCCCCTGAGTCTGCTCAGACCTTGACACCCTGGCGAAGGCAGCTGACTCCTCATCGAGGCATGAACTTCACAGGGTGAGATGAGAGGAAGTTCAGAACGTTAGTTTATTACTTTTCCCCAGGCTGATGCTACATGGAAGGGAGTGCCCCACCCCAAAACGATGGTATATGTGGTATGGGAGAATGACTCAGCACAGGAATTTCAGCAGCTGTTTCTTCAGCTCTCCCCCCAGAGCAACAAACCCAAGGCTCTTCTCAAGTGACTCTAGTACACTCTACCCTCTTTCTATGAAAGCTCAGGATTGAGGTTCTGAAAACAAATTTTTTTTTTTTTTGTATTGGCTCTTTAAGGGTACCCTGTGTCTCTAGCAGAGTCCTGTTTCTCTCAGGTGGACAAAAACCCTTCTGCTTTTTACAGCCAGATGTTATATGGCCCCCTCTTCATGGCTCTGGAACTCTGGACTGGGAAGCCTGGCTTGAGATTTAGTCCCCATGAATCTCAGGGGGGAGCCTTTGCAGCTGAGAAATCCCTCTACAACTTCAGCTGCCAACTGTGGTAGTGGGACCAGCCCTTCTTATCTGTTTGCCCTTCTTACTAGTCTTGATGTGGCTTCTTTTGTCAATCCTTGGTTATGAGACTTCTTTTCAGCTAGTCTTCAGTTAGTTATTCAGGATGATTGTTCTATAATTTAGTTGTAAGTCCAGTTTGTTCCTGGGAAGAAGTGAGTGTAGCTTCCACCTAATCTTCCTTCATCTTGGATCTTTCATGCTTGTTTTTCTTCTAGGAAGTTTGAGGGAGAAATATGTCCCTTTAACCCAATAATATGTTTCTGAACACCAGAAGGGGGTTGGTAAGACCTCTGTCAAGGGCTGGGTGCAGGACTTGAGCAACCAACCGAGGCTTGTTGCCAAGGAGTGGGGCAGTGTGGTCCTCCCTTGGTTCTTAGTCCTGAGTGCTAGAGACGATCAGGTTGGAAAACAAAAGGCAGGTCAGCCATGTAAGCCAGTGAGGATGCTTTCCTATCACTTAGGTCTGGGTTCAAATCCCAGCTCAGTCATTGTATTGTGGGTGACCATGAGACAGTGACTTAACATCTCTGATGTTTGGTTTTACCCCATATAAAATTCAATGCTCCGTGCACCCAGGGTAATTTTGAGGATTATACAAGATGATATGTCTAGAGTGCAGAACACAGTTTCAGGCACACAGTAAATCTAGTGAACAAGATTATTATTATAGACCCTGGGAGTGTGTGCTGGGAGAGGTCTGGCCAAAGCACAGAGGCTGCCTTGCTTATGCCAAGATAATAGCTATGGTTGGCCTGGGTCAGCAGATGGGAGAAACTGTAGTTCGAGGCCTAGATTTAAGAGTTGGCACAAGAAAACTCCTGCCACAGTCTTCTTTTCCATAGCTGCAGGACTCACCCTCTAAGAAAAACCTCCCATGAAGCCCTCAGCATGGGTGCATATTATGAGCAGGGGCTCAGCACCCATGTCATCACCTTCTGGTGTCCTTCCTGTACAGCAGAAACTATAAAACAAAAAAACACATTTTCTAGACTCTTTTGAAGCTAGGGCTCTGGAAATAATTGAGATCTGAACAATTAAGTACTCATTTATTCCTGGGGTAAATGGTCTAGATGACATTTTCTTGGCCAGAGCTTTCAGTAATACATTGGTGAGGGGAACATCAGAATTTTGAAAGGCTTTGTCATTATTAGTTTTACAGGCCAGTGATGATGGTGATATTCTCATTGAAATGAACCCCTTGAATTAATTGTAGAAATATCCACGGATTTTTTCCTCCTGTATCCACAACATTTTGCAACTCTTCCCAGGTTATAGCTATTTCTGCACATCTTGTTTCTGGGTTTAAATGTGTGACCTGCTTTGGACATTAGAACAGTAATAAAACCCCAAACTAAGGCTAGAAAAAAATGTATGTGCATTAGGGATTGTTCGCCCTTTCCTTTTGCTTTGACACTGGCATCTGGTGAAAGTGTCTGGGCTACACTAGTGGTAGCTGGTCTCAATTCACATCTTGGCCTGTCTCCAGCATTTCCAAGCCCAGTACAAGTAAAAGCTATCTGAAGATTGCTCTGTAGCTTGTGCTAGGTGGTGCTGGGCAGCGCTGATCATGGCCTGTATCTCCCAAGAGGTCCCAGAGCCAGTTCACCTAGGCCAGCTTCAGACCACACTGGAGCACCATCCAACTGCCTCTACCAGCAGCACACTCAAGGGTACCAGAACCCCGTGGGGTCAAGCCCTGCACAGCAGCTCCTCTGCTGTGGTTAAAGCAGACCCCACAGACCATTGGGCTGGGGTAAATATCTATCTTCCATTGAACATGCCAACAGCAGTCGAGACTCAGCTATAATAGGAGAGTGCATGCAGCCCCTGGGATTGTACCTGGAGCTCTCAGATCAGGTGATCATGAAGGCTGTGTCATTGGCTCGTACAAAACACCTACTACATCATAAGGCCACTCTACCAAGACTGGCACATGTAGCAACTCTACCTAATTCATAGAAACAAACACAGGGAGGCAGCCAACTGAGAAGAAAAAGAAATATGTCCTGAATGACAGAATAAAACAAAGCTTCAGAAAGAGAATTAAACAAAATGGAGACAAACAACTTAACAGATGCAGAGTTTAAAACATTGGCTGCAAGGAGGCTCAATAATCTCAGTGAGAATTTTAACAAAGAGATAGGAAACATAAAAGCAGAGACAGAACACCTAAAAAAGGACCAGTCAGAAATAAGAAATAAACTATCTGAAATGAAGAATGCAATGCAGAGAATCACCAGAAAAGTAGATGAAGCTGAGAATCAAATCAGTGATTTGGAATATAAAGAATCAAAAACCACCCAATCAGAACAGAATAAAGAAAAAAAATTCAAAAAGAATGAAGAAATTTTAAGGAACTTCTGGGGCAATTTCAAGTGTACCAACAGTCACATCATGGGGTGGCTGAGAGAAGAGAGAGAACAAGAAATTGAAAACCTATTTAAAAAATGACAGAAAAATTTCTTAACCTGGTGATGGAAATAGACAAACAAGTCCAGAAAGCACACAGAGTCCCAAGCAAGATGAACCCAAAGAGGCCCACACCAAAATACATCATAATTAAAATGGCAAAAGTTAAATACAAAGAGAGAATCTTAAAAGCAACAAAAGAAAAGCAGTTAGTCACCTGCAAGGGAGCTCCCGTAAGACAGACTTGTCAGCTAATTTCTCAGAAACTTTCCGGGCCAGAGGGATTGGCAAGAAATATTCAAAGTGATAAAAAGCAAAGACCTATAACCAAGATTGCTCTACCCAGCAAAGCTATCACTTAGAATTGAAGGTCAGATAAAAAAAGAGCTTCCTAGCCAAGATAAAAGCTAAATGAGTTCATCGCTTCCAAACCAGTATTACAAGAAATAGTAAATGATTTTCTTTAAGAAGAAAAAAAAGGGGAGATAAAAATATGGATAATAAAATGTTAATAAATATATATTTATTAACAATTACGTTAAGTGCTCCAATTAAAAGACATATGGTAGCTGAATGGATAACAAAAGATCTTTACCTATGTTGTCTAAAAGAGACACGCTTCAAATCAAGAGACACACAGAAACTGAAAGTAAAGGAACAAAAAACATATTTCATGAAAATTAAAACAAAACAAAACAAAAGTTGTGCTAGCAATACTTATTACTAGATAAAACAGACTTTAAAACAATGACTATAACAAGAGATGAAGAGAGGCCAGTAATTTCACTTCTGGATATTTCTCTGAAAAAAACAAAACACTAAATTAGAATGACATATATAACCATATATTCATTGCAGCATTATTTTCAATGATAGTCAGGATATGGTAGCATTATTTGCAATAGCCAAAATATGGATCTAAATGTCTATCAAGCAATGAATGGATAAAGAAGTAGTGGACAAAAGAATATGAGTCAGCTTTAAAAAAAGAATGAAATCTCACCATCTGCAACAACATCGATGGATCTAGAAAGTATTATGTTAGGTAAAACAAGTCAGACAGAGAAAGACAAATGCTAATGATTTCACTTATATGTTGAATCTATAAAACAAAATAAACAAGCAGAACAGAAACAAACTCTTAGATACAGAGGACATTTTGACAGTTGCCATATGGGAATGGGTTTGGGGAATGGTGGAAAAGGTGAGGGGATTAAGAAGTACAAAATGGTAATAACAGAATAATCATGGGGATGTAAAGTATAGCATAAGGAATATAATCAGTAACATTGTAATAACTGTGTATGTGTCAAAGGGGTATTATATTTATTGAGGTGATATCTTTGTAAGTTATATAAATATAAATCACTATGTTGTATACTTGAAAATAATATAATATTGTATAATAACTGTATTTGAAAAATTAAAAAAATATTTAATAACAAAAAAGGAAAGAGAATTGTGGCAAATTGATGACAGAGTAGGCAGAGGCACATTCCACTGGCCTCCTCCCAGGACCAAACTGGAGTTATAACTAAATTTAAGAACAATAATCCTGAAAAACTAACTCAGGACTAAATGAAGGAGAGTCTATAACTAAGGATTCACAGAAAAAGCCACATTGAGACTGGTAGGAAGGGTAGAGATGCAAAAAGGGCGGCCCTGCTCCCAGGAGCAAGCAGTGGCTGAATGAACAGAGGGGTATCTCAGCTGAGGAAAAGTTTTCCCTGATAGGAGTGGGTCCTAAACTCTAGGCTCAGAGCCCCAGCATAGAGCACCAGAGCCTAGAAGAGGTATCCACACAGCATTTGGCAGTGAAAAGAAGCAAGGTTTCTGTCTGTGAAGAAGTGATGAAAGATCTCAGTGATGCAGGCAACCTTTTTAAAGGAGCAATGCAGAAAATTATGTTCACAACCATTTACCTGGGCTCTGGCAGAGGGAGGGCTGAGAGGAGTAGAGTTGCATGAAGACAGTGTGAAATTGGCAGCCTGGGAAAAGACACAGTGGAAGACAGCCACTGGAATCCCTGTATTGAATCATTCTCCAATACTGCAGTGGCCATCTTTCTTGTGTGGAGCAGTGCCCTCTGAGCAGTATCAGGCTGGAGAAAAGCAACTGCCTCACCCTTGGGAGCCTCTCTTGCTCACCTTATAGAAATTAGGCCCTGCTGAGAAGTAAGCAGCCTTAGCCAGGAAGCAGGGTCAAGGGCAGCTGAAGAGACTCAGGGGATTTGAGTGATTTAGTTTCCCCCAACTTTTCCAAGAATATAACAGGTGCTTCCAACTCATGGGAGATAAGGAGAAACTGCCCAGACTATGAGCAGACCAAATCTCTGGGTTTCAGAAGTCACACTCATTGGACTCCTAGTTGCCACACCATACAGAGGTCTGAGAAAAAAATTCAGAACAGACCAACATGTGGGGCCCTGGGGTGAGAACCACACCCATCACCTTTCTTGATGTTTGATTAGCCCCAGACTCTAGACTCTACCATAGATTTTTTTTCAGGGACCAGCTTAATAAGCAGCCAGCAGACAGAGGCGACAGGAGGTGGGTTTCAGGGAACCTTGGGCCTTTTGCTCACTTGACCCTAGGCCCAATTCTGGTAAAGGCAAGCCTATGTGTGCAGCTTGGTTCTTTGATGAGTACCTAAACCCAACAGAGGCATCCACAAATTCTAGATTGCTTATAGCTCTAAAAGGGTTGTTGAGGGCCAGGCATAGGCAGGGTCTTACACTGGTCTGCACTAGATTCCCTTCTAAGATGTTCAGAACCAACACCTCCAGTGACCAGCTACAGACAACATCAGAGAAGGATTGAACTAGCATTACTAACAGCCTATCCAAAGGGACAGTTCTTCAGGCACCAAATCCAGCTGAGGCAAATTCCACTTTCTGTGGTTGGCACCTGCACAGCACCTTACACACATTAAATGAGGTGCAGCCTCATAGCCAGACAGTCTAAGTCCTGGGTACCCTGCCCCCTGGGCTAAGTTCCACAGGGGGAAGAGAGAGATGCTTAGAGCTCAGACACTCAAAGTGTAAGTTTTTTGGAGCCTATTGTTGGGACCAGTCAAGGGGCTTAGCCACTCTCTTGGGGTGGGTACAATCAGTCACATTCAAGAATTTCTCAATCTTCCTTCCTGAGACCAGTGGCTTCTCAGCTGAAAAAGTGTCTACAGTGGAGACTGTCAGCACCACACAACCTGAACCTGCGGCTCACCTCTCTGGAAAGGAAGAAAATTGGAGTATCCATCTGTGGCTGAGGGATTAGGCTCGGAGTAAGAGCCATTTTCCCTGTACTGAGTTACTGACCAAAAGACCCCCCCCCAAGTAGTGGGTCCCACTAATATTGTCATCCCAAACTCAGTTGCCCTAACCCACTAAGCTTGTAACCTGTGGAGGGTTTGGTAGGGTGATGCCAGTCTGAGCAAACTCTATAGTCTTTCTACAGAATACTCTGTGGGAGGACCAGGAAACTGCAAAAGGATGCAGAGCAACTGAGAAGCAGAGGTAAATCTTAAGGAACTTGGGTCTTTTTATGGAGCTGCTGTCAGCTCTGTGCAGGAAAAAGTTAATTTTTATACACAAGTTGGCCCCTCCCCCACACAACCAGGTACAGAAAATGCAGACACAAAAAAATGAACAGAGTGGCAGCTCCAGCAAATAGTCCACGGTGGGTTACAAACAACATTTGACATCAACATGTAACCAAACCCCACCCAAGAAGATGCAGAATCAACACAATCAGTAGTGGGGGGCAGCCTGCACCAATGCTAGACTTAACTAACCACACAAATGGCATACTCAAAGGAGGAGTCCAGAAAGCACCAGAACCTGCTGAGAATAACTACACCCCAGAGGACAGACACTGCACAGTGCCTAATACATGTGACCAAGGTTGACCCTTAGAGCCAGCCAGCCTGAAAGGTTAACTTTACTCATGAAAAGGCCAACAGCATTCAAGACTCACACACAACAGGAGGATAAATATAACCCTCAAGGAACATTCCTAGAGCAAGAAATTCAGGTAGTCTGGAGGTTATTACCACTAAGCCCACCTTCCTTATAATGACATAATAAATTCAGAGGTCAGAGCACAGCTATGTATGCTCCAAATGAATCAACAAGGGAAATTCCCAGAAAAAGAATTAAATAAAATGGAAGCAACCAAACTACCAAATATAGAGTTTAAAATAATAGTTATTAGGATGCACAAGGGTCTTAGAGTAATAATGGATGGTTTCACTGAGAACTTAAACAAAGATAGCAAGCATTAAAACAGATACTAAAATCATAAAAAAAGACCAGTCAAAAATGACAAATATATATCAGAAATGAAGCCTGAACTAGAAGGAATCAACAGGTTGAATTAAGCAGATGATCAAATGAGCAATTTAGAGGAAAAAATAAATGTAATCAAAAAGCAGAGCAGAAAAAAAAGCAGAGGCTCAAGAAGTGGAGGAAACTCTAAGAGACCTGTGTGACAACATCAAGTGAAACAACCTGCATCATAGAGGTTCCTGAAAGAGAAGGAAAAAAGGGGTAGAGAACTTTATAGAAGAAATCGCAGCAGAAAACTTCCCTAAACTGATAAAGGAAAAAGTCATACAAGTTCAAGGAGCATAGAGTCCCATTAAAGATGAACCCAAAGAGGCTCACACCAGCACACATCAAAATCAAAATGCCAAAGATGAGAGACACACAAAAAAATACTAAAAGCCACAAAAGAAAAGCAGTTAATTACTTACTATAAGGCTGACATCTGACTTCTAAACAGAAGCACTTGAGGCCAGAGGGTTTGACATGAAATATTTAAAGTGATAAAAAACAAGAACCTACAACCAAGACTACTTTATCCAGCAAGGCTATCATTTAGAATTGAAGGAGAAATAAAAAGCATCCCAGACAAAAAAGACTCAAGGAATTCATTACAACCAAACCAATACTGCAAGAAATGTTAAGGGGCCTGCTATAAAAAGAGCAAAGGGAAAAAATGGAGAGAAAGAGGAATGTAGGTTTAAAGAATAAAATGGCAATAAATAAGTACATGTCAATAATAACCTTAAATGTAAATAGATTAAATGCTCCAATCAAAAGACATATGTTAGCTGCGTGAATAAGAAAATAGGACCTGGGCCCTGGCCGGTTGGCTCAGCGGTAGAGCGTCGGCCTAGCGTGCGGAGGACCCGGGTTCGATTCCCAGCCAGGGCACACAGGAGAAGCGCCCATTTGCTTCTCCACCCCTCCGCTGCGCTTTCCTCTCTGTCTCTCTCTTCCCCTCCCGCAGCCAAGGCTCCATTGGAGCAAAGATGGCCCGGGCGCTGGGGATGGCTCTGTGGCCTCTGCCTCAGGTGCTAGAGTGGCTCTGGTCGCAACATGGCGATGCCCAGGATGGGCAGAGCATCGCCCCCTGGTGGGCAGAGTGTCGTCCCTGGTGGGCGTGCCGGGTGGATCCCGGTCGGGCACATGCGGGAGTCTGTCTGACTGTCTCTCCCTGTTTCCAGCTTCAGAAAGAAAAAAAAAAAAGAAAGAAAATAGGACCTGTACATATGCTGTCTACAAGAGACCCACCTCAGAGAAAAAGGTACACAGAAACTGAAATTGAAGGGCTTGAAAAAAGTATTTCATACAAATGGAAATGAAAAAAAGCTGAGGTAGCAATACTTATATCTGATGAAATAGCCCTTAGAACAAAGGCTATAGTAAGGGACAAAGGTCACTACATAATGATAAAGGGAGCAAACCAACAGGAGATTATAACCATTGTAAATATTTATACACCTAATATAGTATATAATATAGTGTATAAGCACCTAAGTATACAAAGCAGATTTTGATGGACATAAAGTGTGAGATTGACAGCAATACTATAAGAGCAGGGAATTTTAATACTCCACTAACATCAACGGATATATTCTCCAGATAGAAAATTAACAAAGAAACAGCAGCCTTAAATGACACACTAGATCAACTGGATTTCATTGATATCTTCAAAACCTGTCACCCCAAAACAGTGGAATATATATTCTTTTCAACTGTTCTAGGGTAGCTCACATGTTAGGACACAAAACAAGTCTCAATAAATTTAAGAAGATTAAAATCATATCAAGCATCTTTTCTGACCACAGTTGCATGAGATTAGAAAGCAACTGCAACAGAAAAACTGATGAACATTCAAGTACTTGAAGACTAAATAGCATCTTATTAAATAAGAATGGGTTAACAATGAAATCAAGGAAGAAATAAAAAATTTCCTGGGAACAAATGTGAATGAATATACAACAGTACAAAACCTATGGGACACAACAAAAAGCAGTCCTTAGAGGAAAGTACAGAACATTTTAAAAGCAAGAAAAAGCTCAAATAAACAATCTAATCTTGTGCCTTAAAGAACTAAAAAAAGAACAACAGATAAAGCCCAGGGGAAGCAGAAGGAAGGAATTAATAAAGATCAGAGCAGAAATAAATGATATAGAGTCTAAAAAAATGCAAAAGATCAATGAAACTAGGAGGTAAACAAGATTAAGAAAGCTTTAATCAGACTCATCAAGAAAAAAAGAGAAAGAACCCAAATAAAACAAAATTAGAAATGAAAAAGAAGTAACTGACACCACAGAAATATAAAGAATTGTAAGAAAATATTATGAAGATCTATATGCCAAAAAATCAGACAAACTAGGTGAAATGGATAAATTCCTAGAAACAAACAATCTTCCAAAACTCAATCTGAAAGAATCAGAAAACCTAAATAGATCAATTACAAGAAATGAAATTGAAACAGTTACCAAAAAATTTCCAGCAAACAAAAGTTCTGGACTGGATGGCTTCACAGGTGAATTTTACCAAACATTCAAAGAAGAACTAATATCTATCCTTCTCAACCAATATATTTCAAAAAATTCAAGAGGAGGGAAGACTTCCAAGCCCATTTAATGAGACAAGCATTATCCTCATTTCAAAACCAGGTAAAGACACTACACAGAAAGAAAACTATAGGCCAGTATCCCTGATGAACATAGATGCTAAAATGCTCAACAAAATATTAACAAGCTGGATCCAACAATACATTAAAGAGATTGTACATCATGATCAAGTGGGATTTATTTTGGGGAGGCAAGGCTGGTACAATATTTGTAAATCAATAAATGTGAGTCATCACATAAACAAAATTAAGAATAAAAATCACATGCTTATATCAATAGATGCAGAAAAAGCATTTGGTAAATCCAGCACCCATTTATGATCAAAACTCCCAGTAAAGTGGGAAAACAGAGCACATACCTTAATATAATAAAGGCCATATATGACAAACAGCCAACATCCTCCTCACTGCGCAAAAATTAAAAGCAATCCCCTTAAGATCAGGAGCAAGTTAAGGGTACCCTCTTTCACCAGTCTTATTCAACATAGTTCTGGAAGTCCTAGATACAGCAATTAAACAAGAAGAAGTAATAAAAGGCATCCAAATTAGAAAAGAAGTAAAACTGTCATTATCTGCTAATGACATGATACTGTACATAGAAAATCCTAATGTCTCAGTTGAAAACTACTAGACCTAATTGATAGATACGTGAATTCCAAACTGCCCTCTTGCTGTTCCGCTTATCTGTCAGACCTCACCCTTACTGGACTATTGACCCTGAGACAGAGGAATTCCAAAAAGCTGAGAAGCCGCCCCAAGGAGGGGCTCTGGACACATCAGGACTTTTGATTCAACACCCACATGCTCGAAGCCCCCCATGGAGGAGCATTCCGAACATACCAGGACTTTTGCCTCAGTATCCCCTCAGGCTCTCCCAAACACTATATAACTCGCCCCTAGTCTGTAACCGGTGCTCTTCTCCCCCAGGAGAAGTGCCCGGCAGGGTTTCTTTCTTCCTTTCAATAAAGCCTGTTACTCTGGTCTTTCAGACTCCCATGGATTCCAACACTGATAAATAAATTTAGCAAGGTAGCAGGCTATAAAATGAATATTCAGAAATCAGTGGTATTTTTTATATATAACGATAAACTGTCAGAAAGAGAAATTAAGAAACTAATCCTCTTCACTACTGCAACAACAAAAATTAAGTACCTAGAAATAAATTTAACCTAGAATGTAAAAGTTTTGTACTAGAAAAGTTATAAGACATTGAAAAAAAAATCAAGGAAGATACAAACAAGTGGAAGCATATGCCATGTTCATGAATAAGAAGAATTAACATCATTAAAATGTCCATACTACCCAAAGCAATCTATAAATTCAATGTCATTCCCATTTAAATGCCAGTAGCACACTTAACAGATCTAGAACAAATATTCCAAAAATTTATATAGAACCAAAAAAGAACCCAAATAGCCTCAGCAATCTTGAAAATGAAGAACAAAGGGGGAAGTTTTACACTTCCTGATATCAAGTTATACTACAAGGCCATTTTAATCAAAAGAGCTTGGTATTGGCATAAGAACAGGCATACAGACCAATGGAACCCAGAAATAAACCCACACCTATATGGTCAATTAATATTTGACAAAGAGACAAGAGTATGCAATGTCGTAAAGACAGTCTTTTAAATAAATGGTGCTGGGAAAATTGGACTGGTGATGCAAAAAAAAAAAAAAATGAAACTAAACCACCAACTTACACCATTCAGAGAAACAAACTCAAATAGATAAAAGACTTAAATGTAACTCATGAAACCATAAAAATCTTGGAAGAAAACATAGGCAGTAAACTCTCTGATATCTCTCATAGCAATATTGTTGCTGATATATCTCAACAGGAAAGTGAAAAAAAAAGCAAAATAAGCAAATGGGACTATATCACACTAAAAAGCTTTTGAACAGCAAGACAACATTAACAAAATGAAAAGACAACCCACATAATGGGAGAATGTATTCTCCAATATGTCTGATTAGGGGTTAATAACAAAAATTTAAAAGGACTTTAAAAATGCAATACCAGAAAGCTAAACAATCCAATTAAAAATGGGCAAAGGAACTGAATAGACACTTCTCCAAAGAGGACATACAGATGGCCAATATGCATATGAAAAAATATCCAACGTCACTAATCATCATAAAAATGCAAATTAAAACCACAATGAGATACCACCTCAGACCTGTAAGAATGGCATTCATTAACAAATAGACACACAAGTGCTGGCAAGGGTGTGGAGAAAAGAAAACTCTCCTGCACTGCTGGTGGGAATGTAGATTTATGCAGTCACTGTGGAAGACAGTATGATGTTTTCTCAAAAAATTAAAAATGGAACTACCTTTTGACCCAGTCAGCCCACTTTTAGGAATACAGAGGATCCTAGGTTTATTACACAGTTCTGTTCCTATGACAGTGATGTGACCTAAATATTGGTCTAAGTCAAAACACCCTAGTCTAAATCATTACCTATTCTAACACAGTTGTAAAATTGTAATCTAGAACATAAAAACACAACTAAACCACAGAAAAAGGACATAAATATATTGTACTCTACACTGTACTGCATATTCTTTCCCTGTGTTCAGCCAAACTAGTTTGCCCACGTGGTTCATAAGTAAGTTAGCTGAAACACTCATGTCTTAATTGTTGAAGTTTTTATGAAAATGAGCATCATAAACTTGTAACACCCTATGTCGGGATTGTTGTAACCCAAGAACCTCCTGTATATCCTAAGAATCCCAAAACACTAATTCAAAATAAGATATGCACCCCCATGCTTATTGCAGCATTGTTTAAAATAAGCAAGATATGGAAACAACCCTAGTTCCATTAGTGGATGAGTAGATAAAGAAAAGCTATGGTACATATACACAATAGAATACTATGCAGCTGTGAAAAAGAAAAACTTTACCTTTTGTGATGGCATGGATGAACCTGGAAATTATTATGCTAAGTGAAATAATCCAGGCAAAGAAAGACAAATATCATATAATAACACTTATATGTGGAATGTATCAGACTCAGTGAACTGAGGAATGGAATAGAGGCAGAGGTGAGGTCATGGGGAACAGAGAGACAGCTGTCAGAGGGAAGGGGGATAAAAGTATGGGATCAGAGAAGGTGAAAGGATTAATGAAATTATATATACATAACACTGGGGAACAAAATTTTTGTTGCATCCACAAAAACACTTGTTCTTACCTAATTTGAGTGTGCTGATCTCAAATCTGATATTAGTTTTTTCCTATAAATTACAGCTTTTTTGCAATTCAAGATTTTAGGTTTTCATCTTATTGTAAAATTTTCAACATTTAGTTTAACATAATGAAGTAGAATGTCTTCTTGGGCATCATCTTTGTGAAAATATAATAATTTATATTTATAATGTAGTAAGTACACTAATACACTGAAAGATATGATTGCATCAGAATTTGTCTACAATTTCAAAATAGAACATATTAAAATACTTATTTTAGTCATAAAATTTGTGCAAAACTTATTTAAATTCTATTCAGGCAAAAATTTGCGTTTGTAGCTCTTGCATTTGTGTATTTGTTGAGGACAATCTCGTTTGATGCTCCAGCAGTAGTCTGCTCATCACTAACACCTCCAAGATTTTCGGGAAACTTATCAAGGTGACTGTTCAGGAAGTGAATCTTAATGCTCATGTTACATCCAATGTCACAGAAAGCCAGCAGCATCCTTTGAACCAGAAGTTCATAGCTTTCTGCTTTTTTGTTGCCAAGGAAATTCTTTGTAACTGCCACAAAAGACTGCCATGCTGCTTTCTCCTCCTTATTCATCTTCCTGGCAAATTCTTCATCACGTATGAGGGTTCAAATTTGAGGTCCATCAAATATACCTGCTTTTATCTTCTTGAAAGACAAGGCAGGAAAAACAGAAATAATATGTTGAAAGCATTCACTTTCTCTATTCAAAGCCTGAACAAATTGCTTCAGTAAGCCAAGTTTGATGTGAAGTGGGGGGAAAATGATCCTGTCTCGATTAACTACAGGTTCATTCACAATATTTTGCATCCCTATTTCCAGAGCTTCACGTTTTGGCCACTTCTGTGTCCAGTGTTTCTCCCGAGCTCAACTGTCCCATAAACACAGAAAACAAGGATACTTCATGAAACCTTCTGTTGTCCTAGCACGAAATTTACCATTTTAAGATCCACACAAATGATCCAGTTATGCTCCTCATACTTCAGAAAGTTGAGGGTAGTTTTTATGTCATTATAATCTTCTTGTAGATTAGTTGAATAACCAATTGGAACTGCTGCATAAACATTACTGTTGTGTAGGAGAACACATTTCAGATTCTGTTTAGAGCTGTCAAGAAATAGCCGCCATTCTGTTGGACTGTAAGTGGTAACACCTAGCTGGCTGAGAAGACTACTGATATCATGACAGTAAACAAAGTATTTGTCTTTGGAAAAAAAGTCCACAAAAATTTGTTCATGCTTCCTGAAATAGGATACTTTAGCTGACCGGTGAAGTACATTCTTTTCTTGAAGTCTGGAGGCTAATAACTCAGCTGCTTTCTTTGATAGGCCAAATCTCTTACTAAGTCATTCAATTCGGGTTGGCTAAACTGCTGAGGAGCTAATGACTGCTTGACATCAGAAGAAGACCCTTCAGATCCTACAACCATTTCCTCATGCATCTTACCAAATACACTTGATCACCATGTTCACTTTCTTCATCCTTAGAAGAAATAAAACTATTGAAAACTGGAACTGCGGGTGTCTCAGAGTGTGGGATAGGTCATATTGCTGAAGGAATATTAGGATATGTGATTATATGCTGTTTGTTCTTGCCGATGCCCTTTGTATGGATCAGACAGAAATAATAGTTACTGCTATGGTCCTTAGGTTTATGCCAAACCATGGGAATACCAAAAGACATTCCTTTGCATTTTCCTTTTTTGTAGTCACAAAGCATTTTCTCACAATTATGACACACAATATGAGGACCCCAATTCTTGTCTTGATTGCCAAGGGGAACTTGAAAATAGGCAATATATGCACGTGTCACAAATGATGAAATATTGTGCCTTTGATGTTGAAGTGTGTAACAGCCACATATATAACAGAAGGTCTAAGGACTATTCTTACATTTACACCTACTCAAAGAAGCCACGATTCAATCTTAAAACAAAATAAGAGCATGGTTTTATCAGATAATATTTTTTTACATTTAAAAACAACTACAATTATGTAAAAGTGATGTTTGTAAAACATTAATTGCCTTGTGGTTATATTCAATCCAAGAGTCATTGCCCTTTAACTCCAATTTAAAAACCAATGCATGCCATTAACTGTAACAAAAAGAAATTAAAATTGCATAAAAACTAGAGCATGCACCAAAAAACAGATTTTAGATTTGGAATCAGCAATGCAGAAATATATAGAAACAGTTCTAAAACCTCATGCAATAGAAAATGAAAAAAAATGTTCCCCAGTGTAATGCATAGATACAGATAACAGGACAGCAAATCCCGAAGGAAGAGGGGCAAAGGAAAGGTAATGGGGCACATTGTTGGGAGAGTGAGCGTGTTATATTGAGTGGGAGACTTGAATCCATGTTAACACAGTGAATTAAAAATTTAATTAAAAAACAAACAAAAAAAGAAGTATCAATACATGGCAATAAATAAGTACATATCAATAATTTTAAATGTTAATGGATTAAATGCTCCAATCAAAAGACATAAGGTAGCTAGAGGGATAAGAAAACAAGATCCATATATGTGTTGTCTACAAATGACCTACCTCAAAACAAAAAATACACATAGACCTAAAGTGAAGGAATGGGAAAAAATATTCCATGCAAATGGAAGTCAAAAGAGCTGGGGTAGCAATACTTATACCTGACAAAATAGTCTTTAAAACAAAGGTAAAGGAAAATAAGGTCACTACATAATGATGAAGGGAGCAATCCAACAGGAGGATATAACCATTATAAATATTTATGCACCCAATATAGGAGCACCTAAATATATAAAGCAAATTATGCTGGACATAAAGGAAGAGATAAACAGCAATACAATAATTATTGTATTATAATAGTAGGGGATTTTAACACTCCACTGACATCAATAAATAGATTGCCCAGGCAGAAAATCAACAAAGAAACAGCAGACTTGAATGAAACACTAGATCAACTGTATTTAATTGATATCTTTAGAAAATCTAACACCAAAGCAGCAGAACATACATTCTGTTCAAGCACTCATGGTACATTTTCTAGGAGAGATCACATGCTAGGACACAAATGGAAATAAACATATAACAACCCAAAACTTATGGGAAACAGTGAAAGCAGTCTTGATAGGGAAGTTCATATCTTTACAGGCATACCTTAAAAATCAAGAAAAATATCAAATAAATACTCTAACCCTGTACCTAAAAAAACTAGAAAAATAATAACAAAGCCCAGAGGAATTAAAAGGAACAAAATAATAAGATAAGAGTGGAAATAAATAAGAAAGAGACCAAAAAAATACCAATACAAAAGATCAATAAAACCAAGAGCTGGTTTTTTGAAAAGGTACACAGATTGATGACCTTTAATCAGACTCATCAAGAAAAAAAGAGAGAAGACCCAAATAAATAAAATTAAAACTGAAAGCTGAGGCCCTGGCTGGTTGGCTCAGCGGTAGAGCGTCGGCCTGGCGTGTGGGGGACCCGGGTTCGATTCCCGGCCAGGGCACATAGGAGAAGCGCCCATTTGCTTCTCCACCCCCCCTCCTTCCTCTCTGTCTCTCCCCCCCCCCACAGCTAAGGCTCCATTGGAGCAAAGATGGCCCAGGCGCTGGGGATGGCTCCTTGGCCTCTGCCCCAGGTGCTAGAGTGGCTCTGGTCGCGGCAGAGCATTGCCCCCTGGTGGGCAAAGCGTCGCCCCTGGTGGGCGTGCCGGGTGGATCCTGGTTGGGCGCCTGCGGGAGTCTGTCTGACTGTCTCTCCCCGTTTCCAGCTTCAGAAAAATACAAACAAAACAAAACAAAACAAAAAAAACTCTGAAAGCCGAGAAGTAATGACACATCACAGAAATGCAAAGTAGTGTAAGAAAATACTATGAAGAACTATATGCCAAAAAATTGAACAACCTGGGAAAAATGGATAAACTCTTGAAAACATACAATCTTCCAAAACTGAATCTGGAAGAATAAAAAACCTGAACAGAGCAATTACAATAAATGAAATTTAAACAGTATCAACCAACTTCCAACAAACAAAAGTCCTGGACCAGAAGGATTCGCCAGCAAATTTTATCAAACATTCAAAGAAGAACTAATCGTATCCTTCTCAAGCTATTACAAAGTATTCAAGGGGTGGAAAGACTTCCAAACTCATTTTATGAAGCAAGCATTATCTTCATTTCAGCAGTTAAAGACACTAAAAAGAAAGAAAACTATAGGCCAACATCCTTAATGAACATAGATGCTAAAATTCTCAACAATATATCAGCAAACCCAATACAGAAGTACAATAAAAACATTATACACCATGATCAAGTGGGATTTATTCTGGGAGGCAAGGCTAATATTATATTAGCAGGTCAATAAATGTGATCCATCACATCAACAAAATGAAGGATAAAAACCACATGATCATATAAATATATGCAGAAAAATTATTTTATAAAATCCAGCACCCATTTATGCTCCAAACTCTCAGCAAAGTGGGAATACACAAACCATACCTCAACATCGTATAAGCCATATATGACAAACTGACAGCCAACATCATACTCAATGGGAAAAAATTAAAAGAAATCCCCTTAAAGTCAGAAACAAAACAGGGTGTCCCCTTTCACCACTCTTATTCAACATAGTTCTGGAAATCCTAGCCACAGCAATCAGACAAGAAGAAGAAATAAAAGGCATCCAAGTTGGATACAAAGAAGTAAAACTGTCATTATTTGCTGACAACATAATGCTGTACATAGAAAACCTTAAAGTTTTATCCCAAAGACTGCTAGATCTGGTAAATAAATTTGGCAAAGTGGAAGGACATAAAGTCTATATTCAGAAATCAGTAGCATTTTTGTGCACTAATAATGAACTGCCAGAAAAAGAAATTAAGGAAACAATTCTATTTACTATTGCAACAACAACAACAAAAAATAAAGTACTAAGAATAAATTTAACCAAAGAGGTAAAAGACTTGTACTCAAAAATTGTAAGACATTACTATGGGGCTATGAAAAGAAGGAAATATTACCTTTTGCAGCAATATAGAGGGACCTGGAAACTATTATGTTGAGTGAAATAAACCAGGCAGAGAAAGAAAAATATCATATGACCTCACTCATTTGAGGAATCTAAGGAATAATGAGAACTGAGGAATGAAATTGAGACAGAGGAGGGATCAAAGGGACCAGAGGAAAAGAGGACAGAGGGAAAGGGGATGATAAGATAGGATAAACCTGAAGGGAAGGGGGAGGGTGCTGTAGGGAGGGGGGCAAGGGAGATGTTGAGGGGAATAGGGGGGAGGGGGGATGCATTTGGGGAGACCCTAGAATCTATGTAAACACAATTAAATAAAAAGCACTAGTAACTAAACATATCACAAAAAATAAATAAATAAAAACAAGTTACATTAAAAAAAAATAAAATAAATAAAATCCCCCTCCAAAAAAAGAAAAGAAATCAAGGAAAATACAAACAAGTAGAAGCATGTATCATGTTCATGGATAGAAAGAATTATCATTAAAATGTTCATACTACCCAAAACAATCTATAGATTTGGTGCAATTCCTACTAAAATACTAATGAAATACTTCATAGATCTATAACAAATACTTAAAAAAAATTACATGGAACCAAAAAAAAACCCCACCCATATAATCTCAGCAATTTTGATAATTTAGAACAAAGAGGGAGGTATTACACTTCCTGATATCAAGTTATATTACAAGGCCAGTGTAATCAAAACAGCCGGGTACTGGCATAAGAACAGGCATAGAGATCAAGGGAACAGGACAGAGAACCCAGAAATAAACACCCCTGCCTTTATGGTTAATTGATATTTTACAAAGAAGGCAAGATTATACAATGGGGTAAAGACAGTCTCTTAATGATTGGTGCTGGGAAAATTGAATAGGTACATGCAAAAACAAAAAAAACAAAAAAACTAGACCACCAACTTACAGTATTCACAAAAATAAACTCAAAATGGATAAAAGACTTAAATGTAAGTCAGTAAACAATAAAAATCCTAGAAGAGAACATGACAGTAGACTCTGACATTTTTCATAGCGATATTTTTGCTGATATATTTTCTTGGGCAAGTGAAATAAAGGTCAAAATAAACAAATGAGACTATATCAAACTAAAAAGCTGTTGCATTAACACAATAAAAAAGACAATCCACTGTATGGGAGGATATATTCACCAATATGTCTAATAAGGGGTTAATAACCAAAATTTATAAAGAACTTATAAAACTCAACAATAGGAAGGTAAACAATTCAATTTTAAAATAGGCAAAGGACCTGAATAGACATTTCTTCAAAAAGGAGATACAGATGGCCAATAGGCATATGGAAAAATGCTCAATGTCACTAATCATTAGAGAAATACAAATTAAAACCACAATGAGATATCATCTTACCACCTGCCAGAATGGCTTTCATTAATAAATCATCATACAACAAGTTCTGGTGAGGGTGTGGAGAAAATGGAACCTTCCTGCACTGGTGGTAGGAATGAAGATTTGTGCAGCCACTGTGGAAACAGTATGGTGTATCCTCAAAAAATTAAAAATGGAGCTGCCTTATGACCCATCTATTTCACTTCTAGGAATATTCAAAAACACTAATTCAAAATACTTGAAAATCCCAAAACACTAATTCAAAAGAAGATATGCACCCCATGTTCATTGCAGCATTGTTTACAATAGCCAAGATCTGAAAACAACCCAAATGTCCATCAATGAATGAGTGGATAAAAAGCTGTGGTACAGGCCCTGGCCGGTTGGCTCAGCGGTAGAGCGTCGGCCTGGCGTGCGGGGGACCCGGGTTCGATTCCCGGCCAGGGCACATAGGAGAAGTGCCCATTTGCTTCTCCACCCCCCCTCCTTCCTCTCTGTCTCTCTCTTCCCCTCCTGCAGCCAAGGCTCCATTGGAGCAGGGATGGCCCGGGCGCTGGGGATGGCTCCTTGGCCTCTGCCCCAGGTGTTAGAGTGGCTCTGGTCGTGGCAGAGCAACACCCCGGAGGGGCAGAGCGTCACCCCCTGGTGGGCAGAGCATCGCCCCTGGTGGGTGTGCTGGGTGGATCCCGGTTGGGCGCATGCAGGAGTCTGTCTGACTGTCTCTCCCTGTTTCCAGCTTCAAAAAAATAAAAAATAAAAAGAAGAAGAAAAAAAAAAGCTGTGGTACATTTATACAATGGAATACTATGCAGCCATTAAAAAGAAGAAAATCTTAACTTTCGCAACAGCATTGGTGGATGTGGAGAATATTATGATAAGTGAAATAAGCCAGGTGGAGAAAGACAAATATCATGATCTCACTTATGTGGAATCTAATGAACACAATAAGTTGAGGAACAAAATTGAAACAGAGGCGGGATCCCAGGGAACAGATAGATAGCTGTCCAAGGGAAGGGGAAAGAGGATATGGGTTCAAAGGTGAAGGGATTAGCCAAATTGTATATACATAACACATAGATACAGACAACAGGGTAGCTATAGCCAGAAGGAAAGGGGGTGTGGAGGTAAGGGGAGGGGGACAAAGGTGGAGAAATCGGGGTAGAAAGAGACTTTTCATGGAGCATAGGGAACACGATGCAGTGTGCAGAGGGTGTTATATTGAATGAGACACTTGAAACCATGTCAACATGATAAATTAAAAATAAAAATTTTAAATTAAAAAAGAAAGAAAAAAGAAAAGTTCAGGCTAGCTTGAAAGACAATTGGTCTCCCTGTTCCTGTCACTTTGGCCAACAGCCAGCCAATTACCAGATATGTGAGTGAGTGAGGCTGTACTAGGTCATCAGCCACCAGTTGATTAGAGGCACATGGAAGAGCTCAGTAAGCCAACCACGACAACAAGAACTACTCAGCTAAGCTAAATGAAAGGTTGGTGTTTTAGCCATTAATTCTGGGGAAGTTAATTGATTCAAGGAAGCAGGAGAGTACTGTTGGTGGCTCCTAACCACTAGAGATAAGACGGGCAGCTGGGCCATAGCAATAATAAAGATGGCTTGATCCACAGAAATCTTCCATGATGGCTAATTGATCATGGTGTCCCTGAAATAAAATACAGTGGTACCTTGACACATGAGTTTAATTTGTTTCATGGCTGAGCTCATGACTCAATTTGCTTGTGTGTCAAATCGAATTTCCTCATTTAAATTAATGGGAATACAATTAATCCATTCCAACCCCAAACACCACACAATTTTTTTGTTTTGTATGCTTTTAAATAAGAAAATGTATTTTTAAAATTAATTTTAATGGGGTGACATAGATAAATCAGGGTACACATGTTCAGAGGAAATATCTCTAGGTTATTTTGACATTTGATTATACTGCCTTCCCATCACCCAAAGTCCAATTGTCTTCTGTCACCTTCTAACTGGTTTTCTTTGTGCCCCTCCCCTCCCCCAATCACCTCCCTCTCCTCTCCTCCACCCTGTAACCCCCACACTCTTGTCCATGTCTCTGAGTCTCATTTTTATGTCCCACCTATGTATGGAATCATATAGTTCTTCGTTTTTTCTGATTTACTTATTTCACTCCGTATAATGTTATTAAGGTCCATCGATGTTGTCGTAAATGATCCGATGTCATCATTTCTTATGGCTGAGTAGTATTCCATAGTATATATGTACCAAAGCTTTTTAATCCACTCGTCCACTGACGGACACTTGGGTTGTTTCTAGATCTTCGCTATTGTGAGAAATGCTGCCATAAACATGGGGGTGCATTTCTTCTTTTCAAACAGTGCTATGGTGTTCTTGGGGTATAAGAAAATGTATTTTATAAATAACAAATATATATATATACATAATAAGAGAGAATGTAAAGAAATAAACTGGTTTATGAAGTGTATTTACCTTCAAGGTCAGGAGAAGATGCCGGTGAAGGGGGAGGAGACATTAGCATAACAATGGCCTTAATAGCAATTTCACAGACAGCTGCTTAGCACCATTTTTAACAATAAAAATGAGCAAACTCAAAAAACACATATTTTACAAACTTATTTGCCCAACATTCCACCCTTTTTGCTCACTTTGCAATTCATACTACAGGCATTCCTGTGCAAGGAATTAGGCACAACACACAAAAAAATTACAGCAATAGTATAAGTCATACAATTTCAACCAGACCTGCTCCCCCCTCCATCAGGATCTCTCATATTGTCCAAAAGCCACATGTCCATCCAACAAGGGAGCTGGTGCCTCCCCTGATCACAGCCCAAGAGTCAGTCCACACACATGGGGCCTCAGGCCTCCCCCCTCATTCCTGCCATCCTGGCAGTTCCCCAAGGGGGACGCTGCCCCAAAGGGGAACACGTGGCAATGGTGGCCAACATTTTCACCTCTGCTCCAGAGAGCATGCTGCCATCCCCCCCTATATCCCATAATTGTAGCAAACCTACCAGGGGCTTAGTAGGTACTCTTTGCTGCTGGGTTTTTACCTTTTGGAGTCTTCGGATGGCAACTTCAGCCTCAGTCTTCTCATCCTCAGAAGAGGAGCTGGTCCTGCTGACTCAGAGCCATTTCGCCTGCACGGCTCCAGCTTAGGCTCCTGAGGCTGCCAGCTCTCCACAACTTCCAGGCCAAACTGCAACTCATGAACCTATAATTCCTTCTCCAGAGACTGCTCCATTTCCAAGTGCAACTTGCAAACCCGGTCAGTGTCCTTTTCAAGTGCTTGCTCCAGTTCCAGGATCTGCATCTCTTTCTCCCATGGCCATTCCAACTCCTTCAACTCCTCGGTTTGTAAGCCTTGGGCAGCCTCTTGCACAGAGCTCTCGGTTTCCTCTTGCAGGGCTGTAAAAATCAGCCATCCCATGGACCCCAAAATGACAGCCGTGGGGAACCATAACAACAACCAGTCCTCTACCCCACCCCTCAAGGGTGGTGGTGGCTCCATATCGATCTAATCTGAATCCTGCTGCAAACTATGCCAAATGTATGGCCAGTAGTCATGGCCGTCGTGGCCACACACATGCAGGTTCCCATTAGATTTTGGCAGACAGTAAAGAAACAGTGGAGCCAAAAAATGGTGGGTCATTCCTTTATTCAAGACTTGTACCAGGCAACAAGCAAATACACACAGGGTTCCAAAAGCTACTTACACATTCTCTGGTTTCAGTCTCAGTCATCTCTGGTTCCCCATCTGCACACCTTCTCCCTTCTCCTCTCTGCACAAACTGGCTTGTTCCTCAGCACTCTGCATCCTCTCTGCTCTCACTCTGCCGTCATGGCTTCTTCTCTTCCTCCTTCTCTTCTTTTTAAAACTTTTTTAAACTAAGAGACATTGATAAGAGTGTGGTGGTTACGGGGGGAGGGGGGAGAGGGAGAGGGAAAGGGGGAGGGGGAGGGGCACAAAGAAAACTAGATAGAAGGTGACAGAGGACAATCTGACTTTGGGTGATGGGTATGCAACAGAATGGAATGACAAGATAACCTGGACATGTTTTCTTTGAATATATGTACCCTGATTTATTGATGTCGCCCCATTAAAAATAAAATTATTAAAACAAACAAACAAACAAACAAAAAAACTTTTCCGGCATCAAAACCTTGCCTCTAACCAACATTAGCATAAGAATGGCCCCTCCCAAGCAGGACGGTAATCTGCAATTTGCAATCAACTGCCCTGCTCTGAGGGCAAGCACACACGTGGCTGCCCAGTGCCATTTTTAAAAATAAAAGTGAGCAGGCCCTGGCCGGTTGGCTCAGTGGTAGAGCATCGGTCTGGTGTGCAGGAGTCCCAGGTTCGATTCCCGGCCAGGGCACACAGGAGAAGCGCCCATCTGCTTCTCCACCCCTCCCCCTCTCCTTCCTCTCTGTCTCTCTCTTCCCCTCCCGCAGCCAAGGCTCCATTGGAGCAAAGTTGGCCCAGGCGCTGAGGATGGCTCTGTGGCCTCTGCCCCAGGCGCTAGAATGGCTCTGGTTGCAACAGAGCGACGCCCCAGATGGGCAGAGCATCGCCCCCTGGTGGACGTGCCGGGTAGATCCTGGTCGGGCGCATGTGGGAGTCTGTCTGACTGCCTCCCTGTTTCCAACTTCAGAAAAAATACAAAAAAGTAAATAAATAAAAATAAAAGTTAGCAAACTTAAAAAACACAAATTTTACAAACTCATTTGTCCAAAACTCATGATTCAAATATCCGCTTGTGACTTAAAGCAAAATATTCCGTGAGTGACTGCTCGTCTCTCAAATTCTCGTGATTTCAAGTGCTTATGTTTCAAGGTACCACTGTACACAGGCAGCCCAGTAAACCTTACTTATTTGTGTGCCTCATATTTTAAGATGTCATATTTTTACATTGTTCAAATCCTTTTTATTTTCCCTTTTAATTTCTTCTTTGACTCATAGTTTATTTAGAAGTGTATTGTTTAGCCCTGCCTGGTTAGCTCAGTCAGTTAGAACATTGTCCTAAAGTTCCAGAGTTGTGGGTTCAATCCCCAGTCAAGGAACATACAGAAAGCAACCAATAAACAAACAATTAAGTGGAACAACAAGTGAATGCATCTCTCTTTCTCTCTTTTTTCCTTTCTCTGTCTCTCTGAAAACAAACAAACAAACAAACAAATAAACAGAAGTCTGTTGTTTAGTTAGTTATTAAATTTTAATTAAATTCTATTGTGGTGAGAGAAAATTAGTGTTAGAAGAATTTTGCAGGATTTGAATCCTTTTAAATGTACAAGACTTGTATTATCATGCAAAATATAACGTCTTATTTTAACATGCAAAATACAATATGTTTTGATAAATGTTCTCTGTGTACTTGAAAAAAGTGTGTATTTAGATGTTGTTGGGTGAAATGTTTTATAAATATGAATTAGGTAAAGTTGATTGATAATGGGATTCAAGTCTTCTATATCAGGAATTGGACAAATTTTTTCTGTAAAGAACCAGACAGTAAGTATCTTTGACCTTGCAGGCTATTTTGTTACAACTACTCATCGCCACCCTGATTGCATCATGAAGGCAGTCATCAACATGTAATAAATGATTGTGGCTGTATTCTAATAAAACTTTACTTACAAAAACAAGGATGATCTGTTTGATGATCCTTGTTTTATATCCTTACTCATTTTCTGTTTATTTGCTCCATTAATTATTGAGAAAAGTGTGTTGAAACCTCTAATTACAACTGTGGGTTTGTTTCTTTCAGTTAATCAGTTTTGCTTTATGTATTTTGAAGCTGTGTTATTATGTGTATTAACATTTAAGATTATTGTTATTTTGATCGATTAACCTTTTTATCATTATGAAATGCTTCTCTTTATTCCTGATAATAGTTGTTATTCTGAAATATACCTTGTGTGATAGTATAGCCACCGACTTTTAAAAAAAGAAATTGCCTGATTTATATAAGCAAACATTTCCACTTTTTAACTTTTCATCTATCTGTAGCTTTATATTTCAAGTAGGTTTCTTATAG
Source organism: Saccopteryx bilineata (assembly GCF_036850765.1). Classification (NCBI taxonomy): domain Eukaryota; kingdom Metazoa; phylum Chordata; class Mammalia; order Chiroptera; family Emballonuridae; genus Saccopteryx; species Saccopteryx bilineata. The sequence goes on from NC_089500.1 coordinate 62,244,072, forward strand.
AAAGCATAGGTTTTTCTTTTTTATTCAATCTGACAATCTTTACCTATTAATTGGAATGTTAGACCATTCATATTTTTTTGTGTGTGACAGAGACAGAGAGACAGAGAGAGGGACAGATAGGAAGGGAGAGAAATGAAAAGTATCAATTGTTTGTTGCAGTACCTTAGTTGTTCATTGATTGCTTTCTCATATGTGCCTTGACCAGAGGGCTACAGCAGAGCTTGCTCAAGCCAGTGACCTTGGGTTCAAGCTGATGAGCTGTGCTCAAACCAGATGAGCCCACGCTCAAGCCGGCAACCTCAGGGTTTTAAGCCTGGATCCTCTGCATCCCAGTCTGATGCTCTATCCACTGTGCCACCGCCTGGTCAGTCTAGAGGACTATTAACATTTAATATAATTATTGATATTACTGAGTTTAAATCTAGTATATTTCTAATTCCTTTAATCTGTCCTGTCTGTTCTTTTCTGCCTTTTTTCCTTCTGCAGTATCTATTGTGCTATTAATCCTATCCATTGTATTTTTATTTGGATAAGTTTGATTTTGGTCTTTTTATTATATATATACAATTTCTATCTTAATCACGTTTGTGTTTTCCTCTATGTTTTTGAATACATTGAGTATATTTATAAAGCTTTTGCAATAGCATTACCAAATCATTCTGTCATTTCTGGGTTTGTTTTTATGGATTAATTTTTTCCATTCACTTTCTGCTTCTTTGCATGCTTAGTGATTTTTTATTGGATGGCAGATATTGTAAGTTTTATGTTCTTGAATGCTTAAATTTGTTTGCTTTGTATTTCTCTACATCTGGGGCTTTGTTCTTGGATATAGTTGATTCTTTTGAAGGTTTTTTTAAAATGCTTTTTTAGGTCCAAAACAAGCCTTTGTCTAGGGTTAATTTGGCCCTATTACTGAGTTAGGAGAACTTTCCACTCTGGTTGGTGGGAACACCAACTCTGTAGCTGTGTAGAATTTGGAGAAAAAGAATGATTTGAATGGAAGAACAGAAAGGAGAAGAAAATGGTGTTCTTTTTCTGTGTAATAAACCATCTCAAAATGTAATAATGTAAAATAACAATTCTAAAATGCTCTCAAATTCTGTGGTCTATACATTTACATTTGGAAAAAAGACAGTGGGTCTCTTCTGCCTCTGGATGTCTGGGCTCTGGACTGGGATGACTGAATGGCTGGGGTAACTATGACAGATGGAGGGATGAAACAGTTGGGGTTGATGGATCCATTTCCAAATGATTTTATCACTCATGTACCTGGACTGGGAAGACTGAGGAATAGACTCAGGTAAGATTGTCTACGGAAACACCTATGTGTGACCTCTCTAGCATGACAGAGAGGTAGTTGTACTCAGGATTGTTGGACTTCTAACATGTCAAAGAATGTGCAACCATGTTTTAATGCTATCACAAGTTTTATCTTGGACCAGAGCTAGAGATTGGTAGTTAACAGCATAAGATGATCCTGAATGAACAGGTATATTGAGGTAAAAGAGGAAACTGTTGAATTCAACAGTGAAGCCATCATCATAGGAATTATCCCAAAGACCAAATGGGGGATTTGGAGGTAAGAAAGCCAAAAACAAGTAGTGTAGACAGCAGGAATGCTGCACATATTTCCTAACGTAGATGAACTCATCAGAAAAGAAATCTGTAACAGACACATCTTAGGAACTTCTGAAAAGAGTTGTTTACACACCTAACTTCTACTTCTTTACTGCTTGGAAATATGGCTTCTCCCCATATTGTTACTAAGACGTTTCTGGAAAGTACCTCTCATTTGCTTGGACCATCTGAAGCACTTAATGTATGGGTCCTTACTTTCTCCTTTGACTATTCTATCTTTTGCACTCTCTTAAATTCCTCCTGATTTTTTGTCTGTTTCTTCTTTGATGACAACTTTCTCTTTCATCACTGAAAAGTCAATGTTTTTCAAGGATATTAATTGGTTGCTCTTCTCTTTTGACCATCACTTACTTGTCTACTTTCATGGCTTCAGTTTTCACCTTTTGGTTGATAACTATCAACACTGTGTCTTCACCAGGCTTTTCTCCTGCACTTTAGACTTCAATGCTGCATTGCTTCGTGGACATTAGAATGTCACATGTGCATCTCAAATTCAGAATATCCAGGCCCTGGCTGGTTGGCTCAGCGGTAGAGCGTCGGCCTGGCGTGCGGGGGACCCGGGTCTGATTCCCGGCCAGGGCACACAGGAGAGGCGCCCATTTGCTTCTCCACCCCCCCCTCCTTCCTCTCTGTCTCTCTCTTCCCCTCCCGCAGCCAAGGCTCCATTGGAGCAAAGATGGCCCGGGCGCTGGGGATGGCTCCTTGGCCTCTGCCCCAGGTGCTAGAATGGCTCTGGATGCGGCATAGCGACGCCCCGGAGGGGCAGAGCATCATCCCCTGGTGGGCAGAGCATCACCCCTGGTGGGCTGGGTGGATCCCGGTCGGGCGCATGCGGGAGTCTGTCTGACTGTCTCTCCGTTTCCAGCTTCAGAAAAATAAAAAAAAAAAATTTTTTTTTCAGAATATCCAGTGTTGAATTTGTTATCTCTCCTTTTCACTTGGATCCTCTTTTTGGTTCTCTGTCTCAGTTAAGAGCCCCCCAAAACATTAAATTAGGAGATCCAGAAACCTCCACATTGTCCTGATTTTCTTCCTCTACCCACATCCAATCAATCAATCAATCATCAATCACTCAGTAGATTCTATAGAACTTACTTCTTAAATAATTTCTTCACTCACATCTTTCTCTTCATATTCACTGTTGACCATCACAGTTTGAACTTCCATCAAAAGTACATTATATTGTTCCAGATAACCTGTGTTCTGAGAATCACCAAAAAATATAGATCAAATATTTAAAAACCATTTATTTGAAAAAATACTATGACAATAAGGGATTGCAAGGCTAAGATATGGGAGACATTACTACAGACCTAAAAATATATAAAGAATTCATAAAGACATACTATAAACAACTGCATGCCAGTAAGTTAGAAAAATTAAGAGTAAATAAAAAATTCTTAGAAAGTCACAAAGTACCAAAACTGACACAAAAAGAAATAGACAATCTGAATATATCTGTAATAAGTGAAGAGACTGAATTAGTAATAGAAAATAAACTATCCACAAATAAAATACTTCCAACTCATTATATGAAGCCATAATTACCTTGATACTAAAACAAGGCAGAGATATCACATGAAAGGAAAATTACAGACCAGTATCTCTTATAAATGGATGCAAAAATCCTAAACAAAATGCTAGCAAACTGAATCCAACAACATATATGAAGGAATTATACACCATGATCAAGTGGGATCTATCTCAAGAATGCAAATTTATTTTAACCAGTGGTGGCACAGTGGATAGAGCACCAACCCCAAATGTTGAAGTCTCCAGTTTGAAACCTTGAGGTCGCCAGCTTGAGCATGGGGTCACTTGCTTGAGTACAGATCATCAACATGATCTCAGGATTGCTGGCTTGAGCCCAAAGGTCTCTGGCCTGAAGCCCAAGATTGCTGGCTTGAGCTCAAGGTCACTGGATTGAGCAAGGGGTCACTGGCTCAGCTTTAGCCTTCCAGTCAAGGTATGTATGAGAAACAATCAATGAACTAAAGTGAAGCAACTATGGTAGATGCTTCTTATCTCTCTTTTCCCCTATTTCTCCCTTTCTCTCTCTCATCTCTCTAAAAATAAATTAATAAAACATTTTTTAAAAGAATGCATATTTAATATCTGAAAAAAAGAATCAATATGATGTACAATATCAATAGGATGAAAGACAAAATACACATATAATTATTTCAATAGATGAGAAAACATTTGACAAAACTCAACAATATTTTATGGTTAAAAAAAAGCCACTAAAAAGTCTTGGCCTAGATGAGAACTTCCTCAATTTAGTAAAGGGCGTCTATAAAAATACCATAATTAATACCATACTTAATGGTGAAAGAGAGGATACTTTTCTTTTAATGATAGGCACAGGAAAAGAATGGCAACTCTTGCCACCTCTATTCAATATTATCCTAGAGGTTCTAGTCAAGGCAATTACATAATTAAAAGAAGAAAAATGTATCTATATTAGAAAGAAAGAAGTAAAACTGTCTATTCATAGATAATGTGATATTATATATAGAAAATCCTTAGAAAACCACTGAAAGACTATTAGAACTAATAAACAAATTCAGCATAGTTGTAAGATACAGATTAATATACAAAAATCAATAGTATTCTACAAACTTGCAAAAAATCACCTGAAAACAAAATTGAGAAAAATTCAATTGACAATAGAAATAAAAAGAGTAAAAAACTTAGCAATAAATTTAACAAGAAGTGCAAAATTAAACAGCACAGTATTGGTAGAAAACCAGACACACAGACTAATGAAACAGAATTGAGAGCCCAGAAATAAACTCATATGTTTATGAGCAAAATATTTTTGATAAAGGAGCCAAAAACATACAATGGAGAAAAGGAAGCCTCTACAATAAACGATGCTCAGAATATTGGAAAACCATATGCAAAAGAATAAAATTAGACTGCTATTTTTGGTACCATACACAAAAATTAACTCAAAGAGGTTCAAAACCTAAATACAAGGCCTGAAACAATAAATTACATAGAAAAAAACAAGGTATTAAACTTACAGAACTTGTTCTTAGGATTTTTTTGAATTTGATCCCAAAGGCAAGGAAAGTAAAGAATTCATACGACTCAATACCAAACAGAAAAACAAATAAACAATCCAATAAAAAATGGACATAGAACTTAACAGACACTTTTCTTAAGAAGACATACAAATGGCCAACTGATATGTGAAAAGATGCTCAACTTCACTAGCTTTTGGGAATATGTGAATCAAAACTGCAATGAGATACTGCCTCACACTTTATTTGAATGGCTGTTATAAACAAGTAATAACAAGTGTTAGGTTGTGGAGAAAAAGGAACCATCAGTCACTGCTGGTGGGAATGTAAACTAGTACAGCACTATAAAAAACAGTATGGAGGCTTCTCAAAAAATTAAAAATCAAGTTACTATATGACCCATTGACCACTTTTCTAGGTATCCATGCAAAATATTTGAAAACATTTATTTTCAAAGATATACACATCCCTATGTATTTTGCAGCATTATTCTTGGTGGCCAAGACGTGAAAATAACCAAAGTGTCTTTTGATAATTGAATAAAGAAAATGTGGTACATATATACAATGGAATGCTATTCAGCCATAAGAAAAGATGAAATACTGCCATTAGCAACAACATAGATGGATCTTGAGAATATCATGCTAAGTGAAATAAGTCAGACAGAAAAAGTCAAGAAACATACGATTCATTTATATGTGGGATAAAAAAGAGAAAGCAACAAATGAACAAACAAGAAAAAAAAACCCTCATAGACATAGACAATAGTATGGCGGCTACCAGAGGGAAGCAGGTGGGGAGATAGTAAAAGGCAGGTGGTATGGTGGTTGCACGATGCAGTATATAGAAAAGGTATTATAGAATCGTATACTTGAAGCTTATAAATAATTTCATTAACCAATGTCACCCCAATACATTTAATTAAAAAGAAATAAGTGAAAAATTTATATTCTAAAACTATAAAACATTATTGAAAGAAACTAAATAAAATCTAAATAAACAAAAAACATTCTATCTTCATGGATTGTAAGACAATACTGTTTAGGTGACAATAATCTCTAAACTGATCTATAAATTCAATGCAATTCTTATCAGAACTGCTGATGACTTCTTTGAAATAATTTAAAAACTGATTCTAAAATTTGTATGGAATTACAAGGGGCCAAGAATAGCCAAAACAATTTTGAAAAAGAGGAACAAAGTAGGAAGACTTCCAATTTCTGTCTTCAAAATTATCATACTATATAATAAGACAATGTGATAACAGTATATGCTTAGGCACATATAAAACAATGGAATAGAATTTTAAAAGTCAAGATATAAACTCATGTGTTCTTGATTAGACTATTTTTAGTAATGTTCTCAAGATGAAAAATGAAAAGTAATGGCATTAAACAACTGTATAGCCATATGCAGAAGAGTGAAGTTGTACCTTTACATCATACCATTCACAAAAAGTAACTCATAATCAATCAATGACCTAAATATAAGATCTAAAAGTAAGCATAGGGCTATACCTTCATTACTTTGGATTTTTTTTTAGTGACAGAGACAGAGACAGACATGAAGAGAAGGACAGATAGGGACAGACAGAAAGGGAGAGAGATGAGAAGCATCAATTCTTCCTTGCAGCATTTTAATTGTTCATTGACTGCTTTCTCACATTTGCCTTGACTGGGGGGCTCCAGCAGAGTGAGTGACCTCTTGTTCAAGCCAGAGACCTTGGGCTCAAGCCAGAGACCTTGTTCTTCAAGCCAGAGACCTTTGGGCTCAAACCAGTAACCACGGGTTTATCTCTATGATCCCGTGCTGAAGCCAGGGACCCAATGCTCAAGCTGGTGAGCCCACACTCAAGTCAGATGAGCTCACACTCAAGCTGGATGAGGCTGCACTGAAGCTGGAGACCTCAGGGTTTTGAACCTGGGTCCTCCGCATCTCAGTTCACTGTGCCACCACCTGGTCATGTATAGCCTTGGATTTGACAATAGATTCTCAGATATGACACCAAAAACATGAGTAAAATGGGAAAAAAATAGATATAGTGGACTTCATCAAAGTTTAAAACTGTGCTTCAAAGGACATCCAAAAAGTGAAAGGACAATCCATTAGTTAATATCATACTAAATGGTGGAAAACTGAAGGCTTTTTCTCTAAAACCAGGAATGAGACAAGGCTACCCAATCTCTCCACTCTTATTCAAGATAGTTCTGGAAGTTTTAGCCAGATCAATCAGGCAAGAGAAAGAAATAAAAGGCATCCAAATTGGAAAAGAAGAAGTAAAAGTACCACTTTTTGAAGATGACATGATCCTGTATATAGAAAACCAGAGACTCCACCAAAAAACTATTAGAAATAATAAACTGATACAGTAAAGTCACAGGATACAAAGTCAATATACAAAAGTCTACTGCTTATCTCTGTGCCAAAATGAACTAAAAAAAGCAATCCCTTTTACAATTGCAACAACAAAAAAATAAAGTACTATACCTAGGAATAAATTTAACAGAGGATCTGAAGGACATATATATTGAAAACTACAAAAACATTATTGAGAGAAATGAAAAAAGACACTATGAAATGGAAAAATATTCCATGTTTATGGATTGGAAGAATCAACATAGTTAAAATAGCCATATTACCCTAAGCAATATACAATTTTTAAAAATTTTTATTTAGACAATTAATTTTAGAGGGTGACATTGATCAATTAGACATAGATTCAGAGGAAGCATCTCCGAATCATTTTGAAATTTGATCATATTGTATACCCATCACTCAAAGTCAAATTGTCTTCCGTCACCTTCTATTTAGTTTTCTTTATACCCCTTACCCTCCTCCTACCCTCTCCCTCTCCTCCCTTCCCCTCTCCCTGGTAACCACCACACTTGTCCATGTCCATGAGTCTCAATTTTGTGTCCCACCTATGTATGAAATTATACAGTTCTTAGTTTTTTCTGATTTACTTAATTCACTCAGTATAATGTTGTTAAGTTCCATCCATGTTGTCGGAAATGATCCGATGTCATCATTTCTTAAGGCTGAGTAGTATTTCATAGTATATATGTACCACATCTTCTTTATCCAGTCATCTATTGAAGGGCTTTTTGGTTGTTTCCATGTCTTGGCCACTGTGAACAATGCTGCAGTGAACATGGGGCTGCATGTGTCTTTACGTACCTATGTTTTTTACTTTTGGAGGTATATACCCATCAGAGAAATTGCTGGGTCATATGTTAGTTCTATTCTTAATTTTTTGAGGAAACACCATACTTTCTTCCATAATGTACCACTTTACATTCCCACCAACAGTGAATGAGGATTTCTTTTTCTCCATAGCCTCTCCAACACTTGCTATTACCTGTCTTGTTGATAATAGCTAATCTAATAGGCATGAGGTGATATCTCATTGTAGTTCTGATTTGCATTTCTCTAATAGCTAGGGAAGATCAGCATCTTTTCATATACCTGTTGGCTATTTGTATTTCTTCTTGGGAGAAGTATCTGTTCATGTCCTCTTCCCATTTTTTTACTGGTTGTTTGCTTGTTTGTTGTTGAGTTTTGTTAGTTCTTTGTACAATATATTTTAAATATTAGGCTCTTATCTGTGCTGTTGTTTGAAAATATCATCTCCCATTTAGTTGACTGTCTGTTTTGATGTCAGTTTCTTTTGCTGTGCAAAAGCTTCTTAGTTTGATGTAGTCCCATTCATTTATTTTTGCCTTCACTTCGCTTGCCTTTGGAGTCAAATTCATAAAATGCTCTTTATGGCTGAGGTCCATGAGTTTAGTACCTATACTTTCTTCTATGTAATTTATTGTTTCAGGTCTTATATTTAGGTCTTTGATCCATTTTGAATTAATTCTGGTACAAGGGGACAAACTGTGGTCAAGTTTCATTCTTTTGCATGTGGCTCTCCAATTTTCCAGTACCATTTATTGAAGAGGCTTTCTTTTCTCCATTGTGTGTTTTTGACTCCTTTATCAAAGATGATTTGACCATATATATGTGGTTTTATTTCTGGGCTCTCTATTCTGTTCCATTGGTCTCAGTGTCTATTTTTCTGCCAATACCATGTTATTTTGATTATCATGGCTCTATAATATAATTTGAAGTCAGGTATTGTAATGTCCCCCGCTCAATTTTTCCCCCCTTAAGATTACTTTGGCTATTCGGGTTTTTTTTTATAGTTCCATATAAACCTGATGATTTTTTGTTCCATTTCTTTAAAAAATGACATTGAAATTGATGAAAATTGCATTAAATTTGTATATCGCTTTGGGCAATATGGTCATTTTGATTATATTTATTCTTCCTATCCAAGAACAAAGAATAATTTTCCACTTCTTTGTATCTTTTTCGATTTTCCTTAACTTGAAACACAAGATTTTGTGACTTACATTTAAGTCTTTTATCCATTTTCAGTTTGTTTTTGTGAATGGTATAAGTTGGTGGCCTAGTTTCTCCTCCTCCTCCTCCTCCTCCTCCTCCTCCTCCTCCTCCTCCTCCTCCTCCTCCTCTTTCTCCTCCTCCTCCTCCTCCTTCTTTCTTCTTCTCCTTCTTCTTCTTCTTCTTCTTCTTCTTCTTCTTCTTCTTCTTCTTCTTCTTCTTCTTCTTCTTCTTCTTCTTCTTCTTCTTCTCCTTCTCCTTCTCCTTCTCCTTCTCCTTCTTCTTCTTCTTCTTCTTCTCCTTCTTCTTCTTTCTTCTTCTTTTTTTTTTGCATGTACCTGTCCAGTTTTTCAAACATGGTTTATTAAAAAGACTCTCTTTACTCCATTGTATGCTCTTACCTCCTTTGTCAAATATCAATTGACCATAAAGGCATGGGTTTATTTCTGCATTCTCTGTTCTGTTCCATTGATCTGTATGCCTGTTCTTATGCCAGTACCAAGCTGTTTTGGTTACAATAGCCTTGTGCAGTATAAGTTAATATTAGGAAGTGTGATACCTCCCACTTTAGTCTTCATTTTCAAGATTGTTGAGGCTATTCATGTTCTTTTTTGGTTCCATATGAATTTTTGGAATATTTGTTCTATAACTTTGAAGTATGCCATTGGTATTTTAATAGGAATGGCATTGAATCTATAGATTGTTTTGGATAATATAGACATTTTCATGATGTTTATTCTTCCTATTCATGAACACAGTATATACCTCTACTTGTTTGTATCTTCCTTGATATTTTTTTTAATGTCTTATAATTTTCTGAGTACAAGTCTTTTGCTTCTTTGGTTATATATACTTCTAAGTACTTTATTATTATTATTTTTGTTGTAATAGTAAAGTAGATTGTTTTCTTAATTTCTCATTCTGACAGTTTATTTTTGGTGTATAAAATGTCACTGATTTCTGAATTTTAATTTTATATCCTGCCACCTTACCGAATTCATTTATCAGGTCTAGTAGTTTTTTTATTGAGACCTTAGGGTTTTCTATGTACAATATTATGTTCATTAAAAAATAATGATAGTTTTAATTCTTTTTAAATTTGGTTGCCTTTTATTTCTACTTGTCTGACTGCTGTGTTTAGGAATTCCAGTATTATGTTGAATAAGAGTGGTGACAGGAGCACTCCTGCTTTGTTCTTGATCTTAAGGGGATTGATTTTAATTTTTGCCCATTGGGGATGATGTTGGCTGTCAATTTGACATAGTTTGTCTATATTATGTTGAGGTATGTTCCCTGTGTTCCCATTTTGCTGAGAGTTTTAATCATAAATGGGTGCTGAATTTTATCAGATGCTTTTTCTATATCTATTAATATAATCATGTGATTTTTATAATTCATTTTATTTATGTAATGAATCACATTTATTAATTTGCAAATATTGTACCAGCCTTGCCTCCTTAGAATAGATCTCACTTGATCATGATGTATGATCTTTTTAATGGATCTAGTTTGCTAATATTTTGTTGAGAATTTTAGCATCTATGTTCATCAGGGATATTGATCTATAGTTTTCTTTCTTTGTAGTGTCTTTACCTGGTATTGGAATGAGGATAATGCTTGCTTCATAAAATGAGCTTGGAAATGTTTCCTCTTTTGGAAGTTTCTGAAATACATTGAGAAGGATAGCAATTAGTTCTTCTTTGAATGTTTGGTAAAATCTGCCTGTGAAGCCATCTGATCCAGGACTTTTGTTTGTTGGGAGTTTTTTGATAACTGTTTTAATTCCATTTGTTGTAATTGGTCTGTTTAGGTTTTCTGATTCTTCCAGATTGAGTTTTAGAAGATTGTATGTTTCTAGGAATTTATCCATTTCCCCTAGATTGTCCAGTTTTTTGTCATATACAGTCATTCCTTACCGTATTGCAGTTCACTTTTCACAGCCTCACTGTATCGCAAATTTTAAAATTGTATGTATCTAAATTTATACGGTGGATTTTTTGCTATATCATGGGATTTTGCAGTATATAAATATTTTTATATATTTATTAGTTTAATTATTTTTGTGGTAAAATAAGCATTTTCTATCTTAAATATTTGAAAATGATATAAAAATATTAATTAAAAACATATTAGTATTCACTGGTGAGTACCTATATAGAATTTTATATGTTGTTAAAATTATATAGGTTTAAGATATAGAAAGTGTTTAAGAGCATAAGAAGCATTTATAAGAGTGTGGGAAAGGTTAATAACAGTGTGGGAAAGGTTTATAAGAGTGTGGGAATGGTATATAAAGCCTTAAAATATATATAAATAATAAAATATATATAAGGTTGCTACTTCATTGCTTTTTGCCTATCATGGGGGGTTCTGGAACCTAAATCCTGTGATAGATGAGGGACTACTGTAGATCTTCATTGTATTTTCTTACAATTCTATGTATTTCTGTGGTGTCAGTTGTTACTTCTCTACTTTCACTTCTAATTTTATTTATTTGAGTTCTCTCTTTTTTTTTCTTTATGAGTCTGATTAAAGTTTGTCACTCCTGTTTATCTTTTCAAAGAACCAGTTCATTAATCTTTTGAAAATATTTTTTCACCTATGGCATTTATTTTTACTCCAATCTTTATTATTTCCTTCTTTCTACTTCTTCTGGGCTTTGTTTGTTGTTGTTTTTTAGATGCAGGGTTAGGTTGTTTATTTGAGCTTTCCCCTACTTTTTCAGGTATGCCTGCAATGCTATGAACTTCCCTCTCAGGACCGCTTTTGCTGTGTCCCATAAATTTTGAGATGTATATTTTCATTTGTTTCAAGAAAATTTTTGATTTCTTCTTTGATTTCATTGTTAACCCATTTGATATTTCATAACATGCTATTTAGCCCCCAAGTGTTTGAATATTTTTCAGTTTTTCTATTGTAGTTGATTTATAGTTTCATGCCACTGTGATCAGAGATGATGCTTGATATGACTTCAATCTTCTTACATTTGTTGAGACTCATTTTGTGTCCTAGCATGTGGTCTATCCTAGAGAATGTACCATGAGCACTTGAAAAAAATGTATATTCTGCTGCTTTGGGGTGAAAGGTTCTGAAGATATCAACAAAATCTAGTTGATCTACTGTGTCACTTAAGGTTGCTGTTTCTTTGTTAATTTTCTGGCTGGAGAATCTATCCATTGATGTTAGTGGGGTATAAAATAAAACTGTCTACTATTATACTATGGCTGTTAATCTTGACCTTTATGTCCATCAAGATCTGCTTTATATATTTAGGTGCTCCTATATTAGGTGCATAAATATTTACAATGGTTATATCCTCCTGTTGGATTGTTCCTTTTATCATTATGTAGTGACCTTCTTTATCCCTTACTATAGCTTTTGTTTTAAAAAACTATTTTGCTAGATATAAGTACAGGCATCACAGCTTTTTAAAAAATTTTTCATTAGCATGAAATACATTTTTCCAACTCTTCATTTTCAGTCTATGTGTATCTTTTGTTCTGCAGTGGGTTTCTTATAGATAGTGTATATATGGGTCCTGTTTTTTTATCCATGCAGCTTCCTTATGTCTTGTGATTAGAGCATTTAATCTATTTACATTTAGGATTATTATTGATATGTACTTATTTATTGCCATTTTATTCTTTAAGTCTACAATCCTCTTTCTTTTGATTTCTTTTTTCCTTTGCTCTTTTTATAGCAGGCCCCTTAACATTTCTTGCAGTACTGATTTGGTTCTAATGAGTTCCTTGAGTCTTTTTTTGTCTGGGAAGCTTTTTATTTCTCCTTCAATTTTAAATGATAGCCTTGTTAGATATAGTAGTCTTGGTTCTGGGTTCTTGTTTCGCATTACTTTTATATTTCTTTCTAGTTCTTTCTGGCTTCAAGTGTTTCTGTTGAGAAGTCTAATGTCTGTAGGTAATTAACTTCCTTTCTCTTGCAGCTTTTAGTATTCTTTCTTTTTCTCTTAACTTTGGCATTTTAATTATGATGTGTCTTGGTGTGGGCCTCCTTGGGTTCCTATTTAATGGAACTCTGTGCTTCTTGAACTTATGTGAATTTTTCCTTCATCAATTTGGGGAAATTTTTCACTATGGTATCTTCAAACAGGTTCTCTAACTTTATTCATTCTCTTCTCCTTCAGGGCTCCTATGATGCAGATCTTGTTTCTCTTTATGTTGTCACAGAAGTCTCGTAGAGTGTCCTTAGTCTTTTTGAACCTCTTTTCATTTTGCTGCTCTTCTTCTGTGCTTTTGTTTATCTTGTCCTCTAAATTGCTGATTTGATTCTCTACTTCACTCAGCCTGCTGTTGATTCCTTCTTGTGCAGTTTTAATTTCTGATATTGTATTTGTCATTTCTGACTGGTTCTTTTAAAAAAAATAATTTCAATGTCCTTTTTGATGCTTATTATTTCTTTATTTAGGTGCTCATTATTTCCATCTATTGTTGCTCTAAGATCCTTGAGCATCCTAAAAATTGTTATTTTAAACTCTGCAATTGGTACTTTGGTTACTTCCATTTCATTTAGTTCTTTTTCTGGGGATTTCTCTTATTGATTCATTTGGTTCATATTTCTTTGTCTTCCCATTTTGTCTCTGTATTATGTAGTGCTGTCTGACTTTGATATTTGTTTTGGTTTTTTTATGAGGATGGGCTTGGTAATAGTGACCTTCAGGCCAGCTCAGTTCCTTGCTTTAGGAATTCTTCTTGAGGGTAGTACTTACCCACCTATTGTATGTGAGTATTGAATGCAGTTGGTCATTTTATGAGTGTGGTTTTCCTTCAGGCTGGCTAGCTGTAAGGGTCAACTTTGATCATGTGTAATAGATACTCTGCAGTGTCTGTCTTGTTGGATGTATTTATTTTCCACAGTATCTGGTGCCTGCTGGACTCCACCTTTGTACTTGCTTCTTAGGTAGTTAGCTTTATCTAAGGTTGGTGCTGTTTGCCTTCAATCACTGGTTGTGTTGGTTCTAGGTTTTCTTGGGTTGGCATCAGACATTGTTTTTAACCTGCCATGGGCTACCTGTTGGGAGATACTTCTCTGTTCACTGTTTGCTTGCATTTCCTGTACCTGGGTAGTGTGGGAAGGGCCAATATGTATATAAGGATCAGCTTCCTCCTGCTTAGAGATGACAGCAGCTCTATAAAAGCTCCAAGCTCTGTAAGATGTGCCTCCACTTTTCAACTACTCCACTTCCTCCTGCAGCTGCCTGGTCTTCCCACAGAGTCTTCTTTAGAAAGAGTGTACCATAGGCTTAGACTGACCTCACCCAACCAACCCCTCTACAGGTTGCAAGCTTGTTAGGTAAGGGCACCTGAGGTTGGTAATACAACATTAGTGGGACCCCTTACTTTAGGGATCTGTTGGTCAGGAGCTCAATATAGGGAAAACAGCCTTTACTCCAGAGCCTAATCCCTCAGCCACTGCTGGATACTCAAATTTTATTTCTCCCCAATAAGGTGAGCAGCAAGTTCAGATCAAGTGGGGCTGACAGTGCCTTCTGAAGAAGTTCTTATAGCTGGTGAAACCCTGGTCACAGGGAGAAAGACTTCAAGAATTCTCTCCTAGGGTTGACTGTGCCTCTTCCAGAAAGTGGCTAAGTACCTTGACAAGACCCAACAATAAGCACACAGGGACCCACAAGTTAAATGTCCATGCTCCAAGCCTCTTTCCCTTCTCTCTGTGGAACTAGCCCAGCGGGGCAGGATACCCAGCACCCAGGCCTGCTGACTGTGAATCTCCACCCTATCCAATGCACATGAACCAATCTGCAGTGCTGATCACAGAGAGCAGAACTTCCTCAGCTGGGCCAGGTTTGAGGAGACCTTCCTTAGGATACCCCACTAGCAAGGGTTGTTAGGTCCTGAACCAATGCTCTCCACAGCTGGCCACTGGATGTGCCAGCCCTGTGCCTCCCTGGAGGGAACCTAGTTCCAAGCGCAGGAGACACTGTCCATGACTGGCCCTCAGCAACGTTCTTGGAGCTATTGTACAAGCAATCCAGAGTTTGTGGCTGCCTCTGCTGGGCTCAGGTGCACATGGAAATACCAAGCTGCATACCTACGCTGGCTTTTACCCATACTTGGCCTGGGGGAAGGTCTGCTTAAAAGGCCAAGGTTCCCTGAGTCCCTCCTCCCGTAGCCTCATCAGATGGCTGTTTGTTGGGCTTGGCCACTGAAAAAACCTCTGGTAGGGTCTAGAGACTGTGGCAATTCAGGGATTAGAAAGAGTGGTGTGTGTGGCTGGGACCCAGGTGTCAGTCTGTCCAGACTTTTTCACAGTCTTCTGTAGGTTGTGGCCACAGGTATCTGGTGGGTGTGGCCTCTGAGACCTAGAAGTATGGTCTTCCCACAGTCCAGACAGTGTCTACTGAGTCTCCTGTGGGGTGGAAACACCAGTCATAGATTCGGGAGCATGTAGGGGAAATCTCTGGCCTCAATACGAGAAAACTGAGTCACTGACACACCACGTGCTTCCTGGCTGACTTCTCAGAATGGCCTGGTATTTATGGTGTGGGCAAGAGGGATTCCTAAGCATGGGAATCTCTCCCCCAGGCTGATGCAGCTCAGAGGGAACTGCTCTACCCGGAAAAGATGGTGACTGCGGTACTGGAAAATATATCAGCACAAGATTTCCAGTGGCTATCTCTCACAGTGTCTCTCCCTGGGCTTCCAACTTCACAGTATCCTCATGCAATTCTAGTCCTCTTAACCCTCCCCTTCTGGAGCCCTAGGTAAGTGGCTATGAATAAGATTTTCTGCATTGGCCCTTTAAAACAGAACCTGCATCTCTGTGAGCTTCTATCTTTTTCTTTCAGACAGAAACCTAAGCTCTTTTCACTGCCAACTGCTGTGTGGGTGCCTCTTCTAGGCTCTGGGGTTCTAGGCTGGGGTGCTGGCCTGGGGCTTAGGTCTCTTCCCTCTCGGGGTAAACCTCTCCACAGTGAGAGTCCCTTCGAACCCCCACTGCCACTTGCTCTTGGGAGTGGGGCAGCTCTTTCCACATTTCCACCCTTCCTACCAGTGTTGGTGTAGCTTCTTCTGTGATCCTTGGTCATAGATTCCTTTTAGTTCAGTCCTAAGTTGATTTTTCACGATGATTGTTCTTAAATTAAGTTGTAATCCTATTTGGTTCTAGGAAGTGGCATTTGGAATGTCCACCTACTCCACCACCATTTTGGATACTCCTCCAATGTCATTTTTTAAAGAAATTGAACAAAAAATTACAAAAAAAATAGCCAAAGCAATTCTGAGGGAAAAAAATAAATCTGGAGGTATCACACTACCTGATTTCAAATTATACTATAGAACCAAGATAATCAAAGCAGCATGGTATTGGCAGAAAAACAGACATACAGATCAATGGAACATAATGAGATCCCTGAAATTAAACCACATATATATGGACAATTTATCTTTGATAAAGGAGCCAAAAACACATAATGGAAAAAAGAAAGCCTCTTCAATAAATAGTGCTGGGGAAACTGGAAAGCTACATGCAAAAGAATACAACTTGACTACAGTTTGTCCCCCTTCACAAAAGTTAATTCAAAATGAATCAAAGACTTAAATATAAGACCTGAAACTACAAATTACATAGAAGAAAACATAGGTACTAACCTCATAGCCCATGGCCATAAAGAACAATTTATGAATTTGACATGAATGGGCAAGGAAGTAAAGGCAAAAATAAATAAATAGGTCTGTATCAAACTATAAAGCTTCTGCACAGCAAAAGAAATTGACAACAAAACTAATATGCAAAAAAACCCCACAAACTAATATGCAGCCAAGTAAATGAGAGATGATATTTGCCAACAACAGCTTCAATAAGGGGTTAATATCCAAAATAATAAAGGACTCGCAAAGCTCAGCAACAAATAAGCAAACAATCCAATTAAAAAATAGGGAGAGGACCTGAACAGACATTTCTCCCAAGAGGACATACAAATGGCCAATACATATATGAAAAGATGCTCATATTCACTAGCTATTGGAGAAATGCAAATCAAAACTACAATGAGATACCACCTCACACCTGTTAGATCTGATATTATCAACAAGACAGGTAATAAGAAGTGTCAGAGAGGATGTGAAGAAGAGAAACCCTCATTCACTGCTGGTGGACAACCATTATGAAAAAAAGTATGGTGGTTCCTGAAAATATTAAGAATATAACTACTATATGATCCAGAAATCCCTGTACTGGTTATCTATCCCTAAAACTCAAAAACATTGGTATGTAAAGACACATGCACTGCCATGTTTATCACAGCATTATTCACAGTGGTAAAGACATGGAAACAACTGAAGTGTTCCTAGATAGAAGATTGGATAAAGAAGATGTGATATATATATATATATATATGTATGTTTATATATGATATATATACATACACAATGAAATACTACTCAACCATAGGACATGATGACATAATGACATTTACAGCGACATGGATGGACCTTGAGAACATTATACTGAGTGAAATAAATAAATCAGAGAAAGCTAAGAACTGTCTGATTTCACACATAAGTGGGATATAAAACAGACTTACAAACATAGATAAAAGTGAAGTGGTTATCAGGGCAAGGGATGATGAAAGAGGGGGAAAGGGACTTGAGTGAATGAGGACAGGGAAGCTGAGGGGGAAGGGTTTAAAGAAGGACAAATATAAGATGATGGAAAATGATTTGACTTTGGGTGATGGGTATACAACATAATCAACAGTTGAAATGCTGTAATAATGTTCACCTGAAACCTAAGTACTCTTATTCATCAATGTCACTCTGTTAAAGTTAATTTTCTAAATAAAATGTAAAGATTTGAAAAAAAAAAGTAAAAAGATATCCCACATAATGGGAGATAATATTTGAATATCATGTATCTGATAAGAACTTGTATATAGAATATATATAACTTATGACTAAAAATGACAAATAACCCATTTCAAATATAGACAAAAGATTTGAATAATCATTTTTACAAAGAAGATATATAAATACCCAATAAACATATGAAAATATGATTGGTATCATTAGTTATAATGGAAATGCAAATCAAAACTATGAGATACCACTTCTTGCCCACTGGGATAACTATAATAAAAAAGTCAAAAAATAATAATAAAAAAGTCAGACAATAACATGTGGAGAAGTTAAAACCCTCATACACTGATGGTTAAAATTTAAAATTGTGCCATTTTAGAAAATATTCTAGCAGTTCTTTTTTGTTGTTGTTGTTTGTATTTTTCTGAAGCTGGAAAAGGGGAGGCAGTCAGACAGACTCCTGCATGAGCCCAACCAGGATCCACCCGGCATGCCCACCAGGGGGCGATGCTCTGCCCATGGGGGCGTAGCTCTGTCGCGACCAGAGTCACTCTAGCGCCTGGGGCAGAGGCCAAGGAGCCATCCCCAGCGCCCGGGCCATCTTTTGCTCAAATGGAGCCTCAGCTGTGGGAGGGGAAGAGAGAGACAGAGAGGAAGGAGAGGGGGAGGGGTGGAGAAGGAGATGGGCACCTCTCCTCTGTGCCCTGGCCGGGAATCAAACCCGGGACTTCCGCACGCCAGGCCGATGCTCTACCACTGAGCCAACCGGCCAGGGCCTCTAGCAGTTTTTGAAATGGTTAAATGAAGAGTTACCACATGACTCAGCCATACCATTCTTAGGTTCCTGCTCAAGAAATGAAAATAAATGTTTACACAAAAACTCCTGCACAAATATTTATAAAAGTACTATTCATTGCCCCGACTGTTTGGCTCAGCAGTAGAGTGTCGGCCTGGCATGTGGATGTCCCAGGTTTGATTTCTGGCCAGGGCACACAGGAGATGCATCCATCTGCTTCTCTACTCTTTCCCTTCTCCTTTCTCTGTCTTCCACCCCTGCAGCCAAGGCTCCATTGGAGCAAAGTTGGCTTGGGTGCTGAGAATGTCTCCATGGCCTCTGCCTCAGGTGCTAGAATGGTTCCAGTTGCAATGGAGCAATACTCCAGATGGGCAGAGCATTACCCACTGGTGGGCTTGCCAGGTGGATCCCGTTTGGGCACATGTGGGAGTCTGTCTCTCTGCCTCCTTGCTTTTCACTTCAGAAAATACAAAAAAAGAAAAGTACTATTCATTATAGCCAAAAAGTAGAAACAACCCAACTATTTATCAACCGATGAATTAAATAATTAAAATGTGGTCAATCTGTACAATGGAATATTAATATGCCTTAAAAGGTTGCAACAATGACCCTTGAAATGTCCAAATAGGAAATATATACAAAGAGTAGATTAGTGGTTGCTTAGGGCTATGGGGGGAGGGTAGAAGTGATAAAAGAGGTGATAGTTGAAAGTACAGAGTTTCTAAAATTGACAACAGTACAGGTTGCACATATCTGAATATTCTAAAAACCATTTAATTTTATACTTTGAATAGGTGAATTATATAGTATGTAAATTATATCTCAATTGAATTACTATTAAAACAAAACAAAAGTGAATTGGGAATAGGCTATTCCTCATAGGATTGATGCTTTGTTTTGAACATCTCCATGGCTAGATTTAGATGTTCTTGAATTATAAATATTTCTAGCCTAGCAACTGTCCTAGCAAATGTCCTCCAAAAGCAAATGTAAATCATTTCTGAAGAAAGATAATATCATCCATTATCTCTATGATTTTTATTGTCTCTATGGTTTTTCATACGCAAGATCATATCTGACAATTAAAAATCACCAGAGCTTGACCTGGTGGTGGTCCAGGGGATAGAGTGTCAGACTGGGATGTGGAGGACCTAGGTTTGAGACCACGAGGTCGCCAGCTTGACTGGGGCTCATCTGGTTTGAGCAAGGCTCATCAGCTTGAGCCCAAGGTTGCTGGCTTGAGCAAGAGATCACTCGGTCTGCTGTAGCAACCCCCCTCCCCGTCAAGGCACATATGAGAAAGCAATCAATGAACAATTAAGGAGGCGCAATGAAGAATTGATGTTTCTCATCTCTCTCCCTTCCTGTCTGTCTGTCCCTATCTGTCCCTCTCTCTGACTCTTTCTGTCTCTGTCACCACAAAAAAAAAGTCACCAGACATATGAGAATACATATGAAATCCCAAGGAAAAAAAACCCAGAAATAGATCTCATTATCCTTCAAATTTCAGCTGAAATATTGCTTTCTCAGGAGAGTTTTTTTTTTAATCTCTTGGATTTATTAAATTCCTAAGTAAATTTAGTCCCATTTCATTCTATGCTGCTGCCTTATTATTTTTTGATTAATTTTAATGGGGTGACATTGATAAATCAGGGTACATATGTTCCGAGAAAACATCTCTAGGTTATTTTGACATTTGATTATGCTGCATTCCCATCACCCAAAGTCCAATTGTCTTCCGTCACCTTCTAACTGGTTTTCTTTGTGCCCCTCCCCTCCCCCAACTCCCTCCTTCCCCTCCCCCCACCCTGTAACCCCCACTCTCTTGTCCATGTCTCTGAGTCTCATTTTTATGTCCCACCTATGTATGGAATCCCATTTCATTCTATGCTGCCGCCTTATTACTTGTCCAATATCTGTAAGCAAATTATTGAACTGTTTACAGTATGTGAGTTTTGCACAAATTAAAATTTAACTTGTGCCTGACTGGTGGTGGCACAACAAATAAGAGTGTTGACCCAGAAAACTGAGATCCCCAGTTTGAAACCTGAAGGTCGCCTGCTTGAGCACTAGCTAGTCAGTTTGAGTGCAGGTTTGTTTTCCTGAGCATGGGGTCACTGGCTTGAGCGCTGGATCATCACAGGATCCCAAAATCCCTGGCTTGAACCCAGAGGTCACTGGCTTGAACTCTCAAGGTCACTGGCTTGAGCAAAGTGTCACTGGCTTGGCTTGAAGCCTTCCTCCCACCCCCAGCAAGACACGTATGACAAGTACTCAATAAACAACTAAAGTGAAGTAGCTATGAGTTGATGCTTCTTATTTCTCTCTTTTCTCTCTCCCTTCTTCTCTCTCTCTCTTCTCTCTAAAATCAATATAAAAAAATAAAGAAAGTAACTTGTTATAGAGCTTCTGTCATAGCTAGCTTATCCTAAGAAAAACTAAAATATGTTATTTTATCACCTACATTTTAAAGTAAAATTTTGTTTTAGTGTAACTACAGAAAAATTTACAACTCTTAAGTATAAATCTTGATGGATTTTCACAAACTGAAAACATCCATGCAATTAGCACCCAGAACAAGAAACAGTACGTTCCCAGCACCCCAGAAATTTTCCTGTCTCTTTTCAGTCACCAGTCTTTCCCGAGAGGAACTATATATAATTTCTTGTCTTCTAACACTTGTCTTCTAACACTTCTAAGATTATTTTCGCTTGTTTTAGTTCAATGTATTTTCAAAGCACAAATAATGACTACCCTAATATCACTGCAGTTTCATTTATGGTAGCAAAGGATTGGAAACAACCAAAAAAAAAATATCCAGCAATTGGAAAGGGAACAAATTTATTATGGTCCCTCTTACCATAAAATTTTATGCAATTATTAAAAAGAAAGATCCAGATATGAAAACACTGACATGGAAAGATATATAAGATACATTAGAAAAGTAGAAAATCAAGTTTTATATCTATCTGTCTGTCTATCTGTATCTCATTTATGTAAAACGAGAAAAAGGCTGTTTTATATGCTATTTGTGTGTTTGTAAATGCAGAGTAAATAGTCTGGAAATATACATGCCACTGTTCACAGTGGGCAGAAGGACTAAGATAGGAAGGAAAGCAACTTGCAGTTTAAAAAACAAATAGCTATTTCTTACAAGAAGCATACTTATTTTTTTTGCAACTTTAACTGAAATTCAAACATATAGGAAAAATGATAGTACCTGAAACTTGCCTCTGGGATTAAGGTGACTGAATTGAAAATTGTATTTAGTTATTAATGAATTTTTGCTACCTGTATATATTAAAATTATAAATGCACATTTTCTCTGATACAGAATTCCACTTCTTTGGAAGTGGATCCTTTGTTTATATTTGCCAGAAAGCATCAGTGAAGATGTTCATTGCTTGTAAGAGTGAGAAAGTAGAAATAAACTCTGTGTAGATTTGTAGAGGAAGGGCTAAATAAACCACAGTATAATCATTTTTTAAAATAAGGCAGTAGTTATGGAGAATAAAGTTATTATATATATTTTTTTAGCATGAAGAAGCATCCAAGATATATATATATTTTTTTAAGTGAGAGAATGGGAGATAGAGACAGACTCCTACATGCACCCTGACCAGGATCCACCCGGCAACCCTTGTTTGAGGCTGACACTCAGACAAGCTGAGCCATTGGCTATGAGAAGGAAAGAGAGAGAGAAGGGAGTGAGGAGGGGAGGAGAAACAGATGGTCACTTCTCATGTGTGTCCTGACTGGATATTGAACATGAGACATCTACACTCTGGGCTGACTCTCAATCCATTGAACCAACGGACTAGGGCCCGCGATATATTCTGTGTGTGTGTGTGTGTGTGTGTGTGTGTGTGTGTGTGTGACAGTGACAGAGAGAGACAGAGAGAGGAACAGACAGAGAAGAATGGAGAGAAATGAGAAGCATCAATTCTTCGTTGTGGCACCTTAGTTGTTTATTGATTGCTTTCCCATATGTGCTTGACCGGGGTGCTATAGCAGAGCAAGTGACTCCTTGCTCAAGCCAGAGACCTTGGGCTCAAACTAGCGAATTTGGGCTTCGAGCCATCAACCTTTGGGGTTAAGCCAGCGACCATGAGGTCATATCTATGATCCCATGCTCAAGCCAAGGACCCCGCGCTTTAGCTGGTGAGCTCGCGCTCAAGCCGGATGAGCCTGTGCTCAAGCTGGCAACCTTGGGGTTTCAAACCTGAGCCCTCCACGTCCCAATCTGATGCTCTATCCACTGCACAACTGCCTGGTTAGGCCCAAGATATATTCTTGAATGAAAAAAAGCAAGGTACAGAATTAAATACAAAGCACAATATTTACATAAATAACCCCTCCTCGGTGGATATGCATATATATGTACATAAGGCATATGAAAATGTCTAGAAGGATGCATACTGACCTGATGTCAATTTTTGTCACCCTTGGATGTGTTGAGTTTTTAATATTAGGTTTTGGTTTGAGGATTTAATGCAACCAGTTGGTGAGATTGAAATACATCCAACTTTTCTTGAGCATTAACTGTGTGCCAGGGGCTCTCACATCTTTCACTCATGTAATCCTCAGAGGAGACACCACAGGCTAAGAGACGGTAAATGACCTAGGATCACTTAGAGAATGAATGACAGAACTGGGATTCATATCCAGGCAGGTTTGGTTTCCAAGCCTGTCCTCCGTCCATTCCCCAATGTTGGAGGGAAGTGTGGAGCTCCAGGGAGCGGGAGGGACTTGGTAGATCTCTCCAAGGGCACCTACCTTCCTGCTTGATTTGCAAAATACCTCACTCTCCTCGGGAATCCCAATTTCTCTGTGTGGTGAGCTGCATCTCCAGGACAGGGCACAGATACTGCTTAGATTATCTTTGTGACACCAAGCATGTGATTGTCTAGTTCCTTCCATGATAATGAGCTCACTCCCTTTTGTCACTCCATATCACCATGTAGAGTTTATGGGGGGAGTTCTTTCTGGTATGGGACTGGGATCTGCTACACTGTGACTTTTCCTCAGGTCCAATCTTTGTCATCTGTGTGCCTGAATGCCACCTGCTTTCTCCATATTGGGACAGCCCGGCAGAGACTTAGAGGGTCAGTGACTGGATCCCTTCACATTGCCATTCTCTGGGTTGAACCACATCAGTTCCTTACAGGATGGAATCTCCAGCCTCTTCCCCATCCCAGCTGTCCACTGTAGACCCCTCCCCTAGGTTGGCTCTGTCCCTTTCTAAGGTGGTACTTCCTATCTGTGAGGGCTTATAACCCTCACAGCTTATAACCTTGAGAAGCAGCATATAACCAAAATTGACTGTTTTCTGGAGTTTCAAGAATGTGAAAGAGAGCAGCCTTGGAGACCCTCAGAGACGATACCAGCAATGTTAGGTCTTGCAGGTCATGTGTTACAAGGGTGACTTCAGGAAAGATCTGTTCTTAACATCCACAGCCTGGGCCACTCTAGACTGCTAATGTGGAACCCGAGCCTGTGGCCAAGGTGACCAAGCCAGGAGCCTCTGCTCCAGGGAACATCTCACAGTGGTTTCCGTAAGTTGGTGGCTATTGCATAACTTTCACCAACTGCCATGCCGGATATATTTTGCAATCCAGATTGCTGTGCCACATGTGTCCGCTGGCACAGCCAGTCCTCCCACAGAGGCCGGATGAAGTCTGAGAGTGAAACACAACTGGCAGTACCTCCCAGGAACCTGTCAGCCACAACACATGCTTCATTCTCTCAAGGTCACGCCTATGGGCCCCTGCTGGGCAGAGCATGAGGTTCTCAGGGTCTCAGTGTCATCTGGTCAGGAAAAGGAGCTGTTAAGGCCACAGAGCAGCCAGAAGGAGGTGTGGACTTCTGAGAAGCCACCATCATATGCCAAGAGCTCTTCTTGGTGTTCAAGTGAAGATATGCCCCCAAAATTCCATTGGAGGGAGACCCCTACCTATCATCCCATGAGCAGAACCCCACAAGACCATGTGCCAGGAGAGGACCCACAGGTGCATGCAGTGAATCTCAGCACCATTCATAGCAGGTATGGCAGAGTGAGTTTCAGAGTGAGTTCTGAGGGATGGGGTGGATACTTTGGCCAGTCTAAGAAGCAGGGTTGGTCCACTGGCTGACAAAAGAAGAGAGAGGATATCCCACTAGCCTGTGCACTTCTTGCCAAGGACAGCTGTGAGGTGCTGTCCAAGAGGCTTGAGGATTGACTATCTGCCCACAGATTTGGGATTTAAATGGCTTTGTGGTACTCCCAAAGCAAAAGCCAGGAATTGCTGGGAAAATGGACCCAAGCATAGAGAAAGACTAGGGACAATTTCACTTTTTAAAAAGATTTTTGGCATGGTCAGGAGGTGCAGTGGACACTGTAATGTGTCTCACAGATCCTCAATTCATCTCTCAGCTGTTCGAGGTGCTGGCTGCTGATGGCTCCCTGCTGAGTCCCTCTCCGGAAATTACTTTTAGCTAAAGAGAGAGGCCTCTCCCAAGGCCAGTCCCCCTTTTTTTGGAGACAGCCTGCATCCAATGACTGGTGAGTGTATGAGTCTAAAGACCCAGCCCCATTGCTCTAACTCAGGACAACTCTGAGAGCCATCTTAGCCCCAGAGCTCCCCAAGAGGTTGGCTAAATCTTTGTGGTGACTGTATCACCGCCCAACTTCTCTTTCAGCTGAACCCTGCTTCTCTTGTTCCTTCACAAGGTGTTGATTTGGAAGGCTTTCCAATAAACCTCTTGACATTTGTTCCCTGGTAACCCATTCTAGGAGAGTGTGCCAAGCCACAGGAGAGTCCTCTTGTACTCAAGGGTATAGATCAAACTAATACAAATATTTTCTATTTAAACTAGTGATTCTTCTGCTTGTTGGTGTTGGTCTATGCCAGCCAAGGCTATTCTCCTGACCACCCTTGTTGGGGCAGTCACTGGACTGCCTTAAACCAAAAAAGGCACTCGCTGGTTGGAAAGAGAAACCAGTTGGCCATTAATGAGAAGATTTAAAGACATAAGTGCCTAACTGAGACTGTCTAGTGAGGATTTCTTAGGAGATAAATATTGAACAGTAGAGTTTTGGGTGGGTATAAACACTTGTGAATTATGTTATTTTGGAAGATCTCTAGAACATTTTTGGAACAGAAGCCATCTGATTGCCATATATATGTGTATATATATATATACTGATATATATATATATATAGACTGTATATATATACATATATATACAGTCTGAATGACTAGCTCAAAATTCAAGACAACTTTATTTTTTTTGTTGTTCAGAATGGTGTTGTGTTATAGGACAAAAAGATCTCAGGGACAAAAAAAAAAGTTTTTAATTGCATTAATATAACAAAATCAGGAATTATGTGCTGGTACCACTCAGATTACAAAGTGGCCCTAAGCAAGCCATTCTCCCACACCTCACAAAGAAAGAACATCAAGAGCTAAAAATACTTAGAAAAATCAAATGGCCTGACCTGTGGTGGCGCAGTGGATAAAGCGTCGACCTGGAAATGCTGAGGTCGCCTGTTCGAAACCCTGGGCTTGCCTGGTCAAGGCACATATGGGAGTTGATGCTTCCAGCTCCTCCCCCTTCTCTCTCACTGTCTCTCTCTCCTCTCTCTCTCTCTTTCTCCTCTCTAAAAATGAATAAATAAATTAAAAAAAAAATTAAAAAAAAAAAAAAGAAAAATCAAATGGCACTTGTAACATACTCTTATATGAAGCTCAAGCTTATAAATTATTAATTAATCCATGGTTTTCAAAAGTGAGAGAATTAAATATAAGGCTAAAATTGGGAAAAATCTCATTTCCTATTCTTTGTAGAATATAGCTTTTCTTAAAGTGTAACCAGGACAATCCCTTCACACTATTTTCTTAAACATGACATTATTTCAACTGTTGTCAATGCATAAAAATCCACCAATAAATACCGTCCTCTCTTGTGCTGCCAACTGTGCTCACAGATCCTGTTAGGACGCGCTCCTTTACCCAGGTTTTCCAAGTTCCTCACCATCACTGGACTGTCCCTCAGGGCTTCTATTTTATGTTTCAGACACAGCAGTCTCTGGCCGCTGCATGACTTTTAGGGTCAAAGCCAGTTCCTAATAAGGCATGCCCAAATGCAGGGTGTGTGACCCTGAACCGAGCCAGCTCCCAGGACGGTGGGGAGACAGGGACCACGTAAACCTGAAAAGGTGCTCGGCTGGAAGGCTCCTGGGAAGCAAAAGCACCATCTGATTGCCTTTTAATTGCGACAGCAAAAGTGACCATTTACTGCTATATTCAGGCAGAGCAAAACTAGGATTAGCCACTGGCAATTTTACTAACCCATCCAGCAGGAATAATTTCAAACACATTTGACTGATTTATTATATTATATTTATTAATATTATTCATTATAACAGTGGAGAATCCCAGAACTTCTTTTTTATTATTTTAATTTTTTACATATTTTAAAATGGTTTTTTAAAATTTTTATTTGGACAATTAATTTTAACAGGGTGACATTGATTAATTAGAGTACATAGATTCAGGGAAAACATCTCCAGATTAATTTGACAATTGATTATGTTGTATACCCATCATCCAAAGTCAAATTGCCCTCTGTCACCTTCTATTTGATTTTCTTTGTGCCCCTACCCTCCCACCTCCCTCTCCTCCCTTCCCCTCCCCCTGGTAACCACCACACTCTTATCCATGTCCATGAGTCTCAATTTTGTGTTCTACCTATGTATGAAATTATACACTTCTTAGTTTTTTCTGATTTACTTATTTCACTCAGTATAATATTATCAAGATCCATTCATGTTGTCGGAAATGATCCGATGTCATCATTTCTTATGGCTGAGTAGTATTCCATAGTATATATGTACCACATCCTCTTTATCTAATCATCTATTGAAGGGCTTTTTGGTTGTTTCCATGTCTTGGCCACTGTGAACAATGCTGCAATGAACATAGGGCTGCATGTGTCTTTACGTACCAATATTTTTGAGTTTGGGGGGTATATACCCAGCAGAGGGATTGCTGGGTCATATGGAAGTTTTATTCTTAATATTTTGAGGAACCACCATACTTTTTTCCATAATGGTTGTACTATTTTACATTCCCACCAACAGTGCTCCCCTCAGAGCATCCAGAAGGAATTACCCTATTAACAACTTGACTTTAGTCCAGTAAAACTGATTTTGGACCTCTCACCTCCAAAACTGTAAGAGGATAAATTTATGTTGTTTTAAGCCACTAAGTTTGTTGTCATTTGTTTTACAGCAATAGAAAACTAATACAGATTTTGGTACTAGAAGTGGGATGTTACTATAAAAAATAATTTTAAAATGTGGAAATGGCTTTAGAATTGGGTAATAAATAGAGACTAGAAGAATTTGAGAAGCATGATAGAAAAAGCCTAGATTGCCTTGAGCAACCTGTCAGCGAATACACAGATATTCTAGGTGCTTCTGGTGAGGGCTCGGAAGAAACTGAGTACCATGTTGTTAGAGACTAGAAGAAAAGGGACCCTTTCTATATAATGTCAGAAAGCTTAGCTGAATTATATCCTATAATTATATGTAAAGCTGAACTTGGGATAAAACTGAATATATAGTAAAGATTCCAAGAACAATGTTGAAAATGTGGCCTGGTTTCTTTTTGCTACTTACAGTAAAATGTGAGAGAAAATAGGTGAATTGAAAGAATTGTCAAGCAAAAAGGAATCAGGACTTGATGACTGAGGAAATTTTAGCCTTATGCCAAATTTAAAATATGCTAAAACTAAGAGGTCACTGTCAAGAAATTGTGCTCTGGAGAGAAAGCCAGGAATGATTGAACAATCTTGTTCTAATGTGTAAGAAGCATCAAAAAAGTCCATATATTCATTTGCACAGAGGGTTGTTAGAAAAGATTAGGTGTGTGACTCATGGATCCCTCTCTACCGTTTTAGCAGGTATCGGGAACAGAGATGGAATCATCTAGGAATGATCTGTGGAGAAGCTTCTTGCCTAACATATTAAACTGTCACATACACAGGAGACCCACAACAATTTTTGGAATGGTATTAATCAACATAAACACTCCTAGCTTGGTTGAAAGGGACCGCTCAGTTTAAAACATGTTATCTGTTATGGACTGAATTGTGTCCCCCTTAAATTCATATGTTGAAGCCCTAACCTACAATGTGAATGTATTTGGAAATAAGGCCTTTAAGAAGGTAATTAAGGTTAAATGATATACCTAATTTGATAGAACTAATGTCTTTATATGAGGAGAGTTAGACATCAGATATTTATCTATATCTATCTATTTATCTAATCTATATCTATCTAATCTATCATCTATCTAATCTATCATCTATCTATCTATCTATCTATCTATCTATCTATCTATCTATCATCTATCTATCTATTCATCTATAATCTACACATGCACAAAGAAAAGGCCAGGTAAGAACACAGTGAAAATGTGGCCATCTGCATGCCAGGAAGAGAGACCTCACCAAAAATTAACTATGATGGCACCTTAATCCTAGACTTTTATCTTCCAGAATTTTGAGAAAATAAATATCTATTGCTTAAGCCACCCAGCCTGAGGTATCTTGTTATGGCAGTCCAAGCACATAAATAGAAAGAAAGGTCCAGTGGGTGAAGACATGGGCTTCAAAAACCGTGCCTTGAACCACAGAGGATTATTCTTAGGCTATAAAACTTAATGGAGTTTGCCCTGCTGAATTTCAAAATTATTTAGGACTAATGGCTCCTTTTTTCCTTCCATTTCGTCCCTGTTGAGCAGGATAACTGGTATCCTGTGCTCTTTCCACCATTGTATTTTGGGAGTAGGTAATTTATTTACTAGTATCACAGATCCATAGATGGAGAGGAATAATTTGGCCCAGAATAAATCAAACCCAGAGTCTCACCCATACCTTATTTAGGAAATTTAGATGGTGAGATTTAAAACTTATTTTCACCATTAATTAATTGATTTAGTTATTAATTTTTTTAGATATTTATTTATTCATTTTTTTAGAAAGGAGAGAGAAAGACAGAAAGGGGGAGGAGCAGGAGGCATCAACTCCCATATATGCCTTTACCAGGCAAGCCCAGGGTTTTGAACTGGTGACCTCAGCATTCCAGGTTGACATTTTATCCACTGCACCACCACAGGTCAGGCTAGTTATTAATTTTTTAAATTTATTATATTAACATGGATTCATGTGTTGCACTCAATATAACACCCTCACCCCCAACAACGTGCCCCCATTAAACCCTCTTTCCTCTCCACCCCCTAACCCCCTCCCCCCCTTCCACTGAATTTGCTGTCCTGTTATCTGTATCTATGTGTTAGATATATATAATTTCACTAATTCCTTCACCTTCTCTGATCCCATCCCCTCAGCTCCCATTCCTCTGACAGCTGTCCCTCTGCTCCCTGTGACCCTACCTCTGCCTCTATTCTATTCCTCAGTTCACTGTGTTTACTAGATTCCACATACAATGTGAGATCATATTATATTTGTCTTTCTCTGCCTGGCTTATTTCACTTAGCATAATAATCTCCAGGTCCATTCATGCCATCACATGGCATGGTAAGATTTTTTTTTTTTCAAAGCTGTGTATTCCACTGTGTATGTGTACCACAGACTTTTTATCCACGAATGGACACTTGGAATGTTTCCAGACCTTTGCTATTGTAAACAATGCTGCAATATACACGGGGGTGCTTATCTTCTTTTGAACCAATGTTTTGGGATTCTTAGGGTATATTCCTAAAAGTGGGATAGCTGGGTCTAAAGGCCATTCTTTGAGGAAACACCATACTGTTTTCCACAGTGGCTGCACAAGTCTACATTCTCGCCAGCAGTGCAGGAGGGTTCCTTTTCTCCACACCCTTGTTAGTACTTGTTGTTTCTTGATTTGTTAATGACAGTCATTCTGACAGGTGTGAGGTGATATCTCATTGTTGTTTTATTTTGCATTTCTCTGATGATTAGTGACATTAAATATTTTTTCATATGCCTATTGGCCATCAGTATATCCTCTTTGGAGAAGTGTCTATTCAGATCCTTTGCCCATTTTTTAAATTGGATTGTTTATCTTCCTGTTATTGAGTCTTATAAGTTATTTATAAATTTTGGTTAACCCTTTATCAGACATATTGGTGAATATGTTCTCTCATTGTGTGGGTTGTCTTTTTATTTTGTTAATGGTATTTTTTGCTGTATAAAAGAATTTTAGTTTGATATAATCTCATTTTTTTATTTTGTTTTTTATTTCATTTGCTCATAAAGATATATCAGCAAAAATATTGCTACGAGAGATATCAGAGAGTTTATTGCTTATGTTTTCTGCTAAGATTTCTATGATTTCACAACTTACATTTAAGTCTTTTATCCATTTTGAGTTTGTTTCTGTGAATGGTGTAAGTTGGTGGTCTAGTTTTATTTTATTTTTTGCATGTGCCAGTCCAATTTTCCCAACACCATTTATTAAAGAGACTGTCTTTACACTGTATGCTCTTACCTCCTTTGTCAAATATCAATTGACCATAAAGGTGTGGGTTTATTTCTGGGTTTTCTGTTCTGTTTCATTGATCTGTATGCCTGTTACTATGCCATTACCAAGCTGTTTTGATTACAATGGCCTTGTAGTGTAACTTGATATGAGGAAGTGTAATATCTCCAACTTTATTCTTCATTTTCAAGATTGCTGAGGCTATTTGTTTTGTTTGGTTTTTGTTCTATATAAATTTTTCAAATATTTATTCTAAATCTGTCAAGTGTGCCATTGCTATTTTAATAGGAATTGTACTAAATCTATAGATTACTTTGGGTGGTATAGACATTTTAATGATGTTTATTCTTTCTATCCATGAACACAGTTTATGCTTCCACTTTTTCATATCTTCCTTGATTTCTTTTTTAATGTCTTATAATTTTCCAAGTATAAGTCTTTTACCTCCTTGGTTAAATTTATTCCTAGGTACTTTATTTTTTTGTTGCAATACTGAAGAGCATAGTTTCCTTAATTTTTCTTTCTGACAATTTATTGTTGATGTATAAAAATGCCACTGATTTCTGGATATATTAATTTTATACCCTGCCTCCTTGCCAAGTTTATTTATCAGGTCTAGTAGTTTTTTGACTGAAACTTTGGAGATTTCTATGTATAGTAGTATCATGTTATCAGCAAATAATGACAGTTTTACTTCTTCTTTTCCAACTTGGATACCTTTTATTTCTTCTTCCTGTCTGATTGCTATGTCTAGAACTTCCAGAATTATATTGAATAAGAGTGGTGAAAGGGGGCACCCCTTATTCCTGATCTTAAAGGGATTGCTTTTAATTTAAACCCATTGAGTATGATGTTGGCTGTTAGTTTGTCATATATGGCCTTTATTATGTTGAGGTATGTTCCCTGTATTTCCACTTTCCTGAGAGTATTGATCATAAATGAGTGCTGGATTTTATCAAATGCTTTTTCTGCATCTATTGATATAATTGTGTGATTTTTATCCTTCTTTTTGTTTATGTGATGAATCACATTTATTGGTTTGTGAATATTGTACCAGCCTTGCCTCCCCAGAATAAATCCCACTTGAACATGATGTATGATCTTTTTTATGTATTGCTGGATTCAGCTTGCTAATATTTTGTTGATAATCTTAGCATTTATGTTCCTCAGAGATATTGGCCTATAGTTTTCTTTACCTGGTTTTAGAATGAGGATAATGCCTGCCTCATAAAAGGAGCTTGAAAGTCTTCCTTCCTCTTGAACTTTTTGAAATAGCTTGAGGATAGGTGTTAGTTCTTGTTTGAATGTTTGGTAAAATTTGCCTGTGAAGCCATCTGGTCCAAAACTTTTGTTTGCTGGGAGTTTTTTGATAACTGTTTTAATTTCATTTGTTGTAATTAGTCTGTTTAGGTGTTTTGATTCTTCCAGATTGAGTTTTAGAAGAATGTATATTCCTAAAAATTTATCTATTTCACCTAGGTTGTCCAATTTTTTGGCATATAGATTTTTTTTTTAACATTTTTTTATTTATTCATTTTTTCAGAAAGGAGAGGGAGAGACAGAGAGAGAGAAAGGAGAGACAGAGAGAGAAGGGGAGGAGGAGCTAGAAGCATCAACTCCCATATGTGCCTTGACCAGGCAAGTCCAGGGTTTCGAACCGGCGACCTCAGCATTTCCAGGTCGACGCTTTATCCACTGTGCCACCACAGGTCAGGTGGCATATAGATCTTTATAGTGTTCAATCCTTTGTATTTTTGTGGTGTCAGTTGTTACTTCTCCACTTTCATTTTTAATTTTATTTATTTGGGCCTTCTGTCTTTTTTTCTTGATGAGTCTTTTTAAAGGTTTGTCAATATTATTTACCTTTTCAAAGAACCAACTTTTGGTTTCATTGATCATATGTGTGTGTGTGTGTGTTTTAGCCTCTATGTCATTTATTTCTGCTCTGATCTTTATTGTTTCTTTTCTTCTACCTCCTTTAGACTTTGTTGTTCTTTTTCTACTATTTTTAAGTGCAGGGTTAAGTTGTTTATTTGAGCTTTTTCTTGCTTCCTAAGGTATGCCTGTAATGCTATGAACTTCCCTCTCAGGACTTCTTTCACTATGTTCCATAGATTTGGTGTAATTTTATGTTTGTTTTCATTAGTTTCAAGAAAAATTTTAATTTCTTTCTTGACCTCATTGGTAACTCACTCATTATTATTATTATTATTATTATTTTTGTATTTTTCTGAAGCTGGAAACGGGGAGAGACAGTCAGACAGACTCCCACATGCGCCCAACTGGGATCCACCCGGCACGCCCACCAGAGGGCGATGCTTTGCCCACCAGAGGGCGATGCTCTGCCCCTCCGGGGCATCACTCTGCCACAACCAGAGCCACTCTAGTGCCTGGGGCAGAGGCCAAGGAGCCATCCCCAGTGCCTGGGCCATCTTTGCTCCAATGGAACCTCGCTGCGGGAGGGGAAGAGAGAGACAGAGAGGAAGGAGGGGGGGTGGAGAAGCAAATGGGCGCTTCTCCTATGTGCCCTGGCCGGGAATCAAACCCGGGTCCCCCGCATGCCAGGCCGACGCTCTACCGCTGAGCCAACTGGCCAGGGCACTCATTCATTATTTAATAATATGCTATTTAGCCTCCAAGTGCTTGCATGTTTTTTAGTTTTACTATTGTAGTTGATTTTTAGTTTCATGCCACTGTGATCAGAAAAGATGCTTGATATGATTTCAAGCTTCTTAAATTTATTAAGACTTGTTTTGTGTCCTAACATGTGGTCTATTCTGGAGAATGTACCATGAGCACTTGAAAAGAATGTATATTCTGCTGCTTTGGGATGAAAGGTTCTGTTGATCTGTTCTAATGTTTTATTTAAGGCTGCTGTTTCTTTGCTAATTTTTTGTCTGGAGGATCTATCCATTGATGTTAGTGGGGTGTTAAAATCCTCTACTGTTATAGCATTGTTGCCAATCTTGCCCTTTATTTCCATCAAAATATGCTTTATATATTTAGGTGTTCCTAAACTAAGCACATAAATATTTACAATGGTTATATCCTCCTGTTGGATTGCTCCCATTATCATTATGTAGTGACCCTCTTTATCCCTTCCTATAGCTTTTGTTTTAAAGACTATTTTGCCATATATAAGTACAGGTATCCCAGCTTTTATATTTATTTCCATTTGCATGAAATACTTTTCCATCCCTTTACTTTTAGTTTATGTGTATCTTTTGCTCTGAAGTGGAACCAGTCCTGTTTTCTTATCCATGCAGCCATTATATGTCTTTTAATTGGAGCATTTAATCCATTTACATTTAAGGTTATTATTGACATATGCTTATTTATTGTCTTTTATCCTTTAATCCTGCAATCCTCTTTCTCTCTATTTCTTTTGTGTGTGTGTGTGTGCTCTCTTTATAGAAAGCCCTTTAACATTTCTTGCTGTACTGGTTTGGTTGTAATGAATTCCTTGAGTCTTTTTTTTTTTTGTCTGAGAAGCTTTTTATTTTCTCTTCAATTTAAATGATATATATATTTTTTAGGTTTTATTTTTTTTTAAATTTTATTTATTCATTTTAGAGAGGAGAGAGAAAGGGAGAGAGAGAGACAGCAAGGGAGAGAGAGAGGAGAGAGAGACAGAGAGAGAAGGTGGGGAGGAGCTGGAAGCATCAACTCCCATATGTGCCTTGACCAGGCAAGCCCAGGGTTTCAAACCAGCGACCTCAGCATTTCCAGGTCGACGCTTTATCCACTGTACCACCACAGGTCAGGCTTAAATGATATTTTTGCTGGATAAAATAGTCTTGATTGTAAGTTCTTGTTTTGCATCACTTTGAATATTTCTTGCCAGTCCCTTCAGTTCTGAAGTGTTTTTGTTAAGAAATCAGATGTCATCCTTATTGGTGCTCCTTTCTAGGTAATTAACTGCTTTTCTCTTGCAGATTTTATAGTCTTTCTTTGTCTCTTAACTTTGGCATTTTAATTATGATATGTCTTGGTGTAGGCTTCTTTGAGTTAATCTTTAATGGGACTCTCTGGGCTTCCTGGACTTGTGTGACTGTTTCCTTCATCAATTTAGGAAAATTTTCAGCTATGATTTTGTTAAACAGGTTCTTTATCTCTTGTTCAATTTCTTCTTTTTCAGGAATCCTTATGATGTGGATGTTGTTTCTTTTCCAGTTGTTGCAGAAGTCTCTTAGAATTTCCTCAGTCTTTTGGAGCCTCTTTTTGTTTTGCTGCTCTGCTTTCATGATTATATTTACCTTGTCCTGTAAATACTGATTTGACCCTCAGCTTCATCCAGCTTGCTATTGATTTCTTTTAGTACAATCTTCATTTCTGATATTGTATTTCTCATTTCTTTTCTTTCTTTTTTTTTTAATTTCTGAAGCTGGAAACGGGGAGAGACAGTCAGACAGACTCCCGCATGTGCCCAACTGGGATCCACCCAGCACACCCACCAGGGGCGAGGCTCTACCCACCAGGGGGCGATGCTCTGCCCCTCCGGGGTGTCGTTCCGCCACGACCAGAGCCACTCCAGCGCCTGGGGCAGAGGCCAAGGAGCCATCCCCAGCGCCCGGGCCATCCCCACTCCAATGGAGCCTTGGCTGCAGGAGGGGAAGAGAGAGACAGAGAGGAAGGAGGGGGAGGGAGGTGGAGAAGCAAATGGGCGCCCCTCCCATGTGCCCTGGCCGGGAACCGAACCCGGGTCCCCCGCACACCAGGCTGACGCTCTACCGCTGAGCCAACCGGCCAGGGCCTATTTCTCATTTCTGACTGGTTCTTTTTTTGTGATTTCAATGTCCTTTTTATTATAGCAAGAGATACAGAGAGAAGGACAGATAGAAACAGACAGACAGGAAGGAAAGAGATGAGAAGCATCAATTCTTTGTCATGGCACCTTAATTATTCATTGATTGCTTTCTCATATGTACCTTGACCAGAGTACTCCAGCAGAGTGAGTGACTCCTTTGCTCAAGCCAGTGACATTAAGCTCAAGCCAGCAATCCTGGGCTTCAAGCCAGCAATGTTTGGACTTAAGCCAGTGACCATATGGTCATGTCTATGATCCCACACTTAAGCCAGTCACCCTGCACTCAAACTGGTTAGCCTGTGCTCAAGCTATATGAGCTCATCCTCATGCCAGCCACTTCAAGATTTGAACTTGGGTCTGCTGCATCCCAGTTCAATGCTCTATGCACTGTACCACCAGATGCTCAGGGTCAATGTCCTTTTTGATGTTTTCTATCTCTTTGTTTAATTTCTCATTGTTATCATCGATTGTTTCTCTAAGATCCTTGAACATCCTAGAAATCATTATTTTAAACTCTGTGTCTGTTAGTTTTATTTCTTCCATTTCATTTAATTCTTTTCCAGGGGATTTCTTTTGTTGATTCATTCGGTTCATTTCTTTGTCTTCCCATTTTGACTGTTTATTAGGTAGTGCTGTCTGAGTTTGAAATTTCTTTTGGTGTCTTTATGAAGAAGAAGGGCTCAGTCATACTGACCTCCAGTTCACCTGAGTTCCTTGCTCTAGGAATGCTTCTTGAGGGTAGTATTTACCCTCCTTTTGTACATGAGGGTACAGCTGGTTCTTTCATGGGTGTGATTATCTTGTCAGGCTGGCTGCCTCTAAGGGTCGACCTTAATCATGTCTATTAGGCACTGTGCAATGTCTGTCCTGTTGAGTGTATTTATTCTGTGAAGTGTCTGGTGCCTTCTTGACTCTTCCTTTGAGCATGCTGCTTGTGTAGCTAGCTGAGTCTAGCATTGGTGTTGTCTGCCACCCACTACTGGTTGTGTTGGTTCTGGGTCTTCTTGTGTTGGCATCATCCATTGTTTGTAACCTACCATTGGCTACCTGTCTGGAATTACTGCTGTTTGCTGTTTGTGACCGCATTTTCTGTGCCTGCTTAGTGTGAGAGGGGCCAACTTGTGTATAAAAATCAGCTTCCTCCTGCTTAGAGATGACAGCAGCTCCATAGAAGCTCCAAGCTTCATAATATTTGTCTCCATGTTTCAGCTGCTCCACCTCTTCTTGCAGCTGTGTGGTCTTCCCACAGAGTCTTTTGTAGAAAGACTGGTGTGGGCTCAGGCTGGATTCCCCCTAACTAACCCTCTTGCAAGCTGGATAGGTTAAGATAGCTGAGGTTGGGAATACAACATTAGTGGACCTTCTATTTCAGCGGTCTCTTGGTCAGAAGCTCAGTGTGGGAAAAGTGGCCCCTATTCCAGAGCCTAATTTCTCAGACAGTGCTAGATACTCCAATTCTATTTCTCCCCAGCAAAATGAGCAGCAGGTTCAGATTGGGTGGGGCTAACTGTCCTCTCTGCAGACATTTTTTCAATTGGTGAGTTCCTGTTCTGAGGGAGGATGAGTGAGTGATTCCTCCACTAGGGCTGTCTGTGCCCTCTCAGAAAGTCGCTAAGCCCCTTGACCAGACTCAACAATAGGCTCGCAGGGACCCACACTTTAAGTGTTCTTGCTCCAAAGCTCTCTCCCTTCACCCTGTGTAACCTTGCCCAGAAGGGTAGGCCAGCTGGTTCTGAAGCTCTACCCCATCCAACATACATGAGCTGCTGGGCTGGTGTTGACCACAGAAAGTAGAAATTGCCTCAGCTGGGCCCTGTGTTTGATGAATATACCACCAGCAAGGGTCAGTAGGTCCTAAACTGATGCTCTCTGCAGCTGGCCACTGGATGTGCCAGCCCTGGGCCTCCCTGGTAGGAACTCAATGCAGACCAATGGGGTATGTTGCCTGTGACTGGCTCTTAGCAACCTTGTTGGAGCTACAAGCAATCCAGGGTTTGTGGCTGCCTTTGCTGGGCCCAGATGCACATGCAAATATCAAACCACACACCTAATCTGGCTTTTACCCACTTTGGTCCTGGGGGATAGTCCACAAAAGGCCAAGGTTTCCTGATCACATCCTCCTGTAGCTTCTATCTGCTGGCTGCTTGTTGAGCTCAGCCACTAAAAAAACCTCCAGTAGAGTCTACAGCCTGAAGCAATTCAGGGATTAGAAAGGGTGGTGTATGTGGCTGGGCCCCAGGTGTCAGTCTGTCCAGACGTTTTTACCAACCTCAGTAGGGTGTGACCTCTGAGACCCAGAGATGTGGTCTGCCCACTGTCCAGACATTTTCTACTGAGTCTCTCATAAGGCAGAAGCACCAGTCATAGACTCAGGAGAGTGTGGAGAAAGCTCCGGCTCAACACCAGAAAATTGAGTCACTGATGCACCCCTTGCTTCCTGACTTCTCAGAATATCCTAGTTCCCATAGGGTTCAGGCAAGAGGGATTCCCGGGGGTGGGGCAGTTTCTTTCCCCCAGGCTGATGCTACATGGAGGGGACTGCTCTACTCAAGAAAGATGGTGACTGCAGTATTGGAGAATGACTCAGCATAGAAGTTCCAGTGGCCAGCCCCCAGTGTCTCTTCCTAGGCCTTCAACTTCACACTCTTATGCAACTCTAGTCCTCCCCTGCCAGAGCCCTGGGTAAGTGGCTGTGAACAACATTTTCTCTGTTGGCCCTTTAAGATGGATCTTGCATATCCGAAAGCTCTGTCTCTTTCTTGCAGACAGAAACCTAGGCTCTTTTTACTGGCAAATGCTGTGTGGGCACCTTTTCCAGGCTCTGGAACTCTAGGCTGGGGTGCCGGTCCTGGGGCTTAAGATCCTCCCCACTCAGGCTGAATCTACCAACAGTGAGAATTCCTCTGGACCCTTAGCCACTGCTTGCTCCTGGGAGCGGGGCAGCCCTTTTCACATCTCTGCCCCTCCTACCAGTCTCATTGTGGTGTCTTCTGTGATCCTTGGTTATAGACTCCTCTTTGTTTAGTCCAAAGTTGCTTTTTCAAGATGATTGTTCTTAAAATTAAGTTGTAATCCAATTCAGTCCTGGAAGTTGGCAGTTGGAATGTTTGCCTATGATAGGGTTGGAGATGGGGGCCATGACCTCTTGCTCCCTTAGATGGACAAAGAGACACTGACAGACTGGATGTTTCAGGTCACTACACCCTGGGCATCCGGGTGACTAACCTGGCTGTGGAAGGTCTTCTACTTACTTACGGTTAATCTTACATAAATCGCTAAAAGCTACAATTTTCCTTAATGACTACCAGCCCTCACACTTGAATTCCCTATTTAACCCTACCTGTTAGAGAACCAGTTGCTGACCTCTGACTTAGGAGTCATCCCAGCAGATGACCCCCTAACAAACTTTTCTTAACCTAAACTCGGGTGTCCTCCTTTGGCCGACCTTGCATTTTGGTGCCAAAACCCAGGATGTGTGCCTGCCAGGACCTGCTGGATCGCCCTTCTCTCCCGCTTCCCTTTCCCTGGGCTTGATCTGCTTCCCGGCCGCCCCTCCTGAATCTGCCAAGAGGACGCCCTTCTCCGAGGCTTTCCACCCTTGCCATTGCTGACCCTGCAAACATCACCAGCCTGATTTCTTCTCTTCTCTCATGGGTGAGTAATGAGTTCTCCTAGCTCTCGGGTCTCCTGGCTCGCTCACTCTCTCGGCCCCCAGCCTCTTGAAAGTCCTAGGCCAGGAAGACTCTCTTGGCCTTTGAACCTGATCCTCACAGATTTGGGGATGCCCAATTTGCGAGTGATCCTAGCTCTTGTTCTCAGAGACTGGCCAAGGAACAGGGATGCCTCTTCCCTTGGCTCTTTTTCCTTCTAGGATTTCTCGCACTCACCTTTCATAGCCTCCAACTTCACATCATGGGAGCATTGCATTCTTGCCCTCAAAAGGGCACCCCATTAGAATGCCTCTTTTCTCATTTCTCTCTTGATCTCTGAGAAGTAGTCAGACACAAAAGACTATTATTGTAATACTGCTTGACCCGCTTACTCTCATTTTTGTCATTCTAGCATGTGGTCCCTGTCTCCTACACCTTTTCTCTAATTTCCTCCAGGACCGCCTGAAGGCCTTCACTAACCAAACTGTCCATGAACTCCTGTTACTCCAAGCCACCTACCAGAAAGTCCCTACTTTGCCTCTGCAGCCCGAGGCCAACTGTCCCTTCCCATGACTCGCTGCCCCTTACCAGCAGGACGTAGCTATATAAAAAAAATGATCATTGCCCCTCAACCACATAACAAAAAGCTAGCATGATAGGGTTGCAGGTAGGGGCCAGGACCCCCTCCTCAACCTTAAGTGAACAAAGGGACACTGAAAAACTGGATGTTCCAGGTCACTACCCCCTGGGTATCTGGGTGACTAACCCAGGTGTAGAAGGTCCTTACCTTATGATTAATCTTACATAAATCTCTAAAAGCTAAATTTTTCCCATAACAACTACCAGCCCCCACCCTTGAATCCCCTACTTAACCCTACCTGTAGTTAGAGAACCAGTTGCTGACGTCCGCCTTAGGAGTGAGCTCGACAGATGACCCCCTAATAAACTTTTCTTAACCTGAACTCGGGCACCCTCCTTCGGCCGACCTTACAGCCTACTCCATTGTCATCTTGGAATCCCCTTGTATTATTCTTATAATGTCTTTTCATAATCTTCCACTATATGTAGTTTTTAAGAATATATTTTGCTAGATATTTTTCCTTATCATCTCTTCAATTTAAACTTAACCTTCCCTTGATCACTTGTCAATATATTGTTGTCAGTTCCAAGAGTCTGATGACTGGCTTTAATTATCTCCCCTATGATCATTAACAATGCTTTTCTATCACCATGCTCGAGATTTTAAACCTTTGAGTTGATAAGACTTAGGTAAGATTTTAAACTTAATGATGCTGTAATTGGCGAGTTGGGATTGAGTGAATATATTTTGGGTGTAGAATGGATGTGAATTTTTGAAGGCCAGAGAGTAGACTGTGATATTCTGGAAAAAAAAAAAAAGCCTCCAAGTATGTCCACATCCTAATCTCAGAATCATGAATGTTGGTTTATGTAGAAAAATGGACTTTTCAGATGTGATCACATTAGGGAGATTATTCAGGTGGGTCTGATGTAATCACAACAGTGCTTATAATAGAAACATAGGAGGAGCCAGAATCAGAGGAGAAGGTAATATAATGAAGGAAGCAGGGATTGGACTGGTATGCTTTGAAGACAAAACAGGAGCCACAAGCCAAGAATACAGTCAACCACTTAGAAGCCACTTAGAGAAATGTGAGATAAGTTTCTCCTTTCATAGCTTTTAGAAGGAACCAACACTGTTATACCTTGATTTTTAGCTCAGTGAAATTGATTTCAGACTTTTGACCTCCAGAATGGTAAAAGAATTACTTTGTGTGTTTTTTGAGCCACTGCATTTGTGATCATTTGTTACAGCAGCAAGAGGAAATGAATACAGTAGGCAACCACAACATTACTGTGGAGCTTTGCAAGTTATCCTGGTGGTTCCACATTGAAGTTCAAGGAAGGAAGTGATGGGTGATGATGGGGATGGGGAAACAGGAAGCAGTCCTAAGTATCCTAATTACAGGTTTCCACTTTAATCTTCACAACTCAGCAGGAATTAGATATTATTTGAATGATCCAGTCAAGGTCACACAGTTTCTAAGTGGTGGAAACAAGATTTAAATCCAGATCTGTCTGGTGCTGATAGCCAACTGTACTTCCCAACCTCATGGACCCACAACATTTACAGAGATATCTTCTGGGAATGGGAGCTAGAGGAAGAAGCAATGGACTAAAAAATTTTATAACAACAGCTATCATTTATTGAGAAATAAATAATAAATGTAGATAAGACATTTAGTATTGTTTGTATTACATAAAGTTTTTCTGTAAATTATTATTGTTAATAATTCTATTTTATAAGCATGAAAACTGAAGCTCAGAACAATTAATTGTCTTATTAAAAAATCACACAAGTAATCAATGAGTGTTAGAATTGAATACAGGTTTGCCTGACTACAAAGTCATGGCTTTTTCTGTGGCATCATGACATTTATGAAATTGCTGTGGGCAAGATGACTGAGTTGCCCAACATAAGATTCACCAAAATTATAAGCCCCTTAAGGCCATAATTTCTATATTATTCAGGTCTATGTTCCTAGTACCCAGCACTTGGTGTAGCACAGTGAGTATTATTCATTTAATTTGCGTGAAAACACCTTCCTCTATCCCTGTTTTAGTTTATAATAAAGAAAAATATAGCAATCTAATGACTCTCCATAAGAAACATTTTAATATCTTTTCTGTAGGTCTTTTTAAAAATAAAAAACCCTCAAAATATTACAGATAAAGTTGAAGAATATTTTTTCCTGTTCTTTTCTCTTTCTTATGCTTTTTTCTTATGATAAACAATGCTGCAATGAACATCCTCATATATAAGGAAGAGTTTCTTTGGGGTCTATGCCTAATGTTACACCATAAAAATTCTGGGTAGTAAAGCATTACAATATTAACTCACCTAGATGTCGAAAATGGTTCATCAAAAGTGTTCCCTGTGTCTTGCATTTTCTTTCTTTAATAGTAAAAAAAAATGATCAAAGCTTTATATACACAGATTTTAAAAAACTACTGATTTAGAGAGATAAGAGAGAGAGAGATAAAGGAAGTGGGAAAAGAACAGGAAGCATCAACTCGTAGTAGTTGTTTCTCATATGTGCCTTGACTGGGCAAGTCCCGGGTTTTAAGCCAGCAACCTCAGTGTTCCAGGTCAATACTTCATCCACTGTGCCACCACAGGTCAGGATATATATATAAATTTAAAGAGGCAAATAGTTCTGCAAGACTTTTTATAAGAAATAGCTTTCTTCCAACTTGTTCCTTTCAAAAAAGTCTTGACTTGTTCTTTAATATTTACCTACATATCTTTAAATAGTATATTTTCCATAACACTTACTTGTCATCATACATATTTATTATAGTATTATTGACTATATTCTCTATGTTGTACTCTATATCATCATGACTATTTTAGTAAAAGGCGAAAGATTTATGCAATCTGAAGAGAAACCAGAGTATCATCATGACTATTTTGTAGCTACCAATTTATACTTACTAATTCCTTTATCACCTCTCCAAAGCCTAGTCCCCTCTGGCAACCATCAGTCTCTTCTCTTTGTCTATGAGTCTGTTTCAATTTCGTTCATTTATTTGTTCATTAAACTCCACATATAAGTGAAATCATATGGTATTTCTCTTTCTCTGACTGACTTT
Organism: Saccopteryx bilineata; assembly: GCF_036850765.1. Taxonomy (NCBI): domain Eukaryota; kingdom Metazoa; phylum Chordata; class Mammalia; order Chiroptera; family Emballonuridae; genus Saccopteryx; species Saccopteryx bilineata. Next base: position 62,287,390 of record NC_089500.1, read on the forward strand.
TTTTACTTAACATAATACCTTCTAGATCTATCCATGCTGTCACAAATAGTAATATTTTATTTTTTAAAAAATTTATTTATTTTAGAGAGGAGAGAGAGAGAGAGTGGAGAGAGAGATAGAGAGAGAAGGGGGAGGAGCTGGAAGCATTGATTCCCATATGTTCCTTGACCAGGCAAGCCCAGGGTTTCGAACTGGCGACCTCAGCATTTCCAGGTCCACGCTTTATCCACTGCGCCACCACAGGTCAGGCCAATATTTTATTTTTTTATGGCCAAGAAATATTCCATTGTATATATGTATCAATTTTTATCCAGTCATCTATTGATGGGCCCTTGGGTTACTTCCATATATTGGATATTGTAATTAATACTGCAATAAACATAGGGGTACGTATATTCTTTTGAATTAGTGTTTTGGTTTCTTCAGATACATACTCAGAAGTGAAAATGCTGGGTCCATTTGTAATTTCTTGAGAACCTCCATAATGTTTCGCGTAGTGCATGCACCAATCTTCATTCCCAGCAATAGTGCACGAGGGTTCTCTTTTCTCTACATCCTTACTAACACACTTGTTTTTTTTTATTTATTGATATGTCATTGTGGATTTAATATGCATTTTTCTGAAGATTAGTGACATTGAGGATCTTTTCATATATCTGTTGTCCATCTGTATGTCCTCTTTGGAGATGTGACTATTTAGGTCCTCTGCCTATTTTTAAACTAAATTGTTTATGTTTTGATGTTCAGTTGTCTGAATTTTTTATAAAGTTTGGATATTAACCCTTTACTGGATTTATTACTGGCAAAAATTTTCTTTTATTCAGTAGGTTGTCTTTCTGTCTTGTTGACGCTTTCCTTCACTGCGCAAACACATTTTAGTTTGATGTGGCCCTATTTTGTTCTTTTGTTTTTCTTGCCTGAGGAGATGTATCAGTAAAAACATTGCTATGAGAAATGTCTGAGATTTTACTGCCTATGTTTTCTTCTAGGATTTTGAGATATATGTTTAAGTCTTTAATCCATTTTGAGTTTATTTTTGTGAGTGGCATAAGGAGGTGGTCTAGTTTTATTTTATTTTATTTTTTGCATGTATCTTTTGCATGTATTTTTTGCATGTTCAAATTTCCCAACAGCAATTTTTAAATAGACTGTCTTCACCCTATTGTATGTTCTTGCTTCCTTTGTCAAATATTAACTAACCATGCAGATATGGGTTTATTTCTGGGCTTTCCATTCTGTTCTATTGCTTTATGTACCTGATTTTATGTCAGTACTATGGTGTTTTAATTACTACAGCCCTGTAGTATAGTTTGATATCAAGTAGTGTGATATCTCCCACTTCATTCTTTTTTTTAAAGACTGTGTTGGCTATTTGGGTCTTTTGTAGCTCCATATAGATTTTTTAATTACTCATTCTATTTCTGTAAATACACCATTGGTATTTTGATAGGAATTGAATCTATAGATTGCTTTGGGAAGTGTGGACATTTTAACAATGTTAATTTTTTTTCTATCCATGAGCACAATATATGCTTTCATTTATTTGTATCTTCTTCTGTTTCTTCAGTCTTTTATGTTTTCTTAATTTTTTATTTTTCTGAAGTTGGAAACAGGGAGGCAGTCAGACAGACTCCCGCATGCGTCCGACCAGGATCCACCCGCATGCCCACCAGGGGGCGATGCTCTGCCCATCTGGGGCGTTGCTCTATTGCAACCAGGGCCATTCTAGCGCCTGAGGCAGAGGCCATGGAGCCATCCTCAGCACCCTGGCCAACTTTGCTCCAATGGAGCCTTAGCTGAGGGAGGGAAAGAGAGAGACAGAGAGGAAGGAGAGGGGGGAGGGGTGGAGAAGCAGATGGGCGCTTCTCCTGTGTGCCCTGGCCAGAAATCAAACCCAGGAATCCTGTATGCCAGGCCGATGCTCTACCACTGAGCCAACCAGCCAGGGCTTAATTTCTCTTTTTGATAGTTCATTATTGGTATATAAAAATCCAATAGATTTCTGGATACTTATTTTGTATTCTGATACTTTGCTGAATTTATCAATTCCAATAGTTTTTTGTGTGTGAAATATTTAATGTTCTTTATATATAGTATCATGTTATCTGCAAATAATGACTATTTTACTTTTTCTTTTCCAATTTATATACATTTTATTTCTTCTTCTGGTCTGATTGCTGTGGCTAGGACTTTTAGTACTATGTTAAATAAAAGTGGTGAAAGAAGAACTCTGTCCTGTTCCTGATCTTTAGGAAAGACTTTTTGTTTTTTTTCACTGAGTATGATAATAGCTGTGGTTTATCATGTATGATCTTTATTATGTTGAGGTATATTTCTTCTGTTACCGCTATGCTATGAGGTTTTGTTTTTTTTTTTTTTGGATTTTTCTGAAGCTGGAAACGGGGAGAGACAGTCAGATAGACTCCCGCATGCGCCCGACCGGGATCCACCCGGCACGCCCACCAGGGGTGACGCTCTGCCCACCAGGGGGCGATGCTCTGCCCCTCCGGGCCGTCGCTCATTGCGACCAGAGCCACTCTAGAGCCTGGGGCAGAGGCCAAGGAGCCATCCCCAGCACCCGGGCCATTTTAACTCCAATGGAGCCTTGGCTGCAGGAGGGGAAGAGAGAGACAGAGAGGAAAGAGGGGGGGGTAGAGAAGCAAATGGGCGCTTCTCCTATGTGCCCTGGCCGGGAATCGAACCTGAGTCCCCCACACGCCAGGCCGACGCTCTACCACTGAGCCAACCGGCCAGGGCCTGCTATGAGTTTTTTAAATCATAAATTGATGCTGGATTTTGTCATATCGTTTTTCTGTATCTATTGATTTTTATTGTTCATTTTGCTTACATGGTATATCATGTTAATTGATTTGCAGATAGTGTACCAACCTTGAATCTGAGGAATACATCCTATTTCATCATATTGTATAATCTTTTTAATATATTGCTATATTCAGCTTGCTAATATTTTGTTGGGTATTTTTGCATGTTTTTTTTTTGTTTTTAGGGATACTGACCTATAATTTTCTTTCTCTGCAGTGTCAGTAACAACAGGTTTTGAAATTAGGATAATACTGGCCTCATAAAATGAACTTGAGCATTGTTCCTTCTCTTCAATGTTTTGGAATAGTTTGAAAAGGTTAAATGTTAGTTTTTCTTTGAATGTTTGGTAGAATTCACCTGTGAAATCATTTGATTCAGGACTTTTGTTTGTTGGAATTTTTATTTATTACTGCTTCAATTTAATTGGTTGTAATTGGCCTGTTGATGTTTTCTGTTTCTTCTTGATTCAGTGTTGGGAAATATGTATGTTTCTAGAAATGTATTTCTTTGAGATTGTCTAACTTGTTAGCATTTACAGCAGTTGTTTGTAATATTTTCTTATTATTCTTTTTAAATTTTTTTAAAAAGGTTTTATTTGTTGATTTTTAGAGAGAGAGGAAATGAGAGAAAGAGGATGAGAAGCATCAATTCATTGTTGCTTTGCTTTAGTTGTTCATTGATTGTTTCTTATATGTGTCTTGACAGAGCAACCTCAAAGTTTTAAACCAGCAACCTCAGTGTTCCAGATCAATGCTCTATTCACTGTGCCACCACGGGTCAGGCTTCTTGTAACTTTTTATATCAGTTGTCACTTCTTTTTTATATCTGATTTTATTTACTTGGGTCCTCTCTCTTTTTCTTGATGAGTCTTATTAAAGATTAATCAACCTTGTTTATCTCTTCAAATAATCAGCTATAGGTTTTATTCATCTGTTGTTTATGTTTTTAGATTCTATTTTGTTGATTTCCACTCTGAATTTTATTATTTCCTTTCTTCTGCTCACTTTGGGCTGTACTCTTTGATCTTTTTCTAGCTTCTTTAGGAATAAAGTTAGATTGTTTATTTAATATTTTTCCTGTTTCTTGAGGTAGGCCAGAATTGCTATGAAATTTTCTCTTAGGACTTTTTGTTGTGTCCCACAGATTTTGGGTTGTTGTATTTTTATTTTTATTTGTCTCAAAGTATCTTTTGATTTTTTTTTCTTGATCTCATTGTTAATCCATTTATTGTTTAGTAACATGCTATTTAGCCTCCATGTGTTTGTGTGTCTTTTAGTGTTTTTTTTTTTTTCCTGTAATTAATTTCTAGTCTTATACCATTGTGGTCAGAGAATATGCTTGATCTGATTTTAAACTCTAAAAATTTTACTGAGACTTGTTTTGTGTCCTAACATGTGATCTATCCCTGGAAAATGTTTCATATGCATTTGAAACAAATGTATATTCTGCTGCTTTGTGGTAAAATGGTATGAAAATATTAGTTAAATCCATTTGGTCTAGTGCATCATTGAAGGCCAGTGTTTTCTTGTTGATTTTATGTTTGGAAGATCTATTATTGAGTTTCATGAGCTATTAAAATTCCCTTTAAAAACTGCACTATTGTTGATCTCTCTTTTTATGTCTACCAATATTTGCTTTATATATTTAAGGGCTCTTATGTTGGGTGCATAAATGTCTATAGAATTATATCCTCTTGTTGTATTATTCCATTCCACTTATCATTATGTAATATCCTTTACCTCTTCTGATGATCTTTGTTTTAAAGTTTATTTTTGTCAGTTATAAGTATTGCTACTCAAGCTTTTTTATATTATTATTTGCATGAAATACCTTTATCCATTTTTTTACTTACTGTCTATGTGCTTTTCATTCTGAATTGGGTTTTGTAGGCAGCATGTGTGTGGGTCTTATTTCCTAATCTATCCAGCTACCTTATGTCTTTTGATTGGAGCATTTAATACATTTACATGTAAAATGATTATTAATACATATGTACATATTTATTGCCATGTATTTATTGAATGTAATTTATTATTTTTTTTCTTTTTCCAAGTGAGAGGAGAGGAGATAGAGAGACAGACTCTCACATGTACCCTGACCAGCATTAATCTGGCAACCCCTCTCTGGGGCCGATACTCTACCCACTGGGAGCCACTCACAACTGAGCTATTTTTAACATCTGAGGTAGAGTCTCCCCAGAGCCATCCTTAGTGCCTAGGGCCAATGTTCTCAAACCATTTTTTAAAATGCTTTTATTTATTTATTTTATTAATTTTAATTTATTGTGTTGACATGGATTCAAGTGTCCCACTGAATATAGCACCCTCAACCCCCACCCCAGTGTCCCTATTTAACCCTTTTGACTCCCCTCCCTCTAACTCCCTCCCCTATTCCCCCTGGGATTTGCTGTCCTGTTATCTGTATCTCTCTGTTATGAATATATAATTTCACTAATCCTTTCACCTTCACTATCCTATCCCATTATCCCCCTTCCCTCTGCCAGCTGTCTCTCTGGTCTCTGTGACCCTGCCTCTGCCACTATTTTGTTCCTCGGTTTACTTTGTTCCTTAGAGTCCACATATAAGTGAGATCATATGATATTTGTCTTTCTCTGCCTGATTTATTTCACTTAGCATAGTAGCCTCCAGGTCCATCTATGCTGCTGCAAAAGGTAAGATTTTCTTCTTTTTCACAGCCACACACTAAACCATTGTGTAAATGTACCACAGCTTTTTAATCCACTTGTCCACTGATGGAAACTTGGGCTGTTTCCAGATCTTGGCTGTTGTAAACATTCTCCAATAAACATGGGGGTACATATCTTCTTTTGAATCAGTGATTTGGTATTCTTAGAATATATTTCTACTAGTGGGTTAGCTGGGTCAAAAGGCAGTTCCATTTTTAATTTTTTGAGGAAACGCCATACTGTTTTCCACAGAGGCTGCACCAGTCTGCATTCCCACCAGCAGTGCAGGAGGGTTCCCTTTTCTCCATACTCTCACCAGCACTTATTGTGTGTTGTTTTGTTGATGAGCACCATTCTGACAGGTGTGAGGTGGTATCTCACTGTGGTTTTAATTTGCATTTCTCTGATGATTAGTGATATTGAATATTTTTTCATATGCCAATTGGCCATCTGTATGTCCTCTTTGGAGAAATGTCTATTCAGTTCTTTTGCCCATTTTTTAATTGGGTTGTTTACCTTCCTGGTGTTGAGTTTTAGAAGTTCTTTATAAATTTTGGTTATTAACCCTTTATCTGATGTATTAGCGAATATGTTCTTCCACTGTGTGGGTTGTCTTTTTATTTTGTTCATAGTGTCTTTTGCTGTACAAAAGCTTTTTAGTTTGATATAGTCCCATTTGTTTATTTTTGTCCTTTATTAAAATAAATCAGCAAAAATATTGCTATGAAAGATATTGGAGAGTTTACTGTCTATATTTTCTTCCAAGATGTTTATGGTTTTGTGACTTATATTTAAGTATTTTATTCATTTTGAGTTTATCATTGTGAATGGTGTAAGTTGGTGATCTAGTTTTGCTTTTTTTGCATGTACCTGTCCAATTTTCCCAACATTGTTTATTAAAGAGACTGTCTTTACTCAACTGTATGCTCTTACCACCTTTGTCAAATATCAATTGACCATAAAGGTGTAGGTTTATTTCTGGGTTTTTTGTTCTGTTCCATTGATCTGTATGCCTGTTCTTATGCCAGTACCATGCTGCTTTGATTACAATGACCTTGTGCAGTGTAACTTGATGTCAGGAAGTGTGATACTTCCCAATTTATTCTTCATTTTTAAGATTCCTGTGGCTATTCGTGTTCATTTTAGGTTCCATATAAATTTTTGCAATATTTGTTCTATATCTTTAAAGTATGCCATTGGTATTTTGATAGGGCCAGGTATGAGGAGCTTTTCCTTAAGATACCACTCTAGCAAGGATTTTTAGGTCCTGAATCGATGCTCTCCACAGCTGGCCACTGGATGTGTCATCCCTGGGCCTCCCTGGCAGAAACCTGGTGCAGACCAGTGTGAATCACTTCCCGTGACTGGCCCTCAGCAATCTTCCTGGAGCTACAAGTAATTCAGTGTTTGTGGCTGACTCTGCTGAGCCCAGGTGCACATGGAATATGTAACTGCACACCTAGGCTGGTTTTACCCACTCTGTGCCTGGGGGAAAGTCCGCTTAAAAGTTCGAGGTTCCCTGAGTTAGTCCTTCTGCAACCTCTGTCTGCTGGTTGCTTATTGGGCTCGGCCGCTGAAAAAACCTCTGCTAGAGTCTAGCACCTGCAGCAATTCAGGGATTAAGAAGGGTGCTGGTTTGGCTCAGCCCCAGGTGTCAGTCTGTCCAGACTTTTTTTACAGACATCAGTAGGGTATGGCCCCAGAATCCCAGTGGGTGTGGCCTCTGAGACCCAGAGGTGTGGTCTGCCCACCCTTCAGACAGTTTCAACTAAGTCTCCCTTGAGATGGAAGTACCGGTCTTAGACTCAGGAGCATGTGTATGTGTGTGTGTGTGGGGGGGTGGCTAGCTCCATCCTCAACACCAGAAAACTGAGTCACTGACCCACCCCTTGCTTCCTGGCCTCTCAGAACAACCTTTTGCCCTGACTGGAGCAGGAAAGACTCTCAAGGGTGGAGCAGGTGCTTTTCCCCAGGCTGATGCCACACAGAGGGGATGCTCCACCAAAGAAAGATGGTGACTGCAGTATTGGAGAATGACTCAGCACAGGGCTTCTGGTGGCCATCCCCCACAGTGTCTCTCCCTTGGCCTCCAACTTTACATTCTCCTCACACAACTCCAGTCTTCTCAGCTCTCCCTCCACTGGAGCCCTGGGTGAAGTGGCTGTGAACGAGATTTTCTGTGTGGGCCTTTTAAGATGGAGCCTGCATCTCAGAAAGTTCAGTCTCTTTCTCACAAACAGAAACCCTGCTCTTTTCACTGCCAAATGCCGTGAGGATGCCTCTTTTAGGCTCTGGGGCTCTAGGTTGGGGCCCCAGGCCTGGGGCTGAGCACCCCCACCTCTCAGTGTGACCCTTCCTGCAGTGAGAGTCCCTCCAGACCTTCAACCACCACTTGCTCCTGGGAGAGGGCAGCCCTTTTCACGTCTCCATCCTTCCTAACAGTCTTGGTGTGGGTTCTTCCGTGCTGTCCTCATTTTTTCAAATTCTCTTTTTGCTTCTCTGATTGGGTGGTTTTGCTATTCTTATCTTCTGAATTACTGATTTGATTTTTTGGGTTATTTAATTTAATGTTGATTTAGTGTATTCTTTATTTCAGCATTGTATTCTTAACTTTTGACAATTTTTTTTTTACAGGGACAGAGAGAGAGAGACAGAGAGAGGGACAGATAGGGACAAACAGACAGGAAGGGAGAGAGATGAGAAGCATCAATTCTTTCTTGTGGCACCTTAGTTGCTCATTGATTGTTTTCTCATATATGCCTTGGCCAGGTGCTACAGCAGAGCAAGTGACCCCTTGCTTGAGTCAGCGACCTTGGACTCAAGTCAGCAACCATGGGCTTCAAGCCAGCAACCATGGGGTCATGTCTATGATCTCATGCTCAAGCCAGCGACCCTGTACTCAAGCTGGTGAGCCTATGTTCAAGCTAGATGAGCCCCTTCTCAAGCCAGTAACCTCGGGGTTTCAAACCTGGCTTCTCTGCATCCCAGTCTGAAGCTCTATCCACTGTGCCACTGCCAGGTCAGGCCTTTTGATGAATTTTTATGATGTCTGTGTCTTTTTTTATGCTTCCTACCTTGTTGTTTAAGTTCTCATGAAGTTCATCCATTCTTTCCCTAGGTTTCTTGAGCATCCATATAACCATAGTTTTAAACTCTGTATCTGGTAGATTGTTTGCCTCCATTTCATTTAGTTGTTTTTCTAGAGATTTCTCTTGTTATTTTTTTTGGGGGGGGCATGTTCCTTGTTCTCACCATTTGGGTTGCCTCTCTTTATTCATTTCTATATGTTAGGTAGATCGTCTGTGTCTCTCAGTCTTGGTTTGACAGGCTTATATAATAGGTATTCTATCGGGCTCAGTGGCTCAGTCTCTATAATCAGCTGAGTTAGGTGCTCCAGGAATGTCCCTTGTGTGGGTTATGTGAGTCTTCTTGTTATAATTGAGCATTGATTGCTTTTGGCCTATTTATGAGTGGTGTTAAACCTTAGGCTGGCTGACTATGAGGAACTACTCCAGCCACAGTGTATGAACTACTGTGCAGGGTTGATCCCAGGAAAGAGAATTCATCCAAGCAGGGTGTGGTGCTTGCTCAGATATTCCTTTGGGTGTGCCACTTGTGGAGCAACTGTGATTTGAGGCCCACCATCGAGTGTGTTGGTTCTGTGGCCTCTTAGGAGGGACTTCAGTGCAGGTCTATGTCAGATGCTGTTTGTAACTGGCCTTGGGATACCTGTTTGGAGCTACAAAGCAATTCACGGTTTGTGCTCTCTGGTGGGCCTGGATATAGGTGGGAGGGGCCAAGTTGTATACCAAGGTTGGCTTCAAGCAGGTCAGCAAAAGGCCCAACACACATTGATATCTGCCTTCAACTGCCAGCTGCCTGTTAGGTTCAGTCACTAAAGAATCTCTGGTGGACACGAGTTGTGTGAAGTAGGTCTCATTGACTCATCAAGTAGTAGCAAGTGGTGTTCACCAGGTTTATACAGATTCAAACTCATCACTGCTGGGTTGGAGGCCACTGAGCAAAAGTCTCAAGTACACCAAGGCCAGCTGCCAGCTGCCTGTGGCCCACAGACATTTGTTGTGAGGGTTGTTCTCAGACAGTTGTCAGAGTGAGGCAGCAGAGTTCATCAGCCTAAAACCAACCAGGATTTGGTCATGTGGAAAGGTCTACATAAAAATGGTAATAGATTGGGCATGCCAGGATAAAATGGCTCCCCATCTATAGCTACACAACTCAGTCTTTCCCTGTATGTATATGACACCCTGTGAGTCTGCCAGGACCTCCTAAGGAAAGTCTGAACAGTGAGTACAGGCTAACTGCAGCCATCAGACTCCTCTATAGCACACAAGGTTGTCAGGGCAGGGGTACAGGGAGTCCAGTTTACAGGATAGTGCCCAACCCAGGAAAGATGGTGCCTGTGGGTGGTATGGGACACAGCACAAGGAACTTTGGAGCTATCCCTCCAGCTCTCTTCCCAAAGCCACACAACTCAGTCTCTTCTTGTATGACTCAAGTCCACTCTTAGTCCTCTTTCCTCTGCCAGAACCCAGGGTGAGTGGTTGTGAACAATATTTTGTGCACTGGCCCTTAAAAAGAATACTTGAGTTTTTATGAGACTCTTATCTCTTCCTGGCAGACAGAAACCTCACTGATTTTCACAGCCAGTTGTTATGTGAGCTCATCTCCCTGGCTCTGGTTCTCCAGGCTGTGGAGCCCAGTGTGGGGCTGAAACCCTGCATCCCTCAGAGGATACTTTTTCAGATGAGATATCACTCTAGATTCTCAATGACCTCATGTGGTGTGGGCCCAGCACTTTTTGCCTCTCTGTTTTTCTACCAGCCTCAGTGTGGCTTCTTTTGTAATCCTTGGTTGTCTTTTGTTCAACTGGTCTTCAGTTGGTTATTTTTGTTGATTGTTTTATAGTTTAGTTGTAATTCTTGTTTGATCCTGGGAAGAGATAAGTGTAAGTTCCATTTACTTTCCTGCCATCATGGACCCACCTTTTTGTTTTCTTACACAATTTTATTTTTATACCTCAGAGCTAATTTGTTCTAAATTCCTGTTCTCTTTGTTTAGTTTTCCCTATATATTTACTGCTAAGTTAATCAAGACTCTCAACAAATTGTCTAGCTGCCCTGTAAAGATATTTAGATGCATTACATATTCTCTTGTTTTAATTTCTTGGTACGATATCTCTTTCAGCCTTTCAGTGTGTTCCTTCTCCTTTTACTTGGTAGCCTATCTGGGGCCTGAAAGTTTCCTTCACTTCATTCTTGTATTTTTAAATCCTCTGATTTTTCTGTGCCAGGTCTTTCTTTCTCCTGATTTTCCCTCATTATGGTGATACACATCTCCAGGGATTTATTTGTGGAGGGCAAATGTTTAGAACTTATATGTCTGAAAATGTCTTTATTTATCTTTATACATGGTTGATATACTGTTCAGAAAAATTAGGGAATTTTTTTTTGCTTCATGTTTATTTTGAAATATCCCCTAATTTTTGTGAGCAGTATAGTTTGGCTGGATATAGACTTTTAGATACAAACTAATTTTTTTAATGTTTTTCATACACTTACTTATTCCCAATTCTCAACATAGCCAGTGTTGTCATTTCTAATGCCTACAGGATTCTCTGATGTCAATTGGGTGAATTCTTAACTTTCCCTATTGCTGGTTTAATATTCAACCTTTTGAGGGTTTGTCAAGATCCTGTTATTAAGAGTCTAAAATGGCTGTATCGGGGTAGAAGGAAAACATAGGACCTATTGTCTCAGAAGTCAGAATCAGAAGCTATGGAGAGAGTTTCAGGGAAGTAGGGTTCAAATTATGTGAATGTCTTTTACATAGAGCTCTGAAGAGTCTTCTTACAAAGAGGGAGCCTGTCATTAAGAAAGGCATGTAGGCAGCAAGATGGCAATGGAGTAGGCAGACATACAAGCTTCCACCTCCTAGAACCAAAGTGGATTACAACTTAATTTTAAAAACCATCATCTGGAAAAACCAACTTTGGACTAAACTAAGAGGACTCTTTAACCAAGGAACACTGAAGAAGGCACACAGAGACTGGTAGGAAAAGCAGAAACATGGTGAGGGCTGCCCAGCTCCCGGAAGCGAATGGCAGCCCGGAGAGACTCAAGTGGTGGGAAATGAGTTTAGCGGAGAGGCGAGGGTCCTGTACCCCAGGAGCAAAACCCCAGCCTGCAGCTCCAGAGCCTAGAAGAAGCGTATGGACAATATTTAGCTGCAAAACAAGTTAGGATACTGTTTATGAGAACGAGACAGATTTCTTAGACCCAGGATTCTCCTTAAAGGGACCATGCAGAAAAACTCCTTTGCAACCACTTACCTGGGGCTCTTGGGAATGGGGAGAGAGGAGAGGACTGGAGTAGCAGAAAGAGAGTGCAATCTGGGAGGCATAGGCAGAAACACTTTGAGGGACTGCCACCCTGACCCCTGGGCTGAGTCACTCCCCAAATCTGAAGTGAATATTTTCTCTGGAACCAGCAATACCAGCAAAGGGAAGCAGGACACCAGCCAAACAAGCTCTTCCATGGCACTCAGAACAGAGTTGCTTAGAAGGAGGGAGCCTTAAGGAATACAGTATTGAGTCTTAGGGTCTGAGGTGCAGTGCCCCCAACCACACTGCTGAGGGCTAGCCAAAGGGTGGGCAGTGGGACATGGAAGTGCAGTCCCGTCAGCAGGGGTGGAAGCCAGGCTGGCCACGACTGAGGCCCAGTTTGAGCTCAGTCTTGCCCAGCAGAGGCAGAAGGGGTGCACAAAAGCAGTCCAGCCAGCTGTAGGCCCACCTGAAATTCTGCCCACAGGGGAAAGGCAAAAGCCTGGGATCTGCAGAGACCCGCAGCTGAGCGCAGGCACACAGCCCCACCCAGCTTGCAGAGCCGGGGCTTGCGGCCTGATGAATGAGCACAACTCAGCCTGCAGGGGCGGGGCAAAATCCCAGGAACAAGTGAAGAACCGCAGCTCAGCGCAGGTGCACAGCCCTGCCCAGCCTGTGGAGCCCGGGGCTTGCGGCTTGTCTCACAAGTACAGCTCCACTTGTGGGGGCAGGGTGAAAGCCTGGGAATAAGTGGAGACCTGAAGCTGAGCAAATGTGCTCACCCCTGCCCACAGTGCCAAGGCTTGTGGCCCCGGGCATGGCATGTAGAGCCACCTGCAGCAGCAAGGTGAAAGCCGAGGCCTGTAGACCCAGGCATGTGAACACAGCCCCTCCCATGGAAGAGAGGTGGAAACTGCAGCAATACCCATACCCGAACGCCAAAGGCAGCTGCAGAAGGGGTGGTGGGCCTGCAGATGGACCACACCTAGGGAACACAGAGGCCACACCCATTGGACTACAGTGGTCACACCCTTCTTATACACAGACAAAAATGGGAAGGCAGAGAAATGCAACCTAATTGAATCAAGAGAACTTCCCAGAAAAGGACTTGAATGAGTCAGATATAACCAAATTACCAGATGCAGAATTTAAAATAATGATTGTTAGGTTGCTCCAAGACCTTAGAATAACAATAGATGATCATAATGAACAACTAAATAAAGAGATAGCAAGTATAAAAAACAACATTGAAATAATAAAAAAGAATCAGTCAAAAATGACAAATACAATGTCAGAAATGATCTCCCTATATTGCCTTTCTGTGTTTTCTTGTATATCTCTGAGTATTTTTAAGATTTCTATTTTAAATTCTCTGTCATTTAGCTCCAAGGCTTCCAATATGTTAAGTCTTTTCTCCATAGATTTTTCCACATCTATTTGTGTTACCTCTCTTTCTTTTGTATCCATAATATTCGATTTCCTCTTTCTTATCGGCATCTGAGGGTGGTCTTATTGATAGCACGCAGGCGCACTCCCTCGCGGCTTGAATGAGCGTTGCTGCGGTAGCTTCCTCCACACCCTCGTCTCTCAGATTCAAGTGATAACAGTCCTTTTGCTTTCAGTTACAATGTCAGAAATGAAGACCACAATGGAAAAAATTAAAAGCAGAATGGATGAAGCTGAGGATTGAATCAGTGAGTTAGAAGACAAGATAAACAAAGGCACAGAAGCAGAGGAGCAAAAAAAAAAAAAAAGACTCAAAAAGTCTGAGGAAACTCTAAAAGAGCTCTGTGACTACATGAAGAGAAATAACATCCTCATCATAGGGGTTCCTGAAGAAGAAGAGAAAGAACAAGGGATAAAGGCTTTGTTCAATCAAATCATAGCTGAAAACATTCCTAAATTGATGCAGGAAAAAGTCACACAAGTTCAAGAAACACAGAGAATTCCATTAAAGAGAAACCCAAAGAAATCTACACCAAGACACATCATAATTAAAATACCAAAGCTAAGTGATAAAGAGAAAATATTAAAAGCTGCTAGAGAAAAAAAGGCTTTCAGTTACAAAGAAGCCCCCATAATGATGACATCCAACTTCTCAACAGAAACATTTGAGGCCAGAAGAAAATGGCAAGAAATATTCAAAGTAATGCAAAACAAGAACCTACAACCAAGATTACTTCATCCAGCAAGGCTATCATTTAAAATTGAAGCAGAAATAAAAAGATTCCCAGACAAAAAAAAAACCTCAAGGAATTCATTACAACCAAACCAATATTACAAGAAATGTTAAAGGGCCTGTTGTAAACAGATCAAAAGGGGAAAAGAATAGCAAAAGAGGAATACAGCTTTAGAGAGTAAAATGGCAGTAAACAACTACATATTAATAATAACCTTAAATATAAATGGATTAAATAATCCATTCAAAAGACATAGAGTAGCTCCGTGGATAAGAAAACAGGATCTATACATATGCTGTCTATAAGAGACACACCTTAAAACAAAAAATGCACATAGACTGAAGGTAAAAGGATGGAAAAAAACATTTCATGCAAATAGAAATGAAAAAAAAGCTGGAATAGTAATACTTATATCAGACAAAATGAACCTTAAAACAAAGGCTATAGTAGGAGATAAAGAAAGACACTACATAATGATAAAAGGAGCAATCCAACAGGAAGATATAACCATTATAAATATCTACACACCTAACATAGGAGCACCAAAATATATAAAGCAGACTTTGATGGATATAAAGGGCGAGATCAACAGCAAAACTATAATAGTAGAGGATTTCAATACCCCACTAACATCACTAGATAGATCCTCAAGAAAGAAAATTAACAAAGAAACAGCAGACTTAAAGGACACACTAGATCAACTCAATTTAGTAGATATCTTCAGAACCTTTCACCCTAAAGGAGCAGAATATACATTCTTTTCAAGTGGTCATGGTACATTCTCTAGGATAGATCACATGTTATGGCACAAAAGCGGTCTCAACAAATTTAAGAAGATTGAAATCATATCAAGCATTTTCTCTGACCACAATGGTATGAAACTAGAAATCAACCACAACAGAAAAACTAAAAAATACTCAAACATTTGAAAACTAAATAGCATGTTATTAAATAATGAACAGGTTAACAATGAGATCAAAGAAGAAATAAAAATATTTCTAGAAATAAATAATAATCAGCATACAACAACTCAAAATTTATGGGACACAGCAAAAGCAGTACTGAGAGGAAAGTTCATAGCATTACAGGTATACCTTAAGAAGCTAGAAAAAGCTCAAATAAACAACTTAACCCTGCATCTAAAAGAACTAGTAAAAGAACGGCAAGTGAAGCCCAGAGGTAGTAGAAGGAAGGAAATAATAAAGATCAGAGCGGAAATAAATGACATAGAGGCTAAAGAAACAATACAGAGTATCAATGAAACAAGGATCTGGTTCTTTGAAAAGGTAAACAAGATCGATGAACCTTTAACCAGACTCACCAAGAAAAAAAGAGAGAGGACTCAAATAAATAAAATTTAAAATGAGAGTGGAGAAATAACAATTGACAATACAGATATACAAAGGATTGTAAGAAAATACTATGAAGAACTGTATGCCAAAAAATTAGACAACCTAGATGAAATGGACAAATTCCTTAAAACATGTAATAATTTAAAAATCAATCGTAAAAATAAGACTCAGAGACATGGAGAAGAATGTGATGGTAAAAGGGGGGTTTGGGGGGAAGGGAGGGGCACAAAGAAAACCAGATAGAAGGTGATGGAAGACAATTTGACTTTGGGTTTGGGGTATACAGCATAATCAAATGTCAAAATAATCTGGAGATGTTTTCTCTCACCATATGTACCCTGATTTATCAATGTCACTGCATTAAATTTAATAATAAAAAATTTAAAAAAAATCAATCGGGAAGAATCAGAAAACCTAAACAGACTGATTACAACAAATGAGATCAAACAGTTATCAAAAAACTCCCAAGAAACAAAAACCCGGGGCACGATGGCTTCACAATTGAATTCCACCAAATATTCAAGAAGAACTAACTCCTATCCTTCTCAAGCTATTTCAAAAAATTCAAGAGGAAGGAAGACTTCCAAGCTCCTTTTATGAGGCGAGCATAATTCTGATTCCAAAACCAGGCAAAGACAATACAAAGAAAGAAAATTATAGGCCAATATCCCTGATGAATATAGATGCTAAAATCCTCAACAAAATATTAGCAAACCGGATCCAACAATATATGGAAAAAATCATACACCATGGTCAAGTGGGATTTATTCTGGGGAGGCAAGGCTGGTACAATATTTGCAAATCAATCAATGTGATTCATCACATAAACAAAAGGAAGGAGAAAAACCACATGATAATTTCAATAGATGCAGAAAAAGCATTTGATAAAACCCAGCACCCATTTATGATCAAAACTCTCAACAAAGTGGGAATACAGGGAACATACCTCAACATGATAAAAGCCATATGACAAACCCACAGCCAACATCATACTCAATGGGCAAAAATTAAAAGCAATCCCCTTAAGATCAGGAACAAGGCAGGGGTGCCCCCCTTTCACCACTCTTATTCAACATAGTCCTGGAAGTCCTAGCCATAGCAATCAGACAAGAAGAAGAAATAAAAGGCATCCAAATCAGAAAAGAAGAAGTAAAACTATCATTTTTTGCAGATGATATGATATTGTATATAGAAAACCCTAAAGTCTCAGTCAAAAAACTACTGGCCCTGATAAATGAATTCAGCAATGTGGCAGGGTATAAAATTAACACTCAGAAATCAGAGGCATCTTTATACATCAACAATGAACTGTCAGAAAGAGAAATTAAGGAAACAATCCCCTTCACTACTGCAACCAAAAAAATAAATACCTAGGAGTAAATCTAACCAAGTATATTAAAGACTTGTACTTGGAATACTATGGGGCCATGAAAAAGAAGGAAATCTTACCTTTTGCAACAAAATGGATGGACCTGGCAACTATTATGTTAAGTGAAATAAGCCAGGCAGAAAAAGAAAAATATCATATGACCTCACTCATTTGAGGAATCCGATGAACAATGTGAACTGAGGAATGGAAATGAGACAGAGGAGGGATCAAAGGGACCAGAGGAAAAAGAACAGAAGGAAAGGAGATGATAGGATGGGCTAAACCTGAAGGGGAGGGGGGCAAGGGAGATGTTGAGGGGAATACGGGGGAGGGGGGTTGCATTTGGGGCAACAATAGAATCTATGTAAACACAATAAATTAAAATCAATTAAAAAAGTAGTGTAAAAGCAGTGATACTGAGAAAACTGAAATAAACACAATGAAATATTTTTTTAAAAAAGGAAAACTATGTAAGCAAAGTCTAGAAGAATATCTGGTAGAAGTGTTAATGAAAGACTTCCTGACTTTCTGAAGGGTTGTTCTTATGGACCCAGTAGGTCACATCTAGCTAGAGTCTGTGAATTTGAATTAAAAGCCTCTACATTCCCAGTTAGGGTCCGTACCAGTAGAACCCAGGAGTTAATGTTGAAGGCCCCAACAATTGGCAGAGATGGGTTCTCATAGGCTAGGAGCAGGGCCTATCCTAATTTAGGGAGGCAGCATTGACCTTGAGCCCTCTTGAAGGCACTGAACAGAACAGCTTTGGACCAATCTATTCCAAATCCATCCATTAAGGCCAGCTCTCCCAAAGAGCCAATTTGCCTAAGGATCATTTCACTAAAAGCCATTTTTCCATTATTCTATGTACAATACAGTGACAAGAAGAATATACCTCATAAAAATGTTTCATAGATCAAATAAATAAGTTAATATGCTTGGTAAAATTGGAAGGCTTTCAGAAAATTGGTGGGGTTTTTTTCCTCTTGATGGCAGACTAGCCTGTTTCTGAGGGGCACATTCCTGACAAAGATCATCAGGGTGTTTCTTTTCTCTGCCCTTTTAGAGGTCTCCTTGGTTTCTTCACCTTTAAAGGAAGAGAAATACTAGTTCAATGATTTTATAAACATGTCAGCATTTAGATATAGCGCCTTTCTCTTCATGTCACAGGAAAGATAAAGTATGTGGATGCAGACTGCTTCCTACTTGTTCTTTCCAGCCATGACCTCTTTCCTGGCTCCTATGTGTCCAACAGCCTCATGAACTCTGTCTCCGACTCTCACATGGTACCACAGACCCTTCACCTCTGTCTCACATCACGTTTCCTGGAAGCAGAGCGAAGACAAAGATCAAAGAGTCTGTGGTTTCGGGAGGGCTCTCAAGAGAGCCCTAGAAAGGGACAGGGTGGCAGGGCAGACAGGGGAAGAAGCTTAGGAAGAAGGTGCTCTCAGTTGGAGTAGGGTTTCAGCCTGATCCTACCAGGAGCTCTGGGGCATAAATGGCACCACAAAGTTAGTCCTTGCTTGAGGTCAGCGCTTGAGGCCTTTTGTCCCTCAGGCTGCCTCACAGGGAGGGCTGTAATCAGAAGAGAAGTCTGAATGCAACGCAGAAAGAGCAGCTGTGAGCTTTTAGCAATCAACATTCCCAGCAGCTGGTGCACTGACTCAGTAAAGGGGCCTGGGGCAGGGCCCTAAAAACATCCACCGCAACATCCAGACTGAGGTTACCACCTCTCTGTCAGACTGAGCATACATTCCTAGGAGTGCCGCGACCCTCTTCCAGGCCCGGCCCTGACCTTAGCTCTTCTCCCAGCACTCCCTGCGTCCTTGGGTGAGGAGGTGCTTCTGCAGAGGGAACCCCGGCAGGGACTTGGCAGCCAGCACTCCCAGCATCTGCAAAAAGAGTGTGTGGGTCTGAAAGGGCATCTGGGTGCTGCACCGCAATAGCCACTCCATGTAGGCGTTATTTCCCATTTTGCAAGGTAAGAAACTAAGTTCAGAGAGATTAAAGAACCTGTCTAAGGTCACATAGTTGCTGAACACAGAGCTATGACAGATACCAAAAAGTAGAATTTCTGAGTCATATGCAGTGAAGTGGTAGAAAATATTTAACATTCTCCAGGGAAATAAAATGTCTTAATTTGTAGTCTTGCCAATTTCCACAGCTGGTTTCAAAGGATGTCACTGAGAACAGACTTGGGAAGAGCCGCACACCACGGTATGGTATTTTCATCATTAAGATACAATCGACATGCCTGATACCAGGCGATAGCACAATGGATAGAGTGTTGGACTAGAATGTGGAGGACCCAGGTTCAAAACCCCAAAGTCGCCAGCTTGAATGCGGGCTCACCAGCTTGAGTGCTGGGTCGCTGGCTTGAGTGTGGGATCATAGACATGACCCCATGGTCACTAGCTTGAGCCCAAAGGTCACTGGTTTGAAGCCCAAGGTCGCTGCCTTGAGCCCAAGGTTGTTGACTTGATCTAGGGGTCACTTGCTCTGCTGTAGCCCCCTGGTCAAGGCACATATGAGAAAGCAGTCAATGAACAACCAAGATGTTACAAGGAAGAATCGATGCTTTTCATCTCCCTTCCAGTCTCTCTGTCCCTATCAGTCCCTTTCTCTGTCTCTGTCACACACAAAAAAAGGAAAAAAGATACAATCGACACAAGTAACCTCAAGAGCATAGAAAACTGTAAAATGTAAAAAATAAATTAGGAAGTGATGAATTTTAAATATTTATTATGTTATTCTTATATGTTATTTAATTATAAGTTTATGCAATTTAATTTTTAATAATGTGTTTAAAAACTGGCTCACAAATTTTATGTAAATTTAACAATCTGTGAGTGGGTATAAGTCATTTCGAGCACACCACTGGAAACTGGAGAGTTAGATTTATTGAGAAGCAACCCTCCAAAGCTCAAAAAGATTGTGTATTTTCCTCACTCGGTTACTCAGTGGCTTCCCAGTACCTCAGGAGAAAGTCCAGAGTCAACTTATTTTTCCAACCTCATGTCTATACCTTTGTCTCCCCTGATTCTTCTGCCAATCTGTGGCTCGAACCCTTCCTCTTTGTTCATTCTGGTCCTTCTATCCCGCTTTCAGTGCCTTCTCTCCTCCTGGGAGGTCCAGAGTAGCCCCACGTGCCTACTAAGCATGCCTCCGAAGTCAGGGAACACTCCCTTCTCTGAACATAATTATCCCCACTGATCTCTGATTGGTGAGGGTCACGCTAGCTTCTCTTACAGATGCAAGTTGAAATTGTCATGGCTTAACCACCCTAGCTTCTCTTATAGATGCAAGTTGAAATTGTAATGGCTTAACAACCCTAGTTTCCCTTACAGATGCAAGTTGAAATTGTAATGGCTTAACACGACAGAGGTGCATGGCTTCCGAAGAATGACTAGGGCTGATGTGGGGGAAAGGCTCTGCTCCACGCTGTCATTTGGAGCTTCAGGCTGACAGGCTCAAGCCTCTTCCAAAGGCCTTTTCCCCGGGCACTGATGATGTCCAGTTGCAGAGGGAGTAGATGAATGGGATGGAGGCTGTTATGGGGTGACTTACTTCACTTCTGCCCATGGTCCCTTGCACTACACTTACTTGCAGGCCCATCTTACTGCAAGGAAGGCTGGAAAATAGAGTCTAGCCAGTGTTCAGGAGGAAAGGGGAATCTTTCCTCAGTCACCTCAAATCCACATGCTTGGCTTCACTCACTGATTTTCCTGGGCCTCTGGGACTTGTTTTCCAAAGAGAGTGAGAGTGCCTGAGGCTACAAAGATAGCACCCTACCATTTGTACACAGCAGATGCTCAATGTATGTGGAATAAAAATTATAATTTGATTCTCATAACAGCCCCATGAATTAGGAATTCTTATTTTCATTCTACAGGTGAAAAAACTGAAGTTTGGGAAAATTTGTGTCATAGCAGACTCAAAGATAGGTTTCTTTGGCTCCAAGCCTTGGGATTCCTCCCTTTAATCATAAATGAATAAATGATTGCATAAGTGAACAGCTGAATAGGTTTGTGGATGGCAGTTCATCCTCCCTGGCCAGCCCAGTGAGTGCAGATAACACACCCAGCGGTTTTGTGGATGAGTTGTCCGTCCCTGCTGGAGTTTCTTCCACCAGGTCCCACAGTGCTTTCCACACTCCAGCTCTCAGCTTCCTTCCTCCTGTTCAAGGACCTACCCCCTTTGTGAGCACCAACTTAATGACAGATCTGTTTCAGATAATGGGAATAGAGCTCACGTCACATTTATTTATTTATTTATTTATTCATTCATTCATTCATTTATTTTCATGCCTAGTATCATATTTTATTTGAAAAGGAAGGAACTTCAAAGCAACTGTGGAAGAAAATTCAGATATTACAAAGCAGAGAGGTAGGTATACAGGAAATGCTTACTATGTTACTTTTAAAACTTTTCTGGAAGTTTAATATATTTCATGATTTTTAAACTTTTTTCTTCAATTTTATTTTTTTTTTCATCAACTATATCTAAATCCATTATTTCCAAATAGTTCTTGTCAACCCACGGCCATTGGCACCATTTCAATACTAACAGGCATCCCCAATTTGTGGTATGATGAAGAATAAAAATGTATCCCGTGCAAATAACTCAATTGTGGCACAACGCAGGTATGACAACAGCATGGTTGTGGGACAGCACAACTGTGAGGTGGACCTGGGGCACGGCTGCCCTGGGGCGAGGCCCCTGTGGGGCTGGACAGTTCTGCTCTGGTTTGTTCCACCCGTTCTGATCCAAGCCACCCTGCCCTGTGTCAGTCTGCTCTGCTCCATTTCTGGAGCTGTCTTCTGAGTTTCCACTCCAAGCCATGGACATGCAGTCGTCAGTCTTCAGCGGAAAGGGAAAGTGTGCTCTCCAGACCAGAGGGGAGCTGACTTATATGGAGAGAAGTCCTTGCCCCTGGTCCCTGATTGGAATTAAAAGGGAGTGGCATGGATTAAAAAAAATCTAAGAAAGGTACCAACCCACTGCAATATATCATATAAACCAGGGGTCCCCAAACTTTTTACACAGGGGGCCAGTTCACTGTCTCTCAGACCGTTGGAGGGCCAGACTATAAAAAAACTATGAACAAATTCCTATGCACACTGCACATAACTTATTTTAAAGTAAAAAAACAAAACGGGAACAAATACAATATTTAAAATAAAGAACAAGTAAATTTAAATCAACAAACTGACCAATATTTCAATGGGAACTATGCTCCTCTCACTGACCACCAATGAAAGAGGTACCCTTCAAGAAGTGCGGCGGGGGCCGGATAAATGGCCTCAGGGAGCCGCATGTGGCCCGCGGGCCATAGTTTGGGGACCCCTGATATAAACCTTATCTGGCTCTTAGTTCAAACAAATAAGCTGTAAAATAAGAATTATGAATCAGGAACATTCACACTCTGACTAGATATTTTATAGTATTAAGAAATTACTATTAATTTTTTAAACAGTGATAACTTCATTGTAGTAATATTTTTAAAAGCTCTTCTCTTCTGTGATCGCATATTGAAATATTTATAGATAATGAGATAATATGAACCAGTTTGGGTACAAAAAATATCGAGGGGGACACTAGGTCAAGTATATCATTGTCTAACCATTAAGTTGTACACCTGAAACCAACATATAGTAATAATAAAAAAGATAATATGCTATGTCGGATTTTCTTCGAAATAATCCAAGGTGGGGTTTGGGTAAGGGCTCTGAATGGCTGTGGATTGATCCTTGTTGAAGTTGGGTTAAGGATACAGAGGAGGAATCATTTCCTGTTGCTTTTGCAATGAATTACCACAAACCAAGTGGCTTAAAACAATAGTTTATTATCCTGTAGCTTTGTGGGTGAAAAGTCTGTCATGAGTCTTGCAGGACTAAAATCAAGGTGACCCAGGGCTGCACTCCTTCTGGAGGCTGTCATTTCTAGCTTCCAGAGGTCACCTGCATTCCTTGGCTCATGTCCCCTTCCTCCATCTTCAAAGTCATCAATGTCACATCTCTCTGAACCTTCTTCCATAGTCACATCTCTTTTTCTGACTGTAGCCAGAATAAAACCTCTTGGATTTTAAGCATTTATGTCATTAAACTGTGCCCATCTGTATAATCCAGGATAATCCCCTATCTAAAAGTCTTTTATCTTAATTACATCTGCAAAGTTCCTTTTACCATGTGAGGTAACATATTCTCAGGTTCAGAGATTAAGATGTGGACATCTTTGGAGGGCATTATTCAGTCTACTATAGAGCATTATTATCTTATTATCTCTACTTTTGCGTATGTTTGAAATTTTTTTGCAGTGATAAGTTAAAAGAGTTTGCTAGATATTGCTGACTGGATGCTGATTTTTAGGAAGAATGGTCAGACATCTCTCTGAAGCAATGACATCTGAGCTAAGATCTGATACATGGTGAGCACTCCATAAATGGCCCCTGTAGCTCCAGTGAAGAGCAGCAGGGAGTAGGTAGGTTTGGAAGAGAGTGAGACCCCTCAGTCATTTATTGTCTCAGCTGCAGATCAGTCTGGGAGCCCTTTGCAACCTCTGTGGTCTGAGAAATGCGGTGCAGGACCTCTTGCAGTTGGCAGCTCCTCGACTCATTTTATCTGGCGAGATGGGGGCTGACAGGCTCTAACTAGGTTAAGCCTTTACCTTCAAATCTGGAGGCTTGCTCTGTGCTCTACTGTAGCCAGCTTGTTGTTGGCTCTGCTGAGGAAGACAACACCCTCTGCTTTACCCTTTGTCCAGCAGTGGCCTCAGGCAGGGTCTGGCCCAGGCACCAAAGGTCATTTCAGAATGTATGTTTTGCAGCCTCTTTAGTATAAATGGTTCCTAGAGCTCACTTTGTATCAGGCACAACTTTAAACTCATTTTATCTTCACCACTACCCCATGAAGTAGGTTGTAGAGTCTGCCACTTTTAGATTGGTTCGATCAGAGGGGCAGAACCAATAATCTGGTTCTCTATAGTAAGAAAGAGATTTACTGCAAAGAATTATGCAATGTGGGGGCTGGCTAGGCAAGTCCAAAATCCTTAGGGCAAGTGGTTAAGCAGGACAGGCTGAAACTGAAGGTGCTGTCCACAACTGTAACTTCTAGAAAGCCTCAATTCTGCTCTTGAGGGCTTTTAACTGATTGAATCAGGCCCGCCTCAATTCTGGGATGATCTTTTCCTTTTCTTTTCTTTTCTTTTTTTAAAAAAATTAAGTGAGAGGCAGGGGGCAGGGAGTCAGAGACAGACTCCCACATGTGCCCTGACCGGGATCCACCTGGCAAGCCCCCTACAGGGCAATGCTCTGCCCTTCTGGGGCAGTTGCTCAGCAACTGAGCTATTTCAGCACCTGAGGTAAGGTCATAGAGCCATCCTCAGCACCTGGGGCCAAATTGCTTAAACTATTCAAGCCATGGCTACAGGAGGAGAGGATAGAGAGAAAGAGAGAGAGAGTGTGTGTGTGTGAGAGAGAGAAGGGGGAGGGGGAGGGGTGGAGAAGCAGATGGTAGCTTCTCCTGTGTGCCCTGACTGGGAATCAAACCTGGGACTTCCGCATGCTGGGCAGATGCTCTACTGCTGAGTCCACTGGCCAAGGCCAGCTTTTCTTAGAAGTCAACTAATTACATACTGCTTTAATCCCACCCATGAAATACCTTTATAACAACACCTAGGTTTATATTTGTTTGAATAACTGAGACTGTTGTTTAGTGAGTTGACACATAGAACTACCATTACAGATGGGAAGATTTAGGCACGGGGCTGTAAAAGGACTGGGCTGAGGTCACACAGCGAGTAAATGACAGAAACAAGACGTGAACCAGAGGATCCGGAACCCATTCTCAACGTGCTTTTCCGTTGCTTCTCTGAGTCAGTTGCTGGTAATAAAGTTAACCCTGCTCTTGATGCCTTCTTCTCTCTTGCCACACGGGGACTGATGCATGTGCTGGAGTCAGAACTGTGCTGGGCTGTAGCTGTGAGGGCTTGGGGTGGCTGCTGTCATGGCTGGGAGCACCGGCTCTGCAGCAAAACTTTCTAGATTCACTTTCTGACTGCTCTTAATAGTTGTCTGGTATTACTGTGCAGATTAAAAAAAAACTCTCTGTGCCTCAGTTTCTCCATCTGTAAAATATGCATAAAATACTACCTGACTCATAGGGTCTGTGGGAATAATCTGGATCAGTTGTCAGCAAACTCATTAGTCAGCAGAACCAAATATCAACAGGACAACGATTGAAATTTCTTTTCAGAGCCAAATTTTTTAAACTTAAACTATATAGGTAGGTACATTCCTTATTGAGGTAGCGCCTGCACATGGTATTTTGTGGAAGAGCCACACTCAAGGGGCCAAAGAGCCACATGTGGCTCGCTAGCCGCAGTTTGCCAACCAGGGATCTAGATAGTAAAGATAAGATACTCAGAATAGAAAGACTCCGTGAATGTCAGTTCTTAAATTTGGTCAATACCATACATATTATGTCCCCCAACCCCAGCTGCTGTGGGCTCAGTTCCAGGACCTCCCCAGAGTTGCCTGCCTCTCAGCCTTGCAAACCTTTGGCCCCTCAGGAACCTGCTGGTATTGTCCCATGGCAGACAGTGGAAGCAGCTCCTCCAGCAGTTGCAGCTGCCCAAGTCACATGGCTTCTGACCCGGCACTGCACTGCACAGAGCTGGATGTTGGCAAGGAGAGGCAAAGAAGCCTGGCCCAAACCCATGGCTATTCCTGGGATCAGCAGGTACTCCAGGCGCAAAGGAAGCCTGAAGTGGAGGAGAAGTTCTACAGCAGGAAAGGTTGGCTCTCAGGTGGTGGGACTGGCTAGACCCCTGGTCAGTAAACTGCGGCTCTTTGGCCCCTTGAGTGTGGCTCTTCCACAAAATACCACATGCGGGCGCTACCTTGATAGGAATGTACCTACCTATGTAGTTTAAGTTTAAAAAATTTGGCTCTGACAAGAAATTTCAATCATTGTACTGTTGATATTTGGCTCTGCTGACTAATGAGTTTGCTGACCACTGGGCTAGGGAAACATGGGTGCTCAGGATGCTGACCAACTGTGCACAAGCAGGTTGGCGAGGACTGCAGGCTAGGGACTAGGTGGGGTGAGCTCTAGCAGTCTTTGCTAAGGGAAGGAAGATTATACAGGCCCTCACCTCCCACACCTTGATTTTGAAGTCTTAAAATTAAGGTGTTACAGGCTAGTTCCTTCTAGAGACTCTAAGGGGAGAATCCATTTCTCAGACTTTTTCAACTTCCCATAGTCCCCTATATTCCTTGGCTAATAAATTCCATTTTCTGTCTTCATTCCAGTCACTGCTTCCAACATCACATGACCTTCTCCTCTGACACTGACCCCTCCTACTTTTTTTTTTTATATATATAAGGACCTGTGGATTACATTGGGTTTATCAGGACAATCCCCCATCTCAAGATCCTTAACTTAATCATATCCACAAAGCCTGTTCTGCCATATAAGGTAACATATCCACAGATCCTAGAGATTAGGATGTAGATATTTGTGTGGAAACCATTATGTGGCCTCTGCAATTGCTAAGTAATCATTCATTTTATGCTTGTACCAGTGTGTCTATCCATTCATCAGTTGAAAGACAACTGCATGCGTTTAGATTTTCTAGTCAACTAACTTTTGTCCCTGCAAAAAGTGAGGAAAACACACTGCATCTTGAGATGAAATATAAAGAATTGTAAAAGGACAAACCTCTTTATTTGGTTTTAAAAAGATATTAATTTATAAAAATACCTATATTGAGGTATAATTTTTTTTTTTTTTTTGTATTTTTCTGAAGCTGGAAACAGGGAGAGACAGTCAGACAGACTCCCGCATGCGCCAGACCGGGATCCACCGGGCACGCCCACCAGGGGCAACGCTCTGCCCACCAGGGGGCGATGCTCTGCCCCTCCGGGGCGTCGCTCTGCCGCAACCAGAGCCACTCTAGCGCCTGGGGCAGAGGCCAAGGAGTCATCCCCAGCGCCCGGGCCATCTTTGCTCCAATGGAGCCCCAGCTGCGGGAGGGGAAGAGAGAGATAGAGAGGAAGGAGGGGGTGGGGGTGGAGAAGCAAATGGGTGCTTCTCCTATGTGCCCTGGCCGGGAATCAAACCCGGGTCCCCCGCACGCCAGGCCGACGCTCTACCGCTGAGCCAACTGGCCAGGGCAGAGGTATAATTTATATATAACATTCTTTCATTTTAAATATGCTGTTTGATGAATTTTGGTAATTGAATAGTTATGTATCGTTCACTATAATTAAGATATGGAATAGTTCCAGCAATCTAAATATTATTCTTATGTCTCTTTTCAATAAATCCCCTCTCCAGCCCAGGTAACCAATAATCTGCTTTCCTTTTTATATTTTTAAAATTTTATTTAGAAAATTAAATTAAACATGATGACATTGAGAAAGAAGAGTACATAGTTTCAGGTAAATGTTTCTATAATGTTGGAACTGTTGATTATGTTGTGTACCCATCACCCAAAGTCAAATCATTTTCCATCACCTTATATTTGTCCCTCTTCACACTCTTCCTCCACCCCTCCCCCATATCCACCTCACCCTGGTATCCACTTCACTTTTATCTATGTCCATATCCCACCTATGTATGTATGGAGGAGAGGGTTTGGCACCAGAAAAGTTTTAAAAAGGAGAGAAGAAGAAGAAGGAAGAGAAGAACCCTGATGACAGAGTGAGAGCAGAGAGATGCAGAGTGCTGAAGGAGGAGCCAAGATGGCAGGGAAAGAGGGAGAAGCCAGTTTGTGCAGAGAAGAGAAGGGAGAAGGTGTGCAGATGGGGAACCAGAGATGACTGAGACTAGTGGGGGCCTTTGATTCTAGGAAATACTGGAAAAGATTCTCCTGGTTGTGGAACCGGAGAATGTGTAAGCAGCTTTTGAAACCCTGTATGTATTTGTTCACTAGCCAGTACAAGTCTTGAATAAAGGAATGACCCACCATTTTTTAGCTCCACTGTTTCTTTACTGACTGCCTGAATCTAATGGGAACCTGCATGTGAATGGCCATGATGGCCACGACTGCTGGCCATACATTTGGCATAGTTTGCAGCAGAATTCAGATCAGATCGATATGGAGCCACCACCATCCTGAGGGGTGGAGTAGAGGACTGATTGTTGTTATGGTTCCCCACGGCTGTCCTTTTGGGGACCATGGGCTGGCTGATTTTTATAGCCCTGCGAGAGAAAACCAAGAGCTCTGTGCAAGAGGCTGCCCAAGGCTCACAAACTGAAGAGCTGAAGGAGTTGGAATGGCCATGGGAGAAAGAGATGCAGATCCTGGAACTGGAGCAAGCTCTTGAGAAGGATGCCGACTGGGTTTGCAAGTTGCACCTGGAAATGGAGCAGTCTCTGGAGAAAGAATTACAGGTTCGTGAGTTGCAGTTTACCCTGGAAGTTGTGAAGAGCTGGCAGCCGCAAGAACCTAAGCTGAAGCTGTGCTGATGTAGTGGCTCTGAGTCTGCAGGAGCAGGCATTTCTACTCCTCTTCTGAGGATGAGGAGACTGAGGCTGAAGTTGTCATCCAAAGACTCCAGAAGGTAAAAGCCCAGCAGCAGCGAGTACCTACTAAGCCCCTGGTAGGTTTGCTATGATTATGGGACATAGGGGTGGATGGCAGCATGCTCTCTGGAGGAAAGATGGAAATGTTGGCTGCCACTGCCACATACTCCTCCTTGGGGCAGCATCCTCCTTGGGGCAGCATCCCCTTTGGGGAGCTGCCAAGATGGCAGGGGTGAGGGAAGGCCTGAGGCCCCATTTGTGTGGACTGACTCTTGGGCTGTGACCAGAGGGAGCACCAGCTCCCTTGTTGGATGGACATGTGGCTTTTGGACAATATGAGAGACCCTGCTGGAGGGGGGAGCAGGTCTGGTTGAAATTGTATGACTTATGCTGTTGCTGTAATTTTTTGTGTGTGTTGTACTTAATTCCTTGCACAGGAATGCCTGTGGTGTGAATTGCAAAGTGAGCAAAAGGGGTGGAATGTTGAGCAAATGAGTTTATAAAATTTGTGTTTTTTGAATTTGCTCATTTTTATTGTTAAGAATGGTGCTGAGCAGCTGTCTGTGAAATTGCTAATTACCTTCCTGCTTGCGAAGGGCTATTGTTATGCTAATGCAGGGCCCCCCAAATTTTTTACACAGGGGGCCAGTTCACTGTCCCTCAGACCATTGGAGGGCCGTACTATAAAAAAAAAAACTATGAACAAATTCCTATGCACACTGCACATATCTTATTTTAAAGTAAAAAAACAAAACGGGAACAAATACAATATTTAAAATAAAGAACAAGTAAATTTAAATCAACAAACTGACCAGTATTTCAATGGGAACTATGGGCCTGCTTTTGGCTAATGAGGTGGTTAATGTCGGGTTCCATATTTGTCACTGCTAGCCATAATAAGTGATATGACGTGCTTCCGGAGCCGTGACACGTGCACCCCGCATCACTGGAAGAGTACTGTACGTGAGCAACACCGCACTTTGCATCCACATACAGTGCTCCTCTCACTTACCACCAATGAAAGAGGTGCCTCTTCTGGAAGTGCAGTGGGAGCCGGATAAATGGCCTCAGGGGGCCACATGTGGCCTGCAGGCCGTAGTTTGGGGACCCCTGTGCTAATGTATCCTCCTTCTTTGCCATCATCTTCACCTGACCTTGCAGGTAAATACACTTCATACACCAGTTCATACACCAGTTTATTTCTTTACGTTCTCTCTTATCGTGTGTGTGTGTGTGTGTGTGTGTGTGTGTGTGTGTGTATATATATAATTATTATTTATAAAGTGCATTTTCTTATTTAAAAACATATAAAACAAGAAGTTCATGTGTTTTTTTGGGGCCAGAATGGATTAATTGCATTCCCATTAATTTAAATGGGAAAATTTGATTTGACACACAAATTGAGTCACAAGCTCAGCCATGAGACAAATTAAACACATGTGTCAAGGTACCACAGTATTTTGAATTGAAGGGCATATAAAGAGCTTTCCAGACAAGAAATAGCTGAAGGAGTTCATCACTACCAAACCAGTATTACATGAAATGTTAAAGGGTCTTTTTTAAGTAGAAGGAAAAACAAGATAAAACATATGAACAATAAGCAATGGCCAGTGGCTCAGATGATAGAGCATCAACCTGGTGTATGGACATGCCAGTTTCGATTTCTGGTGAGGACACACAGGAGAAGTGACTCTGTGCTCTCTGCCTCTTCCCTCCCTCCTTCCTTTCAGAGCCAGTGGCTCATTGGTTCAAGCATAGCCCTGGGTGCTGAGCACACTGTGTTTGCCAAAAATGCCAGCCTCAGGCACTAAAAAAAATAAGTTGGTACTTGAGCATTTACCCCATATAAGGTTGCCAGATGGATCCCAGTCAGAGTATATGTGGGAGCCTGCCTTACTATCTCCCCTCCTCTAACCTTAAAAAAAATTGAACAATAAGATGTCATTAAATACATATCTATCAACAATTGAATCCAAAAAAACAAAATAAATGAACAAGCAGAACAGCAACAGACTCATAAATACAGAGAACATTTTGATGGTTGCCAGTAGGGATGGGGGCTAGGGGAATGGGTGAAAAAGGAGAAGGGATGAAGAAGTACAAATTGGTTGTTACAGAATAGTCACAGGATATAAAGTAAAGAATAGGGAACATATCAATAATATTCTAATAACTATTTATGGTTCCAGATGGTTGTGAGATTTATTGAGATAATCACTCAGTAAGTTACATAATGTCTAATCACTGGGTTGTACAGCTGAAACTAGTATAATATTATACGTCAGCTTAATTGAAAAGTGAAAATAAGCACTCCCAAGAAATAAATGTCCCAGACCAAAATATAAATAATAAAATGGTAATAAATGCATACCTATCAATAATCACTTTAAATGTAAATGGATTAAAAGCTCTCCAATTAGAAGACATAGGGTAGCTGAATGGATTAGAATGGAAATCCATATACATGCTATCTACAAGAAACCCACTTCAGAAAGAAAGACACACAGAAACCGAAAGTAAAGTGATGGAAAAAGATGTTTTATGCAGCCTGACCAGGTGGTGGCACAGTGGAGAGAGCATTGGACTGAGACGTGGAGGACCCAGGTTCAAATCCCCGAGGTTGCTGGCTTGAGTGCAGGCTCATCTGGCTCAAGTGTGAACTCACTAACTTGAGTGCAGGGTTGCTGGCTTGAGTGTGGATCATAGACATGACCCCATGGTCATGGCTTGGAGCCCAAGGTCGCTGACTTGAGCAAGTGGTCACTTACTCTGCTGTAGCCCCCTGGTCAAGGCACATATAAGAAAGCAATCAATGAACAACTAAGATGCTGCAACAAAGAACTGATGATTCTCATTTCTCTCCCTTTCTGTCTGTCCCTATCTGTGCCTCTCTCTGACTCTCTCTGTCTCTGTAAAAAAAAAAAAAGATATTTTATGCAAATAAAAACAAAAGGAAACTAGGGTAACTATACTTATATATCAGACAAAATTAGACTTTAAAACAAACTATAGTAAGAGACAAAGAAGGACTTTCCATAATGATAAATGAATCATCCAACAAAAGGATATAACCCTGGTAAACATTTGTGCACCCAACATAGGAGAATCTAAATATATAAAACAAATATTGGTGGACATAAAAGGAGAGATCAACAAAATAGTCAAAGTAGGGAACTTCAACAATCCATTGACATCGATGGATATATTTTTCACACAGAAAATCCACAAGGAAACAATGGCCTTCAATGACACACTAGACCAGATTGATTTAACTAATATTTTAAGACCATTTCATCACAAAGCAGCAGAATATATATTCTTTTCAAATGCACATAAAACATTTTCCAGGATAGATCATATGTTAGGACACAAAACAAGTCTTAATAAATTTTAAAAATTTGAAATCAGATCAAGCATTTTCTCTGACCACAATGATGTGAATTTAAAAATCAATTACAAGAGAAAAAAAGAACCCTAAAAAACACACAAGCATATGGAAGCTAAATAACATGTTACTAAACATTAAAAGGGTTAACAATGACATCAAGGAAGAAATCAAAAGATTTTCTGAGACAAATGAAAATGCAAATAAAACACACAAAAATCTATGGAACACACAAAAAAAACTGTCATTGTTTGCAGATAACATGAAACTGTATATAGAGGACCCTAAAGATTTCACCAAAGTTACTAGTCCTAAGAGAAAAATTCATAGCAATTTTGATCTACCTCAAGAAACAGGAAAAATTTCAAATAAACATTCTATCTTTACATCTAAAGAAACTAGAAAAGGAACAATAAGCACAGGAGAAAAATAATGACCACAGCAGAAACAAAGTAGATATAAAAAATACAACAGATTAATGAGACTGTTGGTCAAATAAGTCTGTAAACATGATATATATGTTTGCTCGCTTGTGACTTATAATGGGTGTGGGGGACAGGCTATAAGCAGGCCAGGTTGTTGTAGCCTGAGGTTTGGTTTTGGGACTAAGCTTTTCCCCACACCCTTGACTGATTGTATGATCTGGGTGGTGCACTCTCATGAGAAATCCAATTATGCCTTGGATAAGTGACTTTGTATTGGAGACTTCCTTGTTTGTATATTGGATTAAGGGATTTTGGTTTTCTACACTATAAAGTGGGACAGACCAGGAGCTCAGACACACAGTTCCTGCTATCACAATTGCAGGGGCTCCCCTGATCCCTTGCCCTTCATGGGAAGAGCTGGTTTTCTGCTTTTCCCTTGTCTTCTTTTGTGGTTTGCCTGTCTTGGTGAGACACCAATAAATAAGATGGTCCCCCATCCTCTGACTCCGCCATTTCTTTATCGTCTGCCCGAATCCAATGGGAACCTGCATGTGAATGGTCACGATGGCGGCTCCTGGCCTTACAACTGGCGTAGTTTCCGGCAGGATTCAGAGATTGGTATGGAGCCACCACCCTTGATGGGTGGGATAGAGTACTGGTTGCTGCTCTGGCTCCCCATGGCTGTCCTTTTAGGGGCCATGGGCTACATGTTTTTTACTCAAGAGGAAACTGCCCGAGGTCAAAAGCTTCAGCATGAATTGCAAACAGAACGGCAGAAAAGGCTGGAACTGGAGCGAGCACTGGAGAAGGAATTACGGGTTCGAGAGTTGCAGTTTACCCTGGAAGCTGAATGTCTTCACCGGCAGTTGTTGGAGAAACAACTCCGGATTCAAGAGCTCGAGTCTCAGCTTCTGGCCAAAAGCCAGCAGCCACAGGAGCCTAAACGGTCACCAAAGGAGCAGCAGCATCCGCGCCGGTGGATTGGCTTTGAGTCAGCGGGAGTAGGCGCTTGCGACTCCTCTTCTGAGGATGAGAAGGCTCAGGCTGAAGCTGCCATACGCACACTGAGAGCCCGACCAGTTGTCGCCAAGAAGGTAAAAACCCAGCAACAAAGAGTCCCTCAGGGGCAGCCACAGCCTCCTGCCCAGGTAATGGAACACTCTGTGGTCCGGCCCTATACCCAGGCAGAGCTGATGGAGTTGGGGGCACAATTTAGGCAGAAACCTACTGAATCCCTGGTAGCCTGGTTACTACGATTATGGGATATAGGGGTGGATGGCATCATGCTCTCCGGAACAGAGATGGAGAAATTGGCCGCCATTACCACACACTCTTCCTTGAGGCAGCATCTTCAGAACTGCCATGGCAACCCAGGAGACCATACCCTATTAGAATGGGTGATGGCTGCCATTCGTATGGTCTGGCAGAATGCTGGAGAACTGCCGGGGGCAATGAGTCGGTGGCAGTGCTACAGTGAGTTAGTAAAGGTCCTTCGAGAACTAGGTATGAAGAATGCTGTTTTCAACCCTGGGTCTCGTGGGCCAGACGAAGAAGTGTTTACGGCCAAAATGAGGGAATTTGTCCTTGCTAGCGCCCCATCAGCCCTTTTTGGGTCACTTGTGGCTATCTTGGGCCCCTATGTGGGGCAGCCCATCAATGCAGTTACACAGATGGTAGCAGATTTGGGAGAGCTGGAGGCCGCTCGGGATCATAAAGCAGTGAGGGCTGCTGCCTATGTTTCCCCCCCAACTAACAAGGGAAACGGGCCTGTAAAGGTTACCCGAACGCAGATGTGGGTAGACTTGATTGCGGCTGGAGCAGATAAGGGGAAATTGGATGGCCAGTCTAATAAAATTCTTTTGGAGCTTTGGCGGCAGCTTAAACCAGAACAGAAGTTCCAGCCACTGAGACGAAAGGCCCCAGCAGCTACCAATAAAACGTTTGGTGCGCGCACAGCTCGGTTACAAGATTATATGATAGAGACAGCCGAGGGAGAGGGGAACTCCCAAGACCCATTGTACCAGTTTGAATAGGAAAAAGGCCAAGGGACCCGTCTAACGGGGATGGGCGGGGACCGGAGGCCACATGTGGAACTGGCTATCCACTGGTCCCCTTCCAACGTACAACAGGTGTTGGCCTTGGTGGATACAGGTGCAGAATGTTCCCTTCTCTATGGAAACCCAGAGCGGTTTGCTGGGACCCCAGTGGCCATTGACGGTTATGGGGGCCAAACTGTTCAAGTGAAGCCAATAACTATTCCATTGGGGATAGGGAGACTGCCTCCTAAGCCATATAAGGTGTATGTATCTCCTATTCCTGAATATATTTTGGGGGTAGATGTCTTGCAAGGACTGTGGTTGGAAACTACAGCTGGGGAGTTCCGGCTGCGGATCAGGGTTGTGAAGGCAGTATTGCGGGGACATGCATCACATTCCCCTTTGCAATTACCCATCCCTCGGCGTGTGACTAACACCAAGCAGTACCGCCTGCCAGGTGGTTATGAAGAAGTCACAGGGACAATCCTTGAACTAGAAAAGGTGGGGATCATCCGGCCAGCACACAGTCCTTACAACTCCCCAGTATGGCCTGTGCGCAAAGCGGATGGAACCTGGAGAATGACAGTAGATTACAGG
Source organism: Saccopteryx bilineata (assembly GCF_036850765.1). Classification (NCBI taxonomy): domain Eukaryota; kingdom Metazoa; phylum Chordata; class Mammalia; order Chiroptera; family Emballonuridae; genus Saccopteryx; species Saccopteryx bilineata. The sequence goes on from NC_089500.1 coordinate 62,322,108, forward strand.
GAACTTAATAAAGTTGTTCCCCCTTTGCACACTGCTGTTCCCTCGATAGCTAACATGATGGATCGGCTAAGCCATGAGTTGGGGACATACCACTTTGTGGCAGACTTGGCCAATGCTTTTTTCTCTATTGATATAGCCGCAGAGAGTCAAGACCAATTTGCCTTCAGTTGGGAAGGGAGACAATGGACCTTTACAGTGTTACCCCAGGGCTATTTGCATAGCCCCACCTTGTGCCATGGGCTGGTGGCTGCTGACCTGGCTAAATGGAAACAGCCAGAGGTAGTCCGCATGTACCATTATATTGATGATATTATGCTAACTAGTGATTCTCTTTCAGAATTGGAGCAAGCAGTCCCTACCCTGCTATCCCATTTGAAAGCATGTGGCTGGGCAGTTAACGAGAACAAATTATAAGGACCTGGGTTATCTGTTAAATTCTTGGGAGTTGTCTGGTTGGGTAAGACAAAAGTTATCCCTGACGCAGTTATAGATAAGATTCAAGCATACCCCGTGCCCACTACGGTAAAACAGTTACAGGAATTCTTAGGTTTGTTGGGGTATTGGCGAGCATTTATACCGCATTTGGCTCAGTTACTACGCCCCTTGTACAACCTTATTCGAAAGGGGGTTCGCTGGGATTGGACTGAGCAGGCGCAAGGTTCATTTGCAGCTGCTAAGAGAGCTGTCAAGGTGGCACAGGCCTTGAATGTGTTTGATCCTGCCAGGCCCTGTGAGCTGGATGTTCATATAACCCTAGAGAGGTTTGGATGGGGCTTGTGGCAGCGGACAGAGCGCCTACGGCAACCTATTGGCTTTTGGTCCCAATTGTGGAAAGGTGCTGAAGTTCGTTACTCATTAGTAGAGAAGCAGCTGGCAGCTGTGTATGCTGCCCTCCTGGCAACTGAGAGTATTACAACCACAACACCAGTTACAGTCAAAACAACATACCCTATAGCTGGATGGGTGAGAGATTGGGCAACTAAACCACGTAGTGATATGGCCCAAATGTCTACCCTGGCCAAGTGGGGTGCCTATCTGCAACAACGCTGTGCTCTTAGCACCAGCCCATTGAGGGCAGAACTGCAGGAGGTCTTGGGTCCAGTCACCTATGCGACCTTAGAGTCAGGTGCAACTGGGGCTCAGGAGGCAGAACCTGAGGTCAGTCCTTACCAGGAGGGGCGGGTGCCCATCCCCGAAGATGCCTGGTATACTGATGGTTCCAGCAGGGGCCAACCTGCCAAATGGACGGCTATCGCCTTCCATCCGGCCACTGAGACTATTTGGATGGACACGGGTACAGGCCAAAGCAGCCAATGGGCAGAATTAAGAGCTGTTTGGCTAGTTGCCCATAATGAACCTTCACCTCTGGTGATCTGTACTGACAGTTGGGCTGTCTATCGTGGACTGACCCTTTGGATTGCTACTTGGCACATTAACCAGTGGATGGTAATGCACCGTCCTTTATGGGGTCAGGCCATGTGGCAGGACTTATGGGAAATAGGACACCAGAAGCAGGTGACAGTATATCATGTCACAGGGCATGCCCCTCTAGCCCATCCTGGGAATGATGAGGCAGATACGTTGGCAAGGGTGCGATGGTTGGAGACTGCACCTGCAGGTGATGTGGCACAGTGGCTCCACTGGCGCCTGCTCCATGCAGGATAGAAAACTATGTGGGCTACGGTTAAGGCTTGGAACTTGCCTGTGTCCTATGCAGAGGTACTTGCAGCCTGTGAGCAATGTGCAGTATGTTCCAAGGAACACCCTCGGAGACCACTGGTGTCACCTGGACAGATCCAGAGGGGTCATGTCCCACTGACACGATGGCAGATAGACATCATTGGACCCTTATCAAAGTCAGAAGGGTACCAGGATGCAGTCACTTGTGTAGATACTGCCACCGGGCTGCTTGCTGCTTACCCCGCTCGTAACCCTGACCAGAGGGCAGTCATACAGGCTCTGGACCGCCTGAGTGCTGCATACGGGCGACCGCTGGTCCTTGAAAGTGACAATGGTACCCACTTCACTGGTTCAACGGTGAGGCAATGGGCTCAAAAGCTGGGGGTGGATTGGAAGTACCATGTTCCCTACCACCCCCAGGCTGCTGGCATCATTGAGCGTTATAATGGACTCTTAAAGCAGGGACTGCGACAGGAGGGGGGCACCGGCTCTCTTACTGGATGGACACGCCGCTTATGGACAGTACTTCGGATTTTGAATGAGCAACCTCGACGGGGAAGCCCAGCTCCAGTAGAGGCCCTCCTGCATCGGACAGCTGCCCCTATTCAGTTGCAGATATGCACTAAGGACATTTTACTCAAGCCAGGTTTCGGACAGCAGGGCAACGTGCTCTTGCCTGCTCCAACAGCCCTTCTTAAAGGACAACAGCTTCAATGGACTTGGCCCTGGACTGTACAGGCCCCCCATCTGAGATGGGTGGCCTTGTTGGCACCATGGGGAAAGGGGTTAGAGGTGGACCTCCAGTTAACTCCTTGGGCAACCAGCACCTGGCCACCTAAGGTAGAAGTGTATTATCCCTTGAGTGCTCAAGGGGACAGCATTTTGAAGGGCACCTTTGTAATTTCTTTATGGCCAATAATGAGTTCCCCTATTTTACTACACATAGAACCAGCAGATGCTGGTGTATTGGCCAATAAGGTTTGGTACGCCCGCTCAGGGCGGCCTCTGGTGCCAGCTACAGTGCTGTCTGCAGATAAAACTCTGGCCTGTATTCTGCCAGAGGGAAAAGATTTGCCTCTCTTGGTGCCACTGACAGCTCTCTCATTTCGCCCATAGTTTTTGATCTGTTAATCCTATTGCTGTAGTTGGTACTATTTCTGTTTATGCAATGTATCCTACTCTTTGCACAGTGACCATCATGGAAGATGCCTGTGGTTTAGATTGTAAAGCGAGCAAAAGGGGTGGAATGTTGGTCAAATAAGTCTGTAAACATGATATATATGTTTGCTCGCTTGTGACTTATAATGGGTGTGGGGGACAGGCTATAAGCAGGCCAGGTTGTTGTAGCCTGAGGTTTGGTTTTGGGACTAAGCTTTTCCCCACACCCTTGACTGATTGTATGATCTGGGTGGTGCACTCTCATGAGAAATCCAATTATGCCTTGGATAAGTGACTTTGTATTGGAGACTTCCTTGTTTGTATATTGGATTAAGGGATTTTGGTTTTCTACACTATAAAGTGGGACAGACCAGGAGCTCAGACACACAGTTCCTGCTATCACAATTGCAGGGGCTCCCCTGATCCCTTGCCCTTCATGGGAAGAGCTGGTTTTCTGCTTTTCCCTTGTCTTCTTTTGTGGTTTGCCTGTCTTGGTGAGACACCAATAAATAGGATGGCCCCCCATCCTCTGACTCCGCCATTTCTTTATCGTCTGCCTGAATCCAATGGGAACCTGCATGTGAATGGTCACGATGGCGGCTCCTGGCCTTACAGAGACCTAGAGCTGATTATTTGAACAGATAAATAAGATTGATTAGGGAGAGACAAGATGGCACTGGAGTAGGCGAACGTACCAGCATCTACCTCCCAGAACCAATGTGGATTACAAACTAATTTTATGAACTATCAACTGGAAAAACCAACTTTGGACTAAACTAAAAGGACTCTTCAACCCAGGAACGCTGAAGAAGCCACCCAGAGACTGGTAGGAAAAGCGGAAACGCGGAGAGGGCTGCCCAGCTTCTCGGAGCGAACGGCAGCAGGGAGAGACTCGCGTGGCGGGAAGTGAGTTTAGCAGAGGGGAAAGGGCCCTGAGCCCCAGGAACAAAGCCCCAGCCTGCAGCCCCAGAGCCCAGAAGAAGCATAAGGACAGTATTTAGCTTGAAACAAGTCAGGATACTGTTTGTGAGAGAGTCTGATTTCTCAGACCCAGGATCCTTCTTAAAGGGACCACGCAGAACATCTCTCTCACAAACACTCACCCGGGGCTCCTGGAGACGGAGGGAGAGGGGAGAGAACCACAGTAACAGGAAGAGAGTGCAATCTAGGAGGCATAGGGAGAAACATTTTTGGGAGATAGCCACTCTAACCCCTGGGACGAGTCACTTCCCAAAGCTGAAGTGAATATTTCCCCCGGAAACAGCAATACCAGCAAAGGGAAGCAGGAGAGCAGCCAAACAAGCTCCCCCGTGGCATTCAGAGCAGAGTCGCATAGAAGGAGGGAGCTTTCGGGTCTACAGTAGTGAGTCTTAGGGTCCGAGCTGCAACGCCCCCACCCACACGGCTGAGGGCGCACCGGAGAGCGGGCGGCAGCGGGAGACAAAAGCGCGGTTCTGCTGGCAGGGGCGGAAGCCGGCTGGCCACCAGTGGGCTCAGGTGTGAGCTCAATCTTGCCCGGCTAGGGAGAAGGGGGTGTGCAAAAGCGGCTAAGCTCAGCTGCCGGCAGCCTGTAATCCAGCCTCCGGGAGAAGGGCGGGAAACCCAGAAAGGGTAAAAACCAGCCCCGGAGCAAGGGCAGAGGAGCACATCCCTGCCCCGCCTGTGCAACCCAGGCTTGCGGTCTGACTTGGTAGCAGGCTCCTCCCATGGGGGTGGAGCCAAAAGCCCAGAAGAGGCGGAGTTCCGCTACGAAGCTGAGCTTGGGCACGCAGCCTTTCCTGGTGGTAGAGCCAAGGCTAGCAGCTGTTCCTTGAGTGGGATCATCCTGCAAAGGCAGGGCGAAAGCTCGGAAACAGGCGGAGACCCACAGCTGAGCAAAGGTGCTCGCCAGTGCCCTCAGGACCGAGCATAACATCACACACGGGGGCGGGGCAAAGGCCAAGGCCACCAACCCTTGTGCACCCGAGCACGTGATCACAGCCACTCTCGTGAAGAGAAAATGCGGAGGCAGAGAAATACAACACAAATAAACCAAGAGAAATCCCCAGAAAAGGACCTACGTGAATCAGATATAACCAAATTACCAGATGCAGAGTTTAAAATAACGATTGTTAGGATGCTCAAAGATATTAGAACCACCATAGATGGCCATTACGAAAACCTAAATAGAGAGATAACAAATATAAAAAAGGACATTGAAATAATAAAAAAGAATCAGACAGAAATGACAAATACAATATCTGAAATAAAGAATACAATGGAAGGAATTAAAAGCAGGATGGATGAAGCAGAGAATCGAATCAGTGAGTTAGAGGACACAATAAATAAAGGCATGGAAGCAGAGCAGAAAAAAGAAAAGAGACTCAAAAAGTCTGAGGAAACTCTAAGAGAGCTCTGTGACAACATGAAGAGAAATAACATCCGCATCATAGGGGTTCCTGAAGAAGAAGAGAAAGAACAAGGGATAGAGACTTTGTTCAAACATATTATAGTGGAAAACTTCCCCCAATTAAGGCAGGAAAATATTTCACATGTTCAGGAAGCACAGAGAACTCCATTAAGGAGAAATCCAAAGAAACCAACACCAAGACACATCATAATTAAATTACCAAAGCTAAATGATAAAGAGAAAATATTAAAAGCTGCTAGAGAAAAAAAGACAATCACCTACAAAGGAGCCCCCATAAGGATGACTTCTGACTTCTCAACAGAAACACTTGAGGCCAGAAGGGAATGGCAAGAAATATTCAAAGTAATGCAGAACAAGAACCTACAACCAAGACTACTTTATCCAGCAAGGCTATCATTTAAAATTGAAGGAGAAATAAAAAGCTTTACAGACAAAAAAAAAACTAAAGGATTTCACTACAACCAAACCAAGGAAGGCTGCAAGAAATGCTAAGGGACCTGTTGTAAACAGATCAAAGGAAAAAAAGAATATAGCAAAAGAGAAAAACAGTTTTAAAGAAAAAAAATGGCAATAAACAATTACATATCAGTAATAACTTTAAATGTTAATGGATTAAATGATCCGATCAAGAGACATAGGGTAGCTGCGTGGATAAGAAAACAGGACCCATACATATGCTGTCTACAAGAGACACACCTTAAATCAAAAGATGCACACAGACTGAAGATAAAAGGATGGAAAAAAATATTTCACGCAAATGGAAATGAAAAAAAAGCTGGGGTAGCAATACTTATATCAGACAAAATGGACTTTAGAACAAAGACCATAGTTAGAGATAAAGAAGGTCACTACATAATGATAAAGGGAGCAATACAAAAGGAAGATATAACCATTATAAATATCTACGCACCTAATATAGGAGCACCTAAATATATAAAGCAGACTTTGATAGACTTAAAGGGCGAGATCAACAGCAATACTATAATAGTAGGAGATTTCAATACCCCATTAACATCATTAGATTGGTCCTCAAGAAAGAAAATTAACAAAGAAACAGCAGACTTAAAGGACATATTAGATGAACTCGATTTAATAGATATCTTCAGAACCTTTCACCCTAAAAGAGCAGAATATACATTCTTTTCAAGCGCTCATGGGACATTCTCTAGAATAGACCACATGTTAGGGTACAAAAGCGGGCTCAACAAATTTAAGAAGATTGAAATCATATCGAACACTTTCTCTGATCACAATGGCATTAAACTAGAAATCAACCACAATAGAAAAATTGAAAAACATTCAAACACTTGGAAACTAAATAGCACGTTATTAAACAATGAATGGGTTAACATTGAGATCAAAGAAGAAATTAAAAAATTCCTAGAAACAAACGATAATGAGCATACATCAACTCAAAATTTATGGGACACAGCAAAAGCAGTCCTGAGAGGGAAGTTTATAGCATTACAGGCATACCTCAAGAAGCTAGAAAAAGCTCAAATTAACAACTTAACCCTGCATCTAAAAGAACTAGAAAAAGAACAGCAAGTAAAGCCCAGAGCTAGTAGAAGGAAGGAAATAATAAAGATCAGAGCAGAAATAAGTGACATAGAGGCTAAAGAAACAATACAGAGGATCAATGAAACCAGGAGCTGGTTCTTTGAAAAGGTAAACAAGATCGATGAACCTTTAACAAGACTCACCAAGAAAAAAAGAGAGAGGACTCAAATAAATAAAATTAGAAACGAGAGTGGAGAAATAACAACTGACACAACAGAAATACAAAATATTGTAAGAAAATACTATGAAGAACTGTACGCCAAAAAACTAGACAACCTAGATGAAATGGACAAATTCCTTGAATCATATAATCTTCCAAAAATCAATCTGGAAGAATCAGAAAACCTAAACAGACCAATTACAACAAATGAGATTGAAACAGCTATCAAAAAACTCCCAAAAAAGAAAAGTCCTGGGCCTGATGGCTTCACAAGTGAATTCTACCAAATATTCAAAGAAGAACTAACTCCTATCCTTCTCAAGCTATTTCAAAAAATTCAAGAGGAAGGAAGACTTCCAAACTCCTTTTATGAGGCGAGCATAATTCTGATTCCAAAACCAGGCAAAGACAACACAAAAAAAGAAAATTATAGGCCAATATCCCTGATGAACTTAGATGCAAAAATCCTCAATAAAATATTAGCAAACCGGATCCAGCAATATATGGAAAAAATCATACACCATGATCAAGTAGGATTTATTCTTGGGAGGCAAGGCTGGTACAATATTCGCAAATCAATCAATGTGATTCATCACATAAACAAAAGAAAGGAGAAAAACCACATGATAATTTCAATAGATGCAGAAAAAGCATTTGATAAAGTCCAGCACCCATTCATGATCAAAACTCTCAGCAAAGTGGGAATACAGGGAACATACCTCAACATGATAAAGGCCATCTATGACAAACCCATAGCCAACATAATACTCAATGGGCAAAAATTAAAAGCTATCCCCTTAAGATCAGGAACAAGGCAGGGTTGCCCCCTTTCACCACTCTTATTCAACATAGTTCTGGAAGTCCTCGCCACAGCAATCAGACAAGAAAAAGAAATAAAAGGCATCCAAATTGGAAAAGAAGAAGTAAAACTATCATTATTTGCAGATGACATGATATTGTATATAGAAAACCCTAAAGTTTCAGTCAAAAAACTACTAGACCTGATAAAAGAATTTGGCAAGGTGGCAGGATATAAAATCAATACTCAGAAATCAGAGGCATTTTTATACACTAATAATGAACTGTCAGAAAGAGAAATCAGGGAATCAATCCCCTTTACCATTGCAACCAAAAAAATAAAGTACCTAGGAATAAATCTAACCAAGGAGATTAAAGACTTGTACTCAGAAAATTATAAAACATTGATAAAAGAAATCAGGGAAGATACGAATAAGTGGAGGCATATACCGTGCTCATGGTTAGGAAGAATAAACATCATTAAAATGTCTATATTACCCAAAGCAATTTATAAATTCAATGCAATACCAATGAAAATACCAATGACTTACTTCAAAGACATAGAACACATATTCCAAAAATTTATATGGAACCAAAAAAGAACACGAATAGCCTCAGCAATCCTGAAAAGGAAGAAAAAAGCGGGAGGTATCACACTTCCAGATATCAAGTTATATTATAAGGCCATTGTACTCAAAACAGCATGGTACTGGCATAAGAACAGGCACATAGATCAATGGAACAGAACAGAGAACTCAGAAATAAACCCACAGCTCTATGGACAACTGATATTTGACAAAGGAGGTAAGACAATACAATGGAGTAAAGACAGCCTCTTCAACAAATGGTGTTGGGAAAACTGGACAGCTACCTGCAAAAAAATGAAACTAGACCACCAACTTACACCACTCACAAAAATAAACTCAAAATGGATAAAAGACTTGAATGTAAGCCATGAAACCATAAGCATTTTAGAAAAAAACATAGGCAGTAAGCTCTCTGACATCTCTCGCAGCAATATATTTGCTGATTTGTCTCCACAGGCAAGTGAAATAAAAGACAGGATAAACAAATGGGACTTTATCAAACTAAAAAGCTTCTGCACAGCTAAAGACAATAAGAACAGAATAAAAAGACAAACTACACAATGGGAGAATATATTTGACATAGCGTCTGATAAGGGGTTAATAACCAAAATTTATAAAGAACTTGTAAAACTTAATACCAGGAAGACAAACAATCCAATCCAAAAATGGGCAAAAGAAATGAATAGACATTTCTCCAAAGAGGACACACATATGCCAATAGGCATATGAAAAAATGTTCAACATCATTAATGATTAGAGAAATGCAAATTAAAACCACAATGAGATATCACCTCACACCAGTCAGAATGGCGCTCATCAATAAAACAACACAGAATAAGTGCTGGCGAGGATGTGGAGAAAAGGGAACCGTCCTGCACTGCTGGTGGGAATGCAGACTGGTGCAGCCACTGTGGAAAACAGTATGGAGATACCTCAAGAAATTAAAAATCGAACTGCCTTTTGACCCAGCTATACCACTGTTAGGAATATACCCCAAGAACACCATAGCACTGTTTGAAAAGAAGAAATGCACCCCCATGTTTATGGCAGCATTGTTCACAATAGCAAAGATTTGGAAACAGCCCAAGTGTCCATCAGAGGATGAGTGGATTAAAAAGCTTTGGTATATATATACTATGGAATACTACTCAGCCATAAGAAATGATGACATAGGATCTTTTACAACAACATGGATGGGCCTTGATAACATTATACTGAGTGAAAGAAGTAAATCAGAAAAAACTAAGAACTATATGTTTCCACACATAGGTGGGACATAAAGATGAGACTCAGAGACATGAACAACAGTGTTGGGGTTACAGGGTGGGGGGAGGGGAGGGGCACAAAGATCATGGCTTTTCAGCATTGGCCATATTCCCCCCTTAATCTATAGACAGACAGCAAATATTTACATATGGTGTTCCCACTATAAAGACTGCTGTCTTAGGGACAAATGCTGACAAACTATTTCAGCAGTTCCTCCTTCTTCAAAGACTTATATGTAAACATAGAGCTCCATGTTTCATAGGACATACTCAAGCTCACTCCATGCTTCCTGGTGCTTTAGCACAAAGGAATGCCCCCCCCCTTTTTTTTTTTGTATTTTTTTTTGTATTTTTTCTTTTATTTATTTATTTTTTGTATATTTCTGAGGATGGGGATGGGGAGGCAAGCAGACAGACTCCTGCATGCGCCTGACTGGGATCCACCTGGCATGCCTACCGGGGGGAATGCTCTGCCCATCTGGGATGTTGCTCTGTTACAACCGGAGTCATTCTAGCAACTAGGGCGGAGGCCATGGGGCCATCCTTAGTGCCCAGGGTGGATTTGCTCCGGTGGAGCCTTGGCTGTGGGCAGGAGGAGAGGGACCGGGAGGGCGGAGAGGGGGAGGGGTGGAGAGGTAGATGGGCGCTTCTCCTGTGTGCTCTGGCCGGGAATCGAACCCGGGAATCCTGCACACCAGGCCAATGACTCCGACGGGTCTACCATATCATGCTTTTTACTTAAAAAAAAAAAATTGACATTTCTTTTGAAAGCTGATGAACAGGAGACACCAAATCTACCTTCTTTATTAGATCTAGCTAATAACACTGTTCTGTCTTTTTTCCAAATAGCTCCAGATATATGGAAAAGATTTATATAGGCGGATGGGGATCCTCAAACCCCTCAGCGAGATCTTCTGAGAATGGCTTTTAAGATACCTAGAGGCAGAAAAAGCCCAATAGAGATCAGGGGGAACTACCAGCTTTTAGGATACACCCTTAAAGGCTCCAGCACCCCAAAGGGGTCTCATAGGATGCCATCTGGGTCCTGCTTCAATAGTGGAAAGGAAGGTCATTGAGCTAAAGCCTGCCAGGCTTACACACCTCTACTGTGAGGAAACAGGGACACTGGAAGGTGGGCTTCCCCCTCGCTCCTCTAAGGGAGGGTTCAGTCTCTTCCAGGCCTGCTCCAGCCACCTATGACCTAACCTTGCCCAGAATGCTGGGGTTTGCCACTGAAGGCTGAAGGTGCCCAGGGCCGTCGACCCCATCTACGACACTGTGGACGAGCCTAGGGTATTTCTTCCAAGAAGCAGGTAAACTGATCTCATTTGCACAAGGGCCACTTAACTATGTTTTGCCTGAATAGTCAGGTTCTTTATTCTTCCCTCAAAGATCTCTGTTGTGGGTGTTGATAGTCCTATTTTCTGCTGCTTTGCTTAATATATAGTGTTTCCTTTATTCCTCCTACCTCAATGCCCCACTCATATTTCAGGCTGGGACCTACTCTTAATTTAGAGCTCTCTTTCCTCCTTATGCCAACTTGTATTATGAATTTACCTTTGCCACCCAGCTTAGTGTATCCCAAGGTTCTCTTTACCAGGCCACAGTCACAGAGCTCCAGGGAAAAGCAACCTGGTCTCAACTCTCCAGGCAGAGGAGAACAGAAGCTCCATATCCACGCATGCTGCAAATGGCTTTTTCCAGTCTACCTGAATCATTACCAGCTAGAAGCAGCGGTCATTGGGACTTGGACATGAGCTGCAAAGTATAGAATGGTGACAACAATTCCAGTGCCATACGGACTTTTCCTGTGGGGAACTTTCCTGGACTCCTGCTCCCTGTGACAGCTCCTAACAGACTGAACTGTGGTTGGGTTGCATTTTTCAGGGATTTGGCATGGTGAGGGGGCCAACTTGGACTTGGGGAACATGTTAAGGACACTACTCATTTATGGATTCTTGCTGTATTGGCCAAGAGTTTGCTTAAAGGCTTTTAATCACTGTAAAAAAAATAGAGGACTAGATGAAGAAGATGGGGCACATATACACCATGGTATATTATTCAGCTAGGAGAAATGGTGACATTGGATCACTTATAGCGGAATGGTGGAGTCTTGGTAGCATTGTGCGGAGTGAAATAAGCGAATCAGAAAAAAACAGGAACTGCAGGATTCCATACATTAGTGGGACATAAAAGCGAGACTGAGAGGCATGAACAGGAGTGTGGTGGCTATGGGGGGTGGGGGGAGGGAAGGAGGGAGAGGGGGAGGGGAGGGGGAGGGGTACAGAGAGAACTGGATGGAGGGTGGCAGAGGACGATCTCTCTTTGGGTGATGGGTATGCAACATAACTAAATGACAAGATAACCTGGAAATGTTTTCTTTGAATGTATGTACCCTGATTTATTGATGTCACCCCATTAAAATAAAAATTTATTTATATATATATATAAAAAGAAAGTGTATAAGCATAACACAGAGATATAGAGGGCAGGATAGGAAATTATGAAGGAAAAGGGGAAAGGCTGTGGGGGGAGGGGCAAAGGGGGTATCAAGGAGAAAAACGGAGGGGAGGTAGGGAGATACATTCTGGGGTACACTTTAACTATGTAAACACAACAAATTAAAATCAATAAAATAAATTAATAAATAAAAAAAATAAGATTGATTAACCTTTAATCAGACTCATCAAGAAAAAGGACACAAATAAGTAAAATCAGAGGTGAAGTAACAACTGACACCACAGAAATACAAAGAATTATAGAAAATATTACAGCCTGACCAGGTGCAGTGGATAGAGCATTGGACTGAGATGTGGAGGACCTAGGTTCAAAACTCCGAGGTTCCAACTTGAGCACAGGCTCATCCGATTTGAGCACAGGCTCACCAGCTTGAGAGCGAGGTCACTGGCTTAAGCGTGGGATCATGGGCATGACTCCGTGGTCACCTGCTTGAACCCAAAGGTTGCTGGCTTGAGCCTAAGGTTGCTGGCTTAAGCAAGGGGTCACTTGCTCTCCTGTAGTCTCCCCGGTCAAGGCACATATGAGAACACAATCAATGAACAACTAAGGAGCTGCAATGAAGAATTGATGTTTCTTATCTCTCTTCCTTTCTGTCCGTCAGTCCCTGTCTGTTCCTCTCTCTGACTCTCTCTCTGTCTCTGTAAAAAAAAAAAAAAAAAATATATATATATATATATATATATATATATATTACAAACAACTATATGTCAACAAATGGGAAAATCTAGAAGAAAAAATAATTTCTTAGACACATCCAATCTTTTAAAACTGAATCAAGAAGAAACAGAAAAATTGAATGATCTATTACAACTAATTAAATTGAAGCAGTAATTAAAAAAACTCCCCCCCAAAAAACAAAAGTTCTGAATCTGAAGACTCACAGGTGAATTTTTTTTTTTTTTTTTTATAATTTTATTTTTTTAATGGGGTGACATCAATAAATCAGGATACATATATTCAAAGATAACAAGTCCAGGTTATCTTGTCGTTCAATTATGTTGCATACCCACCACCCAAAGTCAGATTGTCCTCTGTCACCTTCTATCTTGTTTTCTTTGTGCCCCTCCCACCCCCTATCCCTCTCCCATTCCCCCCTCCCCCCTGTAACCACCACACTCTTATCAATGTCTCTTAGTTTCACTATTATGTCCCACCTACGTATGGAATAATACAGTTCCTGTTTTTTTCTGATTTACTTATTTCGCTTCGTATCATGTTATCAAGATCCCACCATTTTGCTGTAAATGTTCCGATGTCATCATTTCTTATGGCTGAGTAGTATTCCATAGTGTATATGTGCCACATCTTCTTTATCCAGTCATCTATTGATGGGCTTTTTGGTTGTTTCCATGTCCTGGCCACTGTGAACAATGCTGCAATAAACATGGGGCTGCATGTGTCTTTACGTATCAATGTTTCTGAGTTTTGGGGATATATACCCAGTAGAGGGATTGCTGGGTCATAAGGTAGTTCTATTTGCAGTTTTTTGAGGAACCACCATACTTTCTTCCATAATGGTTGTACTACTTTACATTCCCACCAACAGTGTATGAGGGTTCCTTTTTCTCCACAGCCTCTCCAACATTTGCTATTACCTGACTTGCTAATAACAGCTAATCGAACAGGTGTGAGGTGGTATCTCATTGCCGTTTTGATTTGCATTTCTCTAATAGCTAAAGAAGATGAGCATCTTTTCATATATCTGTTGGCCATTTGTATTTCTTCCTCACAGGTGAATTTTATCTAACATTCAAAGAAGAACTAACACCTATTCTTCACGAACAATTCCAAAAATTTCAAGAGAAGGAATAACTCTCAAGTTCAATTTATAAGGACAACATTATCCTGATTCCAAAACCAGATCAAAATGCTACAAAGAAACAAGCCCTAGTCAGTTGACTCAGTGGTAGGGCATCAGCCCAGCATATAGAGGACCTGGGTTTGATTTCTGGTCAGGGCACACAGGAGAGGCACCCATCTGCTTTTATACCCCCCTCTTGCTTCTCTCTCTTTTTCTCTCTCCTCCTCCTCCTGCAGCTATTGCTCAAATGGAGTAAGTTGGCCCTAGGTGCTGAGGTTGGCTCCATGGCCTCTGCCTCAGGTGCTAAAGAAGAGCTCTGTTGCTGAGCAATGGTGTAATGCCCCGATGGGCAGAGCATCACCCCCTAATGGGCTTGCCAAGTGGATCCTGGTCAGTATGCATGCAGGAGTCTGTCTCTCTGCCTCCCCTCTTCTCACTGAATAAAAAAACAATAGGTCAATATCCTGAAAAACTAATGCAAAGATCTTCAACAAAATATGAGCAAGGTGAACTCAACAATACATTAAAAATATCATACACGGTTTTCAAATGGAATTTATTCCTGGAATGCAAGGATGATACACTATTTGTAAATCAATCCCATTTATAGTTGTATAAAAAATTAATAAAACCTAGAAATAAATCTAACTAAGGAAGTAATAGTCCAGCATTCAGAAAATTATAAAACATTGAAAAAATTAAAGATAATATAAATAAATGAAAGCATATATAATACTATGGTTATGGATAGGAAAAGTTAACATTATTAAATGCTCATATGGGATAATGTCAGAGTAATGGCAACATGAGAGATACTCCTGATCTCTCACCTTGAAATTTCAAATAATTGAACAACTATAACACAGCAAAGGAACCCTAGCTAGGATCACATGTTCAACTGAAAGATCCATACACCGAATGGACTAAAAGTGGATGGGTTGTAAAAGGGGTGGAAGATAAAATGCATTCATGGTTGGCTCTGGAAAGGATACAAACCCAGAGTTACTGTTTTGTTTTTGCTTTTTCTCTGCTGAACTACAGGGAAGAAGGAAGCTCAGGCTGCCTGGATTTTGTCAGAGGGGTATGGAGAGGGAAACTGGGAGTGACTGTGTTTCTTTCTGCCAGAAGGAGCAGTGAGATAGGTTGGCAGAGGAGGAGGTAAACCAAAGAGGCAGCTGAGCATGGGGTCATGGCCAGTGTTCCCCTGGTCTGCCTGCAGCCTGCACTCAACAGAGACAGAGAAAACTAAATGTGCCCCCGCTGCCTTCCACACCCCATCTCCCTCACTTTGCCAATATGGAGAGCAGCAGAGACAAACTCCAGAGCTAGTTCTCCAGAGCCACTCACTCCCCTAAAGAACAGAGGTGCTCTGCGTCTGGTCCCCTGGTCTGTTGAGACCTGAGAAGGAGCATCCTGCAGCCTGAGATAACCATTTCTAGAGCCATAAAGCTCAAGTCATAAAACCAAAAAGCCGAAGCCATAAAGACTCACAATATACCCCACCCATCAATGCAACTGCAGCCCTGCCTATATCATTGCAATGGCAACACTTCAGTGGAGGACAGCCCAGAAATTTCACAGAACTAAAGCTTGTAATACAGCGACACCTACTAGAAGAAAACTAACTTTTCAAAACTGAAATTTTATTTTTTTTCTTCTAATTCTTTTTTTTGTTTGTTTTATAAATAAATTTTTATTTTAATGGGGTGACATCAATAAATCAGGGTACATATATTCAAAGAAAACATGTCCAGGTTATCTTGTCATTCCATTCTGTTGCATACCCATCACCCAAAGTCAGATTGTCCTCCATCGCCTTCTATCTAGTTTTCTTTGTGCCCCTTGCCCACCCCCTCCCCCTCTCCCTCCTTCCCTCCCCCCGCATTGCTAAATCATATGGGATTTTTATGTCTAACAGTTCCCAATATTCCTGTTAGGAAGCCTTGAGATGTACTATGGGCTAGTGCCCATTGCTGTGGTCATCTACTCTCTCTTTTCCCATATGGAAGTTGATATGCACAAGTCTTGTTAATGGTGATGGAGAGTTAAGCTTAGATCTCAGCATTGGATCACTAGAAACCTGATCCTGGAGTTGAATGTGTAACAGTAAGAGGTGTGTTGCCTACAGTCTTCCTTTTTCTATTGCTGCTGTAATATTTACCATAGACTTAGAGGCTTAAACCAACATTCCATTTAGTATCTTACAGTTTCTGGGGTTCAAGGGTCCAGGTAGTGCATGCCTCAACTGGGCTATCTGCTCAGGGCTTCCCAAGACTGAAATCAAGGTGTTGGCAGATTGGGCTCTTTCCTGGAGGCTCACTGGGGAAGAGATTACTGCTAATTGAGATTGTTGGAAGTATTTGTTGTTGTAGGCCTGGGGTCCCTACCTCTTTCCCAGGTGACCCCTTCCATCTTCAAAGCAATAATATGTTTACAATCCTTCTTGAGAGTTGACTCTTTTTTTCCCTTTGTCTACCTTTCTCTAACTTCCTCTTCTTTTCTGATTTCTTCTTTTATCACCTGCCAGGGAAAGTTCTCTGCTTTATAAGACTGAAATGATTTACACTGAACTCACTGGGATAGTCTAGGACCATCTCCCTGTTTTAAGGTCAACTGATTAGCAACTTTACATCTGCAAAGTCCCTTTGACTATGTAAAAAACAAATTCACAGGCTTCAGTGGTTTTCAGAGATTTAGGGAACATAATTCTGTTTAACACACTCCCTTCAGAAGTGAACATGGGAGAATGTTTATGGATGGTGGACGATCAAGGTGTGAGCTGGGGTGGGCTCCTGTGGGTTTTACTACTCAACCTCCATTCCCATTTCAATTTTTTCTTTTTTAAATTTTTATTAATTTTAATTTATTGTGTTAACATAAATTCAAGTGTCCCACTCAATATAACACCCTCACACCCAAACCCTGTGTCTCCTTTTATACCTCCTTTGTCCCCTCCCTTAACTACTACCCCAACTTCCCTCTGGAATTTGCTGTCCTATTATCTGTATCTATGTGTTATGTATATATAATTTCACTAATCCCTTCACCTTCTCTGATCTCATCCCTTCATCCCCCTTCCCTCTGACAGCTGTCCTTCTGCTCCCTGTGACCCTGCTTCTGCCTCTATTCTGTTCCTCAGTTCACTTTGTTCATTAGATTCCACATATAAGTGCAATCATATGATTATTTTCTTTCTCTGCCTGGCTTATTTCACTTAGCATAATAATCTCTAGGTCCATCTATGCCATCACAAAAGGTAAGATTTTCTTTTTCACAGCTGCATAGTATTCCACTGTGTATATGTACCACAGCTTTTTAATTCACTCTTCCACTGATGGACACTTGGGCTGTTTCCAGATCTTGACTTGTAAATAATACTGTAATAAACATGGGGATGCATATCTTTTTTTGAATCAGTGTTTTGGTATTCTTAGAATATATTCTTAAAACTGGTATAGCTGGGTCAAAAGTTCAATTTTTTTTCTTTTGTGACAGAGTCAGAGAGAGACAAAAAGAGGGACAGACAGGAAGGGAGAGAGATGAGAAGCATCAATTCTTTGTTGTGGCACCTTAGTTGTTCATTGATTGCTTTCGCATATGTGCCTTGACTGGAGGGCTACAGCAGACCAAGTGACCCCTTGCTCAAGCCAGCGACCTAACGCTCAAGCTGGTGAGCCTTGATCAAACCAGATGAGCCCATGCTCAAGCTGGTGATCTTGGGGTTTTGAACCTGGGTCCTCCACATCCCAGTCCGATGCTCTATCTACTGCACCACCACCTGGTCAGGCAAGGCAATTCCATTTTTAATTGTTTGAGGAAACACCATACTGTTTTCCACACAAGCTGCACAAGTCTGCATTCCCATGACCAGTTTAGGAGAATTCCCTTTTCTTCACACTCTCACCAGCACTTAGTGTTGATTTGTTAATGAGCACCATTCTGACAGGTGTAAAGTGGTATCTCATTGTGGTTTTAATTTGCATTTCTCTGATGATTAGTGATGTTGAACATTTTTTCATATGCCCATTGGCCATCTCTGTGTCCTTTTTGGAGAAGTGTCTGTTCAGTTCTTTTTCCCATTTTTTAATTGGATTGTTTATGTTCCTGGTGTTGAGTTTTAGAATTTCTTTATAAATTTTGGTTATTAACCCCTTATCAGACGTATTGTCGAATATGTTCTCCCATTGTGTGGGTTGTCTTTTTATTTTGTTAATGGTGTCTTTTGTTGTGCAAAAGCTTTTTAGTTTGATATAGTCCCATTTGTTTATTTTGTCTTTTATTTCACTTGCCCGTGGAGATAAATTGGAAAAATATTGCTACGAGAGATATCAGAGAGCTTACTGCCTATGCTTTCTTCCAAGATGTTTGTTTTCATTACTTACATTTAGGATTTTTATCCATTTTGAGTTTGTTTCTTTTGAATGGTGTAAGTTGGTGGTCTAGTTTCTTTCTTTCTTTCTTTCTTCCTTTCTTTCTTTCTCCTTTCTTTCTTTCTTTCTTTCTTTCTTTCTTTCTTTCTTTCTTTCTTTCTTTCTTTTTTGCTTATATCTGTCCAGTTTTCCCAACACTATTTATTTAAAAAACTGTCTTACTCTACTGTACACTCTTACCTCCTTTGTCAAATATCAATTGACCATAAAGGCATGGGTTAATTTCTGGGTTTTCTGTTCTGTTCCATTGATCTGTATGCCTGTTCTATGCTGGTACTAAGCTGTTTTGATTACAATGACCTTGTAGTATAACTTTAAAAAATTTTTTTTACAGAGACAGAGTCAGAGAGAGGGGTAGATAGGGACAGACAGACAGGAACGGAGAGACATGAGAAGCATCAATCATTAGTTTTTTGTCGTGACACTTTAGTTGTTCATTGATTGCTTTCTCATATGTGCCTTGACCATGGGGCTACAGCAGATCGAGTAACCCCTTGCTCAAGCCAGCGACCTTGGGTCCAAGCTGGTGAGCTTTGCTCAAACCAGATGAGCCAGCGCTCAAGCTGGCAACCTTGGAGTCTTGAACCTGGGTCCTCCGCATCCCAGTCCAATGCTCTATCCACTGTGCCACCGCCTGGTCAGGCTGTAGTATAACTTGATATCAGGAAGTGTCATGCCTCGTAATTTATTCTTCATTACCAAGATTGCTGAGGCTTTTTGGGTTCTTTTTTGGTTCCATATAAATTTTTGGAATATTTTTTCTATACCTTTGAGTATGCCACTAGTATTTTAATAGAAATTACATTGAATCTATAGATTGCTTTGGGTAGTATAGACATTTTAATGATGTTTATTCTTTCTATCCATGAATATGGTATATGCTTCCACTTGTTTGTGTCTCTCTTGATTTCTTTTTTCAATGTCTTATGGTTTTTTGAGTACAGGTCTTTTCTCTCCTTGGTTAAATTTACTCCTAAATACTTCACTTTTTTTGTTGCAATAATAAAGGGGATTGTTTCCTTAATTTCTCTTTCAGACAGTTTATTATTGGTATATAAAAATGCCACTGATTTTTGAATATTAATTTTATATCCTGCCACATTGCCAAATTTATTTATCAGGTCTAGTAGTTTTTTGACTGAGACTTTAGAGTTTTTTATGTACAGTATCATGTCATCAGCAAATAATGATAGCTTCATTTCTTCCTTTCCAATTTGGATGTCTTTTATTTCTTCTTGTCTGATTGCTGTGGCTAAGACCTCCAGACCAATATTGAATAAGAGTGGTGAAAGTGGGCAACCTTATCTTGCTCTTGGTCTTCAGAGGATTGCTTTTAAATTTTTGCCCATTGAAGATGATGTTGGCTGTTGGTTTGTCATATATGGCCTTTATTACATTGAGGTATGTTGAGGTATGTTCCCTGTATTCCCACTTTGTTGGAAGTTTTTATCATAAATGGGTGCTAGATTTTATCAAATGCTTTTTCTGCATCTGTTAATATAATCATGTGATTTTTATCCTTTCTTTTGTTTATGTGATGAATCACATTTATTGATTTCCAAATATTGTACCAGCCTTGCTTTCCCTGAATAAACCCCACTTGATCATAATGTATGATCTTTTTTATGTATTGCTAGATCCAGTTTGCTAATGTTTTGTTGAGAATTTTAGCATCTAAGTTCATCAGAGATATTGGCCTATAGTTTTCTTTCTTTGTTGTGTTTTTACCTGGTTTTGGATTGAGGATAATGTGTGCCTCATAAAAGGAGCTTAGAAGTCTTCACTCCTCTTGAATTTTTTCAAATAGCTTGAGAAAAATAGTAGTTCTTTGAATGTTTGGTAAAATCCGCCTGTGAAGCCATCCAGTCCAGGACTTTTGTTTGCTGAGAGTTTTTTGATAACTGTTTTAATTTCATTTGTTACAATCAGTCTGTTTAGGTTTTCTGATTCTTCCAGATTAAGTTTTGGAGGATTGTATGTTTCTAGGAATTTATCTATTTCACCTAGGTTGTCCAATTTTTTGGCATACAGATCTTCATAGTATTTTTTTTTACAATCGTTTGTATTTCTGTGGTGTCAGTTGTTACTTCTCCCCTTTCATTTATTTTATTTATTTGAGTTCTCTCTCTCTCTCTTTTTTTTTTGGTAAATCTGGTTAAAGGTTTGTCAATCTTGTTTACATAAAAAAAAAAACCCAGCTCCTGGTTTTATTGACCTTTTGTATTTTTTTTCTTCTATGTCATTTATTTTGTCTGTGATCTTTATTATTTCCTTCCTTCTACTTCCTCTGGGCTTTATTTGTTTTTCCTTTTCTTGTTCTTTTAGATGCAAGGTTAAGTTGTTTATTTGAGCTTTATTCTTGCTTCTAAAGGTATTCCTGTAATGCTATGAACTTCCTTCTCAGGATTTCTTTTGCTGTGTTGTATAAATTTTGAGTTGTTTTATATTCATTTTCATTTGTTTCAAGGAAATTTTTGTTTTCTTCCTTGATCTCATTGTTAACCCATTCATTATTTAATAACATGCTATTTAGCCTCCAAGTGTTTGAATGTTTTTTTCCTATTGTTCATTTCTAGTTTTATACCATTATAATCAGAGAAGATGCTTGATATTATTTCAATCTTCTTAAATTTATTGAAACTTGTTTTGTGTCCTAACATGTAGTCTGTCTTAGAGAATGTACCATAAGCACTTGAAAAGAATGTATATTCTGCTGCTTTGGGGTGAAAGATTCTGAAGATATCATTAAATGCAGTTGATCTAGTGTGTCATTTAAAGCCACTGTTTTTTTGTTAAATTTCTGTTTGGAGGATCTATCTATTGATGTTAGTGGAGTATTAGAATCTCCTACTATTATAGTATTGCTGCCAATCTCATCCTTTATGTCCATCAAAATGTGCTCTATGTATTTAGATGATTCTATATTAGGCTCATAAATATTTACAATGGTTATATTCTCCTGTTGCATTGCTCCCTTTATCATTATGTAGTGGCTTTCTTTATCCCTTAATATAGCCTTTGTTTTAAAGGCTATTTTGCCAGATATAAGTATTGGTACTGCAGCTTTTTTTTTTTCATTTCCATTTCTATGAAAAACTTTTTCCATAACTTCACTTTCAGTCTGTTGTATCTTTTTTCCTGAGGTGGGTGTCTTGTAGACAGCATATGCATGGGTCCTGTTTTCTTATTCATGCAGCTACCCTATGTCTTTTGATTGGAGCATTTAATCCATTTACATTTAACATTGATATTGATATGTACTTACTTACTGACATTTTATTATTTAAATCTATATTCTTCTTTTTCTTGATTTTTTTTTCCTTTTCTCTTTTTACAGCAATCCCTAAAACATTTTTTTTTTTGCAGTACTGGTTTGGTTGTAATGAATTCCTTGAGTTTTTTGTTTGTCTGTTTGTTTTGTTTTTGTTTTTTGTCTGGGAAGCTTTTTATTTCTCCTTCAATTTTAAATGATAGCCTTTATAGATAAAGTAGTTTTGGTTGTAGGTTTTTGTTTTGCATCACTTTGAATATTTCTTGCCAATCCCTTCTGGCCTCAAGTGTTTCTGTTGAGAAGTCCAATGTCATCCTTTTGGGGCTTCTCTCTCTGTAGGTAATTAAATGCTTTTCTCCTGTAGCTTTTTGTATTCTTTCTTTGTTTCTTAATGTTGGCAGTTGAATTATGATGTGTCTTGGTGTAAGCTTCCTTAGGTTCCTCTTTAATGAGACTCTCTGTGCTTCTTGAATTTGTGTGACTTTCTTCTTCATCAACATAGGGAAATTTTCAACTATGGTATTTTCAAACAGGTTCTCTATCTCTTGTTCATCCTCTTCTCCTTCAAGAAACCCTATGATGGGGATATTGTTTCTCTTCGTGTTGTCATAGAAGTCTCTTAGAGTTTCCTCTGTCTTTTTGCACCTCATTTTGTTTTGCTGTTCTGATTTCATGCTCATGTTTATATTGTCTTCTAAATCACTAATTCGGTCCTCTGCTTCATCCAGCCTGCTGTTGATTCCTTCTAGTGCAGTCTTCATTTCTGATATTTTATTTGTCATTACTGACTGGTTCTTATTTATGATTTCAATGTCCTTTTTGATGCTTGCTATCTCTTTATTTAGGTACTCATTATAACCATTCATTGTTGCTCTAAGATCCTTGAGCATCCTAAAAATCATTATTTTAAACTCTGCACCTGGTAGTTTGGTTACTTCCATTTCATTTAGTTATTTTTCTGGGGATTTCTCTTGTTGATTCATTTGGGTCGCCTTTCTTTGTCTTCCTGTTTTGTCTGTGTATTAGGTAGTGCTGTATGACTGAAATTTTTGTGGTGTCTTTATTAGGAAGATGGTCTCAGTGGTATTGACCTCCAGACCACCTGTTTCTCTTTTTCTAGGAATATTTCTTGATGGTACTATTTTTCCTCCTGTTGTATATGAGTATTGAATGCAGTTGATCCTTTTGTGGTATGGTTATCCTTTCAGGCTGACTGGCTCTAAAGATTCACCTTGATAATGTGTATGACACACTGTGCAATATCTGTCTTGTTGGTCATATTCATTCTCCACAGTGTCTGGTGCCTGCTAGACTCCTCTTTTTGGCATGCTTCTTGTGTAGCTAGCTAGTCTAAGGTTAGGGAGGTCTTCCACCCACTACCAGTTGTGTTGGTTCTAGATCTTCTTGGGTTGGCATCAGCTGTTTTTTTGTAACCTGCTGTGGTCTACCTGTCTGCAGCTACTGCTCTTTTTGCTGTTTGTGTCTGTGTTTTCTGTGCCTGGGTAGTGAGGGAGGGGCTAACATGTGGATAAGGATTAGCTTCCTCCTGCTTAGAAATGACAACCACTCCATAAAAGCCCCAAGCTCTGTAAGATTTGCCTCCACTTTTCAGCTGCTCCATCTCTGGCAGCTGCCTGGTCTTACCCAAGAGACTTCTGTAGAAAGACTATAGTGTGAACTCAGACTGGACTCACCCAACCAACCCCTCAATAGGTTTCAAGCTTGTTAAGCAAGGTTGCTGAGGTTGGGAATACAATGTTAGTGGGAAACCCTACTTCAGGGGTCTCTTGGTCAGGAGCTCAGTACTGGTGATGTGGCCCCTACTCCAGAACCTAATCCCCCAGCCTCTGCTGGATACTCAAGTTTTATTTCTCTTCAACAAGGTGAGCAACAGTTTCAGATCAAGTGGGGTCAACAGTTCTCAGAACTCTCTGCAGAAGTTCTTACAGCTGGTGAGATCCTGGTCTCAGGTAAGAAGATTGAGAGAGTCCTCTCCTGAGGCTGACTGTGCTTCCCAAAAAGTAGCTAAGCCCCTCGACCAGATCCAACAACAGGCTCACAGGAACCCACACTTTAAATTTTCATGTTCCAACCTCTCTCCCTTCCCCCTGTGAAAACTAGCCACGTAGGGCAAGATATCCAGCACCCAGGCCAGCTGACTGTGAAGCTCCACTTTATCCATTGTATATGAGCCACTGTGTTGGTGCTGATCACAGAAAGAACTCAGCTCAGCTCGGCCAGATGTGAGGAGCACTTTCTTAGGATACCACTCTAGCAAGGTCTGTTATGTCCTGAGCTGATGCTCTTTGCAGCTGGCCACTGGGTATGCCAGTGCAGACCAATGAGAGACACTGCCCATGACTGGCCTACAGTTACCTTGGAGCTACAAGCATTCCAGAGTTTGTGGGGACTTCTGCTGAGCCCAGATGCACATGGAAATACCAAGCTGCACACCTAGGCTGGCTTTTATACACACTGGGCCTGAGGGAAGGTTTGCTTAAAAGGCCAAAGTTCCCTGAGTCCTGCCTCTTGTAGCCTCTGTCTTCTTGCTGCCTGTTGGGCTTGGCCACTGAAAAAAACCTCTGGTAGAGTCTAGAGCCTGCAGCAATTCAGGGATTAGGAAGGGTGGTGGGTGTGGCTCCACCCCTTGGCCCCAAGTGTCAGTCTGTCTAGACTCTTTTTATAGACCTTAATAGGGTGTGGCCCCAGGATTCCAGTGGGTGTGTCTTCTGAGACCCAGAGGTGTAGTCTTCCTGCACTCTGGACAGTTTCTCCTGAGTCTCTGGTGAAGCAGAATCACCAATCTTAGACTCAGGAGCCTGTGGGGGAAAGCTCCAGCCTCAACACCAGAAAACTGAGTCATTGATACACCCCTTGCTTCCTGGCTTCTCAGAAGGACCCAGTTTCCATGATTGGTGCAGAAGAGACATCAAGGGCTGAGCAGTTACTTTTCCCCAGGCTGATGCCACTCTAAGGGACTCCTTCACTTAAGAAAGATGGTGATTGCAGTATTGGAGAATGACTCAGCACAGGGGTTCTGGTGGCCATCCCTCACAATGTCTCTTTCTGGGTATCCTACACTCTCCTCATGCAACTCCAGTCCTCTCAGCTCTCCTCTGCTGGAGCCCCAGGTAAGTGGCTGTGAACAAGATTTTCTACACTGGTCTTTTAAGATGGAGCCTGAATCTCTGAGAGTTCCATCTCAGAGTGCTGTCTCTTTCTCACAGACAGAAACCCTGGCTCTTTTCACTGCAAAATGCTGTGTGGGTGCCTCTTCTAGGCCCTGGCATTCTAAGCTGGGGTGCCAGGCCTGGGGCTTAGGACCCATACCTCTCAGGGCGAAACTCCTCATGGTGAGAGCCCCTCCCTTCCTACCAGTCTTGGTGTGACTTCTTCTTTGATCCTTGGTTATAGACTCCTTTTCATTTTGTCCAAAGTTGGCTTTTCAAGATGATTGTTCTTAAATTAAGTTGTAATCCAATTTGGTCCTGGGAGATGGCAATTGGAACGTCCACCTACTCCATTGTTATCTTGGAATCAACCCATTCCCATTTTTCTGAAACTATATTCCAATTTTTCTCTGGGGTCATTGCCTTGCCCTCAGTCAGTTGATTAGGGTGGGTTCATGACTCATGCTGGGCCACTCTGGCCACTGTGTCATCCTGGCCACAGAGTCTGATTCTGGGATGAGCACATGACCCAACTAAATATAATAAAAATTTTCAGAAGGAAAATTTCTGGAAAGAGATCTCACATCTTCCTGCTGATCTTGGATATGAAAAGATGTAGGGGCTACATCCTGGCTGCTTGGCTCAGTGGTAGAACGTTGACCCGGCGTGTGGAAGTCCTGGGTTTAATTCCTAGTCAGGACACACAGGAGAAGTGCCCATCTGCTTCTCCACCCCTCTCCCTTGCGCTTCTCTCTCTCTCTCTCTCTCCCTCTCTTTCTCTCCTCTTCCCCTCCTGAAGCCATGACTGGAATGGAGCAAGTTGGCCCTGGGTGCTGAAGATGGCCCAAGGGCTTCCACTTCAGGTGCTAAAAAAATGGTTCCAGTTGCAAAGGAGCAAGGGCCTCACATGGGCAAAGCATTGCCCACTAGTGAGCTTGCTTAGTGGATCTCAGTTGGAGCACATGTGGGAGTATGTCTCTGCCTTCCCTCATCTCACTAAAAAAAAGATAAAAGAAAGAAAAGAAAAGATGTAGGGGCTGAAGCTGCTGCAGCCATCTCATACCATAAAGACAGAGCCCATTAGAGAGCAGCCTGTGTGGATGTGTGGGTGTGGTCTAGGCCCTAATTCAAGTTGCCCAAAACAGTCTACCTTGGAGGTTTAAGTTCCATGAGCCAATCAATTCCTTTTTTTCTTAAATATAATCAATCAAGTGAATGCCTCAAGTGTGTGCTTTAGCCTTAACGATGCATATCTGTGAAAATATATGGCCTTTGAATACTGGATGCTAAGTGGGGCCAGAGAGACCAGAGCCAGAGGCGTGGACACAGGATGCCCCCTGGGCAGAGAAAGGCTGTGCTGGAGGACAAACATTGGGGGGCTATTTTATAGAAAAGAAGTTTTTTTCATTTTGGATAATTTTTAACTGATATAAATTCTCATATACTCTTGACCTAGATTTATGAATTGTTATATTTTGTTCTATTTGCTTTACCATTCTCTGCATATTTTCTCTGAAACACTTGAGAATATGTTGAAGACATGATGTCCCTTCACTATCACATAATTCAGTGTGTATTTCCTAAGAACAAGGACAGTCTCTTAACATAAACACTTATCACACTTGTCAAAATCAGGATAATTACTACTAACACAATACTATTATCTAATCCCACAACCCATATTCAAATGTCATTAATTGTTTCAAAAATGTCCTTTATAGTTATTTTGGGACTGTCTAGAATCCAATAAAGGGTCACACAGTGCATTTGGTTGCCACGTCCTTTTAATTGAGGGAGTGGTATTTGAACTCAGCTTGGAAACTCAGAGTGGGTCCTTGACTTCCAGGAGAGAAATCTGAGAGAAGAGCAATACCTTGGTAGGTAGCTCTGTATGCCATTTCAGTGTGTATCTGGGTCATTTAGGGTGCTTTCAAAGCAGCTAAGAATTATTTAGGCAACATGGACATTTAATTTCGTCAGGTAAGAAGTCTGGAGGTGAGAGCTCTAAGCTTGGTGTGGCACTCAGTGTTGTCCTCAGAGATCCAGGTTCTTTCCTTTCCGCTCACATCCCCAGAGTGCTAGTTTAGTCCGTAATCTCACCACGTGCTTGCCAGTGAGCTGCCACACACCCACGTGCCATAGTTCTAGCACTAGTTTGTTCAAAGAGCTCATATTCATTTTCTAGGGCTGCTATAACAAGACCACAGACCAAGGCACTCAAACAGCAGACATTTATATCCCCACTGTTCTGTAGGCTGAAAGTCTGAGATCAAGGTGTCAACAGGGTTAATTTAATTGAGGCCTTTCTACTTGGCTTGCAGACAACTGTCTTCACCATGTGTGTTCACTTAGTTGTCCCTCTGTGCAGTGTCTTAACTCCTGTTCTTATAAGGACCCTATTCCTATTGGATTAGGGTCCCATATGAATGCATTTTTATCTTGATTACTTCTTTAAAATATCTATCCTTCATCCTTCTCTCTGTAAACAGAATTTTGGGTTATTTCCAGGAGTGTTGTTACTGTGGTTGTAGCTATTTCTTTTTTTCTTTTTTTCTTTCTTTCTTTCTTTTTTATTCAAAGAGGAGAGGGAGGCAGAGACAGATTCCTGCATGCACCCGACTAGGATCCACCTGGCAAGCCCATTAGGGGGTGATGCCCTGCCCATCTGGTGCATTTTTCTGTTGCTCAGCAACCAAGCTCTTCTTAGCACCTGAGGCAGAGGCCATATAGCCATCCTCAGTGCCTGGGACCAACTCACTGCAATTGAGCCATGGCTGCAGGAGGGGAAGAGAGAGAGAGAGGGAAGCGAGAGGAGGAGGGGTGAAGAAGCAGATGGTCACTTCTCCTGTGTGCCCTGACTGAGAATTGAACCTGGGACATCCACACACCAGACCTGCATTCTACCATTGAGTCAACTGGCCAGGGCAGATTTTGGAGATTTCAATTGGTGCTGTGGAGTTTACCTGGGAGTGAAACTGCTGAGTTGACAAGTATGCTTTCTTTATTTTTATTGCCACATTCCTCTCCAAAGTTCATTTAGGCATATTCACTTCCACCAATAGCTCATTAAGTGCTTATTGCTCTACCTTCCCATTAACACTTGGACCTATCAGTCAATCCTTCAAATTTTTCTGCAGGATATGGATAAAGCTGCCCACTTATGTGTTGGTCCACTGAAAGTGCTTATGGTTTCTTTGCCAAGGTTGGAACTGCTCTAGTAGCATCCATGTGCTTCCCACAGGTCTTGCGTGAGCATATTCTACTGTATGCTGGGACCACCCTTTGTCCATTGTTGGTGTATGCAAGGCAATGGCAGGCAGAAAGCAGCTTGTTCACATGGCTGTTTCCTTCTTTCCCTGTCTGTCTCTCTATCTCTATCTCCCTGCCTCTTAGTCTGTCTGCCTTTCTCTCCATCTCTCCATGTCTCTGTCTTTTCTCTTTGTCCCTTTGTCTCTGTCTGTCTTGGTATCTCAGTTTCTCTTTCTCCGACTTTTGGCTTCTTGGTCTCTGTCTCTCTTTCTGGTGAGGATGTGCTCTCCCCACCCTGGTGGGAGCGACACTTACCATGGAAGATGCTGATACTGGGTGCTTATGGATGCTGAGAAAAGCACAGCCCCCGCTGTGAAGGAGTTGAAGCGAGTTAAGCTGCATCTTCAAATGGGGAGGCTCCTCTCAGATGCTAGCCAAGCAGCACTCTGTGGCCATACTGCTTACCTGGGACACGCCTGCCTCTGTGGACCTGGCACTCGGGAAGCCCTCAAAACAAACTAAGGTTGTTTGTGGGCTCTAAGTAGATTTCCGCATGTGACAAGATGAGTTGAGAACCCCAATCTGTTCATTAACTATTTAATGAGGTCCTACTATATGCCAGACTATGTCTCTGAAGCTCCGATACAGAGGTAAACAAGACAGACAAGGTCCCAGTGCCACCTCTGGCTAGTTTGTCTTCAGAGCTGTATCCTTTGCCTTTCCCTGCGATGTGCTGTGTCATGTGGTAGGAGATGGGCATTCTACTCTTGCAGGGTGAATTTCCCAGACTCCCTTGCCGGTTTGTTCCTTGCTAGATTCAGCCAACGGAGACTCCGGAAGTACGTAGAGGGGTAGGGGAAAAGAGGACAGGGTATCTCTCTCTCTTCTTCCCTGTCTCAGGTGGCATTTCTGGGTGTGTATATCTTTTTTTGTGGCTACAGGTCTCACAGGACAGGCTTGCTGAACATCTTCTCGGTCACCCCAGGCCTTGGACTTAGAAAATACCACGTCCCCCTTTGTCTCTCCAGCCACGGGAGAGGTAGCAGCTTTCTGCTACTTTTTTCTGGCTTGCTTCACTATTCCTTATTCTTAGCAGTTCCACTGCTTATACACAATCATGTCGTTCCATTTAAAGTTTCAAATTAAGTTCTAAACTTTCCAAGTGGTTTCTGTTTTCTTGAATAGGCCCTGGATAATGTTAAAATAGTCCCTCTTTTAATGTTGTTTGTACATATTAGAATGGAGAGAGATGGACAATGAACAAATAAAGAAACAAACAGTTATGGTAAATGCTACAAAAAAAGAAAGAAAGAAAACAGGCTCTTTTTCTAGGATGTGAAGCACATCCTCGGAGTATGGGGACAGAGAAAGGCCACTGAGAAGGAAAATGTGCAAACTTGAAGAGCAAAGAAGAAAGCCAGTATTTTTGAGCACCTATTATAGGTCAGCCAAAATAATGAGAATCTTCACAAGAATTCTGGACATATATATCTGTGTCAGAAACTGCTAGGTACCCTCCAGAATTCACTCTTTCCTAGCTAATGAATAAATGAATGTGTTAGCTTTCAGGAAACTTTCCTAGGAGACAGCTGACGCACAGCTTTTGTCTTTATTGTTCACCTCTTCCTTCCTGCTTCCTAGAATTTAGACATGATGGAAGCAGCCATAATATATCATGACGTGATGGTGGCAATGAAGGTCCTGAACCATGAGCAGCAAGATGAGTCTTGGTCTTGCTTAAGGCCAGATGATTTGGTTAGAGCAGCATTCTGATATGCAAAAGGTTGTGTGTTTGATCCCCGGTCAGGGCACATACAGGAACAGGTTGATGTTCCTCTCTCTCTCTGTCTCTCCCTACCCCCCTCTCTCTCTAAACTCAATCAATAAAATTTAAAAAATAAATCTATTGATTTTAAACAGGAATAGGGATGATGCTCTAACCAACTGAGCTATCTGGCCAGGGTAAAAGTCAAGAAATAAATAAGTTTTTAAAATAAGGTAAGTCTTGGTCTTTGATACCAGAGAGTGACATAACAGCCCCAGATCACCTACTTCTGAATTTTCAAGTGACAGAGAAATAAACTTCTATCTCCATATGTGCAGCCAAATTTATTTCTAACAGTACAACACTATTGTTTTTAACAGATGAAGAAACTGAGACTCAGAGAGGGGAAATCGCTTGCCTTTGAGTCTCATAGCAGAGCAGGGACTCAAAATCAAGGCTATTTGCTCTCAAGGCCCTTTCTGCTCCCCCATCCTACCCATGCATCCTGTGCCCATGTGGACGTAAGAATTCCCAAGGAACCGGGTCAGTCTTGTGTATGTCAGCAGCCCCACCTCTCTGTCTTATTTCTCAACGCAATAAGGATGTGAGGCTTTTTGCTAATAGAGAATGGCTGCATTTATCTATTGCTGGATAAGAAAAGCTACGTCCAAACCTAGTGGCTTAAAACAAGTTCACTGTCTTTCTGTCTCACACAACCGTGGGTCAGGCCTCCGGACAGGATGCGGCAGAGGCGGCTGCTGTCTGCTCTGTGATACGTAAAGCTTCAGCTTCTGCACCTGGCTAGCTTGGGCTTCCTCAGGGCATGGCAGTCTCAGGGTAGCTGGACTTTTGGCATGGCAGCTCAGAATTCCCATGGAGAGGGTTAGAAGAAACAGCAGTAGAAGCAACAAATCTTGTAAGACATGGGCCTGGAAACTGCAGTGTCACTTCCACCACCTTCTCTTAGTCAAGGACTCAGACAGACTACCTTGACTCAAGGTAGGGAAAGACATCCCTCTTAGTAACAAAGAAACTGTGGTCACCTGTAATCTACCGCAACTCTGATTACCAGGGCTCTGATGACTCACCTCAGACTGACCAAAGAAAAAACAAAGTGTGGGGGGGTTTGTATTATTGGTTCATGCAGCTGAAAGGGCCGGCAATATGTCTGGTTTTAGGCTCGAAGGTGTAGGCAATCTTGGGGAGTCCTGGCCTTGACCTCCGGTTTCAGGACCACCTGTTGGCTCAGATACTATTCAGAGCCTGCAGGGCCTCTAGGTCCCATCTGCACTCTGGTTGTCGCTGGCAACTGGCTTGGCCCTCACCAGGAGGTAGTCTAGGTTTCTCAGGGAAGGCCACATTGGAGCAGATGCCATAAGTATGTGAAGAAAGCATATGGTTATCTGGGCAAAAGCAACAGCAAGGGCCTGGCTATCTAGAGGTTCGGGTGGGATGACTCAAATAGCTAGGGGATGAAACAAATGATTAGGCAGCTCCTTCTCCACACACGATGTCCTGGGGTGAACGTGTGTCAGGTATGTTTGAGAAACAGCAAGGGAGCCAGTTGGTCTGGAGCTGAAGCAAGCAATGGATGAGGACAAAGAGGAGAGGAGGGACCAGATGGTGTGGATGTGGATTCTTCTGGGAAAGCAGGAGCCATGGGAAAAGACAGAGCAGAGCAGAGATGGAGTCTGGCTCACATTGTTACAGTCCCCTCTAGCTGCTGTGTTCTGAATGGACAGCGGGGAAGCTGGGAGGTTTCTAGTGAGAAAACTGGCACAATAATCCAGGTAAGAAGAGGGCACCTTGGGCCAGGGTGGTAGGAATGCTGGGAAGTGGTCAGATTCTGGAATAATAGATTGAAGGCGGGTGTTTGAGAAAGAGAGAGGAGGTTGTTGCCCATGACCTTTGGTCCACACCTCACTATTTTCTGGGAATTATTGCTCTGTCCACCTCCTTTCTTATTCCAACCCCCTCTTATCTCCTAAAGTCCCTCCCGCATACAAGATGTCAAAGAAACTTCCAAAGTGCAAGTTTATCCCATCTATCAAGGTAATTCCCGGCTATTTTTTTTTTCATCTTAATAACTCATTTATATCTGCGATTCAGAAAATATATAACTAGCCCACGGAACCCATGATTTTGTCAATAGTATACATTTACCTTTTAGAAACAATTTTATTTATAAAGCCATGAACTGATTTAAAGAAAAGGATTAATGAGCTAGCACAGGAAGTGAAGCAAGGGTGCTAGTTTCAGTGGGACTCCCTGCACACCTGGCTTCCCCTCTCATCCCAGTCCCATGAAAGTCTCTGCCTTTTCCAGGACCTGCTGAGCCTTTACCCCACTGGCCTTCACACATGCGGCGTCCCTTTGTCTAGACTGCACACGCCTCCTCTGAGAGATCTGCAAGATTAATAGTTTTTTATTTCACATTTGAATTTTAATTCATCTGGAATTTATTTAAATATATAAGAGGGGGGACTGGCCGATTGGCTCAGTAGTAGAGCATCGGCCTGGCGTTCAGGAGTCCCAGGTTCAATTCCCGGCCAGGGCACACAGGAGAAGCGCCCATCTGCTTCTCCACCCCTCCCCCTCTCCTTCCTCTCTGTCTCTCTCTTCCCCTCCTGCAGCCAAGTTGGCCCGGGCGCTGGGGACGGCTCCGTGGCCTCTGCCTCAGGCGCTAGAATGGCTCTGGTTGCAACAGAGTGACGCCCCAGATGGGCAGAGCATCGCCCCCTGGTGGGCATGCCAGGTGGATCCCAGTCGGGCGCATGCGGGAGTCTGTCTGACTGCCTCCCCGTTTCCAACTTCAGAAAAATACAATATATATATATATGAGGGGGGCTAATTTTATTTTCTTCCAGGTGGATATCTACTGTGCCAACACCATTTATTTCACCATCTACTCTCTTCCCACTGAATTGAAATTCTATCTTTGTCATATATTACATTCCTATAATATACTGAAATTCATTTTTAGATTCTCTATTATTTTTAATTGTTTATTTCTCTGTCAATGCCATATTGATTTGATTATAGTGGTTTTATAATATGTCCTTATTTCAAGTAAAGTGAAAAATATTTATCCTTTTTTTGATTTTCCTTAGTTATTCTTGGGAATTTAGTTTGCCACATGATTGTTTCAATAATTTAATCTAGTTTTAAAAAATCACCCTGGCCCTGGCCACTTGGCTCAGTAGTAGAGTGTCAGCCCAGCATGTAGATGTCCCGTGTTTGATTCTTGGTCAAGGCACACAGGAGAAGCGACCATCTGCTTCTCCACTCCTCCCTCTCCAGCTCTTTCCCTCTCTCTCTCTCTCTTCCCCTTCTGCAGCCATGGCTTGATTGGAGTGAGCTGGACCCAGGCGCTGAGGATGGCTCCATGGCCTCGGCCTCAGGTGCTAAGAAGAGCTCTGTTGCTGAGCAACACACCAGATGAGCACAGTATCACCCCCTTGTGGGCTTGCTGGGTGGATCCCAGTCCAGGTACATGTAGGAGTCTGTTTCAGCCTCCCCTCCTCTCACTGAATAAAGAAAAAAATATCACTCTGTTGGTATTCTACTTTGAATTATATTAAATTTATATAAAATATGCATGTGTGTGTGTGTGTATTAGAATTGACATTTTTATGGTATTAAACTTTTCCATCTAAGAACATAGCTTGCTATTTCCCAGATCTTAGATTTAAATCTTCCAGAAGAGCCCTGGCCAGGTAACTAGGTTGTGGGTAGTCGGCACATACAAGAACCAACCAATAAATGCTTTTTCTCTCTAAAATCAATCAATGAAAAAACTTAAATCATCCAGATTCAACCCCATTTATGTTTTTATACTTTTACTTCATGTGCTTCATTTTCTTAAACAATATATAGTACTATTTCATGTTTAAAATTCTGTCAGTTCTTCCTTTGACTTTTTTCTGTGTCTTACATTTATTCATACAATGTAACCGCTGCATAGAATTCATGGAAAGAATGTGTCACTACTGTATATTTATCAGTGAGATGAACCGCTAGCTTGACTCCAAATTTTCTTTTTAATTTTTTTCTTTATTTTACAAGTAGTGTCCCATGAATATTCTTAGTCACATCTCTTCTACGCATATGTGAGGATATTCTCATATACCTACAAGAAGAATTGCCAGGTCATGTGGCATCTGTGTTTTCAACTTTACTAGATATAGCTGAATTACTCTGCAAAATCTTTGTAGCAATTTACATTCCAGCCAATGGGCCAGGAGATCTTGTTTCCATGTGGTCTATTGGGAACCTTTTTGGCTGAGAGAGCCATGAATGCCACAGATTTTAAAATGTAATTCCGTGAGAGCCATACAACGACCCGTGTATGTTATGCATTATCCAATAAAAATTTGGTGTTGTCCCAGAGGAGAGCTATGATTGGCTCCAGCCACCTGCAACCATGAACATGAGCGGTAGGAAATGAATGGATTGTAATACATGAGAATGTTTTCTATTTTTAAATGTTATTATTTTTTTATTAAATATTTGTCTGTAAGCCAGATGCAGCCATCAAAAGAGCCACATCTGGCTCGCGAGCCATAGGTTCCTGACCCCTGATCTAGTATATTTCTTTTCTAGTACTTAGCACCTTGTCAAGTCATCTTGTTTCTCTTTGCTTCGGGTACTCCCCTAGATGGAGCGCTAGCAGCCTGGGTGGAGGGCATTGTTTGGGGGGCGGGGGGAGGGATTCCAGCGGCTGTAATGTGTCTGACAATTAATTGGCATCAGTCACAACTTTGGGATTGAGTGAATGAGACAGAAAAGAGGCCAGAAGAGCAAGTGGGCCAGGCTGTGCACCTTATTCCTAACATTTCTCTCTCTCTTTTTTTTTTTTTTTTTTTTAATTTTTCTGAAGCTGGAAACAGGGAGAGACAATCAGACATACTCCCGCATGCGCCCGACCGGGATCCACCCGGCACGCCCACTATGGGGCGACGCTCTGCCCACCAGGGGGCGATGCTCTGCCCCTCCGGGGCGTCGCCATGTTGCGACCAGAGCTACTCTAGCGCCTGAGCCAGCGGCCACAGAGCCATCCCCAGCACCCGGGCCATCTTTGCTCCAATGGAGCCTTGGCTGCGGGAGGGGAAGAGAGAGACAGAGAGGAAAGCGCGGCGGAGGGGTGGAGAAGCAAATGGGCGCTTCTCCTGTGTGCCCTGGCCGGGAATCGAACCCGGGTCCTCCGCACGCTAGGCCGACGCTCTACCGCTGAGCCAACCGGCCAGGCCATTTCTCTCTATTGCCATTCCATTCCCTCCATGTTTTGCTCACTCCAACCCCGGAGTGCCTGGCTTCACTGACCTGTCCCAGCCTGCAAGTCCCAAGGGGCCTAGGATTGAGGGAGAGAGCCACAAAGCTCCCTCCACAGCATGCACCTGCCTTGTCTGTTAGGGCAGAGGACAGTTTTCTCAACCTTTGTTCTTAGGGAGCATGGCCTTTCTGGGAAGGCTGGAGCGGCCAGGTGAGACTTTGCTCATAATACAATATAATTATACCAGGGTTGTCATGAGGCAGTGATGATTCATTTTTGTGGGGGGGGGGGGGGGCAAGGACAGCAAGATATCCAGAACTGAGTAAAGGCCACAACCTAACTGGACTTTCTGCCACTTTCTGTGCTGGCAGAGGCTAACTCAGCACGAGGCGAGGCCAAGTGTCCCCCTGCAGAGCAAGCCTGGGACAAACTGTGAGACGGATTTTCCTAGAAGGTACAGAATAAGCTATCTGTTCTCTCAGAGAGAAGAGCTGTGGGGTAGCTGAGGACCTCTGCCCCTGGCCTGGCTGGAAAGACCTTAGGCCAGTTATTTTCTTACTATAAGCCTCAGATCTGCCTCTGCAAACCTCCCCCCAGGGTTGTTATCAAAGTCACTAATAAATATGTATTTAAAAAGGGTTTTGTAAACCAGGCTTCATAATTTAGCAGCCCAAGTCTCAGGAGCCCATGTGATGACTAATTGTTATCAAGATTTTGAAGTGGGAGAGATCACATAAATAGCTTCATTTTGAGCTTCTCTTGAAAAATTAGAAATTGGTTACCCTAGGCCCACATTGCTGCCTGAGAATGTAATGCTGTGGTTCTGTCTTGCCAGCCCCTGGAGACAGGCATGTGCACCCATACACCAAGGTTCCCATCTCTTCACTTCAGGCCCCTGGGCCGGGGAAGTACAGGGCGCTGTGACTGTGTAGCTTTGGGCCTTCTTTCTTCATACCCTTTGGAGGGATTTCCAATATCTTTCTCCCACTAGGTACTTTCTCCCACTTAGTAATTAGCCAGTTAACTAATAAGTCCAACCAGAACATTTTTTATTGGTTTTAGAGAGAGAAAAAAGGAGGGAGAAAGAGAGAGACATGAATTTCTTATTACCCTTATTTATGCATTCATTGATTGCTTCTTGTATGTGCCCTGGCTGGGGATCGAACCTGCAACCTTGGTGTATCAGGATAATCCGCCAACCAACTGAGCTTATCTGGCCAGAACCAATTGGGATTTTTTAAAAATATGCTAAGCCACACCATTTCACACACTGAGTATGTAATACTGAACAAAACAGTATTGGTATCTGCCCTTGGGGAGCAATCAGATGTGATTCACCACAAAAATTAATGCATCATCACAAATTGTGGTAAGAACTCTTATGGGGAGAGACTACATATTTACAAGTATGGAATCTAAGCTTTTTTGTAGAGACTTACTCTGGGCCAGCCTGAACTGAGAGGTGAGGCACACGGAATGAAACCAGATATGGTCACCGTGTGCCAGCAACTCACAGGGTGCTGGAAATGTAGGCACATCAAGAGATTCTGTTTAGTTCAGCCTACGAGAATTGGAAGCCTGGGTATTACTTAGAGGAAAGGCACTTACCCCACTCTGGGAGGATAATATAAATATATAAAGAGTGCTTGCAAATCAATAAGAAGAAAATACCATAGACAAAAATAGGCAAAAGATATGATCAGAAAATTCATAGAAAAGGAAATAGAAATGGCTTTTACTTTAATGAAAATGTATTTAATCTTACTCAGAGAAAAAGAAATTTAAAACACATTGAGATATTTGGGCTGAGTAAAATCAGATTATGATGATGGTTGCAAATTTACTAAAACTCATTGAAATGTAACACTTAAAAAATTAGCTTTATGCTATGGTACGTGAATAACATCACAATAAAGCTGTTTGAAAATAAATTAATTAAAAACCACTTTGAGATACCATTTTATACTATTAGTATTAGCAAATATAAAAACAATTGATTAAATACTATGTTCCTAAGGGGTGGAGGATACAAGCTGGTGGGAGTGTCAACTGATGCACTCTTAGAGTGGCATCATCAAATGTACAAAAACATTTATGCTTTGAGCCAAGAAATGAAATGAATTCCATTTATAGGACTTCATATGATAGATATGCTCTTATTCTTGTAAATTTATAAAAAAAATTCACTGCAGCTTTGTACATTATGGCAAATGATTGGAAGCGAAAGATGCTTATCCGGAGGACTGTTAATAGTATTGTCATACAGCCAAACAGTGAGATGTCATTCTGCTGTTGCAGAGAGGGAAAAAAAATAAAAAGAAAAGAAAGATTAAGAGAAAGAAAAAAGAAGAAAAAGGCAGGTCTTTTTTTTTTTTTTCTACAGAGACAGAGAGAGGGATAGATAGGGATAGACAGACAGGAACAGAGATGAGAAGCATCAATCATTAGTTTTCCCTTGCGAGACCTTAGTTGTTCATTGATTGCTTTCTCATATGTGCCTTGACCGTGGGCCTTCAGCAGACCGAGTGACCCCTTGCTCAAGCCAACGACCTTGGGTCCAAGCTGGTGAGCCTTGCTCAAACCGGATGTGCACACACTCAAGCTGGAGACCTCGGGGTTTTGACCCTGGGTCCTCCGCATCCCAGTCCAATGCTCTATCCACTGCACCACCGCCTGGTCAGGCAAGGCAGGTCTTTATGTACAGATATTGAATGATCCCAAGATAGACTTATTGGAAAAATCAAGGTGCAGAAGAGTAAGTGTGGGATGTCAATATTTGATTAACAACAGTAGAGATAAGGAGAGAAGATACACACATATCTGCTCACATAGTTATAAAATTTCTCTGGATGGAAAACAAAATATTAACAATAGTTGACCCAAAAGGATGTAGGTTTGGGTGGCTGGGGATGGGATAAGAGAAAGGGTTTACTCTGTAAGCTTTGATTACTATTGAATTAGATAGATACATAGATATTGAAGTGGATATAAATATATACAAACATTTATACATATACAGTGTGTCCGTAAAGTCATGGTGCACTTTTGACCGGTCACAGGAAAGCAACAAAAGACGATAGAAATGTGAAATCTGCACCAAATAAAAGGAAAACCCTCCCAGTTTCTGTAGGATGATGTGGCAGCATGTGCGCATGTGCAGATGATGACGTAATACCGTGTATACAGTGGAGCAGCCCACGGCCATGCCAATCAAGATGTGGACGGGACAGAGGAAAATTCAGTGTGCTCTGTGGCTCGCTAAATTCGAATCCATGACCAAAGTGCAATGTGAATATCGGCACGTTTATAACAAAGCGCCACCACATAGGAATAACATTACTCAGTGGGATAAGCAGTTGAAAGAAACCGGCAGTTTGGTGGAGAAACCCCGTTCTGGTAGGCCATCAGTCAGTGACGAGTCTGTAGAGGCTATACGGGATAGCTACCTAAGGAGCCCTAAAAAATCTGTGCATGAGCCCACATCGAACTGCTCTGAATAGGTATGAAACAGGGAGAGTTTTCCTTTTATTTGGTGCAGATTTCACATTTCTATTGTCTTTTGTTGTTTTCCTGTGACCAGTCAAAAGTGCACTATGACTTTACAGATACACTGTATATATGTGTGTGCATATATATATATATATATACACACACACAAAAAAAAATAAAGATTATACAAAAAATAAAGATTAAAAACCAAAAATGAAAAAAAATATTAAAAAATAAAGATGGAAAAGAACAGAAGTTTGCCAAGAAGAGAAGTCAGGGGATAAAATTCCCTGATTGCCTATCAGTGGCAGTCAACCTGGTCCCTACCGCCCACTAGTGGGCGTTCCAGCTTTTATGGTGGGCTGTAGCGGAGCAACCAAAGTATAGATAAAAAGATAGATTTAACTATAGTAAGTTGTTTTATAAAGATTTATTTTGCCAAACTTAGCAAAAATCTGACATAATGTACTTGGTAAGTAATTATTATTATATGCTTTGACTTGCTGTAACTCTGCTTTATAAATTTTATTAAGTAAAGTTACTTCCCTACTTTATAAATCACCATGACTGTGGAACTGGCGGGCGGTTAGAAAATTGTACTACTAACAGAGATACAACAGTGGGCGGTAGGTATAAAAAGGTTGACTACCCCTGGTATAGACTGAAAAAAGTGGGGCACAGAGTGACTGCTCTCTGAGGGGTAACATCTGAGCAGAGGCTGAATACACGCAGGTAGAGAGGGCAGCAGACACAAAATCCTTGTTCAAGGAACAAAAAGATCACTGTGGTGAGAGAGCGAATGGGGGAACCAGGTCTGAGCTGCAATTATACAGGTTTCAAAGGAGTTTGGCTTTTATTCTAAATTCAGTGAATACTTCCAAGAAATGATTTCTTGTTGCCAATTTAGCTGTGTGATTGTTCAGTTTGCCTCATCCACAATTTCATGCCCATCCATCCATCCTTTCAACAAACACTTATGGAGCATCTGTTGTGTGCCAACCTGGCCCTGGCGACACAGCAGTGACAACACAAAACTCGTGCTTCTGGAGGGAGAGCCGTTCTCTTCTGCCCCCACCGCTTCTGTGCGGGAGACCCCATCTAGGCCGCCGGCCCTCGGAGACCCCGCGCCAGGTGCCTGTGGCCGCCAGGTGGCGCTCTGCGCCTGTATATGGGCGGCCGCCGGAGGTCGCGGAGCGGAGACCAGACCCCCGCAGGAAGAGGCAGCCGGTTCGGGGGTGGGGCCCGCGCCGCAGGTTGCGTGACTTTGGGTTTGACCTGCCTGGAGATGAGCTAATCCCGCGATATAATAGACGCCCGGAAGATAGGAAAAATGGCTGCGGCGCTATCTGCGTCACCATAGGGACCATCGCTGGCCCGGCGCAAGCCTGGAAAAATACAGCCTTTGTGGGCAGCGCGTGTCACTCCCAGCGCGGGGTAGCTCAGGCGGCAGGGCGCGGGCCTCTCTCACCAGGTCTCGAGCGGCGAGGCCCTGGAGCGGTGGGCAGGGTGTGCCCCCAGAGGCGGATTAGGATTCCTGGTGTTTCCAACTCCCCGGAAAAACGTTCTCCCCTGCACACACACACAAGCAGTCACGCTACACGGCACACCCCACTCCCTCCATTGCGGCATCTCTCACACCCACACACACCATTCTCTCCCTTCAGCGATTTCTTTCCCAAACTTGAGGAGGGAGCCAGCTCGTGTGTTCAGCCCTGAGGCTACACATACAGGCACAAGGACAGGAGCCAACGCCGCCCTTACAACCCTCTCCCTTCTTGAAGCGTACCTGGACTCACCTGGGCAGATAGACTCACAAGGACACGACCTCCCTTATCCGTGCACGCCCCAAGGCACACACTGGGGTGAACACTGACACCTGCACATGAACTCCTGGCCGTCACACGTGTGCATGGATGCACATGCTTACAAGTATGCATGTCCCTAAAACACTGAGTAGGGCGGGACACCTGCAGGCACATGACATTCAGGAGAGTAACACACCCATGCCTGAATATACACATGCGGAGTGGCAGACGACACCACCTCCGGTATGCACTCCTAAACAGCTTCTCTGAGGGCAGATTCATTGAGGTACTCAATCCACACATCCACCACACTTATACACACGGCCTTGCACATCCACTCCTTCACACACGTGTTTACTCCCATGAGTGACATGCATGCCCACAAACTTGCAACACACCTTCCTCTCTGTATCCTCAAACAGTCTCATCTCCAGGCACTCACAGCACGCATGCCCACCACGCCTGTGCGCATGGGCTTGCACACGTGCACTTTCTTGTAGCACACTTGTTTGACATGCCTGCATGCACATCAATACCCTTGCATGTTCAGTGCCTACTCACTGGCACACCCCACCCACATGTCCAACCAAACAGGCAGGCACACCGGGTGCGCACACTCGGGTCCCCCCTCCCCTCCCACCGCCCGGGCAGTCGAGCAGTGCCCGCACACCGCGCCTGGCGTGCCCCCCGCGGACTGCTATCTGCCTGCCCATCAGCGCGCGGATCTGCGGTGGTAAATGATGCATTCGATGGCGGGCACATTTGTTGTGCGCGCTTTGAAAGGGTTCCGATAATCTGGAAGGCAGAGATAAGGAACACCATTTATTCCGCCGCACGTTGGAAACAATTCCCAGCCCTGTACAACCCCATTCTCGGGCAGCCTCCGGCAGCCGGGCAGATAACGATTGGCTATTCATTATCTTCGCCGGGAACAAAGATTAGCCGGCCGAGATGAAAAATTACCCGGGACAGCGGCACAGCCCCGCGTGGAGCCCCCGCCCGCCTTCCTCACCTCCGCAACCCCACCAGGCCCGCTGCCTCTGCGCTCGCGCCCGCCGGTGCCGGTCCGCCGGCCACCTGGCATTCGGTCTCCGGTGGAACTCTCACTGGCGCTCGGCACGGACGAGCCGGCGGCTGTCTCTCTGCCTCATTTTGTCCGTTCTGCCCAGACCACCTTCCGTGTCCCCACCTTTCCCTCGTCTTCCTGGGGCCCTTTCCCCTCCCCGTTGCTCTATTGTCCCGTCTCCCTCTCTGCTCTCCACATCTCTCTCCGCACTCTGTCCAGGTCTCTCGCTGATTAACACTTTCACTGCTTTTGTTCCTATCTCTTTGATCCTTTCTGTCACTTTTTAGTTGTTTATTTCTGTCTGTCCCTGAGTGGCCCCCACCCCATTCCACCAGTATCTCTGTCCCTCTCACTGTTGCTTTTTAAAATCTTTCCTTGGGTTTTCTTATCTTGTTCTTCTTCACTGGGCCTCTATGTCTCCTAACCCACCCACACACCCCTCAAGGCCCCCCATATCCAAGCTTCATACCTCCTGCCTCCTCAAAGTCATGTTCCTGACATCGGACCTGGTGCTAGGGGGCTCCAGCCAGCTCTGGCTAGCCCAGCGCATCTACTTGCTGGCAAGTAGTGTGGGGTGAGGTAAGACCTGGAACTACCTCATTCTGGTGAAATAAGACCAAACTAGAAAAGGCTTTGTAGCTACGCAGGCCCTGCTGGATTCATGGGGGTTTTGCAGCTGTACCCCAGGACTGGCTCCCCTGTACCCTTCCCCAGTGTGGCTGGGGGCCTGGAGAGGGTGGCTTCAGGGAGGCCACCTCATTAGAGCAGTTATTCAGCATGGCGCTGGTGTTAGGAGATAAGTCTTATCGACTCATCTCCCCCTCCCACAGACAGACAGAAAGTGCCCCGGCCAATGGTACCCTGGAGCTCCACTGGCTGGCTTCCTGCCCTGCTGGTCAGGGAAGGTGCAGATGGTGGGTGGTCTGAGGAGACACACATAAGGGGCACACTCCTCCAGAGACACAGACACAGACACGGGATAACACTAGGTAAAGAAACACACATAGTTCAAAATATTCGTACACACTGATGTCAACCACCCCAACACACATCAGTCAATACATGGAGCTATATGGAGATGTGCAGACAACTTGGATACACTCTCTATCCGCCCACCATTAGTTCAAAGATACAATGATACCCACCCATACTTATGTTGTTAAAGATGCACGCACGCACACACACACACGCGCGCACACACACACACACACACTCCTGACCTACAGGCACAGGATACCCAGATACACACTGCTACTGACTCATGCAAAGACATACACCAATTCATAGACAAACACTTGGAAATATCGACTTTCCATCGCGTGATTCATGTACACAATGACCTCACAGATACACAGCCACAGGGACATACATCTAGTTCCATAGATACATTCTCCCATGTGCGCATATGGGGACAGACTCTGAAATAGCCACACACAATACACAAACTCTCAGGGACTCACAATACACAGATTTTGAATAAACAAGCCCTCAGGAACCCACAGAAAGAAATGGGCACACTAATACACTCCGTTTGGAGAATTCCCATGTGCTCACAAATGCTCAGACACACATGGGCACTTAGAACAGATATTTTCTCTCATGCACAGAGCACATACACATGCATGACAGTCACCACCAAATTCAAAGAAAACCCTTCAGACAGCAGGTACCCACCGAGCTGGCAGGCCGAAGCCAAAACCCCTCTCTAGTGGACACATGTGCTCGTTTCCTAGGACCAGAGACTTCTTAGCCCTTCCAAGGCAAAACATCTTCTCTTTGGGCCCAAGACCCCCAGGCAGCTTTTACTCTCCCAGGCAGCTGGAATGGGAATAGAGAACTGAATGTGAGATTCAGTTTCTTGGTAGGCGCTTTGGAAGTTTAAGGACTAGCTTACAAACCCAGACGCCTTCCTGAGGTGAAGACCCCCACACACCACAACTCCTCCATTCAACCTTCCCAGGACAAGCCCTCTCACTCCCTTCCTCCTCCTTCCTCTGCGAGAAGAGGCCTCCAACTCCGCTCCTAAAAGGC
Source organism: Saccopteryx bilineata (assembly GCF_036850765.1). NCBI lineage: Eukaryota > Metazoa > Chordata > Mammalia > Chiroptera > Emballonuridae > Saccopteryx > Saccopteryx bilineata. Next base: position 62,365,595 of record NC_089500.1, read on the forward strand.
GCTTGTCCGCTCTGGAGTTGGGGTGTTGAGGTGGGAAGGGAGAGGGGATGGGACCACGCTTAGCTAAGTCAGCCTGGAAGTGAGGGAGGTGGCGTGCTAGAATGTTGAGCTGTATTTGAGTGTGTGCACATGTGCATGTCCGCGTGATCCAGGTCTCCTGGCTGAGGGTGTTCATGAAGCCACAGCTGTGTGCACAGATGTGTGCGTGTCCGTTCGGACACTGCTGGAAGTGGGGGGAGAAGGTGGAGCAGGCATGTGTGTGTGTGTGTGTGTGTGTGTGAGTGTGTGAGCCCACGGCTCGAGAGTGTCCCCGGGGAAAGTATCTGAGGAGAGACGTCGGGCTTTCTGAGCCTGCATCCCCGAGAGCAGAAATGCGGGTATGTGTGTCTCTCCGAAGACGAACGTGGTCTGGAGTGCGGGCCAGCGGGATGTGCGCGCCTTGAGCGCCGGCCCAGGCCCGCGGCGCGGCTCCGGAGAACCGTGGGCACCCTCCTACCGCCTCGCGGCGCCTCCCGCCCACTCCAAGTGCTGTCGAAATAAAGAGCAGCGGCCGCTGAGGCAGGGGAGGGAGGCGGCGGGCGCGAGTGGCAGGGAGGCCAGCGCCGCCGGGACTTGCCGCTCAAGCCTCTGTCTCCGGGCTGCCGTCGCCTGCACCCAGCCCGCCCGGGCCGGCCGCCCCGGGAACAAAAGCGGCCCAGCACGCGGCCGCCCGGCGCGCCGCTCCGGCCCCGTTGGTGAACTCCGCCAGCCCGCGCGGGGCCGGCGGGCCCACCTGGCCATGCACCGCGCTCTCCGCCCCGCTCCGCTCTGACCTCGTCCGCCCAGGGGCGCCGCCGGCTGCACCTTGCCGGGTAAGTGCTCCCTTCTCGGCCTGGCCAGGGCCCTTCCAGCCCCCCGGGCTCACTCATCCGGCACCCGAACGGCACGGCCTGCCTGGCCCGGTGGCTCCTGAAACGCAGGCCTTCGGGCTCACCCCACCTACCCGGGTCCTGTGGGTCTGAACCCGAGGGAGCGTGTGGGGAACGGGCCACAGCAGGCCCGCCCCGGTCCTGCTCTCCCCGCGTCTCAGGCTGAGCCACAGGCCTCGAGCCCCGGGGACTCCCAGAGCCTCCCAGAGCGCCCCCCGGCCCCCGAGCTGGGGCCTTTGTCTCCGCCGCCCCCCGACTCTGCGCGCGGTAGCGGGTGCGCGCGGTCCTGGCCGCGGAGCCGCGTCTGCACCTGCCCGCCGGTCCCGTGCGCCGGCTTTGCGAGGCTTAGCCCAGCTTCTCCTCTGTGCTCCTGCGGGCGCTGCGCCCCGCGACCCATTCTCCTGGACGGCGGGAGTCCGGGTAGGGGAGCGCGCCGGGCTGAACGTCTCCCCTGGCCCCCAGCCGGAGTCGCAATCCTTTCAGTGGCATTTCAATAAGAATGGGGCCGTCGCGCACTCAGGACTCCGCCGCCGGGAGGCTGAGACAGCGGTCTGGGTTGGCCTGGACGACGGGCACTCAGACTCTTTCCGTGGCAGCCAGGTTTAAACTCTAGGTTGCCCCGGCCGCGAGGGGAGAGGTCCGGCGTTCAGGGCCTTCGTGTGTGGAGGCCTCTCTCTTCCCGGAAAACATGGAAGGAAATTCGTTGTTTTCGAAAAAGCCTCGTCTCCCGGCTGGATTCGGGCACATCTGGCGGAGAGCTCTGAGTCCACTCAGGTACCTCGCGCTGGGATTCGTTTATGAGAAGGCAAGATTGGAGAAACAGGTAGGGCCGGTGCGGCTGCCCGGTTGTCTGGAGAGCGTTTCCCAGCCGGGCTGACAAATTGCAAACAAATTGAGTCTAACGAAACGGATTGACCCGTTGCCGTGTCACCGGGCTGCTGGGCGCTCTGAGTGCACCGGAGCTGACGTTGAGGAGGCCGCCTCCGCAGGACCCCCGGGGAGAGCCGCTTGGCTGGGATGTAAACTTAGAACCCGGTAGAGAGACACAGGGTCTCTAAGGTGCTTCTTCTCGGCCAGGCGCTGAGACGGCTGGGACGCTGGGCCCGGTCCTTAAGATTCAAGGGGGCCCGGAAGACGAACGTGACGGCAGAACTGAGGCCAGAGGAGAGGGAACCATCAGATGGGGGGGGGGGGGGCTAGAAATGAAGCCTGAAGAAGAAGAGGGGCCGTCGGAGCCCTGGCCCTCCCATTAGCAGGGCAGCTGTGACTGGCGTAGCTCTGCAGCCTTGCCCTGGAGGAGACTCGGAATCCCTCTGGCTAAGGAGGCCCCACTCTGTATCCCTCAGCGCACATCGCTAGTGTGGGGCTGGGAGGCCATGAGTTGCAAATTAAATATCCCTACGGAAGGCAGTCCTTAAGCAAACGATTTCTTTGAATCCCCCACTCCCTTCCACTGCTGGCAAATTTGGTGCCCATAGGAAAAGGCGAAGAGAATTAGATTACAAAGAGGGCAAACTTATGGTCCCAGAGGGGCCGCCTCTGATAAGCGAAGTTTAAACAAAGGGCGCAGAGGATAGGGATCCTTGGGGCCGGTAAAGCCTGGGCAGCTGAGAGCCCGGCCCAGGCCAGTGAGGCCCTAGAGAATCGGGCTTCGGAATCCGGAGTCCCCAGCTCCCCGGCGAGGGCGTCCCGGGCTGCACCGACCCACACTCCGCCAGGGCAACTCGGGTCACGTGGAAAGGCACCAGAAAATCCAGTCCTGTCGTTGCGCTCTCCTAGTCCTCGGTGAGATCTCGTTCCTGTGCAGCATCTGAGGACGATCAGAACGCAGCAGCCGGCATTGGCAACAACTCTTGTGAACGAACAGAAAGAAGGGAAAGAAAGGAAGGAAGGAGAGAAGAAAGAAAGAAAGAAAGAAAGAAAGAAAGAAAGAAAGAAAGAAAGAAAGAGAAAAGAGGGGAAGAAGGAAGGAAGGAAAGGAGGGAGGAAGGGAGAGAGGGAAGAAGGAAGGAAGGAAGGAAGGAAGGAAGGAAGGAAGGAAGGAAGGAAGGAAGGAAGGAGGGAAGAAGGAGGGAGGGAGGGAAAGAGGGAAGGAAGGAAGGAAGGAAGGAAGGGAGGAAGGAAGGAAGGAAGGAAAGAAGGAAAAAAGTAAAAGGGAGCGTGTCCCTCCAAAGATGCTCGGGAGACCCCAAAGTCCGAAGCAGTGCCCGGGAATCGCTCTGCCCTCCTCGGGCGCAGATTGGGCCGCGACCCTCTAGGATCCAGGGGCCGCCCTGACCCTCCTGAGACTGTTGTTTGGGCCGAGGTGGTCTCCGCTGCCTAGTGAGCGTGGCGCCTGGCCGGTGTCGGTCTGTGTGTCCGGCATAGACACAGACACGCACGAGCAGTCCCCCTCAACGGTCAGCTGGGCAGTCTGCTGCCTGGCGCCCCGCTCTTCCCTCCCAGGCGGGTTCGTTCCCGCGGGAGAACGCAGCAGTCCCGCGTCCAACGCAGGCGCTCGAATTAACGTGACGGCCTCGGCCCAGCCGGCCGCCTGCCTACCTTTCGAGGACGAGGACCCCAAGGCCTCAGGAAACCCGGGGGCTCCCTTTTCCTTTTCCCTCCAGGCCCGGATGGCGGGAGGCGAGGCTGCGCCGCTCCCCGGAGGCCCCACTCAGGCACCGCTTAGCCGCCCCGCTCGGCTCCTCTGCGCGGCGGAGTAGCTCAGTCCCCGCGGCCGCCGGGTTCCGCGCGAGGCCCGCGGGCAGCAGTCCCGGCAGCGGCCCGGCCGGCCGGGCACCTACACCCTGCGGTGTCCGGGACGCCGCCCAGAGGGCTGCAGGCTGCCCCGGAAAAGTGTGAGGCCGAGCTCGCGGCGACGAAACTGCAAACCCACCCACCCGGAGGATCGTTTGAACCGCGCCTTTGGGAGGAAAAAATCGAGTTACCTGCGTGTCCGAGCGCCTGGGGAGGCCCCCTCCCCGCGACCCGGGCGCCGCTCGCCGCCCCGAGGGAGCTCCCGTTCCCTTCCGGCGGCGATGGCCCCGCGGCGGCCGCGCGCGCCGGGTCCCGGGACTCGAGCTCCAGGAGGCCGCTTTGCGGGACACGGGCGGCGGGCCGTGGGGCCGCGCCGTCTCTGAGACGCTCCCGCCAGGTCCCAGGGACACAGAGCGGTCTCGAGGCTTCGCGGCGATCTCGTTTTACGCGTTGACGAAGAACCGTGAGCTAAGACTGGGAGGAAAGACAGACTTACGTAGGCAGAGCGGGGCCGGGGCACCCCTGGCGCGGAGCTCGGAGCGCGGACGAGAAGGCGGAGGGTCCACTCACCTGCCCGAGGCGGCCGCGAGGCCCGGTGTCCGCGGCCTGGCTCTCCGGCGCCCGCCCCCGGCGCCCCCTCCCCGGCGCGCGCCGCCTCCTCTCCCGCAGAGCGAAGTTCCCAGAAGCCCGGGCCCCGCGTGCGCCCGAGCGGAGCGGAGCGGAGCGGAAGGCGGAGCGGCGGGGCAGTGCCGGCCCTGCGCCTCTACCTGCGCCGCGGCGAGACGCAGAGGCGGGAGGAGGCCCCGGCCCGGCCCGCGACCCACCGGCGCTGCCCGGCGCTCGCCTAAGACAGGGAGACGGCGGCGAGCGTGTGGATGCGGGCCGGGCTGGGCGCCCCCCGAGCAGAGGGGACCGAGGGCTTTCCTCCCTCTTGGATTATTAAAAAGTTCATTTCCTGGCGAATCGGGTGACGTCAGGGGCCCGGCGTCGCGGTGGCGGGGCCGCCGGGCCGGAGAAGCCGCCTCCAGTTACCCAATTACTGACTGTCAATCCCGCCGCCCCTCCCCCACCTCGCCGGGGCTGCCCGGACCCCGCCCTCCCCCTGCCCGGCCCCACCTGGGCTCCATCTGGGCATCCACCCCGGGAGCCGCGGACCCGGCGAGGGCAGAGGGGCGAGAGGACGTGGACGACTCCCCATCACCCCTGGACCTAAGTCCCCCCAAATTTCTTTGTTCCCGACCCTCCTCCTCAGCCGCAGGCTCCCTTCGAGCCTCGGTGTCCTCGGTCTGTCCGGTGGGAGAGAGCCAGCAGTTTTGTTCAACGGGCCCACTCGGCCCACAGAACTGGATCTCTGGACCTGGAGGTGTGTGGGGAGCGGTTCTCCTCTCCCCGGGGGCCGCCTTAGGGAACTCTGGGAGAAGAAAAAAAAATGCCTTCTCCTGCCCGGAGGCGTCTCCTCTGAGCCAGCGCCGGCGCCAGGCCGGGTCTGTGCGGCCTCGCCTCGGGCAGTCCGGCCTGTGGGGCTTCAAGGGCCACGCCCGGGGAGTGGACACCTCCTCCCCTTGTCTGGGGCCGCGGGCGAGGCCACCAGCACCGGGTCAAGCACAGTCCTGAACGGCCTCCTACCCGGAGCCCAGGTGCCCACAGGGACCCACAGTCCATGCGCCCCACCTCTCCTCCTGCCCCGCGGTTGTCGTCCCCCCCTCACCCCCCGCTCGAGTTGGGGAAGGGGACGGTCTGGGTAGGTAGCTGGACTTCGACCGGCCGGGTTCGGGGGCAGTGGGGGGACACGAGAGAGTGGAAGGGCTGGAATCCGGGGGAGGCGGACACTCGGGCACCCAGAGCGTGCGCGGCGCGCGCTCCTGGGGAGGGGGCCCCGGTTCAAGGTTGGTTACTAGGAGGCGGTCCCAGAAGTTAGGGGGATGCGCGAGTCTCTGCGCGAGGTGCGCAGGGGGACAGCCTGCGAGGTGAGGGTCCTTTGTGGGGAGCGGCTGCAGGGGCTGCAGGGTGGGCTCCGGGAGGGGATCCGCGGGAGGAGGGGTCCACCGGCGGGTCAGTCCCAGAGCCCCGCCGGCCGGAGTCGAAGGCGCAGCCAATGGGGGGCGGAGGCTGGGCGGCGCGCGGCGCTGATTGGCTGGCGCGGGCTTCTTAGGCGTGCGCGGCCCCCGCTTCATGTCTGTGCAGGAGTCCGGAGCTGGCGCCAGGGCGGCCGGAGGATGCCGAGTGGCCCAAGCCGAGCGGGCCTGAGGCCGAGGCGCGCGCTGTCCCCCGCTCCTGCCCAGTGAGCCCCGCCGACAGCCCGACGCGCGGCCCCGGGCCCTTCGTTCCCAGGGCTCCCGCGGTGCTGCCCCCCGTCTGAGGCCGCTTCCCTCTCCCGGTGGCGCTGCGTGAGTAAGTTTGGGGTCCAGGAGCTGGCGGGGGGTCCGGGGCGCGCCCAGCTCGGAGAGGTCTCGGCGGGGGCTCAAGGACGGGACGCGGCGGCGGGTGACGGCTTCGGGGCGCCCCGGTGAGAGGGGCAGACCGTGCTGCCCGGGGTGCGCGCCGGGGGCTGGCTCTCCGCCGCGGGGCTGCGTGTGCGCGTTGGGGGAAGGGGTGACCAAGTCACTGTGTGCATCTGGCGCCAAGTTTAGGTGTGTGCGTGTCGCTGGGGTCATGGGCCCTAGTGGATGCCCGGGTGCCTGTCTTCAACTTACTCACAGTCTGTCTGTTTGTGGACCGGGAAGGCGGAGGTTCAGTGTGAGGGTCTGACTCCAGTGCGACTGTGCTTGCGTTTGTTGGGGTCACTAGTGCTGGGTCTCGTCCTCGTGTGTGACCCCGTGCGCACGGGTGTGCGGCTCCGGGGCCAGCGGTCACCATGTGGGTGTGCATGGCTGAGCTCTCTCACCCCCTTCCTTTCGTTTTGAGCTTTGAGCTTTTCTGCCACCCGGGGCTGGTACGCGGCGGATCTCCACTGGGTGAGCGTCGCTCGGGACGCCGCGTGACCGGACTTCGGGGGTGACGGGCTGTGGTCGCGCCCCTTACGCCCCCTCCCTCCGCTCAGGGCCGCTGCCGCCTTCGCCCTGACCCCGAGCCCCCGCCGCCGGCGATGGAGGTGGCGCCGGAGCAGCCGCGCTGGATGGCGCACCCAGCCGTGCTGAACGCGCAGCACCCCGACTCGCACCACCCGGGCCTGGCGCACAACTATATGGAGCCCGCGCAGCTGCTGCCTCCGGACGAAGTGGACGTCTTTTTCAACCACCTCGACTCGCAGGGCAACCCCTACTACGCCAACCCAGCCCACGCGCGGGCGCGCGTTTCCTACGGCCCCGCGCACGGTGAGCCGCGAGACGGTGGGGAACTGGGAACTCTGGCGTCGCGCGCCAGGCGCGGAAGGGGAGGAGGCCCGGCTGCCTGCTTCCCGGATGTGGGATCCGCAGGATTCGGAGCAGCTGAGAAATCGGGGCGGGAAAGGTGGGGCAGGAGCCTCTTGGGGAGCGTCTGGGTCCCACAAGGTTGCTGCCCATTTCCAGCTGGACTGTGGAGGTTCGCTCTAGGCCTTGACTGGGGGGTTCCTTCTCTGCCGCTGGTCCTTCAGCTCCAGACGGACGTTCCTGATTTTTGCCGGTTGTGACATTTCTGGTTTTCTTTGGGAAAGGGGTTTTTGCTGCTGGCTTTGTGAGTTGTGATCCTGTGTGTACTGTCCTGGCTGGGCCCAGCCCTTCTGAATCCTGACCCTTCTCCCTCTTCCCTCAGCCCGCCTGACCGGAGGCCAGATGTGCCGTCCACACTTGTTGCACAGCCCGGGGCTGCCCTGGCTGGACGGGGGCAAAGCAGCCCTCTCCGCGGCTGCAGCACATCACCACAACCCCTGGACCGTGAGCCCCTTCTCCAAGACGCCGCTGCACCCCTCAGCTGCTGGAGGCCCTGGAGGCCCCCTGTCCGTGTACCCAGGGACGGGGGGAGGGAGCGGCGGAGGCAGTGGGGGCTCTGTGACCTCCCTCACCCCCACTGCAGCCCATTCTGGCTCCCACCTCTTTGGCTTTCCACCCACGCCGCCCAAGGAAGTGTCTCCTGATCCCAGCACCACCGGGGCTGCCTCCCCGGCCTCTTCCTCCGCAGGGGGTAGTGCGGCCCGGGGGGAAGACAAGGATGGCGTCAAGTACCAAGTTTCCCTGGCTGAGAGCATGAAGATAGAAAGCGGCAGTCCCCTGCGCTCAGGCCTGGCTGCCATGGGCGCCCAGCCCGCCACACACCACCCCATCCCCACCTACCCCTACGTGCCAGCGGCCGCCCACGACTACAGCGGGGGCCTCTTCCATCCCGGAGGCTTCCTGGGTGGCCCTGCTTCCAGCTTCACCCCTAAGCAGCGCAGCAAGGCACGCTCTTGCTCAGGTAAAAGCAGGTGCTAGGGACCTAGTGGAAGTGGCCATGGTCTGCGCCTGCGGGGTGGTGGTTGGGGTGGGGTGGTATAGGCTGACATTGGAGAGGGGACAATGTCAGTCTCCCAGATCTGGGAATGGTTGCTGTCCTTCTCTAAGATCCCCCAAGAGAAGTCTGAGGCTACAGGTTAGGGGGTACTCTAAAACATTTGCCCTTTTTAAAAGTTTTCCTGGTAGTGCCCAAAGTCCACTTTCTTTCCCCACTCTTTACTTTCCCCTTCAAGGCTGGCCACTGCCAGACTAGACCGTAGAAGGGGAATTTCCCCTTCCTCTCCCTGAATCTTAAGTGAAAATGCAGTATGGGAGAATGCAATATGCAGGGGAGAACAAGAGAGGCTGTATTTATGTGTGTGCATTTGTGTGTGTGTGTGTGTGTGTGCGCGCGCGCGCGTGTGTGCGTGCGTGTGTGTGTGTGTGCGTGTGTGCGTGCGTGTGTGTGTGTGCGCGCGCCCGCACGCATGCTGTGGGTACACTCCAAAGGCTCCAGATGCTTAAGGAATTTGGTTCTCCAACTCCATCAGTCCGATCTTAGGATTTTGATGGTTCCAGATCTCCTTGGGAGATTTCCTCAAAGCAAAATTCCAGGACCTCTTCATGCTCCCCGCCCCTGGTTTGTTCTTCACGCTCCCTCCCTGCAGGCTGGATAAGGAGATGAAACTCTAGGGGCCTCTGACCCTTTGCCGAAGGAGTTGGCTGGGGCCAAGTTGGATTTGTCCAAGAACCTGGCCACTGTAGAGCAGCAACTATGGCTAGTGTGGGAGTCTTGCTGTCGATGCCTCCTTCCCAATTCTTTTAAGTTAAGGAAAAGAAGATTTAAAAACTTATTCCTGTGTTTAGGACACACCTTTTCTTGTTCACATATATTGACAATTTCGTTTAAACGAAATGTGGAAAAGTTTCCTGGTAACATGTTGTTAAGGCAGCCACCCCGCTTGATCACCGAAGCTGCCACTTTCACCCCCTTCTTCTCACCTCAGAGTTCTTCTTCCGCTCAGACCAGCCAACTTGCCTTTAATTAAACCTTCTCCCAGGTTAGTTTTACATTCTATTTGAATTCCAGATGGTCTTTTAGCAAAAACAAAACAAACAAACAAAAGCCAACAACCACAAAATAAAAAAACAAAACAAAAAAATAAACAAGGTCACTTTAGTCTAAAAATGAAAGTGCTTATTTATCTTAAAAAACAACTTTGGCTCTGAGTCCTGGGCTGAAATGTACATCCTCAGTGGAAGAGGGGGTTTGGGGAAGATTACCCTGGACGGAGAACAGAAAGACCCGGGAAAGGCTGAGGGCAGAGTCCGTGGAGCAGAGACTCGGTAGATGGAGTCATGGTGGACACGGCTGGGTGGGTAGGAGAGAGACAAAAGAGGACGGGACAGGGGGCCGAGTCCTCCGCAGCCCAGCCAGGTCAAGCTGGGTGATTCCTGCCACGGTGCTGCCATCGACAAAGTTTGTTGTAAATCCCTGTCCTGGTCGCTCACTGGGAGAATTCCTGGGGCACTGGCCGTGCTCCTGTTTCCCTTTCTTCCAGAGAGACTTTTGAAGAGGAATATTTGGCCTTAAACTGCTCTCTGCACTCCTCCTGTGGGGAACATCTCCTGGGTTCTTCTTCCGGCCCAGGCTGGGACTGAAAGTCACCTCCCTCCCGTAGAGCAGCAGCCTGGTGAGGCCACTGCTGCCTGATCTGACTCTCCTCTGTGACCTCGTCACTTAAGTATGCTTGGTGTCTCTCCCTGTCTGTCCCTCTTCAGAAGGCCGGGAGTGTGTCAACTGCGGGGCCACGGCCACCCCCCTCTGGCGGCGGGACGGCACCGGCCACTACCTGTGCAATGCCTGCGGGCTCTACCACAAGATGAACGGGCAGAACCGGCCGCTCATCAAGCCCAAGCGGAGACTGGTAGGCAGTGTGTGCGCGGGGTAGCAGGTGGCTCGGAGGAAGGGTGGTGGGCGGCACCCGAGGTTACGCTCACCTGGGCAGAGCTGACACTTCATTTAAAACCAAAAACAATAACAACAGAACCCTTCAAATGCAGGAATTTACCACCTGAAATCTTTCACCATTAAAATCGCTTGGATGTTGGTTGGGGTCGCCCTTCTTTCTGGCCAGACTTTTTTGGGGGGCCGAATTTCCTCCTCTGCAGCACATCAGGGACCCTCACCCGACCCCGCTCAAGGATTCTAAAAGTTGAGTGTCCGAGGACCCAGCTTCCATTGCCTGGCCTCTGTTTAACTCTTTTTTAAAAATAGGGCCATGAAGTAATTTTCCTTGTGGCTGAGGGCAGCTCTCTCACAATCTCTTCATGCCTATTTAAATAAAGCACACCAACCACCAGAAAAACCTGCCCTTTATTATTTTTCCATGGAGACACCTATACTCTGTATTTTCATTTGAGTGATTTAAAAAAAATGCCCTTTCGGATCTCCTGCCGGAGTTTCCTATCCGGACATCTGCAGCCTGAAGATAAGGAAACTTCGCGTATCTGTTTCCGGACTCTGTGAGTTTTTAGAGTCTCTCCTCGGCTCAGTCCTGCCTCTCGCTGGGCTGTTTTGAAATTTCTAATACTCTCTACTCTGCAAATAATGTGTAAAATGCTAAGAATAATAAATATATTTTTTCAGGGTGAAGTGATTTATGAGGCTTAAATCACTCGCAGCTTCGGGGGCCCCTGTAGTGAGGGCCCGGATAGAGGTTAGGGACGGAGGCTAGGGGTTGGCCTGAGTCACAATTCCTACTTCAGCCTGCTTATTCACCCTCACCCCTCCCCGCTCCGAGGCAGGCGAGGCTGTAGTCCACAGGCCCCTTTGCGGCTAAGCTCTAGCCTGGGGCCATTCCAGCCTCTGCTGGCCTCAGTCCCCCACACCCACCCCTCCTGCTGCTGGTTCTCTCCTAAGTGTTGGGAGAATGTTTTCTGTGCCTGGGGCTGGCCCTGGTTGACCTGGGAGAAGGGTCTACTTTTTTGGATAAAGACTCTCGTGCCTTTTCTTACAAGCCTTTCACGTCCTTCTCTAGGAACCAGATACTTCCAGAACACCTCTGCCCTGCATTCTGTGAGGGACTGGGGGCAGTTTGAACTGAGATTTGGTGTCTAAGGGGCTGGATAGATAGACCAGTGTTGTCCAATAAAGCTACAATGATGGAAGTGTTCTAGATCTGCATGGTCCACTATGACAACCTCTAGCACATGCTATGACTATTGAGTTCTTGAAATTTAGCCAGTGCAATTGAAGAAACAGGTTTCTACTTTTATTAGGTTGTAGTTAAATTTAATCTAAGTAGACACATGTGGCTAGTAGCTACCGTGTTCAACTTTGAGTGAGACTCCCAAAACATTTTACATCTGCACCCTGGGCAGCCATAGGGTCCCCCTGCCCTGGCCTCAAGCAGGACACTGACATGCTCAGAATTACGGGTTTTCAGGGGAATCCTGTGGGAGGAAGCAGAGAAGCAGCTTCAGGCCCAGGGGCTCCAGGGGGATGGAACCAGCCTTCTAAAGAGTCCTTCTTGGAGCCTCAGTTTCCCCATTTATAGAGTTAGATTGTCTGGTGAATCCAGGAGGTGGCTGGTTTTTCCTTCCAGCTCTCGCAATCTTGTTGATTATGAGATTGAGCATCTGAGAGTTCTTTATTCTAAACTTCTGCAGTTGTTGAAATTTCAGCTTCTAGATGTTTATGGCTCTGAGGTGCCTTGAATCCCTTTAGGGATTTATTCTCATTGGCTAAGTGGCTAAGTGGGGTTGGGGGGGCGGGGGGGGGGATGGGACAAGGCCCAGGGAAGCTGGTAGAGGTGGAGGGTGGGACTCCAGCCTGCTGACTCTGTCCCTCTCCTCCCAGTCTGCTGCCAGGAGAGCGGGCACCTGTTGTGCAAATTGTCAGACAACAACCACAACCTTATGGCGCCGAAATGCCAACGGTGACCCTGTCTGCAATGCCTGTGGCCTCTACTACAAGCTGCACAATGTAAGTCTGCCCGAATCTACCTGCCCCACCCCTCCCCAGGGACTGCTGCTCTTTGTGCTGCCAGGCCAGAGGCCCCACTCTCCAACTTGGCTTGGCTTGGGAAAAGCCCTGGGCTCCAGAAGGACTTCCATGAGAGAGGGCAGGCTGGCAAGAGGTGTGCTCCCCACAGCTGGACCCAACCAGTATCTTTATTTAAAACACAAGTGTGTGTGGATGGGGGGTGGGGTAGGGCCTGGTAGCTCAGTTGGTTAGGGGGTCATCTTGACATGCCAAGGTTGGGAGTTCAATTCCTGGTTATTGCATGCACAAGAATAAGCCAACGAATGCATAAATAAGTGGAACAACAACTTGATGTTTCTATCTCTCATTTCCTCTCTCTAAAAATTAAAAAAAAAAGTGGGGGAGTGTGGTTTGGTTGTTTTGATGGGGGGCCATGTGGGCACTTAGGGGGTTCCGTGCCCCGCAGGCTCTAGGTCAGCCCACACAGGAAAGGCTAAGTGACCCTCCTGAAACTGCGCCGGTGCTGGTGACGGGACTACGGTGGGCATTTAGAGGTGGGGCCCTCAGCCTAGACCTGACCTTGCCGAAGCCAAAGCAAGAGTTGGGGGTCTTTCTCCAGGAAGAGAACTTGACCCCCTGAAGGCTTTGTGGTTGCCCTGCAGGTGAATAGGCCCCTGACCATGAAGAAGGAAGGGATCCAGACCCGGAACCGGAAGATGTCCAACAAGTCCAAGAAGAACAAGAAGGGGGCGGAGTGCTTTGAGGAGCTGTCCAAGTGTATGCAGGAGAAGGCCTCCCCATTCAGCGCCACTGCCCTGGCAGGACACATGGCCCCCGTGGGCCACATCCCACCCTTCAGCCACTCGGGACACATCTTGCCCACCCCAACGCCCATCCACCCCTCCTCCAGCCTCTCCTTTGGCCACCCCCACCCATCCAGCATGGTGACCGCCATGGGGTAAGGACACCCTCCGGGAATAGACAGATGGATTCAGAGGAGGGTGGCCTGCAGCTCGAGGCTGGGCGCTCCCAGGATGAGTGGATCAAAACCTCACCTGTCCGCCCTTCCCCAAAGACTGATGCTTCTCCTGTCAGCCCGGCCCGAGCCCTGAGCCCTGCGCTGCCTCGCCTGTGGGTGCTCTCTCTGCTCAGCAGTTGCCGGTCACTATGATTCTCACTGGGGTAAGAAAGTTGCCTCAGCTCAGCTGCTACCCAGGTGGAGTTTCCATCATGGACAATTGTTTGGAGATCAGAAAAGACAACTTTATGAAGAGAGAAAGAAGAGACAGGGGACAAACAAAGAAACCCATTTTCAGAAGGAAAAGAGTATGCAAAAATAATTTATTTTGCTCTTGTTTCTAATGAAGACTGGGAAACTTGGGAGATCCGAGCTGTCCCAGGCCCCCTGGTCTTCCTCAGCCTGGCCTGCTGTCCACTTGCCAGGGCTCTGAAGGCAGGTCTGCGAGGGACTTACGCCTGCACCTTCGCCTCGGGGTTCCCTCTCTGAAACGCTGAGCCCCAGGCTGGGCTTAGCCAATGCAGACAGGTCACGGCCGATCAGAATCTGAACCAGCGCCTGCCCTGCCGAGGGGCCCTGCAGGACAGAGACAGTCATGGTCTTACACGGATTCCCGGGCCAGGGATGGGTCACAGGAAGGAAACAGCATTTTCTTGAGGGGAAATGTCTCCCAGCATGCTCCCCTGGCTCTGAGGCTGAAGCTGGTGTGCACCATGTCCTCTTAACACCAGAGCCGAGCCTGCCAACCGCCAGGTGGACCCCTGTACATACACTCTTTTTCTGCTAACCCCTTGACCCCTTCCCTCCCATATGAGACAAAAGAAAAAAAAAAATTTTAACTGCATAAGCTTAACTCGCTGATGAGTTAGTTGTTTTATTTTTAAACTCTTTTGGGTCCAGTCAATTGTAGTTTGCCACAGAAGCCTTTGTTATGAAAAGGAATAAAACCTACAAAGCAAGGCGGGAGCTTCGCAATTATTTTAGGAAAAGTTCTTGGATCCCACAGCCCTGGAATGAGAGGTTAGGTGCCAGGGGCAGGGCCTTAGCTGCTCTTGGCTTCTGGGTGCTGGTCTGGCAGGCGGCAAAGGCAGGAGTTGGGGGTGAGTTAGAGCCAGGACTGAAGGAGAGACCGTGAACCTGCTGGGATTCCAGGAGACCTGGGCTCTGCTCTGTTTTGTCGTGGCTTCCTGGATTCTTCCCAAGGTACAGCTGTACATAGCGCTGTCTGAGCTTAGATTCCGTATTCGGTGGTGGTGCGGGGTGGGGTGGGCGGGTGGGGTACGGCAGCTGGAGAGGGCCATGCCCAGGAAAAGGATTGTGCTGTTGGAGTTGACCAAGTGCAATACGGGCAGGCGATTGCTGCCAGGGCACTACCACCGGAAGTAACTTATTTTGTACTAGCATCCACATAAGAATTGACAATATGTTCTGTTTTTATGTTTTATTTTGGATTAGTGAATTAAGTTATTGTTAATTATGTACAACATTTATATATTGTCTGTAAAAAATTATATGCTATCCTCCTATTCCTTTAAAGTGAATACTGTTCATAATAAAGTACTTTTTGTGAATGCCTCTGTCCTGTCTTATCGACTCCTGCGGGCACCAAGCACCAGGTGCAGAAAAGGAATCCTGGAATAGGGGATGGGGCCCTGTCTGGCTAGGACCTGTGATCCTGACACTTTTCTGAATTACTTTCATCTGAATTTCCTCATTATTACCTAACCTGGGGGTCCTGGTGGCTGGGTGGATGCTGGAGAGGCTCAGGGATGTTGTGGCTTCTCTGGCCATTGGTCCACACACTGATTATTATTATTATTTTTTTAGCAAGAGACAGAGGGACAGATAGGGACAAACAGGCAGGAAGGGAGAGAGATGAGAGGAATCAATTCTTCATTGCCGCACCTCAGTTGTTCATTGATTGCCTTCTCATATATGCCTTGACCAGGGGGCTCCTGGAGACTAAGAGACCCCTTGCTCAAGCCAGCGACTTTTGGGCTCAAGCCAGCGACCATGGGATCATGTTTATGATCCCATGCTCAAGCTAGCGACCCCATGCTCAAGCCGGATGAGATCCCGCACTCAAGTTGGTAACCCAGGGTTTCAAACCTGGGTCTTCTGCATCCCAGGCTGACGCTCTATCTACTGCACCACCTTCTAGGTCAGGCGCACTGATCATTTTTTTGAAGGCTCAATTGGGGCTCTTGCAAAACCCAGCAAGGACTGACCCCACATCCACTTCCTCTCAGATACTGATCAGCTTTTGTTTCAGTTATCTGGTCACCAGTATGCCCATTCTTTGACAAACTTGATCACTAATGTTTTTGATAACTGATGTTATTGATTTCTGTCCTCTTTAATCAATAATGTTGGTCACAAGAGATAGCCATGACTGATAATGATAATGGCAATGGCAATGATTCAATAGCAATCACACCAGAGTCTGTGATCATAAACAACTAATGACTAACAACTGATTACCAATACTTAATTACCAATATTTCATCAATGCCCCTGATGGATACTGTGTCTGATCACTGACATTCACAAAATATGACTGCCAGTGTCTCTAGTGACTGTTCTTGCTCACCAGTAATATGTATGACCATGAATATCTTTTATCACCAATGTTATTGATCAGCCTATCTCTGTTCACCGATAATTCTATTCAATGTGTCTGTCAGTATCTCTGATGACCACTGTCTGTTTCTTCATTATTTATATCTACCATGTCTGTGATCACCAGTGTGTCTTATCACTTAAGGTCCTGATTATCAATGTGTTGATCACTCTGTCATTGATGTTCAAGGTCATCAAGGTGTATGATCACCAATGTCATTGATCAATGTTTTTCTAATCAGTGATAAATGAGTTCACTCATATGTGATCTTCAACATCTCTGATCATACTAATTTTTAACACCAATGTCTCTTTGAGATTGTTTGGTCCCTTGTCTCCAATCACCAACACCTCTAACCAACTGTATCCCTCCCTGATCATAGAATCCTCTTACTATCAAATTTTATGACTATCAATGTGGTCACTAGTGATTCTGGTTACCAATACCCTTGACTGGTGATCACCAAGCTCTCTAGTGTTTACCATCACTGATTGTTGAATCTTTTTATCTTTCAAGTCCCTAAGGGCCAATGTCCTTTATACTCTTGGTCATCTGTAGTACTGACCCCCAACCTCCCTGGTCATTGATATCACCAGTGACCTGTGTCTTTAATCACCAAATTCTCCAGTCATTAGTGCTTTTTATCCCCAAAAGATCACACATCACCAAGGTCTCTGGATGTCTTCAGTCATTGAATCTTATCACCAGTACCTCCTCATGGGATCAAGGACATGAGTACCAAATGCTTTCATCTTAATGCTCTTGTTGTCCACATACTTGGTCCTTCATGTTCTTGATCAATAATTGACACAGCCAATCAATATCATTCTGATCACCAAGATCTCTGAGCACTGTCTCCTGCTCCGTCTTTATGACCACTGCCTTCTCTGATCATGTATTTATTTGAATGACATCTCCCCATCACTCCACTGTCTCTAATTACAAGTCACTGTAACCATACACCCTTGATCAATGACTCCTTTTGACCAGAATAATCATGATCTCTGGCCCCTACGTCCATGATGACTAGAGTTTCTAATTGCCAACTTTCTTATTCCTTGACAGTGCTGATGTCCAACGGTCCAAGAAGCTTCCTTTCAGTCTTCCCATCCCAAATGGCTGATACTGGCAGGATAATTGCTTGTGGCCAAAGCAGCACTGGTCCCATGAAAACCAGCCTTCTATGAGGTCCTAAATGCCGGAGCACCTTTGGCACCCAGATGTGAGACACCTCTGCCTCTGGTGTGCCCCCACTACCATACCCATGTTCTTTCCCTATGAAAGAGAACCCAAGAGAATATAGCAACCTACCAGGGTGTGGAGTGGGTGGGTGCTTGCCTGTCCATCTGAATGCCTGGGTCCTCTCAAGCCTCCTACCGGCTCCCTTTCTGACCTTCCCCAGCTCAGAGCATTTTGGCCCTCCTGCCTGCCACCTGTAGCCGCAATGATGACAGGGATGATCTTGCTTTCTTGTGTCCCAGCTCATAACTGCAGGATTGTGTGTATCATATAGTCCAGTGTGCACTGTACATGTGCTTGTTAAACACCTCTTACACATTAGGCACTGTCATAGGTGTGGGGGCTACACCAGTGAGTAAAACAAGGCCTTTGAGAAGCTTACATTCTAGGCAGGAAACACAATAACAATTTTACCTGGCTTCTGGCAAACTGTCTTACTTGCCTGGCCCAAAATCTAGAATCCAGAGCCAATGGTGGAGTCCAGAGCTAAGAGTCTGTACAGCCTGTATCCCTTAACTAAAAAAACTAGAGCCCAAAACATAGAGCATAAAGCCCTTATCACAAGACCAGAACTTGGAATTTGGAGCTCAGAACCTAGAACAACCATCTGAGAACTCTGAGGCTAGGGATGAGAACCTGGACCTTAGAATCCAGGTCTCAGAAAACAGAACTCACAACTGGGGCTCTAGGATGAACACCCTAATCTACAACCTAAAACTTTGAGCTTAGAACCCAGAATTTCATATCAAAGACACAAGGCCCAGGGCCTAGTGTGTGGCTCAAGACCTGGAGGCCAGAATCCAGAGCTCAGGGTGAGCCCTGAGAGAAGCCTCCCCTGTTTCTCTATTACTCCCTCAGTCCTATTGCTTTCTTTCTGCCAATTAATATTCTGGAGCACCAGTGCCGAGCACTGTTGAAGGTGTAAGCAGAAGGTGGAGCCCCTCTCTCTGCAGTGTCAGGTGTGGGAGAGCAGACGCTGTGTCTGTCATTGTTCTTGCACCCCCGTTGCTTTATGCGGGCTTGTGGATAGATGCTTTCTCAATGTCTTCTGAATAACTTCATTCATTTATCCCACTAACGTTTATTGACCCTCTTTATTCTCTGCGTTTGGGCTGGAGATAAAACACACCACGATCTTGATCTGGTGAATCGGCTCTTTCCAGCACCCAGGACACTCTTGGAGGGCAGGGGTTGTTTCTGACAGAGTTTGAAAGGTTGTGGCGGGATGGTGTTGAGTGGAGAGGTGTGACCTCCAGGGGCAAGGACAGTATGCTGGCTCTGGAGGTCCCAGGTTCACACTTGCTTCAGAACAGGATGACCAAGCTCAGAGGCTTCTGCTTCTGCATTTATGTTCTTTCCTTCAGAAAATCAGCTCCTAACAATGACTCCCACTGCCCAGAGTCATTGCGTGGATAAATAGTTTTGATTCTGTGGCCTCAGAGCTCCCAGGCAGACCAGGGCAGGCAAGCCAAGCGCTGTAAATGGCAAAGTTAGCAAAGCAATGGACGCCTTTATGATTCTGTGGGGCCTGGTGCCAGGACACCTAGGGTGAGTTGACTTTTGTACTATCTGTTTGCACCAGAGAGGGGCTAGCTGGCCCAGGGCCCCTTCCCCCTTCCTCCTCCCAGGACACTTTCAGGCCCTGCTTCTTATTCCCATTTTCTGTAGGAAGAAACCAAACCCTATTTGTAATTCTCAGAGACCAGCTCATCCTTTTTTTTTTTTTTTTTACTTTTTTATTAATTTTTAGAGAGGAGGGAGAGAGAGAAAGAGAGAAGGGGGAGGGAGGAGCAGGAAGCATCAACTCCCATATGTGCCTTGACCAGGCAAGCCCAGGGTTTCGAACCGGCGACCTCAGCATTTCCAGGTCGACGCTTTATCCACTGCGCCACCACAGGTCAGGCCCAGCTTATCCTTTTTTAAAACTCCGGACTCCCACCTAGGGTTAGGACAGGGAAGCAGCCTTTCCTATCCCCAAGGCCACAAAATGGACACTGCCCCAGACAAATGAGATTTGGGAGAAATGGCTGACATTCACTTGGTGGAAGGGAAGGACAGACTCACCTGACAGGTGGGAAAGAAGACAAACGGTAGGAGCTGCTCCCAGTCAGTGGGCTGTCCTAACTGAGCTTGCAGTGAGATAAAGATCAGTTCTCCATTGGGATTTGTTGTTGTTGTTTTTTTCTTTAGGCAAAATGATAAAATGATTCCAAACTTATCTGGAAAAACTGACAAGACCAGTGGAACAAGTCAGAAAACTAGAGGGGTGGGGAGTGAGAGGTGTGTGTATAAAATGTTTTTTCAATACTATACAAGATTATGTGATCACAGTCATTCAAATTTGGACATTCTCCTATAAGAATCAGCAGACCAATAAAGACACAGATTTGGGTAAGCCCTAAGCATTTTTCTTTATTATTTGAAAAGTACCCTATTATTTACAAGATAATGGATGATAAAGGAAGTATCTTGAATCAAGGCAAGGGTGAGGGGTTATTCAATCCAGTGGAGTTGGAACAACCAGCTGGTTAGTATCTCCTTGGGTGAATACTTAGAGATCTAAAACCTATAGCTTGTGGCCTTATCCAGCCAGCAGACAGGTTTTGTTTGTGCTGCATGATGTTTTGTAAACATATAAATGAGTTGCAAATGATCTTAAACTAGGAGATTCACTGAAAGGTAGGGAGGTCTGGCCCCAGGGACTGTGTGTCTTGTCTGCAGAACATTTTGCCTTTCTCCCTTCAGGAAGCTGTGCCTTCATCTTCACCTGGCTTCTTATGGCCATACCTGCTTGGTCTTGGGGACACTGAGTTTGAGTCCTGACATCATCACACATATCCTATTACATGTCTGAGATGTATTAAGGAGTTAATCTTGTAACCAAGCACCAACCCACCCAACTAGATCACCCAGATTAGTTCCCCCACAGATAAGCTGGTAGAGGGACACTGAAAAACTCAAGGTTAAGTTCAGCCTTTCTAGGAACCAAAGAGAAAACAGGGAAAGTACTGAACATGTAAGATGTGAAAGCTTTTGCAGTGGAGAGTGGTAGGATAAATTGGGATAGTGGTTTTATAGTGAGCTCCGAGATAATTCCGTTTTCAAGAACTGAATGTCGAGTAATTATCCAAATACCTTTTTTCAATAAGCTCCACACAAGAATGTTCAAGACATCATTATTTTTAAAACCGAGAGATTGGGCCTTGGCTGGTAGGCTTAGCAGTAGAGCGTCCGCCTGGCATGCAGGAGTCCCGGGTTCGATTCCCAGCCAGGGCACACAGGAGAAGCACCCATCTACTTCTCCACCCCTCCCCCTCTCCTTCCTCTCTGTCTCTCTCTTCCCCTCCCGCAGCCGAGGCTCTATTGGAGCAAAGATTACCTGGGCGCTGAGGATGGCTCTGTAGCCTCTGCCTCAGGCGCTAGAATGGCTCTGGTTGCAACAGAGCGACGCCCCGGATGGGCAGAGCATCGCCCCCTGGTGGGCATGCCAGGTGGATCCCGGTTGGGCGCATGCGGGAGTCTGTCTGACTGCCTTCCCGTTTCCAGCTTCAGAAAAAATGAAAACAAACAAACAAACAAACAAAAAAACCACCCCGAGAGATTGTATACAACCTAAGTGTTCAAAAAAGGGCATGATAACAATATAATCATAAAAGAATTGAAAAAATATTTTTAAAAGATATTCAGGTACTTAAAAAGATATTCTCACATCCATGCTCATAGTAGGATCATTCACTATAGCTCAAAGGCGGCAACAATCCAAGTGTCCATCTATAAACGAACAGATAAGCAAAATGTGGTCTAGCATGCAATGGACTATATTACACAGCCCTAAAAAGGAAATTCTGACACATTCTATAGATCAGCGGTTCTCAACCTGTGGGTCGCGACCCCAGCGGAGGTTTAATGACCAAAACACAGGGGTCACATCTGGCTTTAGGCGACCCCTGTGTTTTGGTCATTTGACCCCTGCCGGGGTCGCGACCCACAAGTTGAGAACCACTGCTATAGATGGATGAACCTTGAGGACATAATGGTAAGTGAAATAAGCCAATCACAATAAGACATATACAGTATGATTCTGTTTATATGAGGTTCTTAGAGTAGTCAAGTTCACAGAGACAGGAAGTAGAATGGTGGATGGCAGGGACTGGGGGAGGGGTAATGGAGAATTAGTGTTTAATGGGTAAAGAGTTTCAGTCTTTTAAGATGAAAAAGTTCTGGCTGATGATGGATAGTGGTGATGGTTGCACAACAATGTGAATGTACTTGCTTATAATGGTTAAGAGGGTTAATTCTATGTTATATGTTATTTGCCACAATAAAAAAAAAAGGAGAGAGGAGAAGGAACTATAGGACTTCCACTAGAAAGCCTTTAGAATCCTCCCTGAAGGTTATGCTCTTAGAGCAAGTCATGGAATAGAAATGTGTAATGTGATCACAATGGTAACGACAGTATCCAAGAGGAAAACAATTTCAACGAATGTTAACCAATGGCAACATCTATGTGATAGATTATTTTTTTCCTTCTTCTCATTTTCCAAATATTTCAAATAATGAGATCTAATAGCTTTAATGATTAAAATATTAAAAAATAATCACTGCAGAACGGGAGATAAATTTGCAAAATATGCAAAAAAGCCAAAAAATAAATAAATATGTAATACCCCCCCAAAAAAAAATCAAGCAAAGAATACACAAAGAGGTCCTTCCTAATAGAAATGTAAATTAACAGACAACAAACATTTGTACAGGCATTCAACCTCAGAAATGATTGAATACATGCAAACAGAACAAGGAGGCACTGCTTTCTACCTCTCACCTTAACAGAAAATGGAAAAGGCCAGACAGATGTGTAGAATCAGATCTAGTACATGCTGTTGGTGGGGATGTTGCTCAAAAGTCCCCATGTTCTCTGGTCCAGCGAGCCCTCCTCTGGTTCACCTCATAGAAATACTGGGTTGGGGGTGGAGGGACTACAAGTTTTTGGGAAAAAAAAAAACAAATTACAAAAAAATATATAAATTATGACACTTTCTTTGTTTTACAAATGTTTGTGCAGAGATTGAAAAATATCTGGGAAGGTAGATACATACCTAATAAATAATGGTTGTTAGTTCTGAGAAGCATGATAGATTGTGAGGAAGAGGGTCCTTTCCGTTTTATAAACTTGTGCTGTTATTTTAATGTCTTAGCCACCTTTGTAATTTAAATAATTAAGAATTATTAAGAATAATCTGTTTTCTTTTCTCTGCCTTGTCCTGATTGGTCTCCCTTCCTGGGATTTTCTCCCCCGCGGCTCTGACTGGAGAACGGCTCTTTAGCCTTCAAGACCTCAGGCAAAGACCCTAGGGGAAGCCTTCTCTGAGCTCTTTCTCCACGAGCCCTGCAGGGACTTCCCAGTCCCTAAACCCGTGGTTCTCAAACTTTTTGAAGTTGGGGTGCATTTAAAATCTTACCAATAATTGTAGGTGCACTGTATACAAATTTCTGAGAAATATGTTATAATAATTAAGTCAAATATTAAAGAAAATAAATATAAAGTCCAAGTGTGCTTTTTTGGTAATTAAACGAAATAAATACGACAAAATTAAATTTATTCGGACATTAAAAAAACATTTTTATGTTACATTTTTTGAGTTATGCTTTTTTAGAATTCGTAAAAAAGAGGGATTAAAAAATTTAAAAACGACAAAACAGTTATCTTTTTTTAAAAACAGTTATCTTTTTATATACAGAGATACATTCTTTTTTGTTTTGTTTTTGTTTTTTGTTTGTTTTGTTTTGTTTTTTTTATATTTTTCTGAAGCTGGAAATGAGGAGGCAGTCAGACAGACTCCCACATGTGCCCAACCGGGATTCACCTGGGGCGATGCTCTGCCCATCCAGGGCATCGCTCTGTTGTGACCAGAGTCAGTCTAGTGCCTGAGGCAGAGGCCACAGAGCCATCCTCAGCACCCGGGCAAACTTTGCTCCAATGGAGCCTTGGCTGCGGGAGGGGAAGAGAGAGACAGAGAGGAAGGAGAGGGGGAGGGGTGAAGAAGCAGATGGGCACTTCTCCTGTGTGCCCTGGCCGGGAATCGAACCTGGGACTCCTGCATGCCAGGCCGATGCTCTACCACTGAGCCAACTGGCCAGGGCCCAGAGATACATTCTTAGTAAGATTTAGTAAATTCGGCAGGTCCCGTCGCGAATGTGTTAAGTTTTTTCATTCTTGTGTTTATGAGAAACATGAGCATGATGTGTCCTAGCAATTTCTTCAATGTTTGGGCATATGTTTGAAAGGCAAACTCTCATTTCCTTGTCAATACATTGAAGAATTCCTCTCTTTTTACTCTTAATTGTGTTGAGTGCAGAAAACCTCCACCATACATATCATCTTAACTTTATACCAAACAAAGATAGAAGAAACTTGCCTCTGTCTTTCCGGGGAACATGGAGGGTAGTGTAAACAATCCAGCACCACAGCTTAACAGCCCTTTGCAACCTAATCAGGCAAGTGAGGTGGGGGGTTGGGCAGACTGTCAGCTTACAGCCAATTCCCCACACCTCTGTCCCCTAAAAATCTAAACTCCAAAAACCCTGTTGGGCCCTGGCCGATTGGCTCAGCGTAGAGCGTTGGCCTAGCATGCGGAGGACCCGGGTTCGATTCCCGGCCAGGGCACACAGGAGAAGCGCCCATTTGCTTCTCCACCCCTCCGCCACGCTTTCCTCTCTCTCTCTTTCCCTCCCACAGCCAAAGCTCCATTGGAGCGGGGATGGCCCGGGCGCTGGGGATGGCTCTGTGGCCTCTGCCCCAGGCGCTAGAGTGGTTCTGGTCACAACATGGCGACGCCCAGGATGGGCAGAGCATCGCCCCCCTGGTGGGCAGAACATCGCCCCTGGTGGGCGTGCCGGGTGGATCCCGGTTGGGTGCATGCGGGAGTCTGTCTGACTGTCTCTCCCTGTTTCCAGCTTCAGAAAAATGAAAAAAACAAAAAAAACAAAAAAACCCTGTTGGTTTTTTGGTCCCCAACAGGCACATATTTCTCTGGAATACCATAGGTACACCTGGAAATCTTCTAGGGTGCACCAGTGCGCCCTGGCACACACTTTGAGAACCACTGCCCTAACCAATATCACTCAAGGACACGATCTAACTGTGGGGCAGACCTGTCTCGCTCTTGCTGCACAGCCTTGAGCAAATGGCTTAGCTTCTCCGAATCTTGACTCCTTACCAATAAGCGATGACCACACGTTGCAGGATTATTGTAGGGATATAAAGAAGGCAAAGGGTCTTTAGTCCTAGGAGAGCCCGCCTAGCAAGGAGAGCCTCTTCTAATGCCATTTCAATTAGTTGGTCTTCAGACCGAGCCCCCACATACTGCTCAATTCCTAGAAGCCCAGGGTGTTTGGGACCCAGGGCAAGTTGCCCAACCTTCTGTTTCTTCTTCCAGGGTCTCTGGGGGTGCCGGCAGGAGGTCCCTGACTGTTCAATAGGTGCTTTCAGCATTTCTCCTACCCTGTCCCCAACCAAGCAGAGACCTCCCAGATGGTGCCTCCTGCCCAGCTGGGGAAACTGAGGACCTCTGGGGGCCCAAATGAGGGGATCTCAGGCCCTGGGAGGGGGTACGACAGGATCTCTCCCCGCCGGTATGCAGGCTGGAGTTAGAGGGGTTGCCTCTCTGGAGAGGAGACTTGGCGAACTCTTTGCAGCTGCTCCTCCCACTGCCCCATCTGTCCCTCCCACAGCTCTCCCTCTGTGCCTTCTCCCTGCCCCTCCGCCAAGTTTGGTGTGCTGATCTAGGAGGCGGGACTGTGATCCAGGTCTCCTCAGCTTTGAAGGGATGCCGGGATAGGCCTCTGTTCCTCAGAACTTGGGGATGAAGGGGACTTGTGTGCACACGGAGTAGAGCACACCACCACCAAGACCACCCCAACATCCTCTTCTGTGACCCCTTCTCCACCTCCCCCTGCCCAGCTTCCTCCTGACCTGCTCTGTAGTGCTGGCCGCCACCCCTTCTCCACTCCCAGCCTCAGGCTCATGCCCTGCAACCCTTCTTCTGCTAGAAGAGCTATCTTTTATTTCATTAAAAAAATTTTTTTTAAATTAAATGTATTGAGGTGACATTGGTCAATTTGATTATATAGGTTTCAAGAGCACACTTCTATAACACATCACCTGTCTATTGCATCGTGTGCTCACCAGCCAAAGTCTAGTCTTCCGCTGTCTTCATTTATTTGACCCCATTTCCCTACTTCAATTTTCCCCCACCTCCCTTCCCCTCAGGTAACCGACATACTGTTCTCTGTGCCAATGAGATATTTTTCTGTTTGTTTGGTCAGTTTGGGTTGTTTTTTACTTTATATTATAGGGATGTCTCTTAACCTTTTATTTTCTTTTTTTTTTTTTTTTAATTTTTATTTATTTATTCATTTTAGAGAGGAGGGGGGAGATAGATAGAGAGAGAGAGAGAGATTGAGAGAGAGAGAGAGAGAGAGAGAGAAGGGGGAGGAGCAGGAAGCATCAACTCCCATATGTGCCTTGACCAGGCAAGCCCAGGGTTTTGAACCGGCAACCTCAGTGTTTCTAGGTTGACGCTTTATCCACTGCGCCACCACAGGTCAGGCAACCTTTTATTTTCAATTATGAAACATTTAAGATATCCAAAAATATAGCCACTATTATAGCAAACGCTATGGCACTATGCTGCATAGCAAATGGCCGCAAACCGAGCGGCTTAAAATCACACACATTTACTCTTTTACACTCACTGTGGCTCAGAAGCACAAGGAGCATGATAAAGAGCTTCTAACGATAACAACACCGTAGTCGCTGGGTCTTCACCTAGGATCCCACCGGGCTGCAGTCGTGTGCTGACCAAGGCTGGGCTCCCCCTCAGGTTTCCTGATAGCCGTAGGACTAATAGGAACTGGGCAGTAGTCTTATATAATGGCCCATCACCTTCGCCACGTTCTAGTGACTATATCAACTGACAGGTCTCTTCGACCCTTCAGTACCTGGGCGTAGAGCATGGGGAAGCCACAAGGGAGAAGCGCTCACCAGTCCAACCTCCTCAGCTGGAGCCGGTCAGCACCATTAAAGATACCACGCATGGCAGGGCTATAGGCCTTGTGGGCGTGTGTGTGTGTGTGTGTGCTTGAGTGCTCACGGGTGCATGTCTGTTTGCCTATACAGGCATGCACAAATGCATGGGGCCTCAGTGTGTAAGTGCCCACGTGGAGGTGCGGGGTGCTCTATCTGACTACCATGTGTAAGAGAGAAGCCCCATCACTCTCTATGTCCTTTTTCTGCTTTGTTTTTCTTCATGGCACCTATCAGTACCTGACATTATATTAAATGTTCAGTAGTTACCAGTTTCTTATATTGCCCCCATTAGATGCCAGCTCCATGAAGGTAAGGCCCTGCCTAGTGTGCCCACTGGCATACAAACCTGCAACACGTGGAAGAGTGCCTGGCACACAGCATATGTGTGGACAGCAACTCAAGAAACATGTGGAATTGATAGATGGGTGAGTAGGTACAGGTATTGATTGACTAATGACCTATGCAACTTATGACCATTCGACTTTACAACCACAATAGCTAGCCACGACTGCTCCGCATCTGGCAGCGCAAGCATTGCCCAGCTGGGCATACAACAGTGCGGACCAGCTTCCGGCAGCACTACCATCTCTGCGTGCACCATTTCAACTGTTATCCCAGACTTGGTACAGCAATTTGTGTTTTGTATCTTGGATATTTTTCATCAAACCCCTCCCAAGATGTCTTCCAAGAGGAAATTGTCTTTGCAAATATTAAACCAGTTGTACTGGTAATACAGTGTTTTACTTAAACCTGACGAGTGTAAAAATAAGAAACAAAATGGTGTAGAGATGATACAAATGGCATGAAATAAAGAAAATTATGATATATAACAATAATGAAAGAAAATTATAATAAAATATGACTTAAAGATTTTTATAACATTATTTCACAGTACTGCACATATAGCCTACTTAATTTACGACCAAATCGTGTTACGACCGGTCTGTCGGAACCAATCGTGGTCGTAAGTCGAGCACTAGCTGGATGGATGGAGAGATGGAGGGATAGATAAGTGGGTGAATGAGTAGTTGGGTAGGTGGATGAATGAGTGGATGTCTACTGGTGTGAATGTGTGCATGCAGGTATTGACTCTGGAAGACACTTCAGGCCTTTTTGTTCTATAATCTTTTTAGGAAGGTACAGAAAACCTAGTACCCCAGAGACTGCAGAGGCCCATGGGTATGTGGGGAGGCTCTGGGAGTTGAATTCTTCTAGAGGCTTTGGGCCAGCTGTTGGAACTGGGATCAGAGTCCTGCCCAGGGTCACAGGTCATTCCATGCAACGGCGGTAGGCTGAGGGTTAGGGCGCTGTGGGTGAGGAAAGTGATTGGCTGTTCTAACTGGCTGGTGCACTTTGGAACTCAGGTGGGAGGGTTCCCACAAATGATGACTTTGCCTGAGCGGTAAAGCCCTATTTGAGGCTAGATCTGAGCCTCCAGAGACCACACAGGTTTCTACCAAGAAGGGTTGAGAATGAGGGAAGGACCCTGGGGATCCAGCGTGTGACCATCACCACTGGCTGGGAGTGTTGAGCAGGAAGCTTTCCTGGCAGTCTTAGGGAGGGAAAGCAGATCTCAGCCACATCTGTGTTGAGATGTGAGCTAAAATCGTCCCGCCATTTCTGGAGGGGGGGGAAAGGCTGCCTTCCATGTCCCCAGCTCCCTGTCTCTTCTACTACTTGTTTAGTAACTCACCACTGACCAGCTTTCATAAGCCCACCAAGTTGTATGTGCATCTACTCTTCTACCCATCCGCCCATGGACCTGTTCATCTACCATGACTTCCCTTACCTCATTTGTCAGCCTGTCTTTCCATCCACCTGTCTATGCACCCCTATCAACATTGTCACCATTATTCTAGCAAGCGAGCTGTCCTCACAGCAACCCTATGAAGAAAATACTATTATTACCCCCATTTTACAAATGAAATAAGGAAACGGCACAGAGAGCGTAAGTGACTTCGTCAAGAACACACAGCTAGTAAATAACAGAGTTGTCTGACCTGATGAGCTGAGCTCTTGACCTCTCAGTCTGTCTGTTTATCCATCCATGCACCCTCATAGCTGTTCATTCAGTCTCTTCACTCACCTGTCATTATTCGTCCAGTGAGCAATCCATCCACTGCTGTCACCCATCTATCCTGATGGTAATGCAGTTAGAGAACCAGGGGCCCTGAGGGGAGAGAAGGGCTGAAATGCCCATCTGGCTGGGGAAGTGGGAAAGTGGGGCTGTGGGGGTGGGGTGGGCTGCCCCAGGTTGGGCAGAGCTGCATGGGACTGGAGAGAATTAGCCCAGTGACTGCCAGGATCATCTAATTAGGAATGCTAGTGATAAGCAGATAGAAATCGGGGGTGATTAGAATCCTTTTAAAAAACCACTCCATTAATCACAAAGACAGAGCGGGACCTCTGGCTGCTCAGAATACCAACTGGTTGCTTAATTGGCCTTCATCAGCTCACCCTTAGGAGGGTTCCTGGGACTGCTGTGTGAGCTTGGCTGTGCTTTGCCTTCTCTGGGCTCCCCTGTGCACAAGCTTAGGCTCTACTTGAGATCACCTGGTCACTCGAGTTCCTCTTTTGCTTCCCAGGTCATGGCTCGGGGGGCTGGCTTTAGGGATATCAGAGGTCAGAGGCCAGGAAGGGCAGGCTGACTTCCCAGAGAAAAAGAAGCACCGAAAGGGAGAAGTTTCACCAACACATTTGGCAAATGAAGAAAGAGAGGCTCAGAGAGGCAAAGTGACCTATCAGCTTGTGAGAGTCAAGAGTGTGGGTGCCTGAGCTAGTGTTCATGCCTGGTCATCTGTATTTGTCAATTGTCGATCTTCATAAGAAAGGAAATAACCTCTGCATGCTGCCACTGGGTTCCACACCTTCCTTTACGGGGAGTTTGTCCCACTTCCACCCCTGAGAAACTGGGAGGGCTTTCCATCTTCAGGCACCGTTGGCAGTGAGGAATTACGCTCGAGGACAGCTCTGACCCAGAGGATTTGATGGGATCTCCAGCCATTTCTCCATCCCAGCTTGCTTCTTTCTACAGATCCACCCAGGATGAGGCCTCAGGCTGAGCACAGGCTTGGGCATGGGGCAGGGCAAGAGACCTACCGAGGGGCTCTGGAACAGCAAGGGTCAGAATCACATTCCTCTTTGGGAGGACAGTGGAGGTCAACCCCAAAGTCACAGGCAAGGTGGAGGGATGGAACCTGGGTCCTGGAAATTATCTAGAGGATTCTTGGGTAGCTCATACTTTTGAGTTCTTTGTCTATTAACATTGCTATAACCACCCACATATTGTCCCAATTACACTATTATGACACCCTCAGGCTTCTCTTGTAGTGATGCTGTTGTCATCTACCCCTTACCAATATCACATCACCCTATCACCATCACTATAAACACACCATCATCCCTATCTCCATCATCATCACCATCACTATTATCATCACCATTACTACTATGTCAACTGGTGTCACCATCACATTGCTCATATCACTATTATCACGCTATTATTCTCACCACCCCTATCACATTCTGACTCTGACATCACTTCCATTACCTCAACCAGTATCACCATTACTATGACCATCATTATGACCATCATCACCATCACTATTACTAGCATTACCACCATGACTATCATCACCATCATCATCATCATTTCTATCACTTCTACTACCATCTCACCTCTGATATCACTGCCATTATTACCACAGTTTCTACCAACACCATCATCACTGTCACCATCTCCACTACCTGCTTTATTATTATCAATATCATCACAATATCCACCTCACCTAGTATCCACATTACCATGACCACCATTAATCCATTGTTGTCATCACTACCACCAGCATCACCACTATCATATCATCATCACCATCTTCATCTCAACCAATATTGCTATTAATATGACCATCATTACCACCACAATTATCATCACCATTACTACAATCACTACCACTTATATCACCATCATTTCCACCTCAACCAATATCACTGTTCCCACCACCTTCTTCATGACTACCATCATCATCTCCTCAATTATTACCACCATCAGCACCACTACTATATCTACCTCAGCCAGACTCACCATTACCTCTGGCCCTACCATAACCACCATCATCATCACTACCACCTCTGACATCACACCATAACCACCAACTACACCATGCCACACCCACCACTCCCACCATCTTCACCTCAGCAACTGTCATCATGACCACATGTACACAGTTACTATGTAACAGGTATAAAGACATTTAATAAAGTTTCCACAACCATTGGACAACCCAGAGGAGTAAGGATTGGGGAGCAAATCATTGCTAAAGGTCTCAGTCTGCAGCTCCAAAGTGAGTAGATCTGAAGATCTCGCCATGAAGCTCCTAGAAATCTCATCATACTCTGGGAAGTTACCACTGAATATCTCAGCCTGAAGCTCTGAAGCAGAAAATTCTCAGAAGATTGCCCAAAAGCTGCTGCAAACCTCTGAGTGGTCACCTGTCAGCAATTGCTTCTTTCTCTTTCATTTTCCAAATCTCATAAATTGGGAGACTCTAACTACAAACCATATGGGTAAGGGGATTCTGAAAAATCTACCAGAATCATCTATTATGTAGAGAGGACTACAGAAGAGGATGGTGGTAAGGCTGAAGTTAGCAACAGAAAATACAGAATACCACACCTCCACTGTCATTATCCTATCAGCACTATGGCTAGAAGGGTCCTTCCCACCAGTGTATCAGTCCTACCACTTCCAGCACCCCCACTATTTTCCTTTATTATCACAGTTACCGCCACCTATCACCATGTATCATCACTACCACTCCCATAACAAGCGCTACCACCATCAAGTCTCCCAGGGTCATCATTACCACCACCTCCATCACCCCCATTACCACCTGTGGCACACTGCAACACTGACCGCTCACTCTTCCCTGTAAGAGTATTGTGCCTCTCTCAATCTGTTGCTTGAGATTTGTAGAACCTTCTTAAAGGAATACCACTCTTCACTCAACTGACACTGGCTTTGACCATAGGACATGAGCAAGAGTGACATCACACTCCAGTAGAAGTTTTAAGAGGCACCCCAAGTTTCTACCAGTTCTTACTAGCACCCTCTCTGGCATGAGAGTGGTATGTTTCAGATTAGACTCACTTCCTCAGCATGGGATCCAGAATGAAAAGACATGTGAGTGGAGACCCCGCTTCTAACCTATGGGTGCTGACAAATACAGTGGACAAGAACTACATAAATGCCTGTCATAAGGTACAGAAATGTGGGAGCTGTTACTGTAGTAAAGCTGTGTGACATGTCA
The DNA here is from genome assembly GCF_036850765.1 of Saccopteryx bilineata. Lineage (NCBI taxonomy): Eukaryota > Metazoa > Chordata > Mammalia > Chiroptera > Emballonuridae > Saccopteryx > Saccopteryx bilineata. The sequence continues at coordinate 62,396,889 of NC_089500.1, forward strand.
CTTTCACTACCTTATTGCCTTCATCATCGCCATTACCAACATCACCACCTCCAGGACCAACAACACCACCAAATCCTCACCAAGAGCTCTGTTAGTAGCCACTTCCATCACACCTCCACCATCACCATCAACACCTTTATCATCACTGGTCTCACAATCACCATCCCTTCCATGTTGCCGTAGGCATCACTACCACTGCCACTGTAAGTTACTATGTCCACCAACATCCTCACTACCAGTGTTACCACCACCCCCATTAGCATCACTTTCGCCATTACCAACTCCACTATCACTACCACAATTACTGTCCTGCTGTCACTGTTGCCTTTATACCAATACTACTATCCTAATTACTTCTACTGTCACCATGCATAACTCACTTAATCATTGTACCCACAGTCACCATAATCAACAACGGCACCCCTGCTAATGCCATCGTCATAGAGAATCTTTCCCCAGCTTCAAGGACAAGCCTGCCAAGAACAGGGTCTAACTACAGTGGCTGAAATACAGTTACAAAAATACACTTATTTCATCTGTAGCTACATCCAGTGGAGTTATGTTGTCATTCATTTCCTCTACCAAGTGATGTCCATTGTGTGTGTTAGCCAGTGAGGGTGAATGGCTGTGGGGCATGAAGAGCAAGCCCTGCCCTTGGTAAGGTATGGGGGTGATGACATTTATCTCTAGGTTGGGGTTTGCTCAGTGTCTTTCGTTCCTCCAGGCATTTCGAATTGGTGAGAGCATGCTGTCCTTGCTAGGTGCAAGAAACTTAACACCAGTAAGTGTTGAAGGAAAAAAGAGAGAAGGAGAGTAATAAAAAGAGGTGAAGACTAGAAACAGGAAGGAGAGAGAGAAGGGAAGGCAGGAGAGAGGGACAAAGGAAGAGAAAGAAGGAAAAGAAGTACTATTTTGGTTAAGACTCAGCGATCCAAGCAGCTAAGTTCCTCACTCAGCTCTTTTTTAGCAGTTTCCATCTTAACTGGAAGGGGGAAGGTGAAGGTAAGAATAAGATGTTAATCAGTATAGTTAATTGCTATTTCTAAAAATGATCCAACATCAGAACAAGAATTTAAAATATAGAAATGCATAGCAACTGATGGTTACCTCACTTATCTTATTATGACATGACAAATTTCCACAAACTGGTGGCTTAAAACAACAGAATGTGTTCTCTCATGGTCTGGAAGCAGAAGTCCAAAATCCAGGTGTTGGCGGGGCTGCATTCCTTCAGAGTCTCAGAAAACATCCTTCCTTGCTCCTTCCAGCTTCTGGTGACTGCTGGCTTTCCTTGCACTGCGTCACCCCAGTTTCCGCCTTCACCATCACTTCCCCCTCTCTTCCTTCAGTGTGGGTCTCTTATAAGAGTGCTTATCATTGGATTTAGGAACAGCCAGATGTTCCTAGTCCAGGATGATCACATCTTGAGATCCCTAATTTAATTACATCTGCAAAGACCCCCTTTTCAAATAAGGTCACCTTCACAGATTCTGGCCATTATGACAGGAGATAGCTTTTGGCGGCCACTAGTCAACCCACTACACTCATTAAATATACTTATTTTCTCTCTCTCTCTCTCTCTCTCTCTCTCTCTCTCTCTTTTAAGTGAGAGAAGGGGAGATAGTGAGACAGACTCTTGCATGCATCTCAACTGGGATCCGCCCAGCAACCCCTGTCTGGGGCCTTATGCTCAAATTAATTGAGCAATTTTTTAGTGCTTGAGGCTGACCAGCTGAGCAATCCTCAGCGCTGAGGGCCAACACTCTAACCAATCAAGCCCCTGGCTGCAGAAGGGGAAGCAAGAGAGAAGGGGAAGAGGTAGAGAAGGAGGAGATGAGGGCGAGAAAAGCAGATGGCTGTTTCTATTGTGTGCCCTGACCGGGGATTGAACTTGGGACATCCATACACCGGGCTGATGCTCTATCCACTGACCCAACCGGCCAGGGCCTACTTATTTTCAATCTATTTTTCTTTCCAGAATTGAGTGGAATTCTTCTTTTAAGTTGCTGTCCACTAGCCTCAGACAGCCCTGGGTTTGCTTCACCCAATCTCTCACTGACTTGCTGTGTGACCTTGAATATGTTGCTTTATGTCTCTGAGCTTCGTGTATTCAATAAGTTGAACTGATTTCCAGGCACTGTCCTAGATACTAACAAATATTCCTGCCTTTGTGGGGCTTACCAGTGAGGATTTGATGGGATAAGGGGCACAAGAAGAATGGAATCTTGCCCCCAACCTGCCTGAACCTCTACCTTGGGCCCCTTCACTGCATCCTAACCTACTATGGAACATGCCTCAGGAAGCCCTCACTCTCTTCCCTTCACCACAATCACCTACCTTCATTGCCCAGATGGGCCCTAATCTTGTGGCTGATCCCAGGGCTCAGCCAGTAGTCCCACTATTCCCCAGCTCCGAGTCTCAGCCCGCTCTGGCAGCCAGCCTTGTTCACAGGGGCAGGCCAACGTGCAGGGCATGGCAGGGCTCAGAGCTGGGGTGGTTTTGCCACGCCCATGGGCTGATGTCATAAAGGGCCTGGCCTTAGCTCTGCAGGGGAACCCCCGCTGCCTTGCCCCACAGTGACAGTGTCCCTCCCCTCCCCCCACCCCTTTCAGTGGAGGTGGCCACCTGTCCCTGAAAGCTGGTACTATGAAAAGGTAAACTTTCTGGGCAGAGCCACGCCCAGAGCCAGCAGAGTCCAGCAAGACCCCTACTGAGGGACCCTCACCAGCTGCTGCCTCCTCCATACTCACCCTAATCACCCGGGCCCCGGTGCCCACTTCACCTTCTTACCCACCTCTGCCCCCGCTCCCCTTCCGTCATGGCTAACTATTACGAAGTGCTGGGGGTGCAGTCGAGCGCCTCCCAGGAGGACATCAAGAAGGCCTACCGCAAGCTGGCCTTGCGCTGGCACCCTGACAAGAATCCAGACAACGAGGAGGAGGCTGAGAAGAAGTTCAAGCAGGTGTCCGAGGCCTACGAGGTCCTGTCCGACTCCAAGAAGCGCTCTGTATATGATCGGGCGGGCTGTGACCACTGGGGTGCTGGTCACAGTACCCCTTACAACAGCCCCTTTGACACCGGCTACACTTTTCGGAACCCCGAGGACATCTTCCGCGAGTTTTTCGGTGGCCTGGACCCCTTCTCCTTTGACTTCTGGGTCTCCCCCTTCAATAGTGACCGTTCCGGCCAGGGCCACGGCCTGAGGAATGCCTTCTCTGCCGGCTTTGGCGAGTTTCCAGCCTTCATGGAGGCCTTCTCGGCTTTTGACACGATGGGCCGCAGCGGGAGTGCCAGTCGCACCACCTTCTCATCTACCTCCTTTGGGGGCTCTGGCAGCTCTGGGTTCAAGTCAGTAGAGTCGTCCACGGAGGTGGCGAATGGACACAAGATCACCACCAAGCGCGTTGTGGAGAACGGGCAGGAGCGTGTGGAGGTCGAAGAGGACGGACAGCTCAAGTCATTGACCATCAATGGCAAGGAGCAGCTCAAACGGGTAGACAACAAGTAACCATGACCACCAGGCCCTGCACCTGCCACCTGGCCACAGCCACTGGCTCATGGTTAATAAATGTGCCAAGTGAGTTCATAAAAACGGCGAGCCTGGTGTTGGGGGTGGCGGGTGTCTAAGCAGACCTGCGCGCACCGGCCCCGCCCAGCGTGAGTGGGTGTGCCTGTGCCTCCCGGCCTTGGGCACCGCCTCCAGATCCCAGCTGTTTCCAGGTGTAGGGGTGCTTCTGCAGGTGATTTATGATCTCTCGTCTGTATCATCTGGGTTGATAAATGCCGTAACCATCAATCCATCTCAATCCAGCCCCATGCCTCCACACGCACTATTAACTCGAGAGTGGCCACGTCATCCTCACACGCTCCGGTCCCCAACTGCCAGCCCCTGCTCCCCACAGTGATTCCTCACATGTGGTCATTGTGTCAAAGCCTCCATTGTGCCATGTTACCAACCTTGCTTTAAACCTTCAGGCCTCAGGCCTCATCAGGAGGTCCTGCCCATAGCCCTGGTCTCACCTCCCACCAACCCTCACCCTCTGAACTGTCCCCATACTGGCCTTCCCCTGTCCCTTCATTGTACCAAATGCCTGAGGGCCTCAGGGCCTTCACACACGCTGCTTTCCCTAGCGAACACCCATTCATTTTCAGGACTTTGCTCAAATACCATTTCTTCAAGGACGAATTCCTTGATACCCTATTCTGAATTAATTCCCACCTGCCGGCTCCACTTTCTCACGCCCCTCACCTACTTTTCCAGGTCCTCGTGTGTCATCTGTGTGCATTGCGACCACTCTGAGGTTTAAGGGAGCAGGGTTTGTCATTGCCTGTCCCTCACTGTATCCCCAGAATCTAGAATAATGCCTGGATCAAAGGGGCAGGGCACATATTTGTTGGAAGAATGAATGTTTCTGGGTGCTGTGGTGGGGATGTGGTGCGATTTGTATGGTGTGCTATGTGTGATGTGGTGTGTGTGTGAAGTGGTGTGGGGTTGTGGTGTGTATACGTGTGGTATGTGTGAGATGTGGTATAAGTGAAATATGTGTGTGGTGGAGTGTGGTGTGTGTGAGGACTGTGTGTAGGGGTATGATATGTATGTGGGGACGTGTGTGTGATGTCTATGGGACATGATGTATATGACATGTTGTGTGTGGTGCGTGTGAATGCATGTGAGTATGGTATGTGTGAGGAGGTAGTATGTATGTTTTGAGGTCTGAGTGTTGTGTAGGGAGTGTAGTGTGTGAGTGTGGTGTGCAGGTGTGGTGTGTGGTGTGTGTGGTGTGGGAACACAAATGTGAGTATTGGGTGTTGGAGATTTGGGTGCTGGAGCAGGAGATCAGGAATGAGAGCAGGGCCTGCTCAGGCCCCAGAGGCAGTTCCGGGTGGAGGCTCCTGCCAGCCTTTGTGGTGCTCATGGTAGGACCCAAGGGAGGGCAGACTTCCGAGGCAGGGCAGGCTCTGGCTGTGATACTCCAGTGGCTGGCACTGTCAGCGGAGGCAGCGGCGGGCATCCTTTGAGCAATTTGTCAGCTGTGGCGGGGGGGGGGCAATAGGAGAGGAAGTTCACAAGTATACGGGCAGCTGCAGGCAGAAAAGAGGGTGGACATGTGGAGAACCTGTCACTGGGACCCTCTTAAATGATTTCCCAAACGACGCCCACGTCACCCTATGTGGGTTGGGGGACATTGCTGTGTATGTGTAGCATGGAGAAGTGACCCTATGTGGGTGGGACTGTGCTGTGTGCGTACACATTTCTGTCTGTGTGTGTGTGTGTCGCGTGGAGAAGTGACCCTATGTGGGTGGGACTGTGCTGTGTGCGCACACATTTCTGTCTGTCTGTGTGTGTAGCGTGGAGAAGTGACCCTATGCGGGTGGGACTGTGCTGTGTGCACACATTTCTGTCTGTGTGTGTGTCGCGTGGAGAAGTGACCCTATGTGGGTGGGACTGTGCTGTGCGCACACATTTCTGTCTGTGTGTGTGTCGCATGGAGAAGTGACCCTATGTGGGTGGGACTGTGCTGTGTGCACACATTTCTGTCTGTGTGTGTGTCACGTGGAGAAGTGACCCTATGCGGGTGGGACTGTGCTGTGTGCACACATTTCTGTCTGTGTGTGTGTAGCGTGGAGAAGTGACCCTATGTGGGTGGGACTGTGCTGTGTGCACACATTTCTGTCTGTGTGTGTGTAGCGTGGAGAAGTGACCCTATGTGGGTGGGACTGTGCTGTGTGCACACATTTCTGTCTGTGTGTGTGTCACGTGGAGAAGTGACCCTATGTGGGTGGGACTGTGCTGTGTGCACACACATTTCTGTCTGTGTGTGTGTAGCGTGGAGAAGTGACCCTATGTGGGTGGGGAAGGCTGTGTCAGATGTGTCTGCACTGTGGACATGTCTGTGTCTGGGTGTGAGGCATGGAGAAGTGTGGGATGGCTACATTTCAGTCTGCAGCTCCAAGAAACCATGAACTCCTCAGAGCAGGAGCCTTGTTTTCCTAGGTGGCTGATGCCCAGCACCTAGCTCAGGGTGCCGCATGCAGGTGTTTATATGGGCACACTTGTCTATATCAGTCTGTGAGCCTGGCTGAGGGTGCTACACCTGAGCCACCGGGCTCTGTTTTCAGTGTTGTACTCTCAGTGGTGGCACCAAAGTTTTGAAGGAGCCATGAAAGGCACAGGCCTCACATTCTCTGACATACTCAGCTGGGAGGGCAGGAGATCTGAGAGCTGCTGTCCAGTTAGAAACAAGATGATGCCCAACCCTGAAAACAGGAGTCAATAATCTGCTTCAGGGGTCCCCAAACCTTTTACACAGGGGGCCAGTTCACTGTCCCTCAGACCATTGGAGGGCTGGACTATAAAAAAAACTATGAACAAATCCCTATGCACACTGCACATATCTTATTTTAAAGTAAAAAAACAAAACGGGAACAAATACAATATTTAAAATAAAGAACAAGTAAATTTAAATCAACAAACTGACCAGTATTTCAATGGGAACTATGGGCCTGCTTTTGGCTAATGAGATGGTCAATGTCCAGTTCCATATTTGTCTCTGCTAGCCGTAACAAGTGATATGACCCGCTTCAGGAGCCGTGACGCATGCGTCCCACGTCACCGGAAGTGGTACTGTACATGAGCAACGCTGAGCTTTGCGATGCATCCTGTGCTCCTCTCACTGACCACCAATGAAAGAGGTGCCCCTTTGGGAAGTGCGGCGGGGGCCGGATAATGGCCTCAGGAGGCCGCATGCGGCCTGTAGTTTGGGGACCCCTGATCTGCTTTAAGGAGAAAAAGGAAATGAAGCTGGGGAACATGGCTGGGTTAGCAGTGGGTGGACCCCCAGCTCTGTGTGACCAGAAGGGGTGAATGAAAATGTGCCTGGGAAGTGGCATGTGACCACAGGGAAGGGAGGGCTCTTCTGTTCAAAACTTCTGATCTCATTTTGTGCTCAGCTCCAGGCACTGCCTTTGTGGAGGAAGGGGCTGGGGCAACCTGGGGTGGGTCTAGACAGGTGGCTCAGACCCCTGGGAAGACTCCATTCCGGGAGGAGCTGGAAGACTCAGCATGGAGAAAGGCAGCCTTGTGGACTCCAGTTGCCGTCCCCAGTCTCTACAGGGCTGTTTCAGACCAGGAGCGCTGATGTATCTGACACGCAGAGGTCAGACCTAGGGAGGGTGGGTGTCACAAGAAATAGGTCCTGTATAAGGAAAGCTTTCTCCAAGTCAGAGCAAAGCAGAATCCCTGAAGTGAGTGAGCTTCCTGTCATGGGAGGAGGTGTGTTGGTGCTGAAGAAGGAGAAACTTTATTTTGGTTACCTGTGAGCCTACCAAGTGACAGTCTTTTAAAAGTATATATTTTAGAGTATATTTTTATGTTGAAACAATTTCGAACTTAAAGATGTGTCAGGCACTTTTAATTCAACACAATTCAAGAAATATGTATTAAGCCTTGGGAATACAGCAATGGGCAGAGCAGTTAGATTCCTACCTTATGGAGCTGACACTGTTGAGGGGACAGAGAACAAGCAGGTATACACAGTGTGTCCATAAAGTCATGGTGCACTTTTGACCGGTCACAGGAAAGCAACAAAAGATGATAGAAATGTGAAATTTGCACCAAATAAAAGGAAAACTCTCCCAGTTTCATACCTATTCAGTGCAGTTCGATGTGGGCTCACGCACAGATTTTTTAGGGCTCCTTAGGTGGCTATCTCGTATAGCCTCTACAGACTTGTCACTGACTGGTGGCCTACCAGAATGGGGTTTCTCCACCAAACTGCCGGTTTCCTTCAACTGCTTATCCCATCAAGTAATGTTATTCCTATGTGGTGGCGCTTTGTTATAAACACGCCGATATTCACGTTGCACTTTGGTCACGGATTCGAATCTAGTGAGCCACAGAACACACTGAACTTTCCTCTGTACTGTCCACATCTCGACTGGCGTGGCCGTGGGCTGCTCTGCTGTATATATGGTGTTACGTCATCATCTGTGCATGCGCACATGCTGCCAAATCATTCTACAGAAACTGGGAGGGTTTTCCTTTTATTTGGTGCAGATTTCACATTTCTATCATCTTTTGTTGCTTTCCTGTGACCAGTCAAAAGTGCACCATGACTTTACGGACACACTGTAGACTATTGCGCCAGTAGTAATGAATGTGAGAGAGAAAATATAGGCAGGTAAGCTGATGGAGAAGGATGGTGTCAGTGGATAGGCAGGGAAGTTTTAAGTCAGATGATCCTGGAAGCCTTCTCTGAGGAGGTGGCATTTATAAGAAACTGGAATGAAAGTGATAGCATGGACCATGTAGCTATCGGGGGAAAAAGCATTCTGGGCAAGGGGAACAACAGCAAGTGCGAAGACTCTAAGGCAGGAATAGGCTTGCCCTTTCTAAGGAAAAGAAAAGAGGCCAGTGAGGTGGATATGCACAGTTCCATTTAAGGCCCACAACTGTTCCAGACTGGGGTCATTGGCCCGTGCTACACAATGGGAAACTGAGGCATGGAGGGTCACACAGCTGGCAAGTGGCAGAGCCAGAATTTCACCCAAGTTATTGACTCCAAAGGATTTGCCTTTAAAATAATAATAATAATAAGTTATGCTCATGTGAATTATGTGTATATGTCTGTGTGTCTTTGTAAAGGATCGGTAGGCTGGCAAGTTCTTGTTCTTTTGGGATTGGAGTTAGAAAAGGAGGTGATTCCAGGTTTCAGGGTTTCAGGCTGACTGGTGGCAGGGTCTCTGGGAGAGAGGAGCGTGGGCACGGCCAAGAAAGGTGCTGGGAGTGCCTCTGGGCTGGGACCTAACCAGATTTTGCTCAGCTATGCATCTCATCTCATCTAGCCCAGTGCCTGGCATGTAGTAAGTGTCTAATAAGTAAGGTAAAGTGCAAGGAGATGGAGCAGATTGTTCCAGGGAATGGCAAGAATCGAGGGCTATGCTCAGAGGATAACCGCTGGAGCTCAGGATGAGAGAAGATGCTGGGAGGCCTTGAACCTGGGGAGAGGGCGGAGCCTGGGCACAGAGAAGCCTGGGGAGGAATTTATCTCCATTTTTATTTTAATTATTAAAAATAATTTTTTCAGATTTTTTAAATTTTATTTTATTTATTCATTTTTAGAGAGGAAAGAGAGAGGGAGAGAGAGAGAGAGAGAAGGGGGGAGGAGCTGGAAGCATCAACTCCCATATGTACCTTGACCAGGCAAGCCCAGGGTTTCAAACCGGCGACCTCAGCATTTCCAGGTCGACACTTTATCCACTGCACCACCACAGGTCAGGCGAGATTTTTTAATTTATTCATTTTTAGAGAGAGAGAAGGGGGAGGAGCAGGAAGTATCAACTCCCACTTGTGCCTTGACCAGGCAAGCTTAGGGTTTTGAACCAGCAACCTTAGCGTTCCAGGTTGGCGCTTTATCGACTATGCTACCACAGGTCAGGCACGTCCCCATTTTTAGATGCAGAGCGGGGATGGGGACACCCATGGTTGGGAGGCTGAGAGCCCAGAGGAGGGCCTGGGTGCTGGTTTTCCCAGGAGAGCTTGTTAAAGGCTTCTTCTAGGAAGCCAAAGGACCTCGCTCCAAAATCTTTTGGGGTTTCAAAGCCTCTCAGGTGCTGCAAGTGCCCTGTCCAGGAGGACACAGTAGGTAACTCGGATGCTCAGCTGCACCTCCAGCCTCAGCCCGGACTCTGGCTGGGTCCCATCCCCAGAAGCCGCTGGAATAGGCCGGCAGCTGGAGGTCCCCTAACCATATTACTCAAGGGGCAGGAAAGCCCTAGGATGCACAGAAGGCCAAACCCCAGCTTCCAGTCCTGCAGGGACTAACTTCATCAAACCCCCACCACAGCATTAACCACCTGACCTCTGACCCTGCCGACCTGCTAATTTCACCAATTACTGGCCAGCCAAGGTTGCATCAAGTGGGCCTGCTTAGTTCTGACAGCTGCTGGGAAAATCCAGTTAGAGCTCAGCTGCCCAGGTGGTTGCATGTTCCCGGGGTTGGGTGCCCGGCAGAGATCTGGGCGGTTGTAAGGCAACAATGTTCCTGAATACTCTAAGGACCTCAGGGCCTGGGCTCACTGTCTGCACTGCCTCCCTTTCAACACGCCTCGCCCCTGAAGCGGGAGCCTTCACCCGCTGGGCATTTCCCTCCTTCAACTCCTCCTACTGAACATGGCAGCTGACGGTCCTGGCTAAGTATCCGATATGTCCTCCACTACCTTGCTAAATCCTGTTCGACACTTAGCCCCATTTGGCAGATGGAGAAACTGAAGCCCGGACAGGCCGAGGAGCAGCCAGAGCGTCACACCCGAGATGAAGTGCATCTCCGCGAGGCCCTGTTGCCTGCTCCAGACCCTCTGCCATCCATGTCCTGTGCATGCTGTTCCTTTCACCTGGGCACCCTTCTCATCTCCTTTGGGCCGGTTAAGTTTATTTCTGAAGGCCTTGCTCACTATCACCGCGGTGCAAAGGTCTCGCCAGGCTGCACCGGAGCAGGCCGTTCTGGCCACGGAAACTTCACCAGGAGCCCCGTCCGGGCCGGGCTGGCACTGCAGTGTGAGGAAGCCTGGGGGCCCTGCACAGTCTCTACAACCCAGCCCCCACACCTGGCCTGGTCGTGCCCACCATAGCCCTGAGGGTGGGGTGACACTGTGGCCCCTCGACTGGCCCGTCGCCATCTTGGATCCTGTGTGGGTTCCTGGACATTGAACCAGCCTCTTCCCTGACTTCCCTGCCTGCTCCCTCCCCTTATTTCACCCTATTCTCATCCCAGCAGCCAGAAGGATCTTATAAAAAACTAAAGAGTTTTGCAAGGTATTCAAAGTAAAAGCCAAAGTTTTCACAGTGCCTCATAAGTCCCTGTGTTATCTGCCCCCCTGGCCTCCCTGCCTCGCCCATTGTTTACTCTGCTCCAGCCTCACCAGCCTCTTCACTGACCAGGACCCACACCTGGCACGCGCTTGCCTTTTTCCAGACCTGCATGCAGCCCCTTTCCCCACTGCCTCCTGCTCATCTTCGCACTGTCCCCCTCTGTTCTGCGGCCCTCCCCCACCTCCTTTCTGCCTCAGGACTTTTGTGCATAATGACCCCACTGTCTGAAATCACCATCCCCCCTGAAGGCTCCACCTAGCTAACTCCTACCAACCGCATCTTACCTCGGCTACCTTCCCCGGTAGGTCTCACACCTGGGCAAGGTCTCACCTCCTCCACCCACCACTCCTGGGTTCCTGCCAAGGCCCCTGGATGTCTAAAGGGACCTAAATCTGCGGGGAAAGAGTGATCTCCTCATTGATGGGGAGATAATGTGGCATCCCAGTGTGCCCAGTGTGCCCTGGCACTAGAATTCAAGACTCTGAGGCATTTTACAAGTGGAGGCACCGAAGCCCTGGACAGGGAGGGTGTACTTCAGCTCACAGAGCAGGTGGGAGCCTGGTCTGCAACCTTTCTGCTGTGAGTGGATTGAATGAATGTCCTAGCCCCTGAGGCCTGACCGGGCAGTGTTACCCCACAGTGGGGTTTTCCACCAGGGTCTGGTTTCTTTGTGGACTGGGGACAGAGTGGCAATGTTCTCAGCCCCACTGAGCACACCTGAAGCGCTTTGACCGAACACAATCCCAGAGACTTGCCCTGTCCCCAAGAAAGAGGAATGGCTGTTTGCCCTGTTTTCCAGATGGGGAAACTGAGGCTAAAAGGATTAGAGACTTGGTCAAGTTTACAACCACATGGAAAGCTGGTTTTGCCCTCTCATCCTTTCCTTTTGTATCCAGGGCCTGGGACAGGGTATAAGGTGGGGGGGGGGGTGTTTAGGCAGCCTCCTGCCTGCCCTCCCTCCCTCTGGCCAATTGATGTTATGATGTTATCACAGCTGATTTAATTTCAAAGACGGATTGAGCTGTGGTGGGAGGGAGAGCCGCTACTTGAAGCCATCTGCCCCGTTGTCATGGGGATGGGCTCCCAGCAATTGTGCAGGGGCTGAACCCAGATAAGGGCATGGAGTGGGTTGGAAGAGACGGCACGAATGGGGTGTGGTTGGGTGGGACAATGGGGGAGCAGGGAGAGACATGGAAGGAAGGAAAGACCCGGAAAGAGAGACAGACACTCAGGCACGGGGATGAGGGCCCAGGGAGACAGCTAAATGTGCCCAAATGAAGACAGATATGGAGAAACAGAAAGACGCCCAGAGGTAGCTGTGGGTTGGGTGCCAAGCGCAGTCTCACAACAAGTCTGGTGGGTGCAACGAGAGGTGACAGGGTGCTGACCCACCCACTGCTCGCTCGGGCTCAGACCCTCACACTAGCTCCAGGGCCCTTGCTAAACCTTGGCCTTTCACAGCAGCACACTGACTGAGATAGGGCCTTGGGGGAACAGTCAGACCTCCTCTGGCTACTCTGCCCCAGTGGGGTCACAAACCCTAGTGTTTCTCCTTAGCTTTTCAGGGCCCCAAGCTCGGCTAAGAGTTGAGATCCCAGATGCTTCTGCCAAACAGCTGACAACATCCTCAATCTGGCTTGTAGGACAATTATATCAAAACTTGCCAAGACAACAATGGCCTCAAATTGCAGTTGGAGGACAGGTGCTGAGAACCTACTTCGTGCTTTGCCCACCAAACATCATCCATGCCCCAGACAGACCTGCTCATTTTACAGGACAGGAACTGGGAAAGGGAACCACCACTGTAACAAATATTTATCCACCACCTCTTGTGTGCCAGGCCTTGGAAGGTGCTCGAACAGCAGCATACAGGGGCTCTGTTCTGCTAACTCCCACTGCCCATGCCCCACTTTCCCTGAGCTCAGGGCCTGGCTTGCTTCAACCCTACCCTCAAGGTACCCTGGTCCTGCCCTAGCACATCTCACAGTCGGTCTGTGAGCCATTGCCGGTGCCATCCTGTCTCAGCATGGGGGAGGGAGAACCAACTCAGCGATTTCAAACCACTGCTTCTGGTGGCGCAGGGGTCCCCAAACTTTTTACACAGGGGGCCAGTTCACTGTCCCTCAAACCGTTGGAGGGCCGCCACATACAGTGCTCCTCTCACTGACCACCAATGAAAGAGGTGCCCCTTCCGGAAGTGCGGCGAGGGCCGGATGTGGCCCGTGGGCCGTAGTTTGGGGACGCCTGCCCATAACCCTCACTCCCCAGTCATCCACCTGTACAGACCCCACGCTTGCCTTTTCCATGCTGTCTGTCATTGTCTGGTCTTGCCTCTACATCAGGCCCACAGCGGGGGGTGCCACCCAGCTCAGAAGGCGGTCCTCACTGGGGCCTCAGGAATGCTGACATGGTTACCCAGTAGAGTAGGCTCAGACTTCAGACCTGAGAACCCACTGTGTGCTGGGTGCCCCCCGGCCAGCCCCAGGCATCCCACAGTGACCCAGGAAACACCCTCTGTGGACTCTGCAAATCTGTCTGCTGCCCCAGCCTCCTCCAGGCTTCCAGCACCAACCTGCCTGAAGAACCCTAGGGACAGCCTGAAGAACCCTCTAGGGACAGCCTGAAGAACCCTAGGGACAGCCTGAAGAACCCTCTAGGGCAGCCTGAAGAACCCTCTAGGGCAGCCTGAAGAACCCTAGGGACAGCCTGAAGAACCCTAGGGCAGCCTGAAGAACCCTAGGGACAGCCTGAAGAACCCTCTAGGGACAGCCTGAAGAACCCTCTAGGGACAGCCTGAAGAACCCTCTAGGGCAGCCTGAAGAACCCTCTAGGGCAGCCTGAAGAACCCTAGGGACAGCCTGAAGAACCCTAGGGACAGCCTGAAGAACCCTAGGGACAGCCGAGTGCTTCCTGACTTGGTCACTCCCCTACTCCGCCCTCAGAAAAAACTGAGGCACTTTGCTTCTAGACTCTAGAGTCATTTGTCGCTAGTAGCCTGAAGTCTAAACTCCCCAAAGTGGCTCTCAGAAAAATATTAAAATCCCTTTTGAATTCAAACAAGTTAGAATTTTCTCCTCTGCCCTCAAGTGAAAACTTCCACATTTCTCTCAATGACCAAGGACAAAATCCCAAGGAACACCAAAGGCCCCAGGCTCCTAGCCTCATCCTTCCCCGTTGTCTCCTAACCTCCCTCTTTTCTCTTGCAATGGGTGATTCATTGTGGTAAAATACACATAGCAATAACACATATGTGAAATACACGTAAAAGGGCAGCAATAGATCACCAAGAGCAAAGATGTGTCCTTAGAGACCAAAGCTAAGATCATCCACACCCTCGTATTCCCAATTACTATGTAGGAATGCAAAAGTTGGACAGTAAAGGAGTCTGATAAGAAAAAATGAATTGGCAGCCAACTAAATGAGCGATAGTATTTGCAAACAGCAGCTCTGATAAGGGGTTAATATCCAAAATATATATATAAGGAACTCACAAAGCTCAGCAACAAACAAGTAAAAATCTAATTTAAAAATGGGGAGAGGACCTGAACAGACACTTCTCCCAAGAGGACATACAAATGGCCAACAAATATATGAAAAGATGCTCATCTTCACTAGCTATTAGAGAAATGCAAATCAAAACTACAATGAGATACCTCCTCACACCTGTTAGATTGGCTATTATCAACAAGACAAGTAATAACAAGTGTTGGAGAGAATGTGGAGAAAAAGAAACCCTCATTCACTGCTGGTGACAATGTAAACTGGTACAGCTATTAATGGAAGAAAGTATGGTGGTTCCTTTAAAAATTAAGAATAGAACTATGACCAGCTATCCCTCTACTGGGTATATACCCCCAAAACTCAAAAACATTGGTACGTAAAGACACATGCACCTCCATGTTCATCACAGCATTATTCACAGCGGCCAATATAGGGAAACAACCCAAGTGTCCCTTGATAGAGGATTGAATAAAGAAGATGTGGTACATATCTACAATAGAATACTACTCAACCATAGGAAATGATGACCTATAGCCATTTACGACAACATGGATGGATCCTGAGAACATTATACTGAGTGAAAGAACTACAGTAAATCAGAAAAAGTTAAGAACTGTATGATTTTACACATAGGTGGGATAGAAAACTGACTCATGAACAAAGATAAAAGTGAAGTGGTTAATGGGCAGTGGGATGGGAAGGGGTGGAGGAAAGGTGTAAAGAGGGACAAATATCAGTTGACAGAAAATAATTTGACTTTAGGTGATGGGTGTACAACATAATCAACAGTTCAAATGCCAAAGAAATGTTCACCTGAAACCTATGTACTTTTATTGATCAGTGGCACCCTGTTAAATTTAATTTTCTAAGTAAAATTTTAAAAATACTCAGAAAAGTAGAAAAAATTATCTAGAAGAAAAAATGAATTTATTTGATCATATATATATATATATATATATATATATATATATATATATATAACACATACATACAGACAACAAGGTAGCAATAGCCAGAGGGAAGGGGGGTGGGCTTAGGGGGGGCAAAGAGGGGTGACGAGGGTGGAAAGAGATTGCATGGGGCATGAGAGGGCTTGGTGTGGAGTGCAGAGGGTGTTATATTGAGTGGGACACTCGAAACCACAGCAACACAATAAATTAAAAATAAAAATTAAAAAACTATAAAAAATATACCAATAGCAAAAATATAGAAAAAAAAAGAAAAGGACAAAATGAATTTATTTGAATTATGGGATTGGAGGACAGCTCTATGAACACCCTGAGCCTCAGAAAGGTGAGCAAATGGCTCCTAGGGCAAAATGAAGCCTGAAACATTGTTGAAGGCCAAAATGACAAAACTGAAGCTGTCCACTGCAAAAACATCTTGAGAAAGCAGGCTTCCTTGGAAAAGGCCGTAATTCTGGAAATATGGAAGGCAGCAGGAAAAGAGGAAGACCAAATATGGATGAATTAATTCCACAATAGAAGCCACAGGCAGGAGTCTACAGGAGCTGAGTCCCAGGGCTGTTGGGGACAGGACATTGTGGACATCACTCATTCATCGAGTCACCGGGAGTTGGAAGCAACTCAACAGCACGTAACACACAACATAGAATTTACCATTTTAACCGTTTTCAAGTGTTCAGTTCACTGACATTAAGAACATTCACATTGTCGAGCAATGTGATAGTCACCACTGTCCATCTTGAGAACTTTGTCATCTTCCCAAACTGAGACTCCATCCCTACTACACATGAACTCCTCACTCCTTCCCCCAGTCCTGGTACCCATCATTCTAACCTGACTCCTCTGGGGACCTCATATAAATGGAATTATACAGTATTTGTTCTTCTGTTAGGCTTCCATTTATTGCTTGCACTTACCCTGCTCTCTCTGGACTTAAGTGGGCAGGCATTTCCACCCACGGTGGGTGGTGTGGCTATGGGTGACCGCAGGCGAGGCTGACCCCATCCAGAGGAAGGAAGGAAGAAGAAGCAACATTTGGGAATAGCCTTGAAGACTTCCGCTGCCCTTAACATACATAGCAGTTCTGTAGAACAAATTTACATGACAGATTTGAAATTTATTTTGTAGCTCATGCTTATTGTAACAAATTAAAAACATATAGAAGAAGATAAAAATAAAAATACTCTCACAGAAACACCCAACAGTTGGCTCCCCAGAAGTTTCATCGACAGCGGTTGGCAGAAAACATTTGAGAAAACTCTACTGTTCGTGTATATATTTTTCCTTTTTAACCAAAATGGGCACCATTCCACGTGTAGTGTAATGCCGCTCGCTTTGTTCAGATAACAACAAACTGTGGACAGTAGCATGTCACCCCATCCCACAGAAGAGGAAGCTGACGCCTCCTGGGGCAAAGAGTTGTTTGAACTCACCAGACAGGAAGTGGAGGGGTGTGGCCAGATCCCAGGTCACTGGACAATCAGCCTCTTGCTGCCTCCAAATGGGATTCCTCTCCTGGAAACAGATGCCCAGTGGTCTCTGGGGTCTGCTGGGAGTGGAGGCCTCATCTTTATTTCTTTTGGCTTATTTCTGTCACCAGGCTTGTCAGAACTCAAGTGGCCAGTGGTGAGATGCCCCCTTTAAGGGGCTCTGTGGAGCAGGGTGTCCAGATCTCCGGCTCAGGATCAGATGCACACCAGGTTCTGGTAGGAAGGATGTTTAGAGCCAGACACATGAGCGTCCAGTGACTGGGCAAGTCGCCTCACCCCTCCAAGCCTTGTTTCCTTATCTGTAAAATAAGGCATTTCTACCCCCTACTTGGAGCCCCTCACACCAGTGCTGGCGGGGGTCATGTGGAGTAATGGCATGTGAGCAATGCCTCCCATGCTCATGTGCCCCTTACTCGCTTCAGTGTCAAGCGGTTAGGATGTGGGTGGGGGCAGTAGGCTTGCTTCCTGCTGCCTGCAGGCCATCCTCTCAAGCCCCACGCTGGCCTTTGCTCACGCTATTCCTCGCCTCTAGACTGTCTTTTAGTTTGCAATTCAGAGCTTTCACTTTCTTCAGGATTTCTCTCAGACGGAGTCTATATTTGTTTCCTATTGTTGCTGTAACAAATTATCACACATTTAGTGGCTTTAAACAACACACATTTATTCTCTTACAGTCCTGGAGGCCAGAATTACAAAATAGGTTTTACTGGGCTAGAATCAAGGCGTTAGTAAAACTGTGCTCCTGTCAGAGGCTCTGGGGGAGAGTCTGTTTCCGTGCCTCTAGAGACTTCCTGTATTCCTTGGCTAGTGGCCCCATCCTCCATCTTCAGAGCCAGCAGTGTAACATCTCCAGTGTCTCCTACATTAATTACTTTAGGCTCTTCTGGATAATTCAGGATGATCTCTGCATCTCATATCTTTAACTTAGTCACATCTGCAAAGTTCCTTTTGCCACTTAAGATAGCATACATGTTTTGGACATTAGGAAGTGGACATCTTTGGGGGCCATTATTCAGGCTATCACATAGCCTTTAGAGAGCAGGGGGTCAGCAGGGCTGGTATGAGAACAGTTCACAGTTACCTACTTCTCCTATGACCTCCTGCCTGGGAGGGCACGCGAATACCTAGATCTCTGGGGCAAGACCTGGCCCCAACTTCCATCCCCTGAAGGGGAGCCCAGGGGGAGGAGGGGAGGCTATGCCTGGGATCAGAACAAAGAAGAAAAATTCAGAAACAAGGAGGACCTGTAGGGTGGTTTGGAGCCAGCATCTGTGTGTGTGGTGAGGCCGGGAGACAGCTGTCAGGGTCCTGGACAAGCTCAGTTCCACTTGCTGGAGAAGCAGGCCTGTCCTTCCCCCTGTCTAGGACTTGCTTCTCCATCGATCGAAGCTCTCCCTCTCCTCTCCCCAAGGCTGTGCTGCCTGCCCCAGAACCCCGGACATCTTGTCCACCTAGAAGCATTAGTCACACTCTCCACTGAACCTTGTGAATGGTCTGGGTATGAGTCTCTGGGAAGACCCAGGATCACAGAGCAGAGCTGGCCCTGGGTGGTTGTCCTAGGACACCAATAGACTGTGGGACATCCACAGGGACAATTTGGATGTGTTTTAAGAAAGGTTTGATCACAGCTTCTTTCGGCATCTCAGACGGGTCTGGGACTCACCCAAGGTTGAGTGTGACCTCTGATGACATCTTGGAGCCCCCCCATCTCCCACTCTCCCCACCGGGGCTGCCTTGCCCCATGTTCCCTGCCCCTAATACTCCCTGGCTTTGTGGGGTTTGGCCAGCAGAATGGGCCTCCTCTCGATGGGTCCTGGAAAGCAATGGAGCCGAGCTGGGCTCTGGTAGGGCCGCCAACCACACTCCATTGTCACACCCCCAAAGCAGGAACCTGGCACCACCAGCCACTTGAGCCCTTAGATACTATGGTTATGCCTGTGGTCACAGAAGCAGCCAGTCAGGGAACCCCTAGGGTCTTGAGGTTCTGGATGGCTGCAGGGTTATGTACAAGCCATGTTTTCTCCAGGTGCTTGGATTGCCCTCCACGCCTTGAATCCTCGCCATGCACCCACACAGCCTCCCTGCCACCACACCACTGGCCATGCAGCACCCTCCCCTCTCCTCCACCAAGGCCAAGCAGAGCCGTGGCTTTCTTATGACCCATGGTCTCCCCACCCTGCTTTTCTCCCTATTGGGACCACAGGAATCAATATCTCCCCACTTTATATCCTGAATATCTTCCACCTGCTATGCTGGTGACCAGGGCCTTGGGGGCGGGGACATTCTCTGCTCTGCCTCCAGAACCAGGGGAAGCCCAGCGGCAGTAGTTCAGGGGTAACTGCTGAGTAGAGAAAGTGTTTCCCTGCTCGGCTTAAAGAGACAGGACAGGATGGAGGTAGGCCTCACCCCTTCACCACTCCGCTGTGCCCAGCATGGCCCTCCTGCAGCCCAGCCCTTTCCTTCAGGAAAGGAAAGCAAGGGCATTTATTGCAAGAAGACTGAGTTCCATACTCGTCTTAAATTAACATTTAATTTAAAAGTTAATTATTAATTAGGCTTATCAATTGCCTATCAGTTGCTGGCTGGGAAAGGCTGGTTCACAGAACTACCCACCGCGTCTGCTTGCTAAGTTGGGTCAAGAGCACCATCTCTGTTCACATTAGCTCAGCTGCTGACTTTGCCACAGGTGGTCTGGCTCTTCTCCTCATGGGAAATTCAGGAGTGTAGGTGATGCCCAGGGCCAGCTTCCCCAGGGCTGGTGGGTTTTAGCATTTTTCACATCAGCCATGGAGGCTGAGGCACCGCATCCTCAGTCTTCTTTCCGTCTTGGGCTCCAGGTCATGAATCTATTGTTGGTACGTCCACCTACACCAGCGCCATCTTGTCTTCAGATCGTGAATCTATTGGGCTGCATCCTGGTGCCTCACCCTGAATGGCCTGCAGGTGCCATTTACTTCCCATGACAAACGTGAACTTGGTAACTTTCTTCCCACATCTGACTCCAACCTGCACCCATGCAGGCAAGAGTAGGTGGAATCAGGTCTTTCTCAGGGCTGTGTTATTTTCTGGGTAGGTGGAAAGCTATTGGAAGGTTTGGAGCAGAGGAGGGGCTGACTTACATTGTCAAAGGATCCTTTGGCAGCCTTGTGGAGGAGACTATTGGGATGTAAAAGTGGAGGCAGTGTGCCCGAGAAGAGGCTGTTGCAGCTCCCCAGGAGAGAAAGTAAGACAAGTTGGATCGAAGGGATAATATTAAAGGTGGTACAATTAGTAAGATGTTTGGAAGATCAAGCTGCCAAGCTCTATTGATGGATTAGATGCAGGATGAAAGAAATGAGGCAGGGGTGACTCCTTTTTGCCTGGCATGATAAAACGGAGTTGTTAATCATTGAGTTAGAGAAGACTGCAAGGTAGGGGTTTGGCTGCGCAGATTTGTGGATGAAAATCAACTTAGGTTTGAAATATGTTGAGTTTGACATATATAATAGACAGTCGAGTAAGAGATGCCCAGTAATCACTTGAATACATGATCTGGGGCTGAGAATGAAGGTCAGGACCAGGCTTAAAAATCAAGTTCTATCAGTATTTGCAATGATATTTATTTAAAGTCCTGAGAATAGACGAGAACCCAGGGAGTGAGCAGAGATAAAGAAAGGTCCAGAGGCCGGAGAGAGAGAAGGAAAGGGGTCTATCTCAGTTCCTCTTGCTCTCTGCCCCTTCTTTTCCAGCTGGAGTTACCTGTTTACAAGGGACAGTAATCAATCCTTGTTAATGTAAGTTAAAGGGAGGAAGAGGCACTATTGAATAGGTGCAGCTTGGGTAAAAAAAAAAAAAAAAGAAATCTTAGGACTTGTGGGAGGTCAGGAAGCTGATCACTCCTGGATTGAGGAGTGGTTTCTTTAGGCTGCTGCATTTGGGGTAGATCAGCCTCCACAGTGTTTCATCCTTGCACGAGTCTGCTCAGCGTCGAATGGCCAAGCATGTGTGGAGGGTGGGCACCGTCACTGCCACCACCAACCCTTCAACCACTACCAACACCCCCATCATCACTACACCACTAACAACGCACCACCCCATTGTGATCACCTGAACCCAGACACCATCACCAGACACTCATCGTTACTTTATTTCCTGAAGAAATTTTTTTTTTTTTTGTATTTTTCTGAAGCTGGAAACGGGGAGAGACAGTCAGACAGACTCCCGCATGCGCCCGACCGGGATCCACCCAGCACACCCACTAGGGGCTACGCTCTGCCCACCAGGGGGCGATGCTCTGCCCCTCGGGGGTGGGAGTGGGGAAGGGTCGCTCTGCCGCAACCAGAGCCACTCTAGCGCCTGGGGCAGAGGCCAAGGAGCCATCCCCAGCGCCCGGGCCATCTTTGCTCCAATGGAGCCTTGGCTGTTGGAGGGGAAGAGAGAGACAGAGAGAAAGGAGGGGTGGGGATGGAGAAGCAAATGGGCGCTTCTCCTATGTGCCCTGGCCGGGAATCGAACCCGGGTCCCCCGCACGCCAGGCCGACGCTCTACCGCTGAGCCAACCGGCCAGGGCCTCCTGAAGAAATTTTTGTATGCCTACTACATGACAGGCAGAATGCTGGGTTTTGTAAACACCATGATGAGGAAAGATCATTCTCACTTGCAAGTGGATTACGATCTAGCGAGGGAGAGATTTTAATCAAATAGAAAGAAAACTATAAGACTACAACTCAGAGAGGCGAAACAGGAGGCAAACAAGATGCTGGGAGAGTCTCTGGGGAGATTTGACCCAGATAGGAAGGTGACAGAAAGCTGCCCTGATATCAGAAAAGCAAGTATGGGTTCATTAGGGGAGGGGAAAGTTCATCAGGTGGATGTCCAGACTGCACGTGGAAAGTCTCTGTGGCTGGAAGGACGTGGGAGAACAAGGGGCAAGAGAAGGCCATGTGGCTAAAGGGAGAGAGAGCAAGAACCATGGTAGCAGGGGCAGGGTGGTGTGCAGGGTCTGCATGAGCATTGCCACTTTCATCTTAAGATCATGGGAAGTCATGGGAAGGTTTGAAACAAGAAGGTGCCATGTTGGATTTGCGCTGTGGAAATACCACCCAACGACAGTGTGGAAAGAGGAGAACAAGGGCCAAAACAGCAACAGGGAGACCAGTTAGGAGGATGTCACAGTCATCTAGGTGGGAGGTTGGGGTGGAGATGAAGAGAAGGTGGATTCGACAGCCATTTGGGAAGTAAAATCCCAAGGACTTTGTGGTGGACCAAATATCTCACTAAAGGAAAGGGGACTATAGAGGTAGATTCTCAGACATTTTCCCTAAGTATCAGAATGAATTGTGGGGTTGCTCACTGAAATAAGGAAGAGCGCAAGTTCAGATTTGGACTTGCTAAGTATGAGGTGCCTTTGAGATCTCTGAGATATTTCAGTTGAGCAGTTGGATCCATGGATCTGGACTTGGAGGGGAACTCAGAGCTGGGAATACACTTTTGGGGTCATCTGCAGACGAGGCATAAATGAAAGAGGCGGGGAGAGAAAGATGACTGGGCATAGCTAGCACTCTGTCTGTTGATATCTCACAAGTTGTATGGCTATGAGATCGAGCGGAGAAGTGTGGGTGTAGCTAGACTATAATGAACAGTTGTACTAGTCAGAGCTAAGTTACGCTGAGATAACAACCCTCAAATTTTCATGGTTTAACCCAATAAATATGTATTTCATGCTACATGCCTCACTCTGGTCCATGGGGTACTCTGCCCCACACAGTCACTCAGGGATGCAAGCCAATAGTCAACCATCTAATTGTAGTGGCACCATCTGGAGCAACTGCCTTCTTAATTGCCATGGCACAGAAAAAGTGAGTGGACTATCTTCTTTTAAAAAAGTATTTATAATAAAAATTGTCAAACATCTGTAAAATTAAGGAGAGTGGTGTCATGAACCTCCTTACACCCACCACCCAGCTTCAACAATTAGCAGCATATGGCCAATCTTATTTCATTTATATCCCCCACCAATCTCCCAATCTTGTACTATTTTGAAGCAAGCCCCTGACATCATAGTTTATTCATAAAGATATAATAAAAATTTAAATAAATATAACGACAATAACTTTTAACATACATAAAAAGCAATAAATCTTAATATCACCATCAAACACTTGGTTATTATTCAAATATTTCTGATTATTTTTGACTTTCTCAAAACAGCTTTCAAACAAGAGCCATGCATTCCATTCGACTGTCTTTTCAAGCTATTAAGTTTATAAATAGCCCTCCCTTTGTTTTTCCTTTCAATTCATTCATTGAAGAAACTGCTATTTTTCTATTTTATAGTTGCCAATTGTATTCCTGTGGTATCATTTAACATGTTCCTGTGAACCTATGTTTTCCTGAAGGTCTACAGGCTTGAGATGGGTATAAAGGCTTGATCAGATTCAGATAAGAGATCTTGGCATTGTGTACTTCCTATGGTATCACTTTAGGAGACACCTAATGTCTCAACACTTCCTTTTTGTGAGATTAAGATTGACCAATGGTTTAGGAGCTCAGCCTGGCCCTTCATTTATAAGGTGCTCCATCTGCTTTTCACTAATGATTTTTGGTAACTACTGATGGTCATCCCTTACTCCTTTATTAGAAATTGAAAGTGTTGATATTCTCTCATTCCCTTTTCATTTATAGGCTAAGATTTTTCCTAGAGAGACATTTCCTCATGAAGTATAATAGTTATTCAGAAAAATAGTTCATATAGGAAATGGAGGATAAATGGTTGTTGCTTTCTTTTATTTAAAAAATTTTGGAGAGAATAAGTTGAATGCTAGAAGACCTAACATTGACCAATAAGGATTTTAGCTACCCTTATATACACACGTGTATTATTTCTTATTATTATGATTTTAATTTGTGTTTACATAGATTCAAGTGTCTCACCGAATATATCTCCCCACAATCCCTTATTCCCCTTGGCCCCCTCATGCCCCCTCCCCCCAATGACTTCCCCCCTTCCCTCCAGGATTTGCTGTCCTGTTCTCTATAATGCTGTGTTATGTGTTTCATTAATCTCATTCCCTTCTCTGATCCCATCTCCTCTTCTACTTTCCCTCTGACCGCTTTCTCTCTGGTCCCTTTGATCCCACCTCTGCCTCTGTTCCATTGCTCAGTTCATATTGTTCATTGAATTCCTCAAATGAGTGAGGTCATATGGTATTTTTCTTTCTCTGACTGGCATATTTGACTTAACATAATAGTTTCCACATCTATCCATGTTGTCGTGAAAGGTAAGATTTTCTTCTTCCCCATGGCCCCATAGTATTCCATTGTACATATGTACCACAGTTTTTTAATCCACTCATCCACTGATGGACACTTGGGCTATTTCCAGATCTTGGCTATTGTAAACAATGCTGCCATAAACATGGAGGTGCATTTCTTCTTTTGAAACAGTGATGAGGTATTCATAGGATATATTACTAAAAGTGGGATAGCTGGGTCAAAGGGCAGTTTCATTTTTAATTTTTTGAGGAATCTCCATACTGTTTTCCACAGTGGCTGCACCAGTCTGCATTCCCAACAGCAGTGCAGGAGGATTCCCTTTTCTCCATATTCTCACCAGCACTTATTCTGTGTTGTTTTGTTAATGAGCGCCATTCTGACTGGTGTGAGGTGGTATCTCATTGTGTTTTTAATTTGCATTTCTCTAATGATTAGTGATGTTGAACATTTTTTCATATGCCTATTGGCCATCTGTATGTCTTCTTTGGAGAAGTATCTATTCATTTCTTTTGCCCATTTTTTGATTGAATTGTTTATCTTCCTGGTGTTGAGTTTTACAAGTTCTTTATAAATTTTGGTTATTAACTTCTTATCAGATGTATTGACGAATATATTCTCCCATTGTGTGGGTTGTCTTTTTATTTTGCTAATGGTGTCTTTTGCTGTGCAAAAGCTTTTTAGTTTTATATAATTTCATTTGTTCATCCTTGTCCTTTATTTCACTCACCCATGGAGATAAATCAGCAAAAATATTGCTACGAGAGATATAGGAGAGTTTACTGCCTATGTTTTCTTCCAAGATGTATATGGTTTCACGACTTACATTTAAGTCTTTTATCTATTTTGAGTTTACTTTTATGAATGGTGTAAGTTGGTGATCCACTTTCATTTTTTTGCAAGTACCTGTCCAATTTTCCCAACACTATTTGTTAAAGAGACTGTCTTTATTCCATTGTATGCTCTTATCTCCTTTGTCAAATATCAATTGTCCATATGTGGGTTTATTTCTGGGTTCTCTGTTCTGTTCCATTGATCTGTATGCCTGTTCTTATGACAGTACCAAGCTGTTTTGAGTACGATGGCCTTGTAGTATAACTTGATATCAGGAAGTGTGATACCCCCCACTTTATTCTTCTTTTTCAGGATTGATGAGGCTATTCGTGTTCTTTTTTGGTTCCATATAAATTTTTGGAATATTTGTTTTATATCTTTGAAGTATGTCATTGGTATTTTAATAGGAACTCCATTGAATTTATAGATTGCTTTGGGTAATATAGACATTTTAATTATGTTTATTCTTCCTATCCATGAACACAGTATGTGCTTCCATTTTTTTTGTATCTTCCTTGATTTCCTTTAACAATGTTTTATAATTTTCCAAGTACAAGTCTTTAACTTCTTTGGTTAAATTTACTCCTAGGAGCCAAAACATACAATGGAGAAAAGAAAGCCTCTTCAATAAATGGTGCTGGGAAAACTGGAAAGCCACATGCAAAAGAATGAAACTGGACTACAGTTTGTCCCCCTGTACTAAAATTAACTCAAAATGGATCAAAGATCTAAACATAAGACCTGAAACAATTAAGTACATAGAAGAAGACATAGGTATAAAACTCATGGACCTGGGTTTTAAAGAGCATTTTATGAATTTGACTCCAAAGGCAAGAGAAGTGAAGGCAAAAATTAATAAATGGGACTACATCAGACTAAGAAGTTTTTGCTCAGCAAGAGAAACTGATAACAAAATAAACAGACATCCAACTAAATGGGAAATGATATTTTCAAACAACAGCTTAGATAAGGGCCTAATACCAAAATATACAAAGAACTCATAAAACTCAACAACAAACAAACAAATATTCCAATAAAAAAATGGGAAGAGGACATGAACAGACACTTCTCCCAGGAAGAAATACAAATGGCCAACAGATATATGAAAAGATGCTCATCTTCTTTAGTTATTAGAGAAATGCAAATCAAAACTGCAATGAAATACCACCTCACACCTGTTAGATTAGCTATTTTTAACAAGACAGGTAATAGCAAATGTTGGAGAGGCTGTGGAAAAAAGGAACCCGCATTCACTGTTGGTGGGAATGTAAAGTAGTACAACCATTATGGAAGAAAGTATGGTGGTTCCTCAAAAAACTGAAAATAGAACTACCTTATGACCCAGAAATCCCTCTACTGGGTATATACCCCAAAAACTCAGAAACATTGATATGTAAAGACACATGTAGCCCCATGTTCATTGCAGCATTGTTCACAGTGGCCAGGACATGGAAACAACCAAAAAGCCCGTCAATAGATGACTGGATAAAGAAGATGTGGCACATATACACTATGGAATACTACTCAGCCATAAGAAATGATGACATTGGATCATTTACAGCAAAATGGTGGGATCTTGATAACATGATACGAAGTGAAATAAGTAAATCAGAAAAAACCAGGAACTGCATTATTCCATATGTAGGTGGGACATAAAAGTGAGACTAAGAGACATTGATAAGAGTGTGGTGGTTATGGGGGGAGGGAGAAGAGGGAAAGGGAAAAGGGGAGGGGGAGGGGCACAAAGAAAACTAGATAGAAGGTGACAGAGGACAATCTGACTTTGAGTGATGGGTATGTAACATAATTGAACAACAAGATAACCTGGACTTCTTTGAATATATGTATCCTGATTTATTGATGTTGCCCCATTAAAAAAATAAAATTATTAAAAAAAATTTACTCCTAGGTACTTTATTTTTTTTGTTGCAATAGTGCAGGGGATTGTTTTCTTAATTTCTCTTTCAGACAGTTCATTGTTGGTGTATAAAAAAGCCACTGATTTCTGAATATTGATTTTATATCCTGCCACCTTGCTGAATTCATTTATCAGGTCCAGTAGTTTTTTGACTGAGACTTTAGGTTTTTCTATGTACAGTATCATATTATCAGCAAATAATAATAGCTTTACTTCTTCTTTTCCAATCTGGATGCCTTTTATTTTTTGTCTGATTGCTGTAGCTAGGACTTCCAGAACTATGCTGAATAAGAGTGGTGAAAGGAGGCACCCCTGCCTTGTACCTGATCTTAAGGGGATTTCTTTTCATTTTTGCCCACTGATTATAATGTTGGCTTTGGGTTTGTAATACATGGCCTTTATCATGTTGAGGTATGATCCCTGTATTTCTACTTTGCTGAGAGTTTTGATCATAAATGGGTGCTGAATTTTATCAAATGCTTTTTCTGCATCTATTGATATTAACATGTGATTTTTATTCTTTCTTTGGTTTATGTGTTGAATCACATTGATTGATTTGTGGATATTGTACCAGCCTTGTCTCCCTAGAATAAATCCCACCTGATCATGATGTATAATTTTTTTCATGTAGTGCTGGATCCAGTTTGCTAATATTTTGCTGAGAATTTTAGCATCTAAGTTCATCAGGGATATTGGCCTATAGTTATCTTTCTTTGTAGTGTCTTTGCCTTGTTTTGGAATCAGAATTATGCTCGCCTCATAAAAGGAGTTTGGAAGTCTTCCTTCCTCTTGAATTTTTTGAAATAGCTTGAGAAGGGTAGGAGTTAGTTCTTCTTTGAATATTTGGTAAAATTCGCTGGTGAAGCCATCTGGCCTAGGACTTTTGTTTGTTGGGAGTTTTTTGAAAACTGTTTCAATCTCATTTGATAAAATTGGTCTGTTTAGGTTTTCTGATTCTTCTAAATTAATTTTTGAAAAATTATGTTTTGAGGAATTTGTCCATTTTGCCTAGGTTGTCTAATTTTATGGCATATGGTTCTTCATAATATTTTCTTACAATCCTTTTTATTTCTGCTGGGTCATTAGTTACTTCTCCTCTCTCGTTTCTAAATTTATTTGAGTGTTCTCTCTTTTTTTTCTTGGTGAGTCTGGTTAAAGGTTTATCTATTTTGTTTACCTTTTCAAAGAACCAGCTCTTGGTTTCATTGATCCTCTGCATTGTTTTTCTAGCCTCTTTGTTATTTATTTCTTCTCTAATCTTTATTATTTCCTTCCTTCTACTTCCTCTAAGTTTTACTTACTGTTCTTCTTTTAGTTCTTTTAGATGCACGGTTAAATTGTTTATTTGAGCTTTTTCTAGCTTCTTAAGGTATGCCTATAGTGCTATGAACTTCGCTCTCAGGACAGCTTTTGCTGTGTCTCCTAAGTTTTGAGTTGTTGTATGTTCATTTTCATTTGTTTTAAGAAAATTTTTTTATTTCTTCCTTGATCTCCTTGTTCATCCATTCATTATTTAATAACATGCTATTTAGCCTCCAAGTGTTTGAGTGTTTTTCAGTTTTTCTATTGTAGTTGATTTCTAGTTTCATGCCATTGTGGTCAGAGAAGATGCTTGATATGATTTCAATCTTCTTACATTTGTTGAGACTCATTTTGTGTCCTAGCATGTGGTCTATCCTAGAGAATGTACCATGAGCACTGGAAAATAATGTATATTCTGCTGCTTTAGGGTGAAATGTTTTGAGGATATCTACTAAATTGAGTTGATCTAGTGTGTCCTTTAAGTCTGCTGTTTCTTTGTTAATTTTCTTTCTTGAGGATCTATCCAGTGGTTTTAGTGGGGTATTAAAATCCCCTACTATTATAGCATTGCTGTTGATCTTGCCCTTTATACTCATCAAACTCTGCTCTATGTATTTAGGCGCTCCTGTATTGGGTGCATAAATATTTATAATGGTTATATCTTTCTGTTGGATTGCTCCCTTTATCATTAGGTAGTGAGCTTCTCTATCCCTTACTATAGCCTTTGTTTTAAAGTCTATATTGTCAGATATAAGTATTGCTACCCCAGCTTTTTTTTTTTTCATTTCCATTTGCATGAAATATTTTTTTCCATCCCTTTACTTTCAGTCTATGTGTATTTTTTGTTTTCAGGTGGGTCTCTTGTAGACAGTATATGTACAGGTCCTGTTTTTTTATTCATGCTGCTACCCTATGTCTTTTGATTGAAGCATTTAATCCATTTACATTTAAGGTTATTATTGATATGTCATTGTTTATTGCCATTTTATTCTTTAAATCTACATTCCTCTTTTACTAACCCCCCCCCACACACACACACCTTTGTTCTGTTTATAGCAGGCCCCTTAACATTTCTTATAGCATTGGTTTGGTTGTAATGAATTCCTTGAGGTTTTCTCTTTTTTTTTTTTTTTGTCTTGGAAGCTTTTTATTTCTCTTTCAATTTTAAACGATAGCCTTACTGGATAGAGAAGTCTTGGTTGTAGGCTCTTGTTTTGCATTACTTTGAATATTTTTTTGCCATTCCCTTCTGGCCTTTAATGTTTCTGTTGAGAAGTCAGATGTCATCCTTATGGGGGCTTCTCTGTAGATAATAGACTGCTTTTCTCTTGCAGCTTTTAGTATTCTTTCTTTATCTCTTAATTTTTGTATTTTAATTATGATGTGTCTTGGTGTAGGCCTCCTTGGGTTTCTCTTTAGTGGAACTCTCTGTGCTTCTTGAACTTGTGTGACTTTTTCCTGCATCATTTTAGGGAAGTTTTCAGCTTTAATTTCTTTAATCAGATTTTCTGTCCCTTGATCGTTCTCTTCTCCTTTAGGAACCCCTATGATGTGGATGTTATTTCTCTCCATGTTGTCACAGAGCTCTCAGAGTTTCCTCAGACTTTTTGCGCCCCTTTTCTTTTTGCTGCTCTGCTTCTGTGCTTTTATTTATCTTGTCCTCTAACTCACTGATTCAATACTCAGCTTCATCCATCCTGCTTTTAATTTCTTCCAGTGTGGTCTTCATTTCTGATATTGTATTTGTCATTTCTGACTGATTCATTTATTATTTCAATGTCCTTTTTTATACTGGCTATCTCTTTATTTAGGTGCTGTTATGTTCATCCATTGTTGCTCTCAGATTTTTGAGCATCCTAACAATCATTATTTTAAACATTGCATCCAGTAATTTGGTTATTTCTGACTCATTCAGATCTTTTTTGGGGGGATTTCTCTTGATTCATTCAGGTTGCATTTCTCTGCCTTCCCATTTTATCTGTGTATAATAAGGGTGTGGCCACATAAGTTCGATGGGTATGGCCTCTGTGTCCCCTAGGTGTGGTCTGTCTGCAGGCCCACCATGCCCTCTGCTGCTGCCTCGGGCATTCAGGCACCGGCATTGCCAGTACCAGCCCACTGTGGTGGTCAGCAGTCACTGCAGTTTCTGCCTCACCTCAATGGGCAGCACTGTGTGCTTGCTGGGGCCACAAGCCTCAGCCCTGCTGGCTGTGCTGTGCTCTTGCACTCAGCTGCAGGTCTCTGCCAGTTCCCCGGTTTTCGACTTGCGTTTGTGGGTGGGACTGCAACCGTGGTTGGGCCACTTTCATGCACCCTTTCTGCCACTGCAGCTGCCCTCAGTCTCCACCCTTGCTGTGCAGGACTGAGCTCATGCCAGGTCTCAGTGGCGGCCATCCCCTGGCTTCTGCCTCTGTGGGCTGGATTGTGCTTCTGCATCCCACTGCCTCCCACCTTCCAGCAAGCACTCAGAGGGGTGGGGGAGGGGCAGTGCAGCTCAGACCTTAGCACTCAATACTGTATCCCTGATGGCTCCCTGCTTCTAAGTGACTTTGTCTGAGTGCAGCAGGAGAGCTTCTGTTTGGCTGGTGACCTGCTTCCCTTTGCTAGTATTGCTGGTTCCAGGAAAAATATTCACTTTAGATATGGGGAGTGACTTAGCCCAGGGGTTAGGGTGGCTATCTCTCAAAGTGTTTCTCCCTCTACCTCATAGATTACACTCTCTTCCTACTACTCCCGTCCTCTCATTTCTCCCCATCCCCTAGAGTCCTGAGTGAGTGGTTGTGAGAGAGGTTTTCTGCACAGTCCCTTTAAGAAGGATCCTGGGTCTAAGAAATCTGTCTCTTGCAAACAGTATCCTGGCTTGTTCACAGCTAAATACTGTCCATATGCCTCTTCTAGGCTCTGGGGCTGCAGGCTGGGGCTTCGTTCTTGGGGCCCAGGACCCTCCCCTCTCCACTAAGCTCATTTCCCCCCACGGGAGTCTCTCCGGGCTACGGTTCGCTCCTGGAAGCTGGGCAGCCCTCTCTGCATTTCCCCTTTTCCTACAGTCTCAGGGTAGCTTCTTCAGTGATCCATGGTTAAAGAGTCCTCGTAGTTTAGTCCAAAGTTGGTTTTTCCAGATGATTGTTCTTAAAATTAAGTTGTAATCCACTCTGGTTCTGGTAAGTGGAAGTTGGTACGTCCGCCTACTCCATCGCCATCTTGCCGCCCTGCAGTCCACATGTGTATTTTTAACATCTTCTTTGTATTTTAGTCTATTGTAGAGTTTTCTGATGTTCAAATTGTCCCACCTCTGGCCAGTGTAAAAGTCTGGGTAAGTTAGCTTTTGAGTATCTTTTAATGACCCCACTTTGAGCACTCTCTTTGTATTCTGTATAAGCTATTATAAGCTAATCTTGAATATTCTCTGCCCCAGACCTGAAACCAGACACATATCTGAGTCCTGGTTCCATTTTGTGGGACATGGTATTTAAAGACCAAGAGAATAAAGGACTGCAGGGGCCTAAAATATAGAAATACAGAGGAGAAATATGAAGTATTTGGCTATAGAATTCTGAGGATGCTTTATGTTCATTGTGAAAAAAACAGTTGCATAAAAAAAGGTGGTGGTGGTAGTGGTATGTGTGTGTGCGTGGGAGAGAGAAAGAGAGAGAGAGAAGATGGTTGATAATACAAGTTTTTTAAAAGGAAGTGTGCCTGGATCCAAGGCACAGGTGGATAGATCAGCCTTGGGTTGAAGCAACAATCTCTCTATGCTACAACAGAGATGGACACATGTGTGATTGGTCACAGGAAGATGAGGAACTTCCTGAAGATTTTAATTTTTCTGTAAAACTGAGAATAAAGTGAGTGAGGGGAGCATGGGAGAGGGTGAGGTTTGGGGAAGGTAAAGTTTTGAAATGGCTGTTTAGAGTTGGAGGATAGGTTAAAGAAGCATGGTAGGTGGCCCGTTGCCGGGCAAGATGGAGGGTTTTGGGGGTTGGTAATTTTTAATCCACACTAAAACCAACCTGTCTTGGTGTGTGGTTTTCTCTTCTGGACTCAGTTGCTCTGGAACAGGAAAGAAAAAGTAGATAATTGTGTGATCCAGTATCCAAGTTGGTCTCCTGGTATTCAGGCCCCTGTGTGGTTCCCTTCCAAACTAAATGGGCTCATGCCTAGAACTAATAGGATATTTCAGAAATCATAGAATGTGACTTCCAAGGTAAGTTAGAAAAGATATTGTGGCTTTCATCTTCTGCTCTTAGGTCATTCACTCTGGGGGAAGCCAGCTGCCATGTCATGAGGGCCCTAACTTCATGAGAGGTCCACAAGCTGAGGAACCTAGCCACCTCTCAGGAACCAGCATCAGCTAGCAGTCCTATGAGTGCATCATTTTGACAGCACGTCCTCCACACCCAATTAAGTCTTCAGATGAGGCATGTCAACATCTTGATCACAACCTTGAGAGAGACCCTGAGTCAGAACAACCCAGCTAAGCTCCTAAGTTCCTGACCCACAAAAACATTTGTTGTGGTTTAAAGCTGCTAACTGTGGGAGTAATTTATTACATAGCAATAGACAGCTAACATCATGATTGTGATCCAAAATGTCAGTGGGGTAGGGAGGAGTGGGTGGTTAAGGTGTGGGGTGTTTGAATTAGGGATCCCAAAGAAAAGCCCAGCAGGAGGAGGTCTTTGAAGATGAGGTTATCAAGGAATTAGGGGCCAGATATGGAATGGATGGTCCAGATGGACATTAAAATCCTCCAGGAAGATGGAACAGCTCAGGATCTGGGGGAGTCTGTGAGCCAGGTTACAAATTCTTCATGGAATGAGGAGTAGTTACCAGGAAATGAGTAGGTACAGCATCAAGGATGGGAACAGGACAGGCCTGATGGTTTGGCCCTCGAAGGGAAGGTTGGACTCTGGGGGTTTGTTTTGGCATGAAGAGGAAGAGTACTAGTGAGAAAGAAAATGAAAGAACAAGGAAAAGGCTGGTCCCACTTCCTAACTCTGGAATAAGTGGGAAATGAAAAGTTAAAGTCCTCCTCTACACTGTTACCGTTTCACCACTACCACCACTATCTCCATCATCATCGCCATGGCATTATCATCACCAGTGCAGCCATCACCTCAGTGTCTGCAAAGTCTTGACCATTACCACAAACATCAACTTCACCACCAACACAAACATCACCACACCAACACAAACACCGTCTTCAGCATTATCACAATCCCCATCTCTACCATCCACCCTCATTATCATCTCACAATTACTCCCACCACCTAGACCCCCACTTTCCCTATTATTGTTGTCCCCACCTTTGGGAATGCCACCACAATCATCACAAACATCATCACCTCCACTTCTCTCATTACCATCAGCATTATCACCATCATTGATTTTAATGTCACAGAGAGGAGCTGCTAGATGTCTGCCTCAATATCTGTCCCCTTTTTCTTGAGACACAGAATGCCAGATTCTTCAGTGGGTATAAGATCATGTGGGACAAAGATCACATTTTCTAGGCTACTTGCAGCTAGGTGTGGCCAGAAGTCTAAGTTTTAGCTGATGGGTTATGGAACTATGAGGACTTCCAAGATGTCTTTTCAAAGAAGGAGCATCTCCTGAACTCTCATTTTTATCACTATGGTTCAGGAAACCATTCCTTCTTACCACATGAGTACAGTAGCTTCTTCTTCTTTTTTTTTTTTTTTTTTTTTTTCATTTTTCTGAAGCTGGAAACAGGGAGAGACAGTCAGACAGACTCCCGCATGCGCCCGACCGGGATCCACCCGGCACGCCCACCAGGGGTGACGCTCTGCCCACCAGGGGGCGATGCTCTGCCCATCCTGGGCGTCGCCATGTTGCGACCAGAGCCACTCTAGCGCCTGACGCAGAGGCCACAGAGCCATCCCCAGCGCCCGGGCCATCTTTGCTCCAATGGAGCCTTGGCTGTGGGAGGAGAAGAGAGAGACAGAGAGGAAAGTGCGGCGGAGGGGTGGAGAAGCAAATGGGCGCTTCTCCTGTGTGCCCTGGCCGGGAATCGAACCCGGGTCCTCCGCACGCTAGGCTGACGCTCTACCGCTGAGCCAACCGGCCAGGGCTACAATAGCTTCTTAATGGGTCTTTCAGATTCCTCCTTTGCCTCCTGACTGCATATAGTAGCCAAAGTATCTCATGATAAGGTGAATTAGACCACGTGATTGCCTTCCACTAGCTTCCCAAGGCATCTGGTATAAAAGCTAAACTCTTTATCCTGATCTATAAGGTTCTAAAAGATGGAGTCCCTAACCAGCTCTTCATTCCCGTCCCCCACTAAACTGTCCTGATTACTACTCTCTAGCTATGCAGCACCTCTTCTGGAGTCTCTAATAAAGTAATCTTCTGCTCACCACACAACCCTTGCACACGCTGGTTCCTCTGCCCAGATGTTCTTCAACCCCTAACGTGTCTGTATTCTTCCGCATACAGCTAAAATATCCTTTGTTCCAGGACCCCTGCCCTGACCCCCTGGCCATGTCAGTTTCTTGTATACCTTTGCCCCATGGCTGGTATCATTGTTTGTAACAATATATTTGTGCGCTCCTATGTTCAATGTGTGCCTCCCCACACATTCTTGAGGGCAGGAATATGTGTATGGATAAGTGTACGTGTTTGTTCATTTCTATTTCCCCAATGCTAGAAATGGCACTGCGCACATGGAAATAGTTGTTGAAAACGATAAAGGCATTACTGCATTAATGCTGGCTCCGTCTCTAGATCTGGGCTCCTGCTTCAGTTTCCTTCAGGCAGGTTAGTAAATGATCTCCTGTCTCAGTTTTCTCATCTGTCAAATGGGGGAAACAATAGACCCTACTTCATAAGATTGTTGGGAAAACTGAATGAGCTAATATAAATAAAGTATTTAGAACACAGCACCACTGAGGGCCACATAAACGTTCACTCACTATGACTGCTTCTGCTCCTCCTGCCTTCTGAGTCTGCTTTAGGCACTGGGGCCCTCCCTCACCTCCAGACTGCTTGACTGGATGCTGCCCCTCCCCTGGGGCCTCGATCTGTTCCTTACATTGCAGTTTCTGGAAGGTTGAGACTGTCCCTAGTGCCCTCCCTACTTGATCCTGCCTCCTTTACGTGAACCTTGGCTCCAAGCACCAGTGAGTTGACTCTCCAACCCCTTGCGGAGTAGCCCTCCCCAGGCTCAGTGCCAACCCCTGCAGCCTGGGTTGGCTCCACCTGACTGCGCATTGTGGCACATGCGGTGCATTCAGCAGTGCCCACTGAATGTCTTAAATGTTATTTAAAAAGAACTTTAACATTGCTCTGGCCAGGTAACTCAGTTGGTTAGAGCACCATCCTGATATGCCAAGGTTGTGGGTTCAATCCCTTGTTGGGGCACATAAAAGATTCAACAGATATTTTTCTCTCTTTCTCTCTAAAATCATAAATAAAAAATTTTAAAAGAACCCTTTAACATACTTATTTTAAAATTCAAACAGCAGAATAATTATAAAAGCAAAATCAAATCACGCTAAAGTCACACCACCCAAAATAATCGTCATCGATCTTGGTGGGAGCTTAATTCCAGACACCTCTGACACTGCACACCTGCCTGACCAGGCGGTGGCTCAGTGGACAGAGCGTCAGACTGGGATGCAGAGGACCCAGGTTCAAGACCCTGAGGTCTCCAGCTTGAGCATGGGCTCATCTGTTTTGAGCAAAGCTCACCAGCTTGGACCCAAGGTCGCTGGCTTGAGCAAGGGGTTACTCGGTCTGCTGAAGGCCCGTGGTCAAGGCACATATGAGAAAGCAATCAATGAACAACTAAGGTGTCGCAATGAAAAACTGATGATTGATTCTGCTCATCTCTCTCTGTTCCCGTCTGTCTGTCCCTCTGTCTGACTCTCTTTGTCTCTGAAAACAAACAAACAAACAAACAAAAAAACCCAAAAACACCGCACACCTGAAGAGGCTAGGAGATACAGAGCGGGGTCACTAAGGTGGAAGTGGTCCGATTACACTGGTAGTTTAGCAATGTTAAAGGGTTACATTTAATTTTATTTGGATTTAATCAAAGAGAAAAAAAGCTTGACATGCCACCAAATAACTGCTGAGTGTCCATGAGCCACTAAATGTCACCCAGGTCCACTCGAGTGCTAACATGCTAGGTGGACCTGGGGCAGGCTGTGCAGGTATCCTCATTATCCATGTGAGGCATGAGGCTTGGCGAATGAGTGAAGATTTTAGGGATTGCCTGGGGAAGAATTTAGGGATACTGGGAAATCCCTTTTGGGGAAAGGGACAAGCTCTTTTCCTTCCCACCTCTGACCATGAAGAAAGAGGCCCAGCACTCAGTAAGCCTCGGGATCTGGGATGCACAAACAATACACCCAGAAGTTTAGCCCTGCAGAAGGCTCCAAGTGTGGTCAAGCTGCCCCTGGATCACAGGGCCTGCAGATCTATGTGATGGTGGTGGGCAAAGCTCTGGGTAGAGCCTCTGACCAGCCCTGGCAAGAGTTGCCGTGCAAAGCTTAGGGTCCTGCAGCAATGTCCTGCTATTCTAGGAGCAGCTTCTGCAATGCCACTGGAGCCCTGCAAGGCCTGAGCATCACGTGATGGGACAACACATCACTTTGTGACTGGAGCTGGCCATCAGAGCCATTGAATTACAGGACAGCTGAGTCCAGCGGTAACCTACCGTGTGACGAAAGCACAGCAATCAGGATGAGGCCTGAGCAGACTGTAGTTCAGGTCCGTACAGAGCTGGCTCAGACACCCACTCTTATGTCTGCTATTTCTCTCTTATCTATAGTTTCAAGTTAGCTGATACAGAAGAAAAAAATTAAAGCCTGGCTCACAGATGGGTCAGCAACCAAATGTGGACCTCTGCCATCCTACAGCCCCTTTAAGAACATCCCGAAGGCAGTGTAGAATAGAGAGATGCCCCCAGGGGCAGTGCTGCACACTCAGGTGCTGACAGTAGGGAGGGAGAAACAGCCAGCCAAGAGTGTGTATGGACTTATAAACAGCAAGCAGTGGCTTGGCTGGTTGGTGATGGTCTGACAGAAGCCAGAATGGACGACGGGAGAGAACGTCTGGGAATTAAGTTACAGCGTACATACACTGTATATGCACCAACCAAAGAGGAAAGATGCCACAGCTGGGGTGGCCACTCCCATGTGTGCATGATGGGTTTGTGAGCAGAGCAGCCGTGAGCGCAGGGCAGACTCCATGCATGCAGTGAACAGCACCCAGGCATGGTTGCTGGGACGCGCTTGTCGAGTGCAGGGCGGACTCCATGCATGCAGTGAACAGCACCAGGCATGGTTGCTGGGAGGTGCTTGTCGAGTGCAGGGTGGACTCCATGCATGCAGTGAACAGCACCCAGGCATGGTTGCTGGGAGGCGCTTGTCTTTCAGCAGCAGAGAGCAGTGCTGAGTCTCTGAGGGGACTGTCCCTGATAAGATTGACCAGACACCTGATGAGAGGTTGGTTCTACCGGACCCTTTCCTCCCTGGAGAGGCCAGCAACTTCTTCCTAG
The DNA here is from genome assembly GCF_036850765.1 of Saccopteryx bilineata. Classification (NCBI taxonomy): domain Eukaryota; kingdom Metazoa; phylum Chordata; class Mammalia; order Chiroptera; family Emballonuridae; genus Saccopteryx; species Saccopteryx bilineata. The sequence continues at coordinate 62,434,543 of NC_089500.1, forward strand.
AACTAGCCTGTCCGGGTTGCCTCCACCAGCATCAGCATCCAGGGGCTCTTGGGGGTCTGATGGCCATAGTTTTTGAACAGGGGTAGGTAGCTTCCCAATCAGTTCCTCATCTGAACCAAGCACACAGAAATGGCTCGTGGACCATATTTTGTGGGTTAAGGTCTGCAACCCTGAGTAGGATGCGAAGCACTGTGACAGGCAGAAGCCAACCTTCGTGTTCATTATCAAGCCATCTCTTTCAGAATGTGGGCACTCACTTCTTGCTACCGGCAAGATTCAAAAACCAAAGGACAGGGACTTTGGGAGGCAGGTGCTGCAGAAGAAGCATGTGAAACATCCCCTTTCCCCAGCCGACAGGAGCACAAGCCTCAGGCGCACCAGCAGTTCACTCTGAAGGAGGCCTGCCTGCACCCGGATTGCGTCTGGGCCTTCGCACCTGCTGCAGGGGCCTAACCCGCTTCCGCTGCTCCCAGCCGCTGGTCTTGAGCGGCTCTTCTTCAGCAGTTAGAACACTGGGCATCCGAGAACAAGCTCTTCAACCCTTCAGTGGAAGTGCTACCCTTTGATAACCCCCAGTTAGACAAAAAAAAAACCCTCTGGTAACGCAGAGCCCTGATGGCTACCTCCAGGTAGGTTCCTTCTACAAAGTGTGGCAGAGGTCCAGGTGGGCCCTGCCTTCCGTCCCCTGGAAGCACTACAGCTCTCTATAGAGACAGACTTGCCGGTGTGGGGCATTCTGACCAAGATACTCCTGACAAAAGCTGATTAAGGGAGGGCTTCTGAGGACTGGCCCTGAAGTCCAGGACACCAGGGGTGTCTTCCCGTGCTGCCCCTGGAGGGTCAGACGTGACCCACCCAGCCTGAGGAGTTGTTCCTGGCACCTCTCAGCAGCCTGGGGTCACCACTGGCCCAGAGGTTTCAGGAGCTGGTGCTGGCCACCCACCCTGCTGGCCATGGGAGGAGGTGGTGGCCCCCACCTGTGCCTGAGGCCGGCCTGTGCCTCCCTGAACCATTCACAGCTGGCAGGCTTGAGACAGGCCATTTAAGGAAAGCATTTCCCTGGGGACCTGCTATTTCCCACAAGAACATTGGGATGCATATATTATTTTATGTGCTGTGTTTTTTAATTCTTGGATATATTTGATTTTTTTACTTAAGTTCACATATAATTTTTATAAGAGTATGACCTGTAATAAAGGGTTAATAAAAAAAAAATAGAGAAAATGACTTAAGTGAATATTTTCTCAATTTACCCCAAAATGGTACATCATCAATACCATTCCAGATCCAAAGGAGAGAAATTAATTTATTATATACAACAGGGCCTTAAGTCATTAGAGCTTCATTTTCTCAAGGAGCCCTAGTGTCCTGCACACTACTGTTTCAGATAAGAAGGTGACAGTGCAAATATAATTACGCATCCACTGGTCACACTCCAATTCACATTATTTAGAAACCGCTAGTCTAAAAGAAATGGCCTGTTAAAGGCTCAGCTCTGGTGTCAGCTTGGGATATGTGGAGGGCAGGGCTTGTCCTCCAGGGTGAAGCACATGTACTGAGCCCAGACCAATATGTGGACCTGGGCCCTTTAACGGGAGCACAACAAGGGGTGCACCTCTGGTCTGGGCAGCCTTGGGCCGGTGTGACTCCTCCCCAGATCGCCTCTGTCTGCCACCCTCACGGTAGGCAGGAAAGTGAAGTTCAGAGAGTGCGCCCAAGTACCCACCAAAAGCTGGTGACAGCTGCTGGGACAAGACAGGTAGAGACCCACCCCAACTCTGAACCAGGTTGGGCCTGGGCCAGCCCCAGTCTTTGCTCAGCTGGGTCTTCTGCCCACTGGGCAAATCTGCACAGACTTTATCTCAGCTATCCATCAAGAGCTACCTGGACTAACCAGACCTACCAGAAACTGGATCTGGCCATAAAGGTCCCTTCCTGCGGGGTGTGTGTGTGTGTGTGTGATAAACCCCTACCTTCCACTAGCCTTTCCTGCTTGCTGGAGCAAGAAGGCCAGGGCTCAAGCCCTGGCTAGTTGACTCAGTGGTAGAGCATTTGCCTGGGTTGTGGAAGTCTTGGGTTCAATTCCCAGTCAGGGCACACAGGAGAAGCGCCCATCTGCTTCTCCACCCCTCCCCCTCTCCTTCCTCTTTATCTCTCTCTTCCCCTCCCACAGCCAAGGCTCCATTGGAGCCAAGTTGGCCCGGGCACTGAGGATGGCTCCATGGCATCTGCCTCAGATGCTAGAATGGCTCCAGTTGCAACAGAGCAACACCCCAGATGGGCAGAGCACCACCCCCTAGTGGGCATGCCGGGTGGATCACAGTCAGGTGCATGCAGGAGTTTGTCTCTCTGCCTCCTTGCTTCTCACTTCAGAAAAATACCAAAAAAAAAAAAGAAAAAGAAGGCCAGGGCCCAGGGTGAAGGTGGTGGGAAGCTAGTCTTCCCTCTGCTCTTCCACTTTTCCTGTAAGAAGCTAGGTTGAGTCTGGGCTGGGATTGACACACAGTCCAACAGACAGACTGACTGGTGTCCTTGTCCCCACCAACCACTTCAGCCTGAGCCAGACATATCTGGCTCAACTTTCAGAGCTAGGGTCACGGAAGGTCAGGGTCAGTGGCTGGTGTCACTGGGGAGAGCCTAGGATTCACCCAGTGAGCTCCCAAGACCAAGTTTTCTTTGTTCAAAGGGGAAACTTTGTTCAAAACGGAAACTCATCTCCGTTTGTTGACTGCTCGTGACCCATCCCCTCAGAGCACTCTGCTTTTCCTTCACGGCAGACAGCAGTGTGTGCTTCTAAGAAGCTCTCTCTCTCTGCCTGCAGAGGGTAGATGTCACTACTCTTTCCTCCTTCTCGATGAGGAAACTGGGGTCAGTTGCCCAAGGTCATGCAGGCCAAGGTCACACATGGCCAAGCTGGGACTGGAAGTCCTATCTGCCTACAAAGTCTTGCTCTTGGAGAGACTGCTAGGCCTCACCAAAATAAACACACTGGCCTACTCACCCTATTTGTTCCTTTAAAAGATAAAGATAAATTTCTGAGTGTGAAATCACTGGACCAAAGCTCGCACAGAACTGAGAGCGTCATTCACATTGACAAACTTCGTGCCAGCAGCGGGAACGCTGGGCACTCGCCCGCGCGGAGAGGATCCCTGTCTGACAACACACAGCCCTGTCAGTGTTCTTGTTCCGCACCCGAAAGGTGGGAAGTGGCATCATGTTCTTTCATTTGCACACCTTGGACTCAAAGCACCTTGTCTAAGCATGTTGGTCACTTCTGTATCTTCTGGCAATGAATTCCAGGCCTCCATTCTTCGCATACTGGGGGGTCTATGGATCCCACGGCTCTCTTGCTTCAAGCTCCTCATCAGCAAAATAGGGAGAGAAAGTGCTCCCAGGGAGGATGTGGTGACTCTGGCTGGGGACACCAGATCTTCTAAGAATGTTTCTCCTCCTGGGTCTTGGCCCAGGTCTGACTCCTCCCTGTAGGCTGTAAGTAACTTTCTGTTTGATCACTCCACTCCCAGTGAGGAAGTACCCAGAGTTCCCGCTTCTGGCATATCATGTTTTGCTCCGGTGTTTTGCTCTGGGGAAAGAGGGCGTGTCTCCAGTCAAGGCCCCACCCCAGCTACCGTAGGAGGGGCCACCCTGGGTAGGGAGACCGCAGGTACTGGGAGAGAGGGAACCCTGGCCTGGAGAACATCTGCTCAGTTATCAGGCTCACCCACCTTGCATTTACTCCCTTATGTCAATCAGTCCAGAAGCTGTCTGCCACACTAGAAGCATCACCCTAGTGACTCTCCCTGACTTCTGGGCCCAGTCCTCAAAATACAGTTGGGAAGACTGAGGTCAGCATGGCAAGGACTGGGTCCCAAGGACATACAGTTCTGGCACGCGTTTGGGATGGCGGTGGAAACTGGTCTGCAATCTGGTTGGATGAGGCCTGATCCCCAATGTGCTCCGCAGCAGTGGAAACTTCAGCCTGTGGGCCCCAGTACACGTAGGTTCCCTTAACAGAAATACAAGAAAAACAGACAGTCCCGGAGAAGCCCTGCGACAAGAGCCGGTCGCCCAGCATAAAGGAGATCGGGTTCCGGGGCGGGAGCACAGAGCGGGTCTTTGCCGCCGCGAGGCCCGGATCTGGGAGCAGAGACAACACCCCCACCCCCAGGTCAGCTGGCGGTGCCGGAGCGCCGGCCGCCAGAGGGTCATTTCCATGACAAAGGCGCGGCCGCCGGTGGGAGAAGGCCGGCGAGGGGCTTCTGCGGAGCCGGCCCCACCCGTGTAGTCCCGCAGCTGCCCGGCTAAACCTTCACCCTGCGGCCCGAAGATTTGGGGGGCGGGAGCGGCACGCGAGCCCCAAGCGCTCAGCTGTGTTTGCTCCCGGGGCGCCACGCGGGGTGGCGGGGCTGGGGCGCAGGACAAAGGCCCGGATCTGACCGACCCCGCAGGTGGCAAGGGCGGGAAGGGAGGCGAGTCGGGAGAGTGAGTGCGTGGGGGGAGGGGAGGGCCGAGGCGGCAGGCGGGAGGAGCCGCGAGCCCCCGAGAACGGTCCCAGCTACCTGGCCTGGGCTCAGGGGCCCCAGTTACTGGCTTCACCTCCCTGGGTCTGCGTTCCGGAGCCACTTCCAGGCTCCGCTTTGGCTCTGGGTGATGCCCAACATCACGTCCCTCTCCACCCAGCCTCCTCTCTGCAGCTACTTTCCTGCACGTCCACCCCAGTTCCACAGCCACCTAAACCCGCCTTCTCCACCTTCCCCGCCCCAGGAAGTGGCACTTCCATCTTCCAGCTACTGGGACCAAAATCGCCCCCCACCCCCAGCCCCACCCCCACCCCACCACCCCATCGCTTTCTCTCTGCTGGTTCCACCTTCAAAATCTATCCAGAATCGAACCAACTTTTCCTAGCCTCACTGCGGCCCTGGTCTGCTCCCCGTCATCTCTAGCCTGAACTATTTATTGCAGGATCCTTGTTCCTGTTTTCCCTGCTTCTGCCCCAGCAGCAGTCAAAACCAAAGTCAGACCTCACCCCTCCTTTGCTCTGCACCCTCCCGTGGCTCTTACCTGACTGAAGGAAGAGCCGAAGTCTTCACCGCGGCCTGATCGCCTTCTAACCCCACCCCCTCTCTGGCCTGATTCTTTTCGCTCCAGTCACACCGGTCTCCTTGCTGATTCCGGAGCTTCCAGGCCGCAGGGCACATCACTGGCCTTTGCCTCGTTTGGAACACACATCACCAGCCTCACTATGCCATTTCCTTCAGGCTTTTCGTCAAATGCCACTTCCTCAGTGAGGTCCTCCTTAGTAACGCACCCTAAAATGTCAGCCCTACCCCCTCAGCTCTTTTTCCCCCCTCTCCACCCTGTTTTTTCTTCTCAGCCCTTTTTGCTACATGGCATTTCTACACAAGTGCTCGCCCATGTTCCTCATCGTTTGTCCCCTGTGGACTGTAAGATGTACCAGGGCAGAGGGTTGGTCTCTTTTACTCATTGCTGTGCCCCTACCCAAAACCTAGCGCTGTCCCTGGTATACAGTAGATGTTCAATAAATACTTGCTGAGTGAATAAATTAAAACATTGAGTCCTCCACAGGAACCCTGTAAGAAAGGCACTATGATCTCCACGTTATAGAGGACAGCACAAAGAGAACAAGCAGCTTGCCAAGGTCACACGGCCAGAAGGTCTGGGAAGTGGGATTTAAATCCAGGCCGTTACTTCCTAGTAAGGTCTCAAAATAGAGGCCGGCAGACTAGGTTTGGTCCACAGAAAAGTTCTGTGTGGCTTGAATAATTGAAACAGCTGCGTCCATTTTAAAAGTCAGGAGGTTTTACCTGTAAACTTAGACCTTCTGCTACTGCAAAATCAGAACCTCTGGCCACACAGGGTCCTGCATCCCACACGCAACTGTGGACTTGAGTTGAGCAACAGTCACCCCTCACATAGGTTGTGGGCCACCCCATTTGTCACAGTTCGCCCCCCCCCCCCAGCCCAGGCTGCTTCCCAACCAGGCCCTGCGAACTCTTACCCTTCCCGGCCTCTCTCCTGTGTACTTTCACTCCTCTGGACCTTGGCCTTTGCTGGTTCCTCTGCCTGGAATCCTCTCCCTACACTTCTTTGTCTTGTTGCCTCCTTCTTGTCACTCAAGTTTCAGCCCAGATGTCACCTCCTCAGAGAAGCCCTCCCTGATTACTCTGCATAATGTGTTTGACAGTGTGGCTGTCAGTGACATGTACATGTGTGTGACAGTGGGGTGGTGGGTGTCTGGAGGTGCCCTCACTGTCCAGGTGGGGTGGGTGGGAGCAGGTTCACCAACCACTCTAGGCAACCCATGGGACAGGTGCTCTGGGTCCCAGAGCAGTCATTTCCTGAGACCTGGCCCTGCTCTTCACTCTCTAGGTCCCAGAACTAAGGCACAAGGTGAGAGGCTGAACCTTGATGTTCATTGCTACAGCTCTGGAATCCTCTCCTTTGACCATTTTACTGATGAGTTCCTGTGGCTGGGTAGGGCTAGAGCCTCTCTGCTGCCCCCCTCCCCAACCTTATCCTCCAGTGTGGGGGTTGTAGACCAAAGCCTGGCTTTCCTATCCCCCACACCCCCACATGACTGTCTCCCCGACAAGAATGGGCACCTGGTGAGAGCAGGAACCCTCTTATGGTCCCTGCCATTGGCCACAGGGCTCACTATATTCATTCAACATGCATCCAACACCCCGGTGTTTGCTACCTGATGAGTAAACTAGATGTTTGGAAGAAACTGGAAACATGGTCTCTCTGCCCCTGGCTGAGGCCGCCTTAGAGTTTGTCTTTGGGCCCCTGGGGAGGCATGCTTTGCCTGTCCACCATCTTCCTTCCCGCTTTCTAAGGCGTTCTGTGGGATGCACCATCCCTTCAGCTATTTCTCTCCACATCTGGAGCCATTTCTGACTTTCAGCCTCAGAACAAAATGAATCTCTGATTTCCCTCTGCCAAAAATCCAGGCTCAACCAGTGGGATCAGTCCTGCACTCCCTGTCTGCATACTTTCTGAAGGCTCAGGTCCACCGAGCGGGAAGTTCCCACTAGCCTGGACCCGTCCGAGAAACCTCAGGCTCCACGGGGGACTTAGTTTCATCACATTTCTCTTGGGGCTACTTGCTTGAGGAAGGCCTCCCTCAGCCTGTCGCCGGTCCAGAGGAGGACTTGTCTTGTCAGTGGGGGCAAGGTGAAGACCCCAGGAAAATGCTATCCTTCCTTGCCTGCTTCTCAGGAGCCATGAGTAGACTTAGGAGGGAGGGCTAAGGCCCCGGCACATGGAAGCAGCGTCAGTCAGGGGAGTCAGCTGGACCCAGGGGCTGCCTGCTTGGCCCTGTCTCTGGAAGTAAAGCCTCGGCTAGAGGCACAGAGACAGAGAAACAAACAGGGAGAGAGACATACACGCTCACACTACAGACACATTACTCAGGAGTCCGCTGGAGATAGGTACATGCGCCCAGAAGCCCGGGATCTCCTAGGGTCTGGATTCAGAACACAAATTGGAATCCCAGCCCCAAACCACGTTGTGTGCATGTGTGCATGTGCGCATGTGCACCTGAAGCTGCCGAAAGTGTTGGTGTGGGCCGGGCCGTCCTCAGGGCTTGGCCATGAGAGCAGTGGACAAGCATGTCAGGGCATGGGGTGCCTCTGGTGTGTGAGGCAACCTGTGGGCATCTTTGACTGTATCTGAGTATCCGTGTGCAAATGTTTGTGATGGCCACACCAGAGTCAACCCCAGAGGCCCTAAGCAGCCCCAAGCCAGGAGCTCCGGCCTGCTCCTACCCCCCACACTCTCCCCCATCCCCGGGCTTTTGTCCCTTTCTGAAGTGACAAAAGACACACAAAAGGGCTTTTAATTAAATCAAAGGAGGGGGAAACAGACCAGGCGGGCTGCTATTATGTTACCAAACGTGAAAATGAAAACTTATATTTAAAGCTCTGGTATTAATTTGAGATTATTCAGATAGTTAATTAAAAGTGCAGCATGTGTTAAATATTATTTCAACAAAGATTTTCATCAGGTCTCCATGTAATGCGATCTGAGGGCTTGGGGAGCTGTATGCAAATACTCTGCAGCCAAGAGAAAGGGCCCACAGACTGGGAGCAAGCGGCCCAGGGCAGGCCCACTCCTCACCTCAGGTCTGGCTTTTTGGAGCCCTGGCTGAGGAGAGAGACCATCAAGTTGATCCTGGGCCTCAGCCAGCAGCAGGATCTTCCAAAGTCCTCCAGAGGACACTCGGGGTCTTCAGGGTGTGCTGGCTGCACTCCTGTGCCTCAAAGGCCAGCGTATTTGCAGGTATGTGTGTGTGGGTATGAGCAGGGAGCCATGCACAGGAGTGTGAACGTGCGTGCCTGTGAGGCCGTCACAAGACTAATGCCAGCAGGTAACATGTGCACTTGTACCTACTAAGATGTTGATAGTGTACTCTTTGTGCCTGGCCCATTCATCCGTCATGACACCCATTTGGCACTTGCCTGTGTGTTTGCCCCTGGGCTTGGGGCAGCACTGCTGGGTGTGAGCCCACAGTTGGCTCTGAGCAAGCTGTGTCACTGCTCAGAGCCTCAATCTCTTCATCTATGAAATGGGGACGATAGTGGTACAGGCCTGACAGAGAAGATTCAATGAGGACTGAATGGGCCCACAGGTATGGCGTATATAGACAAGCAGTATCCTGTACAAACAGAGCACAGCTGGAAACGAGTGCCATGCGTGTCATTGTAGATTTTAAAAAGCTACATTTGAAATAATAAAAGTGAAATTCATTTTAAATTTTATTTAATCCGATATATCCAAAATATTATCATTTCAACATGTAGTTTTTCATACTAAGCCTTTGAAGTCCGGTGTGTATGGGACACTCCACACATCTTGATTTGGACTGGACACATTTCAAGGGGACCTCACAGCTTTGAACCGGAGAAAGGCCCTACAAGTGGGGCCAGTTCTCCCGGGTTCTGGACGGTGTGGCCCGCTGTGATGCCCCTCCAGAGGATTTAGCTTCTGAGGAAGGTACCCGGAGCTGTCTGGGCCCAAGAGCAGCCTGCCAGTCCCTCTGCCCTTCTGTCCCACGTCTTGAGCTGGGTCCCTGTCCCTGGGTCGCGCGTCCCCTCACACAGTCTCACACACAGAGAGTTGCCCACGTCCCCACAGGCACATTGGGACACAGCTCAGCGCAGCGATTGCTAGCTCCAGGGATCCTGCGCCTGAGTCGCTGCCCCGCGTTCCGGCCGCCGGCGAGGTGTGGGCAGCGCCTGCCCTCTGTCGGCCCCCGGAGGCAGCGCAGCGTTCACTCACCCCGCAGGATCTCCGTGCCCTGCCCACGGCCAGCGTCACCGTGCCAAAATAGTCACAGAGGACAGCAGGGCGGGCAACACCAGCCCCATTTTGTACACGAGAAGACACACAGCAGAGCTGCAGGGAAGGCTCCTACCTGAGGTTGGAACCCAGGGGTCAAGCACACTTCCATGAGTCCCACTCGGCTATGTGCCTCAGTCCCTCAGCTGTAAACTGGGAATGACAGTTATCTATCTCTTTAGGATTGCTCTGGCGATCAAATAGGAAGATATCTTTAAACGGTTTCTCGGTATATAGTAAAAATCCGATAAATCCATCACAGCCACAGCATTGTAATATGACCATCCTACCTCAGGAACTTTGCACCTGCTCAGTGTCATGCTTGAAGGGAGCCCTTTGCCCTGGATCTTGGATTGGATGGCTCATCCTCATCAAACTTACTTCCTGAGGGTGGCCCTCCCTAAGCATCCCTTAATCATGTCACCCTGCTTTATCACTGTTTGACATGATCCCATATGTTCATGGATTTTCTTGTTTCTTATCTGCTTCTCCTCTTGGACTGGCAGCCCCTGGAGGCAGGGTCTTGCTCATCTTGGCTACTTTTATCCTTGATGGACCACAGTACCTGATACAATTGGAAAATAGTATACTACATTGGAAAATAGTTTGGCAGTAACTTATAAAGTTAAACATACATTCATTCAGCCCAAACAAAAACTTATGTTCACAAAAAATCCATACGTGAGTGTTTATATCAGCTTTATTCATAATCACCAAAACCTGGAAACAACCCCAATGTCTCTGAGCTGGCAAATAAACAGCAGTGCGTTCACACGGTGTGACCCTGTGCGGCAGTGAAGGGGGCCAATACGGGTACACAGAGCACGTGGCGGGTCCCTGAGGCATGCTGCTAAGTGGAAGAGGCTTCATTCAACAGGCAACATTCTAGACTCTGTGAACCTGTAGGAACAGAAAACAGACCAGTGTTTGCCAGGAGTGGCGTGGAAGAGAGGTGCGTTACAAGGGGCATAAATGATTTGGGAAGGGGTGCAATTGTTCTGCGTTTTGACTTGCTGGGAGTTAAAGATTCATAGAACTGTACATTTAAAAGGGTGATTTTTACAGTATGTAACAAATAAGCAACAACTTTAAAAACAGAGTTGTAAATGCTTTTAAGTATGTTTACAGAGTCGTGCAATGGACCAGAATCCAAGTTTACAACATGTTGTCTTCCCCAAATAGGAGCACTGTATCTACTGTAGTCACGCCCATCTTTCCTATGCCCTCCAGCTCCTGCCAACTGCAAATCTACGGTCTGGATTCATGAATTTACCTATTCTGGACATTTCATATAAATGGAATTAGACTATATTGGCTCTAGCTTCTTTCACTGAGCACAAGGTTTTCAAGGTCCTTCCATGATGTAGCATGCATCAGCATCCCATTCTTTTATTATTATTATTATTATTATTATTATTATTATTATTATTATTATTATGTAGGAGGTGAGGAGGCAGAGACAGACTCCCACAGGTGCCTTGACTGGGATCCACCTTGCAAGCCCACTAGAGGACAATGTTCTGCCCATCTGGGACCTGCTGCTCCATTACAACCGGAGTCATTTTAGCACCTGAGGTGGAGGACCATGGAGCCATCCTCAACACCTGGCGCCAGCTCACTGAAACCACTTGAGCCATGGCTGTGGGAGTGGAAGAGAGAGAGAGAGAGAGAGAGAGAGAGAGAGAGAGAGAGAGAAGAGTGAAGGTTGGAGAAGCAGACGGTTGCTTCTCCTGTGTGCCCTGACCGGGAATCAAACCCGGGACTTCCACAGGTGGGGCTAACACTCTACCACTGAGCCAACCCTCTAGGGCTTGAATCCCATTCCTTTTCATTGCACGACAATATTATTTCATTGTATGCAACACTCACACTTTATCCATTCACCAATTGATGGACATTTGGGTCATTTTCACTTTTTGGCTATTCTGAATCATGCTGCTGTGAACATTCATGTCCAAGCTTTTGTGTGGCCATATGCATTCAATTCTCTTGGGTATAGACTTAGGAGTGGAATTCCTGGCTCATATGGCAACTTCAGGGTGTTTTTTTTTTAACATCTTTATTGAAATAAAACTGACATACCATACAATTCACTCATTTAAAGCGTACAATTCAATAGCTTTTAGCATATTTACAGAGCATATATCCTTCACCACAGTCAATTTTAGAATGTTTGTGTTATCCCCAAAAGAAACCCCCCTACCTCTTAGTCATCACCCTCTCCCTCCCATCATCTCTCAGCCCTAGGAAATCACTAATTCACTTTCCACCTCTACAGATTTGCCTGTCTAGATATCTCATATAAATGGAATTACGTAATACATGATCTTCTGTGTCTGGCTTTGATTCAGCACAATGTTTTCAAGGTTCATCCATGTAGCACATATCAGTACTTTATTTCTCCTTATCATATTTTTGCTAAATAAGATTATATTTAATTATTCATCAAATAATGTCCATGTGGTAGATGGGTATGTCACATTTTATATATCCACAAACATTTGAATTGCTTTACTTTTGGCTTCTACTTATGTTAACCTTCTTAAGAGACACCGAAGTCATTTTCCCAGCTGGCTGCCAGGAAGCATGCGGTCCACGCCACTGTGTGCTCCCTTCATTCTCACCACTACAAAGGGAGGCAGCTCCGAATATTTAGTTCCTTTTGCTTTGGCACAGAAAGGGAGAGACACTGGCCCTAGGCCTCATAGGTTCACAGATCTGTTACTTCTGTTAAAAGCTGGGCTGCTGGCCAACAGATATATGAAAAGATGCTCATCTTCATTAGTTATCAGAGAAATGCAAAGTAAAACTGCAATGAGATACCACCTCACACCTGTTAGATTAGCTATTATTAACAAGACAGGTAATAGTAAATGTTGGAGGGGCTGTGGAGAAAAAGGAACCCTCATTCACTGTTGGTGGGAATGTAAAGTAGTACAACCATTATGGAAGAAAGTATGGTGGTTCCTCAAAAAACTGAAAATAGAATTACCTTATGACCCAGCAATCCCTCTACTGGGTATATACCCCAAAACTCAGAAACATTGATACGTAAAGACACATGCAGCCCCATGTTCATTGCAGCATTGTTCACAGTGGCCAGGACATGGAAACAACCAAAAAGCCTGTCAATAGATGACTGGATAAAGAAGATGTGGCACATATACACTATGGAATACTACTCAGCCATAAGAAATGATGACATCGGATCATTTCCAAAATGATGGGATCTTGATAACATTATACAAAGTGAAATAAGTAAATCAGAAAAAAACAGGAACTGCATTATTCCATACGTAGGTGGGACATAAAAGTGAGACTAAGAGACATTGATAAGAGTGTGGTGGTTACAGGGGGAGAGGGGAGAGGGAGAGGGAAAGGGGAAGGGGAGGGGCACAAAGAAAACTAGATAGAAGGTGACAGAGGACAATCTGACTTTGGGTGATGGGTATGCAACATAATTGAACGACAAGATAACCTGGACATGTTTTCTTTGAATATATGTATCCTGATTTATTGATGTTACCCCATTAAAAAAATAAAATTATATCTATAAAAAAAAACTTAAAAAAAAAAAAAGGCTGGGCTGCTGTGATTTTTGTGGGATCTGAGAAGCAGCCCCTTGGTCAAATGACCACTGGGATGCTGGTAGCCTGTGAGTGGATGCCCATAATTTATCTCATTATCCAGTGCCCCTGTCAGGTGTGGCAGGCACAGGAGGGACATGCAGGGAAGCTCAGATGTTGGGCGTCTGATCTACGTGAGTCCTGGGTCCACTGTCCCTGAAGGTGAGCTTGAGGCTCACGGATATGGTGGTGTGGAGGTTGGGGATAGACATATGGGTCTTTGGCCAGGTAACAGTTCTCCTTGCCCTCCTGGGCACCTCTCATCAGGGTATAAGCTGTTCCAAGCTGCTTGAGGGCCTGGGCAAGTGTTCAGAAAACTCCAGTCCAATTATTGGTTAAGTAATCAATGAATGAGTGAGTGAGAATGGCAGTTGGGGTATTTCAAGGTGCACAGGGTAAGAGTGAGGGCTCAGCTTTTTGAAGGTGACAGTCCTTGTCTGTGTGGCAGCTCAGAGCTCTGGGGCATTGGTGGGGTGGGGGAGGGTGCTGAGACGCTGTGCCTGGAAAGGGAACTCCAGCATTGCCTCCAAGCCTTTGTGGCTGTCCCAAGGCTATGGGGATGAGCAAAGCTGCAGGTCCAGAGGGAAGACCTGGGACCTAACCCAGTTCTAAGAGGCAACCACAATCCTAAGCACCTAGCGCTATGCTGGGGACCTTGTCTTCATGTCTGCTCCTGTGTGCTGCTTTCTCTAGTTGTCAGTGGGCCTGGGTAGCGTGGAGGGAGCTCCCTGGGCCTGAAAATATGTAAAGGAGCCTGAACTTGGAGAGGTAGGGCAGTGGTGGGCCCCATCCTAGCTCCAGGCGATGCAGGCTCAAAGACCAGTCTGGGGTCCTGACTATGCGTGATGTCTGATGTCGGCACGTGTGCCAGGAGGGGTGGCCTGAGGCCCTGGAGGGCAGCTCAGAGCTCAGACCATGGTGATGGTGAGATAGGCCTAGGCTGCAGACTGCCCAGGAGGAATGCGCCAGCCCTCGCTCTGCTCATAAACCTGCTCTTCCTCCTTCTGGGTGCCAGGAGGTCATTTGGAGGTCACCCTCAGGAAGAGTTGGCACAAGAGACACCATGGCCAGCTCCAGGATGTTCAGAACCACTGGATTACAGTAGGCCCACAGATGACTTGGGCATGGAAAGTGGGGTGCAGAGTTGGGGCCTCGGCACGGTCTCAGGATGAGGCCCACAACACAGTGGGTGGCTCTCTGAGGCATACCTGGCAGAGAGCCCAAGTTCAAGCTCTTTGGGACCCTGGAAGCCCCACTCTGCAGTTATACAGAATACAGCCTCTGAGTGCTGAGGGACTGCAAAGACAAGGTCTCGGAAGACCACAGGCAGGTTTCTCCCCGTGTCTCGCCATCGAAGTGGTCACGGGGCCCTGGAGGTAGGAGCCACCAGCTGCAGGATGAGCCTGAGCCCGTAGGAGCCTTCCTGTGGATAGGCTGTGCTTGCTTAGAGGTTGTGCAGGCCAGGATTCTGAGCTCACCCCGATCACCCTGCCTGTGGCTGGCCCTGGGCAGGCTGTGGGCCTGGGAAGGGGGGCCGCAGTGACAAGGGCCCCCCAGTGCACCCTGCTAGGAACAAGATGTAAGGGTGTCACACTGGCTCCTGGGGGCATAGATAGAGGGGGGTTCACTGGCTCCTCCTATCTTTGGTTGGGTTTTTGACCCATCAGGATGAGTCAGGCTTCTCTGAGGGGTGGTCCTTGAGCATCTGGGCCTAGGCAGGCCTGGGAGCTGCTGCTTTCTGAAGCTTGCATATGTGCCTGTGCTTGAGGTACCCCAACAAAGGGCACAGAGTTGGGGAACGCTAGGTTGAAGAGGAAAGGAGCAGCCTCCTAGGCTCCAGTGTGTGTTTCCCTGCCAGGGAAATCCTGTGTTAGTTCCAGGCACGGTTCAGTCAGCTCTGTCTGAGATGGCAAGAGAAGGCTGAGGTTCCTAAAGATGACCCATAAAAGGGAGAACGGAGGTCTGGGGGATTTCCATTTCTTTCCTAGGGGACTCTCCTGCCATCTCTCACCACGGCTATCCAGATATAAGACTACGAGAGAGGACTGGTGGGTCTCACCCTCTCTGGGCAAGATAGTGAAGGTACTCTTAAGAGTGGACTAATGCCCTCCAAGCTCCATAAGACCATCAATCAGCCAGGAGTGTGAGAAGGGCAGGCTGTCGTTCTGGGGCTGTGCGAGTTCATCTCCTGAAGCCACAGGCCCAGCCCTAAGGCCACCCTACTTCCAGCCCACCTGTCAGGGTTGAGCTCTCTTCCCAGCAGGAGCTGTTCTCCTGTGTGCAGTGAGGAAGGAAATTGCAAATTAATCTTTATTTCCATCTTGGAAGAAAACCTTAATACTCTGCATTGAAATGATCCTCATTATCCCATGGAATCAATTACGGGCTTTAATTGCAGTTAGTGTTGGCCAATCAGAGCAGGGCAACCCCCTACCCCACCCCGCCCCACCCCCACCAGGCCTCTCCCTCCTCTCTTTGCTTCTGTCTTTCTGTCTCTGCTGCCCCCTCCTCCAGGTGCATTGAGCTCTCTGGGACTCTATATCTCTTCGTCTCTCTGTCTCTTTCTGTGTCTGACTCTTTTGTTCTTTCTTTCCCTCTGTCTATCTCCTCTCTTCTCTCACTGTGTGCCTGTGTCTTGGCTGCCTCCTCCCTTGCCGGCACAAGGCTCAAGCATGAACCCTCAGCTTTGAAAAACCTCCTGAGAATTAGGTGGTCCCCAGGCCTCCTCTTGCAATCTATCTCTAGCCCTGAAGCTGCAACTTTGAAGGTGGAAGCTGAGATTGGGATGAATTATTGGCTTGTCCTTATCCCCTTGGGGTCTCTGTGGAAGTCATCCTCGCTGTCTCATACTTACCCAGCAAAATCAACATCTCTCAGGCCACACTTTCAGGCCAGAGTCATCCCTGAGTTCTGTGCCTGAGAATTTAGAAAGGGGTCATGAAATGGAGTAGAAATAGTAGGGTATAAAAAAATCTAGGGCCCAGGGGACACCTGGCTTTTAGGGTGGGGTAAGCAAGGGGTCCAGGGCAGCCTCAGAGGAATTCCAGGGTCTCACCTCTCAAGGCCAGACTTTTCTCTACCAACCTGGCAATGACCAGAGAGATAGTCTTCAGGAAAAGAGGGTCAAGTGGCTGTGGGAAATGAGGTGTCTGCATGACCCCCGTTATCACCCATGCCTCTGTGCCTCACATAACTTTTCCCCTTGTTCATCTTTAATTCATGGTGAATACACCGATACAGTCTGAACAAAATTAAAACATAACAGATAAGGCCAGAGTGCCCTTTGCCCACCACTGCCCTTTTAACCCCTTCTTAAGGCAGCCACTCATCATTGGCTTGGAATGCATCTTCACATGTCTTTCTCTACTCATTTAAATACATGCACCTGTATTCGCAGGGCACACACAGTATGCTTTATAGACTTTCTTTTAACTGTAAAAGATAACAAGGGCTTCTGCTCCAGATGGCAAAATAGGTAGACACTGTACTCACGTCCTTGCATAACCACATCAGAATTACAACTAAAGTCTAGAGAAATCAACCTGGATAACCATCTGAAGACTAGCTGAACAGAAGTCTTATAGCTAAGGTTATAAAGAAGAAGCCAAAGGGACACTGGTAAGAGGGGTGGAGACGTAAAACAGGTTGGCCCCACAGCCACGTGTGGAGATTGAGAATCCGGAGGGATAACTCAGTTGCAGAGGTGCCCCTTAAAAATTGAGGGGTGTCAGCCCTATGCTGGGCTCCTGTTGGGCAAACAGGTTTGTAAAGTGTGTTTAGGTTTGCTCACTGGTATTTTGCACTGGTGCATGGCAGCGTCCTGTGTGTGGTCTGTGGAAAGCTGCCGGTGCTTGCCCTCAGGGCGGCAGATTCCAAATTGTGGATTGCCAGCCTCCATAGGGAGTCGCGATTGTTTGCTATTGTTTGCCAGAGGAGGTATATTCCCGCCCGGCCTGTTTTGCTTGTGGGGGCCTGTGAGTCCAGTGAGCCCAGAGAGAGAGTCTGGGAGAGTTTGGAGAGAGAGAGGGAAGTGGTTTTCCCTGCCTGCTTGTTTGTCCCTGGTTGCGAGACTCTAATAATTAAATGGTATGGCCTGACATTTTCTGGCTCCACAGTTCTTTTACTGTCAGCCTGAATCCAAAATAAGCCTGTATGCCCACAACCACCAGCCTTACAGCTCCTCAGCCTGAACATTAATGCCAGGAAGAGGAGTCCACATAACATCTGGTTGTGAAAATCTGGAAATTTCATCTGTCTGAGCATGACCGAAGGATTTTGGAAACCAAGGTGTACCCTTAAAGAGTTCTCACACAAACTCTAACTTGTAGGTGCTCACCCTGAGCTCCAGTGGGGGAATAGCAGCTCAAGGGGTGCCAGAGACATACAGGGAGAAACTGATCTTGTAGATTCAAGGTAAGAGCTAGAGGGATGGTGTCATTGTCCCTGTGTTGGGCGCCATTTTTTCTGTGTTGAGCCATACACAGCCAAATCTGAATCTGCGTCAGCCTGGTAAACCCTACTAGATTCACCCTGACAAATCCCTGAGACTGCCACACCCGACCAGCTCATTGCCCAAGGATCTTTTAGTGGCAGCCAGCCTGGGCCTGTTGCAATCTTTCTTAAAAACTCTCGAGGAGCCCTGGCCGGTTGGCTCAGCGGTAGAGCGTCGGCCTAGCGTGAGGAGGACCCGGGTTCGATTCCCGGCCAGGGCACACAGGAGAAGCGCCCATTTGCTTCTCCACCCCTCCGCCGCACTTTCCTCTCTGTCTCTCTCTTCCTCTCCCGCAGCCAAGGCTCCATTGGAGCAAAGATGGCCTGGGCGCTGGGGATGGCTCTGTGGCCTCTGCCTCAGGCGCTAGAGTGGCTCTGGTCGCAACATGGCGACGCCCAGGATGGGCAGATTATCACCCCCTGGTGGGCAGAGCGTCGCCCCATGGTGGGCGTGCCGGGTGGATCCTGGTCGGGTGCATGCGGGAGTCTGTCTGACTGTCTCTCCCCGTTTCCAGCTTCAGAAAAAAAAAAATAATTAAAAAAAAAAAAGGAAAAAAAAAAAAAACTCTCGAGGAATTTTGCTCAAACTCAGAGATTGCCAGAGACAAAGAAGGAGAAATCGAATTGTGTAGTTACAGATTAAGGGCGAGAAGGATGGTTGCCGTTGTCCCTGTGTTGAGCTCTCCTCTTCTGCATGTCTGATGGGCACCATCTTTCTTGTGTTGAGCACCTCCCACACAGTCAAATCTGAATCTCCATTAGCTTAGTGAGCTCTACTAGCTCTACCTGACAACTCCCTGAGACCCTGGCCCACCACAAAAGTGCCTAGATCCCAGGTGAATGGCAGCTATCTTGGCAGTACCCTGAGACTTCTGCTGAGTGGCCTCAGGATCAGCACTGGTGCCAAATCTGAATCTGCATTAACTCAGTGAACACTGCTTATCCCACCCTGGTCACTCCCTGAGACCTTGCATCACCCAACTCACATACCACCCAAAGGTCAGTGGCTAAGCCTTATAGGCAACCAGCTGGTGGTGTTAGATCTTAGAGTGTCTTGTTTCTTTTGCTGACCTTCCCCAGGCCTAGTACTGGTAGCAGCTGACCTCACCCCACAGTAGTCCTCTCCCACATGCGTCAAGGTCCAGCACAGGCTGCTACCAACTATGGATTGCTTTTATCTCTTAACAAGTAACCTTGGTCCAGTCACAGGCAGCAGCATCTGACATTGGCCTTTACCTGATTAACTTCTTACATAGCACACCCAAAAGGTGGTGTTGGCAGACACTGACCCTGCTGGGGTAAATCTAGCTCCATAAGGTCAGTGTTATGCAACCGCTTATAAGTTGTGGTCATGGCCAATATTCACAGTCAATTAACCTGAGGGTCACTCCCACCTACTGATGTGCTAATAGCAATCAAGGCTCAACTACACAATGCAAAGAAGAAACACACCTGGAGCACTTGGCTCAGGTGACCAGAGAAACTGTGCCACTGGGTCCCACAGGATACCTTATACATAGGGCTACTTTGCCAAGACTTGCAGATGTAGCAGATCTACTTAATACATAGAAACAAAAACAGAAAGGTAGCCAAAATAAGGAGACAAAAAAATGACCCAAATTAAAGAATAGGAAAAATCTGCAGAAAAAGAACTAAATGAAATGGAAGCAAGCAATCTACCAGATACAGAAATCAAATCAATGGTTATAAGGCTGTTCAATAAACTTAGAGGAAGAATAGATACACTCAGTGAGAACTTCAGCAAAAACATAATAAGCATTAAAAAGATTTTTAAAAAAAACATAAAAAAGAACCAGTCAGAAATGAAGACTGTAACAACTGAAATAAAGACTACATTACATGGAATCAACAGCAGAATGAATGAAGCAGAAGATTGAATCAGTGATATGAAGACAATGTAGTGGAAAACACCCAATCAGAACAGCAAAAAATGAAAAAGAATTTAAAAAATGAAGATAGTTTAATATCTCTTGGACATCAAGCATAACAACTTCTGCATCATAAGGATACTAGAAGGAGAAGAGAAAGAGCAAGGGATTGAAAACTTATTTGAAAAAAAAATGATGCCTGAAAACTTTCTTAACCTGGTGAGGAAAATAGACATACAAATCTAGGAAACATAAAGATACTGAAGCAAGATGAATCCAAAGAAGCCCACACCAATGTACATCATAATTAAAATGGCAATATTTAAAGATAGAGAATCTTTAAAGCAGAAAGAGAAAGACAGAGATTCCATAAGTCTGTCAGCTAATTTCTCAACAAAGAGGGGATTGGCCCAAAATATTTAAAGTGACAAAACACTACAACCAAGGACCTACAATCAAGATTATTTTACTCAGCAAAGCTATCATTTATTTAGAATTGTAAAACAGATAAAAAGTTCTCCAGACAAGAGAAGAATAAAAAAGTTCATCACCACCAAACTGGTATTATAAGAAATGTTAAAGGGTCTTCTTTAAGAAGAAGAAGAAGCAACAAACAAACAAAACAAAAAAATTTTTTTAATATGAATAATAAAATGGCAATAAATACATGCTTATCAACAATTACTTTAAATCTTCAAATCGAAAGAAGCTGAATGAATAATAGAACAAGACCCTTATATATGCTGTCTACAAGAGGTTTACTTCAGATTGAAAGACATAGACTAAAAGTAAAGGGATGAAAAAAGGCATTTTATGAAAATGGATATAAAAAAAATAGCAATACTTATATGAGACAAAATGAACTTTAAAACAAAGGCATATCCCATGTTTATTGCAGCATTGTTCACAGTGGCCAGGACATGGAAACAACCAAAAAGCCCATCAATAGATGACTGGATAAAGAAGATGTGGCACATATACACTATGGAATACTACTCAGCCATAAGAAATGATGACATCAGAACATTTACAGCAAAATGGTGGGATCTTGATAACATGATACGAAGCGAAATAAGTAAATCAGAAAAAACCAGGAACTGTATTATTCCATACGTAGGTGGGACATAATACTGAAACTAAGAGACATTGACAAGAGTGTGGTGGTTACGGGGGGGAGGGGGGAATGGGAGAGGGATAGGGGGTGGGGAGGGGCACAAAGACAACAAGATAGAAGGTGACAGAGGACAATCTGACTTTGGGTGGTGGGTATGCAACATAATTGAACGACAAGATAACCTGGACTTGTTATCTTTGAATATATGTACCCTGATTTATTGATGTCACCCCATTAAAAAAATAAAATTATAAAAACAAAGGCATATAACAAGAAATAAAGGACATTACAAATAATAAAGAAATCAATTTAACAAGGAATATAACCCTTGTAAAATTTATGCACCTAATATAGGAGCACCTGAATATGTAAAGCATATATTGATGGAATAAAGGGAGAGAGAGATTTACAGTAATACAGTCATCATAGGGGATTTAACACCCCTACTGACATCAATGGATAAATTTTCCAAACAGAACATCAACAAGGAAACAGTGGCCTTAAATGACACATCAGACCAAATGGATTTAATCCATGTTTTAAAACATTACACTCCAAATCAGCAGAAAATATATCTTTTCAAGCACACACGGAACATTTTCCAGGGTAGATCACATGTTAGGCCATAAAATAAATCTCAAAATTTAAGGACATTGAAATCATACCAAGTATCTTCTCCCATCACAATGGTCTGAACATAGAAATCAAAAAAACTGAAAAACACACAAACCTGTGGGTGCTAAATAACATGCTTCTAAATGATGAATATGTTGCCCTGACTGGGTGTTTTATTTCATTAGAACGTGACCCCAATATGCCAATGTTGCAGGTTGGATCCCCAGTTGGGGCACATACAAGAAACAACCAATAAATGCATAAACAGGTAAAATAGCAAATCAATGTTTCTCTCTCTTTCTCTCTCTCTCTCTCTCTCTCTCTCTCTCTCTTTATTTCTATCTCTCTAATATCAATCTAAAAAAAGGAAAAGATAAACAGGTTAACATGAAGTCAAGGAAGAAGTAAAAAAATACTTTGAGACAAAGAAAACCAAAAATACAATGATCCAAAGTCAATGGGACACAACCAAAGTAGTTCTAAGAGGAAAATTCATAACAATGCAAGTGTATTCAAACAAACAAAATCTCAAATAGACAATCTAACTCTACACCTAAGTAAACTAGAAAAAGAAGAACAAAGCCAATGTGAGCAGAAGGAAGGAAACACTAAAGATCAAAGCAGAAATAAACAAAATAAGGTTTAAAAATATCAAAAGATCGGTGAAACCAGGAGCTGCTTCTTTGAAAAGATAAACAAGAACAATTAACAATTAACCAGACTCATCAAGAAAAGAGAGAGGATTTAAATAAGTAAAATCAGAAACAAAAGAGGACAAGTAACAATGGACATCACAGATATACAAAAGATTATAAGAAAATACTATGAAAACTTATATGCCAACAAATTGGACAATCTTGGAGAAATGTATAAATTCCTAAAACATACAATCTTCCAAAACTGAATCAAGAAGAAACAAAAAGTCTTAAGAGACTTATTATTATCAACAAAATGGAATTAGTAATAATATTAAAAGAAACTCCCAACAAACTAAAGTCCTTGACCAAACATTCAAAGAAGAATTAACACCTTTCCCTCTCACAATTCCAAAAAAATACAAGAAAAAGAAAGGCTCTCAAGCTTATTTTAGAAGGCAACCATTATCCTGATTCCAAAACCAAAAACATTACAAATTGAAAGTTATAGACCAATATCCTCGATTAACCTGCATGCAAAATTTCTCAACAAAACATTAGCAAATCGAATTCAGCAATACATTGAAAAGATCATATACCATGATCAGTGGGCTCTATTTTTAGGATACAGTGTTGGTTAAATATTTGCAAATCAATTAATATGATACACCACATAAACAAAATGAATGATTAAAATAATATCATATCAATAGAAACAGAAAAAACATTTGACAAAATCCAGGATCTATTTATGATAAAACTCTCAGCAAAGTAAAAATAGAGGGAACATACCTCAAAATAAAGATTATATATGACAAATGCACAGCTAACATCATACTCAGTAAAAAACAAAAACAAAAAAAACCAACCTCCTTTTTATTTATTTATTTTAGAGAGAGAGAGACAGGAACATCAATCTGTTCTTGCATGTGCCCTGACTGGGGATCAAACTGGCAACTGTTGTGCTTTGGGACAGTGCTCCAACCAACCAAGCTATCCAGCCAGGGCAAAAAGAAAAAAAAAAAGAAAAAGAAAAAACAAAAACTAAAAGCATTGTTAAGATCAGAAACAAGACAAGAATGTCCACTTTCACTACTTCTATTCAACATAGGGGTATTCTAAGATGGCAATGGAGTAGGCGAATGTTCCAACTGTCACTTCCCATGACCAAACTGGAGTTATAACTAAGTTTAAAAACCATCATCCTGAAAAATCAACTTAGGACTAAATAAAGAGGAGTCTATAACCAAGGAGTCACAGAAGAAGCCACATCAAGACTGGTAGGAGGAGTGGAGACATGAAAAGTCTGCCCCTGCTCCCAGAGGCAAGTGGCAGCTGACAGTCCAAAGGGACTCTCAGGTGTAACAAAGTTTTCCTGAGAGTTGTGGGTCCTAAACCCCAGGCTGGGCATTCTAGCCTAAAGCCCCAGAGAATAGAAAAGATGCCCACATAGCATTTCAAGGTTTCTGTCTGTGAGAAAGAGATGGGAGATCTCAGAGACTCAGGCACTCTATTACATAGCCAATGCAAAAAAAACCCAAACTCCCATTCACAGCCACTTATCCTGGGCTCCAGCAGAAAGAGGGCTGAGAGGACTAGAATTGAGTGAGGAAAGTGTGAAATTGGCAGCCTCAAGGAGAGATGCAGTGGGGGACAGTTACCAGAGCCCCTCTGCTAAATCATTCTCCAATACTGAAGTTACCATCATTCTGGGGTGGAGCAATTCCCTCTGTATGGCAGCAGCCCAGAGTAAACCAACTGCCCCACACTTGGGAATCTCTCTTGCACCACACTATGGATAGTAGGCCCTGCTGAAAAGTAAGCAACCTTGGTCAGGAAACAGGGGCCATGGCAGTGATTCATTTCCCTGGCATTAAGGCCTGGGCTTTTCCCAACACTCTCCTGAGAATATGACTAGTGCTTCCACCTCATGGAAGATTCAGTAGAAACTGTCCAGACTGTGGGCAGACCAAAGACCACACCTACTAGACTCCTAGTGGTCAACCTTACTGAGATCTGTGAAAAAATTCAGGACAGACTGACACCTGGGTTCTTGGGGTGGGAGCCATATCCACCACCCTTCCTAATCCCTGAGTTGCCCCAACCTCTAGATCAGGGGTCCCCAAACTTTTTACACAGGGGGCCAGTTCACTGTCCCTCAGACCGTTGGAGGGCTGGACTATATAAAAAAAACTATGAACAAATCCCTATGCACAGTGCACATATCTTATTTTAAAGTAAAAACCAAAACGGGAACAAATACAATATTTAAAATAAAGAACAAGTAAATTTAAATCAACAAACTGACCAGTATTTCAATGGGAACTATGGACCTGCTTTTGGCTAATGAGGTGGTCAATGTCCAGTTCCGTATTTGTCACTGCCAGCCATAACAAGTGATATGACGCGCTTCTGAAGCTGTGATGCATGTGTCCCACATCACCGGAAGTAGTACTGTATGTGAGTGACGCCGCGCTTTGTGGCACTGCCACATACAGTACTCCAGGAGCACAGGATGCGGATGCATCTTATGCTCCTCTCACTGACCACCAATGAAAGTGGTGCCCCTTCCGGAAGTGCAGCAGGGGCCAGATAAATGGCCTCAGGGGGCCACATGCAGCCCACGGGCCGCAGTTTGGGGACCCTTGCTCTAGATTCTACCAGAAGATTTTTTTCATTGGCCAAGCCCAACGAGCAGCCAGCTCACAGAGTCAGCAGCAGTAGGATCTCAGGGAACCTTGGGCCTTTTGCTGACTTTCCTCAGGCCCAGTGCAGGTAAAAGCCAGGCTAGGTTTTCAGCTTGGCCCTTCAATGTGCACCGAAGCCCAGTAGAGGCAGTCACAAACTCTGGTTTACTTATAGCTCCAAAAAGGTTGGTGAGAGCCAGTCATGGGCACTGTCTTGCACTAGATTCTCCCCTAAGAAGCCCAGAACCAACACATCTAGTGGCCAGCTACAGAGAACATCAGAGCAGAACTCAACTACCCTTACTAGCAGCATATCCAAAGGGAGAGGACGTCAGGCACCAAACAGAGCTGAGGCAAATTTTGGTTTCTGTGTTCAACAACTGGACAGCAGCTTTATATGCATTGGAAGAGGTAGAGTTTCACAGTGAGCTGGCCCAAGTTCCAGATACCTTGTCTCACTGGGCTAAGTTCCACAGGGGGAAGGGAAAATGACTGAGAGCACAGACATTCAAAGTGTGAGTTCCTTGGAGCCTATTGTTGGCACAGGTCAAGGGGCTTAGCCATCTTCTGGGCACAGGTCACAATAAGTCCCAGTGGAAGACTCTCCTAATCTTTCTTCCTGAGATGAGGGGCTCCCCAGCTGAAAGAACTTCTACAGAAAAGACTGTTGACCCCACGCAATCTGAAACTGCTTCCCACCTCGCTAGGAAAAAGTAGAATTGGAGTATCCAGAAGTGGCTGAGGGATTAGACTCTGGAGCAAGGGCCACGTTCCCCATACTGAACACCTGACCAGCAGACTGTTCCAAGTAGAGAGTCCCACTAATGTTATCATTCTGACCTCAGCTGCCCTAACCCACCAAGTTTACAAACTGTGGTTGGTGGGATAAGCAAGTCTGAGACCACTCTATAGTCTTTCTACAGAAAACTCTGTGGGAAGACCAAGCAGTTGCAAGAGAATGTGGAGCAGCTGAAAAGTGGAGGCAAATCTTATAGAACTTGGGCCATTTTATGAAGCTGCTGTCAGCTCTAAGTAAAAGGAAGCTGATCCTTATACACACGTTGGCCCCTCACACACACATACAGGCACAGAAAACACAGACACAAACAGTGAATAGAGTGACAGCTACCAACAGGTAACCCATAGTGGGCTATAAACAGATACTAAAATTCTCAATAAAATATTAGCAAACCAGATACAACAATACATTTAAAAAGATCATACATCATGATCAAGTGGGATTTATTCTGGGGAGGCAAGGCTGGTACAATATTCACAAATCGATAAGCATGATTCATCACATAAACAAAAGGAAGGATAAAGATCACATAATCGTATCAATAGATGCAGAAAAAACATTCAATAAAATCTAGCACTCATTCACGATAAAAACTCTCAGCAAACTAGGAATACAGGGAACATATCTTAAAATAATAAAGGCCATATATGACAAACTGACATCCAACATTATACTCAATGGGCAAAAATTAAAAGCAATCTTCTTAAGATCAGGAACAAGACAAGACTGTTGCCTTTCACCACTCTTATTCAACATATTACTGGAAGTCCTAGCCACAGCAACCAGAAAAGAAAAAGAAATAAAAGGTGTCCAAATTGAAAAAGAAGACTGTTGTTATTTGCTGACAACGTGATACAGTACATAGAAAATCTTAAAGTCTCACCAAAAAAACTATTAGACCTGATGAATGAATTCAGCAAAATGGTAAGATATAAAATTAACATTCATAAGTCAGTAGCATTTTTATACACTAATAATGAATAATCAGTAAGAAAAATTAAGAAAACAATCCCAATCACTGTTGCTACAAAAAAATATAAAGTATCTAGAAATAAATTTAACCAAGGAGGTAAAAGACTTGTACTCAGAAAATTATAAGACATTGGAAAAAGAAATCAAGAAATATACAAATAAATGAAAGCATAGACTGTGTTTACAGAAGGAATTAATATCATTACAAGGGAGTGACATCAGAGAAATGGTGGTGTGAGAGATAATCCCAATCTCTCCCCTTGAAATTTCAACAAATTCAACAACTAAACACAGAGAAAAAAAAAACCCTTAGGAGCACCCAAAATTTACACACACCAGACAAATGTATGATTGGGTGAAAAAGTGGCTGAATATATAAGACGGAGGATGGGGCATTTCGCTTTTCGCGCTGATCTCAGGTAGGGGCACTTTTGTTTGGAGCCGAATGAAGAGGAGAGACTGAACTAGTGGGGATGGAGCTGAGGTAGGGTAGGCACCCAAACAAAGGAAAGGACACACCAGCTCTGCCTGAGATCACAGACACTGGGTGAAAACACTGGCGATAGGATCCACCTAAAATTACTGGCACAGGGTGCCCACGTGGGCCGGCGCCAGCATCTTTGTGCATTCCCAGCTCCACGATCACTGGCGCAGTGTTAGCGGCTCCGTCTAACATCACCAGCATGGGGAGCAAGTGGGCTTGCGAGGGGCTGAGGTGCTTAGCCCGAGATTAACAATGTCAGGCACCTGTGTGAGCACCAACGTCTTTGGGCACTCCCAGCTCCACGATGCCCAGCACAGGGTGGACGCAGGGACTGGGGTGCTTAGCTCAAGAATGTCAGTGCTGGGAACCTGTGGGCAACCAGTGTCTTTGGGCATTCCCAGCTCCACAATCTGCAGCACTAGGCCCATGCACAGGCCAAGACCCTTGGCCTGAGAATGCCTGCTCTGGGTGCCTGAATGGCAGCTGCAACCATCTGTGTGCATTGCTAGAGTCATTGGAGCTGGACACACACGTGGTCTGTCACAGGCAACTGAGCAGTGCAAACGGGAAAAGCCCATAGAGATTAAAACCCCAGCATGCTGAGGCATGCCAGATATGCCCACTGGCCCATAGAATTTTGCCTGTGTGTAACAGAAAGGAACTTGGCCCTTGGTCTGTGCCCTGCCCTGCCTGCTCACACTGGTGGCTCTGATTCCCACTGCCTTCCCCAGAACTGTGCTTTGAGCAGCACTGGAGGGGGGACCTGGCTGTGCATAGATTCTCTCAATGCGAGGACAGTAGCTGAGGCAGACCCCACAGCTAAGTCTCCAGGCTGCTAGCTCCAGGGAAAGGGACATGCAGAGAGGTACCTGGAAAACTAGACTGCCATTACTAAAGCCATATAATTGCAAAGCCCTAATAAGCCCCACCTGCCAACAGGACTGAGGCCCAGCCTACATCATTACCATAGCAACACACCAGCAGGCCACTGCCCAAGAGCCCCACAGAGGCAAAACTCATAGTACAGCACCATTTGCTGAAAAAATGAAGAAACTACCTCTTAAAACCAGAAAAATATATTTTAAAAACTTTTGGTCATTTTTACTTCCTTCCTTTTTCTTTTTTCTTTTTTTATTATCATCCTTTTGAACTACATTATCCATAGTTGTTACATTTTTCAGTCTTGTTTTTTGTGAGGGTTTCATATCAGAAAACTTTACTTCTGTTTTTTTTTCTTTTTCTTTCTCTTTGTCTTATATTTTGTTTTTTGTCCTTTCTTTCTCTTTATTCTCCCATCTTGTTTCTTCTCCTTTATATTTTTCTTCTTTTTTTTCTTTTTTTTCTTTCATCTGATAATCATTTATCATCAAATTATAATATTTTGGACTCATTTATCTTTGTGGCATTTTGCTTGTTTTTAACTTCATCTTTTCTCTATTTTGTCATCGCTATAGTTTTTGTTCCACTTATTATAAAATTTTCATTTTTTCAACTTTTATTTTACTTTCTTAATTATATCTTACTAGTGTTATTAAAATGCCATTATCAAATGCCATTAAGGAAAAAGAAATCAAATATCATGGCTACAAAAGACAGAGACATAGCTCAGATAGATAATGAAAAATCTCTAGAAAAAAATTTCACTTACATGGAAACCTTGGAGTTAAATGACAGGGAATTCAAAATTAAAGACCTAAAAATACACAGTAATATACAAGAAAGTTCTAAAAGGCATTTAGTGAGCTAAAAAACAACAACACAATTTAATGAACAAAAAGAATACTTTATCAAGAAAATTGAAATCATAAAAAGGAACCAAACAGAGATGAAAAACTCAATAAATGAACTGAAAAATGAAGTGACAAGCTTAGCTAACAGAACAAGCCAAATAGAAGAGAGAGTTAGTGATATAAAAGACAGGCAACTAGAGACTACAGAGAGAAAAAGAGAGAAACTCAAATTTAAAAAAATGAGAAAGCCCTACAAGAATTGTCTTACTCCATCAGAAAGAGCAATATAAGAATAATGGGTATATCAGAAGGAGAAAGGAAAGAAAATGAAATGGAGAACATATTCAAACAAATAATTAATGACAATTTCCCAAGCCTGTGGAAAGAATTAGGGCCTTGACTCCAAGAGGCAAACAGAACACCAAATTACCTTCACCCAAACAGACCTACTCTAAGGCACATCATAATGAAATGATCACAAGTCAATGACCAAAAAAAGATCCTCAAGGCAGCCAGGGAAAAGAATAATACAATATATAAAGGAAGACCCATTAGGTTATCATCAGATTTCTCAGCAGAGATTCTGCAAGCCAGAATAGAGTGGACCCCAATATTTAAAGTACTGAAAGAGGAACTTCCAGCCAAGAATACTAAATCCATCAAAGCTATCCTTCAAATATGAAAAAGAAATAAAAACATTCACAGATATAGATAAAATGAGAGAATTTATCACCAGAAAACCCCCACTTCAGGAAATACTAAAGGGGGTTAACCGACCAGATACAAAGAACAAAACAAAACAAAATCACAAGTAAAAGCTCCAACAAGAGCAAAATAAAAACAAGAATAATCTGTGACAACAAAAATAAAAAAGGAGAGAAGACAAAAATTAGCAGTAACAAAGGAGGATGGAGTGCAGAAGCACTCATGAGATAATGTACAATGAATATGATATATATTCTTTTAATTACCTAATGGTAACCACCCCTGAAAAAACCACTACTGAAAAACATGGCTTAAAAAAAGAAGAAACAGAGGAAAAAAATATGGAATACAACCAAACAAAAACAAATGACAGAAAAACAAAAGAGAAGAACTAAACAAGATACAAAGCTATCAGAAAGCAATATATAAAATGGCAATACAAAACCCTAAAATGGTAATAATTACACTAAACATAAATGGATTGAACTCACCAATAAAAAGACACAGAGTAGCAGAGTGGATCAATAAAGAAAATCCAACTGTATGCTACCTTCAAGAAACACATTTAACCTACAAGTATAAAAACAGACTCAAAGTGAAAGGTTGGCAAATGATTCTCCAAGCAAATAATATCCAAAGAAAAGCAGGTGTAGCCATACTCATATCTAACAATGCTGACTACAATACAAAAAGGTAATGAGAGATAAAGATAATCATTTCATAATACTAAAGGGGACATTGAATTAGGAAGGCTAATTAAGGTAACACTTCTTAATATATATGCACCAAACCAAGGAGCAGCAAAGTATATAAGACATCTACTAACTGATCAAAAAATAAAAACAGACAAAAATACAAACATACTTGGAGACTTCAATACACCACTGATGGCTCTAGATCATTCATCCAAACAGAAAACTAATAAAGAAATATTGGCCTTAAACAAAGCACTAAAACAATTGGATAAGATAGACATCTACAGGACATTTCATCCCAAAATGTCAGAGTATACATTTTTCTCCAGTGTACATGAAACATTCTCAAGAAATGAACATATGTTGGGACACAAAACTAACATCAACAAATTCAGAAAGATTGAAATTATACCAAGCATATTCTTTGATTATAAAGCTTTGAAACTTGAATTCAACTGCAAAATAGATGAAAACAACCCCCCCAAAATGTGGAAATTAAACAACATACTTCTAAAAAATGAATGAATCAAAGAAATAAAAGCAGATATCAAAAGATGTGTACAGAAATTATGGTTATTGCAATGGCATGTGCATGCTTATCTTTATCTGTGGCATGCAACTGGTATAAGAAGCAGAGTTGTATAGTATAAACAAACTGGACCTTTGTCAAGAAGAATAAATTATATGTGTACCTACTTACAATGTAATATAGAATGATAAGAACTGCGAGAAAAAAAAATCCAAGCAACAAGCAGAAGCTGAGGAATAAAGTCCTGGAGGAGAAGCCATATTCCATAAACCAACCTCAGACCCACAACTCTAACAAGCTTGCAAACCACACACAGAAAGAACGGGAAGACAGAGGAATGTAAACCATATGAATCAACAAGAAAAATCCCCAGAAAAAGAACTGAATGAGATGAAAGCAATCAAATTACTGGATGCAGAGTTTAAAATAATGATTGTTAGGATGCTTAAGGATCTCAAAGCTACAATGGATGGACTTGCTGAGCACCTAAATAAAAAAATAGCAAGCATCAAAAAGGACACTGAAATCATAAAAAAGAATCAATCAGAAATGGCAATTACAATATCAGAAATGAAGACTACACTAGAATGAATCAACAGTAGGCTGGAAGAAGCAGAGGATCAAATCAGCAAATTAGAGGACAAGATAAATAAAAACACAGAAACAGAGAAGAAAAAAGGCTCAAAACGTCTGAGGAAACTATAAAAAAACTCTATGACAATATGAAGAGAAATAACATTCACATCATAGGGGTTCCTGAAGGAGAAGAGAAAGAACAAGGGATAGAGAACTTGAAGAAATCATAGCTGATTACTTTCTTAAATTGATGAGGAAAAAAGTCACACAAGTTCAAGAAGGACAGAGAGTCCTGATAAAAAGAAATCTAATGAGGCCTACATCAAGACACATCATAATTAAAATACCAAAGTTAAGAGATAAATATTAAATACTAAAAGCAGCAAGAGAAAAGAAGTCAATTACCTATAGAAGAGCCCCCATAAGGATGACATCCAACTTTTCAACAGAAACAATTGAGGCCAGAGGGAAATGGCAAGAAAAAATTTTTTTATTATTATTTTTACAGAGACTGAGAGTCAGAGAGAGGGATAGATAGGGACAGACAGGAACGGAGAGAGATGAGAAGCATCAATCATCAGTTTTTCATTTTGACACCTTAGTTGTTTATTGATTGCTTTCTCATATGTGCCTTGACCGTGGGCCTTCAGCAGACGGAGTAACCCCTTGCTCAAGCCAGCAACCTTGGGTCCAAGCTGGTGAGCTTTTTTTGCTCAAGCCAGATGAGCCTGCTCTCAAGCTGGTGACCTCAGGGTCTCAAACCTGGGTCCTCCACATCCCAGTCCGACACTCTATCCACTGCACCACTGCCTGGTCATGCACAAGAAATATTTTAAGTAATGCAAAACAAGAGCCTACAACCAAGACTTTTTTTTATCAAGTAAGATTATCATTTAAAATTGAAGGAGAAATAAAAAGCTTCCCAGACCAAAAAAAAAAAAACCCTCAAGGAATTCATTACAACCAGACCAGTACATTACTGCAGGAAATGTTAAGGGACTTGCTTAAGAAAGGGCAAAGGTAAAAAGAAATTGAGAAAAAGAGGATTATAGATCTAAAAAATAAATTGGCAATAAACAACTACATTATCAATAATAACCTTAGAAGAAACTAGTTTTATGCAAAGAGGAGACAATGTGCAGATGGGGAACCAGAGGTGAGGGGCTTTGAGACTGGTGAGGCCTTTGATTTTAGGAAAAACAGAGAAAATTCTCCTGGTTGTGGAACTGGAGAATGTGTCAGTAGCTTTGTGAGCTCTGAATGAAAGGGAGTGTTTTCCTTGTGTGTTTGCTCATTGGCCAGTATGAGACTTGAATAAAGGAATGGCCCACTAAAAAAATAAATTAATAATAATAATAACCTTAAATGTAAATAGGTTAAATGCTCCAATCAAAAGATTTAGGGTAGCTGCATTGATAAGAAAACAGGACCCATACATATGCTGTCTACAAGAGACTCACCTCAAAACAAAAAATACACATAGGCTGAGAGTAAAGAGATGAAAAATAATATTTCATGCAAACGGAAAAGAAAGAAAAGCTGGGGTAGCAAAACTAATATCTGACAATGTAGACTTTAAAACAAAGGCTATAGTAAGAGATAAAGAAGGTCACTACATAATGATAAAAGGAGCATTACAACAAGAAGATATAACTATTATAAATATATATATGTACTTAATATAGGAACACCAAAACATATAAAACAGATGTTGATGGAAAAAAAGGGCGAGATCAACAGCAATACTATAATAGTAGGTAATTTTAATACCCCACTAACATCAATGGATAGAACCTCCAGACAACAAATTTAAAAAGAAACAGTGGCCTTAAATGACACACTGAACTAAATTTAATAGATATCTTTAGAACTTTTCACCCCAAAGCAGCAGAATATACATTCTTTTCAAGTGCTCATGGTACATTCTCTAGGATAGCCCACATGTTAGGACACAAAACAAGTCTTAATAAATTTAAGAAGATTGAAATCATATCAAGCACCTTCTCTGGCCACAGTGGCATAAAACTATAAATCAACTACAATAGAAAAGCTGAAAAACATTCAAACACTTGGAGACTAAATAGCATGCTATTAAATAATAAATGGGTTAACAATGAGATCGAGGGAGAAATAAAAAAAATTCCTTGAAACAAATGAAAATGAACATAAAACAACTCAAAATTTACAGGACACTGCAAAAGCAGTCCTGAGAAGCAAGTTCATAGTATTACAGGCATACTTTAAGTAGCAAGAAAAAGCTCAAATAAACAACTTAGCCCTGCATCTAGAAGAACTAGAAAAAGAACAGCAAGTAAAGCCTAAAGAAAATAGAAAGAAGAAAATAATAAAAATCAGAGCAGAAATAAAATGACATAGAACAAAACAAAACAAAAAATTGAGAATATCAATGAAATCAAGAGCTGCTTCTTTTCTTTTTAGACAATTAATTTTAATGGGGTGACATTAATTCATTAGACTATATAGATTCAGAAAAAACATCTTCAGGTCATTTTGACATTTGATTATGTTGTATACCTATCACCCAAAGTCAAATTGTCTTCCATCACCTTCTATTTGGTTTTCTTTGTGCCCCCCTGCTCCCCCCACCCCCTCCCACTCCTTCCTTCCCTTCCCCCTGGTAACCACCACACTCTTGTCCATGTCCATGAGTCTCATTTTTGTGTCCCACCTATGTATGGAATCATATAGTTCTTAGTTTTTCTGATTTACTCATATCATTCAGTATAATGTTATCAGGGCCCATCCATGTTGTCGTAAATGATCCTACGTCAACATTTCTTATAGCTGAGTAGTATTCCATAGTATATATGTACCACATCTTTATCTAGTCATCTATTGAAGGGCATTTCAGTTTTTTCCATGTCCTGGCCACTGTGAACAATGCTGCAATAAACATGGGGCTGCATGTGTCTTTACATATCACTGTTTCTGAGTTTTGGGGGTATATACCCAGTAGAGGGATTGCTGGGTCATATGGTAGTTCCATTCTTAATTTTTTGAGGAACCACTATACTTTCTTTCATAATGGTTGTACTACTTTACATTCCCACCAACAGTGAATGAGAGTTCCTTTTTCTCCACAGCCTCTCCAACACTTGTTATTACCTGTCTTGTTGATAATAGCTAATCTAATAGGCATGAGGTGATATCTCATTGTAGTTTTGATTTGCATTTCTCTAATAGCTAATGAAGATGAGCATCTTTTCATATATCTATTGGCCATTTGTATTGTGTCTGTTCATGTTCTCTTCCCATTTTTTTTATTAGATTGTTTGCTTGTTTGTTGCTGAGTTTTGTGAGTTCTTTATATATTTTGGATATTAGCCCCTTATCTGTGCTGTTGTTTGAAAATATCATCTCCTATTTAGTTGGCTGTCTGTTTTGTTGTCAGTTTCTCTTGCTGTGCAAAAGCTTCTTAGTCTAATGTAGTCCCATTCATTTATCTTTGCCTTCACTTCTCTTGCCTTTGGAGTCAAATTCATAAAATGTTCTCTATGGCCAAGGTCCATGAGTTTAGTACCTATGTTTTCTTCTATGTATTTTATTGTTTCAGGGCTTATATATATTTAGGTCATTTATCCATTTTGAATTAATTTTAGTACAAGGGGACAAACTGTAGTTGAGTTTCATTCTTTTGCATGTGGCTTTCCAGTTTTCCCAGCACCATTTATTAAAGAGGCTTTTTTTTCTCTGTTGTGTGTTGTTGGACCCTTTATCAAAGATGATTTGACCATATATATGTGGTTTTATTTCTGGGCTCTCTATTCTGTTCCATTGGTCTGAGTGTCTATTTTTCTGCCAATACTATGCTGTTTTGATTATCGTGGCTCTATAATATAATTTGAAGTCAGGTATTGTAATGCCTCTGACTTTGTTCTTTTTCCTTAGGATTACTTTGGATATTCAGGGTTTTCAGGGACCCAAAATGGGAGAGTCAGTTTTCCCCATGCCTCTCCCCATGTCTCTCCTTCCTGAGCCAGCAGCCTGGGAACCCAGGTATAAAGTTGCTCCAGCCACTGCTTGAAGAGCAAGAGGCTCTAAGAGCTGCCAAGTCCCTCCTCCAGGTCTGCTCAAAGCACAATTCTGGGTAAGGCTTTGCCAACCAGAGCTGCCAGCATAAGCAGGCAGGGCAGGGAGCCAACTTCTATTCAGGCTCTTTTCTCAGGGTACCCAGGTATGTCTAGTTTTTCTCAGTACTCTGTGGGTCTGTTCTCTACAGACTTCTCCCTTGTGCCCTGTTTGGTAGCCTGCAGCAAGCTGCTTGCACTCGCAGTGCCCAGCCCCCATCACTTCCGCAGTGTTATCTGAGGTCTGCTCTGCAGGAATGTGCTTTGTAACCTGTATCGGCTCACAGAGGCACCCTTCCTGGACAGGTTCATGCCTAGGGATCCCGGCTCTTGTGCACTTCTTGTGCTGTTGGTTGTGGATCTGGGGCCACACAGAAACTCTGGCTACAGCCCATGCAGAAGTCCACTGATGACAGTCTCCAGCTTAGCCCCTCCATCCACGGACACATGTGCTCATGCCAGAGGCACCAGGTGGAGCCCCTCGCACACCACCCGCAATTACAGACCAAGTGTGAACAAAGCCCAAAGTTGCTCTGGTGCCAGCCTCCACAGGCAACCCACTTGGCCACCTCTGCTGGGGTCTGCCGCTTATGCTAGCTCCACATTTGCAATCTCAGGCTGAACCACTGGCACGCCTTCTCCTCAGCTTGATCGTCTGCCCTAGCCCAGCATCTTCCCTCTCCCCAGCCCACCTTTCCTCTCAGTTCCAAGTGAAAGCAGCCCTTTCTCAGATCAGTGAGGAAAGTGGAATATTCCATTCTCCATCTTATTTCCTTTGGAGTGGATCATATATTCAGCCACCTTTTCACCCAATTGTACCTTTGTTTGGTGTATGTCTATTTCAGATGCTCCTGAGATTGTTCTTCTGTCTCTAGTTGTTAAATTTGTTGAAATTTCAGGAGGAGATATCAGGGGCACCCCTCATGGTACCATTTCTCTATCATCACTCAAGAGCTGGTTCTTTGAAAAGGTAAACAAAATTAATGAACCTTTAACCAAACTCACCAAGAAAAGAAGAGAGGGCTCAAATAAATAAAATTAGAAATGAGAATGGAGAAGTAACAACTGACACAACAGAAATTCAAAGAATTGTAAGAAAAGACTATGAAGAACTGTATGCGCAAAAATGGAACAACCTCGATGAAATGGATAAATTCTTTGAAAAAAATAATCATTCAAAAATCAAAATAGAAGAATCAGAAAACCTAAACAAACTGATTATAACAAATGAAATTGAAACAGTTATCAAAAAACTCCTAACAAACAAAAGTCCTGGGCCTGATGGCTTCACAGGGGAATTTTACCAAATATTGAAAGAAGAACTAGTGGTTATTCTTCTGAAGCTACTTCAAAAATCTCAAGAGGAAGAAAAAGTTCCAAACTCCTTTTATGAAGCAAATATAATACTCATTCCAAAACCAGGTAAAGACACTACAAAGAAAAAAAACTATAGGCCAATATCCCTGATGAACTTAGATGCTAAAATTCTCAACAAAAAAAATTAGAAAATCAGATCAAGGAATATATAAAAAAAATCACACATCATGATCAAGTGGTATTTATTCTAGAGAGGCAAGGCTGGTACAATATTCACAAATCAATCAATGTGATCAATCATATAAACAAAAAGAAGGATAAAAACCACATGATAATATGAATAGATGCAGGAAAAGCATTTGATAAATCCAGTACCCATTTATGATCAAAATTTTCAGCAAAGTGGGAATACAGGGAACATACCTCAACATGATAAAGGCTATCTATGACAAACGCACAGCCAACATAATACTAAATGCAAAAACTAAGAGCAATCCCCTTAAGATTAGGAACAAGGCAGGGGTGCCCCTTTCACCACTCTTATTCAACATAGTTCTGGAGGTCCTAGCTACAGCAAGCAGACAATAAGAAGAAATAAAAGGCATCCAAATTGGAAAAGAAGTAAAACTTTCATTATTTGCTGATGACTTGATACTGTACATAGAAAACCCTAAGTGTCAGTAAAAAAGCTACTGGAACTGATAAATGAATTCAGCAAGGTGGCAGGTTATAAAATCAATATTCAGATATCAATGGCATTTATATACACCAACAATGAACTGTCTCAAAGAGAAATTAAGAAAACAATCCCCTTCACTATTGCAAAAAAAAAAAAAAAATTTAATGTACCTAGGAGTAAATTTAACCAAGGAAGTTAAAGACCTGTATTCAGAAAATTATAAAACATTGATAAAAGAAAACAAGGAAGATACAAACAAGTGGAAGCATATAGCGTGTTTATAGATAGAAAGAATAACCATCATTAAAATGTCTATACTACCCAAAGCAATCTATAAATTCAATGCAATTCCTATTAAAATACCAATGTCATACTTCAAATATATAGAACAAATATTCCAAAAATTTATATGAAACAAAAAAGAACACAAATAGCCTCAGCAATCTTGAAGGAGAAAATAAAGTGGGGGGGGGGGGTATCACACTTCCTGATATCAAGTTATACTACAAGGCCATTGTACTCAAAACAGCTTGGTACTGGCATAAGAACAGGCATACAGATCAATGGAACAGAACAAAGAACCCAGAAATAAACTCACAACTTTATGGTCAACTGATATTCGACAAAGAAGATAAGAGCATACAATGGAGTAAAGACAGTGTCTGTAACAAATGGTGCTGGGAAAATTGGACAAATACATGCAAAAAAATGAAATTAGACCACCAAGTTACACCATTTACAAAAATAAACTCAAAATGGATAAAAGTCTTGAATGTAAGTCATGAAACCATGATTATCTTGGAAGAAAACATAGGCAGTAAGCTCTCTGACATCTCTTGCAACAATATATTTGCTGATTTAACTCCACAGGCAAATGAAATAAAGGACAGAATAAACAAATGGGACTATATCATACTAAAAAGATTTTTCACAGCAAAAGACAACATGAACAAAATAAAAAGACAACTCATACAATGGGAGAACATATTTACCAACACGTTCAATAAGGGGTTAATTACCAAAATCTGCAAAGAATGTGTAAAACTCAACCAGGAAAGTAAACAGTCCAATCAAAACTTGGGCAAAAAACTGAATAGACACTTCTCTAAAGAGGACATGGCAAATGGGCATATGAAAAAAATGTTCAATATCACAAATCATTAGAGAAATGCAAATATTAAAACCACAATGAGATATCACCTCACACCAGTCAGAATGGTGCTCATTAACAAAACAACACATAACAAGTGCTGGCGAGGGTGTGGAGTAAGGGAACCTTCCTGCACTGCTGGTGGGAATGCAGACTGATGCAGCCACTGTGGAAAACAATATGGAGATTCCTCAAAAACTTAAAAATAGAACTGCCTTTTGACACAGCTATCCCACTTCTAGGAATATATCCTAATAATAACAAATCACCAATTCAAAAGAAGAAATAGACTCTCATGTTTATTGCAGCATTATTTACAATAGCCAAGATCTGGGAGTCACTTGTAACTATGTAAACACAACAAATTAAAATCAGTTAAAAAAGATATATACAGACAAACAAAAATGACAATACTACATATCAAAATCTCTGGGATGCAGCAAAAGCAGTAATAAGAGGGAAATTCATATCATTACAGGCTTATATGAACAAACAAGAGAGAACCCAAGGAAACAACTTAACTTCACATCTTAAGGAACCAAAAAAAGACAAACAAAGGCAATCCAAACAAAGGCAACCCAAAACCAGCAGAAGAAACGAAATAATAAAAATTAGAGCAGAAATAAATGAAATAGAAAACAGAAAAACTATAAAAAGAATCAATAAAACAAGGAGTTGGTTCTTTGTAAAGATCAACAAAATTGACAAACCCCTGGCAAGACTCACTAAGAAAAAAAGAGAAAGGACTCATATAAACAAAATCCAAAATGAAAGAGGAGAAATTTCCACAGATATTATAGATATACAAAGGATTATTGTAGAATACTGTGAAAAACTATATGCCAACAAATTTAACATTCTAGAAGAAATGGATAAATTCCTAGAACAATATAATTTTCCTAGACTGAATCATAAGAAGTAGAAAGCCTAAGCAGGGAGGAAATAGAATTAACTATCAAAAGCCTCTCAAAAAATAAAAGTCCAGGGCCAGACGGCTATACTGGTGAATTCTATAAAACATTTAAAGAAGATTTGGTTCCTATTCTTCTCAAAGTCTTCCAAAAAACTGAAGAAGAAACAATATTTCCAAATATATTTTATGAGGCCAACATAACTCTCTTACCAAAATCTGGCAAGGACAACACCGAAAAAGAAAACTACAGACCAGTATCTCTAATGAATACAGATGCAAAAATCCTAAACAAAATACTAGCAAATTGAATACAACAATACATTAAAAAAATAATTCACCATGATCAAGTGGAATTCATCCCAGAATCACAAGGATGATTCAACATATGTAAAACAGTTAACATAATACACCATATCAACAAAACAAAGAACAAAAACCATATGGTCTTATCAATAGATGAAGAAAAGGCATTTGATAAAATACAACGTCATTTTTTATTTAAAACACTTAACAAAATGATTATTGAAGGAAAATATCTCAACATAATAAAGGCCATTTACGACAAACCATCAGCTAACATCATATTAAATGGTGAAAAACTAAAAACTTTTCCTCTAAAATCAGGAACAAGACAAAGCTGCCCATTCTCTCCACTCCTATTCAATGTAGTGCTGGAAGTTCTAGCCAGAACAATCAGAGAAGAGAAAGAAATAAAAGGCATTCATATTGGGAAAGAAGAAGTAAAGGTTTCACTTTTTGCAGATGATATGATCCTGTATATAGAAAACCACAAAGACTCCACAGAAAGACTATTAGAAACAATAAACCAATACTACAGTAAAGTCACAGAATACAAAATTAGCATACACAAGTAAATTGCTTTCTTATATGCCAACAATGAAACTTCAGAAAATGAACTCAAAAAAATAATTCCTTTTATGGTTGCAAGAACAAAAAGAGAAAATACAAAGACAAAAAATAAACATAACAAAGAATGTAAAGAACCTATATAATGAAAATTATAAAGCATTGTTAAAGGAAATCGAAAAGACATAATAAAATGGAAAAATATTCTTTGTTCTTGGATATGAAGAATAAATATAGCTAAAATGACCATATAACCCAAAGAAATATACAAATTTAATGCAATTCCCATCAAAATTCCAATGTTATTTTTTAAAGAAATGGAACAAAAAATCATCAGGTTTGTATGGAATTATAAAAAAAAAACAAAACCCGAATAGCCAAAGTAATCCTAAGGAATAAAAATGAAGCTGGGAGCATTATAATGCCTGACTTCAAATTATACTACAGAGCCATGATAATCAAAACACCATAGTATTGGCAGAAAAATAGACACTCAGAACTAGAACAGAATAGAGAGCCCAGAAATAAACCACCTATATATGGTCAATTCATCTTTGGTATAGGAGCCAAAACATACAATGGAGAAAAGAAAGCCTCTTCAATAAATGGTGCTGGGAAAACTGGAAAGCCACATGCAAAAGAATGAAACTCAACTATGGGTTGTCTCCTTGTACAAAAAATAATTCTAAATGGATCAAAGACCTAAATATAAGACCTGAAACAATAAAATACATAGAAGAAAACATAGGTACTAAACTCATGGACCTTGGCCATAGAGAACATTTTATGAATTTGACTCCAAAGGCAAGAGAAGTGAAGGCAAAGATAAATGAATGGGACTACATTAGACTAAGAAGCTTTTGCACAGCAAGAGAAACTGACAACAAAACAGACAGCCAACTAAATAGGAGATGATATTTTCAAACAACAGCACAGATAAGGGGCTAATATCCAAAATATATAAAGAACTCACAAAACTCAGCAACAAACAAGCAAACAATCTAATAAAAAAAATGGGAAGAGAACATGAACAGACACAATACAAATGGCCAATAGATATATGAAAAGATGCTCATCTTCATTAGCTATTAGAGAAATGCAAATCAAAACTACAATGAGATATCACCTCATGCCTATTAGATTAGCTATTATCAACAAGACAGGTAATAACAAGTGTTGGAGAGGCTGTGGAGAAAAAGGAACTCTCATTCACTGTTGGTGGGAATGTAAAGTAGTACAACCATTATGAAAGAAAGTATAGTGGTTCCTCAAAAAATTAAGAATGGAACTACCATATGACCCAGCAATCCCTCTACTGGGTATATACCCCCAAAACTCAGAAACAGTGATATGTAAAGACACATGCAGCCCCATGTTTATTGCAGCATTGTTCACAGTGGCCAGGACATGGAAAAAACTGAAATGCCCTTCAATAGAAGATTGAATGAAGAAGAGGTGGTACATATATACAATGGAATACTACTCAGCCATAAGAAATGATGACATAGGATCATTTATGGCAATGTGGATGGACCTTGATAACATTATACTGAGTGAAATAAGTAAATCAGAAAAAACTAAGAACTATATGATTCCATACATAGATGGGACACAAAACTGAGACTTATGGACAAAGATAAGAGAGCAGTGGTTATCAGGGAAAGGAGAATGGAGGAGAGGGAGGGGGTGGTTGGAGGGGAGAGGCTTAAAGAAAACCAAATGAAGGGTTGACGGAGGATGATTTGACTTTGGGTGATGAGTATACAATATAATCGAATGTTAAAATGATCTGGAGATATTTTCTCTAAATCTGTGTATACTAGTTGACCAATGTCACCCAGTAAAATTAATTGTCTAAATAAAACTATTAAAAAATATCATCAAAATGTATATACTATCCAAAGCAATTTATAGATTCAATGCAATTCTTAATCAAATATTAATGGTATGCTTCACAGATCTAGAACAAATATTCCAAAAGTTTATATGAAACAAAAAAAGAACCCGTATAGCCTCAGCAATCTTGAAAATGAAGAACAAAGTGGGATATGTTATGCTTTCTGATATCAAACTATGCTACAAGGCCATTATAATAAAAACAGCCTGTTTCTGTCAAAAGAACAGGCATATAGATCAATGGAATAGAACTGAGAACTCACAAATAAACCCACACCTTTATGATCAATTAATATTTGACAAAGGAGACAAGGGTATACAACGGAATAAAGACAGTTTCTTTAATAAATATTGAAAAAATTGGACAGGTACATGCAAAAAAAAATGAAACTTGACTATCAACTTACATCATTCACAAAAATAAACTTAAAATACATAAAAAAGTTAAATGTAAGTCATGAAAACATAAAAATCCTAGAAGAAAACATAATCAGTAGACTCTCAGATGTATCTCGAAGCAATATTTTTGCTGCTATATCTCTTTGGGCAAGTGAAATAAAGGACAAAATAAAAAATGGATTATTTCAAACTAAAAAGGTTTTGCACAGCAAAAGACACTATTAACAAAATAAAAAGATAATCCACTCTATGGGAGAATATACTTGCTGATACATCTTATAAGGGGTTAATAACCAAAGTTTATAAAGAACCTCTAAAACTCAACACAAGGAAAGTAAACAATCCAATTAAAAAATGGGCAAAGAACCTGAATAGACACTTCTTCAAAGAGGACATACAGATGACCAATAGGCATATGAAAAAATGCTCAATGTCACTAATCATTAGAGAAATGCAAATTAAAACCACAATGAGATGTCACCTCACACCTGCCAGAATGGTACTCATTAACACATCAACAAACAACACGTGCTGGAGAGGGTGTGGAAAAAAGGGAACCCTCCTGCACTGCTGGTGGGAATGCAGACTTGAACAGCCATTGTGGAAAACAATATGGTGTTTTTTCAAAAAATTAAAAATGGGAATGCCTTATGACCCAGCTATCCCACTTTTAGAAATATATCTTAAAATCCAAAAACACTAATTAAAAAATATATGCACTTCATGTTTATTGCAGTATTGTTTACAATAGCTAAGGTCTGAAAACAGCCTAAATGTCCGTCAGTGGATAAGTAGATAAAAAAAAACAAACCTGTGGTGCATTTACACAATGTAGTATTATGTAATACTATGAAAAAGAAGGAAATCTTAACTTTTGCAACAGCATGAATGGACCTGGAGATTATTATGCTAGGTGATAGAAACCAGGCAGGGAAGGACAAATACTATCTGATCTCACTTACATGTGGAATCTAATTGTAGGGCCAGTAGTCGCAGCCATCGTGGCCATGCACATGCAGGTTCTCATTGAATTCAGGCAGATAGTAAAGAAACAGTGGAGCCAAAAAAATGGTGGGCCATTCCTTTATTAAAGTCACACACTGGCCGATGAGCAGTACACAGGGAAAACACTTCCCTTTCACTCATTCACAGCTCACAAAGCCCTGATACATTCTCTGGTTTCTCCTAGAATCAAAGGTCTCACCAGTCTCAGCGGAGCTCTCCAAGCCCCTCACCTCTGGTTCCCCATCTACACGCCTCCTTTTTCTCTGCACAAACTGGGTTCTTCCTTAGCACTCTACATTCTCTGTGCCCTCACGCTGGCTCCTTTCTCCTTCTCCTTCTTCTCTTCTGTAAAACTTTCTGGTGCAAAAACCTCTCCTCCAGCAAACATTAGCAAAACAATGGCCCTTCCCAAGCAGAGAGGTAATTTGCAATTTCCCAGACCACATATACCTGGCGCTGCCCAGCCCTCAATGCAAACTATTAACGAGCAAACATAAAATCATTATTTTACTAACTTATTTGACCAACACTAATGAATGCAATAAACTGAGGAACAAAATAGAAACAGAGGCAGGGTCACAGGGAACAGATAGACAGCTGTCAGAGGGAAGGAGGATGAGGGAACAGGATCATAGAAGGTGAAGGGATTTAGCCAAAATTATACATACATGACATATAGAGATAGACAACAGGATAACAATTCCCAGAAGGAAAAGGGGGTGAAGGTAGGGGGGGCAATGCGGGTGAAACAAGGGTAAAAAGAGACTTTGCTTGTGGCGT
This sequence comes from Saccopteryx bilineata, assembly GCF_036850765.1. NCBI lineage: Eukaryota > Metazoa > Chordata > Mammalia > Chiroptera > Emballonuridae > Saccopteryx > Saccopteryx bilineata. The sequence continues at coordinate 62,478,544 of NC_089500.1, forward strand.
GGGGGGCATAAAGCAGTGGGTAGAGGGTGTTATATTGAATGGGGCACTTGAAACCATGTTAACACAATAAATTAAAAATAAAAACATATATAAAAAAACATAGTATTGGAAGTCCACGCCACAGCAATCAGGCAAGAAGAGGAAATAAAAGACATTCAAATTGGAAAGGAAGAAGTGAAACTGTCATTTGCTAATGACATGATACTATACATATATAATCTAGTAGTTTTTCCCCTGAAAAGGTACTAAAAGTGATAAATGAAGTTAGTAAAGTAGCAGAATACAAAATAATATTCAGAAATTAGTCACATTTTATACACCAACAATTAACTGTCAAAAAGAGAGATTTTAAAAAGTCTTATTTACAATAAAAATAATAAAATATTGAGGAATAAATTTAACCAAGGAAGTAAAGACCTTTACTCAAAAAAATGATAAGACATTAAAGAAAAATACTGAAGAATGTACAAATAAATGGAAGTATATACCATGCTCATGGATAGGAAGAATTAACATTGTTAACATGTCCATACTCCCCAAAACAACTTATAGATTCAATGCAATTCCTATCAATGGTATTTTTCACAGAAATAGAACAAATAATCCCAAAAATTTATATGGAACCACAAAAGATCCTTAATAATCACAGAAATCTTGAGAAAAAAGAGCAAAGCTGGAGGTATCACACTACCTGATATCAAACTATACTACAAGGTCATAGTAATCAAAACAACATGGTACTGGAATAAAAACAAATGCATAGATCAATGGAACAGAAAAGAGAGTTCAGAAATCAACTGACACCTATATGGTCAATTAATTTGTGACCAAGAAGGCAAGATTATATAATGGGGTCAAGACAGTTTATTCAACTAATGGTGTTAGGAAAACTGGACAGATACATGCAAAATATAAAACTATACCATGTTACACCATATATAAGAATGAACTCAAAATGAATTAAAGACTTAAATGTAAGACTCAAACCCACAAAACTCCTAGAAAAAAACATAGGCAGTAAAATCTCTGACAATGCTCCTAGTAATATTTTTTTTCTGATACATCTCCCAGGGCAAGGGAAACAAAAGAAAAAATAAAGAAATTGTACTACATCAAACTAAAGAGTTTTTCATAGCAAAGAAAATCATCAAGAAAATGAAAAGATAACCTACTGAATGAAAGAAGAAATCTGCCAGTGATACATTTAATAAGTTGTTAGTATCCAAAATTTATAAAGAACTCACACAACTCAACAACGATAAGAAAACCCCCAAACAATACACAATGATATCTTTTACACTTTTACACAGGGCAGAGAAACTGAATAGACATTTATAAAAAAAGAGTATAAAATAGCCAAAAAACTTATGAAAAGATGCTCAAAGTCACTAATCATCAGAGAAATACCAATTAAAACCATAATAAGATATCACCTCACACCTGTGAGAATGGCTATCATCAATGAGTCAACAAATAACAATTGCTGGCGAGGATGTGGAGAAAAGGGAGACCCCGTGCATTGTCGGTGGGAATGCAAATTGGTGCAGCCACTGTGGAAAATAGTATGGAGGGTCCTCAAAAAATTAAAAATAGATTTACCGTATGACCCAGCAATTCCACTCATGAGTATAATGTACGCACCCTTATGCTCATTGCAGAATTGTTTACAATAGCTAAGACTGGAAGTGGCTCAAGTGCCCATCAATAGACAATTGGATAAAGAACTAGTACATATGGAATATTACTCGGCCATAAAAAAGAAAATCTTACCATTTGTGACAATGCGGATGGACCTAGAGGGCATTATGTTAAATGAAATGTCAGTCAGAGAAAGACAGAAAAACAAATATCATATGATTTCACTCCTATGTGGAACCTAATGAACAATATACACGAACAAATACAACATAAATAAACTGATAGATACAGAAAACAAACCAATGGTTGCTAGATGGGATGGGGGTTGAGGGACTGGGTGAAAGGTGAAGGCTTAAGAAGTACAAATTGTTAGTTACAAAATAGACATGGAGTTGTAAAGTACAGCAAAGGGAGTATAGTCAATAATATTGTGATAACTAGGCACGTTGCTAGGTGGGTATGAGAATTATTGGGAGGGTTGCTTCACAAATTATATAATTGTCTGACCACTATGCTGTACACCTGAAACTAATAAAAAATAATATTGAATGTCAATTGTAATTGAAAAAAGGTGTAAAAGACATCATTGTATATGCATCCTTTTGCAATTTACTTTCACCTGTGTTTAGGATCTATCGCAGGACACTCAGAGTTCATTTCTTCTACACATTGCAGTGTATTTCACCCATGGCTGTCCCTCACGGACTGGGTGTGTCCGCTCCATGTTGATGAATACGGATCGTGCTTTCCTGTGCTTCCTCCTTTGTATGCATACAGGTGTGTGGCAGGTTGCTACGCAGAGCAGCTGTGCGGATGGCCACACCTCATAGCAAGAGGAGCATTCCCTTCATACAGCCTCTTTGCCAAAACTTGAGGTTATCAAACTTCAAATTTTCTATCATTAAAAAATTTTTTAAATCATTTTGACTAATGCAAAATGCAATGTGTATGGGGACAGAGGTGATGGCTACGCCGGATGTAGGAGGGTATTGGGGTTCCTGGTCTCGGGGAGGTGGTACTGGGGACTCAGAAGCCCAGAGACAGGCTGAGAAATAGTGACAGATAAGGTGAGGGCATGATAAAGACAGTTAACCTTCGACTCAGTGAATAAAATCAGTCGTTCCAAACCTTTGCAAACCACCCAAGGCAGCAATGGTAGGATCCCAGTTTCCAGAGAGGAGATTGAGGCATAGGTGATATATGTTAGAGTGTGCAGGATAGTGTTCAAGTTTGCCTGACTCTAAAGCCCTCTAGGCCATGCTTAGGATGAGATGTGACAAACACGTGCACAGCCTCACACACACATATCCATATATCCACAGTCACACATATACACCACATATGTGCACAGAATCTCACCAAAACCTACAAACAGGCCCTGGCCAGTTGGCTCAGTGGTAGAGCATCGGCCTGGCGTGCAGAAGTCCCGGGTTTGATTCCTGGCCAGGGCACACAGGAGAGGCGCTCATCTGCTTCTCCACCCCACCCCCTCTCCTTCCTCTCTGTCTCTCTCTTCCCCTCCCGCAGCGAGGCTCCATTGGAACAAAGATGGCCCGGGTGCTGGGGGTGGCTCCTTGGCCTCTGCCCCAGGCACTGGAGTGGCTCTGGTCGCGACAGAGCGACGCCCCAGAGGGGCAGAGCATCGCCCCCTGGTGGGCAGAGCATCGCCCCCTGGGGGGCGTGCCGGGTGAATCCCAGTCGGGCGCATGCGGGAGTCTGTCTGACTGTCTCTCCCCGTTTCCAGTTTCAGAAAAATACAAAAAATAAAATAAAATAAAAAACAAACAAACAAAAAAAACCCCTACAAACACTGTTCATGGATGTAGCGTGCAGGACTCACCGACCCTTGTGCACTCTCCAGAATCATCTAACAAAAGGCATATGCATCTGTGCGCACAGCCTGGCCCAGATGTGCGATCAGCCTCACCTGAACGAGTGTGCACACAGACTCCCCCACAGGTGGCCCAGCCTCCAGTCTACCCCAGCTCCTGTACACAGAGTTGTACACAGATGTTCCTAAACACCCGGGACCCATCAGGATGGTCCCATGGTCAGGCTGAGACCTAGATACAGCTGACACCTGCAGGCTTTCCTGCTCACACTCCCTTCCGGGTTCCTAGGACCCACCAGCCCTTCTTTCCATCACTCAGCCTCTGAACAACTCTTGTTCTAAACTATTCATTTACCTGCTGAGGTGTCTGGGTCTAAACCTGTAAACCCTGACCTGCACTCACCACAGTATCCTGGGCAGGAAAGAGGAGGAGGGACAAGGCTGAGGTTATCCTCAGGGGAACCTGTGTCCTCTGTGGGTGTCTCTGCTTCCCCTTTCCCTTGCCTTCTCCTGCAACTCAAGGATATATGTAACCTGACCAGGCAGTGGCGCAGTGAATAGAGCATCAGCCTGGGATGCTGAGGACCCAGTTTTGAAACCCCAACCAAGGTCCTTGGCTTGAGTGCAGGCTCATCCGGCTTAAGCACAGGCTCACTGGCTTGAGCGCAGGGCTGCTGCCTTGAGCATGGGATCATAGACATGACCCCATGGTCACTGGCTTGAGCCCAGGGTCGCTGGCTTGAGCAAGGGGTCACTGGCTCAGCTGGAGCCCCCTGGTCAAGGCATATATGAGAAGGCAATCAACAACTACAAGTTGATGCTTCTTATCTCTCTCCCTTCCTGTTGTCTATCCCTGTATCTCTCTCAAAACAACAACAACAACAAAAACACCCAAAAACAAAAACAGAAAAACAAAGAATGCGTATAAAATGGGGTACTCAGTGATGAAACTGGAGTCTGAGGCCAACTGTCCTTCATGGTTAAGGCTGCCCTGGGGCATTTCTGTCAGGCGAGAGTGGTCAGAAACAGCAGCAATAGCAATGATAAAACCAGCTATGTTGGCGGGGTTCAAGGACTCAACATGGACTGACTCATTTAACCGTCAGTAGCCCATGAGTATGAGTGTGCCCCATGTGTGTGAGGCACCCAGCGTGTGCAAAGTGCTGTGCCAGGAGCTGGAGACAGAAACTGTCTCTGGACCTCACATGCACACGGGGACACTGACAATGAGTGGGGTAAATAAGCAAACTATTCAGTGCGTTAGAAGGTAATACACAGCAGGAAGAAAACTAAAGCAGAAGAGGGTGTGAGGACTTCTACTGAAGTGCTCAGGCAGGGCCTCACTGAGGAGAGTGAGGCAGGCTGGAGGCTGTCTGGGGGCAGAGGGTCAGCAGGTACAAAGGCCCTGAGGTAGGCGGTCAGTGGGCTGGCACAGGTGGGGAAGGGGGGAGGTTGGAATAGGAGGTCAGGAAGTCCCAGAACAGGTGGTACAGGGTCATTGTGAGGATGTTGGCCTTTACCCTGAGGGGAGAGAGGGAACAGGGAGGGTTTGTCACAAAGGGGAGATGTGACCTGATAGGTGTGAACAGGATCTGCCTGGCTGCTATGAGAGAGCTGACAGGAGCGAGATGGAGCAGGGGACTGTTGAGAGGAGACTGCAAAGGTCTGAGAAAGAGATGTGAGGTCTGGCCAGGCCAGTGGCAGTGGGCTGAGGAGAGGTGAACTTTGGGTAGGTTCTGAGAGTGACATTGGACCTGTAGCTGGGTCAGATGAGGCACAGCTATTGTCACCACCAGCTCTCAGATGAGCACTAAGTCATGAGCAAGTAAGTGGCTGTCAGTAAAGTTAGCAAGTGGGAAACATTGTTATTTCTACACGCAATCTACCATGTGACGATGCTGCCATGTGGAACAAACCTACCTGAGCCACATGGCGGTGCACTCGTGGTAGAGCCAGATCTTAGGGGGCCAGGCAGGTGGGTGGCTGAGAGGATTGATCCAGGGTGCTGATCTGTGCCCAGTCTTGCTGGGCTGCTGGGGAGACCGGCAGAGGTGAGAGGCTGAGCATCCCCCAGGCCAGGGGGCAGCTGTGTGCTTAATAAGGGAGGGAGAAGGACCTGCCCAAGGCTGCACAGCTGGGCGTGAGCACTGGTCATGGGAAAAGACTCCCAGGGCTGGCAGGACTGAAGACCACAGGTACACGACAGCACACATGGGCCCCTGGATGTCTGGGAAACTGCAGCCAGGGCCCAGGGCACGGTCCAGACTGGCCGAGACCAGTGAGGAGTACGGTTGACTGCTTTTGCCCGTGTGCTCTGTATGCGTCACAAAACGAGAGCCCACTCCAGCAGTCTTCAACAACAACGGGAACCTACTCACTGCTGCAGGGAACAGAGGAAACGACTCCCGGGGGACAAAGACTCTCAGCCAAGTGCTGGAGGAAGGGGGTTTGTTAGCCAGTCGAGCAGCGTGACCCAAAACCAGATAGAAGGTGACGGAAGACAGTTTGACTTCGGGTGAGGGGTATGCAACATAATCAAATGTCAAAATAATCTGGAGATGTTTTCTCGGAACAGATGTACCCTGATATATCAATGTCACTGCATTAAAATTAATATATAAAAAACAAAAAACAGGAGCTCCCCAAAGTTAGTGTTTCTGAGTCTTCTAACCTTTACAGCTTTAGCTTTCACTTGACAAGTGCCTGAGTTCCTTGACTTCTTTTCTGCAGGCCTGCGTGACTCTAGAGTCTCCAGGAGAGGAGGGCGTACGAGGGGACGTTTGGACGATCTGTCCTCGGCTGGTCACACATCCCGTTTTTCTTGCCTGTGCTGCAAGCGATTTCAGGGAGTTGATAAAGGGGCTGAACAGCTCGTGGTTTGTTACTTTTCAAACTAACTCAGTCAGCCCTTCGAGTCCTTCCTCCTTCATCGCTGCTTCATATAAAGAGAGTTCTGGCTGGCTTCAGGCATCGCTAGATCTAGGGTGTTCAGGAGAGGCCCTCAGGAATCTCTATCTCTCCACCAGTCTTCTTCAGTGTAGACGTCATTCCTCTGTGGCCCAGACTTCAGCCCCTTCGTGGTGACAAGACGGCCAGAGCAGATTCGAGTTCGTACCCGCCAGCTCGGCAGGCCCGGCCAGAGGAGAGGCCCTTGCTGTCGCTGGCTCCAGCAAAGGAAGCCCGTGAGGTGCTGGCCTCCACCATCCCACACTTTGGAGAGCTGAAGCCAGTCAGGAGGAACCCTGCGGAACTGGGACTCTGTGGGGTGGTGGTCCTGGAGCCGGAGACACCGGGGCTTCTGTACCTGTGACCTGCCGAGGCACTGTCCTCCCGCTGAGCCCGGACCCGGTACCTGTGAGCTAGGACCGATCACAATACCTGCTGATAGCCATGCCTGGGAACGGTGTAGGACCTGGGCCCTTTCAAGCCTGGTGTCGAGTCTCCGTGCTCTACCTACGCCCGGGTGACTGTGTGTGAGTCCTCAAGGGGTCTTGAGACCACAACCTTAAAGCGCCTCTGGGGCCTGAGCCGAAAGGGGTGCTGGGTGTAGGGCTTCAAGTCATCAGTGCTGACCAAGTCGTCATTTCTGTCACGGGTTCCCAGCTCCCCACAGCTCCTAACTAAATTCTTGCCTGTGCAGTACGTTCTTGAGCCCCAAGCCAGAACCCAACTGACTGCCGTCTGTGACATGTGAGGCAGGTGGCTTGGCCTCTTTGGGGCTCAGTCAGCTGATGAAATGCGGGTGAGGACTCCCACTTTGCAGGGCTTCATGAGGGCCCCCTGAGAGAAAGCAGATGGCACACTGAGTCAGGCCTATCACATGTAAGTGACAGTCCCCCCCTGTCCTCACCCCCACGTGGTGACAGTTCCAGTTTCCCAGAATGATCTCTTTTTAGGTGGACGGTCACCCTTTTAGGAGCAAGCTGTACCTGGAACAGTGAGGACTGACCTGGTGGGGAAGGGTACTCGGCAGGGGCCCAGCAAGAGGAAGGGTGGGGTGGTGGAGAGGAGCTGGCATTCGAGCATGCCCTAAGAACCTGCTTGGAGCTGTCTGTGGCTAAGGTGGGGCCTGTGGGTGGGCGGAGGAGGCTGGAGGCAAGGTGGGGCTCCGGCCTGTTGGAAGGTCCTGGAAGGGGACCTCCGGCTTGGCCCTCCCTCCCCAGCCTATGTACAGCGGCTGCCCAGCCGCTCCGGTGGGAGCTTCCACCAGGAGACAGAGGGTCCTGTTTAGAAATAGCAGCCTTGGCGTTTCTACCCTAGATGTGGGCATCCCCAGGACTGGCCTCTCTTCGCCACCTTCCGGCCCGTGGAGATGTTTGTCTGTCTTATCAGTGGTGCCCCGTGACTCTGACAACTGTCTCTCCTTATCACGGCCCATCGCTGTCCACAGGGTGGGAGTAGCCCTGGCTGGCCAACACAGTCACATGTGCATCCAGACTCTAAGCTCCCAAGGGGCGGTCACTCCAGCCCCAGGGTTCCCTGTGCTGGTTGGGATGCAGAGGACCAAGTCCTCTTCTTTCCCTTCTGTGAAGGAAGTCCTCAGAGATGCTCCCATTCACAAGCTCGGGGCAGCAGTGCTGGGATGTTGGACAGGACAGGTCTGCCCCCCTGATGGCTAAGACACCTCCTTCTGAGCTTCGGCCTCCTGTCTAAGCACTTTCTGGGTTGTTCCTCTCACTCTGGCCATCAGGAGCCATCTGGGAGGAGAGCCCTGAGGCCCAGAGGGAGGAGAAGCCTGGTCTGAGACCCCGCAGAGGCCGAGTGTGAGTGGGCCCAGAGGGAGCAGGAAGAGCAAAGGTCAGAGAATGTGGGGTCCCTCCCCTCAGGGGCAGGGAAGGTGGTGAGCCTTGATTAGCTTGGGTTCAGCTCAGGAGGTGCTGGGTTTCTGTGAGGGCCCCCCGGACCTGGATAGAAGCGCATTTCCTTTACCCCTTTGAAAACAGAACCAGCAAGCTGATGCTGATTGGGGCTATCACCCACCCAATTATCCAGCTCCACATCTGATCAGAAAGCGAAATGTTTCATCTCGCACCACAACCACTACACAGCAGTCCTGCCAGGTGCCACCTTGAGGTGCCAACCCCCTTCTACCAAACCCTGCCCACCCAACCCTGGGTGTACCCTGCTCTGACCTGGAGCACTTTCCAAGCAGTATCTACCAGCCCTGGCCAGCGTGCCTTCTCCCATCTCCACCTCAGAGGAGACCCTGGCTCCCCTGGACTGCCTTCTCTACTTCCTTCCGGTCTCACTTGCTGCTGCCTGAGCCTCAGCTTGGGCTTTCCTCCCAACTTGTCTTGGGCCCTTTTCCCTTCTCCCTCTCCTCCCTCCTTGGTCTCACACATTTCCTTGGCCTTACATGAATGTGCCATGACCCCTCTCTGTCTCCAGCCAGACTGCTGCCCAAGGACCTCAGAGTGTAGCTCAGGAGTCCCGTACAGAGTCATCAAGGTGTCCTGCCCAGTTTCGCCTGGCTGTTGGGCTACCAGGCATCCTGGACCCCTCCCTCCTGCTCCCACACCCGCCCCATCCATGCTACGGCTGGTGATTGTACCTCCTGATCATTCCCTATCTGCCTCCCCCTCCTACTCTTCCTGACCCACACCCACTCTCAGTTCAGCTTGCACCTCACCCCTCACTGTTACCCCTCACTCTTATCTCTTACCCTCACCCTGCACCCCTACCCCTCACCTTGTCATCCTCCCCCTCACCTCCTCACCCCTCACCCTCATCCTCCACCCTCACCCCCACCTTCACACTCTCTCTTCACCTTCACCCTCTCACCTCTCATCCTTATCCTCATCCTCACCCTCACCTCCTCACTCTCTCCCCCTCACCTCCTCACCCTCACCCTCACCTCTCATCCTCACTCTCAACTCCTTACCGTCACCCTTTCACCCTCACCCCTCACCTCCTCACCTCCTTACCCTCACTCCCTCACCTTCACTCCCTCACCTCTCATCCTCACCCTCACCCTCACCTCTGATCCTCATCCTCACCCCATCACCCTTACCTTTCATCCTCACCCTCACCTCTCATCCTCACCCTCACCCTCACCTCTGATCCTCATCCTCACCCCATCACCCTTACCTTTCATCCTCACCCTCACCTCTCATCCTCACCCTCACCCCCTCACCTCTCATCCTCACCCTCACTTCCTTACCGTCACCCCTCACCCTCACCCCCTCACCCTTACCCCCTCACCCCTCACTTGGTCTTGGTTAAGGCACCTCCATCTGGGCCAACTGCCTCATGTTTCTTCCTAAGGCCTGTCCTCCGGAAAGTCCTCCCCACAGGGATTTAGGCAGGTCTGGTGTTAATGGTGAAGGAGAAGGTCATGGTCTAAGGGTGCTGCTAAGGTTAGCCATCAGGATAGTGGTGGCAGTGTAGGGACAGAGTAGGGGACTGGCCTGGGAGGTCCTGCTTGGGTGCTGAACTGGGAGGCAGACGATGGTCAGGATACGGGCACCTGTGACCTGGTCTGCGGCCCCTGGAACCTCGGAAGTGGGGGGCAGACGATGGTCAGGATACGGGCACCTGTGACCTGGTCTGCGGCCCCAGCCCTGGGACCTCGGGACTGGGGGGCAGATGGTCAGGATACGGGCACCTGTGACCTGGTCTGCGGCCCCTGGAACCTCGGAAGTGGGGGGCAGACGATGGTCAGGATACGGGCACCTGCGACCTGGTCTGCGGCCCCAGCCCTGGGACCTCGGGACTGGGGGGCAGATGGTCAGGATACGGGCACCTGTGACCTGGTCTGCGGCCCCTGGAACCTCGGAAGTGGGGGGCAGACGATGGTCAGGATACGGGCACCTGCGACCTGGTCTGCGGCCCCAGCCCTGGGACCTCGGGACTGGGGGGCAGACGATGGTCAGGATACGGGCACCTGCGACCTGGTCTGCGGCCCCAGCCCTGGGACCTCGGGACTGGGGGGCAGACGATGGTCAGGATACGGGCACCTGTGACCTGGTCTGCGGCCCCAGCCCTGGGACCTCGGGACTGGGGGGCAGACGATGGTCAGGATACGGGCATCTGCGACCTGGTCTGCGGCCCCAGCCCTGGAACCTCGGGAAATTTCAGCTTCCAAGGCTTCTTCCTGAAGCTTTGGGGGAAGTCGTGGGCTTTGCACCCTACTTGGTCTATCCCCACATTGTACCGCCAGCCGACAGCTCCTCTCAGTCCCTGTCACCCATTAGAAGGAACTTGAGAGACAGGACGAGGAGGCACTCTGACAAGAGGCTGCAGGATGGGGCTGGGAGGGTGGAAGGGCAGGTGCCAGGGTGGAGAATGCGAGGAAGTAATGGAAGGAGAGCTCACTGGATTCTACCAGTGTCTTTTCTAGGTGACAGGTGACAGACCATACCCCCAGCTCCGCTTCCAACCTGCCCCACGATGGTCTGCTGTTTAGGGCAGGGCCCTGGCCTCAGGGTGTGGCAGGCGGGAGAAGTGAACTGGACCTTGGTTGGAGCCAAGGCCACCAAGAAGGGAGAGAAAGAAATGGCCGTGGGGACAGAGGCAGAGGCAGAGGCCGGCGGGAGGAATGAACGGAGGGGACTGGGAGGCAGGGTGTATAGGCCCCAAGGACTCAGAGGGCCCCTCTGAGGCTTGCTGGTTATCCCAGTGAGCACAGCTGTGACACAGGTGCCGGTCACAGGCACCCTCGGTGCTCACTGCCTCAACTGGGGATGGGGCTCAATGGACTTGAGTAAGTTGATAGAACCCACCGTGGGGAGGGATTGGGGGTTGTGCAGGTTAGGGGAGCAGAGGTTCTGGCCAACAGGAATGAGATGGCAGTTAGCAGCCTGGCCCTGCCCACTGGTGAGGTCTTGACTGTGTAGGAAGCCTAGAGGCTCAGGGCTGAGTCTGTGGGGTGTCCCTTGAGGGGCGAGGTGGGTGGCTGACGCTGGCCCCTTATCCCAACCTCCCCAGGTTGGCCTGGGCGTCTGGCTGGCCTTTATCTGGAGCCCCAGCTATGGCCACAGGAAGTGGCCGTTTCTCTGTGCCGTGCCGTCTCCCCACCAGACCCGGTGATAACATGTGGGGGATTGAGCAATACCTTGTGGCGGGACACGTAGGGAGACTCCGGGCACCCGACCTCTGACCTGCTGGCCTGAGTGGGCGTGGGGTCGCGTTTAGCTCCGTCTGAGAGCAGCACTGCACGGGAGAGGCTGCCTGGGCTCAGGGCTGCGGGCCACCTCACGGGGCTGGCAGGGGATGTGGGGCCAGGCTGCTCCTGCCCAGCCGCAACCTGAGCACAGGGCCCAGCACACAGGAGGCACTCAATGAAGAATGTGCAATACTACTTTGGAGCTCTTCCCGAATCCCTCCCGACTCCCATGCTGAACCCTTAAACCTTCCCAGACACTCTCTTCACCTCCCAGACACCCTCTCTGCCTCCAGAGCCTTAGCCTGAACTTCCCCCTCCCCTAGGCTCGCTCTGTCAATCACCGGCCAATCCTGGGGGCCTTCCTCCAACCCACAGTCTCTGCCCCTCTGGTGAGCCCCAGAGAGTCAGTGTGTAAGTGTCCAGAGCTAGAGGGAAGTTGGGGGCCAGAGGGTCTCTTGAAACCTTGACTGACACAGTGTCTCCACCTGGCCCTCAGAACCGTAACAGCCTGTCTCCACAGCTGCCACTGGTGCTCAGCAGAGGCACTGGCTCCCACAGCACACCCCGTAAGCCCAGACCTGGGGTCAGCTGCCTCCAGGGAGCCCACAGTATACCCCCAACCCCCCAGCTGCCTCTGCGGCTTCCTTGTGCTGGCTGACCTGGGCCAATTAATGGCTTGCTGGATTCCATTCTCAGCCAAGTGGTAATTACTCTTCTTAATCAGGGTCACCTGTGTGGAGGTTCCCAGGAGCCCAGCGGGGGTGTGTGGCGGTGGCGGAGGGTGGGGGGACTGGGGAGCCGTGACCTCATTTCTCTTCTTTCAAGTCCCAGTAAGCCCTCTTGCTAGAGCCTTTGCTCTTGCTGTTCCCTCTGCCAGAATGTCACCCTTCCTCTCCCTGGAAAACTCCTTCTCTCTCTTCAAGAGCTTGCCCAGTGGCCCCTCGGCCTGAGGCCATCCATCACCCTAGTCCTGACCAGCTGTGGGTGAACTAGGAGCTAGGAAGTCATCAGTGGGGCTGGCCTTGGCCTCTGGAAGGAGACCTGGAGAGCTAAACCCCATGTGGAGACTGTCCAGGTGGAGAAAGCCGTGAGGTTTGGATTAACCCAACGGTCAGCCAGCACCCAGAGGGTCCAGGACTACTTTGGGGGGTCACTGGGTCTGTGGAGTAGGGGTGAGGAGTGCCCCTCCCACCCCACCCAGTCCCGAGGAAGCCCACCTGCAAGGCCCTGTGGCCCAAACAACAATGGCCCTGGATTCTCACGGCCCCGCCCCGTGCGCCCTGGCCCCACACCCTTCTTCACCGTCCTCCCAGACACATCGGAGACACACAGCTCAACACACCCTTGCTGAGCACACACAATACATACACACCCCCTGTTGGGCAGATAAAATGTATTATGCTCACTTTAAGATGGCGCTGCCCACAAGGAGGCTGTTGCCCAGGTGATATTAATGTGTGTGTCTCTGTGGGCTGTGGGCAGGCAGAATCCTTGTAGCCTGGGGTTTGGTTTTGGGATTAAGCCTTTCCCACCCTTTTTGATGTGGGGTGGTACAATCCCCATCATGCCCCAGTTAAGTGACTTTGTATTAGAGACTTCCCTATTATGTATATTGGATTAAAGGTTTGGATTTCTACACTATAAAATAGGGGCAGAATAGGAGCTTGCTCTCTTGGTTCCTGAGATTATCATTAGAGGAGACAGCAGAGAGCAGAGAGCAGAGAGCAGAGAGCAAAGAGCAGAGGAAGGCCACGTACAGGAGGCCAGGAGAAGCAGCCAAGATGGCGGAGTGTTGAGTGAGAAGCCAGTTTATACAGAGTTTGTGCGGGGAGAAGGAAGGAGATGGGGAACAGAGGTGAATAAGTCTGGTGAGCTAGAAACCTTTGATTCTAGGAAACTCGGATAAGTCAGTAGCTTTGTGAGCACTGAATGTGAGTGGGTTTTGGAGCCCAGTGTGTGTTTTTACTTGCCCGTCGGGTGCAAGCTAGAATGAAAGATGACAGCCCACCAGTTTTTGGCTCCATTGTTTCTTTACCGACTGTCCGAATCCAATGCGAACCTGCATGAGCCGGGCAGCTGTGATGGTGGCCCTGGCTGCTGGCTTTACACCCCCAGACAGTGACACACACAGACACCTGGGACACAGAGGCACACTTCCACACCTCCCCCACATACCCCACACCTACACCCCAACCCCCCACACCCCTACACGTACACACACACACACCCAGCCCCACATCCTCACACACTTATACATACATACATACACACACCCAGCCCCACATCCTCACACACTTATACATACATACATACACACACCCAGCCCCACATCCACTCTCACATCCACTCACATCCACACACACAGACTCAGCCACACACACACACACACACACACACACACACACACACACTACTGGGAAAACAGAGGCTGCCCCTGCCCCGGGCTCCTAGGACTTCCTCTTTACAAGGCTTTATCTATCAAAAATACATTAACCCAGAAGCCTGTTTCCATCAGAGTCTTGATTCCAGGGACATTTCTAGATAAGCCTTATCTCATTGCTAGTGCATTAGCCTGGCTGGTCCAAGGTCTGCCAATCATGGCTCCCCTCCCGCCCCAGCCTGTGGCAGGGTGCCCGCCTGTGTCTTCATTCTGGATGGGCGTGGCAGGTGGGGGAGCAGGACATGTCCAAAGTAGGGCTCCAGGAGTCACCTCGTTCCAAGGACACACCCAAGGTACTAGTGTAAGGGGGGACTCTAGAGTCATCCAGAACCTTAGTTCAAGTCCTAGTTTACCCGAGGCAATGGCTGGGCCAGCTGAATCCAGTCCCCGCCCCACCCCCACCTGTAACATTGGAGTGACACTTCCCAGGCCGCCCCTGTAAGCAGCTTTAGTGAGTTTATGCATACAACAGTGGCTGCAGTGGGCTTAGCAGAGCATAGCCAGGGGAAGGGGCACAACCCTCAGAACGCAGGGCACTGGCTCCACCCTTGCCCACCAGCCCCACTGTGCTTCCCCTTCAAAGGCTGTGCCCTGGCCCCACCTGGCTCACTGGCACTCAGGTTTCACCTGATCTCAAGCCAGATAGAGGCCCCTCCTGGGTCACCTGGCCACAACAAAGGCCACCTCCCTGCAGCACAGTCACAAGCTGCCCTCCCCTCTGTACCTCAGTCCCTGCACCTGAGCCCCCTCCTTCCCTGGGCTTTGAGGAGTGCCGTCTTCGGGAGAAAGGTATGGATTGATAACGGGACCTTCACAGAGACCCCGAAGGAATGGGCAGTGCCAGGTCCGGGCTGCTGCATCACTCCTGAGGGGTTTGGAGGTCCTCGTCTCGCACTGGGGACTGAGTCTGCTGGCCCCCGTCCCAGGGCCGGGGGTAATATGGCGGCTAGCACTGTGCCCAGGTGACTGAACAAGCCCACTGCACGGCTGCTTTCATTCTTCCTTTGTACATGGGGCACACAGGCACAGAAGTTAGGGGTCTGCCCAGGGCCACAGGGGCAGAGGGGCCACAGTAAGCAGAGGGGCGAGGACTAACCCAGGCAGTGGCTCGAGTCCACCCTGTGTCTGCTCATGTCTCTGCCCCCATGGCTCTGTCCTAGAACTAGCTCCTACTCACTAAGCACCCCTCTATGTCCACTGGGTCACATGGCCCCTTACTGGGAAAGAGGGACAGTGACGTGGCCAAGGCCACGCAGCCCATGGAGGGTAGGGACCTTCAGCTGAGCCCAAGTGACTCTCTATCCCAACTTGCAGGGATCCCCAGAGAGAGCCTGGTGGAGGGGTTGGCCTCAGCCTTGGTCAGGGAGGACACGCCCAGCTGGGAACGGCGACCCCCAGCAGCTCCAGCCTCTGCCCCTCACACACTGAGCACGATGGTGGATGGAAGGCTCCTCATGTAAGAGGCAAATCCTGAGAAACCCCAGCTCCAGCCATCTGTAATCACTCTAGAGGGCTGAGTGGCCATGGGAGGCGGCCGGCCCAGGACCTGGCACCAGTCGGTGCTCACAAAGGCCTTTCCTGCTCCCCGGGCGACAGGCTGGGCTGGGGCTGCAGGACCTGGTCCCAGAGCCCTCCCCGAGCTGGACCAGCCTCAGCTCAGTAGCACCACCTGTCTGAGGAGACGGCCTGCGGTGCAGGGTAGGGCCACACAGAGGCCAGAGCCTGGCCCGCACTGCAGGAAGGGCCATGCAATAGGCCCACCAGGTTCAGGAGGGGGCAGTGGGACTCCCAGAAGCTGGGGGGTCAAATCCCTGGGGAGCGCTCCCTCACGGCAGCAGAAGCCGCGGTCGGGCACTGCTCCACCCTCCCCAAACGCTCCTCCCGGTTCACGCTCAGTGCAGGGAAGAGGGTATCGTGCCCGAACGCTCCCTGCCCACCGAGCCCTCAGCGGCTGCCCTTGACTGCCGCCCCCGCTTGAAGTGTGGGGCCCTCTGAGGGTCAGCCACCTCCCCTGCAGCCTCTCACAGGGTCCGGCCTGCCGCCCCCGCCCCACACAGGGACAGCGTGTTCTGCAGAGCCGCTGCCTGGTTCCTCTCTGCCGAAGCTCCAGGGCTCAGCACTGCCACGTCATTTGATTGAAACCTGTCCCTGTTCATATTTTTAATGTCATTTTTGCAAATTAAAGCATAATGCACTGATTACTGAGATAAAAGGGTGGCCTCTGCGTCTGGCTGGAGGCCAAATGAAGGAACGTGGGAACATATGTTCATCCTACGGATGTCTTTCAAGGCTTTGATTTCCCCTCAGTCAGTTCCGACATTTCACCCTTTCCTGAGGCCTCAAGGTGAGGTGGCCGTGGGCACAAGGGGCAGAGGAGCAAGGGATCACTCACCCCTGGCTGCAGCATGCTGTGAGGGCGTCCCGGGCCCGCACCTCCACGTGCCGGGCAGGCTGGGGAGCCCAAACTCACGGGCACGGGAGCAGAGACTCCTGGTGCCAAGATAAACGAGCAGCCCCTCCAGCCCAACGCCCGGGCCCAGTGCCATGCCATGCCGCTCTGACGTCCCGTGAGTGTCCATCCTGGACTGACTGCCCAGAGGACCCCTGCTCCTCCTGAAGGCCCAGCAGATGCTGGGGGCCACCCAGCCTCGGTTAGGGGCCAGCACCTTGTGGACCTCTCAGCCCCCTGGACTCTGCATTGGGTCCCTCCCCCAGCCCCCTTGGCAGGATCCCTGGTGGTCCCCTGCCATTCCTGGGTGGTGGGGTATTGCAGGAAACCCTCAGGGGAAAGAGCAGAAAGACCAGCAGTGGGGGATACCATGAGACATTTATTCGTGGCTGTTGGTGGGGGGCAGGGTGGTGAGTGGGCCTCAGTGGCCACCAGCTGAGTCCCAGTCCTCCTTGGGCACTGTCCCCTGGCAGGAGGGTGCAGGGGTGGAGGAACGAGGCCTCCTGCTGGCTCCCGGCCTGCTCACCGGAGGTGAATGCTGGGCCTGGGGGCCTGCTGCCTGCAGAGCAGTGGGAAGAGGCTGCAGGAGGCTGAGGTACGTCTGGTCGGGCATTCGGCACTGTGGCCCAGTCTGGGCCCAGGCACGGTGGCCCTGGGGCCACTCAGGGAGACTGGACCATACGCTTCTGAGTGTCAAAGACATAACGCTTAAAAGACAGGCTGAGTATCACGTGCTGTGTAGCCTCCGGCCGCTCTGCGCCCTCCTCCTGCTTGGCCTCCTCCCCTCTGCCGGCCCGACTTCGCTTCTTGAAGGCAGGTGTCAGGATCTTCTTGGACTCAGGGCTGAGGCCACCTGCAAAGCATAGAGGAAAAGCCTGTCACTGCCACTCTGGATGAGTACCTCCACTGACCCACCTCCTACTCCCTTAGGCCGAGCCAGGGCCCCAGCATACCTTCTGTTTCCCTCCCCAGCCAGAGAACCCCTGAGGCCTAGGATCCCCTTTGCCACCTAAACCCCCGAATGCTAGCCCCTCCCTCTGTGCTAGTCTCTGCTACTGGCCCACCCAGCTGGGAGCTCAGCAGGGCTCCCCCCCTGGTCTCCCATCCCCTTCTCCAGCCATCCACCCCGCACTCAGGCCCCGTGGGGATTAACCCCACACCAGTGGCCACGTCCTCCCGCTGCTCTCTATAATTCAGTAACTTTCCAGCACTCTCAAAGGTGTTGGACAGGGAAGTGTCAAGTTCAGAGACTTCACCCTGAAACTGTGGCCCACTGGTCAAGGGTTCTCCACTTTCCACCCTTCTGTGGCCTGATCTCTGCTGATGATATTGTGGACACCCACGGCCTCTGGCCTCTACTTGGGTTTAGCCAATGGGAGCACTAGCAGATCAGAGGGTGGGAGGAGAGGGCAGCTGGGGTGTTGACCATACTCCTTTGGCCGGAATTTCTGTGAAGGGTCCTTTCTCCCTGTACCTGGGACGCTGTCCCTGCCCCCGTGCCACCCTCACATCTTACCGGCTCTTTACTTGCCCACACCTTAGTGCAGACCCTCTGTTCACATCCTCCAGCCACAATACTGAACAAACCTGCTTCTTGCTGACCCCTGGCGAGCACCCACCGACCCCTGCCCATCACCACTGCTGTGCTGCTTCCCTGCAACCTTGGGGAGCACGGGGCTGCTCCTGGATTCTATCATACTTGAGCCTCTACATATACTGTTCCCTCTGCCTTAAACATCCTTCCCTTTCTGCCCTAGTAATCTGGAAACACCGTGAGATGGGTATGGGGCAGGGGTTTCCAGTGGGTGGCAGGGCCTGGGACTTCTACCAGGGGGAGCTGGGTATGAAGCCTTCATAATCTGGTGAGGGGCAAGTGGAGTGGAGCCCAGCCCACACCCTGCTTGCCAAACAAGGGGTCCTGGTAGGCCTCTGTGTCCCCCAGAGACGGCACTCCCTTCCGATTTGCTCAGAGGGGCTCTATCAACCAGTGGTTTCAGAGGCTGGTGTCTAGAACTGGTACCCTACTCTGTGTTTGCTGGCACCTGCAGGGGCTCCTCCCTGACCCCAGTCCTGCTGGTGCCAATGCCGAGGAGAAGCCAGTGTGGAGGTCGGGCATCAAGCTTCAGTGCTGAGGAGCTGACCTGGTATGGCTCAACCACACAGGGAGTGCTGGGTGCAGGGCGGGCAGGTTAGCTCTGGCTTACACTAGCATTCGTGCATGTCTGCTGAGGATTCCAGCAGCCCCTTCCGCTTGCTGTTGAGAAATCGAGCCTGGAGGAGGGCTGTGACTCTTGAGGCCCCACAGTAAGCCGTAAGAACCAGTATTTGATCACTGGCTTGCATCCGATGGTAGAGGCAGGTTACTGCCCTCCAGTTCGTCACTCCAAGAGGAGTCTGCCTTAAGCAGATTTCTAAAACGGGTTCTTCAGGGGAATGCAGGCTGTGAAAACAACTACACCAGCCCTGTGGACCCTGGACATTTAAAAAGATGGCTAGGAGACTTGTTCAAGAGATATCTGTAGAGTTGGTAAGGAACAGCCCTGGCCACCGTAGGAAGTAGTCAGTCTTCCTTTCCGCAGGCAGAGGTGAGACCGCTAGCCATGGCAATGCCTGCATCACCCGGGTAGGTGGGGACACAGCTAATGTTAATGAGGCTCCAGGATGCTATGAGCCTTGGGGTCTGTACGAAGGGGAGGTGTCCTCCTGCCAGACAGCAGGGTATCTAATCCCAGGCTCCACACCCTTTTGGTCTGTGCGCCTCTGGGGTGGGGTGTGGGGTGTACGGTGTGGGAATGGCCCCAGGCCAGCCCCTAAGAGCAAGCGCCAGGCGTGCAGGTATCTGAATCTCTGAGTACAACCCTGGCCTCCCTTCTGCAAACAGAGAAGGTGCCTGGCACCAGACACTGACAAATGGCATGGGCAGCCTGTCTCTCTCTGGTGCCAGGAGGTCTGATGGCTGAAGAGGCAGGGGGCTCCCTGGTGTCTGCGTCTGGCTGGGAGACAGGCGTGGCCCAATCTTGCCTGAGATGGCTCTCGTTACATACAGTGAATACCTCCGCCTGCCCAAAGCAGGCAGAGCCGGAAAATCTATCTGGCACAGGTGAAGATGTGGCCATTTAATCACTCTTCTGAAATGGTCAGGCCTGACACAACACCTAGAAAGCTGACTGATACCTACCTGTCTGCCAGGGCCGCTGAGCTGTTTGGACTCACGGCAAATGTCACAGCAAACTGCTTTGTTTGCAATGGCCCTTTTGTCCCTTAGCCAGTGACAAATGGAGAGAAGTACAGGATAGGTCAGAGTTTTGGGTGGCAGGAGCTGCTGTCCACACCAACCAGGTTCAGCAGCACACAGGCTGGGCCATGCTGAGCTTCTCCCTACCTGCCCACCCTATCACTCAGGAACACTCACAGTGCTCCGAGGCTGGCAAACGCTAAAAGCGAGCACCAGACCAGAGCTCGCCAATCTGAGAAGGGGCAGACAGAAATCAAGCCAGGAAGGTAATCCAGACAGCCACCAGACACTCAAGGAAACAAAACCACTGTGCTCTGGAAGCAGAGAGTGACCAGGTCCCATGCGCGAGGGCAGACTTCTCTGAGGAAGAATGCTGGAGCGGGGGCCAGGTGTCACGCGGCCGGCCACACGGAGGTCTCGGGTAAGGATCTGCAGCAGAGTCCTAGGCAGGAATGAGTGAGACACTCGAGGATGGAGGAAGGCTCCCCATTCTGCAGAGCCCCAAACAGGGCTGGAGACCTGTCGGAGCCATGCACCATCTGGGGGGTTGGGATGGTGAGAGTGGAAGCTGAGCACTGACGTCCATCTGCCCAGCATCCACCCGTGGTCCTTAAGCACTTCCTGTGAGCTTTGGGGACTGCGCTGTTCTCATGGAGCGCTTAGGGTCCTCCTTTTGGGAGTTCACGTGGGCTGAACAGCAATGTGCGGCCCCTCCTAGGATGTCTCCCGGGCTTGGCTTCTGCCTCCCCCGCTTCCCCCCTGACCTCTTGGCCCACATGGCCTCTCGGCCTGTCCCCTTGGCCTGTCCCCTTGCTCCAGTGCACCAGGTGCACTCCCACGCACACTTGTGCATTCGGAGATTCCTCCCCCAAGAGTTCCCATGGTTCCCAGGCTCACCTTCTTGGAAGCACTGTGAAAACGTCACTTTCTGGTGAGGCCACTTGGCCTCACTCTACTGCTGACTCCTCTATTCCACTCTATATTCCATATTATCACCTTCTAACATAGGCTATTGTTTCCTTGTTTGATGTTGGGTGTCTGCCCCTGCTAAAATAGAAGTCCTGCCTGGCCGGGACAGTGTCTCTACTCACGCTATAAGCCCAGTAACAGAAACAATCGCCTATGGCAGGTGTTCAAAGAGTACTGCTGAACGAATCAGTGCTGGATGGGGCCCTGCTGGGCAGGCACTGCTGCTAAGCTTCCCCAACAGTCACAGCATGGACCCAGCAACTTCTAGGAATCCCGTCCTCTCAAGCAACCTGAGATGTGTGTCACCACGCGTGGAGGTGCTTAATCCTCACAATACAGTGGGAAGACACAGGCCCAGAAGAACAGCAACTGACCCACGGTCACTTAGCTCTGAAGAGGGAGAGACGGGCTGCCTCAGGGTGGCCGCCTGATTCCAGGTCTGTGTGCCCAGGGAGAACATGCCGAGACTACGGGGAGGGCAGTCAGGACAGAACCAGCATGTGTTTGCTCTTGCAAAATGTTGTGGAAGATGAAAAGTGATACCCAAGAAGAGTTTAAAGTCATACAAACACAGACTTAAGTTATAATGTAAAATTTAAACATGCAGGAACCAAAATTTGAGCAAGAATTCTGCTCTAGCTCTGGGACACTGAGAGACTAGAAGGCTTCCCATTAGGCCATCTGGGGTCAGGAGTGCATGTAGAAGCAATCCTTTCTTTTTCCCTGTACTGTTCTCCATTTCCCAGGGTTTATACCATGACTCTGGGTACTCCCAGGACCACCTACTACGGAGCTACTGCGTGTCCTCCTGCACACATGTCTAAGCCTAGAGGAGACGGTGCTCATCCAGTCCAGTCTGGCTGCAGGTCCACGGGACTTGGGCAGGCAGCAGGGAGGTGGAGAGGGCCCTCAGGAGACGGGCCGGGAGGAAGGGCAGGAGGTGAAGGCTCTCAGAGCTGCCTGGGCCAGGAACCCCCCTGCCATCTCTGGGCCATGGTGTGTCTCTGCAGCTCTCTGGCTCTGCAAAGATGAGGCCGAGCAGAACCTCAGGGCAGCTGTTGCTCATGGCTACTTCCTGGCCTCGGAAGTCCATGTTGCTGCTGCACCACGAGCTGTGACCAAGAGGCACAGGCTTAGGAATTTGCCCTCCACAACCTCCTGAAGGCCCACCTCCTTCTCTCTGTCTTTGCTCCGCTGTGGTCTCTCCCCGGTAGTGAAGGGGCTTCTCAAAGGCACGGACATACCATCTGGGCTTGGCTACACCCCCAGGAGTAGGGTCCTCTCACCTGGCAGCCACTGCCCTGCATCACCCACCATGTGCCTTGCTCTGTGCCCCAGCCCTGCTCACTCCCCGCCCCTATCTCCAACCCTGCTCCTAGCTCCAACCAGCAGAAACCAAGCTGACTCTCCAGTTGTCTGGAGCACTTTTCTCGTCTTTTCTAGATGGCCAACTCCTGCTCAGCTGTCTCCATAGGAAGGCACAGGGTTTGGGATGGAAACAAAGGGAACAATCGAGTCTTACCCAGGAGTGCAGGGCAGTGGAGGGAAGGGAAGTGCTCCAACGGAGCCCATGTCTCCAGACCTAGGGAATGCCGGTCTGAGAGCCAGTGGCCCAGGGAGAAGACCAGGCTCAGAGAGCAGGCTCCCCAACCCCAAGTGACCGGGATCCTGGCAGAGTGGGCATGAGGGGAAATGCACTACACGTGTGAAGTTCACACTGGGCCATCATTCCACACGGCCTCAGCAGACATCCCCTGCTCTTTCTTCCCAAATCTGGGGGTTCTCGGTACCCAGTGGCCCTGCCCCACTCCTGATGAGCCCAGACCGAGGAGGCAGTGGGTGGGGGTGGGCTGGTGTGACCCTGGGGGTGATGCTGTGGCCCATGGCTTTTCTTGGGGACACTCTCCCAGGGCCTAGCTGGCCTTTTTCACCGAGTGCCAGCTCCACACAAAGGCACAATGGGTGGAGGCTGCTGGGTCTTGGCTCGGGCTGGGGGTAATCAGGGAAGAATGTGGGAAGCACAACTGTTTCCCAAGCCCTGGCTGAGGGTGCCGACCTGACACGGCCATCAAAGGCCGGCAAATTGCCTCCAATTGCTGGTGTCGCTTTCATGTCGGGGCCAGACTGGAAAAGGGGCCTCACTCTAGTGGGGGGCTTGTATCCTCCCAGTGGGAACTGAACCCTGCAAGCAGCTGAGGTCACTGGCCCCCTTGGTGGCCTGTGGGGCTGGAGCTAACTCCAGTCACTCTAGCACTCCCCCCTCCTGGAAAAAGGAGCTTTGCAGAGAGCTGAAATGACAGGGCAGAGAGAGTCAGGGCGAGGGGCAGGGCCCTCTCTGGGCTCAGTATCGTGGTGATGCAGGGATGGGCTGTGGAGCTCAGAGGGACATGCCTGGCAGTTGGGCTGCGCTGACATATTGGGTGGCTGGGTGGCCACAAAGGACCTGGAATTCAGCCAGGCCTCCAGTCTGGACTAGATGCTCAGCCTGTGAACAGGGGGGCTGCCCAAAGGAGGGAACTTTCCTCTATAAGGTGGCCCTGAGCATTAGGACTGAAGGCGTCTGTAACCCCCATCTGGGGAGCTCCAGTATCACACTTCACCTAAAGAGAGGGGTCTCTACCCACCTGTCCTGGATTACAAAGCCACCCATAATAGGTCGCAGGTGGTCAAGGGAGGTGCGGCAGCCCAGTGGCTGACGAGACCTCCCATGTGGCTAACATGGCAGCCCATGCAGGATGCGCTGCTGGCGGTGAGTCCGGAGAGGCCTGGCTGGGAGGGGCTAGGGGGCAGAAACGGGCCAGAGTTTAAGTGTCCTGACAGGGTGGGACTCAGTTCTGTGTGATCCGTGCAGGGCTGTTGTTGCTGCCCCTTCCTGCAGGGGACCAGCTGATGCAAACTGAGGTACAAGGACTGCCACGGCGGTCAGTGGCAGGACTGAGGTGTGGACCTAGCAGACCCCCTGCCTGCCAGCGGGGAGGCTGGTACGGGCGCTGCAGCGCTCAGCTCTGGGACCACCCAGCCGTGAGGAAGAGCTGGCTCAGCGACAGGGGGCAGTGTGAGTGCCACGCGAGCAGAGAAAGTCGGCTCGCTTCCTGCTGGGCCCTTGAACTCCTGGCGACTCTGGAACCCTCTGCCAGCTCCTGGTCAGGCCTAGTTTTCTGAACTCATCCCTGGGAGCTGCAGTGGAGGGCTGCCTACTTTCTCTCTCTTCCTGCCATGGGTCCCGTGTATAAACAAAGATGCAATTTGCTTTAAAAAGATAAGGTGATTAAGTTTTTATCAGATGCGTGCTCCACTGTCCCTGCAACAAAGGGAATTAGAAGGAAGGAGACAGAACAGGCCCTTGACTGGAGCTGCTTTCCGAGGTTCTCGAGCGCACACTCCACAAGCCCCACGCAGTCCCCGGCTTGCGGGGAGACGAGGCAGTGGGCAGCGGCACCGCCACTTTGATGTCTTAATGTTGCTTAATTCCTTTTTTAATTTATAGTAAGCTTCTTAGCAGCGAGGATGAATTCTTCTAAAACAAAAAGGAACCCTTTGCAGAAATCTTTCCCACAGCGTGTAAACTGAAATTATAATATCAAGGCTTTGGAGACTGAGGGTGCATGGCGAGGGAAAGCCAGGCAGTCTGTGGAAGAAATGATTTTGTTTTCAGGCAAACAAACAGAAAACCATTCCGAAATGGGGAATGACTTGGTCTTGAGAATCAGACAGAGGCTCAATTATTAGAGGAGCAGCTGAAGAAAAGGAAAATTTGCATTACACAGTGGGGGGGTGGGGGGAGCTGGGGGGGCCACTGTGGGTGGAGGGCCCGCGGTGGTCCTGAACCCCCAGCAGCCCGACACTGGCTCCTGTTCATCCTTCTTGGCAGAGGCCCAGGGCAGGCATGACACTCACCTGGGATGGGGCCAAATCCCCCTACAATGGCTGTGGAGGGTAACTGAAGCCAATCCCGGTGTGCAGCCTGGAAGCTCAGGCAGATTTCAAACCCTCATCCAAAGCTACACAGCCAAGAGACGGGAGCCCGCCTGGCATCTCTGGGGGTTTGTCTTGGGCTCCCAAAGGCCTCTTCTCTTGGCACCCCAGCAGCCCCTGCAGGGGCGGCTCTTGGCACATGGGCTGATGCACTGGCTGTCTGGCAGTGAGCCACCCGGGTTCTCCCACCAGTTCCCTCTTCGATCTGTCCTTGGATATGGTGCAAGGGAGATCCTTCCAAAACAAACGTGATCACCCCTCCCAGCTTGTAATTCCTCTGTGGGTGTCCAAATTCCTCTAAGCGGCCCCTTACCAACTGCCTCCTGCAGACTCAGTGCTATCTCACCAGCACCACTCACCCCTGCACAGGGCCCAGCACTCAACCCCACTACTTACCCCTGCACAGGGCCCAGCACTCACCCCTGCACAGGGCCCAGCACTCACTCCTGCACAGGGCCCAGCACTCACCCCTGCATAGGCCACAGCACTCACCCCTGCACAGCAGCACTCACCCCTGCACAGGGCCCAGCACTCACCCCTGCACAGCAGCACTCACTCCTGCACAGCAGCACTCACCCCTGCACAGGCCCCAGCACTCACCCCTGCACAGGGCCCAGCACTCACCCCTGCCCAGGCCCCAGCACTCACCCCTGCCCCGGGCCCAGCACTCACCCCTGCCCAGGGCCCAGCACTCACCCTTGCACAGGCCCCAGCACTCACCCCTGCACAGGGCCCAGCACTCACCCCTGCACAGGGCCCAGCACTCACCCCTGCACAGGCCCCAGCACTCACCCCTGCACAGCAGCACTCACCCCTGCACAGGGCCCAGCACTCACCCATGCACAGGCCCCAGCACTCACCCCTGCCCAGGGCCCAGCACTCACCCCTGCACAGGCCCCAGCACTCACCCCTGCCCAGGCCCCAGCACTCACCCCTGCCCAGGGCCCAGCACTCACCCCTGCACAGGCCCCAGCACTCACCCCTGCCCAGGGCCCAGCACTCACCCCTGCACAGGCCCCAGCACTCACCCCTACACAGGGCCCAGCACTCACCCCTGCACAGCAGCACTCACCCCTGCACAGGCCACAGCACTCACCCCTGCACAGGCCCCAGCACTCACCCCTACACAGCAGCACTCACCCCTGCACAGGGCCCAGCACTCACCCCTGCACAGGCCCCAGCACTCACCCCTGCCCAGGGCCCAGCACTCACCCCTGCACAGGCCCCAGCACTCACCCCTGCACAGCAGCACTCACCCCTGCACAGCAGCACTCACCCCTGCACAGGCCCCAGCACTCACCCCTGCCCAGGCCCCAGCACTCACCCCTGCCCAGGGCCCAGCACTCACCCCTGCACAGGCCCCAGCACTCACCCCTGCCCAGGGCCCAGCACTCACCCCTGCACAGGCCCCAGCACTCACCCCTGCACAGCAGCACTCACCCCTGCACAGCAGCACTCACCCCTGCACAGGCCCCAGCACTCACCCCTGCCCAGGCCCCAGCACTCACCCCTGCCCAGGGCCCAGCACTCACCCCTGCACAGGCCCCAGCACTCACCCCTGCCCAGGGCCCAGCACTCACCCCTGCACAGGCCCCAGCACTCACCCCTGCACAGGCCCCAGCACTCACCCCTACACAGCAGCACTCACCCCTGCACAGGGCCCAGCACTCACCCCTGCACAGGCCCCAGCACTCACCCCTGCACAGCAGCACTCACCCCTGCACAGGGCCCAGCACTCACCCCTGCCCAGCAGCACTCCTGATCTCCACAGCCAGGCCCTGCGGGACGACTCATACACCAGGAAACGGCACCCGGGGATGATGTGGTGTGCCAAACAAAACACCCCGGCTTCAGACTTGGCCTTCTCTCTGCTGCCACCCTTTGGCTCTGGTCCTGACCCCACGACATCTGCCACAGGTGGTGAGCTCACTTCTCTAACCGACTGGCACTCTGAGGGCCCAGACTGGATCCCAGACCGTTGCACAAGGC
The DNA here is from genome assembly GCF_036850765.1 of Saccopteryx bilineata. Taxonomy (NCBI): domain Eukaryota; kingdom Metazoa; phylum Chordata; class Mammalia; order Chiroptera; family Emballonuridae; genus Saccopteryx; species Saccopteryx bilineata. The sequence goes on from NC_089500.1 coordinate 62,505,174, forward strand.
CTGCCTGGCCCAGGAAGGACCGGAAAAGTACAGTACTTCCCTCAACTCACTGAGGAGGGCACACTGTCTACTCCATCATTAGAGATGAGAACTGAGGCCCAGGGACACAAAATGACTCTCCCCAGGCTACAGATAGTGGCAGAGTAGTAGTCACATATCCCTATTACTACCGGGAAGAGCCCGAGTTCTTTTCCAAGTAGCTGGAGGAAAGGGTCCATCTGTCTTCTCTTAGACGGCACTGCACAGGGGCCACCTTGTGTTTGTCTGACAGCAAGCCCAGCTCTGCCAGAGAAGCACACACATGCGCAGACACACTCATGCACAAGCATGTGTTCACACATACGTCACTCTGACAAGAGACCCCTACGGGTTAGGCCGCGCCTTCAGCAGCTTGCTCAGTCCCTGGACCAGGGGCCGCCGGGTCCACTGTGGATCATTGCTGCAGGGCCGGGACCAGGCCTCAGTGAGAGCTGTGTGGGCAGGGGCAGGGGCAGGGGCAGGGGCAGGGGCAGGCGGAGGACGGGTGATGCGGAGTTCCTGGGGCTCTGAGCCCCCGGTCGGGTCTGAATGCCAGGCCCTGTGACACGACGGCCTTGTGTCCCAGTCTGAGCTTTGCTTCCCTCCTGGGTTAAGATGAGGGATGGTAGAAATAAGATGTGCAGCAAGCTCTGCCTCTGGGCTCCCTCCAGCTGGTACCCCACCCTCCGGGACACCCCCAGGGCAGGCTGCAGGGAGGGGGCGACTCCTTGTGGCCTCCGTGGAGACGGACTCCACTACTGGAGAACTTCATCCTCCAGACACTCGTTCCTTAAACGTGTACTCTAACAGCAGTTATCTTCAATTAAAATTCCTCGAGCAGAAATTAAGATAACTGGTTTAAAAGGTAGAGCTTATTGACAATAAAAGTCTTCTTACTGCTTTTCTTCAAAAAACTTTCATGTATTAAAAATGTCATTTTTATTACTGGGGAAAACCCCCCCTTCAGAGCAGGGAAGGGGGACGAAGGCCTGGAGCAGCCCGCCCCCAGGGTCCGTGTGCATCTGATCACTGTCAGCCCCGCTCCAGTGGAGGGGGGCGGTGGGCAGGCAGGGCTGGCTGTCCTCTCCAGCTGCCAGGGAAGGGCAGGTGACAAGCTCCAGTGGTCCCTGTCCCTGCTCTTGACAGCTGTGAGCTCCCATGGTGTAGCCCTCCCTGGCTACAGCTGAGGTAAGCACAGGGCTGCGCATCCCTCCACACGGGCTGCGTACACATGCACAGCCCCCTCAGGGAAAGACCCCAGGCTTGGGCCCAGGGACACTGGTGTGAGCATGGGGCTAACCCCACCCACCTGGGCTGCTGGCACCCTTACCCCCTCAGCACCCAGCAGCCTCCGAGGCTTGCTGTACCATTACTGCACACATACTTGGTCCAAATGACAGGCTTCTGCTGCATGTCTAATGGGCCTTGGGCCCCGGGTTGGCTCTCTGCTCCCTAGACTTCATACTCACATTCCATGTGGGTCCCCAACGCTCAGCACAGAGCTGGGCACAGAGTAGGTGGCATCACTGTGTCTTGCCATGTCCTGGTCCTTCTCACAGCACTCTGCATTTTAACTGCCTCTGGCTCATCCTGCGTGGACTGCCACTAGCCTTGGGCTCTCTGCTGGCCTGACGCAGCAGGGTGCCCTCCCTGGCTCAGCATTATTCCATGAGCTGCTGCTGGTCTGGTCTGGACCCTCGCCCACTGGTGTGCGTCCTCCTTCCTCCAAAACAGTGTCTGGGGCTCTTTCCTGGGCAGGATTTGATCTCTCTGTGGCCACAGGCCTAAGATCTTTCACTGAAGCTTGGCGGGGCTATCTTACACCTGGGGAGCTGCCCCAAGGTCTGGGGGTGGTGTGCGAGCCCCTGCTCAGAGTCCTTCCAACCTGGTGTTCCCTGTGCTCAGGAGCCCGGCTCCATGCAGCAGGTGAGGGCTGGCCTGGAACCACCAGCCAGCTATGGAAAGGTCACAGGGTCAGGAGCTCTCAGCTCTGCTGGGTACCTGGGAGACAGCCCCCTGAGCCTCAGTTTCCATGTCTGAAATGAGCCAGACCAGTGCCCTGCTCTGGCAGGGAGCAAGAAACAGCCCCTGAGAGAGCCAGTGTGTGACTGTACAGCAGATCCCTGCAGAAAGCCCGGCACTGGGAGGGGCTCTGCCGATGCTCCCTGCCCTCCCGGCCTTAGAAACAATGCCTCTGTCCTCAGTTTTCCAGTTTAAGCCTGTGGAGGCTGTAAATGCCAGGTGTTTGCATTGCTGGCACCGAGGAGTGAGCTGGCACACAGGCCCATGCACCCAGTATCTGGACACGTGGTCCTATGTGGGGTCACAGCAGGGGCTGCAGAGGGCCAGGCTGGGCTCAGAGGAAGCCCCCATCCTTTGAAGATCATGACAGGGCAAGAGAGACCTGGGGGACAGGGAGACAGCAAATACTGGCAGAGCCCCAGAGAGAGGGGCTGCACCCCCATCCCTTTCTCTGATCATGGTGCCCCCTAAACCCCAAAGCAGGCTGGGTTACATGGAACTCGGACACAGTGAGCCTGGGTCAGACACTTTGAACATCCCATGTGCCAGGCATGTCGTTTCTATTGCCCTCCAAACACCTGTCAGATGGGCACAGGTGCAGACACGAGTGTAGCTGTGTGTGTGTGTGTGGGGGGGTATGTGGTGTGTGTGTGTGTGTGTGTGGTGTGTGTGTGTGTATGTTTGTGGTGTGTGTGGGGGTATGTGGTGTGTGTGTGTGGGGGGGTATGTGGTGTGTGTGTGTGTGGGGGTATGTGGTGTGTGTGTGTGTGTATGTGTGGTGTGTGTGTGTGGGGGGGTATGTGGTGTGTGTGTGTATGTGTGGTGTGTGTGTGTGTATGTTTGTGGTGTGTGTGTGTGTATGTTTGTGGTGTGTGTGGGGGGTATGTGGTGTGTGTGTGTGTGTGGGGGTATGTGGTGTGTGTGTGTGTGTATGTGTGGTGTGTGTGTGTGTGGGGGTATGTGGTGTGTGTGTGTGTATGTGTGGTGTGTGTGTGTGTGTGTGTGTGTTTGTGGTGTGGGTGGTGGGGTGCTGACTGATGAACAGTGTGGCTTGGGAACTCGGAGAATCTCCCTTATCCTGCCCAGATCTGCACGAAGCTCATGGTGGGTGAGGGCTGCTGGGTGGTGGACAGGTAGCTTAGCACCTCAAGGTTAGAGGTAATTTGGGGGGTTAGCCGGGGAGGCCATCCCAACCCAGAAAGATTGGGGGTTCTTCTACTTCTTGGGAAAACAGAGGGAGCTGGTGCTGCAAAGAGATCTCCACAGCTTGAGACTGGAAACGCTGTCATTCTGGACTCCGAGAAGCAATGAGCACACCAGCAGCACTGTTTTCAGACAGCAAGCCTTCAGCCGCTTGCCCAAGGCTGTGCAGTCCGTCCACTCACTCACCTGATGCCTCTGACTGAGTATCTACGTTGTGTCCAGCTCTGCGCTCGGTGCTGGGCCAGGGAGCCTGCCCGGCAGCGCTTCCCTCCCAGTGAGAGACAAGCCATTCAGCCAGTGTCAACCGCAGTGCTGACAGCACTTGGCAGAGGCGCAGGGAGCTCTGCTTCTTCACAGACAGGGGCCAGGGGAGGCCCCGCTGCTGCGATGGCATCGGACCAGAGGTTGGAGAGGTGTGGGAGCCTCGGGAAGAGCGTGCCTGTGCCCACGGTGTGCACGTGCCTACTGTGTGATGCAGGGTGTGGGCTTCTGGGAGGTTTAGGGGAGGGTGGGTCTGGTGCCTGTTGGCAGGCCCCCAGCAGCAGAGGGGGGCGCAGGGGGCAGGGAGGCTGCGGCAGGCGTGAGCAAAGGGGTGCAGACGGGCTGTTAGCCCACTCCGGTGTGCTGAGCCCCGTGAGCTCAGGTTCTGGTTAGGTTTCCTAATTTGACAGAAGTTCTCCACATGCTGCTCTAACCCTTCTCCCTCCTAACACACAAAGCCAAGGGAGCCAGAGGTCCGAGAGGCCCTTCTGTATCTGAGACGGGTGACCAGGAAGGCTTTGCACCACTGCTTCAATCCTGTCTCTCTTGCTCCCAATCTGGACAAAGGGTCATGTTCAGAGTACTCGGGGACACACACAAGGCTGCTGCCCTCACCTGGGCCCAGGCCCAGGGCACACACACCAGGGGCTCTGCTACACTCCTTCCTGGGCCCAGGCCAGGCTGCAGCTCTCCACACGGGCACACACACCAGGGGCTCCGCTGTACTCCTTCCTGGGCCCAGGCCAGGCCGCAGTTCCCCACACGGGCACACACACCAGGGGCTCCGCTGTACCCCTTCCTGGGCTCAGGCCAGGCTGCAGCTCTCCACACGGGCACACACACCAGGGGCTCCGCTGTACTCCTTCCTGGGCCCAGGCCAGGCCGCAGCTCTCCACACGGGCACACACACCAGGGGCTCCGCTGTACTCCTTCCTGGGCCCAGGCCAGGCTGCAGCTCTCCACACGGGCACACACACCAGGGGCTCCGCTGTACCCCTTCCTGGGCCCAGGCCAGGCTGCAGCTCTCCACACGGGCACACACACCAGGGGCTCCGCTGTACTCCTTCCTGGGCCCAGGCCAGGCTGCAGCTCTCCACACGGGCACACACACCAGGGGCTCCGCTGTACCCCTTCCTGGGCCCAGGCCAGGCCGCAGTTCCCCACACGGGCACACACACCAGGGGCTCCGCTGTACCCCTTCCTGGGCCCAGGCCAGGCCGCAGTTCCCCACACGGGCACACACACCAGGGGCTCCGCTACACCCCTTCCTGGGCCCAGGCCAGGCCGCAGTTCCCCACACGGGCACACACACCAGGGGCTCCGCTACACTCCTTCCTGGGCCCAGGCCAGGCCGCAGTTCCCCACACGGGCACACACACCAGGGGCTCCGCTACACCCCTTCCTGGGCCCAGGCCAGGCTGCAGTTCCCCACACGGGCACACACACCAGGGGCTCCGCTACACTCCTTCCTGGGCCCAGGCCAGGCTGCAGTTCCCCACACGGGCACACACACCAGGGGCTCCGCTACACCCCTTCCTGGGCCCAGGCCAGGCTGCAGTTCCCCACACGGGCACACACACCAAGGGCTCCGCTACACTCCTTCCTGGGCCCAGGCCAGGCCGCAGTTCCCCACACGGGCACACACACCAGGGGCTCCGCTACACTCCTTCCTGGGCCCAGGCCAGGCCGCAGTTCCCCACACGGGCACACACACCAGGGGCTCCGCTACACTCCTTCCTGGGCCCAGGCCAGGCTGCAGCTCTCCACACGGGCACACACACCAGGGGCTCCGCTGTACTCCTTCCTGGGCTCAGGCCAGGCCGCAGCTCTCCACATGGACACACACACCAGGGGCTCCACTACACTCCTTCCTGGGCCCAGGCCAGGCCACAGTTCCCCACACAGGCACACACACCAGGGGCTCCACTGTGCTCCTTCCTGGGCTCAGGCCAGGCCGCAGTTCCCCACACGGGCACACACACCAGGGGCTCCACTGTGCTCCTTCCTGGGCCCAGGCCAGGCCGCAGTTCCCCACACGGGCACACACACCAGGGGCTCCACTGTGCTCCTTCCTGGGCTCAGGCCAGGCCGCAGTTCCCCACACGGGCACACACACCAGGGGCTCCTCTGTGCTCCTTCCTGGGCCCAGGCCAGGCTGCAGCTCTCCTCATGGGCACACACACCAGGGGCTCCGCTGTACCCCTTCCTGGGCCCAGGCCAGGCTGCAGCTCTCCACACGGGCACACACACCAGGGGCTCCGCTGTACTCCTTCCTGGGCCCAGGCCAGGCCGCAGCTCTCTACACGGGCACACACACCAGGGGCTCCGCTGTACCCCTTCCTGGGCCCAGGCCAGGCCGCAGCTCTCCACACGGGCACACACACCAGGGGCTCCGCTGTACTCCTTCCTGGGCCCAGGCCAGGCCGCAGCTCTCTACATGGGCACACACACCAGGGGCTCCGCTACACTCCTTCCTGGGCCCAGGCCAGGCCGCAGTTCCCCACACGGGCACACACACCAGGGGCTCCGCTACACTCCTTCCTGGGCCCAGGCCAGGCTGCAGCTCTCCACACGGGCACACACACCAGGGGCTCCGCTGTACTCCTTCCTGGGCTCAGGCCAGGCCGCAGCTCTCCACATGGACACACACACCAGGGGCTCCACTACACTCCTTCCTGGGCCCAGGCCAGGCCACAGTTCCCCACACAGGCACACACACCAGGGGCTCCACTGTGCTCCTTCCTGGGCTCAGGCCAGGCCGCAGTTCCCCACACGGGCACACACACCAGGGGCTCCACTGTGCTCCTTCCTGGGCCCAGGCCAGGCCGCAGTTCCCCACACGGGCACACACACCAGGGGCTCCACTGTGCTCCTTCCTGGGCTCAGGCCAGGCCGCAGTTCCCCACACGGGCACACACACCAGGGGCTCCTCTGTGCTCCTTCCTGGGCCCAGGCCAGGCTGCAGCTCTCCTCACGGGCACACACACCAGGGGCTCCGCTGTACCCCTTCCTGGGCCCAGGCCAGGCTGCAGCTCTCCACACGGGCACACACACCAGGGGCTCCGCTGTACTCCTTCCTGGGCCCAGGCCAGGCCGCAGCTCTCTACACGGGCACACACACCAGGGGCTCTGCTGTACCCCTTCCTGGGCCCAGGCCAGGCCGCAGCTCTCCACACGGGCACACACACCAGGGGCTCCGCTGTACTCCTTCCTGGGCCCAGGCCAGGCCGCAGCTCTCTACATGGGCACACACACCAGGGGCTCCGCTACACTCCTTCCTCGGCTCCGTCTCTCCCCGCCCCTGTCCCATCTCACACTTCCTTCTCCTACAGAGCTTGTGCCAATGCCACCTCCTCCACAGAATAGATGCTGAATAAACGACTGAGTAGAAGACCAAATGGGAAAATATTAGAAGTCTGTATGCTGCTGCTCAAAGCCATGTATTTGAACACTTGAACCCAGAATGGTCTACCCAGTTCATTTACTGGACATCAGTTCAGGGCCCTACACGGAGTGACCACACTACTGTCCTCACTGTGACCTTCCATTGTTGAGACAGTATAGACTACATCTGGAGTTCTCTGGGGAGGCAGGAAAGCCCCCACTATGTTTTTATGAGGCAAAACCCTTTCATAAGACGTTGACAGCTATGATGATATTCATTCAGGGTCAGTGCCTTCTATCACAAAGTAAAGTTATTTGGGAGGCAGTACACCTATTGGACCTGGCTTCTCTGCCTCTAGAACCGAGCTCCAAGTCGACAGTACGTTGCTTGTGCCCAACTCAGCCACCCTACCCACCCAACTCCCAGCTTTGGCTACTTGAGTAACAGCCCACCCGCCAGTGTGGAAAAGAGGGTGCGGCTGGGCCCACACAGCCTAGGCCCAGAGGGCTTGCTGGGAGCCCTCAAGAAAGGCAGGCCACCTCTGTTCTCTCGTATGTGGGGTAGGCACAGTCTCTATCCCATCGGTTAACACAGGGATCAGGCCAGACAAGGGGCACGGCACACAGAAGCAGCTGCACAGATCCTGGCCTTCTCTCCTCGCCGGCTGCCCTGAGAACAGAGTGCTGGCTCTGAGGAGCGTCTGCTCAGAGTCTGCCTGGGCTATGGACTCAGGAAGAGGGGAGTGCTCTCTGCAGCAAGGAGAGGTCGTGTGTGGAGAGCTGGCCCAGCACCTGCCTGGCACGTGGTGAGCATCCCCAAATGTTGCTGGTTGTCTGTGACCAGGTGGGTGGCAATTATTTCAGGTTCTCTATGTGGGGCTCCTGGCTGCTTTGCCAGCTCACAGTGCAGGGTGTTGCCCGTGGGGCCCGAGCTGGCCACCCCAAGTGAGCCAGTCCTCACATGCCTCATGCCGTATAGACAGTCCAGCCCAGGAGATGGGCCTCTCAAGGCTGAGCCAACACTCCCCTCTCCTGTGGCCAAGCACGCCATGTTCCCCGTCCGGGTGAGTCCCTGGAATCAATGTGTTGAATCAACAGCTATAAGCCCCCCCCCCCCAGTTTCCTGTAATGGACCAGGTTTATGAGCTGGGCCTCCTAAAACCAGGCAGAACAACTCATCTAGCAGTGTGGGGTCAGTGCCCAAGTGCCTGGCAGGCATCCCCAGGGGCACGGCTTTGCCCCTGAGCACCGTGTGGCTCAGGAAAGCCATGTGAGCTCTCTGGGAGGGCTCCTCCTCCAGCAATGAAGCTGAACAGAATACTTGGGCCCAGGTGGCTGGGAGGGTGCTAGGCGGGACTAGATGGGGAACGCTGCCTGTCCATCCCGCACAAAGCGCCTGCCAAAGTGGAGATTCATTTCCACACTCTCCTGGAGAGCGAGGTCCTGGGGCGAGTGACAGGGCGGCACCACGCCCCTTGACTGTCCAATCCCCAGGCTCCCTCTGTAGACCCAACCCAGGCTCCTCCTCAGTGGCTGTCTTTCCCGCAACTCTAGTCAGTGGACACAGTGAGTGGCCTCACCCCAGCTCTGGCGGCTCTCCCGGCCCAGGGGGCCTTCCTCAGTCTGTCTACCCAGCTGACTTGCCCCTTAGGTGGCAGCTCAAGCTTCTTTCCCTTTCTGGCCTACCTTGCCTTGGGACGCTCCCATGTGTGCGCCAGGTTCACCTGCTCCGGGGGGTTCTGACCCCAGACAACATGAGGAAGGGAGGAGGGCAGGCAGTCTCAGGAATACAGAGAAGGTTCAGGGGGACTGGGGAAGGGCCTGAAGCTTGGGCAGCAGCCCCATGGCTGGGGTTCCCTCTGCTCTAATCAGAAAAGCAGAATAGAAATGCAAATCAAAACTACACTGAGATACCACCTCACACTTGTTAGATTAGCTATTATCAACAAGACAGGTAATAGCAAGTGTTGGAGAGGCTGCGGGAAAAAAGGAACCATCATCCACTGCTGGTGGGAATGTGAACTGGTACAGCTATTATGAGAGAAAGGATGGTGGCACTTCAGAAAATTAAGAATAGAACTACCATATGACCCAGCAATCCCTTGGAGAGTGATTTGACTTTGGGTGATGGGTACACGATACAATGAACAGTTCAATGCTATTTACCCGAAATTCTACTGGGTATGTACCCCCAAAACTCAAAAACATTGGTACATAAAGACACATGCAGCCCCATGTTCATCGCAGCATTGTTCACAGTGGCCAAGACATGGAAACAACCCAAGTGTCCCTCAATAGAGGACTAGATAAAGAAGATGTGGTACGTATTTATATATACTATGGAATACTACTCAGCCATAAGAAATGATAACATATAGTCATTACAACATGGACCTTGAGAACATTATACTGAATGAAATAAGTCAGAAAAAGCTAAGAACTATACGATTTCACACACAGGTGGGATATGAAACTGAGACTCATGGACAGAGATAAACGTGGAGTGGTTACGGGGGGGGGAGGGGCTGAGGGGAGTAAAGAGGGACAAGTAGTGGTGACGGAGAGTGACTTGACTTTGGGTGATGGGCATACGATATAATGAACAGTTCAATGCTATTTACCCGAAACCTGGTACTCTTACTGATCAGGTCACCTTATTAAATTTTCTAAATAACTATTTAAAAAAAGAAAAAGAAAAGAAAAGCACAACTGATAGTTCTTCCTGCACTTGATCTCCTAGACTGGGTTTCACAGAGCACATTCCTGGGGCTCGGGCACCCGAAAACAGCCGCACTGGCCCCTCTTTCCTGCACACAGTGGCTGTGGGCTGCTGAGATGGCACGGGGGAGGCAGGGCCCTTGCATGACAGTGGTGCCATCACACGAGGGAGCCTGACAAGGCTGGCCCCTTCCCGGAGAACAGTCAGCCCGTGTGTGAGTGTTGGGCCAGGGATACAGCCGGCTGGCCTGGGCAGAGTCCAGGGATACAGCCAGCTGGCCTGGGCAGAGTCCGACCACGAGAACCCCACCTTTAAAGGGCGATTTCAGAGCACTGACTATACCTTGAGCCCTGGAAGCTCCCAGGTGAAGACAGAGTGAGGGGATCACAGAGAAGGGGTGTCAGAGAAAGTACCACAAAGGGGGACACAGCCGGGGAGGGCTGGCTGAAGGCAGGGCTGCGAGCCAAGAGGTGCCAACAGGCGCACGGACAACTGGAGTGGAGGCCCAGACCTTTCTGCGGCTCTCCCAAAGGACGATGTCCAGGCTGGATACAAAGAAAGAAAGAGGCTGTGACTAGAAACAGTGGGAACAAAAGTGGAGTTCAGAAAACCACTTCCCTCCTTAGGTTGTGCTTCTGAGAGGTGGGCTGGAAAGGACTCCAGTGCCAGGGTAATGGCTGGTTTACAGTGAGCACCTGGTGGAAACACAGGTTGTGAGGGGCTCCGGCAGAATGAGCTGGCAGCAGGAGAAGCCCCAACAGGTGCTCGGTAGGGCTCTTAGTGTCTCTCTCCTGGGTCCCTGCTGCTGTGCCCCAGTGCCTCCCTCCCCTAGTAATCCCCTGCACAGACCTGGGCCAAACCAGCCTTCCTGTTCCTACCTGTGGATCAGCTCCTGCCTGCAGGCCAGGCCTGCCAGCACCCCCAGGCCCCAGTGGGCCTACTCCTAGCTTTAGCCACGCTGCTGGTGCCCACCTGACATGCCCCATGCTACCCCCTGGCTCCTCCAGACCCCTTCTGGAAAGGTCTGTCGTTCTGTCTATTTTGCCCTTCGGAAGCTTCCTCCCCAGGCTGGGAGTTCCTTGGGGGGGAGAGGAAGACTCATTTCTCAGCCCCGGGCCCAAGCAGGGAGCAGGGTCTGGCACAGGCATTTACTAAACAGGCATTTAGTGAGCATACTGGTTAGGTCTCACCCTCATGAGGCTTACAGTAGATGCACCCCAGAGTCCCCGGTCGCACAGACAAGGAGCCGATGTCCTCAGAGCTAACAGCTGCACGTCCTCTTCTAAACACGCTCTTATATATTATATATTAACCCACTTAGGCACAACAACCTACTATGAGTAACTTCTATTATTTCTTCCAACTTACAAATGAAAAAAATGAGGCTCACAAGGTGAAGCCATTGGACCAAGAACACATAGCTACGTAAATGGTGGAGCTGGAATCCTGACCCATATGGGATTGTAAACCACAGGTCTCACCACTGGGCAAAGTGGCTCTCCATGTGCTCAGAGAGCAGGTGTGATGAGTGAGAAGACAGGAGAGCTTCCTGCTGAGACCGGGAGACCAAAGAAGGTCTCTGGGTGATGTTTACAGCCAAGACCTGAAGGAGGTCCACAAGGAAGCCATGGAAAGAGAAAAGGGGATGGATCCGGGAGCAGAGGGAATGGTGTGTGCAAAGGCCCAGAGAAGGGAAGAAGTTGGAGCTTCCGAGGAAGTGAATTTAAAGCTGGTGTACTAGAGGAAGGAGTGAGGACCTGGCAGGGGGACCACCACTCAGACCTGGAGGCCATGAGCCATGAGAAACCACCAGCGGACAATGTGGGCCTCAGTGGACGCTGAATGAATGAGCGAATAAATGCATTCTAGAAAGTACAAGGACAGAACTGTGCAAAGAAGGGTCTGTATCTTCTCCCAGATCCCTTCTCAGGGTCAACACCCCTGAAGTGAGCGAACTGCTCTGAACCGCTCTGCCTATCACCACCAAGGCCACCAGAGGAGCCCACCCCATCCGGGGAGTCCAGTGGCCATCCCGGCGGGTGGGTAGGTGCACTGTGGCTGAGTCCCTGAGGAAGGCCAGGTCCGAGCACTGTCAGCAGAAGCTGGGGAAGCTGACAGTCTTGAGAGCGGGCAGGGGCCTAACAGGAGGCCCCCTGAGATACCCCGTGGTTGCGGACGGGCTGGGCCGAGCTGTCCACACAGTGGAAAGGCCGAGAGGGCTGGGGCCCACTGAGGCCTTGCGGGTACTCCAGCGGGTGGTCGGCGTGTGGGGGTGGGGACGGGAAGTGCAGACCTTTGACAAAGGTCCAGGGCATTGCTTATTCCCCCCACGTGGCCCCTGGGTTGGTTGTTTCTGGTACTAGAAATAACAGGGAAGAAAGAATCCAAATTCCAACGACCTCTGTGCAGTTTTTAGGGAGCCAGGTCCTGTGGGCCTCTGTCTGCAGGGCTGTGTTGATGCAGAGCTCCTACTTGCAGATCTCCTCATTCTCTCTGTCCCCCAGCCCCGGACCCCATGCATGCATTTGAGTCTCCAAGACTCTGCTTGTGACCTTCCACATGCCCAGACGGCTATCCGAGTATTTCTCCCAACCCTGCAACTAGGAAAGGCCAGCCAAGACTGCTTCTTCCAGGGAGTCCTCTGTGCTGAATGGATGAGTCCCACAAGGAAAAGTGGGAACTGCCAGAGAAGCCCACCGGCCAGGTAGGGGCGGCCTGGGCTTCCCTTACATTGATGACCCTGAGCTGCCTTTCCTGGTTGGAGGCCTCAGGCAGGCTGGCTCCCTGACTCTCAGGGCCTCCGCGGCCACATCCGTGGAAAGAGGACAAAGGGTAAACGGGATGGGAGCACCAAGCAGGGCCTGGCCCCTCAACCCCACTAACAGACAGGGCTCTGATGGTGCGGGAAGGGCCCCGTCTGGCCTGGACCACGGTCGGTCTGGCAGCAAGCAGAAGGCGCCCTGTCTCCCACTGTGGGGTGAAACAAGGAGAGATCCACCAGTGACTTTCTCAAATTCCAGGTTGGCACCTGGTTTCCACAGCTGGGAAATACTTGGTCACATATCTTGCCACACAGCACCTTCATTTCAATCACTTTGAAGAGGACTTTTTACTTTCTTTTTCCTTATAAAATAGCCAAAACAGTGAGAACTGCCAGGACTCATGGACATTTTTATCCAAGGAAAACGCAAGTGGGACAGAGGGTAACAGCGGCTGCCTCTTTCCTAAGTGAACCAGATCCTGAACCAACTCATGCCCAGAGCCCATGGCTCCATGGCAAGGTCCGCCGTCCGAGGAGAAAAGGCCCCCAGAGTGCTGAGCCACCTCTAGTCCTAGGGACGGGTACCTGACTCACTGCCTGAGCCCCTGGGAGTTCATGGACACGGCGCATGTGGAGCTCTGGCTGGCCACCTCCAGTCCTGGGGACGGGTGCCTGACTCCCTGCCTGAGCCCCTGGGAGTTCATGGACATGGCGCATGTGGAGCTCTGGCTGGCCTACTCCAGTCCTGGAGACGGGTGCCTGACTCCCTGCCTGAGCCCCTGGGAGTTCATGGACATGGCGCATGTGGAGCTCTGGCTGAGCCACCTCCAGTCCTGGGGACGGGTGCCTGACTCCCTGCCTGAGCCCGTGGGAGTTCATGGACATGGCGCATGTGGAGCTCTGGCTGAGCCACCTCCAGTCCTGGGGACGGGTGCCTGACTCCCTGCCTGAGCCCGTGGGAGTTCATGGACATGGCGCATGTGGAGCTCTGGCTGGCCTACTCCAGGCCTGGGGACGGGTGCCTGACTCCCTGCCTGAGCCCGTAGGAGTTCATGGACACGGCGCATGTGGAGCTCTGGCTGGCCTACTCCAGACTGAGCATCTGGCACGTGCAGGCCCTGGGACGCCAGGGAGGACAGGCATCAGGCCTTGGACAGAGCCCTGCCGAGGGCTGCAGAGATGAGCGTTCTGGGGCGCAGGTCCCCCCAGCCTTGCCGGGATCCGCCTGCCAGGCTTCACTGCCCACAGACTCCCATAAAGCTCACTTCCTTCATTAAACCAGCTGTGGTGTCACTGGGCATTGCACAGACCTCCTGCCTGTCTCAGCAGCCACCAGGTCCCAAATGCAGCTATCCGCTCGGCTGGGGAAAGAGAAGTGGGTTGGGGAGCTGCCAGGGACTGAAGGACAGTGACTGACAGCTCATTCCTTCGTGGGGATGCGCTCAGAAGGGACAGAGCGGCATGCTCTTCATGAGAACTAGGAACATGGTGCATATGTAGCCCCTTCTCTGCCTGATCTGAACTTCATCTGGCCTGAACCCCTCTTCACCAACACAACTCTTGGATGGCCCACCCAGAACTTCCTAAATCTCTTCTCAGCATCACTATGTTTGCCATATCCATTGCCGCCACCTCTACTATAATACTTGCTAAATATTTACACCAACCCACTCATTCATTAGAAAACATTATATGATACCATAACAGAACCTGACATCCAGGATGCCTTGTCCTCCACAAAGCACTTGTTAAGAACAGACACAGAACTAGGCACGCTGCCCGTACACTTGTTTGTGCTCTACCTTGAACCCTCCTGAACGTCCGCAGGAGGACCTGAGTTGCACATGGCCCAAGCTGTTTCCCGGGCATTCCTTCCCTAGCGGGTTCTCAGACCAGCCTGCCTGCCGGGTAACATCTCCCAGGCCGTGGGCCACAGAGCTGGGGCGCTGGGCTCAGTGCCAACCGCAGAGCTCAGCAGTGACCCTGCAGGAGGCTCTCCTGCTTGGTCAGTGACTTCGGTGGAAAGTGCGTACAACATAGGCAGTGCACGCACAGCAAACGGTAGACAGCCATGTCACTATTGTCGTGGCAGCTCACTAAGTTCAGGGGAGGATGCCCTGTGAACCCTACAGCTGCAGTTATAATCCAGTTGTTTGTGAGTCAGCTTAGGCCCCTAAAGGTTCTTTTAAAATAGTGGATCAGTTGCCAACATTTAAAAATGTGGGCCTGCATCCCCAGGGCAACATGTGGCCTATGGTGAGCAGGGGCTACTCCTTCACACGAGGCTCAGTCCTCAGGCTCTGTGGTCAGTGCTCCCACTGTGGTCTCCTGCACGGCCACTCGCCCGCGCTCCCTGCTGGCCCTGCAGCACTCTGCCTGTGAGGCCTGCCCTCACAGCTGCACAGCAGTCTCATCAGACACCTGAGCTCCAGCGGCCCCTGACTGGTGGGCCCTGCGGGCTGTCTGGAGAGCGACTAACCCAGACTGCCTGCTACACCTTGGGGTGGCACAGGGAGATGCTGGGGGGATGCAGCTGGGCTGGTGCAGAGGAGCCCCGGGGGAGGGTGCCTCTGCCACCTGGTGCCCTTTCTCTGGTTTCTAAGCACTGTGGAGTTTGGAGAAGTCACAGTGGTAGGAGGGCATCTGGAACTGCTCCTCCCCACAGTCACACAACTCCAGGAGGCTGGGGCCACTCTGAGGGAACCCTGAGATGGCCCTGCACCTTTCTGACATCAGTTGTGTCCTCCGTGAAACTGGATGGGAACACTGCCCTCACATGGCCCCCTCCCCGGCCGCAGGAGGAGGAGAACATCCCCAGCGCACTTGGCCAGCGGGTACTCAGAAACACCTGAAAGGGAAGGGGAAGTGGACGCTCTGCTCCACACAGCTCCTCTCCAGCCCCGGCTGCGTTCACACAGGCGAGTGACAATACAGCGACCTCAGGTCCTGCACCCTCTCCTGCCTCCCCAGCAACTGGTGTGTGTGCGCATGTGTGTATGCGCACATGGGGGTGCAGCATGTATGTGCATGCTGTGGGGGGTGGGGCAGGGGTCATAGCCGCGCCCCTTTAACAGCGTTGCTGTGAGACCTACACGGGTTAACGAAGTCACCTGGGCTGGACCAGGCCCTGAGCAACTCAATCACTGTGTCTGGTGTTCTTATCTCTAGCCGCCCTTAAAGCTTGGATCCCCCTCACCTTGACCCTTCACCTCACCAAGCAGCCCATGAAACCTTCTGTCGGCTCCCTGGGCTCTGGCCGGAAGGTCCTCACAGACCTGGGTACCCAAGGGGGCCTCAGCCTCTGCAGCAGTCATGGTGCCCTGGGCCCCAGAGCCCAGCCACTCTGGGCAGCGGGAGTGTCCTGTGTCCTCTGTCCCCAGCAATGCTGAGGCTCTGGCCGGAAGATCCTCACAGACCTGGGTACCCAAGGGGGCCTCAGCCTCTGCAGCAGTCATGGTGCCCTGGGCCCCAGAGCCCAGCCACTCTGGGCAGCGGGAGTGTCCTGTGTCCTCTGTCCCCAGCAATGCTGAGGCTCTGGCCGGAAGATCCTCACAGACCTGGGTACCCAAGGGGGCCTCAGCCTCTGCAGCAGTCATGGTGCCCTGGGCCCCAGAGCCCAGCCACTCTGGGCAGCGGGAGTGTCCTGTGTCCTCTGTCCCCAGCAATGCTGAGGCTCTGGCCGGAAGATCCTCACAGACCTGGGTACCCAAGGGGGCCTCAGCCTCTGCAGCAGTCACGGTGCCCTGGGCCCCAGAGCCCAGCCACTCTGGGCAGCGGGAGTGTCCGGTGTCCTCTGTCCCCAGCGGGCATGGTGCCCTGGGCCCCAGGGCCCAGCCACTCTGGGCAGCGGGAGTGTCCGGTGTCCTCTGTCCCCAGCAATGCTGAGGCCCTCCTGACTGAACACCCTTCCCGGGCGGTCTCCACATCCTTCACGGCTGAGCTCCGTGCTACCTCTTCCCCAGCCGGCCCAGCTGTTGCTTCTCTCTGTGCCCAGGGACAGAGGTGCCTGGCCCTCCTTTCTGGAAACTACCATTTTCATCAGATACAAAAGAGGAAAAGGCCAACGGGGGAACGGACACCAGCCTCCCTACATTTCTGGAATATCTGAATGACTCACTGACCTTCAAACTCAGGACATTAGACGCACAATTGGGAATTTCTCATTTGTCTTGAAAACCCTATCCTCACATTCTCACCCTGCACCAGTGGCCTGGCCGTGCCCAGGGCCACCAGCCCCTTTCTCTCCCTGCCATGCACTGCTTTCCTCACCCCGAGACGGGCTCCCTCTTCCAGGGCCCCTGCCCACTCAGTGAGGCACCGGAACTGGCGGCCTGGCAGTGTGAACATCTGAGACTGAGTCCCCTCCCCCAGCGCTTACAGCCCAGTGCCTCTGGCCTGGGGTCCGGCAGAAGGCCAGGCGGGGGCCAAGCGCTGGCTGATATCTGCGGCAGCCTGAGAGGGTGCGTGCTGTCTCACTGTTGTTCCCCCTGGGGAATCGGTGATAGCCAGGAGCTTGGCTAAGCACCCAGACTGCCGGCATCCAAACCCTGGTGCAGGCTCTGGTCAGCAGTGGCTTCATAGAAAAACTCTGACCCTGTCCCTCAGTCTCCTCATCTGAAAAGTGTGAATGGCCATAGCACTTTTTGGGCGTTTGTAAGGCCTGAGTGAGTTAATATAATGGAAAGTACTTAGAACAGTGTCCGGCATAAAGCAAAATCTGAACAGTAGTAGTAACCATTTTTATTATTACACCCCGTCATAACCATCATGGGCATCTACCATGCATCACCCATTCAGCACATCTTACACATATGTGCCAAGCACTTACAATGCACCAGAGCCTGTGCCAGGCGTGGGGGATCAGCAGTGCATGGCGGACAGACTTACAGCCAATAAACAAATAAAGGAGAAAACTTCCATGGGTGGTGAGTGCTATGAAGGGAGTACCACCCAGAGCCACAGAGAGTGAAGGTACTGAGCCCGGGCTCGGGGATGCTATTCTGGATGGGGTGGTCGGGGAAGCCCACCTGAGGCCCCAAAGACAAGGAGCTGTCTGCAAAGATCTAATGGGGGCGTCACTCAGGACCTCTGGGGGCAGGAAGGAGGCTGGTGTGGCAGGGGGAAGGGTTGGAGAGGCGGTGCTGTGCAAACCTCGTCCTGGTCAGCCAAGACAGTCCATCTGTCGGGGAGGCAGCCGGCGGAGGCCCGATCTAGATGCTCTACCGACTTCCTCTGTGGACCACCAGGAGCTGAGCCCAATGTGCCCCCAGCGCAAGGCTGCGGTGGGCAGTGGAGGGGCAGGAGGGAGATGAACAAGTGTTGTTTTTTCTTCTATCCCCCTCGTTTCGGGCTCACCCTTTGTGGTATGAGGGCAGGGAGGGAAAAGGGCAGGAGTTGAGAGTGGCAGGGATTTATGAGCTCAGGACAGCGTGCCTTTGGCGAGGGTGAGAGAAAGAGGGCTCCTTTTGCCAAAACAATATTCAATTTTTTAAAAAGGCAGCTACAAAGCCATGATCAAGTTCAGGGCCCTAAAAGAAGCCCATAAAAATAAAAAATATTTATCTGAAAGGGTGGCAAGTCCAATAAAAGTTTTATGAATGTTTTACAACTGCCCTGTCAAGAAGCTGGCCTCTCACTCACCTCCCTCCTGTGAAAAAAACATACACAAACGTGCAGTCACTGGCACACATGCTCACACATGTGGACACGCAGACTCAGACACACCTGTAGAGCAGCACAGCCGCACCAGCCCCTTCCAGCACCGTGCTCTCCCCCGGCTGTGGGGAGAGGAAGGGGAGGCCGCGCTGCCTCTCTCTGAGCTTGCGTGGGCTGCAGGGTCTATGCCCCACGGCCCGGCTGAGGGTCCCAGCATCTCAGCTCCGGGTCCGCTCCCTCCTCCTCGGCTGTGCACTGTGGCGCGGCTGCAGTTCGCCCTTGGCAGGTACAAGGCCCTGGTTCCGCCTGCTGTCTCTGTGTTGGCGGCGGGCCAGCTGGCACCCCCTGTCCCAGGAAAGCCACCTCCAGTCTGAGTCTGCAGGAGGCTTTGTGATTCGCAGCGTAGAACTCTTCTCCTCTAGCACCCTTGGAGGCCAGACTGTCAGGGCTTTCTTCTTTGTAACAGCCCATGAGAGTGTTAGGACCCCACTCTAGAGAGGAAGAAACTAAGACTCCAGGCCTTTGTCTGAGGTCACCCAGGAAGTGGTCTCACAGACATAGGCTCAGGCCTGTCTCTGGTGGCTTCTCCTGCCCTGGGCTTGTAGACAAAATCCAACACAGGTCTAGGCGTGAGTTAGCTCCCCTGACGTCCCCACTGCTGACCCCCGTCCCTGGGCCCAAGCACAGGGTCTACTTATCCTTTTGTCCAGTGCCTTTCTTACCGCTGCGGCTTTGCACAGACTGCTCTTGGCCATCCCAGTGAACTCGCGGCAACACTGCTTCCTACAAAGCTCTCCAGACTCCATCCAGGCCCCAGGAAGCTGCTCTCTCCTCAAGACCTGCCCTCGTCCTCTGTGGCGCTCAGCTGTCCAAAGCACATGCTATTGGGGGACTGTCTGACTCCCCCTTTGTGGAGCTCCAGGAGGGCAGAGATGGAGTAATTTCTCGTCACTGGGTCCCCAGCCTGAACCACGGGGACATGACAAGCACATTAATGAGCAAGCATTAGGCTCCAGAGCCTGGAGGTGCAGTGGGCTTCGGCAAGGCATTCACTGGTCATGGGCTGGTGTCTAAAGGCCAACGGTGCTTCAGGGTTCAAATCATCCACTGACTGGGGCCAGAGCCAGCCCGAGGCAAGGTTCTAGCAACCAGTAATCCCCTGCCTCCACCAGGAAGAACCAGCACTCAGGAAGAGGATCAATTACACACCAGGCATTCACCAGGGCTTCCAGGTCCCAGCTCCTGGTCTGTGAAATGACCACGGTGAGGGAGGGGGGTCCACTTGAACTTACAGCTGTCAGACTCTAAATTATGAATGGGAAGTGGCCTCTAGCAGGAATCAGACAGAACAAATCATGAGCCCAATTTCTAATTAAACACCCAGATTTCTCTCTCTCTCTCTCTCTCTCTCTCTCTCTCTCTCTCCCTCTCTCTCTCTCTTTCTCTCTCTCTCTCTCACACACACACACACACACATACACACACACACCCCTCCATGGTCCCGCCCTGACAAGAACCAATAAGAACCTCCAGTTCTACTCCACTTGGGAGGCTGGAAGGATTACTATAAAGGCTGGATATTTAGGGCCAATCCTGTCCTCCAAGAAACCAGGCTAAGCACAGGCTTCTAGAAAATCCAACAACAGCATTCTTCAATTGGTAAAAGACAGTAAGTGGGCTGAGGCAGGGGTTGTGGGGTGAGGGCAGAGGAGAGCTGGCAGCTGTGGACATGGGCACTGCCACCTGGCCAGTCCTTGCTCTGCTCACAGCCATGCACACTCCAGGGCAGACAAGCACACTCCCATTGTTCACCCAGAGAAATGCTCGGACACTGCTCTGCAGGGGAGAGCAGAACCCACCCACCTGCCCTCTGCATGCAGAGGTAACAGGTGCACACACTGCTGCATGCAGACTGTGGGATATCACTAAGCAGTCAAATGAGCCAATTAGAACTGTTGACTGCAACAGCAAGTTCTAAAATGAAACAATAGCAAGTGTTTCAAAAACATTCGGTTCAGTGGGAGACCAAGTATGTGAAAACTTCGAACACACTAACCCATCAACGCTGTTTAGGCTACAATCTTATGTAGGGGAAACACAAGAACACCTCTGGGTGAGGCCCCAACTTCGGGGAGTGGATGTTACCTCCAGGGAAGTGGGGGGGTGGTGGCTCACTTTATCAGTAACATTCTGTCTTTTAAAGACAGAAAGAGGAGAGAGAGTGTGAGAGATCTGAAGCATATAACACATCTGTTTAACCTTGCTGGTATCAGGATTGGCTGTTTTGTTCTGTAACCTGAAGTTCTTCATGGTTAAAACCAATTTTTTTCTTTTTTCTTTTTTTTTTAATTAAGTACTGATTAAGAGGAGGAAAGGATGCAAAGGACACAAGGCGCAGGCCAGCAGCCGTGCTCTGGGCAGTCCCCGCGAGCACCTGAGCACACGCATGCTGAACCTCCACTTCCTCACCTGTCCACTGGGGACAGTGATGCCAGCCTCAGACAGCTGTTCTGTGCTCTGAGATATCCGTGACTGAGAACCCACTGGTCAGGCCTTGGGAACCACCACCACGTGGGGCCAGCTTCCCCCTGCCCCCCGCTTCCACACACCAGCCCGAGAGCACAGAAGCATGGCTCACCCGCAGGACGCTCTGGAAACAGTGCAGACTCAAAGTGCCGCGACAGAGCAGCAGTGGGTGCCAGGGGACAGCAGATGGGACTCAACTGCATCCAGAGTCAGGCGAAGGTTCCTGGAGGAAGCTGTGACCCCAGAGAAGAGACTGCCTCAGTTCCTCTTCTGTTCATGTACTTACTTATAGCTCTCTGGCCATGGGCCTATAGAGGCTGCCAGGGCACACACCTCCAGACGGCCTCTGCCTGGGGGCCCCATTCTCACCGTGGCCACAATAAGAAGCCCCTGGCACCACCGTATGTGGATGACATGGGACCATACCCAGGGTGAGGCTCGTAGGCAGATGGTTTCTGTCCCCTGTGCTGTGTTTATGTTAATTGCAGATATTTTTAACATATTGTGTTACTCCATCCATCTTTGTGAACAGCCCGTCTTGTAAAACTCTTTTGATGATGTTATTTTTTCTTGCCTAGCTTCATCGTCCGCTATTATTTATAATATCATTGTCTTTGTTTCAAACACTGGGTATAAACATTGTTGTAATAGTTCTTCGATGGGGTTCATATAATTTTTACAATTGCTTTGAAATGCTTCAATGGCCAAAGGGGGAAGAGTTTGGTCATTTGTGGAGGAAAAGACACCCCGAAGTGCTCTCTGCTCTTGGTGAAAGGTCTTCCTCTGTCAGGACGGCTTCCAGAACAGGCTGGCCTTGTCAGGGGTGGTCCTGCCCAGAAGACCGGGCAGCCCCGCAGGGTGGGGGGTTGGCAGCAGCTCGCTGGCTGCGGGATTAGGTTTCAGAATCGCCTTCCCCACAGACGTTGGGGCAAGATCCACAAAGGCCACTGTCGGGGTAAGATGCCAGAGAGGAAGACGGATGGCTTGTTTTAATTTTTATTGGGGTTTTCTGAAACTTCAACTTTCACCCCTCACCTCTTTTCAACTCTCTTCCTCCCGACTCTTTCTCTATGGTGTTCTTGGCCGGCAGGGATGCGGTGTGGACCAGAACCTGGTGGAATGCCCATGACTGCCTGGGGAGAGTCTCCCCTCACACCTCAGGGCCCCCGGGGACTGTCACAGCTGCCCCTGACAAAGCCAGCCTCGGTCCTCTCTGTCCGGGAAAGCCAGCTTGTGGGAGAAGTCTGCTGGTGGCACAGAGCCAGCCTGCGGTGGGCCGGCAGCCAGCCTGGTGTTCAGGGGAACAGAGACAGCTACCTGAGCCCCCTGCCTGCTTTCCCAAACTCACTGTGTTCTCAGGGGCATCCCAGGGTAGTGTGCCAGCCCCTCCGCACCATCGAGCACCATCGTCATTCTTAAACATGCCTCAGATCTTGGCCTCCTCTGCCCAAACATCCTCAGGGTTCCCCAGTGCCTGGAGGTGAGCCCGGCCAGCCCACCTCCCCAGCCTCATACCAAGTCCTCCTGCATTGCTCTGTGCCTCCAGGTGGCACAGTGTGCCAGCCTGCTTGCCTCCTTGGATGGTGCTAGGTCCTCAGGATACAGGGGTACACAGACCCCTTTCCTCAGAGGCTCACAGGTGGTCCTTGAGTCCAGAAAAGGGTGACTCGTCCTTCAGGCTCTGAGAAGTCCCCCAGTGCTGGGCTTTCTCCTACAGTGTCAGACAGACCCCCACAGCCTTGGCTAGCAGTGGGTGATGGGGCCACCTATTCATGACACAGCCGTCCTGCCCGGGGCCTGAGTGGCTGAGCCCAGGCCCTGACTCCGGGCTCCCGGCTCAGGACTTAGCACGGGGCCAGGCGCAGAGGGCCCGCCCTGGGTGGAACAGCGGGTATCTCAAGGCCTTAGGCCAGAGCTGCGGATGCTGTGGTGGACAAAGGGCCATCTTGGTAGCAGTGCCTCCCACTTGCACAGGGCTTGGGAGACAAAGTTTACACCTTGGGGGTCTGAAGGTCAGAATCCAAGAAGTATGCAGGCCCCAGGGTGGGAGCCCACGGTGGGGGGTTCTGGTAGGCATCCACAAACACGCCAGGCTGGGAACTGCACCTCTTCTCCACACACCTGCTTCTTCTCATTCCCTTTAGAGAAACTCGGATGTGGCAAAATGGTTGACCTCACTACTCACCACAGAAATGCAAATAAAAACACATTAACGTGCCATTTCCCACTTATCCAGAGGTAGCAAGCCTAAGTAACAGAGGGGCAGTTTCCCCCCATGCTGTGGGGAAAACACACCTTCTGACAGTGCTGACGGTGCTGACGGCAGTATGAGATGATGTGACACTTGGAAATCACTGTCCCAGGAGATCTCAAGAACCTGACCTTTTTAAATGTTTATGGTATTTTCTTTTTAAAAATAAGAACAACTTATGATAATATTTAGATTGAGATTTGTACACAAAGATATTCATAGCAATATTATTTATGACAGAAGTTGGAAACGCCTAATAATGCAACAGACGCCAATGGTACAGTGTTGAGCAAATAAGTTTTAACACATGTTTTTTAGGTTTTCTCACTTACATTTTGCATTGGCCTGGGCAGCGCCATGTGTATATAGTCTGTGAAAGGCTGCAGTGCTTGCCCCCAGGACAGTAGATGGCAAATAGTGGATTACCTTCCTGCTTGGGAGGGGCCACTTATTGCTAATGTTTGCTGGAGAAGGGGTTTTTGTTGCCCCCGCCTGTTTTGCTGGGAGAAGAAGGAGTGCAGATGTGGAACCGCAGCTGAGGGGTTTGGGGAGCTCTGCTGAAGCTGGTGGGGCCTTTGATTCCAGGAGGAGCCAGAGAAGGTTTTCCAGGTTGTGGAACAGAGAATGCGTCAGGGCTTTGGGAGCTCCGAATGAGTGGAAAGCCGTCTTCCCTGCCTGTTTGCTCGTCCGCCAGTACGAGACTTTAATAAAGGAATGGCCCACCATTTTTTGGCTCCACTGTTTCTTTACCATTGGCCTGAATCCAATGAGAACCTGCATGGCCACGAGAGTGGCAGCCACTGGCCACACATACAGCCTGGGCGGTGACTGTGACATGGCTCAGGGTTACTGGGCACCAGCTGTGTGCTGGGTACTGTGCTAGCATGGAGGTGCTTCCATATCTCGGGGCACAGCTAGATCTCACAACCCCCAGCAGGGCACATCCTAACTCCCATCCTACAGATGAGGAACTGCAGCCGGGAGGGGCCCAGTCACCTACCCAAGGTTAGAGACCTGGTAAATAGTGGGCCTGAGGTTTGAACCAAGTTCTGTCTGAGGCCAGAGCCTGAGCTCTCAACACTGCACATTCAGTCTCCCCTGAAGACTGCAGTGTAAACAGAGGAGAATAAAAGTTGCATAGTTACAGTAATTGAGAAGATTCAATGCAGACTTGTATACCCCACGGCCCATGAGTGACATAAAAAGAACCCTTTGCAGAGAAAAAACAGAAGGAAGTGAGAATATAAACGATGGAATGACAGGAGATGCTTCCTCTTCTTTTTGGTTTTCTTTCACATGCAGATTTCATTGAATGAGATTACGTTTAGGTTATAAAGAAAGTTTGTGATTTTTTTCAATCCATGTACAACATCTCACTTGGAAGCAGACATCTGGTGTTGGGCCTGACACCTGTGTGGGAAGGCGCCCCTGTGGGACAGGAACAAGCCTTCTTTACCCAAGTGACAGTGAACAATCAGAACAATAACTTGTTCCAGGCAGGCCAATTGGCTCAGTGGTAGAGTGTCAGCCTGGTGTGTGGATGTCCCAGGTTTGATTCCCAGTCAGGGCACATAGGAGAAGTAACCATCTACTTCTCCACTCCTCTCCCTCTCGCCTCTGCCTTTCTTTCTCTCTCTCTCTCTCTCTCTCTCTCTCTCTCTCTCTCTCTCTCTCCCCCTCCCTTCCCCTCCTGCAATCATGGCTCGATTGGAGCAAGATGGCCCTGGGCACTGAGGATGGCCCATGGCCTCTGCCTAAGGCACTAAAATAGCTCAGTTAATGAGCAACAGAGCAACAGCCCCAGATGGGCAGAGCATCGCCCCATAGAGAGCTTGCCAGGTGGATCCCGGTCAAGGCACATGTGGGAATATCGCCCCATAGGAAGCTTGCCAGGTGGATCCCAGTCAAGGCACATGTGGGAGTCTGTCTCTCTGCCTTCCTGCTTCTCACTTAAGGAAAACAAAACAAAACAAACTTGTTTCTGCCACACATTCTGAGGGAAATTCCTCCCACTTCTCAAAAATCATGACTATTGCCCATGACATCCTTAATGCTTTTGATATCACACATCACTGGGCCAGGGATGATGAGAATGAAAGACTTCATCCTTGCCATCCGACCAATCACCATGATCAGGGAAAGGGAAGGTCTATAACAGCTGAAGGGACAGGTGTTCTTCCTAGCCCACCATGTGCACCCTGGGGCTTCCTGTGAGGGGCCCTGAGGACATGGGGAGACAGCTGGGACCCTCAGCCTAGAGAAGCTCACCCCTGGGGATGCTCCTAGGGAGAGTGGTGAGAGGCCACAGCAATCCCGAGGTTTCAGGAACAGAGGCTGGCCCAGGATGCTAAGGAAGCCCGACAGAGGATCCCTCCTACTATCTGAGGCTGAGCGGAAGCCAGGGGTGAGGGGAAGGCAATGTCAGCAGTGAGGACAGCCTGGTACAACCACTGGGCATATCTGTCAGCAACAACATCCGTCACTTCTGCTACTTCTTGCCACAGCCACTGGATTTCCTTGGGGAACAGAGGTTGAAGCAGGGTCCACCAGGCAGCCACGACCCAGGCTGGCCTGTGTGTGCCCCCAGCCCCGGTGCTGGTCTAGGGGATGAGTGTGAGGCTCCAGCACTATGGTGAGGTTCCTGAGAGAGATCCTCTCAGTCAATGACTAGATTCACAGCTGAGAAGACCATCTCTGGGAGATCCTGGCTTGGGCAGCCGCTAAGGAAGGGCTGAGCTTGGAGGACGCTGAGGAAGGCCCTCGGATCTAGGAGCTAAGCCGCGCCTGAACAGAGCGCCACCGCCGAACCTTTCCAGGCACATGCGTCAACGGAGTTCAGGCCTCAGTGGTCTCCTCAAGCCCGCTGGGCTGAGCACAGGGTGTGGTCCGGAGCACCACAGGGGCGCACCCACGCCTGTGGCCCTGCAGGAGGTGGGTGGTGGCATCGAGCAGAGCCCAGAGGATCCAGCACAGGCGGCAGAAGGAGGGACAGCTGCTGTGGGCCCATGCAGGGCTGAAGGGTGCATGTTGGCCAGAGGAACAGAGGGCAGGAGTGGCAGGCCAGGCAGGTGGGTAGCAGAGTGGGAAGAAGCTAAATGTCACACCAGTGAGCCTGAACTCTGCTCCAGACAAGAGGGAGTGGTCATGGCAGCCCCCACAACAAGGGGTCTGTGCCCACAGTGAGGGGGATTCTAGGCCAGGGACTAGGAAAGCAAGAGCTATGAAGACTGGCTGAAGTATGTGCTTGCCCAATTGTTAGGTGCTCACCAAGGTCATCTGAGAGTCAGGCTATGAACCAGGCTCAGAGACACACGGACACAAACTTCAGGTCTTACTCTACACTTCATTCCCAACTGACCGCCTGCAGCCTCCACACACAGAAAACACACACTTACTGAGCATCTATAAGGAGCCGGGCACTTTATATACATTTTCTCATCCGTCTCAACCCTGAAGGCAAGGAATGGTCCCCTTTCTCATCCAGGAAAACTGAGGCAGGTTTAGAGAATTCCTGTAATCACCTCAGCGGTGGGGTCAAGCTGAAATCTGAACTTCTGGAATTTGTGTTGGGCCCTGAGCTCAGGCCATATGGAGCAGATGGACAAGAGGGTCAAGTGTCCAGAGGTGGGGAGAAGAGAGTAAAAGCAGGGACTCTACAGACAGATGGCCTGGTTTCCAACCTCAGTGCTGGGGCACAAGAGCTGTGTGACTTTGGGCAAGTTCCTCCATCTCTCTGTGCTTCTGTTGTAGGATGGCAATTTTAATAACTGTAATTATGATAGCATCTCCTGTCAGTTTTGTTGTGAAAATTAAATAACATTATTATGAGCAAAATGTAGAATAGTACATGGAGCATAGAAATAACTATGTAATTGTTTTTTACACATTTTTTTATTTCTAAGTCCACTCACTGAGTCACAGACACTGAAGAAATTCACATTGTTTTGACCGACTTTTGTCATACTTCTCTTCGGTGCGTATTTATGAGGCCCCGCCGCTGCCAGGCGCCGGGACGGGGTCTCCCTGCGTTCCCTCATCTGCTAGCGGGGCTGCAAGACTGTGTGAGAGGGAGGGCGTATTCACCGGTGAAACGCACTAGACTTGAAGATGAACAATAGGAGGAGCCTCAGGTGTTCAACTATGGTTGATTTCATGTAAGTCTTTGTTTATAAAACTATAGAAAAAGTTATACAACCTTCCCAAACCACCCTTTTAAACAGACCAGACTAAAAGAGTTAGTAACGTAAAAAACATTTAGAACCATGTCTTAATAATAAGCAATGATTCCGCCATACTCTTTCTAGCCTCCGTGCGTTAGAATACCATTGCCCCTGTCCAGAATGCCTTTCCTCACTTTTACGCTACCTGGGAAAACCCCTCGCCTTCAAGGCCAGCTCAAGCCTTACTGTGTCCTATTCCACTCTGGAAGGGAGTGGTCACGCCATCCTTTCTGTCCACATGGCCTAGAGGATGCTACCTCAGTGTGTGTTACTTTCTCTAGTCATCTCCCACAGATGGTGTTCCCCTGGGGAGGGGTGGACACCAATGCTCTGTGTGTTCGGGTGTGACTGGAGCAAGGTGGGGCGGGGAGACAGACAAAGGGAGACAGAGAGGACTCTGAGGGCTTTGGAGGTAGCAGCTCCTCCCACAATCCCTGGCTTAGCCCTACAAGGCTTTGAGGAGGTGATGGACATCCCTGAATTGGGCCCCACAGAGCCAGCTCTACCTCACTGCTACCCGACCAGGGCCTTAACCACGACTTCCACAGCGAGTCATGCCCACGGTGCCCTCCTTTACACAGGTCCTCCTTCACACAGGCCTCAGAGGTCTGATGTGCCCTGCACATCAGCTATCTTTGTCTACAGGCTGTTTCCATCTCTTCATCGACCCTCCAACAATCACTTAACCAGTGATCAAACCTGTATCACCCAGGAAGGGTAAACAAATGTTGCATGCATCGCAAGTGAAGCCCTAGGACACTGAGGGTGTTCGACATATGCACACCAGAATCTAGTCGTGTAGAGACACCAGACAGGCCCCAAGAGCACATCGGAAACCCAACCCACCCAGCGTCCAAACCCGCCAACATCCTGGAACTAGGAGACATGACGGCCAATGCAGAGTATGATTTTTCACTGAATCCTGCATCAAGAAAGTGAGTTTTAAAAGACATTATTGGGACAATACAGGGACACATGCTTAAGTATGCAGGTGTAACTGAGTCCTATGGCTAACATTGAAACAGTTCAGTATACACACAGAAAACAAATGTGACAAGGTATTAACGACTGTGAAATCTAAGGTTCAATAAACTATTCTGTCAACTTTTGTGTATGTTTGAAGTTGTTCAAAAAGTTGGGTGGAAAAACACTGAAGAAAACCCATCTTACAGATGAGGAAACAGGCTCACAAAGGTTAAAATTCTAGCCAGGGTTCCACCTCAGGTCTGGCTGACTTTGAAGTTCTTATTCTTTGAAGATACCCTGCTTCCAACCTCCCAGAGTGGGCAGAAAATGCAAAGTGGGCATAATTTCAACGCTGCCAACATCTTTCAATAAAAATCAATTTGGTCCTGGCAGCTGGCTAAGAACTCCGATGAAACCCTAAGGACGCGGTGCCCAACAACCCTCCCCAGAGCCTGCAGCAGTGACTGGCCGGGCCACCGCAGAGGACACGCTTTAAAGAAAACCCGCGCCATCTCAAGCCCCAGAGGGAGCATGCAGCCCAGCCGCCCAGCCCGGGCCTGGCTACGGGGACACACCACCACCCACACCCTCAGCGCTCCTAGGGACCTCCCTTCAGCACCAAGACAAGTTTTAACTCTGTTTGCTGGGTTTTCCAGAAGCCTCTCAGCTGAACGGTGTCCCTGGGAGAGGCTCATTTCCACCCGCGGTCTTGGGGCCCACTGGGCCCGTCACCCAGCAGCTCAGAGCCTCAGGGTGCCCTTTAGGAAACGGGAAGAGGCTGCAGCAGGAGGAGAAAGAGGCTTCAAGGCAAGGACCTGGTACCAGTAGACAGGCGCAGTGGCCCATGTTGGAGAACTGAAAGATTTCATGTAAAAACCCAGTTTCCCAGTCTCTTCTGGAAAACTGGAGGTCTGCACCTGGGCCATGTTGCCGCCCAGCACCACACAGACGTGCGTGGGGGCTGCTCCCTGGGGTGAGGTGGCTGGATCTAGCCCCTGCCTGAGCAGGACTGCCCTCCTGGGAGCCAGCACACAACAGGTAGCTGAGGGTACCTTTGTATACCAGCCTGTCACAGGCCCTCCAACAGCTCCTCTCTACACGTCAGAGAAGACACACATCCGCCCGCAGCTTGCCAGGCCCCCGTGGTGGCCCCGCCAGTCATAAGCCCCATTGTCTGCTGGCTCCCTGGGCCCAGCTGCCCCCGAGGGGGGCTGATCTTTCCTGCCTCACCACTCTGCGCAGACTCTTATGCCTGAGACACAACTCCCACTCTGCGTGCAGGGCTCCTCCTCCTCCTCCAGGGCCCGCAGAACACCAGTGCCTACCAATGGGAGCCTGTCATTCCCAGACGCGGGCAGCCTCCTGCTATGAACTCTCCCGGCACTTGACACTCTCCCTGCACAGCTCGATGTCGTTTGCCAAAATACAAATCTCGAGATTTGGTCTGCTTACCGTCTGTCTTCCCAACGGCTAGGGGCTAAATTATGTCCCCCTCGAATTCCTATACTGAAGTCCTAACTTTCTGTATCTCAGATGTGACTGTATTTGGAGACAGGACCTTTCAAGAGATAGTTAGGTAAAATGAAGTCACTGGAGTGGGCCTAGTCCAGTAAGATTGGTTTCTATAGGAAGAGGAGATTAAGACACACACACACACACACACACAGGACACAAACACACACATGCACAGGGGCAGGACCACGAAAGGACACAGGGAGAAGACAGCCATCTATAAGCCAAGGAAAAAGGCCTCAAGAGAATCCTCAGTGGACACGTGCTACCCCAGTAAAAGATGGGTATCCGGCGGGCAAAAACAATGCACAAACCCAGCCACTATCTGTGGAGCTTCTGTCCTAGTCAGATACTGCGGGCAGGGATTATGCGATCTAAGCCTCACTCTCTCCCTGAAATCAGAATTACTCACTCCACGCTGGCACTGCAGGGCTGAAGATCTGATGGGAAATGGCTGCCGAGATCAGAAGGGGCTGTGCTGAGTGAGGGGCCTGGGCTGCCCGACTGGAGACCAGTCCCTGTGCTAAGCCAGGTGACCCTCCAAGGAACTGGGCTAGTGGCCCCCGCAGCCCTGGCCTACTCACCCTCCTAAACCAATGCCAGGCAGCGAGAGCCAGCAACGCAGAAGGGGTGGTGCTGCCCTGCTGAGCACTCAGGCCAAGGTGGCGCTCGGCATTTGCCTTCCACAGCCACGTTCAGAACCTCTCTCCCTGGCCTGGACTCTGTTTCTCCTGGCATTTCAAAGGCTCAATAAAGAGCTGGTGAAAGACAGATGAATGGCGGCCCGGGCCACTCCTGTGAGTCCTGGAGCACAAAGGTGACGTTGTATGCCCACTGTTTTTGCTGCAAGGACTCTGAAGTAGTTTCCTTGGACCTGGGTCCTGTGAAAGAGGGCTAGAAGGGCTCTGACCTCTGTGCCCTTCACTCCTGGTGGCTACTGAGCAGCACTGCTGGGGACTGAAGAGGCAAACAGAGACTCTGGCTTCTTACTAACTGTCCAGCCATGAGCAAGGGGCCTGCTTCTCCACCTGTAGGGTGGGATAAGTTAGATTACACAGAGGTGTTTCCTGCCTTCCCAGCACAGGCCTCCTCCCCACACAAGTGCTCTTGGCACTGCTGTGGGGCCAGAGAGGAGTACCAGGCACATCGCCACAGAGGAGGGGGCTGGTCTGGGCTTGAAGAATGGCATGGACAGTGAGAGAGAAGCGAGGTCCCAGGAGAATGCACAGTGAGAGTCCCCACATCCACGGTACAAGTGCAACACACGGAGCTCGCGCAGGAGCTGGGCAGGGCCTGCATTCCCAGTCCTGTGGCCTTTCCCACTGGCCACAGCGTTCAAGAGAACATCGCAGGCCCTGGCTGGTTGGCTCAGTGGTAGAGCATTGGCCTGGTGTGCAGGAGTCCGAGGTTCGATTCCCGGCCAGGGCACACAGGAGAAGCACCCATCTGCTTCTCCACCCCTCCCCCTCTCCTTCCTCTCTGTCTCTCTTTTCCCCTCCCGTAGCCAAGGTTCCACTGGAGCAAAGTTGGCCTGGGCGCTGAGGATGGCTCTGTGGCCTCTGCCCCAGGCACTAGAATGGCTCTGATTGCGGCTGAGCGACGCCCTAAGATGGGCAGAGCATCGCCCCCTGGTGGGCATGCCGGGTGGATCCCGGTCGGGCGCATGTGGGAGTCTGTCTGACTGCCTCCCCGTTTCCAATCTCAGAAAAATACAAAAAAAAAAAAGAGAGAACATCGCACTCCTATTCCAGCCTTCCCCATGGGCTTCCTTTTCTTATTCCCTCCCAGCCCCTCCTTGGACAGCACCCCTTCTTGGAAACCTGGCTTGACTCTTCCTCAAGATGGCCCACTCCTGGCCACCCACCATGCTGACCGGGAACTGCTGCTCCATGCCTTCTTCTCTCCCACAGGGAAGTGCCCTGGGGCAGGACTGTCAGCCCTGAGCCCGGAGCTTGCGGAATTGGATGGACTAGTGCCCCCTTCTTTATAGTTGTCTTTAAAGAACTAGAGCCCCCAAAGGCATGTTATTAGGAGACAGCTGTGCTGCGGGGGTAATGACTCTGGTGCCTGCCTGAGGTGGAAGAATTTCTGGGGAGGCGCATACTAAGCACCAGGCTTCTTGGCCCCCACGGGCCTGGGTTCATCCATTTGTTCATTCCAGTCTGTTTCACTGAACTCCTTCATTTATTCATTCACACAAGCAACACTTCCTGTTCCATGGAAATCCATCCCTTCAGGCTTGGCAAACTGTGACCAGGATGGTACGCTGAGCCCTGAACCCCTGGGTGTAGGCTCAGGGTGCAGACACAGATGCCAGGAGGCTTAGGGACGCTCCTCAGAACACTCTTCAAAGGTGAGCAGGCTGTCTCTCCTGATGTCCAGCTACTCTCCTAGGGGCCAGATGGCAGCCTCTTTGTCCCACTGACAGTGACCTCAAAGGCCCTCTGCTTACAGGCCTGCCAAGCAGAATGACCAGACAGTTCCCTTCTGCCACACAGCCCAAGAGACAGAGATGCACTTTCAAACCTTACAACCTGCCCCATGCATGAGAAATCAAGGCTGAGGGAGTCTCGGGCAGGTGTTTTGGGTTCAAATTCCAGCTCTGATACTTACTAGTATGGAACATGCCAAGCTGCACTGCTACCCACCCTCCAAGCCATGGTTTCCTCATCTGTGCAATGGGCATACTCCGAGTCTGGGGGGTGAAGTCCCAGCCAGCCTTTCTGGGAATTTCCTAGGGCCCTTTTCTGACTATTGCCAAGGCTCCTGAGTGCTGCCTCCCACTGAAGAGGAGTAAACAGAAGTTCTTTCTGGGTTCTTATTGGAAGAACAGAATAATATAGATCTCCTTTTTTTCTCATCTGCTGAGAATCCATTAGGTTGTGATTAGTAATTAATAAAAAGTTATTAAAGATCACCAAAATTCAGCGACCCTAAATGAAAATCAGCAGGACCCATGTCAGGGTTTGATGCAGAATCTGGCCATGCCATACAAATTCCTGGCACACAAGTGGGGGCGGCCCAGGGATACAGGAGGCTGGTGCTGTGGCAACTAAGGGCTGGGGTCTCAATCGCTGATGCTCTGGCTTCTCTAAGGGGCCTATCTGCCCACAGTTCTGTGACACGGTCAGGTTCGTTTGCTGTAACTTGTGTGGTCATCGATGAGGGGCAGTGAGGCCCATTGCCCCAGTGAGGGACTTGGGGCCTAGCGTTTCCCAGCAGCAGGGCTGTAAGCTCCGTGCACTCTGTGTGCAATCCCCACCAGAGTGCGAAAGCAAACCACACACAACCCTCTCCAAGCTAGCAGGTCCTGGAGCACCGTGTGGGAGACGGGCCTCTTGCCATGAATTCGGGCCACGCAGGAAGCTTGCCGCAGCCTACCCAGGAACACATAACCTGCCGGGTCCCTTCAGGGTTACGAGACAGTGTTTCAGAGACGAACCGGGTACCTATGCCTATCGTCACCCCCAGAGTCAATAAGCAGTGACCTGTGGCTGTCAGGAGTGACAAGCCCACTTACCCTCTCACTGACCCTCTCTGGTTGGACTTCATCAGTGGCTGCTTCCCCTGCACAGGGGGACGCAGTCCCAGGCCAGCATCCAGGCTGCCCGCACAGTGGGAGCTGGTGCTCGAGGCACTGCCACAGAACGGACGGTGGGCGGGAAGAGCAGGACAGTGCTGGTCGTGCCAGGCCCTATGCTTGATCAGCCTCTTGGCAAGGGGTGTCTTCAGCCATGTGTGCGCCCCATGGTGCCGAGCTCTCTGAAACTCTCTAGGGGCCGAGTGGTGAGGGCAGGCTCTGTGCACCGAGATGGACCACGGGCAAGGTGCACACCTCCTCTGTCCCTCTGTCCCCCCTGAGACACAGGTAACAAAGCCCAGCTTTGACAGAAAGCTCCTGCACCGAGGCAGCACTCAGGAAGCACCGGGATGTGAGGACATGGGCAGGAGTGAGGCTGGTGTACAGGAACCTCAGCTCCGCCTGGCCAGGTCCTACGACCACTCTCTCCACCCACAGTGCCCCAGATGGTTCCCGGCTCCTCTCACAGGGCTCCTAGCCACACAGGGCAGCTTCTTTGAAGGGAGAAGCTGTATAAACGTGGGGTTTCTCAACCTTGAGGTCCCCCAGGACTGTCTGGGAACGTTCCCTGAGTGTCAGAATGAGCTGTCCTTTAAGCCTCTCTAATTTCCAGAATGTCTTTGCGACACGCCGTGGACCTGTGTCCGGAGCCCTGTCTCTCAGGCTGGCATCTGTAGCTGCATATTACATTTCAGCGCCCACTCCCGAGTCTGAGGCCCAAGTGTCCTTCCTGAAATTCCACTAGGGGTTACAAGTCACTATGGGCCAAACCCTGCCAAAGGCATGTTTTATTTGGTTCAGACCATTTTAATTTTTAATGAGGAAATTTTACATAAAAATTAAATCGGGTAAAATTGAATGCCTAGGCCCACACTCCCATAAAGCACGTGTTGGCTGGGCCTGATGAGCAGGTCTTGAGGTCACCACTTGATATCGACTAGCACCTGGCCCCTTACCCGAGGGGAGAGCCCTGGGCCTGGGGAGGGAGAGGGCAGGGAAGAGGACACTAGCACCTGGCCCCTTACCCGAGGGCAGAGCCCTGGGCCTGGGGAGGGAGAGGGCAGGGAAGAGGACACTAGCACCTGGCCCCTTACCCGAGGGGAGAGCCCTGGGCCTGGGGAGTGGGAGGGCAGAGAAGAGGACACTAGCACCTGGCCCCTTACCTGAGGGGAGAACCCTGGGGAGTGGGAGGGCAGGGAAGAGGACACTAGCACCTGGCCCCTTACCCTGGGAAGTGGGAGGGCAGGGAAGAGGACACTAGCACCTGGCCCCTTACCCGAGGGCAGAGCCCTGGGCCTGGGCAGTGAGAGGGCAGGGAAGAGGACACTAGCACCTGGCCCCTTACCCGAGGGCAGAGCCCTGGGGAGTGGGAGGGCAGGGAAGAGGACACTAGCACCTGGCCCCTTAACCGAGGGCAGAGCCCTGGGCCTGGGCAGTGAGAGGGCAGGGAAGAGGACACTAGCACCTGGCCCCTTACCCTGGGCAGTGGGAGGGCAGGGAAGGGGACACTAGCACCTGACCCCTTACCCTGGGAAGTGGGAGGGCAGGGAAGAGGACACTAGCACCTGGCCCCTTACCCGAGGGCAGAGCCCTGGGCCTGGGCAGTGAGAGGGCAGGGAAGAGGACACTAGCACCTGGCCCCTTACCCGAGGGGAGAGCCCTGGGGAGTGGGAGGGCAGGGAAGAGGACACTAGCACCTGGCCCCTTACCCGAGGGCAGAGCCCTGGGCCTGGGCAGTGAGAGGGCAGGGGAGAGGACACCCAGAGGGCTCTCCGGCTGCCTTCCCTAGCGAGGTCACCTTGTGGAGACAGCAGGGAGGCTGGTAAGCTGCCTTTGAACCCAACTGCATCCACGAGCCAAGGTCTGGGACAAGTCCCTGAGCTGCTCCCTGCTCCAGGGGGCCTTAAAACAGGGATTTTCAACCCCTGGTCTGAAGACCAGCGCCAGTTCCCCAGAAATTTCATGCTGGTCTGCAAAAAGAGTTAACCATTCATTTCTGCTCTGGATGATTTCTGCCTTAGCAGTCCCTGAAATAATTCTCCTATTTTCGCCAGTCCCCAAGTGGAGAAAGGCTGAAAATCACGGCACCACACACTGGGTGCGCCACCCCAGCGCTCCCCATCTGCAGCCAGCACGGCTCTGTCCTCCTCCACCTGGCACGGCATGGCTTGGCTTTACTGAAGACTCTTTCACAATTAAGGAACTTCAAAAAGGTTAAAAGTAATTCTTTATGGGAGGAATCTGCAGGAAAAGACAAGCAGGAGGTGGGGGTGGGTGGGATGAAGGAATCTGACCAGTTATTTTTAATAAAAAGCTTAAAAGCCACAAACAGGAAGCAGACCTATTAAATAGACAACACTGAACTAACAAAGGAATGTGAACTCCAGTTGACTGAGGCAGCGTCACCATGTCTCCACATCTCCCCTCCCTCCACTCCCACCCAGAACCCAGGGCCCCCACACAGGACTCCTCCTGCATTCTGGCCCGTGCTGGGAACACCCCAACCCTGAGTGTGCCTGGGGCGAGATAATAGCGAGCTGAGGGTGGACAGCATGACCCTACCCACCCCGAAAGAAGCAAACGGACATGTCCTTCCCTTTGCACCCACAGAACCCAGTCCACGCAGCCCGGGAAAGGCACAGGCACTCGGTACAGCCCACAGCCCTTCCCCCCAGCAGCTCTGCTCCTGCCCTCCCAGCACCCTGCAGCCGGCCTCCCCAGAGAGCTCGCAGAGGTGCAGGCCCAAGACGCTGGGGACTGAGGACTGCACTCTGCCTGGCTCCGGCCCTGAGGGCATTCCCTGGCATCCACACAGGCAGCGGGTGCCCCGGCCCTGAGGGCATTCCCTGGCATCCACACAGGCAGCGGGTGCCCCGGCTTGGCTGAGGTGAGGATCGGAGCAGCTGAGCACTGGATTAGGAGGGTAGAGGCTGGAAGCCCACTGCCAAGGCTGGAGGTTCCCGAGGGTGCGCCACCTCAGACCCCAGGGGTCTCTCCGCAGGGTGCTGAGGCCTCAGAGCACAGCCAGACAGCAAAGCCCAGTGCCGGGAAACAGCGCTCCGGTGGACTGTTCTCCCTCACGAGAGGACAAATGAAACTCATGGCCCTCTGGGCTTTAGGCTGGAAGCAGGGCTCCAGCCAGGCCTGAGGGAGAGGAGGTGCTGGCTTGCTTGGTGAGTTGGCCGCATCTGGGAGTCCTACTTTCTAGCTGGAGCGAGGGGACCACCTTATTTGGAGATTTCACTCAAAAACCTACCCACACATCTCCACGCACAGGCCCTTCCTGCCCAATGTCCTGCCCTCAGCACACACCAAGCTTCCTCCACCGGTCTCCCTCCCTCTGGCCTGCTCTTCGTCAGGATCCGGGCAGCTGGCTCCCTCCCGTCCAGCCTCCACTGTACCATGCCCTCTTTAGGAAGGTCTTCCCTGCCAGCCCTGTCCAGACAGCACACTTGGCGACTCTCTCCCCAGCTGGTCTTTCTACACCCGTCTAGCCTCACTCAGTGTGTGCACGCCCGTCCCCTCCCGACCACGGCACTACGTCTGGTACGCAGTAGGACGACAGGAAGACGGGTATGGGAAGAGCACAGGACTGCGGGAAGGGCCGGGACAGCTATTTCCAGTAGCAAACACACACGTTGACCCCACTATGTACAACACCCAACTCAGACCGAGTGGAGGCTTGGCAGAGGCTGCTGGTCTTGAAAGGAGGTGGCAACTCACACTCTGGGAAATCCTACCACTACCAAGGCTGCGGTCTCAGTCACCAGCTCTCTCCTTTCAAACCACCGGTCATAGCAGTATTATCCCCACTTCACAGACAAGCCACGTGAGAAGTCCAAGTGTGAACCCCTATCAGACCTGACACTGGCTCAGAAACAGAGGCTGACTCCACACCAGGCTCTTCAGCCACGAGTGGGTGGGACCAGAGGCCACAGGGGACTGCGCTCTGCATGCAGCACAGGAAGGCTTAGAACCCGGAACAGAAGGCACCACAGGGCGCTGCTGCCGCCATCTCTACCGGCCTGCCAGCACCCAAGAGCAAGAGGAAATGGCCATACTCACCAGGGATGTGAATCTTAAACTTGCCACTCTGGCCGAAGGAGCTGTCAATGATCCCCAGCTCCCCGGTGGACAGGTGCACCTTGAGCCCCACAAAGAGCTGGATGTTGGTCTCCTTTTTGAACAGGGAGCGGCCGATCACGCTGTAGTCGTCTATTACCTGTTCCCACACACCCATCCCAAGAGAGGAAGCATCAGTGTGTGCTGGTCAAGGCCAAGGCCGCCACACCCGCCCAGGTGACCAGTCCATCTTACAGATGATAGAAGGCACTAGAACTGTTACGATGGCCAGCCCCTTGTCGTCATCGCACTCACGACCACTGACACCTACAGAACCTACCAGGGGGTCCCCAAACTTTTTACACAGGGGGCCAGTTTACTGTCCCTCAGACCGTTGGAGAGTCGCCACATACAGTGCTCCTCTCACTGACCACCAATGAAAGAGGTGCCCCTTCTGAAGTGCAGCGGGTGTCGTATAAATGGCCTCAGGGGGCCGCATGCGGCCTGCGGGCTGTAATTTGGGGACACCTGGCCTAGGCTGTGTACCAGGCAGCTGTAAACGCTTCATGTGAATCAACAGGCTTAGCCCCTTGGCAGCAACACGAGGGAGGCACTTTCTCCACTTTACAGATGTGGAAACTGAAGTACAGGCCATCTGTCATTGGTCACAGAACTCGTAGGACAGAAGTAGCTGAGAACCCAAAGCCACAGGGCCTGCCCCTGCCTCTGCGAGGCTACCATGCCCCACCTGCCCCAGCACTAGTCCAATGACAGCTAATGGTACTCTCCTCCTGTCAGCTTCCCTGCCCACCCCAGGCTGAGAGGATGACGTACACGCTTAAGCCTTTCCAGACCCTCCTCACCCTCTTTCTGGTTTCCCCTCCCATGAGGAGCCTCTGAGAACCTGGTCTCTGTTGCCTCATCCTGCTACATGCACACGCATTCCTGCCCACAGCCCCCTTCCTGTGACACCTGCATCTGCTCCACAGCCTCACTGCCCCCTTCTCTGTGACACCCACTGTCTCTGTCAGCAGAAGTCCCATCTCTCCCGGCCCTCTGCAGAGCGCATAGCCCGCTGCCTCTTGGTGAGGCCGGGCCGAACGAAGGAACATACACGTGCATGAAAAAGTCAGGTACACCCCGACTTCATTACGAGCTGTGTTCATCTTGAACCTTTCCTCAAGAGACTGAGAATGGGAAAGACCAAAGTGTTATTCTCCACCTCCTGAGCTCTCCTGAAGCCCAGATACTCCGTTTGGGGGATGTGGCATAGCCAGGAGACCCCCTCCAGGGAGCCCTCCGGTCCTGCCCATCTCCTCTCCAGGGCCTGTGCCAGGAAGCTGCGGGGCCTCTAGGTAAAAGAGAAGGGGTGTGCGTGTGTGTACATGAGTGTCCAAGACAAGACCCTCCCCCACGGGAGCTCAGCAGGGCTGACACAATTT
This sequence comes from Saccopteryx bilineata, assembly GCF_036850765.1. Classification (NCBI taxonomy): domain Eukaryota; kingdom Metazoa; phylum Chordata; class Mammalia; order Chiroptera; family Emballonuridae; genus Saccopteryx; species Saccopteryx bilineata. The sequence continues at coordinate 62,543,756 of NC_089500.1, forward strand.
CTCCCTGAGATTGGCTGCCCTCTGGAACAGGGCCTGTGCCCCACCTGGCCTCTGTCATACAGGGTGCTGCACAAGGGCCACAGGAGGCAGTGGGGAGCTCCTCGTGTTCTGTAGGCCCCTGCACAAGGCGGGGCCCTTTCTGGGGGTAGGGTCAGGTCTGAGCAGGCGCGGGCAGGGCAGCAGCGTGGCGGCCGGAGCTCATCAGGGGCAGAACCTGCTCCCTCCACTGGGCTCTCTCGGACACTCCTGGCGACCCCCATGGGCCAGGTGGTCCTCAGTCTCAGAAACATCTCACATCTACCCCAGATTCATCCTAGGACCCCAGATGAATTGTTTTGAAAAGGAGAAACTGTCCTATTTACCCTAAAATCCTTTTGAAAAAACATATCCTATTCTCTTTGATTCATAGTGCCAGATAAAAGGTACTCGCATTCCTCCTCTCCGTGTGATGGATGAGTTGGATGCACATAATGATAAAAATAATCATTTCCACTTGCACAGTCCTTCACCATTCAGAAACCTCATTCCCGCACGTGAACTCCTCCTCATCCTTTTGCACTCGGCTCCTGCACAGCAACGCTGCAGGCTGTGGCTGCCCGGGCCTCGGCCCTGCGGGCGGGCGCTGCCGCCCGGGCCTCGGCCCTGCGGGCGGGCGCTGCCGCCGGGGGCTCGGCCCTGCGGGCGGGCGCTGCCGCCCGGGCCTCGGCCCTGCGGGTGGGCGCTGCTGCTGCCACTGCAGCACAGCAGGCATCTGGCAAGGCTGCTGGGTGAGCTGAGAGCAGACGGTTCCTAGGACAGCGGAGTCAGGACGAACAGATATCCCCAGCCTCAAATGTTTCCCCATGCGTTTCCACACACCCCAGCTCCCAGGAACCCCGTCGCCTGAGAGGCCGGGCCCACCCACTCACAGTCAGCAGCTCAGGCAGGCACAGGGGGTGCCCAGGAGCCAGTGGCCGTGGACTAGTCGTCCACATTCTCCACGACTGAAGGTACTCATTGCCATCTCCTAGGCCCAGCTCAGCCACTGCTGCCAAAGAGAAACAGAGCGTCTCATGGCCCCTCAGCCCCCCATGGCCCCAGTTCCCCTATAGCCCCTCATAGCACCTCTTCATCCCATAGCCCCTCAGCACCTCGGCCCCCTCAGAGCCCCTCGGCTCCCCATAGTCCCTCAGCCCCCTCATAGCCCCTCAGCTCCCCATGGTCCCTCATCCCCCTCACAGCCCCTTGGCCCCACATGACTCCTCATCCCCCTCATAGCCCCCCACCCCCCCATGGCCCCCGATGGCCCCTTAGCCCCTCAGAGTCCCTCAGCCTATGCTCACCGAGGCATTAGGGGGCCTCACCGACCCATGAGTACCTTGGTCTACAAGGGTTTTCATTCTTTCTTCAGAGAGTGCAGAGCTGAGCTCAGAAGAAAGACCTGAGCGGGCTGCAGCCACCCGAGTCAGCGGCACAGCAGAAATGCAAACCCAAGTCTGCTGGGCCTTTGCAAAGCGAGACCATGGCTGCCTCGTGCCAAGCTGGAGAAGCTGGGGCACAGTGGGTCCCAGGCCTTGGCTATATGGAGACAGATGTATCGGAGACATAAGACCTGCCCCAGCACCGTGGCTGGCCAAGAAAAAAAAAGGACAGTGTTTGCACGAGGAGCTCCCACCCTTCTCAGATAATTATCTTCTATAGACACTACTGTGAGCAAACAGGCAACCCAGGCAGGTGTGTGTCAGCGAGCAAGTCCTCACCAGGTTCGCAGTGCCGTCCGCCTTTCTTCCATGGGGAACCTGCCACGCACACGGCGTGTAGATGAGAACAAACCAAAGCTTCCGCTTCTAGGGACGAAGCAAAGCGAATGTCTGCACCCCTGCTGCCCCACTGCCTGTGGACTGTGTTCTGGCAGAGGCAGGGTGCTCCCTCTCTGCCAGCTCCTAGTGCCCAGCAAGGGCCCTGGTCAAGGACTCCGAGCCTGCAGTGTCCCCAGATGCCATGGCTCACCACAGCCCCCTTCCTCTGTAACTCCTTGGCCTGCCTCTGTCTTCAGAGAGCAGAGCTCTCTCTGATGCATGTCATAGCTCTGTTTGTTACTCTTCTTTGCCTCCGATCGGGATAGAAGGCCCACGATGGCAGAAACACGTCCTTCCCTGTAGCTGCGGCCCACACGGGGTGCTCTCTGCACGCTGGAGTAGATCCGCAATGCACACCACACCTTGGCTGCTGGGAGGTGTGCAGTGCTGGCTGTGTCTGTGGTCTTTCATTTTCCAGTAGCTTCATGGAGGCACAACCGATACACAACAGCATGCACGTATTTAAGGTACATCATTTGAGAAATTAGGCTATACGTACATATTCATGAAACCATCACCACAATCAAGCTACTAATCATACCACTCACCCCCCAAATTTCCTCCTGTTCCTTTCTTCCCTCCTCCTCCCCCTCCCTCCTGGGGTTTGGGGACCACTGTTGTACACCACTGAGGGTCTCTCTCAAGCTGGAACACAGACAGTCCACTGTCGGCCTTCCAATGGCCGGGCGGCCAGAACCTGGGGTGGAAGCTGTGCTGCCTATTAGCAAAAAGGCCTTTCAAGGACATTTTACTACATCTCCTCCCCACCCTTTCCCTTCTTTTGGTTATAAAATATCAACTTAAAAAGCTAAATACCATGGAGACAGCGGAGAATCCATCTTTCCCCAGCTAGGGTCTTGCAATAAGGGTAGACTAATTTTATAGACCTGAGGGGAACTGCAGAAAGCTTCAGGGCTTTCATGGCAGACAGTGAAGACCCCAAAGTTGGTTCAAGTGCTACATAAACACAGGCCTAGGGCCCAGAAGTGGGGCGCTCTCAATACTTCTTGTTTACATTCTCATCTGCCCCAGTGGGCCAGCAGGCGGGCTGGCGGGGCCTGGGACCCTGCTGGGAGTGATGCCATTCAGCTCACTGACCGACATCACTACAGTGCTTTCGTCAGGAGCCGGGTAAGGTGAGGAGTGAGCAAGCTATTTCTGCGGGTTCCCTGAGCCCCCAGTCTCCTCACTCACAAAACAAGGCCGGACGGAGGGTGAGCTGCCCCATTCACGGTGCTGGTGAATTCCAGTAACCAGCGCCAGTACAGGCCTCTGTACTGGGAGAAATGTGGCGACTAGGGACAGGAGAAAGTTCTGGCTGGGTAGCTCAGTTGGGTAGAGCGTTGTCCCAATATGCCAAGGTTGAGGGTTCAATCCCCAGTCAGGGCACATACAAGAGACAAGAGGTCCCTGGGGGCAAAAGGTTATGAAGATGGGGCCAGGTGTGAGCAACGAGGAAAGGAGCTGAGAGCAGACTGGGGCGCTGCTATTCAACCAGACTTTAGGGATCTGCAGCAGAGAGGTTGACCCCAGAGGGCATGGTGAGCTCTGGCTGGCATAGTGGGTCGAAGCCAGGGTTCAAAGCCCCAGTCTGGTGGCCTTGAGGACTCTGGCCTGTGTTCTAACTTGTGTTGGCCTCAGCTCCCATCTATGATGTAGGGAAAGAGTTGCTCTGGGTTCACAGAGCGTCTGCTGCCCCCACACTCCCCCAGGGCTCCCCCAGTAGCACCATACAGGACCGTAGGCCAGTAGGTGGGTTTCTGTGCACCCAAGCCCACTGGCTGCCACCCCACAGGTGTGCGTCGCCCTTGCTAGCTGACACAGCACTCTCCCACAGCACCCTGCCAGCACAGACCCCTCGTCAGAGGCTGCAGGGACACCCTGGACAAAGCCTGTGTGCGGGGCTCCTGGCAGTCATAGCTGCTGTACCAGCTGGTGGAACTGGAAGTAGGGGTAAGGACCGTCAGGGGTGGGGGTCTCAAAAGGCAGGAGCTGGCCTAAGCACATTTCTGTGTCCCAGAACAAATCCGTTCCAGAAAGTACTGGGGGTGGGCTGGGTCCTAAGAGGGGACTCATCAAATGTCGGCTACACAAAACCTAATTGAATTAAAAGTCTGGCTGGGAGAGACAGCAGCCTCCCTGCTGCAGGCAGGGGGCCCACATCCCTGGGGAGCCTCAGTAAGGCCCGGTGTCGTCGTCTGTCCCGGGTGTTGAATGCAGGAAACTAGGAAACTGGGGAAAGGGCTCTCCCCAGCCCTGTGCATCTCTAGAATATGTGTGCATGCACGTGCAACAGCTGAGCTCCGTTCTAAATCACAGACTCTTCCCACTAAAGGAGAGACCTCAGAGATCAGATACCAGCACAGCCAGCAAGGAAAAGCCCTGAGAATAACTGGAGGTTTTTCATCTTGAAATCAATCATTGTAACATCAGACCAAAGGCAGTGCATGTGGGGTTTGCTCAGCAGGCTTGGCTCCTGGGGAACAATGCTGAAATGGGGCCAGCACAGTTCCAACAACAACTCGGAGAGGGGACTTTCACTGTTTGCATGAGTAATTCGCTTAGTTTATCAGCCCTCAGTCACTGGAGCATTCGCTGGCTACACATGGAAGCCAGGTTCTTGCTCACATGCCAGGTGAGCCCCCACTGTCCCCAGCTTTTGAGTGGGGACTTGGCTGCCTGTGCATATAATTATGTCATTACATGTGTGTGTCTCTCTCAGAGCCCAGCTCCCATGATGAGGCTTGGGAACGGCCCAAGTTCCGAAGCGACTGTTCTAATTAAAATTGGAGAAGTGGCACTGAGGAGAGAGGGCCAGTGGGCCGTGGAACGGACCCCGAGCCAGGTCTGCTGTGAAAACTAACATGTGGAAAGGGACAGGGACAGGGAAGGCTTGAGTCCCAGCTCTGCCTCTTCCAGCTCGATGACCTTGGGCAAGGGACTTCTCTGAACCTGTATCTTCCTTTTCAAGGTTGTTGTTAGGATTAGGGGTGTTGACGTTGACAAAGAACACCTAAGAGCTGGTAGCAGGATGACCACCCAGAGGAAAAACTGGCACACCATCAAACTGGACAAGTGAAAGTGGAGCACCATTTGGGACAGGGGATCTTCCAACAGACCCAGAGAGAACAACGCCAGAGACTCACCAACCCGACTGAGGAAAAGCCAGGATGCTGTTCATCCTCAGCACAAGCAACCTGCCGGGTCTGCCCTCAGGCCTCCCCTCCTACTCCAAGCCCCACTCCAAGTTCTCTCTGAGGTCCCCACAAATAGGGTCTTAGCCCTTCCAGGCTCTTGAAGGCCACCAGGGCTGATAACTTCCCAAGCCCCTGAATAACGGTGGTGTTCTGGCACTATCTGTTCTTGTTTGGCACAGGAAACATTTCTCCAAGGTGAGCCTTCACGTCCTCCCCGTAGAGGGCCGTGACAGGCACAGTCACTCCTAAGTCAGTGTTCTCTCTTGTGAAGCAGGACAGACACAACCACCTCCAAGGCTGTTGAGGAAGAATAAAATTTCTGACACATGCTGTCAGCGAGGATCAGCCCCACTGCAACCCCTTAGGGTCCAGGACAAGGACAATTAGCCTTCAATTCATCTCATTTTGTCAACTGAATTCCAGAGGCCCAGGGTAGGGAGACCTAGGGTGGGCCAGCCTGTGGGCATCGCAGAGGGCACCCCCCCAGGGAGGAGTCTGCTGCTGCTTCCTATAACCAGCTCCAGACTAGCCAGGGCTCTTTCTGAAACCTGGGTCAGCCGCCACTGGTGACAAGACCTGCTTCCCAGTTCCCTCCACTCTCATCAGCTCCTACCCACACTGAGTCTCTCCCTGTGTCTGTTTCTACCCCCCAGGCGCCCATGCATGGAAAGCTCCTGTCAGTGGCTGATCAGGAGGTAACAAGGCATAGCTCCCAAAGACAGCTTCTTTTCCATGGAGAAAAAAAGGAAACTAACATTTCATTGAGCACTTACTATATACCAGGCCCTTTGCACGTGTGGTTTCATCAATTCCCTACCACAGCTCCTTTGAAGAAGAAATAGGTTCCCAGGGTAGGGACAGGGGAGGGGGGAGACTTGTCCATGGTCAGGCCAAGCCAGCGCCTGCTCAGCGCACCAGTCTCCAGAACCAGCTCTTCCCACCACGTCCATCTGCCTTGCCCCTTTGTCTGTATATGAACAAAGAATCCAATTTTAAAAGGCAGGCTAACAGGCACTTCAGCAGCGGAGCAAGACTCTCAACTATCGATGCTGACATCTGTAAGGGAGGAGAGGGGTGGACATTTGGCCTGGGACCAGAACACTAACACAGCCATCTGATCTTATCCTTCTTGGCCTCTACTTAAGGGGCACCTGTCTTCTTGAGTGGTCTGGGAGCCACTCCAGCCTTCAGCCTGCTGACAGGGACCAGAGCAGCCAAGCGGGCCAAGTGCTTCTTCCTCCATGGGATGGGGTGAAGTTGTCCACCTGGGCCCACCAAGCCTGCCGGATGTCCCCTGCTCACGAGGTACAGGGGCCATCAGAGACCAGACTGTGTGCCAGCCAGCCAGCTTCTAGTACCTCAGGCACGTTGAACAAGCCATCAGCAGTACAGAGGGAAGCCAGGAGCTGGGAGGCAGCGCTGCTTCCAACTTCAAAGCCAGTCAATGTTCCTGGTGGTATCTGCCTGTTTACATTTGGTTGGGTGGGTGCCACAAGGCTCCTCTGGCTCAACCCTCAGGCTCTCCCGTCTGGCACCAGAGAGTGCCAGATCCAGAAGGACCAGCACACCTGGCCTGGTCCCACCACAGGGGAGGAATGCCAGCTTCTTGCTACGGCCCCAGCAGGATCCCAGGCATCTGCACTGTGAGGAGAGACCAAGGACACAGCAGTGAGGACCCATGCTCCACAAGAGCCTATCCTGCGCCAGCTGCAGCACTCAGCCTCCTACACGGACTGCTCTCCCTTCCTATACCACCCCATGAGATAGTGGTGACAGCCCCCACTTCTCCAGCAAGAAAACTGTGCAGAAGACAACTACCCAAAGTCTTACACCTTCAGGAGGTCTGCCCAGCAGGCCCTGGGATGCTGGCTGGCTGGAGCCTGAGCTCCTTGGGTTCCCTATAGCCTCGGCCTGCAGATACTACTATGCTTGGCTATCTTCTCTCCTCCAGCTCTGGTCTCAAGGAAGCAGGCACCTGGTCCCAGCTGCTTGCCTTCCTGGCCTGCCATGCACTTCACAATTAGTGGCAAGCCAGCCATGGTGTGCTAAGTGCGAGCATTGTCTTTGTTCTGGTGATGAGAAGGGCCAAAAGAGATTTTTAAGTAACAGCTGGCCAGGCAACCTTTGTTTTGTAGAAAATGATTTGGGTGGAGCTGCCAGGGCAGGGCGAGAGGCAGGTGGACAGGGAACTGAGGAGGCCCTAGGGTGTGGCAATGGGAAGTGTGGAACGGAGCAGGCAAGGCGCAGAGCACTCACAGTCCTGGGCACTGAGCCTTCATCTGACCCACGGCTTCTCAGGCAATTATTACAAGTGAGAAAACAGGGCCCCACGGTGATTTTAGTAAAGAACAGATGACTCAAGTCAACCGAGGAGCTGGAACACAGGCAGACCAGAAGGCTAGGTGAGAGGGCGAGGCTGGGGACCTCAAGTGGACAGCCCTCCTGCGGGCTGCTCTGCCGGCCCTGCTCAAACGTCTCCAGCACACATTGAACTAAGGAGCCCAGCATCCCCTAACCCCCAGTCTACAGTGTTTCCCTGGCGGGGCATGAAGAGCCTGGCTTCAGTAGCTGGCCCCACCTGCCTCTCGGAGCGCCCGTCCCCTGCTGGGCACTCTGAGCACCTAGCTGGCTAGGGCCAGGCATGGCGGCTCTGTGCCCCTGCAGAAACAGTGCATGGGCCTGGGAAGCCCCTCTTCTACATCCTCCCCCACCACCCCGTCTGAGGAGTGGTGAGTCACAGGTCAAAGGTCACCAGCTCTTTGTGCTTTCCCTGACAGACTACTTCTCTCCCACCTCAGCAGTCCCTTGCTCCTCTTCTGGCCCCTGTAGCCCCCCGATGTCCCTCTGGCTTAAGCATGAGTCTGTCCTGCACTAGTAACACCCTGCTTCCTGTGAGACTCTCCCTGGGCTTTCTGAGAGAGGAACTGCTGGTGAAGAGTGATCTCTGGGGACATGGCCCAACATGTCCAGCTGACGCATGCTTCACCTCTTATCATTTTCACCAGGTCATTCCACACCTGTACTATTATTAATTTCATAGTTTTCTTTAAATACATATGCTTACAAGGGAAACTTCACATGGTACCCTAAAGAGAAAACTAGAGTGGCTTGTCATAAATAGGAACCTGAGGGTAAGAGCAAATGAAAAGAAGAAGACGCAATGAACCCAAGTTATACTCTGCTCATATGGAAGGGTCTGAATCTTAACCTTGTGTTATGTCACCTTCCAGGGACTCTAACGCTCTCTGCAAGGTCATCAAAGGACTGTAAGAAAACTACAGAGGAGAAAACGGCTATTCCTAAGGGATACAACACTATATAATAGTATGAGAAATGGCCTTAACAAATGTACAGCGATTTACTGTTTGCCAATTTCCAAGCAGAAAATACATGAAAGAATTAATGAATGAACACACACATATTATATATCCATATCTGTATATAAATCCTTCATTTTTAGTTTCAGTGGTTCATGGTTTCTTTTAAAAATCCCTTAGTGTTTTCTCTGTGGTCACAGATACAACTAGAATCTAAACTTCATGAGATAAGGGGTTTTGCTTTTCTTATTCATTGTTGTATCTCCAGCCCACATAGTGATTGTTCTACAAATATTTTTGAATTGCTACTGCTAAATGCTCAGTTTTTATAAATGTGGCAGATGACGTCAGAGTAATGGTGGTGTGATAGTCCTGATCTCTCTCCCTGAAATTTCAACAAATTGAACAGCTATAATGCAGCGAAGGAACCCCAGCTGGGCTTGCAGACATGACTGAAAGATACATGTGCCAAATGGACTAAAGGTGAAACAGGGTGAAAAGGGGGGAAAAGGATAAAATGCATTTGTGGTAGGCTTTGGAGAGGAGAGGAGACAAACCTGGAGTGACTGGTTATTTTTTTCCTCTGCTGGACTATGGGGAGGAGAAAAGCTCGGACTCTCTGGATTTTGTCAGAGGGGTACAGAGAGGAAAACTCAGAGTGACTGGGTCTCCTTCCGCTTGGTAAAGCAGTGAGACGGAGGGGCGGAGGGGCGGGGTAAACCAAAGCAGCCAGAGTGCAGGGTCATGGCCAGTGTTCACATGGTCTGCCTACAGCCCACGCTCGGCAGAGACAGAGAAAGCTAAAGTGCATTCCCCAAGCCTCCCAGATCCTGCCTCCCTCACCTCACATTACTGAGAGAGGCAAAGACAAACCCCACAGCTAGCTCTCCAGAGCTGCTCTCTACCCTGAAGAACAGAAGTACTCCACGTCTGGTCACCGGGTTTGTTGAGACGTGGGAAGGAGTGCCCGGAAGCCTGAGATTGCCACTGCTAGAGCCATAAAGCCAGAAGGCCAAAGCTGTAAAGCTAACTGTAAACCCTCACAACGAGCCCCACCCACCAATGCAACTGCAGCCTTGCCTACATCATTGTGACAGCAATATCCCAGAGGACAACCCAGGAACTTCACAGAGCTAAAAGTTGTAATACAGGGACACCTACTGGAAGAAATCTCTCAAAACTGAAATTTATTTTTACTTTTTCCCTCCCTTTATGCCTTTTTTTCCCTGCCTGCTGGCCCTACTCAGACATCTTGTTTTTTCTTTTTCTCTTTTGAATTTCATTTTCTTTAATTTTTATATTTTATTCTTATGTTTTTGTGGGTGTTTTGTTTTTGATTTTTTTATTTGCTTTCGATCTTTTTTCTGTGGTTTTTCTTCTTTACTTGTCATAATTTTTATTTTTATTGTATTTTTTATTTTAATTATTCATATTTTTAGTGGTTTTTTTTTGTTGTTAGGGTTCTTAAACATACCATTCTCAAATGCCATCAAGGAAGAAGAAATTGAATACAATGGCTGCACAAGACAGAGATATAGTTCAGAAAGAAAATAAAAAAATCTCCAGGAAAAAAATCTCAATCACACGGAAACCTTAGAGTTATGATAGAGAATTCAAAATTGAAGTTCTGAAAATGTGTCAATGAAATGTTGACACCAACAGGCAACTTAATGAGCTCAGAAAACAAATTAATGAACAAACTGAACACCTCACCAAGGAGATTGAAACTTTAAAAACAGAGATGAAGAATTCAATACATGAATTGAAGTCTGAAGTAGCAAATTTACCTAATAGAACAAGCCAGATAGAGGAAAGAACATCAAAGACGGTTAACTAGAGATGCTACAGAGAGAAGAGGAGAGAGACTCACAAATTAAAAAAAACTGAGAGACCTCTATAAGAATTGTCTGACTCCATCAGAAAGAGCAATCAATATAAGAATAATGGGTATATCAGAAGAAGAAGAGAGGGAGAAGACAAAGGAGAGCCTATTGAAACAAATAATTGATGAGAACTTCCCAAGCCTATGGAAAGTCAGAACCTCAAATCCAAGAAGCAAACTGAACACAGTTACCATAACCCAAATAGACCTACTCCAAGGCACATTGTAATAAAATTGTCAAAAATCAACAACAAAGAAAGAATCCTCAGGGCAGCTAGAGAAAAGAAAAACATAACATATAAGGGAAGGACCATTAGGCTATCATCAGATTTCTCAGCAGAAACTCTATAAGACAGAATGGAGTGGACCCAAACATTCAAAGTACTAAAAGAGAGGAATTACCAACCAAGAATATTATATCCATCAAAATTGTCCTTCAAATATAAAGAAAAAATAAAAACTTTTACAGACATACAGAAGGTGAAGAAATTTATCACCAGAAAAACCACACTTCAGGAAATACTCAAGAAGACAGGATAAAGATCTCCAGTAGCAAAGGAGGATGGAGTACAGAAACACTCATAGGACAAAGGACTCTTGTATATATGAACATTTTTCTCTTAATTAACTAACTATAACCACCCATGAAAAAACCACTACTAAATACAGCTTAAAAAAAAAACAAAACGATAAAGAAGTGTGAATACCACCAAACAAAAACAACTGAGAGAAACAAAAATGAAATTAACTAAACAAAACACAGAGCTACCAGAAAACAAAATATAAAATGGCTACAGGAAATCCTCAAGTGTCAATAATTATCTTAAATGTAGATGGACTGAACTAATTAATAAAGAGGCACAGAGTAGCAGATTGGATCAAAAAGCAAAACCCAACCATATGCTGCCTTCAAGAGACACATCTAAGCTGCAAGGACAAAAGCAAATTCAAAGTGAAAGGTTGAAAAACAATTCTCCAAGCAAATAATATCCAAAGAAATGCAAGTACAGTATAGCCATACTCATATCTGACAATGCTGACCTCAAGACAAAAAAAGTAACCAGAGATAAAGATGGACATTTCATAATGATAAAGGGGACATTGTATGAAAAAGACATCAGACTTCTTAATCTACACCAAATAAGGGAGCACCAAAATATCATACATAAGACATCTACTAACTGATCTAAAAATAGAAGGAGACAAAAACACAATAATACATAGAGATTTCAACACACCATTGATGGCTTTAGATAGATCATCCAAACAGAAAATCAATGAAGAAATATCAGTCTTAAACAATACTCTGGATCAAATGGATATAATAGATATTTACAGGATATTTCATGCCAAAACATCAGATTATACATTCTTCTCCAGTGTGCATGGAATATTCTCAAGGATAGACCATATGCTGAGCCACAAAACTAACATCAACAAATTCAGGAAGATTGAAATTATATCAAGCATATTTTCTGACCATAAGTTTTGAAATTAGAATTCTACTGTAAAAAGAAAATTTAAAAACCCACAAAAATATGGAAATTAAACAACATATTTCTAAAAAATGACTGGGTCAAAGAAGAAATAAAAGCAGAGATCAAAAGATATAGACAGACAAATGAAAATGACAACATGACATATCAAAATTTCTGGGATGCAGCGAAAGCAGTAATAAGAGGAAAATTTATATCGTTATAGGCTTATATCAAGAAACAAGAAAGATCCCAAGTAAACAACCTAACATCAAACCTTAAGGAATTAGAAAAAGAAGAACAAAGGCAACCCCAAAGTTAGCAGTAGAAAGAAATAGCAAAAATTAGAGCAGAACTAAATGAAATAGAAAACAAAAAAACTATAGAAAAAACTAATTAAACAAAAAGAGCTGGTTTTTAGAAGAGATCAATAAAATTGACAAACTACTGGCTAGACTCACTAAAAAAAAAGAGGAAGGACTCATAAAAAAATCTGAAATGAAAGAGGAAAAATTACCACAAATATCAAAGAATACAAAGGATCATAGTAGAATATTATGAAATATTATATGCCACCAAATTCAACAACCTATAGGAAATGGATAAATATCTAGAACTATAAAATCTTCTTAGACTGAGTCATGAAGAAGTGGAAAACCTAAATAGATAGATGGTCTCTTCTCATGCCTGCCCTTATCGGCAATCGAACCTGGGGTGTTTATATGCTGGGCCAATGCTCTATCCACTGAGCAAACTGGCCAGGGCCTTTGGATTTCTAATAGATGTTTTTTATATGCTTTGTGTACAAGTTTGTAACTGTGCTTCTTCTCATCATATCATGTCCATCTTTACCTTAATTTTAGATACTTCACTGTCAGAAATTAATATAATTACTTGTTTTATTTTTGTTTATAGTCAATTAACATCTTTTCAGTCTAAACCCGTTTATCACTTTAAGTATGTTTCTTATAAACAGCATATTACCAGATTTTATGTTTTTATCCAATCTATAAGTCTCTGTACTTATTATTTTTAAAACTTATTTTAAATACTTTAATTTCAGAACAAAATAAACAACCACCCACAATACATAATATCCAACCCTGATGTCAAATGTGAGACGGGAAGGCTTGAGGCCCTTGTAACCTGATACAGGCAAAGACAGGAGAGAAAAAGCCCACTAGGACCTCAGCAGAAAAAACCAGGTGGGCTGAAGCCCCTCAGGGCTGCTGGGGAAGCCATAAAGACACTAGGCAGAGAACATGGGTCTGCAGGTAGAAACACCTAATCTACTTCTTCCAGGCGAGGCACCCTCCCCACCCTCAAAGGCAGGCTGGAGGCTGTCACCAGGGACAGCAGCACTGGGCTACTCTGCTGTCACTTCACTTCCACAAGTCCCTGGGCTTCGCTTGACCATGCGCCAGATGCGGATGAAGTGGGTACGGGGGTCCTCAAGTGAGAAGCTGGAAGAGAGCAGTGCAGTTTGAAGCAGCAGCACCACTAGGTCCTTGACAGCTGCCACTCTTGTCTGCCTCTGCCTTCTGCTGCAGTCTCCACAATGGGGTGGTCTGGGTTGATCTCCAGGTGCTTTTTGGCCTTCATGAAGCCCACTGTCCAGTTATCCCGAAGCATCTGGGCTTTCATGATCCACTCCGTGTGAGCTGTCCAGCCGTGGGTGCTGTTCACAATGCAGCAGGGTGAAGACACAAGCCCGTTAGAGATTGTCACCTCTCAACCTTCTTATCCAAGATTTCTTTCATGACTTTGAACTGGCCTTTCTCTCTTCCATGTCCTTCTTCTCTTTATCCTCAGGTAGCTACAGGCACTCCTTGGTAACTGAGACCAAGCTCCTACAATCAAACTTCTTGAGCTGCTGCACGCAGTACTCATCGATAGGCTTTGCTTTTGCAGTTGCTCCACAAAAGCAGAGTTGAAAACTTGTTCTCTGCTCTCAGCAGTGATGTGATAGATAGACTTCGGGTCTTCTTCATGTGAGAGACATATTCCGTAAGAGAAGTCTTTTCATCTCCAAACTGGGAAGTGTGATAGTGCAGAAGCTCGGAAAAGCGTTGCTGATTAGTTGAGTTCTCATGAATTCCAGCTTTAGGTTTTTAGAGAATGCCTTGTAGAATTCCTCGTAGTTCTCCTTGTCTTCTGCCCACTCAGAGAAGAGCTCTGGCATTTCTGAACAATGTTTCTACCAATGACCTTCAAGACTTTGCCGAAGCATTTCCCAGGAGATGGTCAGGGGTAGGGCCTCAGAGTCAATCATATCGTGGATGAAGTTGAGATACTGTGGTATCAACCCATCACAGCTGTCTATGATGCACACATGGCACACATAGAGTTTGATGTTCTTCTTGTTCTCAAAGAGATCCAAGGGAGCCTGATGGGGGAGGAACAGCAATGCCCTGAATTCTAAATGATCTTCTACAGAGAAGTGCTTGACTGCCAAGTGGTCTTCCCAGTCATTGGTAAGGATCTCTCCATATTCCTTCTAGGTGATGTCATCAGGGCTTCTGGTCCAAATGGGCTTGGTCTTGTTCAGTTCTTCCTGATGGATATATTTCTCTTAATCTTTGTTTTCTATTTCTTTTCCTTAACACTATCATCATTCTCATGTGAGCCTACACCTTCCGTCTAGGGTTTCTCATTATCTTTACCTTCCTCTTCTTTCTCCCCTTTCTATCCCTCTGCTTAATCATCACTGATTTCTTTCTCTCATTCCTTCTCCATAGAAAGGGTGATGGGATGACCTATGAACTGTAAGTTCTTCTTGAGCACTTCTTTGACTTGCCTCTCTTCTAAATATGCTGTCTGGTCTTCTTTAAGGTGGAGGATCACTTTGGTACCTCAGCCAATGGGCTAATAATGGTCAGCTTGCACAGTGAAGGAACCCCCAGCAGAGGACTTCCAGGCATATTGCTCATAATCATTGTGCTTTGTGGTCATAACCATTTTCTTGGCCACTGGGCAGGCAGAATAAAAGCCAACACCAAATTGCCAAATCATGGACATGTCTACACCAGCCTGAAGAGCCTCCATAAATGCTTTTGTACCAGACTGGCAATGGTTCCAGATTATTTATGAGATCAGCTTTGGTCATGCCGATGCCTGTGTCCATCAGAGTCAGTCAGGGTGTGCTCTGGGGGCTTGGGGACAATGTCAATTTTCAGCTCTTTACCAATGTATGATTTGGAAGGGTCAGTCAGACTCTTAGAACATATCTTTTTTTATATATATTTCTCTGAAGTTGGAAACGGGGAGGCAGTCAGACAGACTCCTGCATGTGCCAAACTGGGATCCACCCGGCATGCCCACCAGGGGGCGATACTCCACCCATCCGGGGCATTGCTCTGTTGCAACCAGAGCCACTCCAGCGCCCAAGGCAGAGGCCACAGAGCCATCCCCAGCGCCCGGGCCAACCCTGCTCCAATGGAGCCTTGGCTGTGGGAGGGGAAGAGAGAGATAGAGAGGAAGGAGAAGGGGAGGGGTGGAGAAGCAGATGGGCGCTTCTCCTTTGTGCCCTGGCTGGGAATCGAATCCGGGACTCCCACACGCCAGGCCGACGCTCCACCACCGAGCCAACCGGCCAGGGCCTCATAACATATCTTGTCCAAGGCATCAGAAGCATTACTGATCAACTCCTGTAGTAAAATTTCCTTGATGGAGTAGAAGGTATTGATGATGACAGACAGGAGTTGGGCAAAAGGCAGAAGTCTCCACCTCCTCCTCACATGGTGTACTTCCTCAGTCTTGAAGGTGAAGAGATGCAGGTACTAGAGAGCAGGGTGGGCGGATTGAGTGCAGCTGTGATGATTTAAGAATCAGTCTCTGTATTTAAAGAGAAGAACTCAGCCATTCACATTCAGTGTGACTAACACTGTTTCTTCTGTTTCTGTTAGTATTTATTAACAGTGTTTAATCAAATTCGTTCCAGTTATTTTTAGTTAATGTGGAAGTTCTACACTTTTCTATTTCATTGTTTATTTTTCCTTTCTGTGTTGATAATCCTATACACATTTTTATATTTTTACTTGAAAATGGGATACTAACGATTTCCCTCATCACCATGTGTTCCAGTTACCCTCCCTAAGCCCTCTCCTCAGAGAGACAGCCCTTCTGAACACTTTCACTTCCCTTCTCCCCTCTTGGATAGGAGCTGTGGACCAGCTTTATTAACCCAGCCACATCCAAGAACCCGACTCCTAAGGAACACAGGGAGAGCAGAGGCCTTGTAGCTGTAAATGACATCAGACTTTTCCTTGTAGGTTATATATTCTACTTCAAGACTCCCGTTTACCATTTAGATCAGTGGTTGAGAAGCTATAACTAGAGGTCACAAATTCTGTCCACTCTATGTTTCTGTATGTCCTTTAGCTAAGAATTGTTTTTACATTTTACAATGGGTTGAAAAACATCAAAGGACGACTATTTCATGATGGATAAAAACTATGAGAAATCCAATTCCATGTCCGTAAGTAAAATTTCCTAGAACTCAGCCCTGCAGACTCGCTTCCATCCGTCCACAGCAGAGCTGAGCAGCAGAGACCTCAGAGGTGCCAGGTACATGACAGATTGTAGCATGGAACCCAGCCACACGTCTAGTTCATTGCTTAGATTAGCAGTGCACACCACCATTGCATATGCAAAACAGAAAAAGCAAACTTCGTATGTCACACTTGTAAGGCTTCAGTGGGGTGTGGATACTACTTTACTGAATTACATGGCAAAGTGCTATGTTTGTTACTGGCTCTGCTAACAGAATACAGCAGACCCTGACAGTACATTAAAAACAATGGTTAGAAAAATGAGAAAATTTTAAACACTGTATCTCATCACAGCAGAATTTCTTCACACACCAAAAAAAAAAAAAAAGTGGCTGCAACCAAAGTCAGTTCCCGAGTGACTCACTCGTCGCTGAGCAAGGAAAGCCCCTTGCAGGGGTGGGTTAATGATGTTGTATTTGATTGCAGCAGCTCAGAAAGAGAATCCAGAGGAAACTAGCTTATAAGATGATTAGAAGTGGGCAAGACCAGTGGCTCGAACGTGGTGCATGGGCCATCGTCATTCCAGGTGACACCAGCGAGTTAAGCCGCACGTGAGGGGGCCTGGTGTGCTCCATGTAAGCAAGTGAAGACCAGCGGGAAGCGGAAAGGCCGGGAAGGCCGAGGTGGCCTCTGCGATGTGCCGCACATGGTCCTCGGCATTTCCTAGTTACTTCCCTCAGTTATTTTCTTTCTAGAACTTACTACTACCTGAAAGTGTCTAATGTACTGTTCCTTGCCAGTCTCCCTTATGAGGGCAAGAACTTCATCCATCTTGATGTATCCCCAGTGACTGACACACATGGAGTTCAGTAAAACATCTGAACATATGAATGAATAGTATCTTTTAGGTAACGGGCTCAGAAAGCCCATATACCTTAAGCTCTGGTGGGAAGTGTCTATGCAAGACACACCTATTGAGGGATGGGCCTTCCTTCTCTACATCTGGAGGACACCTTGGAGGCCAGGCTGAGTGAGATCCCAGAACGCTGACTTGTTTGCAGAGCAGACACATGGGCTTGCCCAGCATCAAAGAGCAAAGGTTGAGAGTTTGGCTTGCCATAGTGGTAAAGATCTGTCCTAGGAGACTGAAGTAACCATTTTAAGATGCCCTGACCTCTTGGAGATTTCTTTGAATGGAGGCTTGCCTGGTGCCTGGGACACTGGTGGTAGTTGTGATGTGTTTAGGAAATTTTGGAGGCAGCCAACCATGGTTGGGGAAAGATCAGCATGGGGCTTTCCCTGCCCTGAACAGCCACACCCATGAGCCAGACTGACTCTTAGCTCCTCATCCCCCATACCCCCACCAAACATGCCACTTCCACCAGCCCCGGGTCGTTCCTGACAGGGGCCGGGGAACTGGTCCCTGTGCTTCAGAGAGGGATAATGGTGTCCTGGGGTAAGAAGTGAAATATCATTCTGACCTGACCAGGTGGTGGCACAGTGGACAGAGTGTCAGACTGGGATGCGGAGGACCCAGGTTCAAGACCCCGAGGTCGCCAGCTTGAGTGTGAGCTCATTTGGTTTGAGCAAAGCTCACCAGCTTGGACCCAAGGTTGCTGGCTTGAGCAAGGGGTTACTTGGTCTGCTGTAGCCCCACGGTCAAGGCACATATGAGAAAGCAATCAATAAACAACTGTGTTGCAACGAAAAACGAATGATTGATGTTCTCATCTCTCTCCGTTCCTGTCTGTCTGTCCCCTATCTATCTCTCTCTCTGACTCTGCCTCTGTAAAAAAAAAAGAAAAAGGAAATATCATTCTGGCCTCAAGCTCCAGGACTTATTATTATGACTTTAAGTGCTTAAAAATGAATAATCATGAGAACAGCAAGCAGACTGAGGAGCCATGCAGTGATCTGGGCACTCACACGTACTCTCCCATCTCCTCCACCTGACCTCACAGGGCAGCACTGTGACATTCCTCCTGCGCAAGGAAGTCTCATAACTACCCCATTTCCAGACTAGGAGGTAGTGAGGGTGGAACGGAAGCCCAGGCCTGCTCCGAACTCTATGCCTGTACATCTGACCAGCTGGCCACACGGCCCAGACCACAGCCAATCAAGCAATCTGAAAATCTCCAGGCACTCTGTGTCCTGCTTGAAGTAAGCAGGCCGCCCTCACAAACAGCCCCGCCTTCTGGTTGCAGTTGCACTCAGGTCAACTCTTATATGAGAAGCCCTGCAGTGGCTCCTTCACAACAACCTATGAGGCCAACAGTTTGCCCTGAGCGAATGAGGACACTGAGATCAAATGGCTGCCCAAGGCATGCAGTGTGGCACAGCACAGCCAGGGTTTTGGCCCCAGCTACCTGATTCCCAAGTTCAGTGCCTTGCCAACCTTGCCAGAAAGGAACGTCTCCCACCAAGGACACTCCAGTTGTAGTCATTTCAGCAGTGTGTTTGCTCCTCACAAACCTAAGCTCCTGTCTGCTAAAGAAGTGACTGCCACCCACTACTGACCGGCTGGCGTGGGGGCAATTAGACAATTAGATCTATTAACATACCAAGTGGGGCATTTCCTACATGGTAGCTATTTCACCACAAAATAGTTACACTCCATAATGCTGTTAATAAATCAAGTGAGACAAATGAGTGATGTGTGCTTTATCACCTCTATCTCCAACCAGCATCTCAGGGCTGGCCCAAGGCTGGAGGAGCCCCTGCCAGGCCCCACGGTCAGCCTTCAACAGTTCTCGGGCCCCCAGGAGCGTGTGCCACTGCTCTGCAGGTGGGAAAACCTGCGTACACAGAAGACAGTCCCCTGCCCAGAGAGCACAGAGGGAAGCCGTAGCCCGAGCTCCACAATCCACACGCAGTGTGACCAAGCTGTGCCTGACTGAGCTGGGGGGCTGTACTCATGGAGCAGGGAGTCCTGATTTCCGAGCCCGTGAGCAGGTACAAAAGGGGTTGCTTCTCACTTTCCCTCTGGAGGACGGGTTAGGTGTCAGGGTAGGAGAGGAAGATGGACAGGGCCTGGGTACCCAGGAATCATCCCGAGCTGAGGAGCGGAGGGGACGGTCTGCAATGAGCGAGCTCTAGCGGAGGAAAACCAGAGATCTGGAAGAGAGGAGGGACACTGGAGGGTGGTCGGCAATGGTGACCCCAACACTGCCTCGTGCCCAAGGGCCTGGGCATCTTCTCCCGAGCACCTGGGTCTGACACCGCACGGGAGCTTCTGTTGACAGAGCAGGGCTAGACCAGAGGGGTGACCTCATTCCATTGTCTGAAGAACAGAACTACAGGACCTGCTGAGAGCCTCAGGGCACACCCCAGCAGGAACCAGAGTACTCCAACACCGGGGGCTTGGCACTGCCATGCTAGGTCAGCTAAAGTCAGGGACCAGAGTACTCCAACACCGGGGGCTTGGCACTGCCAGGCTAGGTCAGCTAAAGTCAGGAACCAGAGTACTCCAACACTGGGGGCTTGGCACTGCCAGGCTAGGTCAGCTAAAGTAAGGAACCAGAGTACTCCAACACTGAGGGCTTGGCACTGCCAGGCTAGGTCAGCTAAAGTCAGGAACCAGAGTACTCCAACACTGGGGGCTTGGCACTGCCATGCTAGGTCAGCTAAAGTCAAGAACCAGAGTACTCCAACACTGGGGGCTTGGCACTGCCATGCTAGGTCAGCTAAAGTCAGGAACCAGAGTACTCCAACACCGGGGGCTTGGCACTGCCATGCCAGTTCAGCTAAAGTCAAGTCCCAGCACCACCAGTCCCAGCCATCCTGTCTGCACAGACCCACACAGAGGCAGCCAGCCCCAGGGACACCGAGGTCTGCATGTTCATCCACCCATTCATTTGAGGCCCAGTAGGCATGGATTCCCACTCAGACCTGTAGGGATAAACGTTGGGAGTGGGCAGGTCCACCCAGTGGGAGGAGGGGGTTCCAGGACGTGGGGACCCTGTGTAGGCTCTCTCAGGTCACCAGGTCACCACATCTATCCACCCTGTTGACAGGCCTGTGAACTAGACTGGTTTATCCACACACTTAAGACCTGCCTCCGGTCATGTCAGGTACCCCAGAAAGCCAGCAGCCTGGACCTCCCTCTTCGTCATCTACCTCTTGCCCTCTGGCACCGCCAGCTACCATTAGCCCCTACTCCCCAACACCACAAGCTAAGGACAGACTTGGCCCAGACTGGCTTGCATGACCAGCCATACTTCCTCCCTTGACATGACCGGCTTGGGGCGGACACAGCAGTCACCTGCCTGATGAAGGCTCAGCACCCCCAGAGAGCCAGGGCCTGGCGTCAGGGTGACAGGGCAGGTCCCAGCCTCCCACCCAAAGCTCAGGAAGGCCACTGACACACTGGTTGCTGGCCCAGGTGAAACGCTGCTGTCTGACACTGGCTTGTGTGAGAGCCAGGCCAGCTGTGTCCTACGTGGGTGCCACTCCTACCTAAGGAAAAGGGGCCAGAGCAGCTGGGCTGCAGTGAGTGCAGGGGCCCCTCACCTGACTTTAGGGCCCCCCACAGTGACTAACAGGTTGAGAGAAGTTGGCCCACTTGACCACTGAAGGCCTCACTTGTCTAAAAATTACAGAAATTGGGACCAAAAGGTATCTGAGACCAACTGTGCACCCCAGCCACCAGAGCTCAGCAGGAGCTGCTTACCCGCTCCACGAGGCCTTGCTTGTGCTTCAGCTTGTATATTCTTAGCTTGGGCAGAAGGCTCTCGGCATAGTTCTTGTCCTCCAGCCCATGCAGCAGGACACCGTGGAAGGCCAACCGGCAGGAGTTAGTGTGAATGTCCGCATCCAGCCTGGAACCGATTACCAGGCACAGCCGAGGGCAGGTGACAGGCTTCTCAAACTCCACAAGGGCCCACTGCTGCCGGGGACAGTGGCTTTCTGTGGCCTGGCCCACCTTCTCGTTGGCCTGGCCACTGCCTGTTGCCGCGGACGCCAGATCCTTGCAGAGGTACTGTTCCTGGAACAGGTATTCTCGGGAGAAGTCAAAGGTGTCCAGCACAGGCTCACTGTCAAAGCTGTCAGGGGCAGGGCTGAAGAACATCAACTGGCCCATGACTGTGTCATGGCCCACCGTGATGTGAAACTTGGCCTTGGTCTGCAGGGGCCCCCGGAAATACAAGATCTTCTCCACGGAGATGAGGGCCGCATGGACGGTGTGCAGGGACTCAGGGGCACACACCAGGCCACGCTCCAGCAGCTTGGGATCAAACTGAGTGACACAGATGCCCAGCCGGTCTCCCTGCATGGCTGAGGCGACGGGCGTGTGGAACATCTGCATGGACTTGACCTTCTTCACCACCTGGCCAGAAGAGACAAAGCTCATGAAACCCACAGCCTTGAGATTGAGGGGAGGGGCTCCATCTGGAGAAGTCCCTGTTCCAGTGCCACCAACACTCACCTGGCACCTGGCGTGCCAGCCAAGGGGCAGCTCTGAGGCTGATTAGACAGCCCTTGGACAGAGCAGGCTCTACCCTGTAAACACGAGACCCAGGTTAGTCCAGGGTGTGGGCAGTAGTCGCGGCAGCCAAATCCTGCCCTACCTTAGTTTCCTCCGACCTTCTAGTCCCTGCTCCACCCCAAGCTCTATTTCTACGCTTTCCTGCCTTGAGCCCTCCGGACAGGCTGGCTACCCCACGCAGACTGGCTTCCCAGTTCCTCAGCCTGCCGAGCTATGCCCATCTATCCTTGACAGCCCAGGCCAAGCACCACTGCTCTGGGAAGTCTGCCCAAATCCAGTGGGGAGGAGCCGTCTCTCTCTGTGGTGCCCCTCAGCCGCTCTGAATCACACTCAGCCTGCTGTGCTGCCGCTGCTCAACCTGCCCGCCTGCCTGCCAGCCTGAGGCTTCTCCCGTGCAGGCCCATTCTCCATTCATCCACACAGACCCTGGCTGTGGGCCAGACACTGTGCTAAGGGCAGAAACAGAATGAGGTCTATTTCCAAAGAGCTTACTATCCAGGAAAAAAGCAACAAAATTACAAATATATTATATATTAATATTAACTAAGTTTATATTACTATAAATAAAATATAAAATTTTATGTGTTTCTATGTAACTAATAGCGTTATGACATGCATATGATATATAACATGCTATAAAGAGGCGAGGGGTCGGGGGAAGGTCTGACTTTTAGATCAGTGGTTAGGAAAGAAAGACGTCTGCAGAGGCGACGTCCGAACTGAGACCTGGCCATAGGAAGAAGCTGTGTGAAGGTCCAGAAAAAGTTCTAAACAGGGGAACCGATAAAGGCAAAGGCCTGGAAGAGGCGTGGTGAATTTGAGAAATAAACCAAGAGGTGGGAGGGCTTCAGCAGGAAGAGCCAGGAGGGAAGGGCAGGCAGACAGGAAGTCTCTTGGGAGTTTAGGCAAACTCGATTTGATCTCTGCTTCTAAACCATGATGCGGACTCTGCACCCACAGTTTAATCAGGAACAACATGGAGCAGCTCTGACAGATGTTCACAATACAAATGAGTGTTCTACTAAGATCCATGGTCTCAGAGGTGAGATGGGATCACGTGCATGGGTTTCTCTTTAGCGAAGCACAGAAATGTGTAATATACTTCAGAAAACCTGCTGTCTAAAAGTGTTAAGCTAAAGACAAGTTTGACCTTTAGGTCACGAACACCCCCGTCCACACAGTGGGGTGGGTGTGTGGGACTCTCCTGTTCTCCCTGGATGAAGGGAGAGTGCTGTGCTGACATTGGGCCCAGGTCCCTTTCCGGAGAGCTGTAATACTCAAGTGTTTGTTTAAAGATGGTTAACTACCTGACCAAGAGGTCAGGGGGCACAGAAAGTGAAAAGCACAGTGTCAAAAGCCACAACCAAGATCAATCAAAGAGAAGCATAAAAGATCTCTAAAATGGTATGTAAGGGTGATGTGAAACTTAGATTTTTAGGAATGCATCTCAGTATCTAGAAAATACTGAATACTATCTTACCCAGCGAGGGGGAACCCCAATCACAACTCTTCCCCGAAGACCTGCAGCAGCCCAGTGAGCTGCCCTCTAGCCCAAACCCTGCTCTCCCTCCTCCTGGCCAGCTTTCCAAAACACAGGTCTGAGGATGCCGTCCTGGCCCCAGCACGCACACAGGCTCCTATCTTCCCCATTTTGACTTGCAACCTTTCGGTGCAGCTGTTATAAACTGGAAGATGCTTTGGTCAACGGAACTGCTATGGGGAACCAGCCCCTCAGCTTGCTGGGCTCCCCCCCCACCCCCACCAGGCTTGCTATAGCTCTTCCCGCCCATGTTCCTCACCTTCTAACCACAGCCAGTGGGAGCTTGGGTGATTCCGTGTACAAACCACGGCTCTCTCTGTCTTGTCTCCCAGCCCTGGGTCTTTGAGGCGCTTTTCCCATGGGACTTCTTCCACCTGGCAAATTCTTGTTCATCCCAAAAAACCCCTCTCAGGGCACCTCCTAAGAGGGCTTTCCTGCCCCCTGTGTGAGCCTGACTTGTCATTGCTGGTTGATGACCCTCTCAACTCTGACCTTTGTGAACTTACTTGATTTAAATGACAATAAACATTCCAAGACTCAGCATTACCAAGAGCTCCATATCCCCATATGCTCGCACCCCAGCTAGCTCTCCCACCTGCATCAGCTGGAGATAACTATTCCCTCGGATTAGGTGTGTTACATTCCCTTTCATTTTATATACACGTGTATACGGTTGGATAGAGGCTGACAACCTGTATAGGACACACGCCTAACCAATGACTTGCTGGGTTTTGTGAGCTGTGAACTCTGAGTTGGTACCCATGCTGGTGGCACCGGGGGCTCCCTCCCTGCTGATGTGGTACAGCACATGGCACACCGTACCACAATCCAGGCGCGTTTGGGCCATTTCCAGTGTCTTACTGACAAATGCTACAATAAATTCCTCCTTACACAAGAATTCTGCCTTGTGTAGAGTGCAAGAAGGGGTTCTGGAGGACACAGGCCAGGGACTAAACGGCTAGATGCCAGGGGAGTGAGCGCCTGCCTTGCTAGATAAATAAAGTACCAATGTCTCTCCTACCAGCAGGGCCAGAGACATGCGATATGTATGCGTCTTCTCGAACATTTGACAGTGTCACATTCCTTAATTTTTGCCTACCAAATTTGTATTATTTCCCCTTCTAAATTTTTAAGACAGAGGCCATGGTCTTCCTACCACTGCTGAAAAACCTTGCACATCTGAAGAGAATGGCTGTACCAGATTCTGGAAGAGAAATGTCCTTCGTGACAAAACACACCTGGCAGAGCACTGAAGCTAAGATTCCAGACCTGCTGGGGCCCAGAGACCCTTGTGTTTAAGAGTCTCCCTGTGAGAGAGGGTGGCCAGAGCCTTGTACCACCTGACAGCCCCACCCCCACCCCCACCCATCCAGCCGACCACCAAGCAGGCTTTCTTTAAAGCATGTTCCCTTTTCAACAGGCTCATGTTCCTAGGGCTGAAGTAAGAAAGAACGCCTTAAGAGGGCGCTGTGAAGAGCAGAAAGACTGTTAACTGTGCACATCAAGATTTTAAAGGCCTAGAGAGGAAATGTGGAACAGATCAAGACAGGAACGGGGTGGTGCATGCAGACAGCACTGCCACATTCAGTCACTGGCAAGCCTACATTCTGCTAAGATACAAGTCAAGAATACAAAACTCCATCTAGGATACTAAAAATATAGAAAGTATA
This sequence comes from Saccopteryx bilineata, assembly GCF_036850765.1. Classification (NCBI taxonomy): domain Eukaryota; kingdom Metazoa; phylum Chordata; class Mammalia; order Chiroptera; family Emballonuridae; genus Saccopteryx; species Saccopteryx bilineata. The sequence continues at coordinate 62,568,650 of NC_089500.1, forward strand.
GAAAGTATAGAATTATACCAAATTAGGAACAACAGACTTTCCCTTCAGTCATCTGTTTTCCACCCATCCCTTCAACAATTCACTCATCAAATACAGGGCTGGGCGAAAATAGGTTTACATTTGTAATACAAATAAATAATACAGTAATTGATAAGTAATACCAGAATGAACTTTTGCATACTCACAACCGTAAACCAGTGTTGCCCATCCCTATATTTACTGATATTTATGTCAAGTGGCTGAGACACTGTTTCTGCATTTATGCAACACAGACTTATAAGGTTTCTCTCATGTACCAGGCCCTGGAATGGTACAGGGCTGAAAAGAACAGACACAGTTTGGATCCTATGCTGGGGGGGGGGGCACTAATTAAATCATCAACTAATAAATTCAGAATTAAACCATGGGGAGGTGCTACTAGAGAGAATAACTGGAAGATCTAATTCTTCCTGGGTGGTCAGGGAGGGCTTCCTTGAGGAGGTGACACTGAAGCTGATGGCTGGAGGAGAAGGAACCACCCACAGAGACTCCAGGCACAGGAAAGGGCAGAGCAGGCCTACACCCCTGAGGTGGAAGAGAATGTGGCCTGTTTAAGGGACTGAGAGACAGTGAGCCTGGCAGGGGGAAGTGGAGTCCGGCTGGAGACACAGGCCAGCCACCATCCCCATGTGGAGGAAGACAGAAAGCCACCAGTGGTAGTGGGCTGAGCAGAAGAATAGCACCTTTTAATGAGACACTTTTAAAAGATCGCTTTGGCTACACAGTTTGCACAGCAGATTGGGGGGTGAAGAAATAAGAAAGGGGAGAAGGAAAGCAGCAAGGAGGGGCCTCAGAGTGTTCTTTCTGCAGTGGCCTGACGGGCGGCGACAGACTGGACGTGGGACAAGGGCGCCGCGCACACACAGGGGAGTCCACACTCCATCTGAGGAGCCGCCTCCAGCTGAGTGGGAAAGAGTGGGGGTGAGGGCTCAGGACGGGCAGCTGGAGTTCTGAGAGCAGAGGGCTGAGAGACAGTACAAGAGAAGGCCCTGGCAGCCCGAGTTTCAGGAGAGATGGGGTCTACGATTTGGGAAGACACACCTGTCTCCCGGCATTTCCACCTAGATGTGTGGTGGCATCTGCAGCTTATGATGTCTAAGATCTGTCTCCTTCAGTCCTGTCCTATTCAGAAGTGGCAGCTCCATGTCTGCAAACACTCAGGAGAGAAACATGGCTCCATCTCGGCTCTCTTCTACTCAAATCCAGTCATCAGGTGATCGGATAGGCTCTGCCTTCAAACCAGACCCCAGCCCTTCCCACTGTGTCCACTGCCCACCCCGGTCCCGGACCCACTGGCTGGGACTTGTCCTGCCCCTGCATCTGCTCTCCGCAGCACACTCAAACCTAAGATGAGGTGACACTGAAGGTCTGCCTCCAACTCGCCATCGGCTTCTCATCTTACTCGAGGAAGCTAACATCCTCATTATTACCTCAGGCTGTACAAGCAGCTGGGTATTTCTTTGACTTTATATGCTCTGATTCCCCCATGTCTCCGCCCTTCTTCATGCTACGTCAGTAACATGAGCCTTCTTGCTTTTTGCTCCATAAACATGCCAAGCTTCTACCTCAGGGCCTTTGCTTTTGCCTCCAACTGGGATGCTCCTCCCCCAGACATCCCTATTTCTCTTTTCCTTCTTTCTTTCATGTCTCTTTATCAGAGTCCATCCTCGACCCTCCAGAAAGACAGGACCACCATACCCCATTCCCCTCTATCTTCTTTTTCTTGCTTTATTTTTCTTCATAGTACTTGACATTTGTTTTATGGTCTCTTCATGCTGGAATGTACCCTCTATGACAATGAGGGCTTCATTTTTATTTTTGTTTTTTCCATCTTTTATCTCCAGTGTTCAGCACATTGCCTGACAAACAGGAGACCTCAACACATATTTGTGGAATAAATGAACAGAGCCATGGATAGGCACAACACTGTCCCTGCCCTTGGGGAATTCTAGTCTGAGTCTAGGATCTGTACATCTACAGAGGTCCATGGACACACACCCCAGGCTGTGGGAGCAGGACTAGTCCTGAGACTGGCTGGGAAGTTAGAGGCTCCATCCAACGCTCAGGGTAAGGAGCCTTCCAAGCAGAGAAACAGGGCTGAGGCTCACCAGGGCCTCAAGCTTCCCAGGCAGGGTATAGTTAGAAAGGTGACAGAGAAAGATGGGTGGGAGAGTGGGAGGGGCACTGCTGCCAGGTACCTAGCTGAGTGGGACAGGAAGGGACTACCGGGCAGGCTCGGTCCCTGAGTCTGACTCCCCACAGGGCAGGCCTGTCTCTTCTTCCTGTCCTTGCCATCTCCCTAGCACTGAGCGCTTCCAGGGAAGGAAGGAATGGACCCAAGGAGGCAGAGAGGAAAGACTACATTTAAGCAGGCAAGCAAACAATTTCTAAAACCCAAGTTCATGCTTGCTAAGCAGTTTTGTCCTTTCTGATTAACACAGAAGCTTTACCATCATCTGGGTCAGTTATTCTTCATAAAAACCCTACGGGACAGGTCAATATTTTTACATTCAATTTTATGGATGAAGAAACAGAGGTTTTGATGTCTCCAAGGTCACAGAGCAAACAGGCTGAGACTTGGGACAATAAACCCTGGGACAAAAGGCAGGCCTGACATTCCATGGCCCTATCTCCTAACCAGCTGAGCAGAAACCGTGCCATGCGCTGGCTGGAGCTGAGGGCAGAGCCGCTCTGCCCTGAGAGGGGCTGGGGGCCTGCATTTCAGACAAAGCAGATGCCCCCAAGGCATGAACCCTGGAAAGATGGCTCTGCAGAAGGAGCAGAGGGACTATCCCTCACGAGCTACTGTGGGAGGAACCCTTCTCAGGCAGGGACTAAAGCCAGGAGAGTCAGGGCTGCCATGAGACCTGGGCTGGCAGAGGCGGGAGTAGCCCAGCCCTGCCTCCTCCTGTTAGCCACTGCTGCAGCCGCCCGGGCCAGGTCAGCAACGGCTTCCTCCTGGCCGAGCCCAGTGGACGGTTTCAGACCTGAATTCCCTGGTGTCTGTCTCTGGGTAGCACAGCACCCCCAGCTCAGGACAAACAGTACATGTTTGCTGACTGAGCAGATGAGAAAGCAAATGAAACCCCTCTGTGTCTGCTCGCAGCCTGATGCAGCCAGATACTGTCTTCTGAGTATCTGCAACTTAGTTTTCCAGCACTCTGAGGATTCTGCAGGGACTGTGCAGAAGGGCCTGGTGTCCCTTTCTGAGGCTACTGAAAACCTCTCATGGAAGCGACTCGAGGTGGGAATCATCAACAGTTCATGCCTGCTCTCCTCGGCATATTGCACAACATAGCGAGCACCCAACTAATGTTGCAGTGGACTTCATCATGTCACCACATGACCCACACAGAGGGAAAGAAAACACACACTCCACATCTGTTGGACACTACACCAGGAGGAAGCTTTACAGACCTAGGTCCATATAATTCTCCTATAACCTTTCAGGTGGCTAACCATGATTTTAGTTTACAGACAAGGAAACTGAGGCCCCTACAGATAGGTTAAGACACATATCTGTAGCATCCAGATCTGCCTGTCATGAGAGCTATCACGACAGCCCACACTCTATTACACCATAAATATGTATCTATTCCAGTACAGAAACCCAAAATGATACACACTCACTGCTGTGAACGCCACATGTCTGCAGGGAGGTCTTTGGCAGCATTCCTTCTGTAGAATAAGAAATCACCAAACCAATGGAATAGCAGTGTTTGGGGTCCTCCTGGCATTCCAGAGAATCAACAGATGCTTGAAAGAGGTGGGCCAAACCCTATGCTTAGCAGTCTTTCTGATGTGCAGAAGCTTTTGCAATAATGGTACCGGCTGTAATGAGATTGGACCTCTACTATCCACTATCGTTCCATTAATGAGCCTGGTTGCTACTGGCTGTGCAAAGGGGAAGGTCCAGACCTGCAACTTCACCTCACTTAGTAAAATGTAAATAGAAGAGGAGAAGAAACACTTAAGATTTGGCACTCATAATCTCACAGCAGGATCAGTTGCTTCAATTCAAAGAGGTTCAGGCCAGAGCAGGGAAAGTGAAATAATCTTTTCAGGTTCCATCTAGGTTTGGCTCCATCAGACCTAATTAAGTTTCACTGTGGCTGCTTACTTCTCTCTCTCCTTCTTTGAGATAAGACATCCCCAATCTAATGCACCAATGGCATCTCGCACAAAAATGCCTCAAGGAAGAGCAGCAGTGGCCCTGGAGGGTGCCAGGGACTCCCCTGCTGTTGTAGACCCCAGCTTCCTCACCCCGCCGCTGGGTATGCAAGAGTGAGAGTCAAATGGGCCTTGGGCACTGGTTCTCACCCACTTACTTCTTTGAGGAATAAAAGGCATTCAGAAAAGTTCAGGAAATCAAATGATATAATAACTACCTTTGCTTCCACCACCTAGAATTGACCACCAAGATTTTGTCACTTATATTTCAAGTCTTGACGTTAAGAATGAAGATCCCTAGTCTCTTCCCTCAAATCCCCTCTAGCCATCACCTGCATGAATTCCTTGTGTCCTTCTATTTTATATATCTAAACCCATGTGTCCCTAAATAGTATAAATATATACGTTAAGTTCATACAAATGGTACTGTATTATTGCTTAATTCTACTTACCTCCTCTATCTGTAATGTTTTTGACATCTATTCATATTGGGAGATACATAGATTTATAGATCTATTTATGTAGATCTAAATATACATCTATCTATCTATCTATCTATCTATCTATATCTATCTATGCCTTTACTGAAAGCTACCTTGGCTACTACTGTAAATGATGTCACAGTGACCATTCCTATATGTATCAACTTATACACGTGCACAAAGTTTTTCTAGTGCAGGTGTCTGGATGGAAAACTGGTGTGGGAGATATATTTTCGGTTTCATGATGTCTCAGTGATTGTTCTGTGAAATAGCTGGCTTACATCCAGCAGCTAAGGAAAGGTCTCTTCTCAGAACCTCACTAGCACTGGGTTTTGCAGGCTTTTCAATGGTTGCCAGGCTGACAGATTAGGCACAGTGTTATCCTCAATTACTAGGGAAGAGATCTACGGAGTTGAGCTAGGAGACAAAGTGGTGAAAGCTCACCACCTGCTGCAACCCTGCAGAGCCCCACTCAGCACTGGACAGAAAGGGCCCTACATGCCGAGGGCAGGGCACCGAGGAGGTGGAGATCCGCACAGGCCTCTCCCTGCTGCCGGGCCCTCCACCTGGGCTCACAGTCCTCTGGCCACTGGTGCCAAGAACTGTGGTTCTGCAGCGCCCGAGGCGCTTTTCCTCTCACCTCACCTTGTCTCTAGGGAATTGAGCAGGATGACCAGAGGCAGGGTCTGTTCTACGTAAAAATTCATTGAAGGCTCAACAGAAAACCAACTGTCCCATAAGGAGAGAGAAGTAGGAGCTGGGGAGAACTTTCTTTCAGGAATCCCTGCTTAGCAATGAGAAATGCCCCCTATAAAAAGAAAAAGATGGTCTTCAGAAGCTTGGGGACCCAGTACACCCAGAGACACAATTCCAGGCTCAGAGATGAGATGGAGCCAGCCTGTCTTTGCTTCTGTCTGCTGCGGAGCCTCCTCCCCACCCCAGCAGCCAGGCTAGGTCTCTGGTCCCAGAGCGATCAGTGTTGCGCAGGGCCCAGGTGCGTCTTCCGCGTGGGCACGTCTCTCCCGCGCTCCCTAAAGCCCCCTGGCCCTAGGCCAGCTCAGGTCGTCTGCTGAGTCTTGGGGCACCCTACAGTGGCACCTTCTCATAATTTCCAATAGGTGCCTATGAGTCCGGTGGTTTTCTGTGGAGCTCCCACTCCAGGGGGGCGAACAGCCACTGGGGGCAGGCTGGGTTTACTCTGTTCACTGATGGTCTCTGTGTGGTGCCTGCCATGTGGTAGGCACAGCAAAAGGAAAGGGATGGGTTTGGTTTCCAACCACATGGCCTGCCGAAAGCCCCTGACCATCCATGGCAACCTCACAAACAAACTGTGGTGATTAACTTCCCAGTCACTGCAACAATGAAGACCCATAAAAGTGACAAGTGGCCTGCCTGCCAGGAAGCTTTATGCTCCTCCTCCCAGACAGCCTCCAAACATTTTCATCCCATAAAACTTTAAATTGAATTACACCGAAGTTTGATTCTTCTTCTATAAGACTGAGGCTTTGTTTTTAATGAAAACTCAGGGCCCTGTTGGGGTAAGAAGTCTGTGGGAGGCAAGCCAAAGGAGCCAGCTCTATCCTCACGGGCTAGGCCCAGAAAACCCTCACTGAGGAGCAGTAGGTGCAACCACAGACCCCTGAGGGCCCCAAGCCGGGGCAAGGAGCCCAGGCAGGCCTTGCTCAAAGGGGCAGGTCCAGTGGACAGGCAGGGGCCACGGCCCGGCAAAGAGCCCAGGCAGGCCTTGCTCAGAGGGGCAGGTCCAGGTGGCCAGGCAGGGGCCACGGCCCGGCAAGGAGCCCAGGCAGCCTTGCTCAGAGGGGCAGGTCCAGTGGACAGGCAGGGGCCACGGCCCGGCAAGGAGCCCAGGCAGGCCTTGCTCAGAGGGGCAGGTCCAGTGGACAGGCAGGGGCCACGGCCCGGCAAGGAGCCCAGGCAGGCCTTGCTCAGAGGGGCAGGTCCAGGTGGCCAGGCAGGGGCCACGGCCTGGCAAGGAGCCCAGGCAGCCTTGCTCAGAGGGGCAGGTCCAGTGGACAGGCAGGGGCCACGGCCCGGCAAGGAGCCCAGGCAGGCCTTGCTCAGAGGGGCAGGTCCAGTGGACAGGCAGGGGCCACGGCCCGGCAAGGAGCCCAGGCAGGCCTTGCTCAGAGGGGCAGGTCCAGGTGGCCAGGCAGGGGCCACGGCCCGGCAAGGAGCCCAGGCAGGCCTTGCTCAGAGGGGCAGGTCCAGGTGGACAGGCAGGGGCCACGCCCTGCCACTCCCCTTGCCTTTGAGCGTATCAAAGCCACACTGCTGCCTATCTGAGCATGCCCCTCTCCATGGTTTCCTGCTCCCGGGTGGGCACACTGGGCCCTTCATTCTAGCTCTGAACTTTGGGCAAGTTTTATGTTTCTAAGGTTGTTTCTTCATCAGTAAAATGGGGCTGATATGCCCTAAGCCCCTGGTCGGCAAACTGTGGCTCGAGAGCCACATGTGGCTTTTTGGCCCCTTGAGGGTGGCTCTTCCGCAAAATACCACATGTGGGCGCTACCTCGATAAGGAATGTACCTACCTGTATAGTTTAAGTTTAAAAAATTTGGCTCTGAAAAGAAATTTCAATCACTGTCCTGTTGATAGTTGGCTCTGCTGACTGATGAGCCTGCCGACCGCTGCCCTGGGCCCCAGGGACCCTATGAAGGTAGAATGAAGAGACATGTGCCCAGTATCTCACAGAGTCCTTGGTGAGTGCCAGGCCCTCACTGAATGTGGTGGCCTCAGTCCCCATTCCCATCCGTGCTGCAGCTTCTGGCTTTCTCCTCATCCTTCGAGTCCTCATCGCCCATAAGCTGGCAAATCCTGGAGTTCACCTGACTCACACCCAATCTCTTCCCACTCAGCGGGCCCCATTTCTTCCTTAGACTCCCTCCACAGCCCCCCCTCCCCACACTCTCTCAGGCCACCTGCCCAGCACAGAGGCCAGGCCATGCAATGCCCTTGAGTTCACTGCCCACTGGCACTCAGCGGCCTTTCTCTCGAGCCTGACTGCCTTCCACATCTGTAGAGGGCTCTCTGGAGCTTCCAGCAGGGCTCCATGTCCCTGCTCCCTCTTGTTCCCCACACTGAGTGCCCTCCGGCTCACCTTTCACAATGGCATTCTTCAAGGCCCATCTCTACTGTCATCACTCAAATTCCCACAGCTGGGTTTAACTCAACACACTCGAGCAGCACCTGTCATGAGGCAAACCCCACACTCAACAATGGGGATGTGAGAAGCCACGGCTCCTGCCCTCCACTTGCTCACTGGGCGAAAAGGGAGACGAGGGCTACTGAGAGCACATAGTGTGGTTTAACTCAACACATTCGAGCAGCACCTGTCATGAGGCAAGCCCCACATTCAACAATGGCTCCTGCCCTTCACTTGCTCACTGGGCGAAAAGGGAGATGAGGGCTACTGAGAGCACATGGCATGTTGAATGCCAGGAGAGAGGGGACAATATCTGAAGTGGGTTTAGAAGGATGATGCCATGTAAATGAGATCAAGAGAGAGGGGACAACACAGGGTGGGGAGGGGGAGTGCAAGAAGGTGCCAGGCAGGTGTGGGCAGAGACCTCCTGGGTGTGGCTCAGAACAAGAAGCTGATGCTGGGGTAGGGCTGAGGGGCAGGAGCCCCATCTCGTCCATCTATGCACGCTGTCCTGATGAGACAGGGCCTGCCAGCAGAGAAGGGACTCAAGGACAGCTCATGAAGCGATCCAGGAAAAACAAGGGCAGGATGCTCACTCCTTGATACCTACCCCAGGGAGAAACCCAGACTCTGCACCAGCTAAGACGAGCACGGCAGCACGGGCAACGACCAGAGCGCCTGGCCAGCAGTCTGAGGGCTCACCAGCGGGGCCGGCGCTGTACCCTGTGCACACTGATGACACACGCAGAGCATAGTGGCCAGGTGCGGCAGCAGCTCTGCATGTAGGGATGAGGTGAGAGCTCTAAGACCAGCTCTGGGCAGAAACAGAAGTTCAAAAGCATTCGCTGTGATGCCAAACATTTCAGAATGACATTGTGTATATTTGTGGATATACACATACATGTAATGCACACAAAGGGTTCAGAATGATCCACTCAGGAGAATTAACAGGGGTCTATCTCCTCTGCATAAGCAGCAGGATGGGTTGTGATGCAACATCCCCTTTTCTCTTAACTGAAAAGTTTCACTTTGGTTATAAGAAGGCATTATGAATTAATTGGTTGATTAAAAATTAAAAAGACATTCTAGTCAATTAAATTTAATAAAATAAGGTTCCAATCAATTCACTCAATAAAGACAGCCTACTCTGAGCCAGACGGGCATAAGAGAAATGGATGATGGAGGTGAATGGGGCAGGCGGGGCAGCTGGAGACTTCCTAGTCTGTCAGCTCAGTGTCCTAACTGTAGACTTGAACTTCCTTCCCCAGCAACACCGGGAAGTCACAGCCACAGGACTAGGAGCCAGAGGCCCCCTAAAACCTGGTCCAGCCCATACTCTTCACATGGGGGAGCCAAAGCAATTCTGGCTGCAGCAGTTGGTGGCGGATGGGAGACTCTCTTATTCCCCTAATCACCATAAAACCAGCCCTACCACCAGCCAGAGTGAGGAGCAGAGAGCTGGCGCAAGTTTCTGAGCACTACGAGATGAAAGGGTGGAGCAGCAGGAAGCAGGGTGCAGTGCCCAGAGCAGTCCCAACGGTACCCGGCCCAGAAGCTTCGGCTAGCAGGAGGAGCAGCCCCGGACCAGGCCCGAGAGCCCAGAGCTCTGCAGACACCAAAACACTCTGTCCCAAACTTGAAAAGTTCCACCCCAACTCCACCTCAGCGCCCAAAGGGAAGGCCTGTGCCTCATGCAGTCACCCTGGACAGAGACAAGGCCCTGGAGTCACCGTCCCCCCTGTCGCTCGAGGTCACGCTGGTCCAGCCTTGATGAAAGGGGCAGTCACGTCTACACTGTGACTGACCAAGAATTCCACCTCTGAGAAAGTCTCCAAAAGGCAAAGATGAGTCACTCAACTATTCACCTCGTTCTTCCTCACGGTGGCCAAGGACAGCCACAACCTCGCTGCCCAACAGCACAGAAACAACTACATAAACAGCAGATATGTCGTGTAAGTGATCAAATATCTGAAACAATTTTAGAGCCTTGGAAACAGACTTTTTCTATAATAATGAACAAATACGGCATGAAAATACAGTTAAGATACCATCTTCACTATAGAGCAGTTGCCTCTGGGTGATGGGCCTCTTGGTGAGGCTTATTCTTCTCCCCCTAGTTTCTTTATAGTTCATAAAAATTTCTAAAGTAATCATATATTGCTTTGATTTATAGAGGAAAGCTTTTAAAAAACCTAAATTAAAAGAAAAAGAAAGACCATCCCATCAGGGTACTGTGATGTGTTGACCCTGCAGAAAAACCACCAGAGAGATGCCTTCCCCAGCTAAATGCCCTCACCCAGGTGGGCAGGCATCCTGCCAGGCTCACGTCACTCTCTCGGATCCTCACAATACCCCCGCACTGCATGAGGTAGATACTGTCATCAATCTGAGGAAACAGTCAGCAACCTGCCAAGGTCAACTGGCTAGTGAACAGTAAACTGGACACAAACCCAGCAGTGCCTGGCTCTGCAGGGCGAGTGCAGTGGCTGACAGCAACAGCTGGGATGGTCGCAGAGGTCTGGCCCCAAATCTGAAGCAAAGTGAGGAAGTGGTCACAAAGACGGCTTGGTGTCGCCAGTAAGGCTTACCACCTCTGCCCCCGGAGAGGAGAAGGGAGTGCCACCTCTCTTCCCAGGAAGCAGCTCTGCAGAACCATAGGGTCCGGGCCAGCAGCAGCAGAACGGTGGGGCCACACCCATCAGGAGGACTGCAGAACCCTCTCCAGGACAGAGCAGGGCCGCAGAGAAGTGTCTCAGGCTCGGCTCTGCCTCTGAGAAGTAAAGCTGCCTCTGAATGGCCTTTGTCGTTTTCGTCATGAAGCTTCTAATTACAAAAGAAAAATCAAAGTAAGGTCCGTCTAGAAAGGAGAGGCAGCCCCATGTTCGGACATCTTGACACGGTAACAGAAAAGGATGCCTTGTGCCCAAGATTTTTTCCTCTTCCTTTCTATTTTCCTGCATATTAGGCTGTACTTTCCAGTTTTATTTTTAGCCTTTAGTATTAAAAAAAATTGTGTTTTTAATTTTGAAAGCCAACATCAAATGTCTCAATTTTGAACTCGCATATATCACCTGAAATTGATTGTACCAACCACCACAGAGGGCTGTTCTAGGAGCAGCCTCCAGCAGTGCACCTGCTGATGCACTTCCCTCAGCAGGGCGCTCACCGGGGCGAGCAGGATGGAAGGGCCAGGCGCCGGGTCCCGGCAAAGAAAAGCACAACTTCTTTAGGTCTCCCGGGGAAAGCTCTGAGTTCCACGATGGAGGGAAGAGTCACTGACTCACAGGATACCTATATTTTGCACTGGGCCCTGCTCAGGGCCTTACAGTAAGAGCCCAGTGCACAGAGATGCCAACCAACCCCAAGAGACAACACGATGTGCCTCTGCCCTTCCAAATGGCAGAGAATAAATGCAGGACAGTGTCTGAAACTGCCTGCTAGAAGCACAGTATTTCTTTGAAGTCCCAAGTTGTAGATTTTAAGATTCAATGGTGTATTTGTTCTATGCCATAATAAGTCCATGCTTGTTTTAATATAATAATAAAGTTTGTAATTAACTGCCTTACAAAAACTGACACTGGGCCCTGGCCGGTTGGCTCAGTGGTAGAGCGTCGGCCTGGCGTGCAGAAGTCCCGGGTTCGATTCCCGGCCAGGGCACACAGGAGAAGCCCATCTGCTTCTCCACCCCTCCCCCTCTCCTTCCTCTCTGTCTCTCTCTTCCCCTCCTGTAGCAAGGCTCCATTGGAGCAAAGATGGCCCGGGTGCTGGGGACGGCTCCTTGGCCTCTGCCCCAGGCGCTAGAGTGGCTCTGGTCGCAACAGAGCGACGCCCCGGAGGGGCAGAGCATCATCCCCTGCTGAGCATGCCGGGTGGATCCCGGTCGGGCGCATGCGGGAGTCTGTCTGACTGTCTCTCCCCGTTTCCAGCTTCAGAAAAATACAAAAAAAAAAACAAAAAAAAAAAACCTGCCACTGCAGGGAACCCACTGGCCCTGGTCACCCAGTCCCCAGCACATGGTGGCACTTACCCTACCCCTTGGCCCCAGAGCAAAGAGATCCAAAGGAAGAGACTCGTTCCCATGAAGGGACACGAGCGCTCGCAGGCAGGCAGTGAGCGCTGTGGGCACAGCTCCACACCCTGCGCACACATGCACACATGCACTGCCTGCCCTCGAATAGTCAAGCACAGTGGAGAGCCTGCGGCCTCCTTAGCACCTGTTTCAGCAGCAAGCCTCTGCTACGGGAAGTTCCTGCCACACTGAGGGAGGTTCCGACCCAGAGATACACGTGTCACCCACCTCAACTTTTACTCTTACATAGGAACACCGGCCAAGGCCCGGCCTATAGTCTAACAGGGCAATTGCCTGAGGAGGTTTTGAGGGCAGGCTCACTTTGTGTGCTAGGCCTGGAGCTAGCTTCAAAAAGTAGCCCCGTGCCAAGATGCAGCTCCGGCTCCAGAAGCACTCAGCTCTGGAGTTCCACAGACTAGCCAGCTCTACTATTTTCCAGCTGGTTGACTTTGGGCTCTTTATCCTCAAGTCTCAGCTTCCCTGTTTATAAAATAGAGATGATTCTACCTGCAAGGATGTGGTGCGATTTAGAACAATGTAAATAAAGGCCAAGCACAGTCACTATCACTTGGGAGAGATGAATTCTTGTTAAGATCAAGAGTGAGCCTGACCTGTGGTGGCGCAGTGGATAAAGCGTTGACCTGGAAATGCTGAGGTCGCCGGTTCAAAACCCTGGGCTTGCCTGGTCAAGGCACATATGGGAGTTGATGCTTCCAGCTCCTCCCTACCTTCTCTCTCTGTCTCTCTCTCCCTCTCTGTCTCTGTCTCTCCCTTTCTCTCTCCTCTCTAAAATGAATAAAAAAAAAAAAAAAAAAAAAAAAAAAAAAAAAGAGTGAAATGATAAAACCGTAGGTGGGCAGGGGAGCAGCAGAAAACTGCATCTGGAAGACACACTCTCTCTAGCATCTCCAATAAAAGAGTCAAAGGCCCTGATATCTCAGGCTTCCGGCACCCAGGCCAAACACTTAAAATCCCCAAGTTACCATCTTACATTGCACAAATGACCCGGGCCAGAGCCGGCAAATCTCATGAGCTCAGTGGAGCAGAGGGAAGCCCCATTCCTGTCTGCTGTGTCTGGCTCGAATGAAGCCACATGGACAAGAGGTCTCCAAAGGCAGGGTGACCAGATAAACTTAATTTTAGTTTCCATAAGAAGAGATCTCCAAAGATACAGGCAAAGCATGAGCCGACAAATGTTTTCTTGAATATCTGGAGAGGTTTATCTAATGTGAACTATTACTAAGTGTAGACAACCAATATATATACATATACACCTTTTACATGGGGCTGAAGAAGCTCTTCCCTAAAACTGGTTATGAATTTTTAAGTACTTGCCCACAAAGTAGGTTGTAATATCAATTTTAAATATTATCTGAAAACTTTAGGAGTTTAGTTAAGGTCAATGAAAATTACTATTGTAGATTCTTATACCTACTGAAAGAAGATAACTAGTAAAAAGGGCTAGTGGTGGCTAACTGGACTCAAATTTTTTAAAAAAGAAAAAGAAATGGAAAAAGGAAAGGAAAGAATAATAATAAAACAGAGCCTAGCAGCCATTTCTAAACAGGTGCTTCTATGCAATGCACTTCAGAGAGAAGCCTGCCCTAAGCTGCCTGTCTCCTGCACTGAACTGCCAGCCTGCACTGTGTTCCTACCAGCTGAGACAGCCCTGATAAAGGAGTTCCTAGAGTCCTATTTCAACCAATAGGACTGATGAGGCTGCACTTGCCCAATAAAAGCTGCAAAGCTATATTGCCCCTTCCATCAGCTTCTTCACCAACCCATCAGAGCCACTCCACTTTGACCAATCAGGACAGTGTCTCTTGGACCAATCAAACTGTGAGGATTTGGAGCCCTCATCTGCATGAAGACAGACAAATCAGAGACCGCGTTGGGGACTTCTGTCTATGTAAGTCAGCTCCCCTCTGGCTCTGAGAGTGCACTTGATTTTCCCACTGAACTGTGTTTCTCTGGCTGGAGCTGACCAGAGCTGAACCACTAAAGAAGTCTCAGCAGAACTGGCTGGCACACAGGGAGTAGACCGGAGCAGAGTGGAGCTGACCAGAGCTGAACCACTGAAGATGTCTCAGCAGAACTGGCTGGCACACAGGGAGTAGACCAGAGCAGAGTGGAGCTGACCAGAGCTGAACCACTGAAGATGTCTCAGCAGAACTGGCTGGCACACAGGGAGTAGACCGGAGCAGAGTGGAGCTGACCAGAGCTGAACCACTAAAGATGTCTCAGCAGAACTGGCTGGCACACAGGGAGTAGACCAGAGCAGAGTGGAGCATACCAGTGCAGGGCAGAGAAGATCCGCAAGGAGCAGAGCAGACAAGCAGCGAGTAGAGTAGAGCTGTCTAGCTGGAGAGGGGCCGAGCCCCAGGGCCACTCTGCCCCAGGCTACCTCACAGCCATGCAGGCATGCTGAGTCACAGTGGAGCTGTTCTGTACTGAATCAAGTTTCCTTCTTCACTGCATTTCAAATTGGAGATTCCTGTTCGCGTTGAATTGACATCAACAACGATCCTTGACACTTTAAACATGTAAATGGGAAATGTCTAAATGGCCAAATGTCAAGGTGGGGTGGAAAAGCTGAACCCTACCAGCCTGGAGAAGCAGAGAGAGTTTGCCATTGAGGTGGAAACTCCCTGTATGCAAAACAAAGTAGGACAAGAGGAACAGTACAGGCAAAGGTGGGGAAGGGCAGGCAGAAGCAGAGTCCAAACTACCCCTGCTGGGCCAGCTTCAGAGCTGAGCTTCCGCCTGACCTGCAGTGGCGCAGTGGGTAAAAGCGTCGACCCGGAACACTGAGGTCGCTGGTTCGAAATCCCGGGCTTCCCTGGTCAAGGCACATATGGAAGTTGATGCTTTCTGCTCCTCCCTCCCTTCTCTCTCTGTCTCTGTCTCTCTCTCTCTCTCTCTCTCTCTCTGTCTCCTCTCTAAAATGAATAAATAAAAAATCTTTAAAAAAAAGAAAAAAAGAGCTGAGCTTCCCTACCACTCCCGCTGCCTCCCTGGCCTAGCACCTCCCTCCCTGGCTCCAAACAGCTCGCGTTAAAGGCCTGGGTGAGGCGACAACCATTAAGTTCCAAACCAAATCTCTTCTCTGTCAGCTCAGCTTTAGCTCTTTGTTTGAATGGCTTGAGATCTTCAGACATTCTGGTAACAAGCTAACCAATGGACCAATGGCCAAGGCTAGCGATTTAGGCAACTGGTGACCTGCCACCTGAAGCTGATGTGTGGCCCTCCTCTCAGTGTCTCAGGATCCTCCACCTTCCTCTGCTTGGCTCCTCTGTCTTGGATAAAGCTCACTGCCCCTAGGCAGCCTTCCAAGACTACTCTGGGTTCCCAGGCCTCCTGTGCCCCTTCCGGTCATTGTCCCCACTGTCCCCACCTCTGCTTCTCCCCTCAGCACTGCTGACATGGGAGATCTTCTCTCTTCCCAGGCAGTGTTCTAGCAAGCTCACATGTATCCACCTACCCAGTCTTCCAAACCTCTAAGAAGTGGCTCCTATTGTCATCCGCACTGTGCCGAGGATCAAACCGGGATCTACGGCCACCCAGTTCAGTGGTGGCGGAACCAGCTTGCAGGCCCTGGAAGCGCTGGCAGCTGTCCCTAGCACTTACATAGTGGTTGCTGCTGCCCTGCTTGCCCGGCCCACAGGGCCCTCCTAAGCAAATGGTCCCACTGACTCTCTATGTCCTCCACCCCAAAAGGAGGCCTAGAACACTAACCGTGGTAATAACTGCTGCCTGAACCTGCAATTCAGAGTAAGTGAATAAACTAATGTACAATGCAGCAGTTATAAGCAGGTTTTGGATTCAGACTTCCTGGGTTCAAAGCCTATGTATTACTTATGAGGCCTTGGGCAAGGGATTTGATCTCTATGCTTCTTTAAATGGAAAATTTACTTACCTCCCTAGGCCATTGTGAGGATTATAAGAGATAATCCATGTGAAATAATTGGTGTGGCATTGTAAAAAATAGAAAAGTGTTCAATAAAGATCAGTGATTAATACTATTGCTATTCCTATTTCATCATCAACAGAATGGTGATGAGCATTCCAATTTTATTTTGATTGCTGTGATAATGACATCAAGAAATGTGAGATACCCAGCCCAGGCCTGGCACAAAGAAAGGCCTCAAAGGAGTGGCATAAGAAGGGCCCTTTGTCAGCTTACTTGAAGCCCACAGACAAGAGCTGCAATCTTTCCTGTACAAGGCCAAATAGTAAACGTTTTAGGCTCTGTGGGCCACGCAGTCTCTTGTTACAATTCCTCAACTCGGCCACTGCAGCACAGAAGCAGCCACGGAAGAAAAAGCTCTATGTAAGGAGCAGGCAGCTGGCCACAGTGTGCTGGTCCCTGCTATCCACTGGGTCTCGGGCCACTGTGAGCCGATCCACCCAGAACAGAAACACCGACCCTGTGCTGCGGCAGCCAGACACACCTGGTCAGACTGACGGGCAGGGCATCGAGAGTGCAGACCCACTGGGGAGCAATCACCAGCAGTCATCTTCTGAGAGCCTACTCTGTTCTGGGCACGACAGGCAGACTACAGCACAGTCCCTGCAGGCGAGGGGCCAGCACCACTGGAAATGGGCACACTGGAGACATTCAGTTCAGTCTCCTCACCTGGTACCTGGACATGCTGTAAAGCAGAGAGAGGACAATGCTCAGAAGCTCAGGTGGGGGCTGGAGTGATTATTATTCTCACTCGTCTCCTAGGGAGCAGAGGAACAGGGCAATCCACTTGAGAAGCCTTTCAGAAGCTTAAGGGTATAAGCTTTGGGCAAAGTCTGTTTGGGGTAGAATGGGGAACACACAGGCCAATGTGAGTCATATTGTATCGCAAACAACAATCGGCCCATGTATATCCATAATCCCCAAGATAATTCTCCAAATCTCACAGCAGTAACAAAACCACCCTCCCTCACTGAGGCATGCATATTTACATCCTCCGGCTTTACTAGTCTCGATCTCGGTTCCATTTTACAAATTAAAATGAGGGTTGTGCGGATAGAGAGATTACAGAAGAGCTTCCTGAAGCCTGCAGTCCCCGGTAAGGGAGCTAGCTAGGGTAAGCTGGTTTCTTCCCACTGGCCTAGTGCTTGTGCCTTGAAGCAACAGAAAACAGGACGCAGGAAGGGGCAAAGGGGTGGTCAAGCCTTTGGAAAGATAACAGAGTAGGAATAAAATGGCATCTAAAGTAGAAACATGTTCGAGGTTAGAAAGCTGTGAAAATACCCCAAGTTTTCTCTCCCTCACAGGGGGAGTAGAATTTCTGAGTAGCCAAAAGAGTAAGCACTTTAAAACCAGACAGACCTGGATTCAAAGCCTGTCCAGGCCTTGAACCTGGGGCATGCCATTTCACTTCTTTTGGCCCCAGCTTCTTCATCTGTAAACTGAGGATAAATACTGCTGATATGAGAATCAAGGAGATGCTATATAGACTAGGTGCCTGGCCCAGAACACTCACTCAGTGGCAACATGTCGACCATCACTCACATACCTGCTGCCTGTTGGCACTATGCAGCAAGGGACACGGAATTTGATCATGGACCAGAATGTCAGAAGCAGTAGTGCTGGCCAATGAGGAAGCTCTGACTTGCGGGTTGGAAGCGGCCCTTACGCAGGGCAATCCTGGCATGGTATCCAACCAGCAGCCTGGCAGCCATCCAGGTGGACTTCCTAAATGCCAGGTGTGAGGCTGAGAGAGATTCCAACATTTTCAACTGGGTCTTGCAGGTAGAAGGGAGCAAGAACATAGCATCCTGTGCCCCTGCTCTCCTGGGTGAGAGGGCTAGGGGAAGAGGAGACCCAGTGGCATAGCGGGGAGCAGGGCACTATGACAGACAGCTCAGGAAAACTCAGCCTCCTGCAAACTCAAGACATCTGTCTGCGCACAGACCTGGTTCCTTAGAAACCAAAGCCAGAGATGGAGAGAATCATTAATCTGCCTCAGCTAATCTCAGGGCTCTAAAAAAACAAGGAAAAAAGTCTGTGTGATATTTAGTCCAACAAACCTCTGTAAGGACAGCACCACAACTTTATGAATACTTATGATGTTGCAGCGATCGGGCGAGGCCCTTCTTAAGAATGCTCTGGACCCATACAGTCCGTAGGGAGGAATTCCCAAGTGGGTGACAGCTCAGGAGCCTGACTCCAGCACTCACGCAGCGGGTCACAGAACCACAGAGTTCCGAGGCCAGGGTGGGCAGGGGCTGCCCGTGTACAAAGCTTGGGGTGTACCTTGCACTACATGCCAGGTCTGAGGAGACAGGGATGAATCAAACACAACCAGCCCAACTGCCTGGAGCTTCCAGCCACCTGACAACCTGCTGCTATGCACCACGTGGCAAGGAGGATGGGGGAAGCTTGAGAAAGGGAACCGGTCACCACTTGGCAGGGAACTTGGGGCAGAAATCCAGAAGGGAGGTGACTTCTGTGTTGGGCCTTGAGGATAAGAGGACAGCTCAGGTGGAAGACAGCAAAGGCCAAGGTGCCTAGAGAGGATGCAGAGAGATGTACTGGGTGAGGAGACAGTGAGTTCAGTGCATAGGAATGGCTGGAGCTGGCTATTCTCAAGACCCCAGAAGTCAGGCATGCTGGCATGAGAAGGCCACAACAGACTGTGGCACATGGGTGAAGAGTGGGGAGAGGAAGTCAGAAAGACTCCCCCACCCCACCGCACCATGGTAGGCCATGTAAGGAAAGAGCTGACTGACAGGGAGAAAGATGGAGGGCAAGTAGAGCAGAGAGGAGAAGCTGAAACAGGCAGACAGGATGCTGGCTCCAGAGATGGGACCTTTGTCTCATTTGTGATGACAGCCAGTGTGTCTGTGATGTGTCTGGCATACAAGAGGCACCAAATAAGTGTTTGCTGACTGAACAGAAGAGGAGAATGAGAGTCTGAACTAAGAAGAGCAGGGGAGAGCAGAGGCAAGGGCCACAGTCTGGGGGATGCGAGGACACTTGGACAGCGTGTCTGGATGAGTAAGACGCTCTGTATCTCGGGTTTGGCACCAGGCACCCGGCAATAACCAGGGCAGCCAATCCTCGTCTCCTGAGCCGGCAGCACACACCGTGACTGCAGGGCTCGCACTGTGCTGGAGAGGCCTGAGTCCAAAGGGTTACTTGCAGCACTCAGAAAACCCTAACCCCCAGCCTGACTAAATGTCTTCTATTTTTCTTTCTGCTTTCTTTAAGACCCCAGATGTGTTCTTGCACATCAAAAGAGAGCAACTTAGAAAGTTAAACTAAATCAAGGGCTTTTGTTCTGAGGCATCGTTGCTGAACTAATTATTCCTGTATGTTGTTTAATGCAACAGTGGTGCCATATATTAAAACAGCTAACAGGATGAGCACATGAGTTACAAGGAAGGTCGGGGCTGGGATTATAAATTTAACTTTTTCTTAAGGAGAGATGAAACAAACCACTCAACTCCCACTGTCGTATGTCATGGGAGGGGAAAATGATGGCACTGCGCAGCGCTGAGGGAGGGCTGTGCCGTGGTTCGTGAGTGCCGGCAGCACTGAGCTGGGTGGTGGGTGGAGGGCGGAGGGCCCAGCTCTCTGGCTCTCAGCCCAGGTCCTCTGCACCTGAGCTCCAGGCAGGCTGCCTGCTTGCTCTTCGTCTCCTGCTTCCCCTCAGGACCCTGACCTAGGTCAGGTCCGCAGGACACTGCGCACGGGCAAAGCCAGCCAAGCCGAGAGCCGTCCGGGTCAGAAACAGCCTCAACTATGCTGCACACACTGGTGCTATGCTGCCAGCACCCTTCTCCACAGCCAGAAACACCAGGGACAGTCCTCCTGTCAATCATGTGGGATGGGAGACAGCGTGGAACCTCCCTTTTGTGGATCAGAATAAACTATGTGATGACTAGCAATGATGTATAAAAATGCTACTACACATTGAGTGTAAAAAACATAACAAACAGCGTATATAAGAGAAGCCTATTTCATTTTATTAAGTACCATATTTTCCGCTCCATAAGACGGACCTGACCATAAGACGCACCTAGGGTTTTAAGGAGGAAAATAAGAAAAAAAAATATTCTGAACCAAATGGTATGTTAAAATATTTAATAAAATATACCACATAATATTTCAAGAATGTAAACTCAACAGCAGTATTAACAACCATTAGCACTGTTATTAACAAATGAGAAGAGACTTTAATGTTCAAATACTCTTCTATTTGTCTGGGAACCCGCAGCAGCTTAAAAAAATAAACATTTGTTCCATAAAATGCATGGGCATTTTCCCCTCCACTTTTGGGGGGAAAAACTGCGTCTTATAGAGTGAAAAATGCAGTATGTTTATAAGTGTGAACACATATGTATGTGTACTGCATATATGTACATTTTAAAAGTCCGAAAGGGGCCCTGGCCAGTTGGCTCAGTGGTAGAGCATTAGCCCAGCATATGGATGTCCCAATTTTGATTCCCAGTCAGGGCACACAGAAGAAGCGACCATCACTTCTCCACCACCACCCCCCCTTTCTCTTTCTCATCTGCCTTCTTCTGCAGCCATGGCTCCATTGGTTCAAGCTCATTGGCCCAGGTGCTGAGGATGGCTCTGTGGAGCCTCTGCCTTAGGTGCTAAAATAGTTTGGTTGCATGTATGGCCCCAGACGGGCAGAACATCAGCCCCAGATGGGGGTGCCAGGTGGATGTGGGAGTCTGTCTCTCTATCTCCCCTCCGCACACTTGGAAAAAGAAAAAAGAAAAAGAAGTCTGCAAGGATATGCAGCATGCTCTTAACATTGGTTCTTTCCAGAGAGAAGAATTTTAGGGAACTTTAACCTTCAACTTTAGGTGGTAGAATATTAATTTTTCACAGAAAGCATGTATTCCTACAATAATTGAATAAAACAATAAATATAATTCTTCAAAAAATAAATACACAAACAAGCAACAGTACTTCTGTGCCAGAGACAGAGCTAAGAGGGTGATCAAAAAAGAACTTGACCTCTTCTGGCAATGCAGGAAGAGTCAAAATAAAGACTCATTTTGTTATTACTTGAATAATTAGATTAATTTAGAAAAATTTAAGAAAATATTTAACATAAAAATACTATGCAATATGCTGTACACCTTAAATTTATACAGTACTGGCCCTTAGCCGGTTGGCTCAGTGGTAGAGCATCAGCCCGACGTGTGGACATCCTGGGTTCGATTCCCATCAGGACACACAGGAGAAGCACCCACATGCTTCTCCACCCCTCCCCCTCTCACCTCTCTCTCACCCTCTTCCCCTCCTGCAGCCATGGCTCGACTGGAGCAAGTTGGCCCTTGGGGCTGAGGATGGCTCCATGGGCTCACCTCAGGCGCTAAAGAAGAGCTTAGTTGCTGAGCAATGGAGCAATGCCCCAGATGGGCAGAGCATCGCCCCCTAGTGGGTTTACTGGGTGGATCCTGGGAGGGGCACATGCAGAAGTCTGTCTCTGCCTCCCCTCCTATCACTGAATTAAAAAAAAAATTTATACAGTACTATATATCCATTATATCTCAATGAAATAAAAAAAATTATGCAAGCAATAAAATGGCAACTAACCAAGAGTTTTCAAAGATAGGAGGATGTATTTGTGAAACACTGGTACTAAAATGCTTTAGAAACAGTGATATGATATGAAGTAAAAATTAAATATAGTGATTTCCACTATGCAAATATATACCATATAATTACAGGCAAGTGAAGTAAAGAAAATTTATATAGAAATGACTACTAGAATTATGATCAACTTTTTCCTTACACTTTTCATATTTTCCCTATGAAGTGTACATTGCTTTTATAATTACAAAAAAGATGTCATCACTAAGAAGACAAAAGGCTTTGAGAAAGTGTATCCATGTCAGGGCCCACAATCCCAGCTGTCCTGGCAGTAGAGGAGAGGACAGGGACCCAAAGGTAGGAATGCTGGCTGGTTCAGGGTGACCCAGCAGGCCCCTGGCAAGTGTGCAAACTTCCGGTAATGGAGTCTCACCCTCCATACCACCAACACTGTCAAAACCTTGGGCCAAGGAGGACCCTTGCCAAGTAAATAATTGGCTACAACACCTGTACCAACAGCAGACTCGGGCTCCTTTCCCTCCTCCGGAGCAAGCCGTGCCTCTGGATGAACGAAGGCAGAGGGCTGCAACAGAGCAGCTAGGCCCTCGCCCTGGCTCCACTTCCTATGATTTACCAGCCCCGTGACCCGGAGATGGAGCAAGCCGTGCCTCTGGATGAACGAAGGCAGAGGGCTGCAACAGAGCAGCTAGGCCCTCGCCCTGGCTCCGCTTCCTATGATTTACCAGCCCTGTGACCTGGAGATGGAGCAAGAACCCCTACTTACTGAATGTAAACAGGATGAAGATCCCTACTATGCACCACTATAAACAAATCTAACTGCAACCATCAGTTCAAAGATCCTGGCGCACAGACAAGGCAAGCAGTCCTTTTGTTTTTCTGTAAATAATAGTCAGGATCTATCTGACAAACATGAAGACATCCCACTCCCCTGGCACTGTGTTAATAAATGCTCTCTCTACAGGTACTAATACATTAAACCCCTCACCAACGAGGTTGCTACTATTACAATCATTTTACAGCTGAGAAAAATGAGTCCGAGGTTATGCCGCATGAAAAGACCTTCCTTCCACCTCCCCAAACTCCTCATGTCCGCCATTGGGGCCACAGCAAGTCTGTGGTGAAATCTTTAGAGACTCGAGGTGACTCCATGCAACTCATCACTGCCGAGTACCAGATCTTAGCTGAAGACTTTTAAGATTCTCTCTTGGTCAATGGGGGCGGCAAGATGGCAATGGAGTCAGACATACCAACTTCCACCTCCCAGAACCAAAGTGGTTTACAACTTAATTTTAAGAACAATCATCTGGAAAAACCAACTTTGGACTAAACTAAGAGGACTCTTTAACCAGGGGTCACTGAAGAAGTCATACTGAGATTGGTAGAAAAAGTGAAAAAGTAGAGAGGGGTGTCCAGCTCCAGGGAGCGAGTGGTAGCCCAGAGGGACTTGCATGGCTGGAGGAGAGTTTAGCAGAGAGGGGAGGGTCCTAGGCGCCAGGAACGAAGCCCCAGCCTGCAGCCCCAGAGTCTAGAAGAGGCAAACCAACAGTATTTAGCTGCGAAACAAGCCAGGATACTGTTTGCAAGAAAGAAACAGATTTCTCAGACCCAGGATTCATCTTAAAGGGACCGCGCAAAAAACTTGTTTCACAACCACTCACCTGGGGCTCCAGGGGACGGGGAGAGCTGAGAGGACTGGAGGAGCAGGAAGAGAGTGTAATCTAGGAGGCACAAGGAGAAACACTTTGAGGGACAGCCATCCTACCCTTGGGCTGAGTCATTCACCAAATCTAAAGTGCATATTTTTCCTAGAACCAGCAATACCAGCAAAGGGAAGCAGGTTATCAGCCAAACAGTAGCTCTCCTACTGCAGTCAGAACAAAGAGTCACTTAGAAGCAGGGAGCCTTCAGGGATACAGTATTGAGTGCTAAGGTCTGAGCTGCATCGCCACCCCCACACTGCTGAGTGCTCGCTGGAAGGCAGGCAGCGGCGGGATGCGGGAGTGTGATCCCGTCAGCAGGGGCAGAAGCTGGG
The DNA here is from genome assembly GCF_036850765.1 of Saccopteryx bilineata. NCBI lineage: Eukaryota > Metazoa > Chordata > Mammalia > Chiroptera > Emballonuridae > Saccopteryx > Saccopteryx bilineata. The sequence goes on from NC_089500.1 coordinate 62,592,182, forward strand.
AGCTGGCCATGGCTGTGGCTGTGACCTGGACGCGCAAGTGCAGTCCCATCCACGGGGGCGGAAGCCGGGGCTGGCCGGGACTGAGACCTGGGTGTGAGAGCAATCCCACAGGGCAGGGGTGGAGCCTGGGGGCCAGCCATGGCTCTGGAAGGGGCGCATGAAAGCAGTCCAACCCGCAGCTGCAGGCCAGGCGTGCAACAGCAGTCCTGCCTGGTGACTTGCCTGCAAGGGCAAGGCAAAAGCCAGGGAACCAGATGAGACTTGCAGCCGGGTGCAGGAGCACAGCTCTGCCCATGGGGCTGAGACTTGCAGCCCTCAGTGCGCGAGCACAGTCTCGCCCTCGGGGGCGGTGTGGAGGCCAGGCCGGCCAAGGCTTGCAGCCTGAGCAGGTGAACGCAGTCCCGCCCTAGGAGGCATGGCAGAAGCAACAGTGACCACCACAGCAGGCCTGTGCCAGCTGCGCCCATGCCCAAATGCCGGAGGTGGTGGCAGAGGGGGTGGCGATTCTGCCGACAGACCACATCTAGGAAACACAGAAGCCACACCCATTGGACTCCTATGGCCACACCCTTCTTATACAAAGACAAAATGGGAACACAGAGAAATGCAACCCAAATGAATCAATAAGAGAAATCTCCAGAAAAAGATCTGAATAAGATAGAAACAATCAAATTACTGGATGCAGAGTCTAAAATAATGATTGTTAGGATGCTCAAAGATCTTAGAGTAACAATGGATGGACATAACAAGCACTGAAATAAAAAGATAGCAAGTATAAAACAGGACATTGAAATTATAAAAAAGAATCAGTCAGAAATAAATACAATGTCAGAAATGAAGACCACACTGGAAGGAATTAAAAGCAGGATGGATGAAGCTGAGGATCAAATCAGTGAGTTAGAGGACACGATAAACAAAAGCACGGAAACAAAGAAGCAAAAAAAAAAAGTCTGAGGAAACTCTAAAAGAGCTCTGTGACTACATGAAGAGAAATAACATCCGTATCATAGGTGTTCCTGAAGAAGAAGAGAAAGAACAAGAGATAGAGAATCTGATTAAAGAAATCATAGCTGGAAACTTCCCTAAATTGATGAAGGAAAAAGTCACACAAGTTCAAGAATCACAGAGAGTTCCAATTAGAATGAACCCAAAGAGGCCAACACCAAGACACACCTTAATTAAAATACAAAAATTAAGAGATAAAGAAAGAATACTAAAAGCTGTAAGAGAAAAGCAGTCTATTACCAACAGAGGAGCCCCCCATTAAGGATGACATTAGACTTCTCAACAGAAACATTGATGCCAGAAGAAAATGGCAAGAAATATTCAAAGTAATTCAAAACAAGAACCTAAAACCAAGACTTCTCTATCCAGCAAGGCTATCGTTTAAAATTGTAGGAAAAATAAAAAGGTTCCCAGACAAAAAAACACACAAAGAAACCTCAAGTAATTCATTACAACCAAACTAATGCTATAAGAAATGTTAAGGGGCCTTCTGTAAACAGAACAAAGGGGGAAAAAATCTAGTATAAAAGGAGTGTAAAGTTAAAGAATAAAATGTCAATAAACAGCTACATATCCATAATAACCTTAAATGTAAATGGATTAAATGCTCCAATCAAAAGACATAAGGTAGCTGCGTGGATAAGAAAACAGGACCCATACATATGCTGTCTACAAGAGACCTACCTTAAAACAAAAAATACACATAGACTGAAAGTAAAGGGAGGAAAAAAATATTTCATGCAAATAAAACTGAAAAAAGAGCTGGAGTAGCAATACTTATATCAGACAAAATAGACTTTGAAACAAAGGTTATAGTAAGAGATAAAGAAGTTCATTACCTAATGATAAAGGGAGCAATCCAACAGGAAGATATAACCATTATAAATATCTACACACCTAATATAAGAGCACCTAAATATATAAAGATGATTCTCATGGACATAAAGGGCAAGATCAACAGTAATATTATAAGAGTAGGGAATTTTAATACCCCACTAACATCACTGGATAGATCCTCAAGAAATAAAATTAAAAAAGAAACAGCAGACTTAAATGACACACTAGATCAGGGGTTCCCAAACTACGGCCCGCGGGCCACACGTGGCCCACTGAGGCCATTTATCCGGCCCCCACTGCACTTTCGGAAGGGGCACCTCTTTCATTGGTGGTCAGTGAGAGGAGCACAGGATGCATCCTGTGCTCCTGGAGTACTGTCTGTGGCGGCGCTGCAAAGCGCACTGGCGCTCACATACAGTACTATTTCCGGTGACACGGGATGCACGCTCACAGCTCCGGAAGCGTGTCATATCACTTGTTACGGCTAGCAGTGTCAAATATGGAACCGGACATTGAACATCTCATTAGCCAAAAGCAGGCCTTTTGTTCCCATTGAAATACTGGTCAGTTTGTTGATTTAAATTTACTTGTTCTTTATTTTAAATATTGTATATGTTCCCGTTTTGCTTTTACACTTTAAAATAAGATATGTGCAGTGTGCATAGGGATTTGTTCATAATAGTTTTTATTGTCCAGCCCTCCAATGGTCTGAGGGACAGTGAACTGACCCCCTGTGTAGACTCCTGCACTAGATCAACTGGATTTAATATATATCTTCAGAACCTTTCACACTAAAGCAGCAGAATATACATTCTTTTCAAGAGCTCATGGTACATTCTCTAGGATAGACCACATATTAGGGCATAAAACGAGTCTCAACACATTTAAGAAGACTGAAACCATAACAAGCATCTTCTCTCATCACAATGGCATGAAACTAGAAATCAACTACAATAGGAAAACTGAAAAACACTAGAACACTTGGAAACTAAACAGTATGTTATTAAACAATGTCTGGGTCAACAATGAGATCAAGGAAGAAATAAAAAATTTCCTTAAAACAAATAAAAATGAGCATACAACAACTCAAAATCTGTGGGACACATCAAAAGCAGTCCTGAGAGGGAAGTTCATAGCATTACAGGCATATCTTAAGAAGCAAGAAGAAGCTCAAAAAAAGCAACTTAATCCTGCAACTAAAAGAACTAGAAAAAGAACAGCAAATAAAGCCCAGGGGAAGTAGAAGGAAGGAAATAATAAAGATCAGAGCAGAAATAAATGACATAGAGACTAAAAAAACAATAGAAATGATCAATGAAACCAAGAGCTACTTCTTTGAAAAAGTAAACAAGATCGATGAACCCTTAGCAAGACTCACCAAAAAAAAAAAAAAAAGAGAGAGAGAGAGAGAGAGAGAGAGAAAGGATTCAAATAAATAAAATTAGAAATGCGGGAGAAGTAACAACGGACACAGCAGAAATACAAAGGATTTTAAGAAAATACTATGAAGAACTGTATTCCAAAAAATTAAACAACCTAGGTGAAATGGACAAATTCCTTGAAAAATGTAATCTTCCAAAAATCAATCTGGAAGAATCAGAAAACCTAAATAGACCAATTACAACAAAAGAGATCGAACAATTATCAATAAACTCCCAACAAACAAAAGTCCTGGGCAACATGGCTTCACAGGCGAATTCTACCAAACATTCAAAGAAGAACTTACTCCTATCCTTCTCAAACTATTTCAAAAAATTCAAGAGGAGAAAAAACTTCCAAGCTCCTTTTATGAGGCAAGCATAATTCTGATTCCAAAACCAGGCAAAGACACTACAAAGAAAAAAAACTATAGGCCAATATCCCTGATGAATTTAGATGCTAAAATTCTCAACAAAATATTAGCAAATCAAATCCAGCAATATATGAAAAAAATCATACACCATGATCAAGTAGGATTTATTTTGTGGAGGCAAGGCTGGTATAATATTCGCAAATCAATCAATGTGATTCACCACATAAACAAAAGGAAGGACAAAAACCACATGAAAATATCAATAGATGCAGAAAAAGCATTCGATAAAATCCAGCACCCATTTATGATCAAAACTCTCAGCAAAGTGGGAATACACGGAACATACCTCAACATGATAAAGGCATCTATACAGGCCCACAGCCAACATTATACTCAATGAACAAAAGTTAAAAGCAATACCCTTAAGATCAAGAACAAGGCAGGGGCGCCCCTTTCACCACTCTTATTCAACATAGTTCTGGAAGTCCAAGCCACAGCAATCAGACAAGAAGAAGAAATAAAAGGCATCCAAATTGGAAAAGAAGAAGTAAAACTATCATTATTTGCTGACGATATGATACTGTACATAGAAAACCCTAAAGTCTCAGTCAGAAAACTACTGGACCTGATAAATGAATTCAGCAAGGTGGCAGGATATAAAATCAATATTCAGAAATCAGTGGCATTTTTATACACCAACAATGAACTGTCTGAAAGAGAAATTCAGAAAACAATCCCCTTCACTATTGCAACAACAACAAAAAAATAAAATACCAAGGAGTAAATTTAACCAAGGAGGTTAAAGACTTGTACTCAGAAAATTATAAAACATTGATAAAAGAAATCAAGAAAGATACAAACAAGTGGAAGCATATACCGTGTTCATGACTAGGAATAATAAATATCATTAAAATGTCCATATTACCCAAAGCAATTTATAAATTCAATGCAATTCCTATTAAAATGCCAAAGACATACTTCAAAGAAATAGAACAAATATTCCAAAAATTCATATGGAACCAAAAAAGAACACGAATAGCCTCAGTAATCTTGAAAAGGAAGAATAAAGTGGGGGGTGTCACACTTCCTGATATCAAGTTATACTACAAGGCCATCGTACTCAAAACAGCTTGGTACTGGCATAAGAACAGACATATAGATCAATGGAACAGAACTGAGAACCCAGAAATAAACCCACACCTTTATAAACAATTGATATTTGACAAGGGTGGTGATAGCATACAATGGAGTAAAGACAGTCTCTTTAACAAATGGTGTTGGGAAAACTGGTCAGCTACCTGCAAAAATATGAAACTAGACCACCAACTCACACCATTCACAAAAATCAACTCAAAATGGATAAAAGACTTAAATGTAAGTTATGAAACCATAAGCATCCTAGAGGAAAACAGGCAATAAGCTCTCTGACATCACTAGTAGCAATATATTTGCTGTTTATCTCCACAGGCAAGGGAAATAAAAGACAGGATAAACAAATGGGACTATATGAAACTAAAAAGCTTTTGCACAGCTAGACAATATGAACAAAATAAAAAGGCAAACCACACAATGGGAGAATATATTCGACAATATGTCAGATAATGGGTTAATAACCAAAATTTATAAAGAACTTGTAAAACTCAAAACCAGGAAGATAAACAGTCTAATCAAAAAATGGGCAAAAGGCCCTGGCCAGTTGGCTCAGTGGTAGAGCATCGGCCTGGCGTGCAGGAGTCCCGGGTTCGATTCCCGGCCAGGGCACATAGGAGAAGCGCCCATCTGCTTCTCCACCCCTCCCCCTCTCCTTCCTTTCTGTCTCTCTCTTCCCCTCCCGCGGCCGAGGCTCCATTGTAGCAAAAGATGGTCCAGGCGCTAGGGATGGCTCTTTGGCCTCTGCCCCAAGCGCTAGAGTGGCTCTGGTTGCAACAGAGCGATGCCCCGATTGGACAGAACATTGCCCCCTGGTGGGTGTGCCGGGTGGATCCTGGTCGGGAGCATGCGGGAGTCTGACTGCCTCCCTGTTTCCAGCTTCAGAAAAATACAAAAAAAAGGGGGGGCAAAAGAGATAAATAGACACTTCTCCAAAGAGGACATACAGATAGCCAATAGACATATAAAAAAATGTTCAACATCACTAATCATTAGAGAAATGCAAATTAAAAACACAATGAGATATCACCTCACACCAGTCAGAATGGCACTCATCAACAAAACAACACAGAATAAATGCTGGCGAGGAAGTGGAGAAAAGGGAACCCTCCCGCACTGTTGGTGGGAATGCAGACTGGTGCAGCCACTGTGGAAAACAGTATGGAGATTCCTCAAAAAATTAAAAATGGAACTGCCTTTTGACCTAGTCATCCCACTTTTAGGAATATACCCCAAGAATAACATAACACACTTTGAAAAGGAGAAATGCACCCCCATGTTTCTGGCGGCATTATTTACAATAGCCAAGACCTGGAAACAGCCCAAGTGTCCATCAGTGGAAAACTGGATTAAAAGGCTGTGGTACATATACACAATGGAATACTATGGGGCCATAAAAAAGAAGAAAATATTATTTTTTGCGACAACATGGATGGATCTGGACACTATTTCGTTAAGTGAAATAAGCCAGGCAGAGAAAGAATAATATCATATGACTTCACTCATATGAACAAGTCGACGAACAATATGAACTGAGAAACGGAATAGAGACAGAAGCGGATCAAAGGATCCAGAAGAAAAGCGGACAGAGGGAAAGGGGATGATAGGGTGATAGAAAGGGACGAGAGCAGAAAAGCAAATCCTGGAGGGAAGGGGGCAGGGCAGTATGAGGAGGGAGACAGGGGGGGGGGGATGTACAAGGGTGTCATTAGAATTATGTAAACACAATGAATTAATTTTAAAAAATCAATCTGGAAGAAGCAGAAAACCTAAACAGACTGATTACAACAAAAGAGATCGAAATAGTTATCAAAAAACACCCAACAAACAAAAGCCCTGGGCAAGATGTTTTCACAGGCAAATTCTACCAAATATTCAAAGAAGAACTAACTCCTATCCTTCTCAAGCTACTTCAAAAATTTCAAGAGGAGAGAAGACTTCCAAACTCCTTTTATGAGGCGAGCATAATTCTGATTCCAAAACCAGGCAAAGACACTACAAAGAAAGAAAACTGTAGACCAGTGTTTCCCAACCTTTTTTGTGCCATGCCCCACCTTAACCTTTCTAAAATTTTTATGTCCCCCCCTATGTAACATACATAATTTTTAACATTAAAAAATTGATTTGTTCACTTAATAAACATAAATGATAGGTTCTAGGAAGAAATCACTATGAAATTGTTAACAAAACACAGTAAGTAAAATTTCAAAACATATAATGAAAAACAGAAATTTAAATTCCAAATAATTTTAATACAGATTTTTCTATATTAATTTATTATTTTAATTTAGTGTGATCCTTGTGCTTGATGCTTGCTGCACAGAGATTTTATATTAGGTTCCAATTTGGTTAGCTTTAGTCTCAAGTCTCCACGTTGTGTTATTTCCAGCCGATTTCTTTTTTTTACCAGTAAATCATTTACAGCACTAAATCCACATTCAGCTAAAAATGAAGATGGAAACGGTAGCAATAGTTTTCTTGCACATTTGGTTGAATTTGGGTATTTGATTTCTGTTTCCTCACAAAGCCATGCCATCGCTCCTTTGATACTAAATAAAGCTTTAACTGACTCATCATTTTGCAATTCTGTGAGTTCTTCTTGATACTGCATATTTAATATATCAGACAAATCCACTAACATTGGCTGCATCATCCATGTTGAGAAATCAATTTGTTTTAAATCAGAAAATCTTTCTTTTAAATCAGCCAATAGAATATTCAAATGATTGACAATAACAAGTAAAGCGGTATCAGTTATTTTACATTTTTGGAGCCAATAAAACTGTTTAAAGTTTTTGTTGTTAATATGTTTCTGACATAACTCAATATTGGTAATGAAACCAAATATCTTTGCTTTTGCATCAACAAGGGTTTTATTTGTTCCTTGAAGTTGCTTATTTAATATATTTAGTTTTCCAAAGATATCGGCTAAATAACTCACAAATGCTTTACCATCTATTGTTAACAGATACTTCATTTCAGGTTTGTCGCTTAAAAAATCACTAAGAGTATCAAACAGTTCCATAAATCTTTTCAAACAGTTTCCTTTAGATAGCCATCTTACTTCATTCAGTATGAAGTAAAAGTCTCACATGATCTTCATTTTGTTCTTCACAAAATAGCTTGAAAAGACGCTCACATTTGGCACTAGCTTTAATAGCATTATCACACTTTATTACTGTATGTAGTACTTCATTCAGAACAGGCGAGATGTTTTTAGCTACCAAGTTTTCCCTATGAATAACACAATGCACAAGAATCATTTCTGGATTCGCATCTTTCATCAATTTTAAGCAGCCATTTTTCTTGCCCATCATATTGGGAGCACCATCTGCAGCACAAGATATTATATTTTTCATTGGTATATCATTGACATCTCAGTAGTTTTTTAGCTTATTATATATATCTTTGGAGGTAGTGGTGCTTTCTAATCTTTTACAGAACAACATTTCTTCAGCAAAATGTCCTTTATCAATATATCTTACATAAGTTATCAATACTGCCTCACTGTCTCTCAAAGTTGATTCATCCATTTGCAAGGAAAATTTTCTTGTTTTCAGCTTTTCAATAAGTTGTTTTTCAATATCCTCCCTCATTTCATCTATTCTTCTGCTAACAGTATTGTCACTGAGTGGCATAGCTTTTACATCTTTGTCATCTGTAAGGCCAGGAGCCGCCATCGTGGCCATTCACATGCAGGTTCCCATTGGATTCGGGCAGACGATAAAGAAATGGCGGAGTCAGAGGATGGTGGGCCATCCTATTTATTGATGTCTCACCAAGACAGGCAAACCACAAAAGAAGACAAGGGAAAAGCAGAAAACCAGCTTTTCCCATGAAGGGCAAGGGATCAGGGAAGCCCCTGCAATCGTGATAGCAGGAACTGAGTGAGCCAGCTCCTGGTCTGTCCCACTTTATAGTGTAGAAAACCAAAATCCCTTAATCCAGTATACAAACAAGGAAGTCTCTGATACAAAGTCACTTATCCAAGGCATAATTGGATTCCTCATGAGAGTGTACCACCCAGATCATACAATCAGTCAAGGGTGTGGGGAAAAGCTTAGTCCTAAAACCAAACCTTAGGCTACAACGACCTGGCCTGCTTATAGCCTGTCCCCCACACCCAATAAAAGTCACAAGCGAGCAAACATATATATCATATTTACAAACTTATTTGACCAACATCATCTTTTTCAAGAACCGTTTTAAGAAATGCTGATATTGACGGTTTTATTAAATTCTCTACTATAGTGTGATTTTCTCCAGTTTTAGCGATGAATAAAGAAATTTGATAACTAGCCTCAAGAACACGATTATTAGTTGAAGTATGAGCAGTAAATAGAGACTTTAATGTTCTTTTTTCAAAAATTTTTTAAAAGTTTTAAAGTAACTCAAATCTGAATTAATATGAGCACTATGTTTCACCTTCAAATGCGCCTCAAGACGACCTCATTTCATTGACTCATTGGTCAAGCATTGCTGGCATAAAAGACAAAAAGGAATCCGCTCATCGTGAACAGCGGGTATGAACTCAAATTTTAAATATTCCTCCGAATATTGACAAGTTTTTTTCTTGCTTGCACCACTCATTTTACTATGGGCTATAATAAAAATAAGATCAATTAAAAACTAATATTAAAATATGTGTTAAAATATATTCAATGTGACATAGAGTAAATGTATACTAAAAATTAATATTTATTTAAATGTATATAACACATTTACTACACTACCACTGCAAATCAAAAGGTATCTATATTTTTCCCACTTGACAAAATTTTCTGGAAAGTTATGCTTCTAAAATTAAAATTGTTGTGCATGCACTATTATAGCCCCAACAATATTTATAAAATATTAGTGCTTTCTAGCCCCAATGCAAGAAGTACTTAATAAAGAGTTTAATATTGATAAAAATAAAATCAAATACTTACCAATTATATCTATACAATATATATATGTATATTTATTAAATCAACGAGCTTTCACAACAGTTTTGACTGGCACTTATTTCAAATTAACACCAACTGAATGATGTGAAACACTACAGAAGTTGCGATGGGCCAATTAGGTGAGAATAACTGCATTGTTTAGCGAGTTTTTAAAACATCCGGGGTTCCCCGCGGTAGACAGCACACTCCACGGTGAACCCAGGACTTGACGTCAAGTTTACTTGACGACGCCAATCACCCAGTTGATATTTTGGTCTCGTCAAACGAAATTATACTTAATAATTATTTACTGCAATTATTTAAGATTTGCATTTTTTGTTAAATTTGGCACTGATATCCAGCATTGCATTTAAATGGCCCGGGGTGAAAGAGTTAAAGTCCTGTTGAGTCCATTTTCAAATTGCCCCTCTTAACTATCGAATTGCCCCCCTGTGGGGCATGGGCCCCATGTTGGGAAACACTGCTGTAGACCAATATCCCTGATGAACTTAGATGCTAAAATTCTCAACAAAATATTAGCAAACTGGATCCAGCAATACATGAAAAAAATCATACATCATGATCAGGTGGGATTTATTCTAAGGAGACAAGGCTGGTACAATATTCACAAATCAATCAATGTGATTCATCACATAAACAAAAGAAAGGAAAAAATCACACGATAATATTAATAGATGCAGAAAAAGCATTTGATAAAATCCAGCACCCATTAATGATTAAAACTCTCAGCAAAGTGGGAATACAGGAAACATTTGGCCTCAACATGATAAAGCCATCTATGACAAACCCAAAGCCAACCTCATAATCAATGGGCAAAAATGAAAAGCAATCCCCTTAAGATCAGGAACAAGGCAGGGGTGCCCTTTTTCACCACTCTTATTCAACATAGTTCTGGAAGTCCAAGCCACAGCAACCAGACAAGAAGAAATAAAAGGCATCCAAATTGGAAAAGAAGTAAAACTATCATTATCTGCTGATGATATGATACTGTACATAGAAAACCCTAAAGTCTCAGTCAAAAAACTACTGGACCTGATAAATGAATTCAGCAAGGTGGCAGGATATAAAATCAATATTCAGAAATCAGTGGCATTTTTATACACCAACAATGAACTGTCTGAAAGAGAAATTCAGAAAACAATCCCCTTCACTATTGCAACAACAAAAAAATAAAATACCAAGGAGTAAATTTAACCAAGGAGGTTAAAGAATTGTACTCGGAAAATTATAAAACATTGATAAAGGAAATCAAGGAAGATACAAACAACTGGAGGCATATACCGTGTTCATGGATAGAAAGAATAAACATCATTAAAATGTCTATATTACCCAAAGCAATCTATAAATTCAATGCAGTTCCTATTAAAATACCAAAGTCATACTTCAAAGATACAGAACACGTATTAAAAAATTTTTATGGAACCAAAAAAGAACACGAATAGCCTCAGTAATCCTGAAAAAGAAGAATAAAGTGGGGGGTATCACACTTCCTGATATCAAGTTATACTACAAGGCCATCGTACTCAAAACAGCTTGTTACTGGCATAAGAACAGGCATATAGATCAAAGGAACAGAACAGAGAACCCAGAAATAAACCCACACCTTTATGGACAATTGATATTTGACAAAGGAGGTAAGAGCATACAATGGAGTAAAGACAGTCTCTTTAACAAATAGTGTTGGGAAAATTGGACAGGTACTTGCAAAAAAATGAAAGTGGATCACCAACTTACACCATTCATAAAAGTAAACTCAAAATGGATAAAAGACTTAAATGTAAGCTGTGAAACCATAAACATCTTGGAAAAAACATAGGCAGTAAACTCTCTGATATCTCTGCTAACAATATTTTTGCTGATTTATCTCCACGGGCAAGGGAAATAAAGGACAGGATGAACAAATGGGACTATATCAAACTAAAAAATTTTTGCACAGCAAAAGACACCATTAACATAATAAAAAGATAACTCACACAATGGGAGAATATATTCACCAATATGTCTGATAAGGAGTTAATAACCAAAATTTATAAAGAACTTGGAAAACTCAACAGCAGGATGAAAAACAATCCAATCAAAAAATGGGCAAAAGAAATGAATAGACACTTCTCCAAAGAGGACATACAGATGGCCAATAGGCATATGAAAAAATGTTCAACATCACTAATCATTAGAGAAATGCAAATTAAAACCATAATGAGATACCACCCCACATCTGTCAGAATGGTGCTCATTAACAAAACAACACACAATAAGTGCTGGTGAGGGTGTGGAGAAAAGGGAACCCTCTTGCACTGCTGGTGGGAATGCAGACTGGTGCAGCTACTGTGGAAAACAGTATGGAGATTCCTCAAAAAATTAAAAATGGAACTGCCCTTTGGCCCAGCTATCCCACCTTTAGGAATATATCCTAAGAATACCAAATCACTGATTGAAAAGAAGAAATGCACCCCCATGTTTATGGCGGCATTGTTTACAATGGCCAAGATCTGGAAACAGCCCAATTGTCCATCAATGGATGAGTAGATTAAAAAGCGAAGAGGGAGAGGCTGTCATGCTTCCTTCGATAACTCAGTTGGTAAAAAGCTGTGGTACATATACACAATGGAATACTACACGGCCATGAGGAAGAAGGAAATCTTACCTTTCGCAACAACCTGGATGGACCTAGAAACTACTATGCTACGTGAAATAAGCCAGGCAGAGAAAGAAAAATACCATATGACCTCACTCATTTGAGGAATCTAATGAACGTGAACTGAGCAGTGGAACAGAGGCAGAGGCAGGATCAAGGGGACCAGAAGTAAAGAGGTCAGAGGGAAAGTAGAAGAGGAGATGGGATTAGAGAAGGGAAAGAGATGAATGAAATTATATACACATAAGACAGCATTATAGAGAACAGGACAGCACATCCTGGAGGAAAGTGGGGAAGGCCTTGGGGGTGGGGGCATGGGGTGGCCAAGGGGAATATAGGGTGGGGGGAGATATATTCGGTGGGACTCTTGAATCTATGTAAACACAAATTAAAATCATAAAAAGAAAATGAGTCCCAGAAGAGACACATGTCCTATCCCAAGTCACACAGCTGGAAAGTGGCAGCATTTTATCTAAAACCCACACTGTGTCAGATGCTGAATGCGGCCATCGTCATACCAATGCTGTGACAAGGTGTGATATACAGACAGGAGGACAAGAATGTGACCTTCGTCATACCAATGCTGTGACAAGGTGTGATATACAGACAGGAGGACAAGAATGTGACCTTCGTCATACCAATGCTGTGACAAGGTGTGATATACAGACAGGAGGACAAGACTGGCAGGACCTCTGTATCTTGACCAAGCCCACAAAGCCAAGAAATGGTAAACCTGAGATTTCAACCCAGAGCTATACAATTCCAAAGCTAATTTCCCCCCCCATACCAGACCATCTTCCCAGAAGCTCTCTCTGCTGAGGGGTTTAGAATTCTCTACTCAGGTAGCTCAGGAAAACTATCTTCTTGGTATTCTTCTACAAAAGGATTTGGGTAGCGATTAGGAGAGGAGGGGAGAGAAGGGAAAAGAGAGATTCAAGAGCCTGTCAGCCCGGAACCCTTGGCGTGCCATGTGACCAGAAGATGCTCTGGGATGCAGCCTTGCCGTTGTCTGCACCCCAGGACGCAGGTCAGGACCTGGAGCAAGGTCTGCTGCGAGGAAGGTGGCCCTCCCATCTTTCAGCTGTTCCTCATTAGTCGGAACATTCCATTTTTCAACAACCAAGGACACCACTGTTCTTCAAGGGCAAGCAAGGGTGGGTTCTATTCTGAACACCGGTGTTTTTCCTGGTAGTGCACACAGCAGACAAAGGCTCCCTCTCTCAGCACAGCCTGGTAGCACAAAAGTTAGGATCCCTTCACCCACCCTTTACTGATGGAAGCAGTCAGCAGGTGAACAGGTGGCCCAAAAAGAGGCTCCAAGCCCTGGAGCTGGCGCAGGTCCAGGCACAGACCCTGTCTGTCTGAAGCCCAGGATGCCATGGTGCTCAGAGTGAAAAGGATTAGAACAGCACCTACTTCACATCTCAGATTTGTCTAGGGTTAAATCAGAAAGGCAGACATGAAGAAAATGCTTAGCTCTATTTCTACTGTGTAGTGGGGTTCTTTCCTTTTTACCAAAGTTTTGTCTCAGAATCTCCTGACACAGGTCTGTTGACCACTACAACCAATCCCTCAGAGATGGGCATGGGGTGAAGCCTTTCTGAAGCTCTTTATGATTCCCTAAGGAGCCCTCAGTGGGGCCAAGTCCTGCGTTAGGTGCTGCGAGTTACAAGACAGTAAAGTAAGCAGCCTTCATGTAAGGAGCAGTCAAGCAGAAGAGAGTTGTTGCTCCGATGAGGAGCTGGGCTGAGCTCCCGCCTCAGTGCAGACACGGCCACAGGAGGTGAAATGTTCCAACTGGACTTTGAAGAACTTCTAAGTGCGTTTCACATGGTCAGGGTCAGAAAGCCCACCCTATGTAAAACAATGACAAGTAACGCTTCAAGTGCTTCCTCTCAGTACATCATATGGTCAGTGTCTTCTCAGGACAACACTGGCCCAGGCTCACAAGAGGAACAGTGCTGTCAAAGCCCGGAGGAATGGTGAGCTGCTGGATTCTAGAACCAAACTTGCTCTGAGGGTCTGTGTGGGGAAAGCAGCTGTGTTAGGCTTGCTCGCTGGTTTTCTGGCTGCAAGCACTTTGCACGATTAGTGTGTGAGCACATGGCAGAAAGCCACGTGTGTGTCTCTATGAAAACCTGTGGGTGCTCTCCCTCTGTGGCAATTCTTACAGATCACTCTCCCACCACTGCAAGGTGCGGTTCCCTGATTCCCTCAGCCGCCACCATGAGGGGTGGTTTTCCCGATCCCTTGTCCTCCACTGAGAAAACTGGTTTTCCTTCGCTGTATTTGCTCCCTGTCTCTGCGAGCCTCCAATAAAAAGGTAGTGGCCCGATGCTCTCCGGCTCTGCAGTTCCTCTACTGTCTGCCCGAATTCAGTGTGAACCTCCCTGGCCTCAGCCACCAGCATTACAGCCTGGAACTTCACCATGGGGCAAGGGGAGGCACAGGAGCACAGGACTGCCAGCTGTGTCACCTGAGGCTTCGTTCACTGCATTAGCTGGCAGTTTCCCTCCTGCCCTAGTTTCCCACCCTTAACAACTCCTGCTGCTCTTCTGACTGCCTTGCAGACTTTCTGCTTTGCAGTAAAATGGCAGACACAAAACTAGGCTCAGGACTACCAAAGAGGTGACCTTGAATACATGGATGCCGCAGAACTCCTCACATTTCTCACATATTAAACATTGTCCATGCACCCAATTCTGAAAACTGGAAAATTATCAAATTTCTGTAAAAGTAACTATATTTTCAATGAATAAAGGGACGAGGCAATTAAAAATAATCTTATAGTTAATTATTTTCTAAATGTAATGCCGGTGGCCGAGGCCAGACAGGCTCACACTGGATTCGGGCAGACGGCAGAGGAACTGTGGAGCTGGAAAGCGTTGGGCCCTTCCCAGTTAACAGATTCTCGCAGTGGTAGATGAGCACACAGGCAGGGAAAACTGCTTTCCACGGCAGCAGAATGAACAGCAAAAAACGGCCCCACAGTGGCGGGCAGACAATCCGCGATACGCCCTGAATAAAAGCACCGGCAGCCTTAGCTCGACCGTACACACGCCGGCAGTGCCACACGCTCACGCACTAATCATGCAAAGTACAGACAAGCAAGCCCAGCACAGCTGTTTTCCCAACACTAAAACACTACCATCCTCTCATGGGACGTGCTTGAATCCAAATTTTAATTTTTAAAATTTTCTTAGAGTGATATAGTCTGCATTATAATCTTTGTTTACTTATTTTTCCAATTATGTTTCCTTACCTAGACTTCCTTCCTTCCTTCCTTCCTTCCTTCCTTCCTTCCTTCCTTCCTTCCTTCCTTCCTTCCTTCCTTCCTTCCTTCCTTCCTTTCATGAGAGACAGAGACAGAGAGAGAGAGAGAGAGAGAGAGAGAGGAACAGATAGGGACAGACAGGAAGGGAGAGAGATGAGAAGTGTCAATTCTTCATTGCGGCTCCTTAGTCTTCCTAGTTGTTCATTGCTTTCTTATATGTGCCTTGACCAGGGGGCTACAGCAGAGTGAGTGACCCCTTGCTCAAGCCAGCGACCTTTGGGCTCAAGTCAGCGACCATGGGGTCATGTCTATGATCTCACACTCAAGCCAGATGAGCCCAGCAGAGAAGCACACAGGCAGGGAAACTGCCTCTCATGTAAACAAACAGCAAAACGGCCCCTCACAGTGGCGGGCAGGCAACCCACCATCCGCAATACTCCTGACCGCAAGCAGCCATAGCCTTACATAGGCCATTCACACGTGGCACAGCCACGCACTCATGCACCAATCAGGCAAAGTGCTTGCAGCCAGTAAACCAGTGAGCAAGCCTAACACAGCTGCCCCACATTCTACCCCTTTAAGGTTGCTCTCCTCATAATAGGTATTTTACATCCATACCAAACATGACAATTACAAAGGTGCCCTTCACAATGTCTCCCTGAGCATTCTGCCCAGGGAGTTGCCTGGTGGCTCACATCTAGCCCCTTGCCCCACGGTGCCAACTAGGCCATCTATCGTAGGTGGGACGCCTATACAGTTCAGGGCCATATCCATTGAAGAAACTTACCTTGGTGTGTCTCTGCAACTGGGTGAGAAACAATCTATGACAGACAACCCAGCTGTCTGTGCAAATCACCAAGGTAAAAAGTCCGTTACAGGCAACTAACCATATAGCTCTTTATTAATGGACCCGAGCTCCTTTCCCTAAGTGCACTGTCCGTTGCCACAAGCCCCATCCAAACTCCTCAGAGGTCCAAGCTCACAGGGCCTGGCAGGGTCAAATATCAATACATTTAAGGCCTGTGCTGCCTTGACAGTTCTCTTAGCTAAACATGAACACTAGCCATTTTCCTGCCAGATGCTGGGGCTACCCGCTTCCCCTGCTTTTTCAGCAGCTGGAACCTCTGTTCTGACTCAAGCTGCCACCAAAGCTCCAACAAGAATTTATTGGGCTTGCCATCTAATTTCTCCCTATCTGCCCCAGCCACAATCAAATCCACCCCCATCTGTGGTCAGGTAACCTTTACAGACCCATTTCTCTTGTTAGTCGGGGGGGGGGGGCAGTACAGGCAGCAGCCCTCACAGCCTTATGGTCCATCTCTGTTCTGGAGAGCATGATGCCATCCACCTCTATGTCCCACAACTGTAGCAACCAGGCTGCCAGGGGCTCAGTGGGTTTCTGCCTGAATTTCACACCCAACTCCATCAGCTCAGCCTGAGTGTAGGACCAGACCAAAGAGTGCTCCACTACCTGGGGAGGGGTTGTGCCTGTCCCTGAGGGACTCTTGGCTGCTGGGTCTTTACCTTCTTGGCGACCACTGGCCAAGGCTCTGAGTCTGCATATGACAGTTGTAGCTCATACTTCCCCCTCAGAAGAGTCAGAAACATCTGCCCCTGCCAACTCAGAGCTACTCTGCTTGCAGGAATGCAGCTCGGTCTTCCACACCTGCTTTGGTTCCTGCGGCTGCCTGCTCTCAGCCTGAAGCTGAGGTTTGAGCTCCTGAACCCGCAGTTGTTTCTCCAACAGCTATTGCTGCCGACATTCGGCTTCCAGGGCAAACTGCAACTAACGAACCTGCAATTCCTTCTCCAGAGACCATTCCAGTTCCAGGCACTGTTGGTGCTCAGCCTGCATCTCACATGCAGCTCTCACACCCAGTCACCTCCCTCTCCAGTGTTTGCTCCAGTTCATGCCATTGTTGCTGCTTGGTCTGCAGCTCATCCTGGAGCTTTCGATCTTGCTCAGCTTCTTGCACAGAGCTCCTGGTTTCTTCTCACAGGAGTGTAAAAAACACCCAACCCACAGTCCCCAACAGGAAAGCCACTGGGAGCAGCCACTCCTCTATTCTACTGCTCAAGGGTGTCAGCAGCTCCATATCAATCTGCTCCGAATCCTGTCCACTACACCAGATGTAATGCCAGTGGCCGAGCCCAGGCAGGTCCACACTGGATTCGGGCAGATGGCAGAGAAACTACAGAGCCAGACAGTGTTGGGCCATTATGTTTAATAGAGTCTCCCAACAGCAGACAAGCACACAGGCAAAGGAAAACCACTTCTCAGGCAAAGAAACAGCAAGAATGGCCCCTCACAGTGGTGGGCAGGCAATCTATCACCTACAATCCCCCTGAGCACAAGCACCCATAGCCTTACATAAGCTATGGACACGTAGTGCAGCCACACACTCACCCACCAATCAGGCAAAGTGCTTGCAGCCAGTAAACCAGCGAGCAAGCCTAATACAGCTGCCCACAGATGCTTTGTGAAATCTTCCATTGTCTCTATCTGTATGTATATTGGGTCAGGATATAAAAATATATCTCTACTGTGAATTATGGAGAAAAACAGGTGAGAAAAATCAGTGCTATAGTGTGATTACAAAGAAAACAGCAGTGTCCCTCAGCCCCTGCACTCCAGTCTCAATTTCCGATGTGTGCTGGGAACAGGGGCGGGACTGATGTGCTGAGAGGCAGTCCGCCAGCTCTGACCCTATACAGTGTTAGGAATTTTCAAGGAGCCTAACCTCAAGGTTGGGGTGAGAGCCACAAGTCGCAGGAGTCGGGTGGCGGGAAGGTGGCAGCAGCACCTCTGTCGGGCCTCCGGGTGAGCCCTGCACCTCCCAGCACAGGCACAGGCTTCAGCCGGAGAAGGCAGGAAGTGGTTTCTCCATGACCGCTTCCTTACCAGGGGAAAGAAGGAAACACATATGAAATCCTGCCACTTTCTCCTGGCTTTAATTAAAGACACAACTGTGGGGAGCCCTGGTTTCCTAACCTTGCCAAAAGGCTCATCATACAACATAGCCCAGGAATGTCCTCAACTCTGCCTCAGATGGTCTAGACACGCTGTGGCGAAAGGGTGCTCAGACGACAAGAGCTTCTCCTCCCGAGAACTGCAGATGCTGCATGGCCTCCGGTTCTGTGAGACTTGACTAAGCTGTACAGGTGTGTGTCGTTGAAAACCAAGTACTTTTTTGAATGTGTCCACTTTAAATGGGTCCATGGATGTTAATTTAACACTATGGAAAGATGGTATTTGAATAGGATCCCACAATGTGGCATCCAGCACCTCAGGAGGCCAAGGCATGTGAGGCCAGGAGACCAGGACAGGCAAACGAGGCACCAGTGGAGGTGCCAAGTGCCACGTGCCAAAGCGCCTCCAGGAAACGCCTCTGCTCTCTTCAGCGGGGAGAGGGTTCCGGATGCTGCGCATCTGGCGGAGGAGATGCTGTCTGTCTGGTACAGCACTCTCAGGCGATTCTGAATTACACTCCACTCCTCAAGCAGTCAGCCTTTCTCCACTTTGTTTTTCCAACCTTTGCCATAAATCCTCAAGTATCTGATCTGAATCTTTACATCTAAAATCACGATTTATAGCCAGAAGCAATGGTCTTCTGGAAGCTAAAGATCCAGATTTGAATCCTGGTTCTGCCACTTACTAACTATACTGATCACAAAAATTTGGGGATATTTCAAAATGAATATGAAGCAATAAAAAGCAGAAGCATTTGATTTTTTTTAATTAAATAATATCAGAAAAGCAAACGACAAGTCAAAGAAAGTTGTTCGATTATGCAAATAAGCAAAACTAACTTTCATTGGCAAAAATGCACTGTACAAAAGGCTGAAAGCACTGGAGTATCTGCACGTTCTCTGATCCCCTAGGTAAGTTTCCTCTTCAAACTTCTGCTTCCCCCTGTGAAAACCGGGCAAGGTGCCTCTATACCAGAGCAGCCAAGTGTCTGCTCAATGCGCCCATCTATCATCTGTGTGGACCCAGCAAGTTCTCAGCAAACGCAAGCCTGTGTGTTGACCCCTCTCCTCCAGGAAGGCCCTTCCTGCTTTGAGGCATCCTCTATCACCCTGCTCCCCATCCCACCCCAAACTGACGAGGCCTTAGGAGGCTGTGCTCACTCATGTCCCCACAGCCAGTCCCCTGAGCATCTTCCCCACAAGGACTCACAGCTTACCCTGCCCCACCATGGGGCCTCTGTACAAATCTAGACTTCTAGGATGGTTCTCATCCTTTCTGCACGCACCATTCACCTGCACCTGGATGGACCCTGGTGCCTGAAAAAAAACAACCTTACCCCCAACCATATTCATCCTCCTCAAAGGTCCTGGCCGTTTCCGTTAATGATGATAGTTCCACCAGACTATCTGTGACCTCTCTTCACCTCTCCCCTACTCCGTATTTGTCCTTGCTCAGTGCCCCTAGGTTTTGATGGCTCAGTCTGGGTACTCCCCACCCCCCACTGCACCCCAGAACTCGGGCCTCTCCTAGATTGTCCCAGGACCATCCAGCAGTAAGCACAAGCTGCTCCACTGTCCTCCCATGACCAGTCCAGGCTCAATCCTCAGTGAATGTTTGTGGAGAAATTAATAAGTGAACAAATAAATGTTCATTTCATACTCTCACTCATGGACAACGGCAGTCCATCCTAATGACAGAGTGTGCAAGCCTCTAGCTGGCTCCCTGGCACACCTCCTGGGCCTCAGTCACTGCCAGTTGAAGCAGGGAACTTTCCATCTCAAAAGAACAGAACTGGCATGAGGAATAAGGCTTGGGTTTTGAGAAGACTGGATCTACAGGCTCTGATACCCAACTACTGTGCAATTTAATGGCACCGGCTTCAGTTTTTGTTTTGTTTTGAGTTTTAACCTTCAACAAGGGGATAAGAAAGAATACCAGCTTTGGAAGTATGTAGTTCAGCACATGGCACACAGTAGGAAATCAATGAAAGCTATGTCTTCTCTCAGTTCATACCCCCACCCACACACACACACACACTAGTGAAGAATGAGCCTGGTCCTGGAAGGACTGAAGTTAGAGCCTTGGCCCCTGCCCAGATAGATGGCCTGGTTCTTCCAGGGCAGAGCCGTGACCGCGCTTGGCATCTGCCCCCTTCCTGAGGCCAGCTCCAGGTCTCGCACGGCAGAGACCTGAGCTCCATTTCTCTAATGGCACTTAAATCTGTGTGTGCAGAATATAGGTATTTACTTACGAATGGCTGTAAGTTCAAACTTCTTGGCCATTCACCCTTAATCACACAGCTCAACTGACAAGATAGAGTACTAGTAAGCTTAGGGTTCCACTGGGACCACACACTGGCTGGGTGTCACAATTTAGGAACTGCAATGCTGGTCTCACAAAGTGCCAACAAATAGGCACTCTTCCCTGTCACAGAGTACAACTGAAATCATCTTCATCATTCCCCAAACAGAACAAGATAAGGGCCCAACTCTGCACACATCATCATCTCTGCTTTACAAAAAAGGCCCAAAGAAACTCACTGATGGCCATGTTCACACAGCTGGAAGTGGTGAGGCTGGACTAATGTCCTGCCCAGTGTGAGTACCAGCCTAGTGCTCATCTTGCTGAGTGCCAGACGCTCCATGGTTCTAATACACCTCCCTGTGTGTCCTCCTGCAAATAAAGCAGCTTAATCAGTTGCTTGTATAATACGTCCAGCCAACATTCACTGAAGGCCGACTGGAGTCACGCCTTGGACGGACAGAGACAACGTAACCGTGGGCTATGCCTCAGGACACTTTGTAAAGACCTTTCTGGCACCAGATGGACTTTTGGGAGCCAAGCTCCCTGAGTCCCTCATCCTCACTAACAGCCTCAGACACAAGTCACCACCAGGAGAGGATCAGGGGATAGAAAAAAGTCTGCCCTCACCACCAACCACCAAGCCTTTTCCTTCACATTCGACACTGTGGTCTTGGCCCTCTGAACTGGCTGGCTGTCATTTTTCTCCAAGTCTCTGGCTCCATCTGCTGTCTCTGTACATCACCAGGAGCTGAGGCTGGAAACAGTGTAAAGAGGGTAACTGTAAGCCTTGAGAAGGCTTGGTGAGAACTGGGACACAGACAAGAAAGGCCCTGCATGTGGCCAGACCTCCACACCTAGCAGCAAAGCTGCCCTCATCCTCAGAAGATGGAATAAAGTAGGGGGTGCTGTTTGCTTGACCCTTGAGCCAACTGTAGTCTGGTTTCAATTAAGTACAAAAACGAGTCTAGTTACTAGGCTACCCTACTTGCCACAACTTGTCTGAAATGTCAGAAATCATTCCACACAGGGTGACCTGAGGTTTCATCCATGGTGCGATAGTGGCTATACAGGCTGGGTAGAAAGTACGGATTTTGGAATTAGAAAACCCTGGATTGGGAATGAATCACAGCTCAAAGACAGATCAATTGTGCAACCTTGAAAAGTCACCTTCCAGCATATTACTTTCCTCTTCTGTCAAAGGAAATAAGAAGTATTTAGAAAGGATAGCATTAGGTAAATTGAGATAATGTATGTAGAGTGAACAGCACCAACCTTGTCTTATTAAAACATCTTGGAATTAAAAACCTACCCACTGTACAGATGGAGAAAGTGAAGTACAAAGAGCTTTGTGGGACTTTAAAAATTCATTTTATTTTTTAAAAGGCTTCTATGTAAAAAAAAAATTAAATAAAATAAATAAAAGGCTTCTATGTATATTATAAATAAGAATCACATCTAAAATAAAAGGACTCACAAAAGCTAAAAGTTAAAAAAAGATAAAGATTACCACTCCAAAAAATGAAAACTAGATTGCATAATTTAAATCTAACAAGTCTAAATTCTAGGCTAAAAAGATTAAATGATTCAAAGGGGCTACTAATGACTAATGGAGTCAATTCATACTGAGGCTACGAGTCATGAATATTCACACACCAAACAGCAAAGCAACCAAACATACAACGCATAAGTCGCAGGCAAGGTTAAAAAAACAAAACAATTCTGACCCATGAGAAAGAAAAAGTAAGATTAGAGGATCTGAACAAAACAAGTGATTAGTTTAAACTAAGATCTAAATATATACGATATATAAGGGGGGTGTGTGTATTTATATACCAAACATTATATTCTAATAACAAATAAGTATTCTTTTTTTTTCTTTATTTATTTATTCATTTTAGAGAGGAGAGAGAGAGAGAGAGAGAGAGAGAGAGAAAGAGAGAGAGAGAAGGGAGGAGCAGAAAGCATCAACTCCCATATGTGCCTTGACCAGGCAAGCCCAGGGGTTTGAACCAGCGACCTCAGCATTCCAGGTCGAAGCTTTATCCACTGCGCCACCACAGGTCAGCCAAATAAGTATTCTTTTTAAGAACCCGTGAAACATTTACAAAATCGTATATTAGGCCATTAAGAAAAATAACTCAGTAAGCTCCAAATAGTTGACATGACATAGCCACATCCTCCCACACAGTGCAATAAAAACTCTAAATGTATAACCAAATTAATAGGGAAAAAACACTTGGAAATAAAGATGATTTTCTCATTAAACAACTCTTGAGTGAAAAAAGGACTTAAAACAGAAGCTGTGAAATATCTAGAAAGTAATAGTAAAATATAAAGTGGAATGCATCTAAAACAGTGCTCAGAGGACATTCACAACCTTGCACATCTAGATAACTACTTAAGATCAATATATTTAGTTTTTAAGTCAGGAAGCTTAAAAAAGAACAAAATTAACCCCAAGGAGAGAAGTACAAACCACAATATTTAATTAGAAAAGAAAATAGTAGAATTGGTAAATGCAAAAGTAAGTTCTTTAAAAATGGTACACCATAAATAGACAAAATTAAAAGTAAAAAATAGAAATGACCATACATAAAAAATAAAAAGGTTTACTTGCAAAACTCAAAGAAAATAAATTTGGATATATAACTAAAATAGATAATTATCTAGGAAAATGTTATCAAAATTATCTTTAGAAGAGATGGGGGAAAAAATTAAAGTTATCAAAGTACTATCCCCCAAAGGTAAATTCAGATGGTTTCAGAGACAGTCCTTCAGTATTCTACAGAACAGAAAACTACTCAAAACTGTTCAAAAAGGGAGATTCCAAGATGGCGACGAAGTAGGCAGATGTCCCAACTGCCACCTTCCCAGGACCAAATTGGATTACAACTTAATTTAAGAACAAACATCTTGAAAAACCAACTTTGGACTAAACAAAGAGGAGTCTATAACCAAGGATCACAGAAGAAGCCACACTGAGACTGGTAGGAAGGTTGGAGAAGTGGCTCCCAGGAGTGAGTAGCGGCTGAGAATCCGGAGGGACTCTCACTGTGGAGAGGGTCACCCTGAGAGGTGTGGGTCCTGAGCCACAGGCCCAGAGGACCACGCTAGGGCCCCAGAGTCTAGGAGAGGTGCCCAGACAGTATTTGGTGGTGAAAAGAGCCAGGGTTTCTGTCTTCATGAAAGAGATGGAGCTCTTGGAGACACAGGCTCCGTCTTAAAGGGCCTGTGCAGAAAATGTTGTTCACAGCCACTTACCTGAGGCTCCAGTGGAGGGAGGGCTGAGAGGACTAGAGTTGTGTGAGGAGAGTGTAAAGTTGGAGTCCCAGGAAAAGACACTGTGGGGGACAGCAACTGAAACCTCTGTGTTGAGTCATTCACCAATACTGCAGTCACCATCTTTCTTGGGTGGAGCAGTATGCTCTGAATGGCATCAGCCTAGCAAAAAGCAACTGCTATGCCCTTGATGTCTCTCCTGCACCAGTCATGAAGACTGGATGGTGCTAAGAAGCCAGAACAGGGGGTACGTCAGTGACTCAGTGTTCTGGTGTTTAGGCAGGAGCTTTCCCCCACACGCTCCTGAAACTAAGACTGGTAATTCAGCCTCACAGGACACTCAGTAGAAATTGTTCAGACTGTGAGCAGACCACACCTCTGAGTCTCAGAGGCCACACCGACAGGAATCCTGGGGCCACACCCTACTGAGGTCTTTGAAAAAAGTCTGGACACACTAACACCTGGGGCCAAGGGGTGGAGCCACACCCACCACCCATCCTAATCCCTGAATTGCTGCAGGCTCTAGACTCTACCACAGGTATTTTTCAGTGGCCAAGCCCAACAAGCAGCCAGCAGACAGAGCCTGCAGGAGGTGAGATTCAGGGAAACTTGGCCTTTTAAACGGACCTTCCCCTAGGCCCAGTGTGGGTAAAAGCCAGCCTAGGTGTGCAGCTTGGTATTTCCCTGTACACCTGGGCCCAGCAGAGGCAGCCACAAACTCTGGATTGCTTGTAGCTCCAAGAAAGTTGCTGAGGGCCAGTCACGGGCAGTATCTCCCACTGGTCTGTGCTGGGTTCCTGCCAGGGAGACCCAGGGCTGGCACACACAGTGGCCTGTTGTGGAAACATTGGTTCAGGACCTAACAACCCTTGTAGTGGCGTAGCCTAAGGAAGGGTTTCTCACACCAGGCCAAGTTGAGGCGAATTCGCTCACTGTGATCAACACCTGCACAGTGGCTCATGTGCATTGGATAGCGTGGAGTTTCACAGACAGACAGCCCCTGAGTGCTGAATATCCTTCTCTGCTGGGCTAGATTCCACAGGGGTAAGGGAGAAAGGCTTGGAGCATGAACATTTAAAGTGTGGGTACCCGTGAGCCTATCATTGGAAACGGTTGAGGAGCTTAGCCACTTTCTGGGGGCACACAGTCAGCCCCAGGAGAGGACTCTCTAAGTCTTCCTCTCTAAGACCAGGGTCTCACCAGCAATAGTAACTACTGGATACAGAACTGTGGACCCCACTCGATCTGAACCTACTGCTCACCTTCTTGAGGAGAAATAAAATCTGGGTATCCAGCAGAGGCTGAAGGATTATGCTCTGGAGTAGGGGCCACATTCCCAGTACTGAGCTCCTGACCAAGAGCTCCCTGAAGTAGGGAATCCCACTAACGTTGTATTCCAAACCTCATCTTCTCTAACCTAACAAGCTTGCAACCTATACAGGGGTTGGTTGGGTGAGGCCAGTCTGAGCCCACACTACATTCTTTCTATAGAAGACTCTGGGAATACCAGGTAACTGCAAGAGAAGGTGGAGCAGCTGAAAAGTAGAGGCAAATCTTACGGAGCTTGGGGCTTTTACAAACCTGCTGTCATCTCTAAGCAGGAGGAAGTTGACCCTTATACACAGGTAGGCCCCTCCCACACAACCCAGGCTCAGAAAACGCAGATACAAACAGCAAAAAGAGCAGTAGCTCCAGACAGGTAGCCCCCAGCAGGTCACAAACAATAGCTGATGCCAACCCAAGAAGATCTAGAACCAAGAGGACTGGTAGTGGATGGCAGACAGCACCAACCCTAGACTCAGCTAGCTATACAAGCAGCATGCTGAAAGGAGGAGACCAGCAGGAACCAGACAGAGTGGAGAATAAATACGCGCAACAGGACAGACACTGCACAGTGTCTGATATACATGATCAAAGCTGAATCTTATAGCCAGCTAGTTTGAAGAAATAACCACATCCACAAAAGGATCAACTGCATTTAATACTTACATACAAAGAAGGGGAATTACTACCCACAAAAAGAAATCCTAGAATAAAGAAAACAGGTGGCCTGGATGGCAGTACCACCAAGCCCATCTTCCTCATAAAGACACCACACAAATTTCAAAGTAAGAGATCACTACCTAGGAGAAGAAAAAAATGGCAATGGAATAGGCGGATATTACAACTCCCACCTCCCAGAACCAAATTGGATTACAACTTAACTTAGGAACAATCATCTTGAAAAACCAACAACTTTGGACTAAACTAAGAGGAATCTATAATCAAGCATCACCAAAGGAACCACACTGAGCTGGTAGGAAAGGTGGAAACGTGGAATGGGTTGCCCCACTCCCAGGAGTGAGGCCTGGAGGGTCTCTCACAGCAGGGTGAGTTTCCAGGAGAGTTGTGGACCCTCAGCCCCAGGACTGGAGCCCCAGCCTGGAGTCCCAGAGACTAGAGGAGGCATACAGACAGTAGTTAACTGAAAGAAGAGCCGGGTTATTGTTTGTGAGAGAGAGACAGAACTCTCAGACCCAGGCTCCATCTTAAAGGGACCATGCAGAAAACCTCATTCACAGCCACTTACCCAGGGCTCCGGGAGCAAGGAGCGCTGAGAGGACTGGAGTTGTGAGAGGAGAGTGTAGTCTTGGGGGCACAGGGAGAGACTGTGGGGGACAGCTACTCTTACCCCTGTACTGGGTCACTCCCCAAACCAAAAGTGCCCATTCTTCCTGGAAGAACCAAGCCAGCAAAGGGAAGCAATTACCCCACCAATCAGAGGCTCTCCTGCTCCAGTCAGTGCAGAGAAACTGAGAAGCAGGGCTGCATCAGGGACACAGGATTTGAGTGCTGAGGTCTGGGTTACATGGCCCCCCCCAACCTGCTAAGTACCCTGCGAAGGGCAGGAGGGCGAGATGAAGCCGCGTTCACAGTGCTTGGCCCGCACAGCAGTCAGGCATAAAGCCCAGCGAGGCAGTGCGTGGAGCAGCAGTGTGCAGTGGAGCACAGAGAGG
This sequence comes from Saccopteryx bilineata, assembly GCF_036850765.1. Lineage (NCBI taxonomy): Eukaryota > Metazoa > Chordata > Mammalia > Chiroptera > Emballonuridae > Saccopteryx > Saccopteryx bilineata. Next base: position 62,619,373 of record NC_089500.1, read on the forward strand.
CTTCCCGCACGCCCATGAGGGCGGAACCCTGCAGGACAAGGCATTGCCTGCGCCAGCACAAGGCAGACCACAGCAGGGTGAGGCATCCTACACACCTGTGGGAGGTGAAGTCAAGCAATGGGTGCCATGTGCTCGCAGGGGGCGGAGCCAAGTGGCCCGCACAAAGACTGCGAGGGGTGGAGCCCAGAGAGGCTTCCCGTGCACCTACGTGGGGCGAAACCCAGAGAGGCAGCCCAAGCACCCAAAGGGTAGAGCCTGGCAGCCCACGCAAAGGAGAGGGGTAGAGCCCGGAGAGGCAGCCCAAGCGACTGCGAGGGGCAGAGCCCAGCAAGGAAAGGAGTCCCCCATGCCCGCAGAGCAACCTGAGCTGTGGCCCACAAGCCTGCAATGGTGCCCGAGTACCTGAGGAGTCAGAGGCATAGGGGGGCCAGAGGACAGACATCACATCAGGTATAGAGAAGACACAATCACTGGCCAAGACTAGATAAAAGCCAGCTATGAGTGCAGCTGATAGTTACAACGGCATCAGGACACAGCTAGGCAGCCACAAATTTTGGATCACCTGTAGCTCCAAGAAGGTTGCTAAGCACCAGTCAAAAGCAGTGAACCCCTCACTGGTCTGTGCCAGATTCCAGCCAGGGAGGTCCAGGGCTGGTGCATCCAGTGGCCAGATATAAAGAGCATCAGCTCAGGACCTAACCACCATAGTGAGAGTGGTATCTAGTCTATACAGAGACAAAATAGGAAGAAAGAGAAGTACAATTCAAATGAATCAACACTAGCGCAGAAAGCTTTTTCATAATGTAGCACGTGAGTGGCAAGCGCTATATAACAATATCTGTTTGGGTGTGGATTTCACACTCAAAAAATGCAAAATATTTCATACTTCCAGTTAACAGCCCCCACAAAAATGTAAGTTTGCCTAATGTTGTTTCATGTGTATAGTGTTGAGCATGAAATAGCTTTAGATTGAGAGTTTTAAAATTTTTTTTTAAAAAGAAAAAAAAATGAATCAATAAGAGAAATCCCCAGAAAAAAAAACAGAATGAAATGGAAATAAATAAGATACCAGATGAAGAGTTTAGAATTATGATTGTTAGAATGCTCAAGGATCTTAGTACAACAATAGAGGGACAAAATGAGCAACTAAATAAAGAGATAGCTGGCATCAAAAAGGACAATGAAATCATAAAAAAGAATCAAACAGAAATGACAAACACAATGTCAGAAATGAAGACTACACTAGAAGGAATTAAAAGCAGGCTGGATGAAGCAGAAGATCAAATCAGTGATTTAGAGGACAAGATAAACGAAAGCATAGAAGCAAAAAAGCAAAAAGAAAAGAAGATCAAAAAGTCTGAGGACTTTGTGTTCTAAGAGACCTATGTGAGAACATGAAGAGAAACAACATCTGCATAATAGGGGTACTTGAAGGAGAAGAGAAAAAACAAGAAATACAGAACCTAATTGAAGAAATCATAGCTGAAAACTTCCCTAAATTGATGAAGAAAAAGTCAAACAAGTTCAAGAAGTACAGAGAATCCCCTTAAAATGGAACCAAAAGAGACCTACACCAAGACACATCATAATTAAAATACCAAAGCTAAGAGATAAAGAAAAAATACTGAAATCTGCAATAGAAAAGCAGTCAATCACCTACAAAGGAGCCTCCATAAGGATGACATCTGACTTCTCAATAAAAACACTTTAGTTTAGAAAGAAATAGAAGAAATAAACAAAGTAATGCAGAACAAGAACCTACAACCAAGACTTCCTTATCCAGCAAGACTATCATTTAAAATTGAAGGAGAAATAAAAAGTTTCCCAGATGAAAAAAAATCTCAAGGAATTCATTACAACCAAACCAATGCTGCAAGAAATGTTAAGGGGCCTGTTGTAAACAGAACAAAGTGGGGGGAAATCTAGTAAAAAAGGAATGTAGAATTAAAGAATAAAATGGCAATAAACAACTACATATCAATAATAACCTTAAATGTAAATGGATTAAATGCTCCAATCAAAAGACACAGGGTAGCTGCGTGGATAAGAAAACAGGACCCATACATATGCTTCCACAAAAGACCCACCTCAAAACAAAAGATACACATAGACTGAAAGTAAAAGGATGGAAAAAAAATATTTCATGCAAATGGAAATGAAGAATAAGCTGAGGTAGCAATACTTATATCTAACAATATAGACTTTAAAACAAAGGCTACAGTAAGGGATAAAAAAAGGTCACTACATAATGATAAAAGGAGCAATCCAACAGGAAGATATAACCATTATAAATAACTATGCACCTAATATAGAAGCACCTATATATATAAAGCAGATTTTGATTGAAATAAAGTGTGAGATCAACAGCAATACTATAATAGTAGAGGATTTCAATTCTCCACTAACAGCACTGGATAGATCCTCAAAAAAAGAAAATTAACAAAGAAACAGCAAACTAAAAGGATACATTAGATCAAGTGGATTTAATAGATATCTTCAGAACCTTTCACCCTAAAGCAGCAGAATATATATTCTTTTCAAGTGCTCATGGTACATCCTCTAGGATAGAGCACATGTTAGGACACAAAATGAGTCACAATAAATTTAAGAAGATTGAAATCATATCAAGCATCTTCTTGGATCACAATGGCATAAAACTAGAAATCAACTACAATAGAAAAACTAAAAGACACTCACTTGAAAACTAAACAGCATGTTATTAAATAACGAATGGTTTAACAAGATCAAGGAAGAAATCACAAATTTCCTTGAAACAAATAAAAATGAAGGTACAACAACTCAAAATTTATGAAACACAGCAAAAGCACTCCTGAGAGGGAAGTTCACAGCATTACAGGCATATCTTAAAAACCTAGAAAAAGCTCAATTTAACCCTGCTTGTAAAAGAACTAGAAAAAGAACAGCAAGTAAAGCCCAGAGGAAGTAGAAGAAAGAAAATAATAAAGATCAGAGCAGAAATAAATGACATAGAGGCTAAAAAACAATACAGAGGATAAATGAAGATAAACCAAGAGCTGGTTCTATGAAAAGGTAAACAAGATTGATGAACCTTTAACCAGACTCACCAAGACAAAAGGAGAGAAGACTCAAATAAAATTAGAAATGAGAGTGGAGAAGTAACAAAAGACACAACAGAAATACAAAGGATTGTAAAAAAAATACTATGAAGAACTGTACACCAAAACATTAGACAACCTAGGTGAAGTGGACAAATTCCTTGAAACATATACTCTTCCAAAAATCAGTCTGAAAGAATCTGAAAACCTAAACAGACTGATGATAACAAATGAGATCAAAACAGTTATCAAAAAACTCTCGCCTGACCAGGCGGTGGCACAGTGGATAGAGCATCGGACTAGGATGAGGAGGACCCAGGTTCAAGACCCCGAGGTCACCAGCTTGAGTGCAGGCATATCTAGTTTGAGCAAAGCTCACCAGCTTGGACCCAAGGTCGCTGGCTCGAGCAAGGAGTTACTCGGTCTACTGTAGCCCCCCAGTCAGGGCACAAATGAGAAAGCAATCAATGAACAATTAAGGTGTCGCAACAAAAAAACTAATGATTGATGCTTCTCATTTCTCTCCATTCCTGTCTGTATTTCCCTATCTATACCTCTCTCTGACTCTTTGTCTCTGTAAAAAACAAACAAACCACAATAACTCTCAACAAACAAAAGCCCTGGGCAAGATGGCTTCACAGGAGAATTCTACCAAATATTCAAAGAACTAACTCCTATTCTTCCAAGCCATTTCAAAAAATTCAAGAGGAGGGAAGACTTCCAAACTCCTTTTATGAGGTGAGCATAATACTGATTCCAAAACCAGGCAAAGACATTACAAATAAAGAAAACTATAGACCAATATCCCTGATGAACCTAGATGCTGATATTCCCAACAAAATATTAGCAAACCGGATCCAGCAATACATGAAAAAAATCATACATCATGATCAAGTGGGATTTATCCTGGGGGGGGGGGGCAAGGCTGGTACAATATTTGTAAATCAATTAATGTGATTCATCACATAAATAAAAGGAAGGATAAAAATCACATGATTACATCAATGGATGCACAAAGAGCATTTGGTAAAATCCAGCACCCATTTATGATCAAAACTCTCAGTAAACTGAGAATACAGGGAACATACCTCAACATAATAAAGGCCATCTATGACAAACCGACAGCCAACATCATAGTCAATGGACAAAATTTAAAAGCAATCCACTTAAGATGAGGAACAAGGCAGGGGTGTCTGCTTTTACTACTCTTATTCAACATAGTTTTGAAAGTCCTAGCCACAGCAATCAGACAAGATTAAGAAATAAATGGCATCCAAATTGGAAAAGTAAAACTATTGTTATTTGCTGATGACAGGACACTGTACATAGAAAACCCTAAAGTTTCAGTCAGACAACTATTAGACCTAATAAATGAATTTAGCAAGGTAGCAGGATATAAAATTAATATTCAGAAATCAGTGGCATTTTTATACACTAAAAATAAACTGTCAGAAAGAAAAATTAAGGTAACAATGCCCTTCACTATTACAACAAAAATATAAGTAAAGTATCTAGGAGTAAATTTAACCAAGGAGGTAAAAGACTTGTACTTGGAAAATTATAACACATTGAAAAAAGAAATCAAGAAAGATACAAACAAGTCGAAGTATATACCGTGTTCATGGATAGGAAGAATAAATGTCATTAAAATGTCTATATTACCCAAAGAAATCTAAAAATTCAATTCCTATTAAAATACCAATGGCATACTTCAAAGATATAGAACAAATATTCCAAAACTTTACATGGAACCAAGAAAGGAACACAAATAGCATCAGCAATCTTGAAAATGAAGAAAAAGGTGGGAGGTAACACACTTCCTGATATCAAGTTATACTACAAGGCCATTGTAATCAAAACAGCTTGGTACTGGCATAAGAACAGGCATACGTATCAATAGAACAGAACAGAGAACTCAGAAATAAACCCACGCCTTTATGGTCAATTGATATTTGACAAAGGAGGTAAGAGTATACAATGGAGTAAAGGCAGTCTCTTTAAGGGATGGTGTTGGCAAAATTGGACAGGTACGTGCAAAAAAATGAAACTAGACCACCAATTTACACCATTCACAAAAATAAACTCAAAATGAATAAAAGACTTAAATGTAAATCATGAAACCATAAACATCTTGGAAGAAAACAAAGGCAGTAAACTCTCCAATGTCTCATAGTACTGTTTTTTCCAATTTATCTCTACGGGCAAGTAAAATAAAGGACAAAATAAATGAATGAGATTATATCAAACTGAAAAGCTTTCGCACAGGCAAAGACCCATTAACAAAATAATAAGACAATTACACAATGGGAGAACATATTCGTCAATATGTCTGATAGGGGTTAATAACCAAAATTTATAAAGAACTTGTAAAATTCAATACCAGGAAGGTAAACAATCTAATTAGAAAATGGGCAAAGGGGCCCTGGCTGGTTGGCTCAGCCGTACAGCATCGGCCTGGCATGTGGAAGTCCCAGGTTCAATTCCCGGCCAGGGCACACAGGAGAAGCACCCATCTGCTTCTCCACCCCACATCCTCTCCTTTCTCTCTGTCTCTCTCTTCCCCTCCCGCAGCCAAGGCTCCATTGGAGCAAAGTTGGCCCAGGCACTGAGGATGACTCGAAGGCCTCTGCCTCAGGCACTAAAATGGCTCCAATTGCAGCAGAGCAATGCCCCAGATGGGCAGAGCATCACCCTCTGGTGGGCATGCTGGGTGGATCTGGGTCAGGTGCATGCAGGAGTCTTATCTGTCTGCCTCACCCCCTTCTCACTTCGGGTAAGTAAATAAATAAAATGGGCAAAGGAACTGAATAAACATTTCTCCAAAGAGGACATACAGATGGCTAGTAGGCATATGAAAAAAACGTTTAACATCACTGATCATCACAGAAATGCAAATTAAAACCTCAATGTGATACCACTGTACACCTGTCAGAATGGTGCTCATTAACAAATCAACACACAATAAGTGTGGGCAAGGCTGTGGAGAAAGGGAACCTTACTGCATTGCTGGTGGGAATTCAGACTTGTGCAGCCACTGTGGAAAACAGTATGGTGTTTCCTCAAAAAATTAAAAATGGAACTGCCTATGACCCAGCTATCCCACTTTTAGAAATATATGCTAAGAATACCAAATAACTGATTCAAAAGAAGATATACATTTCCATGTTTATTGCAGCATTGTTTACAATAGCCAAGATCTGGAAACAGCGCAAATGTCTGTCAGTGGACAAGTGGATTAAAAAGCAATGGTACATATACACAATGGAATACTAGGCAGCCATGAAAAAGAAAGAAATCTTACCTTTTGCGATGGCATGGATGGACCTAGAGATTAGTATGCTAGATGAAATAAGCCAGGCAGAGAAAAACAAATATCATATGATCTCACTTATATGTGGAATCTAATGAACACAGTGAACTGAGGAGCAGAATAGAGGCGGAGGCAGGGTCACAGGGAGCAGAGGGACAGCTGTCAGAGGGAAGCAGGTTGAGGGGATGGGATCAGAGAAGGTGAAGGGTATAGTGAAATTATAAATACATAGCACATAGATACAGATAACAGGACAGCAAATCCCAGAGGGAAGGTGGGAGGGAGTTAGGGGGTGGAGGGCAAAAGGGGTGTATGGGGAACCTGGGGGTGGGGGTGAGGGTGTTATATTGAATGGGACACTTGAATACATTTTAACACAGTAAATTAAAATTAATAAATTGTTAAAAAAAATAAAGAAGGAAAGCTCCCACATACATCCATGAAGCTAGCCTACTGCTAGCCAAACCTGATATGATAAAAATAGTCAACCAGATATTTCAATTAGAAATATTAATGTAAACATCTTAACTAAAACAGCTACAAATATAGTTCAGGGACACAGTGAAAAAATAATGTACTACAACTAAGGAAGATAAATGCTAGAATGTAATACTAGAATTTTTTTTAACATTAAACATTTCAAAAGACAAAAATCATAAATCACTCCAAAGGAGGCTATAAAGAGCTTTAAAATTCAAAAGCAATCCTTTTTTTTTTTTTTTTGTATTTTTCTGAAGCTGGAAACAGGGAGAGACAGTCAGACAGACTCCCGCATGTGCCCGACCAGGATCCACCCGGCACGCCCACCAGGGTGCGACGTTTTGCCCACCAGGGGGCGATGCTCTGCCCCTCTGGGGCGTCGCTCTGTTGCGACCAGAGCCACTCTAGCGCCTGGGGCAGAGGCCAAGGAGCCATCCCCAGCGCCCAGGCCATCTTTGCTCCAATGGAGCCTCACTGCGGGAGGGGAAGAGAGAGACAGAGAGGAAGGAGAGGGGGAGGAGTGGAGAAGCAGATGGGTGCTTTTCCTGTGTGCCCTGGCTGGGAATCGAACCTGGGACTTCCGTATGCCAGGCCGACACTCTACCACTGAGCCAACCAGCCAGGGCCCAAAAGCAATTCTTGATCTTAAAAAACAGAAATAGAATGCAGAGAAATGGCGGCATGGGAGAAACTCCCAATCTTTCCCCTTGACATTTCAAAAAATTTTACAACTATATGTAGAGAAGAAAAACCAGATAAACCTGAAATATACACACACCAGACAGACAAAGGTATGATTGCAAGAGAAGGCGGGACAAAGACAGAATCCACTCACAAAAAAAAAAAGCCAGAGCACTGAGATTTTCTCTTTCCTCATGGATCTGAGGAAGAGAGGCACTATTAGTGTGGACTTTGTCTCAGAGCCAGGAGAGGAGGAGAAACTGAGAAGAAGGAGCTGAAATAAGGCCGGCAACCAAACCAGAAGCAGGGCCGTTTTCTGGTGTCTGCTGCACCCATTTGTGATTGCAGGCACTGGGCGCCCATAAAGCCTGTGGCGCATTCCCAAGAACTGTGTGTGAATAGCCCATGGAGACCGACTCACGGGGGCTGAGGCACGCTTGATCTGCCCACGCAACCAGCAGAGTTTACCTGTGTGGTGCGGAGATGCGCTCGATCTGCGATCTGTGCCCCACCTGCTCCCTAAGCTCGAGCACCCACTCCCGACACGCAGCCCTTGTCCTGCCCAGGACTGTGCTTTGAGCGCTTAGAGTGGTATCGTAGGAGACACCAGGCTGTGTCTGTCACCCCAGCCTTCCGGTTCCGCATTTCTCCCCTTGCTGTGCAAACAGTGGCAAACACCCCTTAGCTGGGTCTCCAGGATGCTCTTTCCAGTGAGAAGCAGAGGTGCCCGAGCGCTTGATTCCCTGCTCTATTGGGACGTGAGGGGAGGGGCACTGGTAAACCCTGAGATGGTCATTGCTAGAGCCATAAAATTGCAAAGTCCTAACAAAAATCCACTTCTACCCATTCAACGGCAGCCCTTCCTGCATCATTAAGACAGCCATGCCTCAGAACTCTGCCCAAGAATCTCAGAGGCAAACCTTGTAGTACAGCACCTCCTACCAGAAAAAAGAATAAGTTACCTCTCAAAACTGGAAAAAAAACAAACTTTTTCTCTGCTTTTTCTCACTTTTTCTTTTCTTTTTTTCTCCACGTGAACTTCATTACTGTTAGTTGTTATATTTTTTTATTTTTGGTTTTTGCAAGGGTTTCATTTCTGATACTTTCTCTTTATTTTCTCTCTTCCCTTTTCTTCCCCTTTTATGTCCTTTTATTTTTTTCTCTTTTCTTTCCCTCTCACCTAAACATCATTTTTCATCAAATTATTATATTTTGGACTCATACATTCTTTTTGTGGCATTTTGCTTGTTTTTTTACTTCATTTTTTGTTTTTTCTTTCATTTTTCCTCAGTTTCTGCTTTTTTATCTGTAGTTTTTGTTCTACTTGTCATTATTTATAGAATTTTCATTTTTTCACTGTATTTTTTTCAATTTTTTTTATTTTATTATTTTTGAGTTATCTCATTAATGTTATTAACAATACCATTCTCAATTGCCATCAATAAAAATGAAATCTGGCCCTGGCCAGTTGGCTCAGTGGTAGAGCATCGGCCTGGTGTGCAGGAGTCCCAGGTTCGATTCCTGGCCAGGGCACACAGGAGAAGCACCCATCTGCTTCTCCACCCCTCCCCCTCTCCTTCCTCTCTGTCTCTCTCTTCCCCTCCGGCAGCCAAGGCTCCACTGGAGCAAGGTTTGCCCGGGATAATCTGTGACAACATAAAAGGGAAGAGGATAAAGATCAGTAGCAGCAAAGGAGGATGGAATGCAGAAGCACTGATGAGATAATGAACTCTAATAAATATGATAAGTTTTCTTTTAATAACCTAATGGTAACCACCCCTAAAAATGCTACTACTAAAACATACAGCTTAAAAAAAGAAGAAACAGAGAAGTATGGAATACCACCAAACAAAAATAAATGACAAAAAAAGAACCAAACAAGACACAAAACAATCAGAAAGCAGTATATAAAATGGCAATAAGAAATCTTCAAGTGTCAATAATTACACTAAATGTAACTGAATTGAACTCACCAATAAAGAGGCAGAGAGTAGCAGATTGTATCAAGAAACAAAACCCAACTGTATGCTGCCTTCAAAAGACACATGTAAGCTATAAGGATAAAAATAGATTCAAAGTGAAAGGTTGAATAACGATTCTCCAAGTAAATAATATCCAAAGAAAAGCAGGCATAGCCATACTAATACCTGAAAATGCAGACTGCAAGACAACAAAGGCAACCAGAGACAAAGATCATCATTTCATAACGATAAAAGAGACATTGTATCAAAAAGACATAACACCTCTTCTCTTAATATATGTGCATTCAACCAGGGAGCACCAAAATATATAAGCAACTACTAACTGACCTAAAAATAAAAACTGACAAAAATACAATTAGAGACCTAAATACACCATTGATGGCCATAGATCATTCATCCAAACAGAAATCAATAAAGAAACATTGGTCTTAAATGAAACACTAGAGTCTGACCAGGCAGTGGCACAGTGGGTAGTCAGACTGGAACACAGAGGACCCAGGTATGAGACCCAGAGGTCGCCACCTTGAGCGCGGGCTCATCTGGTTTGAGCAAGGCTCACCAGCTTGAGCCCAGGGTCACTGGCTCAAGCAAGGGGTCGCTTGGTCCCCTTGGTCAAAGCACATGTGAGGGGGCAACTAATGAACAACTAACGTGTCACAACGAAGAATTGATGCTTCTCATCTCTCTCCCTTCCTATCTGTCCCTATCTGTCCCTCTCTCTGACTCTTTCTGTCTCTCTCTCTCTCTCTCTCGCTCTCTCTCTCTCTCTCTCTCTCACACACACACACACACAATAAATAAATAAATAATTTTTAAAAAAATGAAACACTAGAAAAAATGAATATAATAGACATCTATAGGACATTTCATCCCAGAACGGCAGAGTATACATTTTTCTCCAGTGTACATGGAACATTCTCAAGAATAGACCATATGCTGAACCACAAAACTAACATCAACAAATTCAGAAAGATTGAAATAATACCAAGCATATTCTCTGACCATAAGTCTTTGAAACTAGAATTCAAATGCAAAAAAAGAAGTTAACAAGCCCACAAAAATGTGGAAATTAAACAACATGCTTCTACAAAATGACTGAGTCAAAGAAGAAATAAAAGCAGAGATCAAAAGATATATACAGACAAACGAAAATGACAACACAACATATCAGAATCTCCAAGATGCAGCAAAAGCATCATTACAGGCTTATATAAAAAAACAAGTGAGAGCCCACATAAACAACCTAACATCACATCTTAAGGAACTAGAAAAAAAACCAAAGGTAACCCAAAACCAGCAGGAGAAAGGAAATAATAAAAATTAGAGCAGAAATTAATGAAATACAGAACAGAAAAACTATAGAAAAAAATCAATACAACAAAAAGCTGGTCTTTGAAAAGATTAACAAAATTGACAAACCCCTGGCAAGCAACTCACTAAGGAAAAAAGAAAAAGGACTCATATAAACAAAATCCAAAATGAAAGAGAAATTACCACAGATACCATAGATATAAAAAGAATTATTGTAGAATACTATGAAAAACTATATGCCACCAAATTCAACAATCTAGAAGAAATGGATAAATTCCTAGAACAATACAATCTTCTTAGACTGAATCATAAAAGAAGTAGAAAGCCTAAATAGACCCATAAGCAGGGAGAAAATAGAAACAACTATCAAAAACCTTCCCAAAGAATAAAAGTCCAGGGCCAGTTGGTTATACTAGTGAATTCTACAAAAACATTCAAAGAAGATTTGGTTCCTATTCTTCTCAAAGTCTTCCAAAAAACAGAAGCAGCAGCAATAGTTTCAAACACATTTTATGAGGCCAACATAACCCTCATACCAAACCTGGCAAGGATAACACACACAGAAAAAAATATAGACCAATATCCCTAATGAATACAGATGCTAAAATCCTAAACAAAATACTAGCAAATCGAATACAACAACACATTAAAAAAAAAAACTTCATCATGATCAAGTGTCAGAAACAAAAGGATTGTTCAACATACATAAAACAGTTAACGTAATACACCATATCAACAAAGAACAAAAGCCACATGAGCCTATCAATAGATGCAGAAAAGGCATTTGATAAAATACAACATCCTTTTATGTTTAAAACACTCAACAAAATGGGTATAGAAGAAAAATATCTCAACATAATGAAGGCCATTTATGACAAACCATCAGCTAACATCATACGAAATGGTAAAAAAAACTAAAATCTTTTCTTCTAAAATCAGGAACAAGACAAGGCTGCCCACTCTCTCCACTCCTATTCAACATAGAGCTGGGAGTTCTAGCCAGAGCAATCAGGCAAGAGAAAGAAATAAAAGTCATTCATATTGAAAAAGAAGAAGTAAAGGTTTCACTTTTTGCAGATGATATGATCCTATACCTCAAAAACCCCAAACACTCTACAGAAAGGCTATTAGAAACAATAAACCAATACAGTAAGGTCACAGGATACAAAATTAATATACAGAAATCTATTGTTTTCTTATATACCAACAATAAAACTTCAAAAAATAAACTAAAAAAAATCCGTTTTACAGTTGCAACAAAAAATAAAATAAAATACCTAGAAATAAACATAACAAAGAATATAAGGGACCTATATACTGAAAAGTACAAAGCATTATTTTTGTTTGTTTGTTTGTTTGTTTGTTTTTTAAGAGGGAGAGACAGAGGGATAGATAGGGACAGACAGACAGGAACAGAGAGAGATGAGAAGCATCAATCATTAGTTTTTCATTGTGCATTGCAACACCTTAGTTGTTCATTGATTGCTTTCTCATATGTGCCTTGACTGCGGGCCTTTAGCAGACCGAGTAACCCCTTGCTTGAGCCAGTGACCTTGGGTCCAAGCTCGTGAGCTTCCGCTCAAACCAGATGAGCCCCCGCTCAAGCTGGCGACCTCGGGGTCTCGAACCTGGGTCCTCCACATCCCAGTCCAATGCTCTATCCACTGCGCCACCACTTGGTCAGGCTACAAAGCATTATTAAAGAAAATTGAAAAAGACACAATGAAATAGAAAAATATCCCTTGTTCTTGGATAGGAAGAATAAATATAGTTAAAATGGCTACATTAGCCAAAATAATATACAAATTTAATGTAATTCTCATCAAAATTCCAATGTCATTTTTTTAAAGAAATGGAAAAAAAATCATCAGGTTTATATGTAACTATAAAAAAACCCAAATAACCAAAGTAATCCTAAGGAAAGAAAAGAAGCTGGAGGCATTACAATACCTGACTTCAAATTATACTACAAAGCCACAATAATCAAAACAGCATGGTATTGGCAGAAAAACAGACACACAGACCAATGGAATAGAATAGAGAGCCCAGAAATAAAACCACATATATATATATGGTCAAATTATCTTTGATAAAGGAGCCAAAAATATACAATGGAGGAAAGAAAGACTTCAATAAATGGTGCTGGGAAAATTGAAAAGCCACATGCAAAAGAATGAAACTTGACTAGAGTTTGTCTCCTTGCACAAAAATTAATTCTAAGTGGATCAAAGACCTAAATATAAGATCAAAAACAATAAATTACATAGAAGAAAACATAGGTCCTAAACTCCTGGACCTTAGCCATAGAGAACATTTTATGAATTTGACCCCAAAGGCAAGGGAAGTGAAGGCACAGATAAAAGAATGGGACTACATCAAACTAAGAAGCTTCTGCACAGCAAAAGAAACTGACAACAAAACAGCCAATTAAGTGGGAGATGATTTTTTTTGAACAGCTCAGATAAGGGGCTAATATCTAAAATATATAAAGAACTCTCAAAACTCAGCAACAAACAAGCAAACAATCCAACAAAAAATTGAGAAGAGGACATGAACAGACACTTCTTCCAGGAAGAAATACAAATGGCCAATAGATATATGAAAAGATGCTCATCTTCACTAGCTACTAGAGAAATGCAAATTAAAACTACAATGAGATACCACCTTACACCTGTTAGATTAGCTATTATCAACAAGACAGGTAATAACAAGCGTTGGAGAGGCTTGTGGAGAAAAAGGAACCCTCATTCACTGTTGGTGGGAATATAAAGTAGTACAATCACTATGGAAGAAAGTATGGTGGTTTCTCAAAAAATTAAGAATAGAACTACCATATGACCCAGCAATCCCTCTACTGGGTATATACCCCCAAAACTAAAAAATCATTGGTATGTAAAGACATATGCAGCCCCATGTTCATCGCAGCATTGTTCACAGTGGCCAAGACATGGAAACAACCAAAAAGCCCTTCAACAGAAAATTGGATAAAGAAGATGTGGTACATATATACTATGGAATACTACTCAGCCATAAGAAATGATGACATCGGATCATTTACGACAAGATGGATGGACCATGAGAACAGTATACTGAGTCAAATAAGTAAATTAGAAAAAAACTAAGAACTGTATGATTCCATACATAGGTGGGACACAAAATTGAGACTCATGGACGTAGATAAGAGTGCAATGGTTACCAGGGGGAGGGGAAGGGAAGAGAGGAAGGGTGGTAGGGGGAAGGGGAGGGGAAGGGGCATATAAAGAAACAAATATAGGTTGAAGGAGGATGATTTGACTTTGGGTGATGGGTATACAGCATAATCAACTGTCCAAATGATGTGGAGATATTTTCTCTAAATCTATGTACTCTGGTTGAGCAATGTCACCCTGTTATATTTAATTGTCTAAATTTTTTTTTTTTAAAAAAGAAAGAAATGGCTTGGCCTGTGGTGGCATAGTTGGATAGAGCAGCAACCTGGAATGATGAAGTCACTGGTTTGAAACCTCTGCGATTGCCCAGTGAAGGCACATACAACAAGCAAAGAGCAAGCAATGAACAACTAAAGTGAAGCAACTATAGATATTTCTTGCTGCCCCCCACTCCTCTCTCTCTGTAAAATCAATATCTTAAAAAATAAGAATATTTTATTACTATGAGAAAAATGATAATGAGACCAAAAGCTAGGTAGCGTCTTTACATTAGCTACATCCTCTTTATTAAAATCACAAACAAAATGATAGCAGCCATTTGAAATGGAACTTAGTAGCTCATTGTTCTGGAAGTACTAAGTAACGCAGTAAGACGAGTGAAGGAAATTGGGGTCTAAACATTGAGAAGGAATTATGAAAATTATACTACTTGCAAAGAATATCAAGACAATTCGTAATAATAAGAGAAACAATATTGAAGTCTGTTTCAGTAAAGCAGTGGGTTTCAGAATTAATATCTTAAAAAATCTATAGCTTTTCTATTCAAATTAAAAAATACAATGAAAGAAAAAGTGCTAGATAATAAGCAACCCCAAAAATGAAATGCCTAGGTAAAAAGAAAGAAATGTGCAGGATCTATTTGAAGAAAACTCAAAGACATACAGGGGTCTCAGGAAGACTAGCAATTATAAAGATGTAAACTCTCTTTGAATTAATCTATATTCAACTCAATTCCAATTATATATCAGAAATTACATTTTGGCAACTAAAAAAATATGAAAGGTCATCTGAAAAATAAACATGCAAAAATAGTTATAAAAATAGTTATGAAAATACTAAGAAAAACACAGAAGGAGAAATGGGGTTTGGGGAAGGCAGAGACTAGCCTATCAGCTAAAACTATGTTATTACGAAGCTATAATAATCACAAAGAAAAGGAAAAAAACCAGTTTGACAAAGAAGAAATAAAATTAACTGATCAAATGAAACAATAAGCTCAGAGATAAATTTAAAGAACTGCTAACACAGGTTAACATTTCAAATTAGGGGTAAAAAAAGGATCACCACCAAATGATGCTGGTACTACTGGCTAACCTGTGGGGGAAATACAGTTAAATACCACCTTTCTACAAAATACAGTCAAAAACTAAGCGCAAATAAATGGCAGAACGAAAACAATTTTCAGCAGAAAGAATGGGTCCATTTAAACCCTGCTGGGTAGCTCAGGTGGTTGGAGCATAGTGCCGACCGGCTGAGGTTGCAGGTTCAATCCCTGGTCAGGCACATACAAGAATGACAGCATGAATGGCTAGGACAAGTCAATGTCTCTTTGTCTGTCTCGGTTTTTCTCCCTTTTCTCTCTAAAAATCAAATAAATAAAAATTAAAAACAACTGGGTTAACTTATAATCTTGTAGGCCATTCTAAAGCAGAAAGGAAAACAGTCATGCAAGACTGACAAATCAGACTACATAAATATATAAAATATCTAAGTGGAAAGTAAGTCAAAAAATCAGCAAGTCAAAAGATCAAACAAGAGATGGAACAGAAATTATATATTTACAACACAACAAACACGGGCTAATTTCCTCATTTTACAGAGTCTGTACTAATTAATAATAATAATAAAAAGGCACCCTAGTATAAAAATGGGCAAAGACTATAAACAGGTAATTTATTGACATTGAAACATAAATGGCCAGTAAACAAATGTAAGGATAACCTCATTCATAAATTAAATTAATGCAAATGAAGCAAGAAAGGAATACTACCTTGCTAGGTCAGGTAAAAACTAAAATGAACGACAATACTTCATTTGGGCAGAAGTCTAGAGACATGGGAAATCTCACACATCACTGAAATAACATAACTTGACACCACCTTCCTGAAGGAAAATTAGGAAATATTTATCAAAACTGTTTATGCAGCATCAATTGTAATTTTTTTAAAAGGCAATAGTCTATCAACAGGGCTGGTTAAATAAAAGATGGTGCAGTCATGTAACAGAATAGATATGAAACATTTAAAAGTGAGATAGAGGGAATATACATGCTGATAAATAGCTCTAAGATTACAATACTATCAAAAGCAAGTATTTCTTTTGAAGTATAATTCTTAAAAGAAGTTCGCTATGTATACACAGCTACGCATAAGCATGCGTGTTTCTGGGGACAGTGTTAACAGGGCTATAGGAGTGGCCCGAGTGGGCAGAGGGCCTTTCACCCTCCGTTCTGTAACTTCTGTGCTGTTTAAAGTTTCTAACCATGTACGTAAAACAAAAATCAAGGATTTATTGAAGAACAAGTTATTGAACCAGGTTATCTTCTGCATTATACACTGAGTACATATTTTTAGATATTTTGCTTATAAACCAAACATTTTTAATAATTATTTTAGCCCTGGCTGGTTGGCTCAGTGTTAGAGCATTGGCCTGGCGTGTGGAAGTCCCAGGTTCCATTCCTGGTCAGGGCACAGAGGAGAAGTGAACATCTTTCTTTCTCTCTCCCTTCTTTCTTTCTCTCTCCCTCTTCCCCTCTGCGGCCATGGCTTGATCAGTTGGAGTGCATCGGCCCTGGACACTGAGGATGGCTCCATGGAGCCTCTACCTCAGGCACTTAAAAATAGCTCGATTTTGAGCATGGCCCCAGATAGGCATAGCATCGGCTCCAGACAGGGGTTGCCAAGTGGATCCCAGTCGGGGTGCATGTGGGAGTCTGTCTCTCTATCTCCCTTCCTTTCATTTGGAAAAAGAAGAAAAAAAACCTTTTAATAATAATTATTTTAGAATTTTTACTTTAATTTTACAGCGGAGATGAGGGCACTGAGTCCATCTGTCTGTAGGTCTGCCCTCTGCTGTTGTCAGTGTTGCCAGGTGAGGTGATACCCACCTCATGCATGACCACTGGTGTTCTGCTGGGAAATCAGGCACAGTTACATCTAAATAAACGCTAATAGTATAAATGAGAGCAAAAATTAAATATTATTAAAATAGCATCTTTCTACCACAAAAGGGACGCAGCATATCATTCTGGGTATACCTTCTTCACACTCCCCTCCTTTTGGACCAGGATGATAAATGTCATGCCAAGAAAGTTATTAGTATAACGAACCCACTAGGAAATGAAGGAGAATGATTTAATTGTGACAACTAAATGAGCTTTGACAAATGACTTAACTAACACTCTAACCAACTTGCCCTGATAAAAATCAGGCTGTTTTTCCACTTTGATGAGAAAAATTCATCTTCACCCTACTCCATAAACGTTAGCAACCACCCAGGCCATCAGTGGCCACTCCACACTGGCCCACAGGCCCGGCTTGCCAGTGCCTAACTTGGCCGAACCTCGTGCCCTTCCACCCATAGGCCTTCCTCCTAGGACCCTGCAGCCTCTGCTCACACCCACCTCATGATAGAGGGGGTGTGATGTGTAAGCCTCTCTGGGCACAGGCCTTCCTCCTGCCTCACTTTCCCCTCTGAGCTCCTGTCTCCCCTCCAGCCTGTCAGGAGTGACATTACAGCTCAGGAAGATAGACAGCTGCCATGAGGGGAGTGAAGGACAAGGAAAGAAGGGAAAGGGCTCGCAGACAACACTGGACAGCAGGGTAAACAGGAGGGAGAAGAGCAGGCAGAGTGAATTCATGGCTCTGGGATCCAACACCTGCCCCCTTACATTCTGACAACCTCCTTGGAACCACCTTCCAAGGGCCGGAGGGGGCTTCCTTGCACTGTGAAGTCCAACCAACCCCCCACCTATGTTTCAGCTCCGCAGACAGCCCCAAGTGCTGCCTGTGTGCTGAGCCCAAAGATGGGAGGCCGCCCAGGGGACACGAGACATGAACCAAACCTCATGGAGCGTGGGAGCTCACTGGGCAGAGGAGAGAGCAGGGACAGGTGTGCACAGCGAAGGATCTGCCAGTGTGGGGGCACAGCAGGAAGCCAGGTATCTATCCTTTCACCATTGCTACCAAGTCTCCAAACCTTCCTCTGGCTACTCCAACTTGGCAATGTCCCTTTTAAAGTATGTCTCCAGTATGAGACATCACCCACGGCAGGATGGGACTTGGGGCTGACAGGAGAGTTCTTAGGCATGTCTGCTGCAAGCCTTCCTTTAAGGTGAACGCAATCATATCACCACCTATGCTGATAAGAAATTGTGTCTCTCTAGTCATGGAGCTGGTTTGCGAGAACCAAGTACAGAATTTTGCATTTATTCCTACTGAACTATAACAATCAAGTGCAAAAACCTGGAATCAGCTTAAAAACCCAAGAAGAGAAAATAATTTACAGTCCATGCAATACTTCCCTTTTAAGAAGGAGGTGCATGGCATTAATGTGAAAAAAAATGCCTAAGCATCAAACAATCAATATAATGTATTCCTATTTGTTTAATAACATTATATATCTACTTGTGTTTATAAATATACATACATAGAAAATAACTGGGAAAGCAAAATTTTCAACTCTCAAACTTCTCAGGAAAAAGTACTGAAGGAGCTTGTATTTTTCATATAGCATTAGGATGACTTCTTCAATGCCCAGAGTATGCATGTTCACACACATGCACAGCACTCTTAAGGCACACACGGCTTTGGATTCCAGCCCCAAACACCAACTAGTAAAAGTTCCAGGCTAGCCCTGTGACCCCTCCATTTCCCCTCCCAAACAGGGCAGCATGATCCCCTACAGGGAAGCTGTTCCCCCTACAGGGAAGTGAGGTAATGTACACTGCCTAGCAGACACTGTTTCTATGACTGTAAAGATTACTGTGGGGGTAGAGGGGCGGCCCCTCAGACTTGGATAGGTCCTCACCCCTGGAACCTGCGGTATGTTATGATACACTGGGGGAATTAAGGTTGCAGATGGCATTCAAGTTGCTAATCAGCTGACCTTAAAAATGGAGATGATCAGGATTATCTGGGTAGACCCACGGTAACCACAAGATCCTTAAATAGGGAAGAGGCGGCAGAAGAGTCAGAGCCAGAGAGCACCATAAAAAGCATGTGACCAGCCTGCCGGCTTTGAAGATGGAAGAAGGGGCTGCCAGCTACGGAATGCAGGTGATATAGAAGCTGCAAAAGGCAAAAATGGGGGTTTTCCCTCGGAGCCTCTGGGAGGAACGCAGTCCTTGGGACACCTGGATTTTAGTGAGACGCATTTCAAAGTTCTGACCTTCAGAACTGTAAGGGGACAGATGTGTGTTGTTTTAAGCTACTAAATCAGTGGTACCACAAACTCGAGTCATTTGTTACACCAGCAATAAGAACAGGAATAGGAAATTAATATAATTGCCATAATTATATAGTTGATTTCATTAGTTTCTAACCATCATTTAGCCTATCAAGATCCAGCAATGAGATAAAAGGCCACATTCTTGCATACAGTGTTGGAGTCAAAAATAGGAAAAACAGGAAAAGAAAGTTAAGATGAGGGAGATTCTGGCACAGGTAGAAAAGGCAGCAGGAAAATGACCAGAATAGCTGTTCTAGGGGTCTCTAGACCAGCTGTAGCACACTCAAACTCAGGGCAACGAGAGCGTGGCCTGCTGTTTTGGAAAGTCAACCCTAACCAGTGAGTATCACTTGGGGACAGTCCCTGAAGCCACAGAAAGCCATGGATGGATTCGACTTGTGTGATCACAGAAGGCTCAGAGCCATGGTCCAGGTCTCACCTCCACAGGAGCCACAGGGTGCTCAAATCACATCTGCAGAGGCCACACAGGACTCCAATATCTCTGTCTTTTCTGACTTAGTCCTCGTAACACCTCTATGAAAAGGAAGGAAGGAAAGACCATCTCTGTGAAGCCGGCATTATCAGCTCCATCTGAGAGATGAGAAAAGCAAAGCTCATAGATGTAAAAGGACCATGACCGCACAGCAAGCAGTAGCCAGGCCTGGATTTGAACCAGGTCTGGTGTCCCTGGGTTCCCAACGCTCTTCTCCAAGGCAGCCAGTATGTCACATGTTCATGGACATCATAACATTGTCTTCTCAGAGCACTACTCAACAAATAGTTCCTGAGCACATACGATGTGCCAGAGAGTAGTGGTGACTCAGTGGCACAAGAGAGCACGAGGAGCTGATCCAGGGACCTGCCGCCTCTGACCCAAGGGCAGAACACATCTGGCCGAACACTGCCCTACGCCTGACCAGGCGGTGGCGCAGTGGATAGGGCATCAGACTGGGATGCAGAAGGCCCAGGTTTGAGACCCCAACATCACCAGCTTGAGTGAGGGCTCATCTGGTTTGAGCAAAGCTCACCAGCTTGGACCCAAGGTCGCTGGCTCGAGCAAGGGGTTACTCGGTCTGCTGAAGGCCCGCGGTCAAGGCACATATGAGAAAGCAATCAATGAACAACTAAGGTGTCGCAGCGAAAAACTAATGATTGGTGCTTCTCATCTCTCTTTGTTCCCATCTGTCTGTCCCTAACTATCCCTCTCTCTGATTCTCTGTCTGTCTCTGTAAATAAATAAATAAAATTAAAAAAAACCAACACTGCCCTAAACTGGAAGATCCCCGCCTCCTGTATAAGAGCACACAGGACATCGTGTTCTCCATCGCCCAGGTGAAGGGTCTCCTAGAGCTCCAGAGATCTGGTAAACCTTCTGCAGTCTTTCTATAAAAGAAATAAAGCAAGTGTGCGAGTCAGGCGATGGTGACCCCTGCTGCCCCAGGTCCTCCTGACCACTTCAGCCACTGGATTCCAGGAAGATATGTCCCATCAGCACCTATCAAGAGCTTGGAGAAATCAGCAGGGTTGGCCAGGAGCTAATGGACTAGAGTTTTCAGCAAAATTGAGACAAGCCCCTGGTTTGAACCAAAGATCTGGAAATGTGATTGGACTGGCTTCACAGAGATGGCTAGAAAGAACCTAATTTTATAACTTTATATGTTATATGTTTACAGGTTTTTCGATTCTTCCAAAATGCATTATTTTATAGCATAAGTGAGTCATAAGGAACAAGGCTTGCAACCTGAGCTCAGAAAATAGGGCAGTCACATGTACGAAGCCCTCCTATGAGGCCGTCAGAAGAAGCAAGATGAGGCAGGAAGCTCTGGGATACATAGAGGAACTGAGAACTGAGGAGGACTTGGAGGTCATGGCGGCCATCATGCCAAGCTTCCCAGCATGAGCTGCTTTCCTGCCTGAGGCAGCCTCCATCCACTTGACATTTGAAAGGCTCTTTAACCTCTTTCCATTAATGAAAGCAGAGCAGCCTGACCAGCTAGTGGTGCAGTGGATAAGAGTGTCGGACTGGGACACGAAGTACCACAGTTCAAAACCCCGAGGTCGCCGGCTTGAGTGCAGGCTCATCTGGTTTGAGCACAGCTCAGCCGCTTGGGCCCAAGGTCACTGGCTTGAGCATGGGGTCACTTGGTCTGCTGTAGCTCCCTGGTCAAGGCACATATGAGAAAGCAATCAATGAATAAGGTGCCGCAACGAAGAATTGATGCTTCTCATCTCTCTCCCTTCCGGTCAGTCTGTCCCTCTCTATCTCCATCTCTGTCACTGTCTCTGTCACACACACACAGTGAAAGCAGAGCAGAGACCTTAATCCAGAAACAAAGGGGGAGGCACTGGTAAAACCAAGTCTCTAGAAAATAGCTCCAGTGAGAGTATTCTTTCCCCTGAAATAATTCTCTAGAAAATTATGATCAAACCTAATGGTAATCGAGAGAAGGCAAAGCACAAACCCTAGGCAGCTGCTACGTGCCAGACTTCTAATTGTCTCAGTGAGCCTTCCAAGCGGTCCCTCCATTGGGGGTGAAGTGCCTTTACCGGGTGTTTCCCCAACAATCCCTGACCACTCCTCCCAGACCCCAGACCCCAGACCCAACAGTAAGACCCACGGTGGCATGTACTTTTCCCTCTGTGCTGTTTCTCCCTGGTGTGCACCTCTGGTCTCCCAAGAGAAGCAAGCTCACAGAGGTTGGAGCACAGAAGCCAGCGCCAAAGCTGCTAACGCAGCAGGGGTCACCATCGCCTGACGCGCACACTTGCTTTATTTCTTTTATAGAAAGACTACAGAAGGTTTACCAAATCTCTGGAGCTCTAGACCCTTCACCTGGGCGATGGAGAACACGATGTGCGGCTTCTGTGACCAGAGGTGCTGCCTACAAGCCAGGCCCGTCTCTCAGACCTCTCTGGAGCAAAGACCAACAGGTCACCATAGTAAGGTAATGGCTGTGGGGTGGTTAATAGAGGCCAGAGGAATAGAGGGGGGGATATGTACAGGGGGAGGGACAGAAGATGAAGGAAGGAGCTGCTTTTGGAGCGCCTGCACTAATGTTCCTGTTGGAGAGGGAGCACAGGTCCTGTAGCTCACGGCTGGCCAGCTGGCAGAGGCTAAAGTGTCCGAGGAGACAGACAAACTCCGTCTGCTGTGGCAGATCAGGGTGGCCTTGAACACCAGACCCTGGCGTGACATACAGAGGGACAGCGAGGGTTTCTAGATGGCCAGAGGGACATTCTGCCGTGCTGGCCTCAGGGCCGGTCAGCTCCGGTTCCCCGCTCCCTCTGCCTCTACCCTGTCTTTCTCCCTCTGGACGGGTGGGAGCCCACTCCAGCTGGTTACACTCCAAGATCCTACCTGGACTATACTGACAGGGGAGGGGTTTCGCAGGTTTCCAGAGCCGGCACCTCCGAGTGCACCCACAGTGCCTGAGCTCAGAGTGATGAGGTGTGGACTGCCCTCAGCAGAGACGTGGCCACCTCAGGCCCTGCCAGGACCATAGCCTAGAGGCCATCAGAACTGCTCAGCCCGAGACACCAGGGCCGGTCTCACCTCGCCCTGTTCGCCTTTCCTCCTCTTCTAGGCTGACAGGGTGTGCTCCACTGGGGGAAAGGCAGAGCCTACCCCACAGGCCACTGCACACGTGAGAGCCGGGAGGCAAGTGCTGGGGCCTGCCGTGGGCCTGCTTTCCTCCTATTGCCCCGGCTCCCACTGCCCACGGGGATTCTGCAGGCAGCGGGATGGCAGGGCTGAGAAAGACCTGGCAACCTCCTGCTTCCTACTACCCCACACTGACCGCATACACCAGGGGAGAAGACAGGCCCCGCTGCGGGGTGGGTCCCGCTGCGTCCTGGGACCGCTGCCGGATCACTGCCTGCGACACCCAGTTAACACTGCCCTCTGACAGGAAGCAGCCAGAGACCGTGTGACTTCATCTTCCCACCCCAATTCCGGCCCCAAGGAAGATTAAAAAAAGAAAAAGAAAAAAAAGAAAGAAAGAAAGAAAAGGAAAGACCAATAACTTTAGAAAGGCCGTGTTAAGTAGTTTGAGATTGTTTATTTTGTAAACAAACCAATGGCAATAATTTATGCTGAACTTTTAATAAGATGCACATCATATTAGGTCTACATTTTTGCCAAAAAAGGATAAAAAGTAGGGGAAAGGAAAGAGAGAGAGAGAAATGCCTTGAAGTAAAGATCACAAAAAGGGTTTCCTGTTATGAGATATGGATGCATTTCCTTGACCAAAAACAGACTGATCAAAATGCCAAATCAAAATTATGAAAACTACAAACAGGTGACGGATTCTAGTTTGCTTCCTTTGCTGCCCAGAACCCAGGAGGCAGCCTGGGGGCCCTGCAGTTCCTAGAGTTGGCAAGTGCTTTGCCATCACCACAGGTGGCACTGAGGGGCTGCTCACTGTTCCCTGTGCCAAGCACAAAGCATCTTGGGGATCTGGAGTCAGCTGCAGTTTTTTAAATTGGCCCCTTTTTGTGTCACCTGACTCTGGATGATCAAATAAAACAAATCTGCTGCCTGAGCACATCCCAACGCTAGACAACAACACATGTAGGCTCTGGTCAGCAAATGTCCTGCATCAGCCTCTACTGGCATGACCACAGATATCCTTCTGGGCATCACAAGACAGCTCTTCATGAGGGGCACAGAACAGGCCTAGAGATACACGCAAGAGGCAACTTCTTGGTCAAAATGGCAGCAACATGCAATGGAGGGATTGTTTTTGCTCTTGTTTTATAACAATTATGATTCAAGTAAAAAGGTCAAATATCCCAGAATAATCTTTTCTATCTCATTCTTCTGGTCTTTGCTCATGCTGTTCCCTCTAATGGGAATGCTCTTCCCTCACTTTCCACCTGGTAAACTCCTTTTTGTCCTTCAGGAGCAGGTCATATATTCCTTTCCCCTTGAAGCCCTCCACATCTCCAAGGAAGCCAGAGTCCTTTGCTCCCAGCCCTTCTCTCTCGAGTAAGCTTTCAGCCTTCAGGTGCTGTCCTTCCTCAAGGATCTCTCTCACAGATCATCTGTGACACAGAGCATCTAACTTAGGTCTGGCACCTTGCCACTCAACCAAGAGGAGGCACTCAGCACAAATGCTGAAGACTCACCCTCTGTGCCCAGCTGGGAATTGACTTGTCATTTCTAGAGGCCCAATACTCGAAAATTTTTTAATGTTCAGATGATTGGGCTGATTTCACTTTTCCCATCTAGGTTCCCCTTCCTAGAACCCCCTTTCAGGAAGATGCAGGTCTTTCTTTATGGATTTCAAACGCCAGTCCCCAGTGGAGTCAGTAATCTCTATTCCTGGCAGTCTTCAGGGACAGAAGGGAGAGAATGTCCTTCTGCCTGGGCTTGGGGGAACCCTCTTGGGAGGAGGACTGTCTACCTAGGCAGCCCACTAAGGTGTCCCAGTGAGACCACTGATGGCTCTCCATCCCCGGCACTTCCTGCGAGCTCTGGCACAGCTGGTCTCCAGGAGCCCTGGCTCTGCGCTGTTCATCTGGATCCCAAGGCCAAGGGGCACAGCCACAGGAAGGAAGCAGCCTGCTCACCAGTAGCAGAACAAGCACTCTGACTGCAGCCCAAATGGAAGCAGCTACCTGTGTGTGTAAGCTTTCCTAAACTCTCTGAGCACTGCCTACAACTAAATACACCTACCATTTACAAAGCCAAGAACTATGAAGAAAGGCATTTTATACAGATCTCATTTAATCCTCCCAAAAATCCCCCAGGGAAAGTATTCTCATCATCGCTTTAGAAAAGTTAACTGAGGCTCAGAAAAGTGAGGTCACTTGTCCAAGTTCACCAAGCCAGGAAGTGACAGTGGTGGCCTTCTAAAGCAGCACTTTCTGACTCAGAGGCCTGTGACTCTATAAGGGAAGGTCTGAAAATGCTGCAGAAAGACAGATGCCTCCTAGAAGCAGAAAGACACAGACTAGAGAAGGAAGGTGACTCACAGGAGCACCTCTACTCTGAACTGGCCTCCGCACGTCCACTACTCCCCTCTCGCAGGCCACCAGCACCTGCCGTCCATCTCCTGCCTCTACAGCCCCAGACTCATCTTGCAGGCCATAAAGGAATGAACAAATTTCAGAGGACTGAACCATAAAAAGTTTGTTCTCTGACCACAAAAGAATGAAAGCCTAAGTCAACAACAAAAAGTTAACTAGAAAATCCTTAAATATTTAAAAATTAAGCCCCTGTAGGTTTTTATATATTTATAAGTAACTCATTGGTCAAATAAGAAACTACAATAAACATTTTGAAATTGTTTTAGCCAAACAATAATTTTAAAATATGACATAACAATTAGATAAAGCTAAAGTAGTACTTAGAGGAAAATTTATAGTTCTAAATTATATATTAGGAAAAGAAACTGGGTTAATAATTAAGGATCTAAGCTTTCATCTCAAGAAGCTAAATAAAGAACAGTAGAGTAAACCCAAAGAAAGTATAAATTTTTTTAAAAGATAAAGAGGAGAAATCAGTGGAATGGAAACAATGAATAACAAAGAAAATCAGCAAAGGCAGTTATTTTGAAAGATTAATAAAATTTATAAATACCTACCAAAACTGATCAAGAAATAGGAAAAATGTTATTAATATATCAGGAAAAAAATGGACATCACTCAAGATTCCAAAAAACATTAAAAGATAATAAGATGAGCCTGACCAGGCGGTGGCGCAGTAGATACGGTGTCGAACTGGGATGTGGAAGACCCAGGTTCGAGACCCCGAGGTCGCAGCTTGAGCACAGGCTCATCTGGTTTGAGCAAAAGCTCACCAGCTTGAGCCCAAGGTCACTGGCTCGAGCAAGGGGTTACTCGGTCTGCTGAAGGCCCGTGGTCAGGGCACATGTGGGAAAGCAATCAATGAACAACTAAGGTATTGCAATGTGCAGTGAGGAACTGATGATTGATGCTTCTCATCTCTCCATTCCTGTCTGTCTGTCCCTATCTATCCCTCTCTCTGACTCTCTCTCTGTCTCTGTAAAAAAAAAAAAAAAAAAAAGATGAGGCCCTGACCTGTTAGCTCAGTCTGTTAAGAGTGTCGTCCCAAAACAACAAGGTTGCGAGTTCAATTCCTGATCAGGGCACACATGGTAAGCAACCAAAAAATGCATGACTGAGTGGAACAACAAATGCTTTCCTTCCTCCGCCCCTCTCTTTCTCTTTCTCTTTCTCTTTCTGTCTCTCTAAAAATAAGCCCTGCCCAGATAGCTCAGATGGTTAGAACATCGTTCTGGAGCATGGAGGTTGCCGGTTCGATATCCTGGTCAGACACATCCAGGAACAGCTCCATGTTCCTGTCTCTCTCTCTGCCTCTCTCTCAAAAAAGAAAAAAAAAAGATAAGATGATATTATGATTTTATGTCAACAGACAAAACTCAGTTAATTCCTTGTGAAAAGAAAAAAGAAAAAAAAAAAAAAGCCTGACCTGGAGGTGGCACAATGGATAAAATATCAAACTGGGACGTGGAGAACCTGGGTTTGAAACCCCAAGATTGCTGGGTTGAGCACAGGCTCATCTGGCTTGAGCACAGGCTCACCAGCTTGAACGGAGGGTCTCTGGCTTGAGCACGGGATCATAGACATGACCCCAAGGTCATTGGCTTGAGCCCAAAGGTTACTGGCTTAAAGTCCAAGGTCACTGGCTTGAGCACAAGGTCACTGGCTTGAGCAAGGGGTCACTCTGCTGTAGCCCTTCACCCCGGTCAAGGCACGCTCTGACCTCTGTGGGTTGCTACTACAACGGAACATGCCACCATTACAAAGACGATCACTATCACCTTCCCTGAATATCCCCACGCACTCAAACACAAACAGACCCAAGAAGAACTGCAAATGTTTCAAACAGGAAATACCTGGGCTGCAACTTATTCAACCTCTGGAAAATGCCTGGGCTGTCTACATGGGCCAAGTACCCTAGTCCAAAACCACGGACCTTAGGGTCTGGCAATCAAGCTGCTCTCACAGAAACCCTTCTTATAATGGGGCAGAATGCTTCCATTTGGGGGCTTCTTGTAGTGAGTCTTCAGCATCTGTGCTGTAGTGTACCTGCGAAGTATAGCACATAGGCCTTCCACTCCAACCCCCCAATGCACAAGCAGACCACCATAGCTTATGAATACTTCCTGAAGTCAATGGCCATAGTGTACCCCAAACCCTGGGGCCCAGGGGTATGCATTGTTCAGCAAGGGGTTCCTCGTCCTTGCTCAGGCCTGGCCCCATCCTGTGGCCCCAGAGTCACCTCAGGGATAAACCCACCCACAGCCCGGAGTTGCAGATCACTATTAAACAGAGGAACTCAGTATTCTGCTCCTGCATACATGGTTTATGTTTCTCAGGTCTAATACACAATGAAAAGGAACTGGTGTGGAGTCAGGAGACCCAGATTCAAGCTCCTGTTTAGCACCTCTATGACCTTAAGCAAAACATTATTCAGAGTCTTGATTTTGTGTTTGAACTATCTGCCAAAGCTACCCCCCAGGACCCTGTGAAAATGTTTAACAAATCAAAATCCACTTACCCAAAGTAACAAATAAACAACAACACCTGTGTTATTAATTTACATTTTGATATAAGAAATAGAAAAGTCAAACAAAAGATCAAAGTAACAGAAGTGTCCTTCACTGGAGGAGTTGTAAAGTGAATGAAGATGTCCTGTACTGTCACTATGGCAAAAGGAAAAGGAAAAAAGTCAGATCTATCTGTTCTCACGCAGAAGTACCATATGACAGAGAATTTCTGTGGGGGAAAAAACAAGATATAAAACAATGTGTATATTATGGTATCGATAACAAAAACGGGGTAAGGAGGCAGACGTGAACATGCTGGAATGTGCACAAACTATTTCTGGAAAGACACTGCAGATGGTGTAAGTGTGGAAAACATACTTTACACCTTTTGTATAGCTTGGAATTTTTTTCCGACCACAAGAATGTTACACCTATTTAACAATTAAAAATTAAGTTAAATGCTATAGTTACCGAATCCCCACTGGCCCCTGGATGCCTCTGGCCTATCAATTGACTTTCCCAGAGAGCATCTCTCAAGGCCTGACCCCAGGTGAGCCAGCCAACTACATCTCTCCACGTCATCCCTTCCTCCTTTTGTCCACAGCAGTCACTCCAGTGCACGCGGAGACCCTCAGAAAGCCAGGGCTAGTAAGGAGAGAGGTGCACCCTCCTCCTCTCTCCCAATTAATGTGACCTGTCAAGACCTGGCCAGGTATCCCAGTTGGTTAGAGCGCTGTACTGATATGCAAAGGTAGTGGGCTCAACCCCCGGGGAAGGCACATAAAAGAATCAACCAATGAATGCATAAATAAGTAGAACAACAAATCAATACTTCTCTCTCTCTCCCCCTTCCTCTCTCTCTAAAATCAATAAGTTAAACAAAATGATAGTAATGTGACTTGTGTTGGGACCCAGGCTTTCCAGGGCTCTGGGCTCTACTCCTGTCTCCATGGCAGCGCAAGCCCACCTGCCCCTTTCACTTGCAGACCACCCCATTGGCACGAAGGGACACCATTTCACTATTTTATATGCTAAATAAGCTCTCATGGTGCACTGCTCAAATGTCTGTGTGAACAGCAACCTTCCTGCTGCCACAGAGCAGGGGTTCAGGAACGTGGGCGACCACAGTCTAAAACAACCCAGAACATCTGTAATGACAAAAAGTGAGAAGGAGCTCAAAGCCAAAAGGATGGGGACATGTCAAGGGGACACAGAAGCCAGCCTAAAGAGCTCCCCATAGCGAAGGCTGGAATAATTCAAGTCACAAAATACTAGTAGCACTGGATTATAGTCCAAAGTATAAAACACATATCCATGGTCCACATTTATAAAAATAATGATTGAATAAATCAACAAGGAAGAGACAGATCTCCAGTGAAGAATAATTCCAAATAATGTGTAAGTACTCCTCCCTCAAGGGGGTGCAGTTCAATGCCCACACCCACCGTGTCTGCCCCAGAGGAGACAGCTGGAGTTGTGCAACAGTGTAAGACAAGGGTATAAAAGTGTTGTGGGAATTTCCACCAAGGAAAGAAAGGATAAATGTGCTGGAATCGAGTACGAATGGAAACCACACAGCAGTAAGAATTCATGAATGAAACTGGCCACACCAGCAGAGATAAGCTCACACCACACGCTGAATGAAGAGAGCGAGCCTGCAGTGGGGTGTATTGAGGATGGTACCCCTCTCACACATGGAAAACAATGGATATATTATGTTTGAACATAAATGTATGTGGGAGACATATTTCATATCAAGTTCCAGATAGAAAAAAATAAATAGCACAAACTTGTGAGTTCATGAATATTATCAAATTCCTTTTTAAAAATAAATTTTAAAAATTGTGAAATGTGTTGCTAAACCAACATACAGTACAGGTGATCCACAGAAGTGCCACGCAGATTCGGGAAGGGCTGTGAAAGGGGTGGGCGGACGGCCAGGTGCGGGGTCCGTTCCGGCACCATGTGAACGGGCCCTGAGGCTGGAGCGGAGCCGGCTCAGTGTGAGGGGGCTGGGGAGGCTGGGCTGGGTCCCTGGGCTTGCACAAGGGAGGAAACCACAGCTAAGTTTTCAGAGTAGAGTGCAGGGTGGGAAGGAACAGGTAGGGAAGCGCACAGGGTGGGAAGACAAAGGACAGAGAAAATGGACATGGTGTGGGTGGTGAGGATGACGAGGGAAAGGACACGACAGGCAGCACCCAGGCCTTGGTCCCCCACTGTCCGTCCCCCTTTCTGGCCAGTCCTTCTCTCCCACAGGGTTGTCTCCCCTGCCCAGCCATCACTTGTCACAGTTCTTCAAAAAGAAGGCCTTATTCTTTTTTTTTTTTTAAATCCCATTGATTTGAGAGGAACAATGTGGAAGAGGGAAGGAGGGGGAGAGAGGGAGCGGGGAGAGATGGGGGGGAGAGAGAAGGACACAGAGAGAGACAGAGGGAGGCATCAACTCACTGCTCCACTTAATTGTTCCATTTCTTTGTGCACACATTGATTGCTTCTCGTATGTGCCCTAACCAGGGCTCAAACCCACAACCTTAGTGCACCAGGCCGACACTTTATCCACTGAGCCACCTAGCCAGGGCGGCCTTCTCTTTTGGAACTTGTCAGCTGACATCATCCTTCCCTACAATTTCAGTGAAGGCAATCAAGGATGACTCCTGCTCTGGCCATCATCTACTGAGTACTGTGTTCTCCACCTGGATGTCTCTGGGCATCACGGCCCCCTACCAGGTGCACCTTCTTCCCCCACTCCTGGCCCACTCCTGGCCTCTTGCATCCTCAGTAGCACCACCCTTCTGACATGCAAACCTAAAATCCAGAGGTTACTCTCTGCCCCGTTCCTTCCTCTTTCCCCATGTCTATGTAGCACAAAGCCTTACAGGATGCTAGGTATATCTCAGACCTCGGCTGTTCTTTCCCAATACCATCCCAGATCAAGTCACCGTCACCCCGTGCCTGGACCCAGCCAGCTCCTCACTCCCCCTCTAGCCCCTCTAATCAGAGCTCTACCCGACCAGGGTATTACTCCCTACTTTCATTTCCTCACCCTGCCCTTGTTAAAACCGTGTCGTGCTTCACCTTGCTCTGGGAGTAAAGGCAAATGGGAAGAGGGCTCCCACCTACTGGCAACCCTAAGAGTGCCCAGAAGCCACTCAGACCTATGCCCACATCCTGGCTTCTGGGAGGTCCTGCAGCTAGGGAAGGAGCCCCGGCGGCCTGCGCAGGGCCAGGATACCCTCCCATTGGACAGGCTACCACAGCGCTCGAGAGCCCGCTGGTGTGGAGCTATTTAGAGGAGCAGGCAGACCATATATTACCCAGCTCCAATTTTATACTATCAAACGGTTCATCAGAATGAGCTGGGTCATCAAGAAAAGATGAAATTATATGCGGCCTTCTGGGAAGAACTGTATAGTCCGGAGAAAGAGAGGAGTATAAAATGTACTGTAGAATGATTCCCAAACTCAGATAAAACATAATTACTTCTGTGCTTTTCAGTCAGCTTCCTGACTATATATGATCTCTGTTTATTGAAGAGGACCAATGTCAGGCTGTGCAGGGGGGGGGGGGGCAGAGGCCACACAGCAGCACACACAGTGATTCCCTGGTGTCACAATGCCTATGTGTGCTGTGTACTCATGAGCACTGTCGCACCTCCAGGGAGCAGTACTGATATCCTTTGTCACACACTCCGCAGACAGCGCCCATGAACTCGCTGAGTTGGTCAAATATCAACGAGTTGACATGCCTACCCTTCTAGGTACAGTGCCTTCATTAGGGAAGTGCTGAGCTGGACCAGTACCCTGCTGGCGTACGATAGAAAAGAGAGTAACTGTAACCACTGCCCTCTGTGCCTCCCAGGTACAACTGGCCCAAGGAAGAGCTATGAGAGTCATCTCCAGGAAGGGCTTTCTGGGCATCCCAGTGTGCACACAGCAGGTAAAGAGAGAGATGCATTTTCAGAGACCTACAGGTCTCCTGGCAGGAAGTACCCTGAAGTACTTTGAACTCTCTCCACAAGAGAGGGCCACTCACTCAAATAGAAACCAGGATGCAGAGCCTCACATCCTAGTCCCTTGTCCTGTGCCGACAGCAGACACCACTGCTTGTTTCCCAGAGCCGTCACACATACATCTCCGTCACTGCAGCCTGTGAGGTGGGATGAGCCTGCCCCATAATAGGAATCCCTGTCCCAGGGCAACAGGTCCAGAGACACCATGGAGGACACACATCTCCGTCACTGCAGCCTATGAGGTGGGATGAGCCTGCCCCAGAATAGGAATCCCTGTCCCAGGGCAACAGGTCCAGAGACACCACGGAGGACACACATCTCCGTCACTGCAGCCTGTGAGGTGGGATGAGCCTGCCCCAGAATAGGAGTCCCTGTCCCAGGGCAACAGGTTCCAGAGACACCATGGAGGAGCCAGGTGTCCACTCCAGCCAGCCTCGTCCCAAAGCTACATCAAACCCATCAGGTTGCCACTCTTAAGAGGTAACAGCCCCTCAGACCTCCCCACTGAAATCCTCTCACTGCTAACACTCAGAGGATGAAAATCTTCAAGCTCTAAGTTCCCAGTGGAAGAGGCAGCTTCCCCGGACCTCACGCATAAGCCATGTACCTCCTAGGGCTCTGGACTGTTCTCTAGACTCCACGTGTGCGAGTATGCGCGTGCCCTGGCAAGCAGCTCAAGCGTGTGTTAACATGTGGGTCTGTTTTCAATTGTGCTGGGACAGTCCTACCTGATAAAATAAAACAGATCCAAAATAACCTTTGGCAAGCAGCATATTTTTAAAAGAAAGAGAAGGTCCGAATGAACTGGCAAGAGTAATGCTTAAACAAACAAACTTGGTCCAGCCAAACATCCATTATGCACATCAAAAGCCCCTGAGAGGGCTCCTTGTGAACCGAGGCGAGCAGCGGAGAGGAGGTTGAAGCTGATGCACTCCTGGCCTGAAATGGGACAAGTCACCCGCTTCCCACCATCAGTCACTGCCATTTCATTCAGGTCAAGACCAGACCACCGGTCAGGGCCAGGAGGCCAGAACTGATCACAGCAGCAAAAGGCAGGGCACCTCCCTTCCCTAAGTGAGCTCTGCTGGGCAGGCGGCAGGGAGAGCAAGCGGGCACCATGCGGTTCTGGGTTGGAAGAATCTGGAAATCCCTGCTTGTTGAATGGCTACGTTCCCAAGGCATTTCCTGTCAGAGATCCATTCGAGCCCAAAGGCCAAGACAGAACCAGATCTGCAAGTGCCTGCTTTGAACCAATGCCACTAACTCAACAGAGCCTGCCTGCTTTCCACCCATCCTGAACTGCACGGTGCTGAAGCCCACAGGGCCACTGCGGCAGCCGAGGCCCCACAGCAGGCAATGATGCACAGAGTCCCAGCGCTGGCCCACAGGAGAAACCACAGAGAATGCCCGATGACCTCTCCTGGAGGCCACCGACGTGTCCCTAAACAGTTCCATAGGCTAGGTCACCGAGAGCTCCAGGGGCAGGAAGCGGCTTCAAAGGGGACACGCTGGTGTCAGACCATCAGGCCTTCAGGAAGACACAGACCCACCCCGCCCACGCCTCTCCATCCAGGTACGTCCGCAGTGAAAACACTCTGAGAGTTTCCTGCCATAGGGTCTAGACACTCAGTGCCTGGCTCCCACAGGTTCTGGAGCCTTTAAAGAGGCTGGTCCTTTCACTGTCTCACTCTTCCTCCCCCACCCCAACACGCAGAGCTCACAACTGTCCACAAAGGACATTTCTGGAGCATGTTCTTACCAGATCTGCACTGGTGTCGGCCACAGAACCCAGGTCCCATCACACCAAACCCCTCCTCTCAAGGCCGCACAGGTTCAGCTAAGAGTGAGGATGACCCAGGAGGACTACAGGGGCCAAGCACTGCTGGCAGGAGCCGGGTAAGCTGAGACACGGAGGGCCCATATCAGGGGATGGCCCCAAGGATGTTAGACTGCTACAGGCTCAAAACAAGAGGCACGCAGGCCAGGGAGCAGGTGTGCACACTTTGGAGCCAGATCGACACCTAAAATATGTGCGCCTGGACAAAGGACTTGACTTCTCTTGGCCTTGGTTTCTCCTCACCTGTGAAGTAGGGAAAGGCATCTTTCATAGGGTCACGAAGAAGGACCAGAAAAGAGCCTGCTCTGATGCCCAAGAGAGCAGGCTGGCGATAAGCAGAAGCTCGCCATTGTAACTACACGCGAAAGCCAGTCTGCCGAGGGTGAGATTAAGCCGCTGAATGAAAGCAGTGCATCTTATCGGAACACTATCAGGAAAGATGGCGGCCTCTATGAAAGGACAAGAGCATTTACATATGCTAAAGTGTAGGAGGCCACGAAGCAGTGAGAAGAAAAGATCCCCACACAACATGCCTCCTATGCATCTCTGAGAGGGAAGTGTGGAGAAAGGAGAGCGAGGAAGGAGAAAGAGGGTGGAAGCCTGGGAGGGAGGGAGGAGTGAGAACAGCTGGTCAGAGAGTGAGAGGCAGGAGCACGCAGCCTGCTGAGCAAGCTTCAGGCACTGCAGGGCAGAGGGCAGAGGCAAGGGGCAGGGGTGCCAGGGCTACTCCGCAGGGCGGGAACAGGACCCCCTCCAGCTCTCTGAGGGGGCGGTGCCAGGCCAGACCCGGACCTCCCCACGCAGAGGCCTCCGCGCAGAGAGCGGCTTCCCAGGGCACAGAGGCGGTGAAGAAGCACCAGGGGTGGGTAAAACAAAAGTTGTTCTTTCTCTGGTTCTTTGTATTTTTTCCATCGTGAAAGCCACACAAGAAACAGATGAATACAAATATGTTTTGAAAGACCTGCACACCAATTACCCAGACTAATACATGGAAGCTCATTTTAGCCCCTAAGTTTCCCTTTCCCTCAGTCTCTCAAGACGACAGAACCATGATTCAGTTTACTATCTCTCTTTCAGATCTTTTCTGACGCATTTATATACAAACACATGTACAGTTGTCCTCTATAAATGGGACAAAATTATACACACTGTTCCGAGACTTGCTTTTGCACTTAACACTATATGTATCCTATTTATTTACAAAGTATTTATCAAGGGCCTAGGAACAAGACTGACAAGAATCTTTGCCCTTATGAATCTGATGACTCTCATAGTATTCTTTCCACCTACATCTATGGCATCCTTTTCAACAGCTGCATGGTGTACAGTTTGTACAGCCACCCCTGGCACTGCACACTGAACTGCCTCCATTTGCTCAAAGCATAAGCAACAGTGCGGCAGACACTGCCATGCTCGTATCCTTGGGATGCCACCCTTGGAACAGGCAGAGGAAATAGACTCAGTAATCAGTCCTCCCAAGAAGGGAGATGCAGGCTTCATGACTGCCACTCGCACCAGACACTGATGCTAGCAGAGGGTGCCCTGTCTCCCAGAAGATGCCTGGAAGTCCAGGGAAGGGTGCCATGCACAGTAAGTTCTGAACCTGGGAACTCAAAATTATATCCCAGCTCTGTCTCCTCTAGTCATGCGACCCCGGCAAGTCACACTCCCCGACTGACCCTATGGCCACCTCCTTCCTCAGAAAATGTCTCCCACACACTCAGTCCTGGTTAGGGCCCCACGGAAGGAAGTGGCATGTCCAGGAAAGGTCCCTGAAGGATGAAGGCCAGGCAGGCCCCAGGACAGGGGCCAGGCACCTGAGCCCTCACTCAGGTGATCTTAAAGAACACCTGATTCTCAACTGGGACATTTAGACTGGAGACAGTTTTGGTCATCACAACTGGAGTGTGCTTCTGTCATCTGGTGGGTAGAGGCCAGGGATGCCGCTAAACCTCTTACACTACACAGGACAGAGAATCTCTGGGCCTAGACAGCGATGTGCTGAAGTTAGAAGGCCTGCTGGCGCCCAGCACCCAAAGAGTTAAGCGGCACATTGTCCAGGCTGCCTTCCTGCCCGGACTGCATTAAGCGGCCAGGAGATGGGCCCTGCGTCTGGTTCACATTAGCAAAGCTCTGCTTGGCAACATTCCCTCTGGCAAGCTGCCTTCCCTCTCTGCCCCAACTACTCCCCACCCCAACTCAAAGGAAAATACCAGGATCCACATATAAAACCCGCTCACTCCCCTCTTGTCTCTTACCCCTGTCTTGAATAAAATAAGCTCTTAAACTCCTGACCTTCCGCCCAGTGGCCCCGTTTGCAGCCAGGCAGACAGCTCCACAGAGCTTTGCAAACGGGCTTGGCACAGGCAGGGGGCAGGCAGGGCAGCTCCTCTCCCGGACGACCCAGGAGTCTGTGATCTCAAAGAACACAAATGTTCCCCAAAATGCCCTCTCCCCTCTCCTAAAATGCCCGAGTCGGAGCTATTCAGACCCTCACCTTTCAGAACTAGTAAGGCTCCCCAGCCAAGAACAACAGGAGGGTTGGGAGGCTTTAAGCGTCAAAAGTAAACCTTAGACGAAACAGCTGAAGTTTGCTTTTTAAGTTCCCTTATCTTTCCTCACCAGAGGCCCCAGTTGCAAAGGCTGGATACATCAACAGCTCCCAAACTCATGTCTCCCCAAAACGTCCCCCAAACCCTGCTACCAGTTTGCCACCTGAGCTCCTCTCCAACTGGATATCCCCTCAAATACTGCTAAGTTACTAAAATCTAATCTGCGCTCCCCTCTCACTCACCCCCAGACTTTCAGGGCTCCTTGTCACCTGCCTGCTACTCCAGCCAGAGCTCTGGGAGTCATCTTGGACACGCTCTCCCCGCCATATTCCCCAGGCCAATACCATCACCAAACCTTGCTGACCCAACCTCCTGAAGACCTCCGAGTCCCACTGCACTGCCGCCTCCATCTGCCAGGACACTGCACCAGCCTCCTGACTGGGCCTGGGAAGCTACTCTGCCCCCTCAAACCCAGTCCCCATACCAACTGCCTCTGCAACACACACAGAAGTACACGTGTGCACACCACCCTCCATTACCTGCGTTACTAAAATGGACTAAAATTTTTAGCCCTACGTGGCCTCTCCCAACTATCTGTACAGCACCTCCTACCCCAGCTCTGCTCCGAGACTCTAGCCTAACACGTCTTTCAGGCCTTTCCCCACAGGACCTTTGGGTCTGCTGCTGCTTCTGCCTAGAACATTTTCTACACCCA
Organism: Saccopteryx bilineata; assembly: GCF_036850765.1. Taxonomy (NCBI): domain Eukaryota; kingdom Metazoa; phylum Chordata; class Mammalia; order Chiroptera; family Emballonuridae; genus Saccopteryx; species Saccopteryx bilineata. The sequence goes on from NC_089500.1 coordinate 62,656,521, forward strand.
TTTGTCAGCTGCTAGTCTCCTAGGTAAGTCGTCCTTCCCCTTCAGACCCAGAAGCCTGCTCGGCCCCTCAGCCTGGGTCAGATCCCTGGTATTCTGCTCCCAGCACTCTGCCACGACCTGTAAAGGCCTTACCTCCACAGGTGCGAGTGTGGACGCAGGGAAGGAGGAAGCCAGGGAGTGAGGCTGGCCAGCAGGCTGAGGGGGCGCTACCTGGGGACTCCTCCTCATCCACGCTCCGTCTGTGCCTCCGCGGACACTGGCCATGACAGCACGCCCAGGAGGCAGAGCCCACAGCTGTGTCACAGGCTCTGGCTCAGACTCTGAGTTACCCCTGCCTAGAATCATCTCATTTAAATGCTTTAGAAAAAAAGACAAGAAACTTTGGCTGGAATTTATTTTTAAACAAGAACAAGTTATAATAAGACATTTTAGCAAAACTTCAAACAAAAGCAGGCAAGTGCCTTTATTTTAAGACATCTCATTTGTCCTTTCCCCGTGATTATTACAAGTTGAAGCCTGTGAACAATTAAACAATGTTTATGGTATTTTTTATTATTGTTTTATTTCTTAAAAGAATTATAAATATTCATTTTAAGTGGCATATTGGCTTTATGCACGTCAGGAAACACTCAGTTTTCCAACAAGAAAATTAAAACAAAAAGGTCACCGCAGAGCCCCAGAAGGATGTCAGGGTGACAGATGCTCACCCCAGGTCCCAAAGTGGTCTGCCTTTTCCTGGGGTACCAAGTCAGAGGAGCTGGCCAGGGCTGGCCGAGGTACCCAGCCAGCCTTGAACACTTCCTCCAGGTGGGGAAAAGGAAGCTTCCATTTGCTGAGCTCTGAGTGTGTTTGAGTCAGACTCAGACACTGGCCGTGGCCTCCAAGCCCCTAGACATCAGGCGCTCGCTCGCCCTCGTCCTCTGCCTCCCTCCCGGTTGCACACGCCCAGCAAGCTCCAGTCTTCCCTCACCCCCCACCCCAACCTCTGGGGGTATGGAACCTTTCTGTCCAGGGAGCATCACTTCTCAGAGAATGCTCCGACCTAAAGAGCCCCAAGCCCATTTTTAAAATCACTTCATGATGCCTGACCAGGCGGTGGCGCAGTGGATAGAGCGTTGGACTGGGATGAGGAAGGATCCAGGTTCGAGACCCCAGGGTTGCCAGTTTGAACAAAAAAAAGCTCACTAGCATGGACCCAAGGTCACTGGCTCGTGTGGGGGGGTTACTCAGTCTGCTGAAGGTCTGCAGTCATGGCACATATGAGAAAGCAATCAATGAACAACTACGATGTCGCAACGAAAAACTGATGATTGATGCTTCTCATCTCTCTCTGTTCCTGTCTGTCTGTCCCTATCTATCCCTCTATCTGACTCTCTCTCTGTCCTTGTAAAAAAAAAAAAAAAAAAAAAGCACTTCATGATAAGGAAAATTAGGTCATTTGTTTGCTAAAACCCCTACAGAAGGTAAATCCTGCGAGGACAGAAATGTGACCTTACCCTATGACCTGACCTTGCAACTGGCTAAATGAACACGCTGGCCACTTTGTGTGAGATCTTTCCTCTTACTCCCTGCAAAGTAGGCACTGTGTGTCACACCTTCTCCCTGTGCAGGTGAGGAACTGAGGCTCAGGGAGGGGACCCAAGGACCATCAAGCACATGGCAAATCAGGGAAGTTATCCAGGCCTACCCAACTCCAGAGCCCAAACCCAGCCCAGGGATTCCCCAAATTGCCTAAGAATAAGAATTCCCTCAAATGATTGTTAAAACATTAGTTCCTTGGGCCCTGGCCGGTTGGCTCAGTGGTAGAGCGTCGGCCTAGCATGCAGGAGTCCTGGGTTCGATTCCCGGCCAGGGCACATAGAAGAAGCGCCCATCTGCTTCTCCACCCCTCCCCCTCTCCTTCCTCTCTGTCTCTCTCTTCCCCTCCCACAGAGAGGCTCCATTGGAGCAAAGATGGCCCAGTTGCTGGGGATGGCTCCTTGGCCTCTGCCCCAGGCGCTAGAGTGGCTCTGGTCGCAACAGAGCGACGCCCCGGAGGGGCAGAGCATCGCCCCCTGGTGGGCTTGCCGGGTGGATCCCAGTCAGGCGCATGCGGGAGTCTGTCTTGTCTGACTGTCTCTCCCTGTTTCCAGCTTCAGAAAAATACAAAAAAAAAAAACCAACAAAAAAAAAACATTAGTTCCTTGGCTCCTCCTGACTGGGATTTAGGGACCTGGGCTAGGACCAAGAATTTGTAATGAGCAGCCCAGGTGATTCTGCATGGCCCACCTCGTCAGATCCTGTCTGATCCTGAATTCCACCATCAAGGGGAGTGTGCATGAGGGATTCATTCCAACCACTGGGACAGAAGCAGGGACCAAGTCTGGGTACCGAGGCCAGAAGGGACCTGGGGGAAAGCCACAGTAGACAAGCAGGCAGCAGGACCCACAGCTGGCTGGGCAAGAGGGACTGACCTCATTCCTGAGCAGCAGTGCCTCCCCACAGGACGAGGAGTGCTCCGAGGCCACACAGGGTGGGACTAAGGATGGGACCCCAACTGGAGACCCCTCTCCTAACTAGGCCTTCAGAACAGGCACCCACCGCCCGAAGCCCAGTTCTCTGGTGCCCTCTGACCCTCCTCTTCCCGGAGCCTGCGAAAATGAGCTTCACACTTCCCTCAGAAGCAGGGGGCATGCTTTCTCCTCCGGGTTTCACCACGTTATCCCTTCTGCTTGGTGTGCTCTGGAGAATCCCTTGCCATCCTAACATTCAGCTTCAGGACCCTGCCTGGGCACCGTGGAAGCCATTCGCACCCAGCACCCCTAAACCACCCACCCACATAGTTGGTTCAAGGACAGCCAGGCTCTCATCTCTTTCAGTGGCCTGTCCCCAACATGAGATACACCACAGCATTCTGAGAAGGCTACAAGCAAGGCTGACTTTGTGGGTGTGCAGCCTATGTGTCACTATGGGCCTGTGTGCCACCCTTTCTGTTGAAACTAAAACTTCCTTCCAAGAAGAAGGCAATGGACTTCAGACAGGCCAAGACCAAACATGGCTCTGTGGGCAAGAGGCAGCCATGCTCGCTTTGGGCACAGCCCAGCGCCAGTCAGCTGCGGGCTGACCGTGCATATTCTGATTTTCTGCGGCAAGAACGCGTCAGCTGGGGCCCTGACCCTGGCCGGGCTCCCATTTCCTGACAGACCCCCCCCACACACATCCCCACAGAGTTCCAGCTTCTAAGGTTCTCAGCCTTGTTTTACCACTACCCCAATGACATGCTCATCTGGCTGCAGCCCACAATGAAAGAGAAACGACAGCAGCCCACAAGTCTTGGTAAGCCCACACTCATCTCAGCCCACCGAATTCGTGTGACACTTACCCAAACACTGTGAGGTAAATGGCAACTGTCTAAGGCCCTCAGGAGAACCGCTGCCATGTGGGGACCATTTTTACTTCTCCATGAAGGTGGCCTGGTAGTCAGCTTACAGTTACAAACCTGGGCACTCACGCCTGGGACCCCAGACCCTAGGGACTTCTGGGCCATGCCATAGCACTCATATGTGCTCTTTTTAATCAAATCATTATCTCTTCCAAAAGACAATAAACTGACTTAATGTCATTCAGAAGCTTTTATACGTTAGAGGGCTTTCCACACAATGACTTGCAGGGTGCCAACAGGGTGCTACAGCTGCTCTGGTGGGCCCGCCTTTTCTTTGGGAGAGGTGGTCATACTCCCCTCTACCCCGTGTTTGCCACTCCATGACTGTTCACTTCCTGGCCCCAGGCTCCACCCGGAGGGATGCAGAGGGCACCAGAAACATTAGGCTTCAAGTAACAGTAAGAACAGCACTAAATGACCGAGGCACTACTGTAGCACACTTAACGCATTTAATCCTCACACTAATTCTATGATAAAGGCAGTATTTGTTGTTGTTTTCCCCTTGATTTTAGACAGAGGAAGGGCGAGAGAGAGAGAGAGAAACACTGATCCGCTGTTCCATTCATTCATGCACCTGTCAGTTAATTCCCACATGTGCCCTGACCAGGGATTGAACCCGCAACCCCAGTGCATGAGGACAACACTCCAACCAAGAGAACCAGCCAAGGCCAAAGACAGTATTTGTATCCCTACTGTACAGATGAGTGAGGATGCTGAAATGGAGAGGTTAAGTAACTTGCTTAAGGTCACTAAGCTGATCTGTGGGGTGCGAAGCTAGGCGGAATGACTCTCAAAGCCCTGCTCTTCTCCCTGCTCCACTGTCCCTTGGTTATACAGGGCTGGGCTCATCTGGGCAGTGGGTACGACAGGGGCCTGGACTCAGGCTCAGGGTGGGCAGGGAAGAGGCTTGATCCCAGGGTGTATATGCAGCCTAACAAGGGCTCCAGGCAGCTGTGAGGAAGCAGTGCCTGGTCCTGCCCGCAGGGAGAGTGCCGGCCAGGCTGGGGCAGGGTTATACTTGTGGTGCCGGGCACTAGAGTCCCACAAAATGGCTGGGGGTGCTGCAGATCAGCCTGGACCCAAATGGTGTTCTACCTGCCCACATGATCATGGGGCCAAGGATGGAAACATACCCAGCACATACAACAAGATGAGTTGTAGCCTCAGCAGACGATGCTCCTTAGCAGAGGGGCCACAGCCACTCCTGCTATTACCCGCCCCTCAGAAGGTATCTCTTGGGTTGTAGCAGCCATTTCTCTATCGCTCTGACCTCAGCCTGGGAGAGCCAGGGTGATCTCTGCAGAGGACTGTGTGAAATGTTGAGGCCCCTCAGGGTTGGAGACAGACTTACCATCCTGGGCCCAGGCCCCTTTCAGCACAAGCAGCTGGCTGAGACCTCTGCCGGGGTAGCTGCCTGCATGAGAGTCCCAGGGTTTCCATACCCTTGAATGAAGGTCCCAAGCCATGAAGAAGAGTAAGACAGAGTGAAGCAGTGCCTCCAGAGTGAGCTCCAGGGACCTGCTGTCCGAAGGTCCCTGAATCACCCCCACAAAGACCTCATTGAGGTGAGAGGCACAGGCCAGGAGGCTCAGTGGCTCCCCGACTCCGGGAGCCTGGGGCACAGGCCAGGAGGCTCAGTGGCTCCCCGACTCAGGAAGCCTGGGGCAGGCCAGGAGGCTCAGTGGCTCCCCAACTCAGGGAGCCTGGGGCAGGCCAGGAGGCTCAGTGGCTCCCCGACTCAGGGAGCCTGGGGCAGGGCCAGGAGGCTCAGTGGCTCCCCGACTCAGGGAGCCTGGGGCAGGGCAGGAGGCTCAGTGGCTCCCCGACTCAGGGAGCCTGGGGCAGGGCAGGAGCACACATCACTGACTCTGGCTGCCAGACTTTGAATCCAGAATCTTGCCCTGGTTTGTGAGATGTTTTACCCTGTGTCTGTTCTGTCCTCTATGAACTAGGACAGCACAGCTCACTGAGAGCTGCTGAAAGCACAGGATAACCTGCGAAGGCCCGAGACCAGAGCCCACAGCATGGCTGGGCATCCACCTGATAGGCCATCACACAGCTGCTGCCCACTCTGGCCCCTTTCCTGTGCTGTGCCAATACCCCTGCACTTCTGAGCTCACATTTCTAGATGCCGTCCGACACTAAACTGAGAGAGTGCTGGACCCAGCTAGGCGGGCACGCAGCTTGCTTTGTCCAGGCACCAGCATTCGGCCCGGGCTGTATCAGCACCATCTCAGTGGACGGGCATGTCGGCATGAAAAACCATCCTCAGCGATAACGGCAGACACACAAACAAGAGAATGAGAGACACGGGTCTTCTGTGAGTGGGAACTGCAGCAGATCCTTGGGGACCGATGCCAAAGGGCACACTCTCATTTCAGACTGAGAGCTGAGGAAAAGCCGAAGATTCCGCAGGGAAAGGCCTGCATGGTGCAGCCGCTGCACCTTCAGGATGCCGGAAACATGTCTCCAACGACAGCACCTGCACAGAGACATCCCCCTGACCCTGACCTCCCCGCCGGCTCTGAGATCAGTGTCCGTCCTCCTCTACCATCCGTCCTCCCTTCGCTAGGCCTTAAGGGAGACCCCGCATAGGACCACTTGGCTGCTGCGATTCAAACCCCCAAGTGAGGAGAAAGGCGAGGCAGAGGGTAAGGTCTTACAGAGCCCTGGTGCTCGGGGGGCAGGGCAGCCTGGCTCAGGCCACTGCATTCTGGGGGTCAGGTAAACAGGCACAGTAAATGGGGAAAGCCCAGACTGAGAGTGGCATGTAATAACACAAATGACAGAGACAGCAGAGCAGCATGCGCTACCACTATGTGAATGTCCTCGCATCTTCTTGAGCGGCTCACCAAGGAGCAGGCGACTACCCCAGCAAGTAAGTGATGGGGAGGGACTGACCAGGGCCCTGGCTACTGAGACTTGGACACATGAAGCCACAGAGCGCACAGACGCCTCAGTTTTGCCTGCCCAACATCTACTTTCTAGCGATAGCACCCCAACTTCTCCTGGGAATCTTTCCTCCCAACCCCTGCCCCAGCTCCAGGATCAGACACGGCCTCAGCCCGCCCAGTCAGGGTGTGGCACTCGTCCTGGCCACAGGGACAAGCTCTGGGTCCAGCCAGACCGGGGCACCCCATTCCCCGTGTAGATAACCCGGGAAAAGAAGCCCTTTCCCTCAATCCCAAGGAGCACACAAGGCTGACTGAACAGGAAGGAAATGTCGTTTCTGCCCCAAAAGGAAGTCCATCAGGGCTCAGGAACTGCTTTTAGACCCTTTCCTTCTTTCTTCCGTTCTCCTATTTGCTCACCTTTCCCCTCACGTTTGCAATGTGAGGGCTGTTTACCTGCTCACACCCAGGCCTCCTGCCCTCCTCCCTCAGTGTCCAGTGGCAGGAGAAGGCTGTCTCTTCCTCAGCTAATTATCTAGAGGCAAGGACACCTCTCCCCAACCCCCAGGAGACTTCACATCTCACTGGCCAGAACTGAGTGACCAGTCACTGGTGGGGGAGGGCAACCCCACTGACGGGGCCCATCCCCTGGGTAGCTAACCACAAGCAGGTAGCCTGCTATGCCCAGGACTGCAAGGGGAACAAAGGGGAAGCCAGGGCTGTGGGGACCAGGCCACAGAGCGGCCTGCACAGAACACACATGGAGGGGGGCACTAGAGCCCGCCCACCCCAGCCCTCAGTAACTGAGCCGCGTACCTCTCTCGTGTGAAGCCAGTCTAAGCTGGGCTTCTGCAGCTGGCAACCAGGGCCCTGACTCACGCCGGAGAGGAGTGACTCTGGGTGGCTCGGGCGTAAGAAACAGGCTGGAGAGATGACAAAAGCAAGGCCACACTGCTTTCGGGTCACATAAATTAGTTTATGCTGGAGATGAGGCTGGTTAGGGAGGCAGGTGCCCAGGGCAGGAAAAGGGGGGTCTGGCAGTCGTCCCGGCAGGAGCCAGGGAGGCTGGAGGCAAGCGGTGTGCCAGGGTGGAAGGGCAAGAGCCCGATGTCCAGGCCCTCCTCAGCCAAACGTCCCAGGTCACTGCTGCAGGTCTGCTCCCCTGACTAGGAAATCAGCCCCATGTCCAGGCCCTCCTCAGCCAAACGTCCCAGGTCACTGCTACAGGTCTGCTCCCCTGACTAGGAAATCAGCAATCACACATCCACTGACACCAACAGGTTTAAAAAGTAGGCGGAGGAAACAGGTGGAGTCACAGTGGACCATGGGGGGCTGTACATTTCAGTAACTGTACATTTCCATTTCATTAACTCTCTGAGGACTGCCAGAACCATTTCCTTGCATCCAGGGAAGAACCCTGCCGTTTACTACATCTGGAACCCAAACCTGAAATTCCACATGAAAAGTCACACTGAATGGCAACAATAAAGACGACAAGAACATCAGACTCCTATGTGCTGGGAGCTTGCCGTCCACCAGCCCAAGGTGCCGCCCTCCGTCCCCCTTCCAGAGGCCCTGGACGTTGGCCAACACACAGAGGTCCCTCAGTTTGTGAGGGATTAATGAAACACAGAGAAGCTGAGTAACTTACCTGCGCTCCCTGTGAACTCCCAGACCTCTCACACTTTCTCCTCACTCTTTCTCCGTGATCTGTGGCTCTGCTAGTTTCAGATGTCACAACCCTGACAGCCAGGCATCCCTGGAAAGGTCACTCGCCTAAACCAAAGTCAACTCTTGCCAGAGGGGTTTCCCAGGCTGAGGACTGAGAAAGTCAGCAAGCCCGAGGAAAGGCTGGTGAGTCTCAGGGTGTCTGGTAGTCACACCATTCTGGGGTCTACACTGGATGCGGTTTTTCTCCTCGGCTCCCTGCGGCCCAGCCTTCCCCCCATCAGCTAATGGGCCCCGGCAGGGAACAAACACGGGCCGCAGAAACAGGGGCCAGGGTCTGATGAGCTCTGGCCGGACAACCTGGCCAGGAGGGAACGCAGCCATTTACTTGGACTGGCTGGGCCCTGCCTCTGAGGGAGTTCAAGCAGTCAGATGCGTCCAAGTCAATTAGTGAAATCTGACGGGGAGGTCACTGGGTTTGGGAGGAGGGCCATCTAGTTTAAAGGCACACCCTGCCATGTCCTCAGTGCACACCAATTTGCTTAGTGGAGGGCAGGGGTGAGAACAGGTCAGGAGCTCCAGCCATGACCAGGGAGAGGCCTCAGCAGGGCACACCCCCTCACTTACAAAGCTGCTCTGGCGTCTGGGGGGTTCTTGTCCAGAGCAGACAAAACACATCTGGCCCTTGTGTCTCCTTCGGGGCTACAGGAGCAGCAGGTAGAGTGGAGCTGAATGAATGAGTTCAGTCACTGCTCTACTGTCTGGGTGCTTCGCCCCCTAAGCCCAGTATTCTCGTGTCAGACAGGAGACACAGGAAAGGAAGGAACGAACAGGGCTAGCCATCAATGTGCAATGGTTCAGACTATCATTAACCTGTGAAACCTATTATTTTTTAATGTTTATTTTATTGATTTTAGAGAAAGAAAGGGAGAAAGAGCAAGAGAGAGAGACACACAGGAATATTTGTTCCTATACGTGTCCTGAACAGGGATTGAACCCACAACCTCGGGATGATGCTGTAAATCAACCGAGCTCTTTGGCCAGGGCTAACTTGTGAAGCCTCTTAAAGGTAACGTGCACTCAGCTCAGGTCACCCACACAGCAAACCTAGAGGGTGAGCTGGGGCTTGTGATTCCTCACCAGAAAGTCAACGTCAGAGGAGGAGTTCAGGGACATGCCCAAAATTATAAAGGACTTAAAGTTTTTTACTTTAGTACTTTCCACTCAAAATCTATCAGTTTCCTACAGCTGCCATAACAATCACCACACACTTGATAGCTTAAAGCAGTGGTTCTCAAACTTTTTGAAGTTGAGGCGCATTTAAAATCCTATAAATAATTGTAGGTGCACTATATACAAATTTCTGAGAAATATGTTATAATAATTAAGTCAAGCCTGACCAGGCGGTGGTGTAATGGATAGAGCATCAGACTGAGATGCCGAGGACCCGGGTTCAAGTCCCCGAGGTCACCAGCTTGAGCGCGGCTCATCTGGTTTGAGCAAAAGCTCACCAGCTTGGACCCAAGGTTGCTGGCTCGAGCAAGGGGTTACTCAGTCTGCTGAAGGCCCACAGTCAAGGCACATATGAGAAAGCAATCAATGAACAACTAAGGTGTCACAATGCGCAATGAAAAACTAATGATTGATGCTTCTCATCTCTCTGTTGCTGTCTGTCTGTCCCTGTCTATCCCTCTGTCCCTGCCTATCCCTTTGACTCTCTCTCTGTCTCTGGAAAAAAAAAAGTCAAATATTAAAGAAAAAATATAAAGCCCAAGTGTGCTTTTATAATTAAATGAAATAAATATGACAAAATTAAATTTATTCTAACATTAAAAAATATTTTTATGTTACATTTTTGTTATGCTTTTTAGAATTCGTAAAAAAGAGGGGGTAAAAAAATATAAAAAACAACAAAAAAGTTATCTTTTTATATATATTAGATACATTCTTAGTAAGATTTAGTATATTCGGCAGGTCCTGACGTGAATGTGTTTTTTCCTTCTTGTGTTTATGAGAAACGTGAGCCTGATGTGTCCTAGCGATTTCTTCAATGTTTGGGCATATATTTGAAAGGTAAACTCTCATTTCTTCATCAATACATTGAAGAATTTCTCTCTTTTTACTCTTAATTGTGTTGGGGGTAGAAAATCCTAATTCACGTAAATAGGGTGTTGAAAATTGTAGTAAAATGTTCAAAGCTTTTTTAGATATTGCCACATATTCTTCTTTTATAGAAATCCAAAAGGCTTCAAGAGACAATTCCTATGTTTAATCATCAATCCAAAACCCCCACCATATATACCATCTTAACTTTACACCAAACAAAGGATAGAAGAAACTTGCCTCCAGTCTTTCTGGGGAACATGGGGGTAGTGTAAACAATCCAGCACCACAGCTTAACAGCCTTTTGCAACCTAATCAGGCAAGTGAGGTGGGGGGTTGGGCAGACTGTCCGTTTACAGCCAATTCCCCACACCTCTGTCCCCCAAAAATCTAAACTCCAAAAACCTTGTTGGTTTCTTGGTCCCCAACAGGCACATATTTCTCTGGAATACCATAGGGCGCACCTGGAAATCTTCTAGGGCACACACTTTGAGAACCACTGGCTTAAAGCAACAGAAATGTATCCTCTTACACTTCTGATGGCTAGAAGTCCAACATCAATGTAGTAACAGGATTGGTCGCTTCTAGACTCTCTTAGAGAACCCTTCCCACACCTCTCCTAGCTCTGGTGGCCGTGGCAACCACTGGTGTACCTTGGCTTGCGGCTTCATAGCTCTACTCTCAATCTCCAGCTTCACACAGCCTTCTCTCTGTGAGGAATCTCTGGCTCACTGGACAATCATCACTGGATAAAGACATCACCTGAATCAAGATGACTTCATCTTGAAATCCTTGCATTAATCCAAAATATCATCCAAATATCATTAGCTCAAAAGTCTTATCTAAATCACTTAATTAGGCATGGGTGATGCTGATATAGTCCATCCTGGTACAGAATGCCTCTCCATCAGTGGACCTGTGAAACTAGAAAACAAATTATCTATTTTTAAAATATAGACACAGGAAGAAAATGGGAGGGCACTGGTCCCAAGCAAATGTGAAATCTAGCAAAGCAAATCCCACTAGTTTTCTAGGCCTGAAGATGGCCCTCTGTGGCCTGCATCTCTACCCTGAGCCCAGGAAGACGCCACTGTGCATCTACAACAACAGGCCTTTGAAATGTAAGACTCGGCTTCTTCTCCTGCCCCCTCAGGGCGGCCGCCCCACCAGAGCAGGAACTACAAATCCTGTCACTGCTATTATTATCATGTGAATCATTAACTAGTAACTACCTTATTCCTGCCTAGGTAAATTTCAGGATATACATTTTTACTTTTTATCTAATCCCAGACAGAGATTTCCCACGTTGCTTTCTCCCACCTCCCTAATCTTAACGTCCTATTATTATCTCCCTTACGTCTTCCCCTTTGATTCGATGTATAAAATAAATGGTAAAAATTCCATTTTCCTGAGCACTTTCTCAATCTGTTGAGACTTTGCTTCCCAGCAGTTGTCAACAGTTTGGCTCAAATAAACCCATAAAAATTCTGACAGGTTTGGATGTCTCTTACACAGACACTAAGCACCTCCCATGGACCCAAGTACTGTAGATCAGTAACTGGATCCCGACTGACAAGTTCCACCCTAGTAAGGACAGAAAGACCTCAGAACACACCCTCACTCAAGTATCCCTGTCTACTTAGCATGCCGGCTATCTCCTCCTCAGCTCTCCCTGTACCACTGGTCCCAGCACTGCAGCAGCTGACCCTGTCCTCACACCTTTCCTGCCTCCAGAGCCCAGGCACTCCCAGCTCTCAGTCTGCCCCTACAGAGCCGCCTCTGGCACCCCCTTCCCACTCCCGCTGCTCTCCCAGGCTGCAGGCACATCTTCTCCCAGGGCAGTGGGACCCTGGGTCAGGGTGGCCTCAAGGGGTATGTCTAAGGGAACACAAGGAATGGAAAGAAATTTAGTATTTGATTCATTCTCTGTTCTGGCTAAGAATTAACACACAGTCACTATTTTAATCGTTTTTATGTTGTTGTTGTTGTTTGTTTGTTGTTTTTCTTCTCAAGTGAGAAGAGGGGAAGCAGAGAGACACTCTCACACGTGCCCTGACTGGGATCCACCTGGCAAGCCCACTAGGGGGCCCTTGCTCTGTTGCTATGAGCTATTTTACTTTAGCACCTGAGGCAAGGTCATGGAGCCATCCTCAGCACCCAGGGCCAACTTGCTCCAACTGAGCCATGGCTGCAGGAGGGCAAGAGATAGAGAGACACAGAAAGAGAGAAGCAAGAGGGGAGTGGTGGAAAAGCAGATGGGTGCTTCTCCTGTGTGGCCTGACTGGGAATCGAACCTGGGACATCCACACTCCAGAGCGACACTCTACTGCTGAGCCAACCAGCCAGGGCTGAGATAGGAGAAACCAGAAGAATGCAGGTGAGGGGGGCATGCAATGTCTGTGATCTTACGCTCAAACCTGTGACCTCAGTGTTTAGGACTGAGGGAGCAAGGGCAGACTAAATTAGGTTTGAAAAATAACAAACCACAGCTGTGGTCCTTGCTTGTTATCAGTTCCTTGAAATGAACCCAAAGCTCCGGCAAGAAGAATGAGTAAAAGTAATATGATTGTCAAGGGCAGACCCTCCAGCCTCCTCTCCCCTCCCCCTCCTAGAGACATAAAAGTCATATAGGTCTGCAAACAAAGAAGTCATAGAAATCAGGCATTGGTCACGTGAAAGCTAAAGCTGTAAAGGTATACAAGAAATCTAACTTTGAGGAGCTCGTGTCTTTGGTGCTACCAGCCCCACCTGCTCTGCTGGCTACCAATAAATCTTTCTTCCTCCTTGTCTGAGTGTCATCCTCCGTTTGGGCTAACTTCTGCGACAGGGCCACACAGTCACTATTATAATCTTAACTTTCTTAAATATAAGTTTTATTTTCATAATTTTGTGCTTTATTTTTTAAGATTTATACTTTTAGCCCCTGCACAACAGATTTAATTTAATCTAGGACTGATGGTCTTCAGAGGAGGATCCACAACAGCCAGTGCAGGAGGGAAGGATGACCTACAGGGTTGGGCAAATAAGTTTATAACAAATGTTTTTTTAGGTTTGCTCCTTTGTATTGGGGCAGCGCCTTTGTGTATAGTCTGTAGAAGGCTGAGGGTGCCCTCAGGGCGGCAGGGTGCAAATTACAGATTGCCTTCCTGCTTGGGAGGGCCCATTGTTTGCTATTGGTTGCTGGAGAAGTGTTTTCCCCCCCATCCAGTTTCGGCTGGAAAGTGCAGAGTGCAGAGAGAGCAGAGGGGCTTGGGAGCCCTGCCTATTTTCTCGACCACTGTTGCAAGATTTTAATAAACAAAATGGCCCACCATTTTCTGGCTCCACTGTTCCTTTACCATCTGCCAAATCCTGCATGGCCACAGCGGCGGCCCTGGCCCTACACACAGTGTCAGAGAAGGCCCTAGGTCTCAGAAAGGCAGGGCCTCACCCTCCACCTCTTGCTGACATGCCAGGCAGCCCTAGAACTTGGCCGACTTCAAGCCTATAAAGAAGCTTTACTTTGGTCCTTGCTAGTCAGGAGACTCTTCCTGTCACCCCCAGCCCTGCAGGAGGAAGCAACAGTCGCTCCACCATAAATGAGTGGAAGGGAAGGATCTAAACCTGAGATTTCCTTTACCTGGGGAAGCTCTAGCCAGAGCTTTTCTTAGCCCTGAAATACCCCTCTTCTACATCCTCGCTGGCTGCCCTAGGCCAGGAATGGCCAACACAAGGCACAGGTGCTCCCTTGCCCTCCCCTTGCTCAGGGCAGATACACAATCATGGCCTTCCTTGCCCCACTGTGATGGTGAATGGTATGTGTCAATTTGGCTGGGCCACTGTACCCAGATATTTGATCAAGCATTACCCTAGATGTGTCAGTGAGGGTGCTATGGGATGAGACTAACATTTAAATGGATAGACTGAGTAAAGCAGATGACCTTCCACAGTGAGGGTGAACCCAATCCAATCAGATGAAGGCCTGAACAGAAAAAGACTGACCTCCCTAGACGAAGAGGGGATTATACCAGCCTCCGGACTCAAATTACAACTCTTCCCTTGGTCTCCATCTTGCTGATCCACGCGCCCAGCAGATTCTGGACCTGCCAGGCCTCAAGGTCATGTGAGCCAATTCCTTAAAGCATATCTCTCTGTATGTGTGTATATAGATACCCACAGACTTTGGTTGTTTCTCTGGTGAACCCTAATACAGCTAGTGAGCAGTATCAATACAGCTCTCTAGGGAGAAGTTCCAGTTAGAATTCAAACTAAATTCACCCACTAGGGCTGTGAGTACATCCAGCAGCTGGCTCTATCCCTGGGTATGTACTCAGAGCCAAGTGCACGCCACCACTTCTTTGTGACCTGGGTTTCTCTAGAACTATAGAACTTACCTTGTACCCCAAATTCCTGGTAGGGTATTTCTACTTCTAAGTAGCCTTGTCCCCCACCATTATTCCCCTGAAGGGAAGAACAGTCAGGGAGGCTATAAGTTTTTCTTCTCCAGTATACTAAGCCCAATGAAGAAGAGAAATATCAAAGCCACTGGACATCTTTTAAATCAGAACTAGCCAGAAGTTACCAGAAGGTGGGGGAAATGGGGAGACACACAGCTGTCCACCCTTCTCACAAGTCTCTATGGCTGAGCAACATAAGGTTCTATAATTGTGTTTAATTTGAATTTTTTGTTATTAAGCAAAAGGTTCCCAGAAATCAGTCCACATGTACTTGCCACCCCGACACAGGGAGCTTGTAGAAAGGGGGTTCACACCTAGCACCTCACTTGTTGACCAAATGGCCCTGAGCCCAATGTACCTTCTGGAGCCTCCGTTTTGTCATCTATAAAGGACGCCTACGGTGAGAGGCTCACCATACCACATCGCAGGCCTCTACAAGGGGCGCTGTAAGCATTTGGGGAGTGGTAGTTCTAGGACCCAGGCAAGGCACGAAAGGAAATGGACAAGAGCAGAGCCCTGCCAGTCCCACGGCGCAGCCCAAGCAGGCTTAGCAGCTGCAGACAAGGGACTATCTCTCTGCCTTGCCATAGAGAGACAGGGCAAAAGAAAGGACAAGGCAAGACCTACCTTGAGGGCAGGAATCTCCACACTGTCGCCGAGGCTGATGGAGCCTGAGAGGATGGTCCCTGTCATCACAGTGCCTTGGCCTTTGATGGAGAAACAGTGGTCCACGGACATGAGGAACGGTCCCGAGGGATCTCTTGTTGGGATGGGTATCTGGGACGTCAGGAGCTAGAAGAGAGATGCTGGTGCCACACTCTGCTCTGAGAAGACTAGATGGGGAGGGCAGAGGAGGGCAGAGGGTGTGACAGTGCCCAGGCCAGCCAGCCAGGAGGATCAGAAATAAACAACTTTCTGCCTACACTTCAAACCTGTGCATGCTCTCCGTTCCTTCCCTCAGTGCAAAGAAAGAGGACACTTGGAGAAGCCTCATCTATCCTGTGCCACTGGGATTCCTGCAACAGTCTCCTCCCAGGCCAGATGCCCCAGGCATTCCTCCACACCACAGCGTGACAGCCTGCTGCAAGACACCCTTGGTCACACTGCTTGCTGGCCTTGCACGCTTCCCCACCCTCCTGGTGCCTCCAGAAGTTAAGATTTGTCATCATCTAAACCAGTGGTAGTCAACCTGGTCCCTACCGCCCACTAGTGGGCATTCCAGCTTTCATGGTGGGTGGTAGTGGAGCAACCAAAGTATAAATAAAAAGATAGATTTAACTACAGTAAGTTGTTATATATAGATTTATCCTGCCAAACTTAGCAAAAATTCAACATAAAGTACTTGGTAAGTAATTATTATTATATGCTTTAACTTGCTGTAACTCTGCTTTATAAATTTTATAAAGTAAAGTTACTTCCCTACTTTATAAATCTCCATTACTGTGGAACCGGTGGGCGGTTAGAAAATATTACTACTAACAGAGATACAAAGTGGGCGGTAGATATAACAAGGTTGACTACCCCTGGTCTAGACCCTAGGGACTGCTGAGGCCCAGGCTCCTGTCACCTGCCCTCTCTCAGACACCAGCTGCTAGCAGGCCCACCAGCTCACATTCCTGTGTAGCCTCACCCGTACTGTTCTCCCAGGGGGCCAGTGGGCAATGTTGCCTCCGGAAAGGCTTTGCTGCCCTTTCTGTACGACTGCATCCCCACTCCCAGGACCGCAGTCAACATGCTGCTGCGATCACCTGTTTATCTGTCTCCCCTCTCAGGGCTGTGAGCAGTTCCAAATATATCCAGTGCTGGCCTATCCCAAGAGAAGAAGGAAAAATGAAGGAGTCAGGGAGAGCAGGGCTCTCCCCAGAGGCATCTGCCTGTGCTTGGTAGGGCAGGAGGGGTGAAGGCCATCTCTCCATGTCCCTGCAGAGACAGAGGGTTGAGTAAGTCTGAAGAGGGCCGGTATGGCCCCTCAGTCTGTGGTTCTGCTCTCCCTCTTCTGCTGACTCTTTCCTCGATTTGCACTTTTCTTTCTGCCACCTATGTGCTCGAAGATGGTGTCAAAGCCAACTGCCATTCAATAAGTGAAAATGAAGACCATGATATTGCCCTGGCCGGGTAGCGCAGTTGTTAAGACTGTCGTCCCAATATGCCAAGGTTATGGGTTTGATCACTAGTCAGGGCACATAGAAGAATCAACCAATAACTATATGAATAAGTCAATCAACAAAACAATCAATCTCTCTCTCCCCCCCCAAAAAAAATATTAATAATTTAAGCTTCCCAGGGTCACTGTGAATGTTAATGATCTTGTATGTAAAGAACTTAGTACAGTACCTGGTATGTGACATCATACCTCACCATCACAGTCAATGGTACAGCACTGTTCTGAGCACACTGCACACATTAACTCCTCTAACCCTCACACTGACTTCACAAGTCTACTTCAGATGTGGGGCAACTAAGGTGAGAGAGAGCAGGTGGTGGGGCCAGCACTGCAGCCCACCCCGGAGAGATGCACCTCACCACTCAAGCCCTCTGAGCTACCCCAAGTGCCCAGCAGAGGGGCAGTGCAGTCCCCAGTCTCACTGCCACTTCCATCCAAGCATCACTGCCACCCCCTCCACCCCACCCTGCCTGCTGGCTGCCCTGGGCACCCAACTGATGGCTGCACTCCTCCTTCTGTCTTCTACTACCCAGCCCAGAGCAACAGCTCGGGCCTCAGGCCCATGGCTTCAGAAGATGCCGCCTCCCGTGCTCTGGAGGAGGCCACAGGACCTCAGCTCGGCTGCCCCTGCTGCTAGGCCCATGTCCTTGCCCCACGCACTGGCCCCGGCTCAGGTGGCAGACACTGGAGGGGCTGGTGCAACCTGCAGGACTAGAACCAGTGAAACGGTCTGACTGACAGGATCTGCCTTGTCTGCGTGGAGGAGTTTGACAAAGGGAAGGAAAAAGAAAGGCTTAGAAGGGTGGAGGCCTTCAGTTTTGTTTGGGATTAACTTTCTGAGGGTGGCGAGGTTATATCAAGGCAGTGGTTCTCAAAGTGTACGCCAGGGCGCACTGGTATGCACCCTAAAAGATTTCCAGGTGCACACTATGGTATTGCAGAGAAATATGTGCCTGTTGGGGACCAAAAAACCAACAGGGTTTTTGGAGTTTAGATTTTGGGGGGACAGAGGTGTGGGGAATTGGCTGTAAACTGACAGTCTGCCCAACCTCCCACCTCACTTGCCTGATTAGGTTGCAAAAGGCTGTTAAGCTGTGGTGCTGGATTGTTTACACTACCCCCCATGTTCCCCAGAAAAACTGGAGGCAAGTTTCTTCTATCCTTTGTTTGGTGTAAAGTTAAGATGATATGTATGATGGGGGTTTTCTGCACTGAACACAATTAAGAGTAAAAAGAGAGGAATTCTTCAACGTATTGATGAGGAAATGAGAGTTTGCCTTTCAGATATATGCCCAAACATTGAAGAAATTGCTAGGACACATCAGGCTCACGTTTCTCATAAACACAAGAATGAAAAAACTTAACACATTCGCACCGGGACCTGCCGAATCTACTAAATCTTACTAAGAATGTATCTATATATATATATATAAAAAGATAACTTTCCTGTCTTTTTTTATTTTTAACCTCTCTTTTTTATAAATTCTAAAAAGCATAACTCAAAAAATGTAACATAAAAAGGTTTTTTAGCCCTGGCCGGTTGGCTCAGCGGTAGAGCGTCAGCCTAGCGTGCGGAGGACCCGGGTTCGATTCCCGGCCAGGGCACACAGGAGAAGCGCCCATTTGCTTCTCCACCCCTCCGCCGCGCTTTCCTCTCTGTCTCTCTCTTCCCCTCCTGAAGCCAAGGCTCCATTGGAGCAGAGATGGCCCGGGCGCTGGGGATGGCTCTGTGGCCTCTGCCTCAGGCGCTAGAGTGGCTCTGGTCGCAACATGGCAACGCCCAGGATGGGCAGAGCATCACCCCCTGGTGGGCAGAGCGTCGCCCCTGGTGGGCGTGCCGGGTGGATCCCGGTCGGGCACATGCGGGAGTCTGTCTGACTGTCTCTCCCCGTTTCCAGCTTCAGAAAAATGAAAAAATGGAAAAAAAAAAAAAAAAAGGTTTTTTAATGTCAGAAAAAATTTAATTTTGTCATATTTATTTTAAGTACCATAAAAGCACGCTTGGACTTTATATTTTTTTCTTTAATATTTGACTTAATTATTATAACATATTTCTCAGAAATCTGTATATAGTGTACCTACAATTATTTATAGGATTTTAGATGCACCCCGACTTCAAAAAGTTTGAGAACCACTGCCTTAAAGCGCGTAGGAGTAACGTTCTACAAGAATCAGCACAGAGGGCTCTTGCGGGGGCTGCCTTGCCCTGTCTCTTTCAAGCTGAGCAGGATACAAAGGCCTCTGAGTGGAGCGGGGCCAGAGACCAGCCTGGGTTCAGGCTGACAGTACCTCAATGAGTTCTGCGATGCCTTGTGGAGCTTCTGTGTCAGGGGCCTCTGGTCCCCCCGGCTTGGCCGCCACGGGTATAATTGGTGCACCTTGGAACCTGGAACAGAGCAACAAGTCCCACCATTGTTACAGAGATCATGAGCACGGACACAGAACACATCTGGGAAGCACCTAGCAGGCCAGCGAGCAGTACTGTTACTGGAAAAACCCGAAGTTAGAGTTGCCCAGCGCCACAGAGTCATGGAACCAGGGTCCTAGTGACATAAAAGTGTTTTTTATTCAGATTGCTAGTAACCTAAGAAGGCAGGGGACTCATGTCTAAAAGAACTGCCTCCACACTCTCCTGGTGCTGACTGTTTTTACAGGGTTCAGGGGCTGTTAGTACGGTGTGAGGGGAAAAGTCTATGCAGGTAGTCACACAGACAAAGGGGAGGTGGGAGACAGGTCTGCTGGAGTGCCTCCCGGAATGAACGTCCTTCTGACACTGGCCCAGGGCCTTGACGTTGCTGCAGGATGGTCAGCCTTCTGCAAGAAAACTCCCTGTATTTCTTAGGCAACAAAATGAAGATTAAGGTTTGTGAACTAAGCTACAGTGCCTTAACCCCTTACAGAAAATTCTGTGACTCAGCCCCACAAGCAATTATTGTGATGTAACCCCTACATTATAGGTGTTCTCTTCTGTCCTCCTTTCAGAAGCACCTACAGAGAGTGCCACCAAAGTACACTTGGAGGCCCTAAAGGGAACTGCCTTATATTGAACAACAGAATTTAAAAGGGTGCTCCCGGGTTTTAGCTTCCACTTTCAGAACCCTCCCTGAGGAGGCAGCATTAAACCCTGCTCCCCCGCCCCCAGACCTCTGAATTAAAGGTCTCTTAAAGAAGACCAATAAATAAATACCTCCTAGTCTCCTGCAGACTCAGGAAATACCAGTGACCAAAAGTCCCTGCAGACACACCTGGGAGCACACCTCCACCTTCCCCATCTAACAGAGGCCATTTCTCCCTGGGCACTTGCAAAGAGCCCCCTTTCCTCTAAGAAGAGATTTATTTATCTTTCCCACTGGAAAAAAAAATGGTAAAGGGCCTGACCAGTGGTGGCACAGTGGATAAAACGCTGACCCAGAATCCTGAGGTCACTGGTTCAAAGCCCCAAGGTAGCTGGCTCTGAGTACCAGCTCATCAATGCTGGGTCACTGGCTTAAGTAAGAGGAATCGTCCACACGATCCCAAAGCTTGCCAGCTTGAGCCCAAAGTTTGCTGGCATGAAAAGCCCCAGGTCGCTGGCTTGAACAAGGGGACACTGGCACAGCCCCATCAAGGCACATAGAAGCTCAATGTACAACTAAAGTGAAAGCAACCGTGAGTTGATGCTTCTCACCCTGTCTCCCTTTCTGTCTCTCACCTCTCTCTCTTTTAAAAATAAAAATTAAAAAAAAAGAAAAAGAAAAAACACAGTCTCCTGAACAACTAAGGAGCTGCAACAAAAAAATGATGCTTCTCATCTCTCTCCCTTCCTGTCTCTCCCTATCTGTCCCTCTGTCTCTGTCTCTGTCTCTGTCAAAAAAAGCAAAACAAAAAACATTGTCCCAACATTGTGGTATGCTTTCTTCCAATCTTGGTTTTTCAACAGATTAGGGATTATAGTTTTCACATTTTGATTATAATATGCACACAATTTCATATCCTAGTTTATTTGCTATGCTACCACAAATAATTTTCTGCCGAATGACAGTAACTGCAATGATAATAAGTCTCTTGGCTGAGCCAAGCATATACCATGGACACTTTCATGGAAACCTCACACTATGGAACGGCTGCCATTTTATAGGTGAGAAAAAAAGGATGAGAGAGCTGAATTACTTTGCTCCCAGTCAATGGCTATAAATCTCAGAGCCAAACTCCAGTCTGGCCCATCTGACCCCAGAACCAAGGCTTACAACTTCTACGTTACCCTCCCCCGCCCCCAGGCCTCTTCTTTCACTGTTAATAGCTGCATAATGGTATGACCTAGTCTACATGCTTTCCCTCCCCCACTACTGTTACTCCAACTTAGAACATTTCAAGTTTTTCACTATTATAAAATAACACTGTGATAAACATGTTTTAGGCATGATGATTATTATTATTATTTGCCTTGCTTTAGGGTAAATTGATGGGGTATAAGTCTAAGACTCAATATACATTAAAAAATCTGGGCCTTGGCCAGTTGGCTCAGTGGTAGAGCGTCGGCCTGGCGTGTGGAAGTCCAGGGTTCGATTCCCGGCCAGGGCACACAGGAGAGGCGCCCGTCTGCTTCTCCACCCCTCCCCCTCTCCTTCCTCTCTGTCTCTCTCTTCCCCTCCCGCAGCTGAGGCTCCATTGGAGCAAAAAAGATGGCCCGGGCGCTGGGGATGGCTCCTTGGCCTCTGCCCCAGGCGCTAGAGTGGCTCTGGTCGTGACAGAGCGACGCCCCGATGGGCAGAGCATCGCCCCCTGGTGGGCATGCCGGGTGGATCCCAGTAGGGCGCATGCGGGAGTCTGTCGGACTGCCTCCCCGTTTACAGCTTCAGAAAAATGCAAAAAATAAAAATAAAAATAATAAAAAATCTGTAAAATGGTACAGTAAGAACATTGAAAAAGCTTCTCCTTCATAAAAACGATAAGAACACTGGCAAAATTATCAGAATAAACTTTTCTAGAACTCTAAAAATTAACCAAAAGCTTGTGGCAATCTGTGGAATGTTTACTCAAGAAAAATCTGAATCTTCTCAGAATCAGAGAGCTTTGTGGCATTTTGTCTTATTCCTGTTCACCTCTCCCCAACTCGACTGTGTGACTTTAATAACCACATCTGCAACCGTGAAACCCGCAGGCAGATAGATGGCCACGAAAGGGTGCAGAATGGGTTGGAACTCCAAAGCCCCTCTCCTCCAGAACTGTCAGGATTGTTCCCATTTGGCAGGACCCTGGGAGACCCCACTGGCCAGGTTATCTTTATTTGACCTGCTTTGGAGGCAATCGGCCTTTGAGGAAGGAGGTGGTTGTTCAAAATAATCAGAGGCAATTGTTTAACATCTATCTGAGGCAGAACAACAGGCTGACCAAAAAGCTTAGATTCCTGAGAATCTATTCTAGAGGGATAGTTGCAGGCAGAGAGCCGTGGGCATGCCCAAGGCACTGTGCCTGGTCAAAAAAGACATGAGAAGGCCCTAAGCTCTTGGCCGTGGCTCACCTTGAGACCCTATGCAAGCAGGAAGTGAAAGGCAGCAGGCCTGAGCAGAAGGCATGCCCCAACACGCCCAGAGACTGTTGGTGATTTAATCAGTTAGCTAAGCCAACTGAGCAGAGATGTCAGTGGTCACACGTGACTTTACAGAAGTAGTTCACAAAAGTCACTAAGCAATTAATAACAAATATGAAAATGTGGGGAAGAGGAGAATCTGATCTCCAGAACTGCCTTATTATATTATATTAAATGTCGTTTTCAACAAAAATTCACAATATATGTAAGGAAACAAGAGTATAGCCCATACACAAGGAAAAAATGTTAACAGAAACTGTTCCTGAGGAAGCTGTATTAGATAAAAACTTTTTTCATTAAAAAAAAATTTGTTGTTGCCTGACCAGGCTGTGGTGCAGTGGATAAGAGCATCGGACTGGGATGCAGAGGACCTGGGTTCAAGACCCCGAGGTTACCAGCTTAAGCGCGGGCTCATCTGGTTTGAGCAAGGCTCGCTAGCTTGAGCCCAAGATCGCTGGCTTGAGCAAGGAGTTACTCGGTCTGCTGAAGGCCCCCAGTCAAGGCACATGTGAGAAAGCAATCAATGAACAACTAAGGAGCCGCAACGAAGAATTGATGCTTCTCATCTCTCTCCCTTCCTGTCTGTCTGTCCCTATCTGTCCCTCTCTCTGACACTCTCTGTCTCTGTCGCAAAAAAAAAAAAAAATTGTTATTATATAGGTTTCAAATGTATAACTCTATGATACATCATCTGTATGCTGTTTAGTGTGTGTTCACCACCCCAAGTCAAGTCTCCTTCCATCACCATGTACCCCCTTTTAACCTCTTCTACTTCTCCCCACCCCTATCCTTTCGGTAATCACCACACTGTTATCTGTATCTATAAATCTGAGTTTGTTTTTTTCTCTTAACCTCTTCACCTTTTTTAACCAACACCCTCCCCTCTGACAGCTGTGTTTCTATTTTGTTTGTTAGTTTATTTTGTTCATTAGATTCTACATTTCAATGAAATCATATGGTACCTATGACTGGCTTATTTCACTTAGCATAATGCCCTCTAAGTCCATCCAAGCTGTCACAAAAGGTACGGTATCTTTCTTTTATACGGCTGAGCAGTATTCCATTGTGTAAATGTACCACAGCTTTTTATCCACTCATCTACTGATGGGCACTTGGGCTGCTTCCAAATCTTGGCAGTTGTTAGGTAATGCTGTAAAGAACATAGGGGTGCATGTACTCTTTCGAATTACTGTTTCAGGTTTCTTTGGATATTCAGTATTCCCAGAAGCAGAATTGCTGGATTAGAAGGCAGTTCCATTTTTAAATTTTTGAAGAAATTCCACACAGTGACTGCACCAGTCTGCATTCCCACCAACACAAGGGTTTCCTTTTCTCCACACTCTCGCCAGCACTTATTGTTTGTTGATTGATAAGAGCCATTCCAACAGATATGAGGTGGTATCTCATGGTTGTTTTAATTTGCATTTCTCTGATGATTAGTAATGTTGAATATCTTTTCATATGTCTATTGGCTATCTCTATGTCCTCTTTGGAGAAGTGTCTATTCATGTGTTTTTGCCCATTATTAACTGGATATTTTTTATGTTGAGTTTTATGTTACTTATAAACTTTGGGTATTAAACCCTTATTATATGTATCATCAGCAAGTATGTTCTTTCATTCAGCTGTCTTCATTTTGTTGGTTTCCTTGGCTGAGTAAAAACTTTTTAGTTTGATATAGTCCAATTTGTTTATTTTTTCTTTTGTTTAAATCAGCTGTTTTAAGTATGTTCAAAGAAATGAAGAGTAAGGATAATATCTCTCTTAATATATAATATCAAAAAATAATTAGAAATTATAAAAAAGAACCAAATAAAAATGCTGAACTTAAAACATACAGTTAAAATTTTTAAAAAACCCACTACAGGAGCTCAATAACAGGTAGGAGTATGCAGAAGAATCAACAAACTGGAAGATAGGCCAATTGAGATGATACAATTTCAGGAAAACAAAAACGAAAGAAGAAAAGTGAAATCCTCAAAGATATGTGAGACATCATCAAGTAAGCATGATGAGAATTCCAGAAAGAAAAGATAGGAGCAGAAAAAAAATACCTGAATAAACTTCAAAAACTTCCCAAATTTGATGGAAAATATTAACCTGCAAAATCCAGAAAGCTCAACAAACTCCTAGTAGGAAAAATCCAGAGAGCCTTGTCTTGACACATCATAATCAGAGTGTCAAAGGCTAAAGACAAACAGAGAATCTTAAAAGCAGCAAAATTAGTGACTCATTCATGTACATGGTATCCTCAATAAGATTAAGAGCTAATTTTTCAGCCTGACCAGGCAGTGGCGCAGTGGATAAAGCATCGGACTGGGATGCGGAAGGACCCAGGTTTGAGACCCCGAAGTTGCCAGCTTCAGCGCAGGCTCATCTGGTTTGAGCAAAGCTCACCAGCTTGGACCCAAGGTCGCTGGCTCAAGCAAGGGGTTACTCGGTCTACTGAAGGCCCACGGTCAAGGCACATATGAGAAAGCAATCAATGAACAACTAAGGTGTCGCAACGAAAAACTAATGATTGATGCTTCTCATCTCTCTCCGTTCCTGTCTCACTGTCCCTATTTATCCCTCTCTCTGACTCTCTCTCTGTCTCTATAGAAAAGAAAAAAGAAAAAAAAAATTTTTCATCAGAACGCAGAGCAGCCAGATGGTAATGGGATGGCATATTCAAAATGGTGAAAGTTAAAAAAAAAAAAGGCAACCAAGAATTTTAAATCTAGCAAAAAATAAAAAGCTTCAAAAATGAAAGTTATGTTCCCTGGCTGGTAACTCAGTGAATGCAACATCCCAGTGTGCTGAAGTCTTGGTTTAATCCCCTGATCAGGGCACATATGAAAAGCAGCCAATGAGTGCACAGCTAATTGGAATAGTGAAATGGAACAATGAGTTGATGTTTCTCCCACATGTGCTCTCTAATCCCCTTCCTCTCTCTCTATCTCTCTCTCTCTCTCCCTCTCTCTCTCTCTCTCTCTTTTTCTCTCAAAACAATAGAAAATTTTTAAAAAATAAAAAATATAGAGATACCACATAACCAGGTATATATAACAGGTATATATAACAAATACATGTATACGTATGTTCATAGCTACACTATTCACAGAAGCCAAAATGTGGAAATAGCCCAAATGTCCACCAGTGCTAACTGAAAAAGTAAAAGAAACCAGACATAAAACACCGCATATTGTGTGGTTCCATTTATATAAACTAACCAGAATACACAAATCCATTGAGACAGAAATAGGTGCATGGTTCCCAGGACTGGGGGGCAGGAAGAATAGGAGCTACTATTTAATGGGTATTGGGTTTCTGAAGTTAGATAGTGATGATGGTTGTGTAACTCTGTACACATTAGAAGGTGAATTTTAAGATATGTGAACTATACCTCAATTAAAAGGAAAAAAATACATTAAAATATTTGCCATATCTGAGATGCCTATTTCACTGTACATACATCAAAGTCTCATTATTTTGTATGCATATCTCATTTTAATTTTTTTCCTTAATAATTCATATAACACTGAACATCTATTTATTAAATATATTTTCAGGAGACATTTCTGCACCACTTCTAGTTCTGATTTTGCTTCCTCCAGGAAGTGCCATCCTTACCTTCCACTGAGTCTAAAACCTGCTCTTACGTGTCTCTCTGTATTGGTCTAATGTCCAACACAGTGGGAGTGAGGGGAAGGGGAGGGTCATTTACCTAGAATACTAGCATTCCAACCTTCTCAACACAGTTCTGTGAAGTGGCTGTTGTTACTCCCATTTTACAGAAGAGGGTCCTAAGCTTGTCTGGGTTCTATAGTTTGCTCCAGGTCACACACTAATGAGGCTATCTGGGGCTGTGATTAAAAGCCAATTCTGGCCCTGGCCGGTTGGCTCAGTGGTAGAGCGTCAGCCTGGTGTGCAGGAGTCCTGGGTTCGATTCCCGGCCAGGGCACACAAAAGAAGTGCCCATCTGCTTCTCCACTGCTCCCCCTCTCCTTCTTCTCCGTCTCGCTCTTCCCCTCCCGCAACCGAGGCTCCATTGGAGCAAAGTTGGCCTGGGTGCTGAGGATGGCTCCATGGCCTCTGCCTCAGGCGCTAGAATGGCTCCAGTTGCAGCGGAACAACGGCCCAGATGGGCAAAGCATCGCCCGCTGGTGGGCATGCCAGGTGGATCCCGGTCGGGCGCATGTGGGAGTCTGTCTGACTGCCTTCCCGTTTCCAACTTCAGAAAAATAAATAAATAAATAAATAAATAAATAAATAAAAAGCCAATTCTGGGTTTACCATTCACCTTGAGATATCATGAGAACAATGCTCCATAAGCCTAGGTTAGAAGTAGCAGTGGTGTCTCTTCTCAAATCCATGAGAATTTGGAAAGAGGCTGATCCTTCAAAGATCAGAAAACATATTTAAGTCCTATGAAGAGATAAACAGAACCCTTGCTCTAATCATTTTAGTTCTCAAACCAATGAAAGAAAGATGATGATAGCTGTAATTATCATATATTATTTGATATTCTTTCAGTGCACTATCACTTTCAAATAAAAACATAAATTTACTGAATCCTTAAAACAACTCCCTGAGATAGGAAGGACAGTTATCATTTCCCTATTCATGAAGTTTTTGCCCTATGTTTTCTTCTATGAGTCTTAGTTTTAAATCTTCCATTTAGTTTTTTTATCTGTTTGCACTAACTTTTGTATATGGTGGCACATAAGTGTCCGACTTCAATTTTTTTGCATATGGATATCCAGTTTTCCCAGAAGCAACTGGACATCCAGCTGCTGAAAGACTATCCTTCCCCATTGAATAATCTTGGCCCCTTGTCAAAACTTATTTAACCATATATGCAAAGGTTTATTTCTGGGCTCCTTATTCTTTTCCACTGGTCTATATGTCTGTTTTATGCCAGTGCCACACTGTTTTGATTACTGTGGCTTTGCAGCCTAATTACTATTGCTAGAATCTCCAGTACTATTTGAGTAGAAATGACAAAAGTGAACATCCTTGTCTTGTTCCTGATCTTAGAGGAAAAACTTTCAGGCTTTCACCATTGAATCTCCTTAATAGTTATAAGTCTATTCAGATTGTCTATTTCTCTGTGATTTAATCTTGGTAGGTTTTTTGTTTGTTTGTTTGTATTTTTGCTGAAGTGAGAAGCAGGGAGACAGAGAGACAGACTCCCGCATGCACCTGACCAGGACCCACCTGGGGGCCCATCTGGGGCGTTGCTCCATTGCATCTGGAGTCATTCTAGTGCCCGAGGTGAGGCCATGAAGCCATCCTCAGAGTCCAGGCCAACTTCTGCTCCAGTGGAGCCTTGGCTGCAGGAGGGGAAGAGAGAGCCAGAAAGGAAGGAGAGGGGGAAGGAGGAAGAAGCAGATGGGCGCTTCTCCTGTGTGCCCTGACCAGGAATCAAATCCGGAACTTTATACGCCAGGCCGACACTCTGCCGCTGAGCCAAATGGCCAGGGCTCTGGGTAGGTTTTGTAGAACTATTTGTACCTTGAATTCTGTCAGTTTTGCATCATATATTTTGATGGTCTGTCATAAGGTGAGTAAATTTTTACAATTTTTATTATATCTTCTTGCTGTATTAAACCTTTTATTAATATATAATGTCCTTTTTTTGTCTCTTGCCACCTTTCTAATTTAAAGCCTACTTTGCCTTAGTATAGCTACCCTGCTCTCTTTTGGTTATTATTTGCATGGATTCTCTTTTTCCACTCTTTCACTGAGAATCTTTTGTGTCTTTGGATGTAAAGGGAGCCTCTAGCAGACAGTATGTAACTATAGTTTGGTCATTTGTTTTTGTCCAATTCGCCAATCTCTCTACTTTAATTGGAAAACTTAATCAATATACATGTAAAACATTGCTAATAAGAGAGTTACCTCTGTCATTGTGCTATTTGTTTTCTATATGCCTTACAGCTTTTTCATCTCTCATTTCCTTTTTTATTTACTACTGTCCTCTTTTTGTGTTCATTTTTCATAGTGAAGTATTTAAATGCTTTCTCATTTCCTTTTGTGTATAGTCTATAGCTATTTTCTTTGAGCATAAAGATTACATTTAGCATCTAAAGTTATAACATTCTAATTTCAATTCATTCTAGCTTAGTTTCAATAATAAATAAAAACTGCTCTGATCAAGTTCTGACCCACCCCATTCTGTTGTTCAGGCCACAAAATTAAATCTCTACAGTGTGTCTATAAAGTCATGGTGCACTTTTGACCAGTCATAGGAAAGCAACAAAAGACGACAGAAATGTGAAATCTGCACCAAATAAAAGGAAAACTCTCCCAGTTTCATACCTATTCAGTACAGTTCGATGTGAGCTCACGCACAGATTTTTCAGGGCTCTTTAGGTAACTATCCCGTATAGCCTCTACAGACTCATCACTGACTGATGGCCTACCAGAACGGGGTTTCTCCACCAAACTGCCGGTTTCCTTCAACTGCTTATCCCACCGAGTAATGTCATTCCTATGTGGTGGCGCTTTGTTATAAATGCACCAATATTCACGTTGCACTTTGGTCACGGATTTGAATTTAGCGAGCCACAGAACACACTGAACTTTCCTCTGTCCTTCAAAGATCAGAAAACATATATAGATATTTAAGTCCTATGAAGAAATAAACAGAACCCTTGCTCTTGAATCATTTTAGTTCTCAAACCAATGAAAGAAAGATGATGATAGCCGTAATTATATTATTTGATATTCTTTCAGTGCACTAACACTTTCAAATAAAAACATAATTTTTTTTTTAGTCGAGACCATCCACATCTCAACTGGCATGGCCGTGGGCTGCTTTGCTGTATACACGGTGTTACATCATCATCTGCACATGCGCACATGCTACCGTATCATCCTACAGAAACTGAAAGGGTTTTCCTTTTATTTGGTGCAGATTTCACATTTCTATCATCTTTTGTTGCTTTCCTGTGACTACTCAAAAGTGCACCATGACTTTATGGACACACTGTATATGTTGTATACTACAAAACATAAAACAGTTCTTTTGAATGCATTACACTCTTAAAGTATGTAGAAAACAAAATGTGGAACTACGAACCAAAGTTACAATACTAGCTTTTAGACAATTGCTTTTTTAGTATATGTTATTAGTCTCTTAACTTATGTAGAAAAAATACATGGAATTGTAAACTTATAACAATACTAGCTTTTATAATTGCCTATGTATTTACCTTTATTGAGATCTTTATTTTATCACAGCATTTCAAATTACTATCTAGTTTCCCTTCATTTTATTCTGTATGACTCCTGAGCAGGGCTGGTGACTTTCTTTGCAGGGAAGTTCTAGTGGTACTGAACTCTCTCAACTTTTGTTTATCTAAGAATGTCTTAATTTCTCCCTCACTTTTCAAAGACAGTTTTGTTGGATATATGATTCTTGGTTGACAATTTTCTCTTTTAACATCTTGACTATTTGGGCCCACTATCTCCAGCCTCCATAGTTTCTGATGAGAAATTGGCTAACTATCTTATTGAGGCTCCCTGTGTGTTACTCTTTATTGTTTTCAATCTTTGTTTTTTCTTTGCAAGAGAGACAGATGAAGAGAGAGAGATGAGAAGCATCCACTCACAATTATGGTACCTTAGTGCTTCACTGATTGCTTTCTCATATGTGCCTTGACTGGGGGGCTCAAGCCAAGCCACTGACCCCTCTTGCTCAAGCCAGCGACCATGAGGTCACGTCTATTACCCCATGCTCAAGCTTGTGAGCCCACACTTAAGCTGGATGAGCCTGTGCTCAAACCAGTGATCTCGGAGTTTCAAACCTGGGTCTTCAGCGTCCCAGGACAATGCTCTATCCACTGTGCTACTGCCTGGTCAGGCTCTTTTGAAACTTTCATTATAATGTGTCTCAGTGTGGGTTTCTTTGAGTTTATTTTACTTGAAGACTGTTGATTTTCTTGGATGTTTATACTAATGTCTTTCATCAAATTTGGGAAACTTTAATCCATTACTTCTTCAGATAGTTTCTCTGCCCCTTCATTTTTCATGTGTATGTTGGTCCACCTTATGGTATCCTATAGGTCCCTTATGCTCTGTTCTCTTTTCTTCAGCTTTTTTTTTTTTTTTTTTTTTTGTATTTTTCTGAAGTTGGAAACGGGGAGGCAGTCAGGCAGACTCCCGCATGCGCCCAACTGGGATCCACCCAGCATGCCCACCAGGGGGCGATGCTCTGCCCATCTGAGGCATTGCTCTGTTGCAACCAGAGCCATTCTAGCCGAGGCAAAGGCCACAGAGCCATCCTCAGCGCCTGGGCGAACTTCGCTCCAATGGAGCCTTGGCTGCGGGACGGGAAGAAAGAGACAGAGAGGAAGGAGAGGGGGAGGGGTGGAAAAGCAGATGGGTGCTTCTCCTGTGTGCCCTGGCCAAGAATCGAACCCGGGACTCCTGCACGCCAGGCCGATGCTCTACCACTGAGCCAACCGGCCAGGGCCTCTTCAGCTTTTTTCTTTATGCTCCTCAGACTTGATAATTTCTATTTTCCTATCCTCAAGTTTGCCAATTTTTTCTTCTACCTACTCAATTCTGTTGGTTTGTTGTTGTTTGGTTTTGTTTTGAGAGAGAAGCAGGGAGAGAGAGAGACAGGAACATCAAGCTGCTCCTATATATACCCTGACTAGGGAATCAAACCGGCAATCTTCATGCTCCAGGACAATGAATGCTCCAATCAACTGAGGTGTCTGGCCAGGGCTTAATTTTCATTGATTTTTAGAAAGACAGAGGCCCTGGACAGTTAGTTATTGATAGTTCAGTGGTAGAGCATCAGCCCAGTGTGTGGAAGTCCCGGGTTCGATTCCTGGTCAGGACACACAGGAGAAGTGTCCATCTGCTTCTCCTTCCCTCCCCCTCTCATTTCTCTCTCTCTCTCTTCCCCTCCTACAGCCATGGCTTGATTGGAGTAAGTTGGACCCAGGCACTGAGGATGGCTCCAGGGCCTCTGCCTCAGGCGCTAAGAAGAGTTAAGTTGCTGAGCAACCGAGCAACACCCCAGATGGGCAGAGCATCACGCCCTAGTGGGCTTGCTGAGTGGACCCCTGTTGGGACACATGCAGAAGTGTCTCTCTGCCTCCCCTCCTCTCACTGAATTTAAAGAGAGAGAGAGAGAGAGAGAGAGAGAGAGAGAGAGAGAGAGAGAGAGGAAGGGGGAGTGGGGGGGGGGAAGCATATGTTCCACTGTCATGCATTTTTACTTTTTCAGTTGCTCCCCATGTGTGCCCTGACCAGGGATTGAACCTGCATCCTTGTTGTTTCAGACTATGCTCTTAACCGACTGAGCTAACTGGGTAGGGGTCAACTCTGCTTTTGAATGACTCTAATGAATTTTTTATGTCACTTTCTATACTTTACAGCTCCAGAGTTTCTTTATAATTTCACTTTAGCTTTTCTATCTTTTTACTGACATTTTAATTTTGTTCATACATTGTTTTCTTGACTTTCTCCACATTTACCTATAGTTCTTGGAGGTCTTTAAGACAGTTGTTTAATGTATTTGTCTAGTGTATGTGCCATCAGGTCTTTTTCAGGAACAGTTTCTACTGATCTAGTTTTTCCATTGACTGGGCCATACTTTCCTGCTTCTTTAGATGCCTTGTGATTTTTTTTTTTGTCAATAACTGGATATTTAAGTCTAATAATAAGGTAACTCTGGATATCAGATTATTCTCCTTACTTAGGGTTTCCTGTTTTTTGTTATTGTTGTTATGTTTTTACTTACTATTTTTGTTTTTTGACTGTTGTAGGCTGTCTCTGTGCTGAGAATCAGTCAGAGGTGTACACTTAAGGTTTTCTCTGGTCTTATCTGAACTCTTCCCTGGACATGTGTGGTCACTTGGTAATTTTACCCATATGTATTTGCTTCTGAATATCCTAGTCTTTACATCTGACTCCTGAAAGGGGAAAAAGAGAAAAATGAAGGGGGGACAAAAATGGGTGCTGGTCCTTTAAATCCTCCAGAAGTCACTTCTGCTGAGGGGGAGGGGCTTGAAACAAAGTGGAGGAAGTGCCTAAACAATGGCTGCCTGCTTCTTTGTCTGCACCTCTGTAATCAGAAACAGCAGTCAGTGACCACAGCACAAAGCTCTAGTATTTTGAGGACAGGGTCATTTTTGCCCAGTCTGGCTCCCATGAACTGTGTGCAAGCTGCTTCAGGAACACTGCACAGGTCGGCCACAGTGCTGACGGATGGGGGATGGACAGCTGCTACTATTAAGGTGACCAATTGTCCTCCTTTAGGGAGGATAGTCCTTCTTTTGTAAGTTTTGTCCTCCCTTGAAAAGTGTCCTACAAGTCCTCCTTTATGATACTGGGAGACTGATCTGTAAATGTCTGTATTCGATAGATGCAGAGTCAATCCATTGCGTGTGATGTAACATATTTGTATTTCACACGACAATTTGTCAAGGATCAGTACAGTGTGGCGAGATGCGATTATGGAACGCATGCACTCCACATGGGAGACCTTGAGAGAACGCGCGATATACCGAGGGTGCAAATGGCTTTGTGTACTTCTTACTGAAACATGACACGGCACATACGACATTATAGACTCATGATTATTTCTTTCTCAGTAAATATTCAATCATAGACAGGCAAGCACAATTCACATTTTATTAATTCATTATCTATTTAATAATTTCCAAATATGTATAATTTTATTTACAAGTATTTTCCTGAAATTCGAGTTTTAAAGTGGAAATCTAACCTCAAAACATATCTATAACAATGCATTTTGATTAAATAGTTGCATAAAACAGACATTTTTTAATTAGAAAATGATAAATATACCCGAATATCACTCCAAATTAGTGGTTTTGTTTGATATTTAGTTTTACTAAATGAGTACCTTTCACTTACAATTATTATTAAAAATAGGCATGTAAGCATGATTACAATATAAAATATTACAAATGTTTTTATTATGAATTTATCATATTATAGTGTATTATTGTTGCAATGAATAAAATGTTTCTCTTATCTATGATATTGTTTTCTTCAATTTATTTTTGTCCTCCTTTTCATTGTAAAAAAGTTGGTCACCTTACTACTATGCTAAAAACTAGAATTGATGAAAATTAATTGCTATTTACCATCTACACCTTCTCCTAGAAGTTTCAAGCCTTCAGAAGACTCCAGAATTCCAAAATAATTTTATCAGATTCTGCCAGTGCAGCTGTTGTCTAGGTAGGGAGACTCCTGGGCTTCCTACTCTGTCATCTTCTGAGAATCCTTTCCATGCGTTTTTGCCATAGCCAAGTACAAATCTACACTTCTCGTGTCGGACATGTAGTGCAAGTTCCTCACTCCGAGTAATACTGCTTCCTTCATCTTCCTCTAGACTTTTAGTCATTCCCTCACATTTCCCACTGCAACTATCCCAACGGGAGGTAAGACAAAGAATTTAGTCCACGAAAAGGAAGCAGAAAGGAAGAATCAAGAAAGAATTTACTGTCACCTAGTCTCCCTGACATGTCTAAAATAACCCTACCATCTGACCCCACACCCCATTCCCTAGCCTCCATTCATCAGCCCCTCCAGTCTCATTTCTGGCCCTATGCCTTCTGCCTTTCTACTTTCGAAAGTTTCTCTGCTGGGGGGAAAACCCTTTTGTTTCACATCCCCCTGCCATTTTCAATCAATACCCAGTTGCCCTTCCCACTCACACTTCAAAATAAATACTCCTCTCTTTACTCACCAGAAGCTTATGCCTGATTTCCTTACAGTATCACTTCTGTTTCCCCTTTCAAGCCAAGAGCTAGTAACTAAGCATCTCCTCCGAGCCAGCATCCAGGGCAGCTGTACAAAGAACAAACCAAGGGCTCTCAGAGCCATGGGGCACGAGGAACTGAGGCACTGTCTGGGGGCTCCAACTCCAGGTGTCACTGAGAGAAGTGGGTGAAGGGATAAAGAAAAGGACTAAAGGTCAATACCAATTTCCCAGTGGTCAAGCCACTGTTCTTCCATCAGGCTCTCTCTGTTTCTATGACATCTGACCCAGATGATCAACAGAGAGCTGGCTCCCCACCCCCCTTCCCCACATCCCAGATCTTTACTCCATGGCCCTCAACTACTCATTACTTCCTGGAGAGGTCCTTCTTCCTCCCCTACCCACTGTAGGTCTGTCCTAAGAGCTCCTTGAGAGCCCAGCTCTTCCCCACCGGGACCTCTGCCCTCTCGGGGCTCCGTGTACTCCTGACAACCTGTGCCAAGGTCCCTCTGTCGGCATTCCCAAATCCATGTCGCCAGGGAAGGCCCCTTACCAGCACTCTAGCCCCATCCCAGTATCTGTCAGCAAGCAGCTTCCCAGTCCTAGCTTCCCAGTATTTGTCAGCAAGCAGCTTCCCAGTCCTAGCTTCCCAGTATCTGTCAGCAAGCAGCTTCCCAGTCCTAGCTTCCCAGTATCTGTCAGCAAGCAGCTTCCCAGTCCTAGCTTCCTGCTTTCCAATCACGGGACAACATTCTCCTGGTCTCTGAAGTCATCACTGGCTGCATAGTTACCAACGTCTTCTGCAGTCACTGCATTTGGGAAGTTCCTCTTTTGGGATATGGCTCCAATCCATCCCCTGATTTCTATTCTCAACAAGTTCTACTCTGGGTTAGGCCCTTATGGCCCCAGACCACCCACCTGCTCTTCCAAGTCTGTGCATGGCCCTGTATCATGCGACTGCAGCTGTGATAACCTTCCAGCAGCACCACTTTTGGAGATATCAGTCCTCTCCCCTCCACACTTTAAGGGACTCCATGACTGCCCCAGAACAAAACCCAGCACCCAGGTTAGTCCACAGGCCCTCTCTGGTCTGCCCCAGCCTGCCTACACCGACTCACCTCGCCATACCCCTGGAAACACAGGCATAAACTCGTCCTTGCCCAGTGCCACGGCTGCCCTCAGCTCTCTACCCTCACCTGCCTATCCAAACCTAGCCCAAGTGACAGGCAACTTGGCAAGGCACAGAGGATGGGACTCTGAGCAAGAAACCTAGGACTAATTTCCAATCCATATCTGACTTGTTACTCCACGTCCCTCAGCCTCCATTTTCCTGTCCAACAAAAGATAGCATGGCCTACATTGTAGAGTGGTCTCCACACCAAATAAGTTCATGTGTGGAAAAGCAGTGTGGGGAGCTTAGAAACTGTCCTTAGAACCAGAGCAGGTGCCTGCATCCCTTCTGAGAGGGATCCCTACATCATATATTTTGAACATGACCCCTGCTTAGTTATAACTTACCCTTCTAAAACTAGTTCAAATTCCTGACTCTCCAGGCCAGAAGCAAGTTCTCCTTCATCAGAAGCTCCCGTGCTGCTCTGAGGAAACCACTTCAGCTCTAGTCTTGAACTTCTAGGCAAATCTTCTCTCACTGATACTAATTCCACTGGTGGTCTGTCCTGCCCAGGTGTACACAGCCCACTCCTTTGGTGGGGTGTGAGTCGGCTCACACCACACTGCTCTTGGCCTGCTTGGGGGTGAAACTTAGAAAAAAATCAGATTTCTTTTAAGGTGAGAGATAGGAACTCTGAGTAGCTGAAGTTCCCTAAAGAGTAAATTTAAAAATCTCAGGAGCCACTACAGGCCTGAGCCCCACTCACTGACCAAGTGCAGAGCAGCTCAGAGAGGCATGCCGCCCTAGAGAAATGTCAGAACTCAGACACCTGCCTTGGGGAGGGCAATACCCAGAAGAAGAGAAGAGCATTTGGAGAGGGAGGAAATGAGGGAAAGATATGAAAAAGAAAAGGAACAGTGAGAAGAGAGAAGGGAAGACATAAAAACACTGAGGAAGAGAGACAGAAAAGAAACACAAGAAAAATAAAGAGAACGAGCTGCCAGCTCAGCATCTGCTCTGTGTGACCTCAGCCCCCAGCAGAGCCTGTGATCCCCGCAGGCAGAGAGCCAAGTGATGTGCCTGGGTCTGCCAGGAGACGTGGTAGAAAGTGGCTGCTGTGTAGGAGTCCAGAGCCCAGCCTCTCCCATGGAGGAGGAGAGTCCGTTCTTAGTCCAAAGCAAGGGCTCCAGCCAGATATCAGCAAATCAGGACCCAACTGTAAGCCAGGACTCAGTCCATGTGCATGGTCTCTGCTTACCTTCCATGAGCCCAAGCCCAGAAGAAGAGAAAAGGGCAAAAGCACGCACTGAGAATTCCAGCAAGTAGTCATAAATCTTTCAGAAATACAACTACTTTTATCCAAACCCTTTTAGGCAATGTATTGTAACAAAACATGGAGGTATGTGGGGCTGGGTGCCTGGCCCTTTCTTAGGCTCAAGAGAACCTGGCCGTGCTGATTTCCTGAACATGCTACATGCTGGGGCACCCTGTCTTCCGGCAGCAGCAGGATAGTTCGATAGCTCCTGGGGCACAAGAGGCCCCTCCTGCCTTGGGTTTCAGATCTACACTGGTGTCCGAGTTCTAAAAGCACTAGGGCTCCAACCAAAGATCTGAAGAACAGCCCTGAGCCCAGACCTGCCGCTGAGAGAGTGTGGGCAGGAGCTACCTGGAGTGTATTCAAGGGCTTCCTGTTCCCAGCACCACCCCATGCCCTCCAGACTCCCCTCACAGCTGTGCACGCAATGGGGCGAGCCAGGTCCAGACGTGCTGAACTGTGCATGGAGGATGACCTCTGTCACATCACAGAAAGAAGTGTGTGTGTGTGTGTGTGTGTGTGTGTGTGTGTGTACACACACGATGTATACCTCATGTAAAAGACATAAACGAACAGTATAAGTTTTACGTTTTAAATTGAATTTTTAAAAAGCCAGTATTTTTTATGCCTTATTTTTCTTACCAGTCAAGCCAGGTAGACACAAAACCTACCCTTGGATCCAACTGATTGTCTATAGAAATCCCTACAACAGTACCCAGCACACAGCAGTTGCCCCGCATGTTACAGCTATTATTACTAAGCACCTACTAAGTACCAGGCTTACCCCCTTGTAACAAATGGTGTGAGGATAAACTTATCAGCTCCTACTATACAGAAGAAATACCAACTTAGAGAGATACAGTGAGTTGCCCAAGACCGTCACACAGCGAGTCAGATACATACTGGTAGGGGACGCACAGCGTATGAGAATCCCCAGGGAACTGGCATGCCACTCCTCTGAAGGAGGGAAGCAGGGACAAAAGACTCTGGTGGGCGCTAAGCAGACGGCTTTGGCTAAAACAGAAACAAGGAATGGAAAGTGTTTAAACAGCAAGAGGGAACACAGAGGGAGTCTGGAAGAAAGATGCGTTAAGGATATTGACAGATGATAACATTTAGTAAAAAATTAATTTTCAAAAGCCTAGAACACAGAACAGTGTCAAAGTAGTGATAACAACTACCTCAAATTATGTACATGTGGAAAAACTGACAAGAATCCTAGGGAAAAACACTTTAATTTGATGCATTGGGAGATTGTGGGTATATTTTTATCTCCCATTTTGATTTCTGTTAACATTCATAAATGTTTATGAAAGAGTAATTTTAAATGCTTTCAGAGATAAACAAATCACAAAGAAAAACAACCAAAGAGTTTGACTACATACAAATTAGAAACTTCAGCATATAAAAAAGCAACTAAAATGGAAACATATACAATGAATGCTAAAGATTATTTACAGCAAAAATGGAGGCAAAGGGTTAACTAATAACATCTTTATTAATATTAAATACTCCTGAAAATAAAAAAGTAAACAATAAGGAGAGATGCAAGATAGTGAAGGTGTAGGTCAGGGGTCCCCAAACTTTGTACACAGGGGGCCAGTTCACTGTCCCTCAGACCGTTGGAGGGCTGGACTATAAAAAAACTATGAACAAATCCCTATGCACACTGCACATATCTTATTTTAAAGTAAAAAAACAAAACGGGAACAAATACAATATTTAAAATAAAAAACAAGTAAATTTAAATCAAGAAACTGACCAGTATTTCAATGGGAACTATGGGCCTGCTTTTGGCTAATGAGATGGTCAATGTGCTCCTTTCATTCACCACCAATGAAAGAGGTGCCCCTTCCGGAAGTGCAGCGGGGGCCGGATAAATGGCTTCAGGGGGCCGCATGTGGCCCGCGGGCCGTAGTTTGGGGACCCCTGGTGTAGGTAGAAGTTACACTCACCACCTCCTAGGATCAAACTGGAATTGCAACTATGTATATTATAGAACAATTAACCTGAATAGACAATTGAAGACTAGCTAAAACAGAAGTCACAGGATTCACAGAAGCAGCCACATAGAGGCTGGAAGGAAGGATGATGTGAAAAAGGCTGGCCCTACACACATGTGCGATGGTTGCTAGTCAAAGGGATAGCTCAGCCGTAAAGATCCCTCCGGTGCCTCACACTGGGCTCCCAAGCCAGGAAGATGAACCCACGTAACAGCTCGCTGTGCAGATAAGATGGGATTCTGTCCACCAAGGAGATGGAAGTCGCTAGAAACACAAGTATCCTCTTAAAGGGCCAACACACAAAATTTCATTCATGGACACTTATGCTGGGCTCCACCAGAGAAGGGGCTCTGGGGAGAGAGGTGAGAGGGCAGCTGCCAGGGTCCCGGGCCTGAGTCCCTCTCCCACACTGACAGAAACACAATCCTTCCTGGATCAGACACTCCCCTCCATATGATATGAGCTTAAGGGAATGTACTAGCACCAGCCTCCCAACTCCCTGTCACCCTGCTGTGCAGAGCTCACAATCTGTGGAGGAGTCAGCTGTCCGAACACATGGTACAGACTTTCTTGGAGGGTCTTGAAGAGGTATAGAGAGACTCACTGAGTTGTGGGCTCTGAGTGGAGGCTGTACCTTCCCCCCCACCCACATGCCAGACAAGCACAGCCCCCATGAGAAACTCATTAGTCCCACACCCCTCACTCCCAGTAGCCTTGTCCTGCCGAGCTAACTTGAGGCACATACTTTCTTGCAAGGCTCTCCAGGAGGTCTGGGCAGAACTAGGAGGAGACTGAGTTATGTGGCTCGAGAGCCATTTTTCTCTCAAACACCTGACCAGTGCCACTGTTCCTGTTGAGAGCCTGCCCTTCACATGGCCAAATTCTGGTCTGCTTAAGCATAATGAACTCTGCTGACTCTGCACCACAACTGTCTGAGACTCTGCCCCACCACAAGGTTCATGGGCACACAAAGGTGGCAGTTGACCTTGGTATCTCCAGGGACTTTAGCTGGATGGCCTCAGACCCCACATCGGCACGGAGATTGAATCTGCATCAATCTCACCACTACCTGGTAACTCACTGAGAACCTACATCACATATCTTGCATACTGCCAGAGGTTTTTCAGGATTGAGCTAATAGGCAGCCAGAAGGCAGAGGAGAATCTATGGGACTTTTGCTGATCTGCTACTAGGCTTGGTACTGGTGGAAGCCAGCCTTGGTGTATAACTTGGCCCCTCCCATGTACACCCAGACTCAGAAGAGCAACACATTTTGTTCCTCCAAACATGTAGCCACACCCAGGGCCAGGCACAAGCAGCATCTGATATTGACCTGCACTAGAGTCCCTCCCAAGAAGTCCCAGAATGAACATACCTAGTGATCGGTTTCCGCCCACATCACAGCACAACCAAAGCTTCACAGTCTGCACACCCAATGGAAGACCTTGGTTGGCACCAGACCCTGCTGGGGTGAATTCCACTTCATGGGGTCAGCCCTAGCATAATACCTTGTACAATGCGGTCGGGGTTGATCCTCATAGTCAGCCAGCCTGAGGGCCAATCCCACCCATGGATGAGCCAAAAGTGATCTAGAATCAATTGCTCCATGTCTTTTCATGGGAGGAAGTGAATGTTTTTTTAAGTGAGAGGAGGGGAGATAGAGAGACAGACTGACTCCCACATGTGCCCTGACCGGGATCCACCTGGCAACCCCCACCTGGGGCCAATGTTCAAATCAAGCGAGCTATCCTCAGTATCCAGGGCTGATGCTTGAACCAATCAAGCCACTGGCTGCGAGAGGGGAAGAGAGAGCGAAGAGGGAGAGTGAGGAAAAGAGAAGCAGATGGCCACTTCTTATGTGTGTCTTGATCAGGGATGGAACCCAGGTCGTTCACATGCCAGACCAATGCTCCATACATTAAGCCAACCAGCCAGGGCTGAGAGGAAGTAAATATTAAATTTTGGTGAACTGTGTGGTATCTTTGGTGCAGTGTTACTTCTACACTCTTTGAAAATGTCATGTTTATCATCTACAAAATCACATTAACTACTGAGGCAAAAAGTATTAATTGGGCCACTTCACAATTCCAACAATCCCTCTGCTCTAATGGGCTTCTACTGTCTTAATATGTAATGCTGACATTAAAAATCAAAGTCATTTTTATCAGAAAAGTTTGTTTATTCAGGAATATAAAAAGACTCAACTATGAAAAAAGGGGCACATATAACTCACACAAGGGGCAATTCTATTTCATCTAGCACAAGTGATGAGGGAGATTAGGTCACTAAGATCCACAAAACACCCATTACATGAGGTCCCCTACCAACACTGGAAGGCAAAGCAGATCTACCTAACACAGAGAAACAAATACAGACAGACAGACAGCCAGAGGAGGACACAAAGAAACATGCACCAGAGAAGGGACAGGTGAATCTTCCCAAAAAAACCTAAATGAAATAGTGCAATTAGCAGAAACAGAGTTTGAAATAATCACAAATCTAAGTGAGAACTTCACCAAAATAATAGCAAGCATTACAAAAGAGCCTGACCGGGCGGTGGCGCAGTGGATAGTGTTGGACTGGGATGCGGAAAAACCAGGTTCAAAGCCCCAAGGTCACTGGCTTGAGCGCAGGCTCACCGGCTTGAGAGAGGGGTCGCTGACTTGAGCGTGGGGTCATAGACATGACCCCATGGTCAATGGCTTGAGCAGGGGTCACTCACTCTGATGTAGCCCCCCCCCATCAAGCACATATGAGAAAGCAATCAATGAAGAACTAAGGAACTGCAAGGAAGAACTGGTGCTTCTCATCTCTCTCCCTTCCTGTCTGCCATTCCTATCTGTCACTCTCTCTGTCTCTCTCTGCCACTGCCTACCCCCAAAAAGACATAGAAACCATAAAAAATAACCAGTAAGAAATAAAGATACAATATCTGAAGTGAAGAATACATTAGGAAAAAATCAACAGCAGATTAGATCTAATCAATGATTTCAAAGACAAGTTAGCAGAAAACACCCAATCAGAGCAGAAGAAACAATCTTTTTAGTGAACATATTTTAAGGCA
Organism: Saccopteryx bilineata; assembly: GCF_036850765.1. Lineage (NCBI taxonomy): Eukaryota > Metazoa > Chordata > Mammalia > Chiroptera > Emballonuridae > Saccopteryx > Saccopteryx bilineata. The sequence goes on from NC_089500.1 coordinate 62,697,997, forward strand.
GTGGTTCTCAACCTTTCTAATGCCGTGACCCCACAATACAGTTCCTCATGTTGCGGTGACCCCAAACCAAAAAATAATTTTGGTGGCTACTTCATAACTGTAATTTTGCTACAGTTATGATTCGGAATGTAAATACCTGATATGCATTATGTATTTTCCGATGGCTTTAGGCGACCCCACTGGGGTCGCAACCCACAGGTTGAGAACCGCTGTTTTAAGGGACCTCAGGGACAACATGAAGTGTAACAACATTTGCATCATAGGGGTACCAGAAGCAGAATAGTGAAAGCAAGGGTTTAAAAACCTATTTGAAGAAATAATGACTGAAAACTTTCCTCATCTGGTGAAGGAAACATACACACAAATCCAGGAAGCACAGAGTCCCTAACAAGATGAACCCAAAGAGGTGCACACTGAGATACATTATAATTAAAATGGAAAAGCTGAAGACAAAGAGAGAGAACTTTAAAAGCAAGAGAAATCCACAAGGGAACTCCTATTAGACTGTCAGCTGATTTATCAACAGAAACATTTCAGGCCAGAAGGAACTGGCACTAAATGTTTAAAGTGATGAAAAGCAAAAACCTACAACCAAGATGACTCTACCCAAAAAGGCTATCATTTAACAATGGAGAAGAAATAAAAAGCTTTCCAGACAGACAAACAAAACAAAAATCTGCACTTTCTCTCTCAGGAGCATGCCCACACGTTCTTCTCTCTCAGGGGTGCGTCTCCTAAATGCTTTCTGCATATATACGGCTTTCTCCAAGAGACCCACCTCATAAAAAAGACAAACACAAACCGAATAAAGGAATGGAAAAAATATTTCATGAACATGGAAACAAAACAGAAACTGTGGTAGCAATACCTACATAAGAAAAAACGGACTTTAAAACAACAGCAATAATAAGAGACAAAAAGGACATTACATAAAGATAAATGGAATAACCCAGTAAAAGGAGCACCTAAATATAAAAAGTAAATCTTGATGGACACAAAAGGAGAGAGTGAAAGTAATACACTCATAGTAAGAGAGTTCAGCATCCCATTGCCATCAATGAACAGATATTCCACAAAGAAAATCAACAAGAAAATAGTGGCATTAAATAAAACACTAAATCAGATGCATTTAATTAACATATTTAGAGCATTTCACCCCAAAGCAGCAGAATATACATTATTTTCAAATGCACATGAAACATTTTCCAGGAGAAATCACATTAGGACACAAAACAAGTTTCAAGAAATTAAAAGGTATGAAATTATATCAAGCATCTTCTCCAACAACAATGGTATGAAATTAGAAATCCATTACAAGAAAAGTAAAAAACACAGGAACACATGGAGGCTAAATAACATATTGCTGAATAATGAACGGATTAACAATGAGAGCAAGGAAGAGATCAAAAGATTACCTGAAACAAACGAAAGTGCAAACACAGCAACCCAAACTGAGAGATACAGCAAAAGCAGTCCTAAGACAGAAATTCATAGCACTTCACACCTACCTCAAGAAACAAACAAATAAAAGAAATCTCAAATAAACAATCTAACCTTACACCTAAAGGAACTAGGAGGGGGAAAAAAGTCCAAAGTGGGTATAAGGAAGGAAATAATAAAGAGCAGAGTAGAAATAAACAAAATAGTCTAATAAAAACAAAAAGTACCAAAGTTCAACGAAACCAAGAGCTGGTTCTTTGAAAATATAAAAATAATTGATAAACTTTTAACTAGACTCATCATAAAAAAACAGAGAGAGAACCCAAATAAAAAGAAACAGAAAGGAAAAGAGAAGTAACAACTGACCACAGAAATACAAAAGATTCTAAGAAAATATTATGAACAACTATATGCCAACAAATTGGACAATCTAGAAGAAATGGATAAATTCCTAGAAAACAGAATCTTCTAAGAGTGAGTCAAGAAGAAACAGAATCTCTGAACAGATAGATTACTAGCAACAAAATTGACTCAGTCAAAAAAACAAAAAACAAAAAAACCTCCTAACAAGTCTTGGACTGGATGGCTTCACGTATTAATTTTATCAAACATTGAAAGAAGAACTAACACCTATTTTCTCAAACTATTCCAAAAATTTCAAGAGGAGGAAAGACTCCCAAGCTCATTTTATGAGATCAGCATTATCATAATTCCAAAACCAGATAAAGATACTAAAAAAAAAACCAAAAAAACAAACAAACAATTATTGACCAATATCCCTGACAAACACAGATGCAAAGATCCTCAACAAAACATTAGTAAATTGAATTCAGCAATATATTAAAAAGATCACACACTATGATCAAGTGAGAGTTACTGCTGGGATGAAAGCTTGGTTCAATATCTACAAATCAACATGATACACCACATAAACAAAATGAAGGATAAGAGTCTTATGATCATTATCAATATATGCAAAAGAAAAGCATTTGACAAAATCTAGCACCTAGTTATGATAAAAACTCTCAACAAAGTGAGAACAGAGGGAATGTTCCTCAACATAATAAAGGCCGTATACGACAAACTCACAGCCAACATCATACTCCATGGGGAAAAACTAAAAGCATTTCCCTTAAGATCAGGAACAAGACAGGGATGTCCACTTTCACCACTCTTATTCAACATAATCCTAGCCACAGCAATCAGACAAGAAGAAATAAAGGCATCCAAATTGGAAAGAAGTAAAACTTTCATTATTTGCAGATGACATGATTCTGTATACACAGAATACTAAAGATTTCACCAAAAACTACTAGCACTGATAAATGAATGAATTCAGTAATGTAACAGGATACAAAATATTCAGAGATCTGTTGCTTTATTTTCTTTCTTTTTTTTTAGAGAGAGAGTGAGAGTGAGAGAGAGAACAAACAGGAAGGGAGAGAGATAGAAGAATCATCTCATACCTGCGGCACTTTAGTTGTTCATTAATTGCTTTCTTATATGTGCCTTGACCAGAGGGCTCCAGACGAGCCAGTGACCCCTTGCTCAGGCCAGTGACCTTGGGCTTCAAGCCAGTGACCTCTAGGCTCATGCCAGAGACTATGGGGTCATGTCTATGATTCCATGCTCAAGCCCACACCCCCATGCTCAAGCCAGCGACCTTGTTGGTTTCAAACCTGGATCCTCAGCGTCCCAAGCCAATGCTCTATCCACTGTGCCACTGCCTGGTCAGCCTGTTGAATTTTTATACACCAATAATGAATTATCAGAAAGGGAGACTAAGAAAACAATCCCATTTAAAACTGCACCAAAAAGATATAATGCCTAGGAACATTTAAACAAGGACATAGATGACCTGTACTTGGAAAATTATAAGACACTGAGAAAAGAATCTGAAGAATATACAAATAAATCAAAGCATATACTGTACTTATGAATGGGAGGAATTAACATCATTAAAATGTCTATACTACCTAAAGCAATCTATTGATTCAACACAATTTTTATCAAAATACCAATGGTGTATTTCACTGAACTAGAACAAAAAAATCCAAAAATTTATATAGAACCACAAAATAACCCAAATAACCAGAGCAATCTAGAGAAAAAAAACACAATGTTAGAGATATCATGGTACCTGATATCTCTACAACTATCATCAAACTATACCACAAGTCTATGGTAATCAAAACAGTGTGGTATTGGCATAAAAACAGATGTATAGATGAATGGAACAGAAAAGAAAGCCCAGAAGTAAACCCATGTCTGTAGAGTCAATTAATATTTGACAAAGAAGTCAAGAACATACAATGGAATAAAGACAGTGTCCATTCAATAAGTGGTGTTTGCAAAATTGGACAGATACATGCAAAAAAATAAAACTAGACAACTTTCTTACACCACAGAAACGAATAAACTCAAAATGGATTAAAGACTTACATTTGAGACTTGAAACTATAAAACTCCTAGAAGAAAACAGGCAGTAAAATCTCTGACTTTTCTCTGAGTAATATTTTTGTTTGATACATTTCCTCAGTCAGAAGAAAGAAACAAATGGGACTACATCAAACTAAAAACTTTCTGCACAGCAAAGGAAACCATCAAAAAATCATAAAGACAACCTATTGAACAGCAGAAGATATTCACCAATCAGATACCTAATAACAGGTTAGTATCCAAAAACAATATTTTTAACTGTTTGAAAAGCAAAAGTTTATTTAAAAAAACAATAAAGTTACACACATTTTTAAAAGCTGGTTTGCAGGCATACTTTCTAATTTTCAAGCACCTATGAAATAACAGTATTTTGAAAATTGTTGAACTCATTTATGTTTTGAGACTCGTACATTGAGAATTCTGCATTAAAGATTTGATTTGACCTTCAGCCAAAATCTATAAAGCATTCTGCTATATTTCTGCAATCCTCAAAAGGAAGTATCCAAAATTTATAAAAACTTAAGACAACTCAGTACAAAAAAAAAAAAACCCAAAAAATGCCAAACAATTCAATTTCAAAAATGTGCACAGGACCTGAATACACACTTCTCCAAAGAGGACATAAAAATAGAAAATAGACGTATGAAAAGATGCTCAATGTCACTAATCATCAGAGATTTGCAAATTAAAACCACAATGAGATATCACCTCACACCTGTCAGAATGGCTATCATCAATAATCAACAAACAACAAATGTTAGGGAGAATGTGGAGAAAAGGAAATCCCTCTGTATTGTTGGTGGAAGTGCAGATTGGTTCAGCCACTATGGAAGACAGTATGGAATTACCTCAAAAAATTAAAAAAGGAACTGCCTTATGACCCCGTAATTCCACTCTAGGTATATATCTGAAGAAACTCAAAATGTCAATTCAAAAGAATTTATGCACCTCTATGTTCAGTGCATTGTTATTTACAATAGCCATGATATGGAAGCAACTCTAGTGTCTATCAATAGATAAGTGGATAAGAAAATTGTGGTACATATATACATAGAATATTACTCGGTCATATAAAAGAAGGAAATCTTAGAAGCAGGTTTGTGGGCCTCTGAGATCCGAAAGTTGCGGGGTAGTGCGCCCGGAGGCTCAGCGGCCATAACCATGCCACTAAATGAATATATTGAGTTACACCACAAGCACCATGGGTACTGTTTGGATTACCATGAGAAAAAAAGGAAGAGGGAAGGTCGAGAGGCTCATGGACGTTCAAAGAAGGCAAAAAGATGATTGGTCTGAAGGCTAAGCTCTACTATAAACAGCGCCATGCTGAGAAAATACAAATGAAAAAGACTATCAAGATGCATGAAAAGAGAAATACCAAACAAAAGAATGATGACGGGACTGCACAGGGAGCAGTGCCTGCATATCTACTGGACAGAGAGGGACAGTCCCCAGCTAAAGTCCTTTCCAATATGACTAAGCAACAACGAAAAGAGAAAGTGGGAAAATGGGAACTCCCTTTGCCCAAAGTTCATGCCCAGGGAGAAACAGAGGTATTAAAAGTTATTTGAACAGGAAAGAGAGAAAAAAGCGTGGAAGAGGATGGTTACCAAAGTCTGCTTTGTTGGAGATGGATTCACTCAAAAACCACCTAAATATGAAAGATTCATTAGGTCAATGGGCTTACGTTTTAAAAGGCCCACGTAACACATCCTGAACTGAAAAGCACCTTTTGCTTGCCAATACTTGGTGTAAAGAAGAATCCCTCATCCCCACTTTATACAACTTTGAGTGTTATTACCAAAGGACCTGTCATCAAGGTGAATGTGAGTGAGTTGGGCCTTGTGACACAAGGAGGCAAGGTTATTTGGGGAAAATATGCTCAGGTTACCAATAATCTGGAAAATGATGGGTGCATAAATGCAGTCTTATTGGTCTGACAGCAGTTTGATACAAGTAATTCCTTACAATTGTTGAAGACTATGCACCAATCAGAACTCCTTTACTGTGGTGTTTCTGAGTACTATCACACAGCTTACTCGTCTCCATCCATCCTGAAAACTATTTTATTCTATTGTAAAGAACATTAAAATAACCCAGTTTTAAAAAAAAAAAAAAAAAAAAAAAAAGGGAAGGAAATCTTACTATTTGTAAAAGCATGGATGGACATGATGCCAACTGAAACAGTCAGAGAGGGACAGACACTATATGATTTCACTCATACGAGGAATCTAAAGAACAATGTAAGTGAACAAACAAAACAGAAACCGACTTATAGATACAGAGAACAGACTGATCGCTGCCAAAGGGTTTGGGGGGGGGGAACTGGGTGAAAAAGGTAAAAGGATTAAAAAGTATAAATTAGTAGTTACAAAGTATTCGAGGGGAAGCCTGTCCAGGTGGTGGTACAGTGAATGGAGGGTTGGCCTGGGATGCTGAGGACCCAGGTTTGAAACCCCGAAGTCACTGGCTTGAGCACAGGCTCACCAGCTTGAGCTTAGGGTTGCCAGCTTGAGCCTGGGATCATATGTAGACATGACCCCATGGTCGCTGGCTTGAAGCCCAAGGTCTCTGGCTTGAGCCCAAGGTTGCTGGCTTGAGCAAGGGGGTCACTGGCTCGATCGGAGCCCCCCAGCTAAGGCACATAACAGAAAGCAATCAACAAACAACTAAGGTGCCACAACAAAGAAATACTTCTCATCTTTCCCTTCCTGTCTGTCCCTCTCTCTCACTCTCTCTTTCTTGCAAAAAACAAACAACAACAAAAAAGTAGTCATAGGGATGTAAGGTATAGTATAGGGAAGATCGTCAATAATATTGCAATAACTGCTGTAGGATGGGTACTGGAAATATCGGGGGGACACTTTGTAAAGTATATGATTGTATATAACCACTATGTTGTATATCTGAAAATAAATACAAAATCGTATTGAATGTAAAATACAATTTAAAAATATATATATATATATATCATATAATGCACTTAAGATCCTCCCGAAAGAAAGCATTAAAATTACAAGAGGCAAACAGACAAAATATATGGGCATGACTCAAATACATAAAAGCACACTGTTTAATATAGTTAAGAGAAAATGTTCGATCTCACCAGTAATTAAAGAATCACACATTAAAACAAGAGTAAAATACCATCTCTATCCTACTAAATTTGAAATATATTTTTAAATGAGAAATCAATGTTAGGTGCTGACACCTGTGTAAAATGGGACAAACCCTTATGGGAAAGAATATGGCAATTTACATTAAAAGAGCTGAAAGGGCTCATACTCTTTGATCCAGCAATCTCATACCTCCAACTTCTGATGAGGAAAAAACTAAAAATATGAACAAAGTTTAATGATTGTAAAAGATGTTCACCCTAAGGTTATTTATTTATAAGAAAGAAATCAGAAGCCAGTCAAAAAAGTCAACAACAGTGACTGCTATATAAAATGTTAATAAAAGCATAAATAAAAAATATAAGTACCTCATGATTATAATTATGCTTAAAAGGAGAAGTGAATTCAGCAAAATTACAGGGTACAAGATTAACATGCAAAAATCAGTTGTGTTTCTATACACCAGCAAAAATAACCCAAAAAGGATATTAAGAAAGCAATTTTATTTATAATAGCTTCAAAGAACTAAACACATAAGAATAAATCTAACCAAGAACATGAAAGATTTATACTAAAATTTATAAAACATTGATGAAAAAAATTAAAGAAAATCTAAATAAATAAGCCTATTAGGATGTTCCTATTACCTAAAGTGACCTACAAATTCAGTGCAATTCTTATTAAAATTATGAAAACCAGTTTTTGTAGAAATGGAAAAGCCAACCTCAAATTCCTATGTGAATTGGCAAGAGGCCCCAAATAGCTAAAATAATCTTGAAAATGAAGCATAAAGTTGGAAGACTTAGCTTCCTTACTTTGAAACTTACTACAAAGCAGTAAACAAAAAAATGTGGTACTGGCATAAGGACAATTAGACCAATGAAACAAAACAAAGAATCCAGAATAAACCCACACACATATGGTCAAATGATTTTTACAACAGTAAAAGTGGAAAGGACAGCCTTCTCAACAAACAGTGCTGGAAAACCTATATATCCACATGCCAAAGAATAAAGGTGGGCCCTTAACACATACTATACATAAAAATTAACTAAAAATGGATCAAAGACCTAAATAAACTTAAGAGCGAGCCAACACTGTAATATTCTTAGAAAAATTACAAAGAAAATCTTCATGACATTGGATTTGGCAACAATTCCATGTATATAATACCAAAAGCACAGGCAACAAAAGAAAAAATAAATAAATTGGACTTCATCAAAATTAAAAACTTTCATGCATTAAAGGATACTATCAAGAACTGAAAAGACAATATAGAATGAAAGAAAACATTTGCAAATCATGTATCAGACAAGGGATTAATATATAAAGGACTTCTACAACTCAACAACAACCCAATTAAAAAAATTTGAATAGCGATTTCTCCAAAGCAGATACACAATGGCCAAAAATAACATGAAAAGATGCTCAACATCATTAGTCACTGGGGAAATGCAAGTCAAAACCACAATGAGGTACCACTTTATATGTACTAGGATAACTGTTTTTGAAAAGGAAAGTAAATGTTGGCAAGGAAGAGAAGTTGGAACTCTGTGCATTTGCTAAATGGAGTATGAAATGGTGCAGCCACTATGAAAAACAGTTTGGTGAATCTGCAAAAAGTTCAACATAGCCTGACCAGGCAGTGGCGCAGTGGATAGAGCGTCGGACTGGAATGTGGAGGACCCAGGTTCGAGACCCCGAGGTCACCAGCTTGAGCGCAGGCTCATCTGGTTTGAGCAAGGCTCACCAGCTTGAGCCCAAGGTCGCTGGCTCGAGCAAGGGGTCACTCGGTCTGCTGTAGCCCCCCCCCAATGCACATATGAGAAAGCAATCAATAAACAACGAAGGAACCGCAACGAAGAATTGATGTTTCTCATCTCTCTCCCTTCCTGTCTGTCTGTCCCTATCTGTCCCTCTCTCTGACTCTGTCTCTGCCACACACACACACACACACACACAAAAGTTCAACATAGACTCACCATATGACTCAGGAATTCCACTCCTGGGTATATACCCAAAGGAACTGAAAGCAGGGATTCAAACAGATATGAGTACACCAGTGTTCATAGCAGCATTATTCACTATAATCAAAAGGAAACCACCCAATACACAAAATATGGTATTTACACACAATAGAATACTAATCAGCTATTAAGAAAAGATTCTGATATATGCAGTAACATGAATAGACACTGAAAGTATCATACTAAGTAAAATAAGCCAGACACAGAAGGCCAAATATTATATAATTCCATTTATGTAAGTACCTAGAATAGGCAAATTAATAGAGACAAAAAGCAGATTAGAGGTTACCAGGGGCTGGGGGAGGGGAAAGAGAAGGGAAGTTACTGTTTAATGGGTAGAGTTTATATTGGGAATCATAAAATGTTTTCATTATCACAGTGGTGATGGATACACAGCTTTCTGAATGTATGTGATGTCACTGAATTGTACAGTTAAAATAATATTATGTATATTTATTTAAAAAGTGGGGGAGAGGGAACACTGTGCATAGCAAAAAGATAGGAATAACATAAACCCAAATGTCAGCAGCTGCTATTTTGAGAAAATAAATCTTTGTGTGGTCTCCTCTTTCTTTTAATCACTTTATTTTCCAAATTTTCAATTACTCTTTAGATAGGGAAAAAAATAGTTTTATGTTTAACATGTTTCAGGCTTTAATACCTACATAGTTCACCAGTCCAAATTTTTCCCTTCCAGATAGAAAGTTTCCTCACATTTGGACGAACACAAAAGATTTACTTAACAAGGGACCATTAGAAAAGGAAATAGTCACTTAAAATGATTTAACACGTTCACTGTTGCACAGAAGTAAGAACTAATGTTTTCATAAGAGAGGGTTTGCCTTGACCTGGCCACAGGCCTACTGGGCCCACTAAGGACAACCCATCAGGACAGCAATCCTTTCCTTTATCTGAATTTCCCCAGAGGAGGGGGGGAGGGGCAGGGGGAGGGAAAGGGGGCGGTATCAAGGCCCCTCAGATGGACAGTTTCCTCTGGATGTGTGATAAAGTTCATAATTTGACATTCAAACAATACATTAAAATAGAATGGTAATTTAAATATGCAAGTGAAGATTTTCCTTAAATATAAATCATCAATTCACCCTTAAAGGTACCCTAAGCCCTTCCCAGAAGGTCCTGTTTCTATAGCAAATGGCACTGACATTATGCTGGATTTTCAGGCAGGAGTACAAAGGACCTGTTCTCTCCTTTCTGACAAGTAAATAAAATGGTAGCGAATCAACTCACTAAAAAAGAAGATATAATTTTTTATCTTCCTTTTTACAGTCTCATATCCACTTCCGTTGGGAATAACAAAGTCTGAATTTTTATGCAACACTTACCTAAATGTGTCGATTTTATCAGATTGATGAATTTTGCTAACAAAAGGCAGAGCTAGGAAATCTTTTATGACATATTTGGCCCATTCACGAGGCTGGAGCTTTAATTTAATCAACTTGAGGATTCTGAGGGAGAACTGCAGGTGTTGAAAAAAAGTCATAAATGGGAAGGCATATCAATCTTTATGATGGGGAAACAAAAACAGTCTACTGCTTGCCCTCCACGGGCAGAGGCAGGGGAGGTGGAGGTGGCAGGATATTGTCTCAGGCGGCATAGCCCAGAGGAAGCATCACCGTCTCCTGGTGACCACTCTTTAGTATTGATCAAAAAGCACTGGCCCAGGAGGAAGAGAGGAATTGATAAGACAATGAGGTCTGCCAGTGCCGTATGCTCAACAAGGACATTTTCTCACCTTCTCGACCACATCAGAATTAGTCATTCCCTCTGCCAGCTGAGTGACCAGGTGGCTTCTGTTCTATAGTGGACACATCCTCCCACCCTCACCCTGCCTAGCAGCACTGTCACCGTTCTGCCCTCACGGACCTTTCCAATCACAATGTGCTATCGGCAGCCAATAGCCTGACAAGGCCTGCTGAACCCCCTGGATCCCCCTCCCCCCTGCACTACCTGGGGCCTCACTGCTCCCCCATGGACACTTTCTCCAGGGCTGTCTTCCTGCCGCCTCCAGACCTTCCTGCCGTGCCCCCTTCCACCAGAAACCAGCCCTCTCTAGATGGGAGGGAAACCTTTCAGTCATCTCTGCACAAAATTCTTTATCCCCCCACTTTCCACAAGACAAAACTGTAAGTCCCTTAGCATGAAATATGATAAAGGTCTTTTGTGATCTGACCTTTCAGTCTCTCCTCAACAGCAATGTCCATCAGTCCATTCATCTGTCTACGCACCTAATTTTATCAACTCTGTAACAGAAACGTCCAGTCATTCACCAGAACTCGTATCTCCTTTCATGATCCAGCTGCAGCTAAAAAAACAGTGAGGGACACACACCTGGCTAAATGAGCAGGCAGGACAGAGTCCTCACCTCGCGACCCACAGGTTGAGAACCGCTGGACTACACAAACAAGGACACACCCTACAGTGGAAGACCAGCAAGATGGAGGCAATCTGGGTTTCTGAATGCTGTGGAGAGCAGAACCACCCACTGCTCATGTTAAGAAATTACTGTAATTCTTCTTTTTTATGCTTCTGTACTGTTTGGCCTCTTTCAACAGCACCTTAACCTTTACCCTTCATGTGAGCCAGGGCTAGGCGAGACCCCACTTACTAGGAGCCAATGTTGACAACTGTCTGCCCAATCTGTGTGTGCCTTGAAGCCTACTTGTGTGTATGAACCTTCCTCTCAGTGGCAAACCTACTTGGTGTTCTCTAGGGTCTTCTGCATTTTCTTGGTCATTTTATCTATCACTGTCTGTCTCTTCCCTTCAGGCAAGAGGTCCGTCTTGTTCAGCACCACGACCAGCTTCTGGCAGGCGATCTGCCCAATCACAAGGCATTCCGCTGACTGTGTCTGCATCCCCTTGGTCACATCGATGACCAGCATCATCAGATCAATGATCTGGGCCCCTGGAAGAAGAAAAGAGAAGGTTAGAAACAGAAAAAAAGGAAGGTGAGTTCAAAAAGGTGCCCAATGTCCTAGGTCAGGCAAAACTGGCCAAATTAAAGGACTGAAAGTGGGCAGAGTGGGAAACGCATGATTACCATACACCTCCTAGCACCACACCACAGGTGACATGCTTTGACCTACATGATTTCACTGAATTCCCAATAACCTCCATGAAAGGCAGGCGTGTGTGGTACCCCATTTAGAGATTTGGAAACTGAGGCCTACATAAGGGAGCTTGCGTAGGCTACACAGCTAGTCTGTAGCGGGGCTGCGTGACTACACTCCCATGCCTTCTACTGCACTGATCCTACCATTTCGTTCCACCCTGCACTGGAAAAAAACAAGCAGAAACAAAGCTCAGTGTTAGATTTGACAAATGCCTAGAGATTGCTTGGCTGCACACTTCTTCTGTCCTTTCTATTCTGGTTGGAAGGGGCTCCCTGTTCTTTCTGGGGCGGGGGGTAGTGGGAGCATTCAAGGTTTAGCTTTTTATCAACAGAGTGTTATTCGTGTGTGTGTGGGGTGTGTGTGTGTGTGTGTGTGTGTGTGTGTGTGTGTACACGTGCCAGATTGTGAGCATGGCCTGAATACATAGCCACACCCAAGCTGAACAACAGCAGGGAGACAAATTACAGAGGAGTCAATGAAGGAAAATTGCTGTAACTCAAATGTTAGGAAAACTAATGTTAGTGAAGTAACTGTTCCTTTTAATGGGATTTGGAATAGTTTTGGTTTAAAAAGGTGTTATTTTGTAGATGCAAGAACATGCAAACATTTTTTCACTGCCCCATGATCAGACCAAATTATGGTCAAGGTGAGGCAGATAGAGACTCTCTGTGGGTGACTCTCCGACAGAATCCTACTGCTGGGAGGGGAACAGAAGGCAAGGAGGAGGGCTGGTCTTCTTTGTTGGCACACTTACTAGTGCACTAGTCAACCATACAGACTATTCTACAACCTAGTATTTCAGACAAAGGTGAGACTCAGAGCCATGGTGTCATCTGCTCTAGATCACACACCCAACGGGTACCAAAGGGCACCGGAAACCAGAGTGCCTGACTCCATTTCTAAGAACTTTTCCTGGTCACCACTGACCTGCACAGCTCCTCTGGCCTCTGCCACTGGGACATCCTATGTCTCTATGCAGGCCTTGGACTATCCCAGCTCTCCTCACTCCCCCACGCTGTCCCTCCCTACCTTTTCTGGTCACCACTGACCTGCACAGCTCCTCTGGCCTCTGCCACTGGGACATCCTATGTCTCTATGCAGGCCTTGGACTATCCCAGCTCTCCTCACTCCCCCCCCACGCTGTCCATCCCTACCTTTCCTGGTCACCACTGACCTGCACAGCTCCTCTGGCCTCTGCCACTGGAACATTGTATGTCTCTATGCAGGCCTTGGACTATCCCAGCTCTCCTCACTCCCCCACGCTGTCCCTCCCTACCTTTCCCGGTCACCACTGACCTGCACAGCTCCTCTGGCCTCTGCCACTGGGACATTCTATGTCTCTATGCAGGCCTTGGACTATCCCAGCTCTCCTCACTCCCCCCACTCTGTCCCTCCCTACCTTTCCCGGTCACCACAGACCTGCACAGCTCCTCTGGCCTCTGCCACTGGGACATTCTATGTCTCTATGCAGGCCTTGGACTATCCCAGCTCTCCTCACTCCCCCCACTCTGTCCCTCCCTACCTTTCCCGGTCACCACTGACCTGCACAGCTCCTCTGGCCTCTGCCACTGGGACATTACATGTCTCTATGCAGGCCTTGGACTATCCTAGCTCTCCTCACTCCCCCCACGCTGTCCCTCCCTACCTTTCCCGGTCAGCTGGGGCACAAGTGGAGCTCTGGTCCAAAGGGACCTAGAGGGGCAGGCCAGTGCTCACAACAGCCCCCACTGGCATCTTCCTTGTCAAGTTATCAGGCAGTTGAACCCTGGTCTCTACTACAGCCAAACAGAAGGGGGACACCAATTCTATCATCTACCATGAACAGGACAAATTATGTACAATAGACTTACCTTTTAAACAATTGAGGTCTACAAAAACCTCATCTGAAAGATTCTCTCTTGTTTCTACTGAATCACCAACTCACCTCTGGAATCCATCTCTGGTCTACCTCCAATCCCATGGCCCAGACAGGCCCATGTCAGCTGTTCTCTAATAGGTCACTTCACCTCAGCTTGTCTCTCTGAAATCTATCCTCCAAAAAGCTTCCCAAAAAGAGCTTTTTAAAGATACATAAATTTTCTAAACTGTAAAGATACATAAACTTTCTACACATACATAATTGATTCATACAATGTTGAAAGGTTGGGAGTTAACTTAATACTACCTTTATGAAGGTCAATTTGGAAACAACCATCAAACATACCTAATGTTTATAAGTCAAGCCTGCATACATGTGAAATGTCCCTGTAGCATGCTTGTTGTAGCTAAAGTTGAAAACCATGGAATGCCCATCAGCAGAAGACAGGGTAAAATTAATGCTACACCCATGTGACAGAATACAACACGCCATTAAAAAGATGAAGAATCTCTTTCTGTAATATTATAGAATGATCTCCAGGATGAAGTAAGTGAGAAAAGGGGCAGACGATGTAATTGGTATTAAAAGGAAGAAAGGTGTGTGTGTGTGTGTGTGTGTGTGTGTGTGTTATATGAATAAGTATCTGCTTCTATATGCATAAAATATCTCTGCAGAATACAAAAGAAACAAATAACTTCTGGGTGTCTGTTGGGGAAATAGGCATGTGACAGACAGAGGACAAGTAGGAAGAAAAATCCTGACCGCGGATTCTTCTGTATTCTTTTCATTGTAAACAGGTGTACAATCCATTCAAAAATAAATAAAATTATAATGTTAAGTGCAAAAATAAATAATCAAGTAAAACACTGACCTCACTGTTACTCTCCTGCTAAGAGTCCCCACTGTCCTATGATTAAAGCCAACTTCTGTGCAGTGGCTTCAAGGTCCCCCTTTTACCTGCAGTCTTGGAATGCTCTCCTTGCACCAAGAATCACATTGCACTTCACAGAGCCTTACTTGTGATCATGGCTCTGCCCTGGGGTCTGCGTGCGCGCATGCACACACACACACACACACACACACACACACACACACACACACTCAGGCTTCTCCAGCCACAAGCAAACCTGTCACCAGTTACAAAGCCAGGTGGCCTGGATCCGAGTCTGCAGGATGGAAGAGCCCTGGCTCTCAGCCTGTGCGTTCTCAGTGAAGACTTCACAGCAAAATGGCCCCAGTGCCTGGCCCTGTGGCCTCCAACTCTGTGAGCAGAGCTGCACTCACATAGCCAAGACTAATCCACCCCATGGGTGACTTAAGGACCTTGTTACAAGAGTAATTCCAACTACCTGGGCTCCGTCCAAAACCTAAATGCCATCCCTTACCTCACTCAAACTACTACTGCCCATTTTATAAATAAGAAAATCAGGCTTAGAGAAGTTAGGTGATGCCCTGGGCTCTTCAGCAAATAGGGTGCAGAGAAAAGGTCTGAACTCAGGAGACGCTTCTTAGTCACATGCCATACCTGACTCATCCTTGCTAAGGGGGGTCAGCCTCTCTCCAGCCTCCTCACTCAGCCTCCACTTTACAGTGACAATCAAGGCACAACCCCTGCTAGTTCTCACTCCTTCCCGACCTTCCCTTTGCTCCTGCTCCTCTCTGACCAGACCTTACTTGCCCTGCCCCTTCCCCCCACCCACCCCACCCCAGCCCACACTGAGAGTTCACAGACCAAAGCCTGGGTTTCTGTCTGTATCATGGCAACCAGCCTAGGACCCAGCTCAGGCAGAGCTTAACCAATCTGTTGGACTGACCGAGGAACACTGGTTCTCCTACCTCTTCTATCAATACTTTCTTTATGTGCACTCTGTTCCTTCTCCCTGAGATTCAACTTCCTGTCGGTCTGTAAAGCTCCCCGGGAGTGCCTTGCCTTGGCCAGTCAATAACAGGAAAGGATGATGCATCCTGAGTACTTAGCCCATCTCCTAGCTGACACCTGTTGGGGTCCTGGGGATGGGAAATGAAAGTGAACTGATGGGTTGTACAATTGGGAACCTGCAACCTGTATAATTTTTTTAACCAGTGTCACCCAACAAATTCAATTTAATGGAAAAAAAGAAAGTAAATAGGCAAACCCAGAAAGACAAGCTGGTGACAGACAGGACCCACACTCTCCAAGGCACATGGGAATGTCCCGTGTGGCCTCACTCTAACGTCCACAAGCCGCCTTTGTTGCAGGAGCACACAGCGCGGCCCCAGAAGGCCAGCCTCTGGAACAGACTGCGGCAATGCAGCCGACAGCGGGGCTTTCTGAGGAGACCGGAGGTCACCGCAACTTGACCGGCCCCACTGAGAACTAGGGCGCTACTGGGAACTGGGGTCAGCAGCGGGCAGCTGCCCGGCTGCCTGGAAGCAGCTTTCAGTTACTCCATTTCTTCATCAAACTTTTGATCAGACGACAGGAAGTGACATAACTGGCCTATCTTGTCTTTTGAAAATCCCTAGAACTGCCACAGAATGAATCAAACAGTGTCCTTCCCAATTCCCACGAACCCAGAGTAGGAAATCGCTCTGAGACCCGAGAAACAGAGTGAGTGGGCGGGTGGAAAACACAAGTCATAATCTTGCAGTGTACAAACGACCCTCTATATTTCTCAATCTATGAGAGCTTTTCATCTGGTTGTACTGACTCAGAATCCTTTAAAGCAGCGACTCTCAACCTGTTTCATCTCAGGGCACATATAAACTAACTACTAAAATGCTGCAGCACACACAAAATATATTTTTGGCTGATCTGACAAAAAAAAAATAGGTATAATTTTAATTTATTCACACCAGACAGCTGTTATTGTGTTGGCAGTTGTCACTTTTATATTTGACAACCTACGGGAAAAGAGGTCAGGGCCCCTGACTAAATCGTCAGGTATAGCATGTTTTATAAATCGCAGCACACACCAGTTAAAAAATCACTGCTTTAAACATTTGCAGAATAATGGTAATAGAGTTAAAGTTTCTTAGTACTTTAAAAATTTCCAATTCTATAGATCATATATTTAATCATTTCAAAAATAAAAATAAAGAAAAACTTACAAAGATCAGCATTTAACAAAGTGTAAGTTATCTGTGAGATCTAATTTTCCTTCTGGGACTGAAGAAAAAAAGGATGCCCAGTAAAAGTTTCAGCTGGAGAAGTGGAATGTAAAACTTTAAATATATTTTAGCACCTGCAAAATCAGATAACTAATCAAAATTTGATTTTTAATCACAAGCTATAGGCCTCCTAAAACCGAGAAATCATATTAAATTCAAAATAAAGAAAAATGTATTTTAACCAGTGACACCAAACATTCAAAAACAACATAAAACATGCTATCAACACTAGAAAACACAGTGACAATTCATATCCTATTATTATTACAGCCACTGCTGTATGTATCACATCCCCACGTGCCTCAGCCTCCTCCTCTGTATGAGGAGGACCATGCTGGGCCAGGCCATGGGGCTGCTGTGAAGATTAAATGAGATACGTCTGGAGAGTGTTTAGAACAGCACCTAGGACACAGGAAGTCCTCAACATTAGCTGCTATGGTTGTTCTTCCTTCTCCAACGCCTACTGCGATGTGCACTGTTGTGTTCTACGCATCTTCATCTCAACTCTGAAATGTGGGTGCTGCAGACGAAAAGCAAAGGTTCGGAGAGGTGAAATAACCAAGTTGAGGTCAAGAAGTAAGGACTCAGTCCGAGCAATGTAAACCTGGAACACCAACTTCTTTCTACCATAGTAACCTGCATCTCTGAGCAGCGATCTGGTGCTGCTCAGAGGGAAAACTTGCTCTGTACGTGGGCAGGGGCAAGGGTGCCAGCCCTGCAGGTGTTGCAGGACAACAAAGCAGGTGTCGGGGTTTCCCTCAGAGTGTAGCTCCTCAGAGCCCAGCAGGAGGGACTACAGCTCTACAACCCCAAGTGCTATCATTATTCACTGTACTGCGTTCTCCCCATTTTATGGGCAAGAAAACTACAGCTCAGACAGGTTAAATAACTTGCCCCAAACCATCCAGGTAGACGTCCAGACCTGACACTCTGCCAGGAGGTATCAAGACTTCCATCACACTGGGACCATTCTGCTCCCTAAAGAGAAGGAACACATTCATATGTGTGTCAGTTTTGTGGATTTTAGCTTTCTTTTGATACTTTTCTCAAAGTAGGTGACCCTGAAGTTTCCCACTCAAATTCCTGCTGGTTCAGGAGAAAGTGCACCAGTGCACCAGGGATATCCATCCTGCCCTCCTCAGCACAGAATCAAAGGATGTAGAAACACAAGAGCCTTAGCCAAGGGGGTCATTCTGCAGCCGGGATCCAATGGCCAGGGGGGAGGAAGCGGCAGATCAGGACATGGGGGCTCCCACCTGGGCGTCCAAATCCCAGCCCTACCAGAGGCTGGATTTCCTCATCTATAAATCAGAGTCTAAACCAGTGCTGGTCAACCTGGTCCCTACCGCCCACTAGTGGGCGTTCCAGCTTTCCTGGTGGGCGGTAGCGGAGCAACCAAAGTATCAATATAAATAAAAAGATAGATTTAACTATAGTAAGTTGTTTTATAAAGATTTATTCTGCCAAACTTAGCGAAAATCCAACATAAAGTACTTGGTAATTATTATTATATGCTTTAACTTGCTGTAACTCTGCTTTATAAATTTTATAAAGTAAAGTTACTTCCCTACTATATAAATCACCATTACTGTGGAACCGGTGGGCGGTTAGAAAATTTTACTACTAACAGAGATACAAAAGTGGGCGGTAGGTATAAAAAGGTTGACTACCCCTGGTGTAAACAAAGGTGCTCACTGAATAAGTTTTGTTGGGAATTGCAGGGCAGGGTCCACTGAGCCCTCAGTCAGTAGGAGCTGGTCTGATGGCTGTTGGTGCCAAGCCAGGTCTCAGCTCTGACTCAGCCTCAGCATTCAGGGCCCAACTGCTCCCACTAATCCAGATGGCCCCAGGAAAACACATGTGCACATCAAACTAAGGCTACTGACAAGAGTGGAGGGTTGGGAGGAGGAAGAGCAAGGGAGTGATCAGGCCCAGGACCTCCCCCCTCCCCCCCCCCGCCCCCCGGCACAGGTGTGTCTGACTTGCATATACTGTCTGACAGCTCTTCTCTTTTTTTTTTTTTTATTCATTTTAGAAAGGAGGGGGGGGAGAGAGAAGAGAGAGAAGAGGGGGAGGAGCAAGAAGCATCAACTCCCATATGTGCCTTGACCAGGCAAGCCCAGGGTTTCGAACCGGCGACCTCAGCATTTCCAAGTTGAGGCTTTATCCACTGCGCCATCACAGGTCAGGCCTGATAGCTCTTCTCTTCATCCCCACCTCCTTCACCTGATGTCACACATTCACTCTGTCCCATCTAGCTACACAATCACCAGGGTCACATCATCCTCTGCAGGACAGGAAATGACTTCAACAGGCTGGAGGCTGTGGCCAGGCCCAGATCCTCCAGTGAGGGCCAGGAGGCCAGGGAAGGCCCTGGTCACTGAAGGAGGCAACGGCACCTTGACCCTTATTCTTTTTTTTTTTTTTTTTTTTTTTTGTATTTTTCTGAAGCTGGAAACGGGGAGAGACAGTCAGACAGACTCCCGCATGCGCCCGACCGAGATCCACCCGGCATGCCCACCAGGGGCAACACTCTGCCCACCAGGGGGCGATGCTCTGCCCCTCCGGGGCATCGCTCTGCCACAACCAGAGCCACTCTAGCGCCTGGGGCAGAGGCCAAGGAGCCATCCCCAGCACCCGGGCCATCTTTGCTCCAATGGAGCCTTGGCTGCGGGAGGGGAAGAGAGACAGAGAGGAAGGAGGGGGGGGGTGGAGAAGCAAATGGGCGCTTCTCCTATGTGCCCTGGCCGGGAATCGAACCCAGGTCCCCCACACGCCAGGCTGACACTCTACCGCTGAGCCAACTGGCCAGGGCTTGACCCTTATTCTTACCAGTCATTTTCATGAAGAGCTTCACAGTGCTATTTACCCTCTCTGAGCTCCAGTTACTCATTTTTAAAACAAGGACAACTCCATTTTCATTCCTACTGACCTCACTGGAATCTCAGATACTGGGACAGGAGACAGTCCTGAAGGATGGTAGAGTCCCCTGCCAGCTGTGCAGCCTCAGCAAATGCACTTCCTCATCTGGAGCCTGGACTCCTCTCTGTAGAGTGCTAATGCCAGAGAGAGCACTGTAAAGTACAAGGGTGCTGGCACAGCACTGGGCACACACAAAGGATACTATCAGAATCGGTATTTGTATCACAATGCTCAACACAGTAAGAGCCCCAAAAGTGGCCTCCTTCTTCCCTACGATTCCCATATGCATAAAGGCCCTATACGTGTTAGAGGAGGGGAAGGATATTTATAGCAACGTGGACCAAATACTAACAATTCCTCCCCAAATCCAGTGGAAACCATGAGCCAGCCAACAGCCTGGAGCACTGTGTCCACCAATGAGTAGGAAATCCTTATTATTTTAACCCAGCTTACAAAGGTGGGCTCCTCCACAAACATCCTGCTGAATTAATTCCACCAGACCAGCTAGCCAGGAGACACCCGAGTAGAACCTGGGCAGGCAGGACAGGACATCTTCCCTAAATCATCAAGGTCCCACGACATAATAACAACATAAGCTCAGCTTCCTGTTCTCTACATAAATGACATGCTACACCACCAAATGGACCAAAAGAAGAACATACTTCAGACATTCCAAACACCAGAGGCAACAAGCAGGAGTGGAGCTGACCTATAACCAGCGGAACCAGCGTGCTGTTTGACTAACAAAAAAGCCAAAAGATGAGGCCACACTCCAAGCTACAGCCACCATGCATTGGGAGATGGCCTGAGGCTAAGCCCTGGGCTCGGGACTGCACATCACACACTGAGGATTACTTAGCCTGCATGGAGCCTCTGAGAATACAAACATACTGCCAACACTTGCAATTCAAGAGAGCACACACAGGCCTGACCTGTGGTGGCGCAGTGGATAAAGCATCGACCTGGAAATGCTGAGGTCGCCGGTTCGAAACCCTGGGCTTGCCTGGTCAAGGCACATAGGAGTTGATGCTTCCAGCTCCTCCCCCATCTCTCTCTCTCTCTCTCCTCTCTAAAAATGAATAAATAAATAAAAAAAAATTAAAAAAAAAAAAAAGAGAGCACACACAAAAATCTTTCTGAGTCAGCAGTGACAGCACTGGGCCTGCATCTGAAATGGCTGAGGGGCAGCTGCCCCTTGAGAGCGGCGATACAGTCCCAGTTCCACCCTGGTCCACACAACTTCCTGTTGCCTGATAGCCCAGCGTTCACACTACTAGTCTAGCTCTTGATGGCATATGAGCTTCTTTTTCTTTTTTAGATTTTATTTCTTGATTTTACAGAGAGGAGGCGGTAGGGAAGTAGAAGTAGTTGTCGTATGTGCCTTGACCAGGCAAGCCCAGGGTTTCAAACCAGCAACCTCAGCATTCCAGGTCAGGACTCTATCCACTGCGCCACACAGGCCAGGCAGCATATGAGCTTCTGCCTCTGCTTGATGTGCCTTAGCTCAGACCCTCAGCACAAACCCCATGCGGAGGAGACATTCCCGTTTTAATCAAGACAAACCTGAGGTCTACTCACACAACAGTAAACAGCACAGATGGGGCTGGAACCTGGGGTTTCATGACTTCAAAATTTCTGCTTTTTCTATTGCCAGCTGCCTCTTGGCCACAGTCCTGCATTCCTGAGTTTCCTAGGAACCCCAGAGCATTCTGAAGAGCAGGTGGAAAGGCCCTGACGACGGGCAGAAAAGAGCAGACAAGGTGCAAGGGAAGCTGCCAGTGTCCTCTAGGACAGTGGTCCCCAACCCCTTTTGGGCCACGGACCGGTTTAATGTCAGAAAATATTTTCACGGACCGACCTTTAGGGTGGGACGGATAAATGCACAAAATAAAATTATGAGACCGGCGTAAAAACTGTGGTATTTTTAAATATAATTGTCAAACTTGCGAGACAAGCGTCAAGAGTGAGTCTTAGACAGATGTAACAGAGGGAATCTGGTCATTTTTTTAAAAATAGAACATCGTTCAGACTTAAATATAAATAAAACAAATAATGTAAGTTATGTATTCTTTCTCTGCGGACCGGCACCAAATGGCCCACAGACCAGTACCGGTCCTTGGCCCGGGGGTGGGGACCACTGCTCTAGGACACTTCCAAAACCAGGGTATCATCCTTCAGGAGGGAGCAGAAGGAACACTAATCACCACCTAAAGAAACCCAGGAGGAAAATGAAAAAGCCACATGCAAAACAATGAAATTAGGTCACTGTTTTTAATACTATATACAAACTTGAACTCAAAATGGATCAAAGACCTAAATACAAGACCTTAAACAATTTAAATACATAGAAGAAAGCATAGGTACTAAACTTATGCACCACAGTTTCAGAGAGGATTTTATAAATTTGGCCCCAAAGGCAAAAGAAGCAAAGGCAAAAATAAATGAATGGGACTATATCAAACTAAAAAGCTTCTGCATAGCAAAAGAAACTGACAAAACAAAAAGACAGCCAATCAAGTGGGAGATGATATTTGCAAACAACAGCTCCGTTAGGGGGTTAATAGCCAAAATATATAAAGAACTCGCAAAGCTCAGCAACAAACACACAAACAATCCAATTAAACAATGGAGAGAGGACCTGGACAGACACTTCTCCCAAGAGGACAAATGGCCAACAGATATTTGAAAAGATACTTATCTTCACTAGCTATTAGAGAAATGCAAATCAAAACTACAATGAGATACCACCTTACACCTGTTAGAATGGCATTATCAACAAGACAGGTAATAACAAGTGTTGGAGAGGCTGTGAAAAAATGTACATTGGTGCAGCCATTATGAAAGAAAGCGTGGTGGTTCCTCAAATAACTAAGAATAGAACTACCATATGACCCAGCAATCCCTCTTCTGGGCATCTACCCCCCAAATTTGAAAACATTTATTAAAGACGTATGTGGCCCTATGTTTGTTGCAACCATTGTTCGTCGTGGCCAAGACATGGAAGCAACCCAAGTGTCCTTTAATGGATGACTGGATAAAGGAGATGGGTATAGGGATACAATGAAATACTACTCAGTCATTAAAAAAAAGATTAAGTTCTGCCACTTGTGACACCTGGATGGATCTGGAGAATACCATACTAGCAAAATAAGTCAGATGGAAAAAGACAAGAACCAAATGATTTCACTCATATGTGGGATACAAAACTGAAAGCAACAAATGAACAAAACAAAGGAAAAAACTCAGAAAAAATAGGGAGAGGTAGAAGAGGACAGAGTCAAATATATGGTGACAGAAGACTCAACTTTGAGTGAAGAGCACAGTGCAATATACAGATCATGTGTCACAGTGCTTTACACTTGAAACTTATATAATCTTATTAACCAATGTCATTGCAGAAATTTAGTTTAGAAAAAAAGAAAAGAAACCCAGGAGAACAATGGAAGCAATGTTAGTGCAGAAGTAGGGGAAACAGAAAAGAGAGCCCATGTAAGAGACCAAGGAAAATGATCAACAGCCTTGGACAGGACAGTCAGCAGACAGAGGTGCTGGGCCCCTGCCAGAAGGAAGAACGGCCGAAGCACAACAAGTGCTGGAGAGCGGTGGCAAAGCCCAGACGGAGAGGGCAGAGGGGCAGGCGAGGTCCTCCAGCTGCGAATCCGGGAACAACCCGCTTCTCGGAGCCTCGCTGTCTGCATCTGTAACCTGGGAGAAGCACACAACAGTGACAGAGGAACGGGGGTAGCTGTCTAGATAAAACCAAAATGGATCTCTCTTTACACACTGCAACAAAATCAATTCCAAATGGATCAAAGTTTTAGACAAAAATATAAAACTGGAAAAGTACTGGAAGAAAACACATGACAGAATTTTTTATAATCTTAAAAGTAAAAAACACTTACCGGTAGGTAAGACACAAAACCCAGACATACATTTAAAAAAAAAAAAAAAAAGGAAGATGGACAAATTTTACATAAAAATCAAAAGCTTCTGCATAGAAAAAAAAATGATAAAGGACAAAGATGACTGAGGAAAGAAGCTTAAAATGCACACTAACCACAAAGGACCACTTTCCTTAATATTGAAACCGCTTCTT
This sequence comes from Saccopteryx bilineata, assembly GCF_036850765.1. Classification (NCBI taxonomy): domain Eukaryota; kingdom Metazoa; phylum Chordata; class Mammalia; order Chiroptera; family Emballonuridae; genus Saccopteryx; species Saccopteryx bilineata. The sequence continues at coordinate 62,722,178 of NC_089500.1, forward strand.
CAAATTGATAATAAAAAGAGCAACAATCTATTCAAAAACAGAAACAACATCAACAGACAGATAATAACATTCAGCACATTCACTGACTCCTCCTCCTTGCCAGGCCCCCATCGGCGGGAACACAGACCCTCACAAGTGGGGCTCCGCAGTCTGAGAGTTACGGCCGGAAGCACACGATATACCTAACTCGTGAATCTCATGGAAGGGGAGACGACGGTAAGTGTCCTAGGGGAACAAAGAGCAGGAGAAGAAGGCTCAGAAATGTATGGGTGAAAGGCAGATTACGGTTTTAAATCGGGCTGTCAGGACAGGCTTCACTGAGGACATTTGAGTCAGGACTAAGAGAAGAGGGAGCTGGCAGTTAACCAGCAGAACATTCCAGGCAGAGGGAGGGACTGGTAGAAAAACTCTATAGGACATCAGGGTATCAGACAATCAGCAAGGAGGCCAGGGCAGCTAGAGGGGTGTGAGACAGGCCTACACTGAGATTTTAGTTTTTCCCTAGCAAGTTGACTAAATCATTGTAACCATAATAAAAGGAGGTGAGGAGCCTGGCCCGTGGGGGCGCAGTGGACAAAGCATTGACCTGGAATGCTGACCTCAGTGCTTCAAACCCCGGGCCTGCCTGGTCAAGGCAGGCACCTAAAAGAAGCAACTACAAGTTGATGCTTCCTGCTACCCGCCCCCCTCTCTCAAATGAATAAGTAAATTCTTTTAAAATAAATAAATAAATAAAAGGAGGTGAGAAGCAATCAGTCCTTGGCCTGCAGGCCCTGCCGGTTACACACCATGAATTCAGACAGCTCTGCGGATGACCCCCATGGAGAGATGAGGAAATGAGCTCAAAGTACGGAGAGGAGAGACTGAAATTCAAAGTCAAGCTGTGTAGCTCTCCAGAGGCCACGGCACCCCTCAAAATATTTGGTGACCCCTGCAGCTACGGGTGTGGGGAGACAGACAGTCCTCTTCATTTGGCACATATGCTGGCAAAACCTCTTTGAAGGCCACTTTGGCAATAGTCATCAAAGGTACAATGCACACATCCTGGACCCAAACATATGCCACATGCAAATGAGGCACACACAAGGACATCACTGCATGGTATCTGCCACAGCCATCACATGGGGCTGGCCAGCCTGCCAGCCAGCAATGAAGCAATTAGTGCGTTTCCGCCTATCCACACAACAGAGTATTACAGAGCTGCTAAACAGTACACAGTGGCTCTCCATTCCCTGAGTGGTGCTCTTGCAGTAAGTGTGCGCACAGTATATTGCCAAGTCTACAGACTTTGCATGAGGAAGTATATATATGCTTGAACTCACTGTCCTGGGAATTTTGAGAAGAAACTAGTCATAGCAATTTGTCTCTGGGGAAGTAAACTACGTAAGCAGGGACCAGAAGATCCATTTATTGTCTATAATTCTTCTGTACCTTTTAAGTTTTGAACTATACACATATATTACTGACTCAAAAACTATTTATTTTAAAATTAAGCTCTGTACCACTGGAAAACTAGTGTATGGCCTGACCTGTAGTGGCGCAGTGGATAAAGTGTCGACCTGGAAACACTGAGGCCGCCAGTTCAAAACCCTGGGCTTGCCTGGTCAAGGCACATATGGGAATTGATGCTTCCTGCTCCTCCTTTCTGTCTGTCTGTCTGTCTCTCTCTCTCCTCTCTAAAATGAATAAATAAAAAAATATATATATAAAAAAGAAAACTAGTGTATAGTATTATTGCCGTAAATAATAGAATTTTTTTAAAGAAAAATAAAACACTGTTACTAAATTCTAGCCAGATCCAGAGACCTCCTTAACAGAGAATTTAAGGAACACTGAATAGCTTTCTTACCGTGGTTAACATCCCTTAATGCCATATCTGCACACATAAAATCATCACAGGCACCATTCTTCGTGTACATCTCTCCTGTTAGGAAACTCTGGAAAGAGACTGGATTTGATCCTACAAGTTATGACAATCCAACAGTGGAGGCAGAAGAGAGATAAAGGTACACACCCAGTAATATCTGTATAGAGGTCATAAAGATATCCTGTTAATGATGTTTCATCCATCCGTAACACCAACGTGAGACTTGTCCTCACACCACAGCCAGCCGTGGTCAGGCTTGCTAGAAAGCAGCTCCTAAATCTGAGTATGCCAAAACTATGGATACTACCTCTGTATTTACTTTTATATGTTTAAAGCAAGTCATTTTTTGAACCCAAATACACTGATATTAAAAAGAACTTTACACCAAAATAAATGCTTTAAACTTGCCATAAGAAATTAACGGTCAAGACAAAACAATGTGATGCAACATCACTCAGTGTTAACTAGATATGCTGCCTGCTGAAGCTCTGTGCCTGAGGCTTACTCTCTGTTAAAAGGGGCAAGAACCTGTACCAGACACACCAGCACCAAATCAAGTCTTTCTTGTCAACACAACGGGAGAGACTGAGTGAGAATCGGAAGAGGCATGCCTTGCCAACCCTGTCAGGCAGAAGCATTGGTCCGGCCGGGCACCGCCTCATACCACCCCCTCGCAGGCACGGGGCCCACTCTCAGGAGGCAGTGGAGTGAACACCACTCCTAGCGCCCTCCTCAGGAGAGCAGCAGAGGCAGGGGCGGGCATCACGGGAAGCAGAGAGTGTCCACTCCTCCTCAGGGCAAGGGGAGATGGCTGCCACTGTCTCCTGTCCAGGTGGAAGCAGGCACGGGCACACGGGCCCGGACTACCAACCCCCCCGGGCAGTTTGCCTCCTGCTTCTTTAAGCTACTGTGTCATACTCTATCTGGGGTAATCTTTTTAGCTGACTTTGCACAACAGTACAACTCCTGTTCAAGAACAGTGAAAAGGCGCAGAAAATGGAATTTGAAATGTAGAAATAAAATAATTGTGGGCCATGAGCTGTAATTTGATTTCATGCTTTACAAGGAAATGAAAGAAGGCTTCCTTAAAATGTACAATTTCTGCTCTCTCTCCAAACCCCTTCCCCCACCTTTTAACCATTTTAGGATTTCCTCCAGCACTGAAGAGAAAATAGGATTGTGGAAAATGTTCAGTTCTCAAGTGTCACCGCCACTCAGCGGCAAGCTCGATTTTAATGTGAACTTCCCATTCTGGGTAAGAGGAAATTCTTCAATTAATAAACCGGGTGTATGGAGGCCAGTATTTAAGGTTTAATCAATTTCATCTGTACTTAGGATAAAAAGACTGACTATTCTACTTTTTTTTTTCTCATTTACCTTCTTTAAAAAAATAATAAATGAATGTTTTATTTTAAATTCTTTGAGGTTCATATCTCCTGTTTCAGGAAATATTGTCTATTTCATGCAGTGAGTATAAAAACTTCCCGTCCTTTTTTAACTTTTGCTAAGAATCTTTTTTCAAAAATAACTAAATTATCCTGGACCCTGATATTCTGTAACAGCTTGGGAGATGATACAAATTATACAGGAGTTTGGCAGACACCTCAGCATTGGGGAGGGAAAGAAGCAAATCACCAAATATGGATGCAAGAACTTTTTCTGAACAAAACAGAGGTAGACGTGTGAATGTAAATTATAAAGAAAATCCGTCCTAGGGCAGCCTAAGCAAACTCCACGGCCAGTGACGCCTGAGAGTACCAATCCACACCTCACCCAGGACAAAGGGACTGTCTGTGGGCCACCCAGGCCCTTACACTCTCTCAGCCAGGGGCAGACAGAAGAGGACAGCTCAGAATCTCAGAATGACACCAGGGAGCTCTCCTCAGCAGCATCAAACACACATTAGGGCTTGCTCATCAACCAGGAACAGCAGGACTTGGGGTAGGAGGGCAGAGAACTGAATCTTTGTTAAGGGGCCACCTGACCCTCCACTTGGATTGAGGGGCAGAGGTGACAGGCCCAGAGTGGAGGGTACAGAGCACAGGCTTTGGGGAGGGTCAGCTCAAGTCTGAATCTCTACTCGACTTATTCAGCTGCTGTGTCTTCACAAAACACCTAAATTCTATGGGCCTGTTTCTTCATCCATAAAACAGAGAAGAGGGTTAGTCAAGTAGTTACTCAAAACCCTACTAACCTTATTGACGCACCTAACACAATGCTTGGGGCAAAAAATGTGCCCGATCCACAGAAACAGAAGGGTCAGGCGTTTCGAAGACTTGTGCAATTCGGTGTAATCCCAGGTCTTCCCAATGCTTCTAGCAAGGTGACTTGGGGAAAATGCTACTTTTTAAGTCAACATTTTTCACTAAAATTCTGTAACTCTAGAGCCCTGTCAATGTGATTCTCATTGTGGAAATGAACAAGAAACTTTTATACTTCGAAACAATGGCTACCAATCATATAGTGTCTAAACTTTGCTGGCGACTGTGCCATGCAACAGCCCGTCTACATAGGAGAAACGTGAAGCCCAGAAGAGTTAGAAACAGTATTCAGTACCCAGTAAGTGCTCACCAAGGAAGAGGAGGAGGGCAAGAAGGGGAGGGGAGGGAGGGAAGGAGGAGGAGATGGGGAGAGGAAGAGAGGCAGAGGAGGAAGGAGGAGAGAGGGAAGAGGAGAGAGAGGGTAGTGTAATTCAAGACTGCACAACTCCCACAGCTAGAGCATGACAGAATCAGGAGCCAAAGCTGGGTCTGTCTGATCTGAGGCGCATTTTTGTTCCACCAGGCCTCCTCTTCAAGTGGACCCAAAGAGAATTTCTCTTGAAGACAGCACCCTCTGACCCCAAAAGGAAGTTCTGAAGGAAATTTCCTCATGAGCCTTCCATCTCTAAGAGCAAGCTGACCCCTGGGTTTCAGGGCCCACGCACCTTCCCTCCCTATGGAGAGGTAGGAGGAGAAACACCTGTAGGTGTGAGAACAAGGGACCGGTCTATGGGAAGGGAGACGCGCAGGCTTTGAGGGAACCCACTTCTGACTTCCTACCTGCTTGCCTAGTAAGACCTGGTCCCAGGGCTCTACCCCTTTGAGCCCCGGTGTCTTCATCTGCAAGAGGGGATCTCATGTTATTCACAGGACAGTGTGGGGCCTATAGATCGTGCATGCAAACCTCATAATCCAGGGCCTGGCACAGAGCAGGTGCTTAATAGTGGAACTGACACTTATTCTGAGCCTGCGCTCCCTTTCTGACAGATGCCAGCACTGGATAAAGGTTGTACTAAATAAAATAGGGACAGCGAGAAGCAGTATTCCCAAACATAAAAGCCGGTACGGCTCAGTGCACACCTACACTGAATGAGGTGAGCTAAACGTAAGGCGAGCCGTGAAACCAGAGGGAACACAAACTCCTGAGCCAGGCCGTAGGGGCTAGTTTCTCCTCGGCTCCAGCCCACGTGGCCAGACAGGAATGTGGGCCTGAAGTTGCCAGATCTTCTAATTTTTCAAGAGAAGCCAAAAATCTGGGTTATTATATGAAATTTGCCAATTTTTAAATGTTGACAACTAATCCAAAAACATGTTTAAACTGTATGGCCCAAACAAAACATGTCCATGGGCCAACACTAGCCAGTGTGAGGTCTCTGGCAGGAGCGTCCTCTTGAAAGGAAAAGGCTGGAAGAAACAATGCACATCCCGTTTCTCCGGCTGGTACCTGTTTGAACTGGAAACGCACTCGGGGCCTGTGAGCTGGCCGAGTTCTGGCAGTCTGGCAGTCCCCACTTCTCCTGCCCCTGGGACCCACACTTTGGCCTTGTTGGCGGTGGAGAGGTGAACGCCAGTCCCCACTCCTCCTGCCCCTGGGACCCACACCTTGGCCTGGATGGGGGTGGAGAAGGTGAATGCCAGTCCCCACTCCTCCTGTCCCTGGGACCCACACTTCGGCCTGGATGGGGGTGGAGAAGGTGAACGCCAGTCCCCACTCTTCCTGCCCCTGGGACCCACACCTTGGCCTGGATGGGGGTGGAGAAGGTGAACACCAGTCCCCACTCCTCCTGCCCCTGGGACCCACACTTCGGCCTGGATGGGGGTGGAGAAGGTGAACACCAGGAAGGGTTCGTCCTGCAAGAAGAGGACAGTGGGTTCTGTGTGTGACCAGGCCTCACAGTGCTAGAGCAGGGGAGACCAGAAGCCACAGGCTTTGAGGTCGCACAAATCTCAGCTCAGACTTGGCCCCCACTGGGCCATGGGGGGTGAACACTCTCCCTTCCTGGCCTCCGCCTCTTCAGGCAACTAAAGAGTGCTGAGACCCTCACCCAGTGCAGCAGTAAGGGTGCAGCAACACTGTGAAACCAGGGCTGACTGTATAGGACTGTTATGAGAAATGAAGCAGTAAATACATGTAATAGCTCCAAACAATATCTGACATGTTATTTCCTCTTTAGTGGGGTTTTTTCCCTACCTTTTCAAGTATAAATCTCCATATTGAATCTCAAAATACTTCTAGTAGCTAAAAAGACCAATACTAACCTAAGACAATGATCCTCCTACAAGAATGAAACAGGAAAACCTCAGATACCAGGCTGGAATATTCTACAGAACAGATGTTACCTATTCTCACTGATTCCCTGGCACAGGACCTTTCCACAAGAAATGAACGCTGTCTTCACAGCTAACATTTAATGGGTGCTTCCTATGAGCTAAGCACTGTTGTAAGTGTTTTGTACGCATTAACTCGTATACCTAGGATGTATGTACTATCATCAATACCCCTATTTTGCAGAGGAATACATCAAGGCACAGAGAGGTAAAATCACCTGCCTAAGATCAAAGAGCTGGTCTTTGCAAATCAAACCAATCTGAATAAAAGCGAGACGGGATTGAACCACAGGCACAGGCACTCTTAGCCCAGAGCCCTGGTCTCTGAAAGTACTGTGTTCCTTGTGTGGAGAAAAGAGCTGGGAGATTAGAGCTCCCATCCAGGGGCAGAGAGGAGGGTGGCGGGGCTGAGCCCCCAGCTCCACCACCCATCTCCCCAGCCTCGTCTACCACTCCCATTCCTCATGCTCCGTTCTTCCACAGGATTGACAGTCACGCTCTCTGCCACGCCACCACTTTGGCATGTAAACTGTGTTAAAGTACTGGTCCTACCTGATCCTTCTCCTGGCACCTCAGCCTTCACATTGAAGCTTAGATATCACCTTCCAGGTATTTTCCCAACTCTCTCTGTCTAAATAAGGTGGCCCTCCCTCAGGGTCCCACAGTTCCCACATTACCCTAGGATTCTCGTTCTGTGATTCACTGGCTCCCCTGCAGCCTCATGCACTGAGACAGGGACCTGGGCTTCTTCCACAGGTCCCTCACATTCAGCAGCACAGAGCAGGTGCTCAATAAATATTCAGGAAGTGAATGAAGAGAACTACAACAGGAGGCCAGGGGAGACTAAGCCTTTCAGTAACTGAGAATGTCCCCTCCATTAGCAATTAATGAATTCTACTCTGTTCTTTAGTGGTGATGTCCTACTACACTCCAAAAAGGTATGTGTGCTTGTTTGGAAACAAAGAGAAAAGTGGAGCAACTGAAGCAAGCATCTCAAGGACAGGACTGCATGCCATAAAGATTAGGTGGTCAAGAGCCTGAAGAGAAAAGACCAAGAGCTGCGTCCACTTGGAGAAGACCCCGAGGAAACCCCTGACGAGGGGGAAGGTGAGTCGTCACGTGTCCACTTTGCAGACACAGAAATAGACTCGGGTAGTAAAGGAGCCGCTGCAAGGCTGCACCGCCCACGAGGCAGCGCCGAGGCTCACACCGATCGGAACGGGCACTGTGGCAGGAAACCCAGGCCTGTCCGACTCTCGCACTCTGGTTCCTGTGAGAGACAGCGGCTGTTGCTGTGGTCTCGGACACAAACAGGTCTTCCAGAGGTTGGTCCCCAGTCCACAAAGCACCCCTCCTCTAAAGCCGAGAAAGCAAGCTGGGGCACTCCTGACTAACCCCAGCTGAGGTGCATGGCCAGAGCTGCAGAGCCTAAGACAGAGCCTAACTCAGAGAACTGTTTACTGGGGAAGAAGAAAAAAAGAGTGGCTAGGGGAAATCTACCATAAAAAGTAAGTAAGATCAGCAGAATTCCTTCATGAAAAGGGTGGAATTAGCATATGGCCTCAGCTGCCAAGTGAGGCCATTGAAGCGAGCAATGTAAATGAGTTCAAGATACAATTAGACATTTAGACATTTTTCTGGATGGAGACAGAGGGGACTGAAAAAGACATGGCAGGTCACATTTCAGAAATAGCAGCAGGAACCCATTTCCCTGTGGAGCCCACCATACATTCCCTGAGCAAGTGACCACAGGGACAGCACAGAGGGCAGGCCAGGCCAGCATCCCAGCAAGCATGCTCACCTTGGGGGCTCGCCCTTCCCAGGATTAATTTCTCAAGATGCCTCCTACAGTACCTGCAAAGCAGCTGCCCAAGCTCTGAAATAAGTTGTGTCCCAAACCACACGTCGGTATGCTGTCCCCGGGCTGGGTCCTAGGCTTCAGAGATGACTGCGACCCAGTGCCTGCCCTCAAGGACCTCACAGTCCTGTGGGGAGACACACTGAAGTCCATGGAAGTGGGGCAAGCAGTTCCTGCTAAATAGGCACACAGAAGCCAGCTGCGTGCCGGAGGCAGGGGCCAGAAAGCTGAGACGGGGCTGCTCTGGGCAGAGGACAGGCAGAAAGCTCAGAACCCGGCTGCCAGCGCCGCACGGAAGATGCTGAGCACGCAGTCCACTGCATCTTCTGGGAGAGGGCCAAGTCACCTTGAGCTTTGTGAAAAAGGACAGAATGACCAGAGGCACCAACTGCTGGCCCATGGACCAGATATGACTCAACTGCAACAACTTAGGACAGCTGTTCTCAATCTTCTCAGCAGCACTGTCCATGTGGCCCACCCAAGGAACAGGAAACACGGTCCCTTTGGAAGGACACAATTTATTAGACCCTCTCTAGCCGAACAGGTTCTGATGCTCTATTTTATATGGCTCACTGCACAGGCTGTGTCACCTGGCCCAGCAACATGGGCCCCCTGTCGTACCAGGTAACATAAATGTCTACTGTACTCAGTCTAAGGAACCGCAAACATTTCCTTTGTGTTCTCAGCATACTAGTTGGCACACAGCATTTCCCTGGTCCCTGAGCTTCTGCCCCAACTCTAAGCAGGGTTCTGTCCCCCTGCATATCCCAAGAGCCAGAACAATCTCCGCCTCTTGCATTAATGAACTAAGTCTCTCAATTTAAAACAAAAAGTAACCTGCCTGACCTGTGGCCTATGGTAGTGCAGTGGATAAAGTGTTGACCTGGAACACTGAGGTCGCCGGTTCGAAACCCTGGGCTTGCCTGGTCAAGGCACATATGGGAGTTGATGCTTCCTGCCCCTCCCCCCTTCTCTCTCTCTTTTTTTTCTCTCTCTCTCTCCTCTAAAATGGAAAAAACAGAAACAAAAAGAAGTAGCCCTTAATGTGCCGAGAAGATGAGGCACTTCTCTGTCTGTGCTCGGCACCCTGACTGTGAAATGCCATCACACAGGCCAGGTGGCAGAGTAACAGAACAAAGGGCGAGTGATGGGCACGTTCCTTCCCTTCTTCTCTCCAAACTCCTCTACAGGCCAGATGTCTGGTCACCACACCACCTCCTACCAGAGCAGAGGAGACAGAAAAGGGATGTCAAGGTCTTCTTTGGGCTGAGGAGGGGAGAGGAGGCAGTGGTTGGTGCTGACTCAAAGCTCCACCCTCCTCCTTCTTATTGGCAGAAAGAAATGACATTAACTCCCATTGATAAACCACCACTCTGTACCCAGCAGTATGTGGGGGACACTTCCACCTATAGTCACATAATCTTCACAACATCCCTGCGAGGTAAGCACTATGATCCCATTTCCCAAAGGCAGAAGTTCCGTCAGAGAGGTCAGTTCCCAGGCCCAAACACACAGTGAGTGAGCGGCAGAGCCAGGATTGCAAAGGCCACTCATGCTCCTCCATAATCCTGCACAGCTCCCTGTAGCCAGGTGTCCTCATTTCAAGGGGTCTTACCATTGCCTCTACCCCAGAAGGTCCTTAAGAATAGACACAAAACCAAAGAAGAAACTATACTGGCCCAGTCCACATTGAAAGACAGGCTGGAATTGTTTATACCAATTACTTCAGGAAGGTACAGAGTCAGAACTTTAGAACAGTAAGTTAGAAGTAGAAACCAGGAGGGCATAAAAACCCTTATGACAATGACCAATGAAGCTTCTTGCACCTGGGGAAACCCTCAGACTGTGTGGCTAACAATAGCCATAGCCGTACATCCCCATGGGAACTTCAGAGAACCTGGACACCCCCACCTGTCTGAGAGCATGCTGTCTTCTCTCCTGCTTCAGTAACAGTCTCTGAAAAGGCCCCTATCATCTGACATTAAAGACATTTATGGCCTGGCCTGTGGTGGTGCAGTAGATAAAGCATCAACCTAGAACGCTGAGATCACCAGCTCAAAACCCTGGGCTTGGGTCAAGGCACATACCTGCTCCTCCCCCACCCCCTTTCTCTGTCTCCCTTCTCTCTAAAATCAATAAATAAAATATTTTTTTTAAAAGGCCTTTATGTCCTCTATGTCCGCAGGCACTTGTGCACCATTACTGGCCACACGGCAACGGCCACCAAAAGACCATAATGGAATGCCCAATAACTGGGAATGGCTCCTAAGAGCCCCAGTTCCACCCCTAGCGACGTAATGTGTCTAATTCATGCAACTCCAAAGACAGTCCCTGGATGGAACTCGGGCTTGTTTGGATGAGAGCACAGACGCAGGAGCCAGAATGTCTAGGTTCAAATCTTGACTCCACTGCTTATGGAACTAAGGACACTGGTAAGTTATGCTTCCCGTCCTCAGTCTCCTCATGTGCAAGACTGTGGTGATCATCCTTCCTCACCCACAGGGTGGGAATGGGAAACACGTTATTCTACTAACGTGCACAGAAGAGTGCCAGGAACACTGCGGGTTCTATAAGGGTTTCTAATATTATCACTGCTAGTCATCCGTTTTGCTCATGAGTACTATAAGGTCTACCGGAAAGTTCTGTCCGTTTTTGGAAAAAAACAAAACACAAATTTTTCTTACTGTCAATAAACTTTATTAAATAATATAATTGCCATTATTATTAATGATTTCTTGCCAGCATGAGGGCAATTTGTATATCCCATTTTTGAAAAATGTTTTATCTTTTGATGTAAAAAACTGAACCAGTGCTTGTTTGATATCTTCTGCATTTTTGAATTTTTTGCCCTTCAAAAAATTTTGTAAGGACAAAAACAAGTGATAGTCGGAGGGTGCTAAGTCTGAGGAATATGATGGATGCGACAGACATGCTTCTGTAGCATTTCTTCCTTGTTGAAATTCGTAAAAATTACAGTGGCGTAAATGAACTTTATCAGTAGCCATGGGTACACTATCGCTTCACACATAAGACTAATGTGAATCAACTTTGTTTTAGTTAATTTGCTACATCAGTATGTATACATTAAGTGATAAAAATAGAAAGGCACACATGCGCCAAATAAACATGTGCTTACGCGTCAAAACCTGTTGTGATAGAAACGGACAGAACTTTCTGGTAGACCTTATATTTAGCAACAATGCTATCTATATTCCTGAACACAACTAGAACCAGGCCGATGTTTTCATTGATGACGTCAGCCAGCAGAGCAGGGACAGGTCCTAGGGACACTGGAAGAGCACTCCCTCGGGATTCATTTCATCAGCACGTTTTTGGTCAGTGTCACTATAGGCCAAGTGCTTTTGTAGGGGAATGCTATGCAGAAAATACAACAGGGTTGTGGTATAGAGTGGTGGAGTGCAGTGGGGTGATATTCTAAAAAGTAGTCAGGAAGGTTCCCTTGGAAGATAAAAGTGAACTGTTCTCAGCAGAGGAAACAAGTGAGATAACAAGTCTGAGTGACTCTACGACAAACCTGGGGAGGCAGGCAGGGAGGGGCGGAGTTGCATGGATCCTTGCAGGCTAACGTGAGTAGGAGCTTGGGTTTGATCTCACATGTAACAGAAGGCCAATGTCAGTTTTTTAGGTGAGGGAGTGATATGTTTTTCAAAGTTCACGGTGGTCCCTATGGGAACAACGGATTATTAAAGGCAGGAGGCCAGTTGGAAAGCTGCTACTGTGCGCCAGTGAGGACGGTGGCTGGGCCAGGCCATCCCTCGAGGAGGGCTGCCATGCTCCACAGCACTGGGCCCCGATGAGCGGCATGGACTCAGAGGTACCAAAGCTAACTGGGGGAATTCAGCCCCACCCTTCTTCAAATTTAACATAGAGTGACTCGTCCTTCCCGGGCGCGCTCACAGGGGCGTCTTCCCGTGATCTGCGGGCTTCCGGAAAGCAAGCACTGGTGTTGTTCCGCAGCTCGGTGTCTCTGAGCACCGTGTCCCAAGCTTTTTGAAGATAAGAAAGAGGACCCATCTACAACTGAAAAGAGCAGATGAGAAGGGAAAAAATTCTTGTCTTCCTTAGGAGGGAGGCTGCAGGTAATGTCTGAAACTGAGAAAAACAAAAAGTAGCACAATTAAACAGGTTTTAAAGATTATACAACAAATATCCACTGAAAAAGTTGAAAAGGGTTGCCTTTGGGGAGGGGAGAGGCTCTGCTCTTACTCATTTGCCTGGCTTCTCGACTCGATTCTCAGCTCTGGAAGGACTGGGGCCCCTCCTGTCCACCCACTGCGCTAGCACAGTGCCAGGCACAGAGGACACATTCAGTAAATGCTGTCACAATGAATACCTGGTCCAGGTATTCTTTAAAACCCAAAACCCAAGCCTCTGGAAACATACCAAAATAATGACTGAATGGACATATCTAAAGAAGGAATAAAATACAAATCAAGGAAGTGGAGCAGCTCAAGCAGCCCACACTATAAGACACGAACACACGGGGCTTGGCCCAGAAAGCCAGCGCATCTGTTTGTTAAAAGCAACTAAAACAAAAATTGTTTTAAGTTACAGCTGGTGTCTGAGCCACTTTATCAAGCACTTAAGATACAGAGCTGATTATTTTTCTGGCAACAATGAAAAAAAAAATGGCTGAAAGAACGGTGTCCGGTTACCAACTAACTCCAGAGCGGGGCTTCCAGTCTAGTCTGTGTCGGCAGAGACAACTGAAGAGGCTCTCCTTGAAGCTTGCGACGCTTGGTCTTTTTTTCTTTCATTTTTCCTCTCTTGCATTTCAGTTCCTTGAATCATGCAAAGCACAACCTCTTGGACTACATCTTTCTGAACTCCAGTGCTATCTGCCAAAAGTCTGCTGAAAGGGGACTTGGCTTAAAAGAAACATATGTCCACTGTCGTCTGGACTCTTGGTCTCTGCCCCTACTTGGATCTACATTACAAGAGCAGCTCTCCACTGGCCTGCTGTGTGGTCTTCAGCAAACCTCTTCTTCACCCTGTTCCCAGCCCTGATTCTTCTCTTCTATAAAGCCTGAGTTGTGGAGCAAAGTGGAAATATTTTCATAGTGCTAATAAGCACAGACCCTGAAATATAGACGGTGCTCAATAAGTGGGATAATTAATATCTGACTTATCCTCATCACTCACACCACCTCTCTCCCTAGGATGCTAAGGTTTCTCACAAGGTTTATCTCCAGGACAATAATCATGACAAGAGTGGAAAAGAAGACCACAGCTGAGACGAGTATGTGCATGGGAAATAAGGAAAAGGGAGCTGGCACCCTGCCACTTACTCCCAGACTCTTATGTATTTGTTTAATTCAAACACATCCAGGCAGGTCCTAGGGTCAGGTGAGCAGGCCCAGGGGATCTAGGCCTAGAGGGCTAAGAACTAAACTAGATAGCCAATGTATGTCTAATCATCTTACCTACTGATCCTTAAGCACCTCCTGCTGGAGGTGAGGGAGGTAAGACCCTGCCTTTGTGCAATGGCACCTACTGGGCAGGACACCACTTCTTCCCCAACCTCACTCCACCTGGGATGATATCCACACAGGCTCTTGGTTAGAACTCAGTCAAACCTGGTTAGTACCCTTGCAGGCTAGATGTCCTTCTCTCTCTCTCTCTCTCTCTCTCTCTCTCTCTCTCTCTCTCTTTCACACACACACACACACACACACACACACACTCCTGACTTCTATTCCAGAACCAGGGATAAGGATAATAATATCTCCCTTCTACCCTATATTGCTGCTTTAAGAATTCAATGAGTACATACCATGGTGGCTGGCCCAAAGCAAAAGCTATAAAATTGTTAACTGCTATCATAAACTCAGTAGTGGTGGGACTGTGAGTAATTTTTATTTTCTTCTTCCCATTGTATTCCAAAATTTGAAAAAGAAAAGTTACTTCACAATAAATATAAATATTTTAAGCTATGCATATAATAAGAGTCCATCCCGGGAGCCAGAGGTCAGGTACTTGATAACAGTTTTCAAGACTACTTTCAAAGGCAGTGGGACAAAGACTGCTACTGCCTGCCTCTCTTGTCAAAGAATTCCAACCTACCTATAGTCTCCATTGTTCTAAATCAGTCGCAATGAATAGGGCCACACTCTCCTGTCACAAGAGGGGCCTCACCATAAATTTGGCCAGTGACCTGGGACTTCGGCAAGCGGAACTAACAGGTTTCCCCGGGGATCTTGAGAGGGCCTGAGAACTGGGACCATGAGATGGGCACTGAGGTGAGTGTGTGAGATAGCACCTACGTACAGGCAGCTGTCAGAGGCCAGGTGCAGGACTAAGTGGGCCAGGTGAGGGGCAGAGAGGGGGATGTGGGGACAGGTACCCTGACTGGGGCAGATGGAAGGCCAGCAGGGACACTGCTGTGGCTTCATGGTACACACAACTCCTGGCTCCAACCTGGGCTCAGCATGCCCAGCCCAAGCACAGCTCTGCCTCTCTCAAGCCCACCCCTTCACTAAGAGCCATTCTGAGCTAGTTTCTGGTTCCGCAGCCGATCAAACCTAAACCCATGTCTACAGACCTGGGTGCAGACGTGAAGCCATCCCAGTGGAAGCTGAGCTTGGTGACTGGCCAAACTTTGATGTTCTCCATTTCACAACTGGCCAGTCTTGTTTATTTTTCCTGTGTAACTTTTGCAATGTTTCAACTAAACAGGAAAGGTTTGATCAACAATTTCCAGAACAAGAAAAATAACTGAGTGGTTGTAATGAAGGCTGGTAAATCTGCTAGGCCATGAGGACTCAGGGTCCCATGCAGAACTGTGCCTCTCCTGTGGAGAGGGAGGCCACCAACCCTTCGACTGGGCTCAGAGACTCTCCTTTCCTTTGGGGTCGCCTCCTTCCTCCCCTCAGTCACTACTATACAGGCAGCGGGAACTCCAGTCCCAACTCCGGGTGCAGCCGAGGGGCCTGGATCCGGCCACTCGCTCTCTCCTGTGTCTTCACGGCTCCTAGGAAAGAACTCTCCTTCTGCTAGGGGAGCTCGCTTGGCAGAAAGAGAGCTGAACTGGAGAGCCACCCACAGCTCTGCAATTAGGAGCCAGCAGCCTGATCAATAAGCCAGCATCAGGGGACTGGAGGCAGGGTGCTGCTTGTCACTACTGAGGCCCTGGAGCCAGCTGTGCTCAAAACCTGTCCTCACCACTGTGCTGGTTTTAAGAAGTCAGTTTAGGTTGAATTTATGTCCTTTACAACCAAAGATTATACACTAATACAATGTGTTAACGATTCAATTCACTGTGAGTTAATCATGATTTTAACCCCTTCATAGCGTTTTCTGTGCCAGTAAACTATTTTACATACATTTCACTTGACCCGCTAAAACATACGGTCACCCTTATTTCACAGACAAGGCCCAATGAATTCATTAACTTCTACCATCAAAGTCAAAATGATCATCATTTTATCCAGTCACACAGATATTGGGTAGTAGAGCCAAGATCTAGAGCCAGGCCCTCTGAATCCAAACTCATTTTCCTTATGCTGCCTGTATGTGTAATCCCACTCTGAATGCAGGCAGACACAGAAGGAGCGTATGCCCCGCCCCTAACATCCAAGGGCTTGCAATCACCTTGAAACTAGGCGTAAGTCCACGAACCAATTAGAGATGTTAAAAGCCATAATATAACAAAGTCCAAATGTGTGGTCCAGGTACTAGCCACATGGCAGGAAGGTGAGGTGGCAAAGAAGCTACATCTCAAGGCTGGATGTTGGTGTAGAATCTCACCAACAGTATTATGACCTAAGTAATGAAACACTACATCTTCTAATTCAATTCTTCACGGGCCGTCTCAACTCCCTCAGACACATCTTCAACCAGTGTTTCTGCTGTTATGTGATTTTGCTGTTGCCCCCTCCACACTGCAAAAGCATCTGCTCAGAACTACATGCTAACATTAATATGATCATAGACCATAACTGCTGCCCACCAACCTTCTTCAAAAGTATCAGAATTATAGCTTTTAGGTGACACAGACCACGTAATTTCCAGTTTCCCTCCTAGAAATAAAGAAACCTCAGGTAATTCTATAATCCTACATTCATCATTAATATTCTGGTGTCAACTGATGGCCTCTGGGTCTATCTATACTGGGTCATTTTTTATTGAGTTAAGTATCTTAACTGGTGGCTGCAGATAGTTACTGAATAAATTCTACCTCACTGACAGACAAAATTTTTAATTTAGTCATCTCATTTTATGTAACTGAGAAAACTGAACTTTTAAAAATTCATATCATATTTTATAACCAACTTACATTATATTAGTGATATGTCACTGAATGATTTTTCTTAGGTCAAAATTTTTTCTTATCAAATCATAATATAATATTAAAGATACGTTCCAGAAATGAAAAGTCAGCAAGGACTCCGAAAGGACTTGAAGCAAAGTCCCACAATGTAGCTGTTCTCCAATGTTCCATTATTCCTGGGTCACAGTCACAGAATTTGCTACATCCACTGGTTCATTTTATTCTATTAAGGATTCTGTACTCACAGAGTTTATGTTCTAGTGAGAGGACAGATAAACAATACCATGTAATTAATTGCAAAGGTCACTTCAGATGGTGACAACAAAGTGAAAAAAGTTAAATTTTGATGTTGTAACAGTGAGGACTGGAGCATTAGAAAGGCAGGTTTGGGGACCCCTTGCTCAGAGAGTTGTGTTGAAGCTGCGAGTGAAATGACAAACAGAGGCAGGGTGGTGTGAACCGAGGGAACAGCGTGCAAAGCCCTGAGAGTCAGGCCATGTAGCTGAGGGAGAGAGGAGGGAACCATGTGGTGCCCAGGCCACCGCCAGCTTTGGCACGACTAGGAGTATATGACAAACCGCAGAGGGTTTCTTCACAGAGGTAGGCTCTTCGCTGCTTCTAGTTCTTTAATTTCCAACTTTATACCTGAAAAAATCTCAAACCTGTAGAAGAGCTAAAAGAAGAGAATACTAAACACGGTATATCCTTCACCTAGTTGTGCCGCCAGCTGTTAACAGTTCCTTCACGTGTGTTCTCTGTCTCTCTCCTGGCACATGTACGTACACGTTAGATAAATATATATAACAAGTATAACATAGAATGCGTGTAGTTATATGTAGTTTATGTCCAGTTATATATAATTCTATAAGCACACAGTTATAATCGATAATATGTGAAATTATTGATATATAATTTAGATAACATACATAAATGTTTCCCTAAACATTTTAAACTAGGTTCAGACACAGTAATGCTTAAACCTTAACATAATATTCTAAGATTCAGGACCTTCGCCTACCCAAGAATTTTAACACTAAGACCATAATATTACCTACTTTACCACCTATATGCAAATTTCCCCCAACTGTCTTTCATTCTCCATGTCTTTATTTTTGCCATATCTGGTCTCTTTAGTTTCCTTTGAACTAGAAGGGTCACCTGCCTTTTCTTTTTTTTAAGGATGGGAGAACATCTTTTGTGATCTTGACATTCTTGAAGAATCTTGCCTAGTTTATCATTTATTACATTTTCATTAAATTCACAACTTTTGGGCCCTGGCCGGTTGGCCCAGTGGTAGAGCGTCGGCCTGGCGTGCAGGAGTCCTGGGTTTGATTCCCGGCCAGGGCGCAGAGGAGAAGCACCCATCTGCTTCTCCACCCCTCCCCCCTCCTTCCTCTCTCTCTCTTCCCCTCCCGCAGCCGAGGCTCCATTGGAGCAAAGATGGCCCGGGAGCTGGGGATGGATCCTTGGCCTCTGCCCCAGGTGCTAGAGTGGCTCTGGTCGCAACAGAGCGACGCCCCGGAGGGGCAGAGCATCGCCCCCTGGTGGGCAGAGCGTCGCCCCCTGGTGGGCGTGCCGGGTGGATCCCGGTCTGGCGCATGCGGGAGTCTGTCTGATTGTCTCTCCCCGTTTCCAGCTTCAGAAAAATACAAAAAAAAAAAAATTAAGTTAAAGGAAAGCAACAAATTCTGTTAAAATTATAGGTTTGATACACTAAAAGCATCTGTTTGATGATACTCCCTTTACAGTATCCTATGTGGCACCTGTGAGAAGCCGCTTCAGTCTAGCCTGGTCCCTCCACTGGCTCAGCACCCTGAGGACTCCAGGCCCTGCACGGGCAGCTCCACGCCAGCTGCAGAGATAGATCTTCCTTTCTCAGGAGAAGTCAAGATCTCCTACCTGTGACTTCTACCAAGTCCTCAGTGGCACTGGGCCAGGTACCTACTCTGAGGCTGGTGTCACGCTCCCCGTGTATACCCCGTGTACAGTGCTTGCCCAGACCCTTCAAATCAGCTACCGGTGGTCCATGGACTGGTGCTGGTCCACCAGAAATTTTGTGCCAGTCCACGAAAGACTCTTTCAACCACTGAGCTAGACTACAAAAGCGCTTTCCACTGGGCCACCTATGTGCTCAGACATGCCAAGCACACTCCTCTCCCCTCACTAAAGAGTTCTAGATCCTTCACCAGGCGTGTCCCCAAGAAGCAAGAGGATGATTCTATGACCCGGACCACATGATGAGTCAGTCACGGAGCAGCTGTTACAACCTGGGTCTCTGATTCCAGTGTCCTCGGTCTCCCGGGCATCCTGCCTGGCCGTGGCCCTCCTTCCCTTAAGGCCATCCACCAGATCAATGACAGTTTGTCACAGTTTCTCCCCAAACATGAGCTCAAGGGTGGAAGCCAGTGCTCCAGATGTGTGCTAGCTGGACCCTGTTTCCCAGACCATGGTTCCAGTAACCACAGGAAAGCGGACGGGGGGGGGGGGGGGGGTGACATGGCAGCGCCAGCCCACTGCTGCTCAGGGAAGCTGGTCGCCAGCTGGGACTCCCAACACCCCTTCCACTTCCTCCTGTTTCATTCATCATGTTGGGCTCGGCTCAGTGTCTAAGCCGACAGAGATCATCTGAATCTTGATTCTGCTACCCTTTACCCCCGTTTTTACAGTCCTCTTTATTAAAAAAAAAAAAAAAAGAAAGATTGTATTTATAGATTTTATAGAGAGAAGAGGGAGAGGAGAAGGTGTAGGGAGTGAAACATATCAACTCATAACTGCTTCACTGTAGTTGTTCATTATTTATCATACATGCCTTCAACCGCAGGCCCAGGGTTTCAACCTGGCAACCTCAGCATTGCAGGCTGATGCTCTGTCCACTGCACCACCACAGGTCAGGCTTTTTTTTTTTTTTTTTTTTTACAGGCCTCTCTATAAACACTGCACAGCTGAAGGTCAAAGTCATGTCTCTAAACCAGATCTTCCCTATGTCAACACAAGAGCTTTTAACCATTGCTCTTGGATGTCCTTCTCAAGCAGCTTCAAGTCCTTCTCTTGGGTGGCACCAATTTCATTACTTTTTGCACTCGATACCAGTGAGAGCTAATGCTCGAGAGCACGGCTTTGAGTGCACCAAGAGCCTGACAGGCCCTTCTCGTAAGGCAGAGGTCCAAAGGCTCATGAGGACCACAGCAGGCATGGGAACTGGTCTCTGGTCAGCACACAGATGAGCAGGAGGAGCAACCCCAACCGCTGCCTGAAGCACTGAAGGACAATGGAGGGACGCCCATGACGAGCAAAGGCCAACCCCTGTTCAGACATAAGCCGGGGTGCCCCTGACCTCCCAGCCCCTCCAATGCTCAAAAGAAAGTTAGACAAATCCTCCACAGTCCTATTCTACACCAGTATTCTCAGAGTGGGAAGAAGTATACATATCTCCCTTCTTAATAAAATCTAGGTCTTAACATGTTGCATTACAAAGTAACAGAGGGTTATCTGTGGGTGAAGGCTTTTATATTAATACTGCCTCCCATACCCCCTGTAGAGGTAAGAAGTTGTCTATCACAAGGAGCTTCACAGATAACAATTAAGACCAACACCCATATATAAAGTACATACCATGCGGTGAC
The DNA here is from genome assembly GCF_036850765.1 of Saccopteryx bilineata. Taxonomy (NCBI): domain Eukaryota; kingdom Metazoa; phylum Chordata; class Mammalia; order Chiroptera; family Emballonuridae; genus Saccopteryx; species Saccopteryx bilineata. The sequence continues at coordinate 62,742,405 of NC_089500.1, forward strand.
CAGGCGGTGGCGCAGTGGCTAGAGCATCACCCTGGGACTCTGAGGACCCAGGTTAGAAACCCCACGGTCGCCAGCTTGAGCATGGGCTCACTAGCTTGAGCACAGGATCACTGGCTTGAGTGTGGGATCATAGTCATGACCCTATGGTCGCTGTCTTGAGCAGGGGATCACTGGCTCGGCTGTAGCTCCCCGGTCAAGGCATGAATGAAAAAGCAATCAATGAACACCTAAAGTGATGCTACTATGAGTTGATGTCTCTAATCTCTCTCCTTTCCTGTTTGTCTGTCTGTCTCTCTCGCTAAAAATAATAATAAAAAAAAGTATACACCACACACCTATATAGGAACTAAGCCATTTCTCTAGGTTTATTATCTCTAATCCTCCCAACCACTCTGCAAAATGGGTATTATTAATCCTGTTTTGCAAATGAAAACAGACTTAAGGCAGTGCCCTTGCCCAAGCTCACAAAGCCAGGAAGTGGAGACACTGTGAAACTGCGGAGCTCCAGCTTCCCCAGTACTCCTATCTAAGCCACTGGGCAGTAGGTAGAGCCAGTCAAGCAGATGGGTAGAGCCCTTTCAGTCTTGCGAGTATAAAAGGTAAATAGAAGTAGGAAGGTTGGAATTCCAGTACACTTAGCTGGCTTGAGCCTCTGAAGCCTGCAGCAGCAACAAGCTTCTCCCCAGAAAACAAAGGTCAGTGTGACTCACTCTTTCTGCACCCAAACCCCCAAACACAAGAGTGCCCAGTGTCACACGTGGAATGAGTGCTTCTTTCAGTCCAGGGGAAACATGCAGCAATCTGCTGGTTCTGAAGCTAGCTTTCTTCAAAACATCAGAGATGTGTCTGTGAATGTAGGTAATCATACTAATTCCTGGGCATCTGCTCTGTGCCACATGCTAGCTCAGGCATACCAACAACCCTCCTAGTAATCCTTAAGGTTGGGGCTTGCAATTTCAGTCAAAAAAGAAAACCAATGTCCCAAGAGGTAACAGACAGGTGGAGCCAGGAATCAAACCCAGATTTCTCTAGCTCTAAAATCTGTTCTTCTTTCTATGACCAGGGATCTAGAGTTGTACCTACAAATAAATACACATGTATCTCACTTGACTTCTCCATGGAGACTTCCTGCAGAAGCCTCCAACTCAGCATGCCTCCTTAACCCCCAAACCTGCCTCTCTGCTCATTCCTCAGTCACAGCTGGGGCCACTGTTGTTGACCCAGGACACCGAGTCATCTCTGAAACTCTCTTTCTCATGGTGCCCCAAGTCCTGTCCATTCTCTCTGCTAAATCATGTCCCTCCTCCCCTGCTATAGCCATAGCCCCAAAGCCCGGACCTCTGCATTTCTCTCCTAGCCTCCTTTTTTCCTTACACAACATCCTTCCTGCTTCCAGTCCTACCCATTCCAATCACCACCAACAGAATGTGCAAAATAAAATGACTTCGATTTCCATCAGACTGAAATCTGCAAGGACAGACTCTGACGGTGCTAAAGGGACAAGAAAGCTGTGTGGCTTTCTAAAGCGTGAACAAACCTTTAGTGGTTCCCCACTGCCTAGAGCGGTGTATCCGAAAATGGGAAATATTATATTTTGAGTGACATAATGATCTGGAATTATAGTATAAGAAAATTATTAACTTTTTGGTTCTCTTTCAATCTCTCATTAATTGGACAATGAGCAAATCTCAATAGGGATATAATCTACATACTTAACACTTCTCTAAAATGCCCTAATCTCCCTTTTGAACAAAATCAAATCATTGCTCAAGTTCATAGCCTGCAGCAGGCTAGAATTCGACAACTGTTTGGTATCCTGTGTGTGTGTGTGTGTGTGTGTGTGTGTGTGTGTATGTGTATGTGCATGTGCACCTGCCATATATTCTATTTGTGGGAAAGAATACTGGTTTCTACTTGCTTAAATGATATAAAATTTCCATATGGTTATTTAAAATTTTTAAATAGGATTGATTCAAAGAAAAAGATTAAATCAGAACATAAGTGGCACTGAGCTCATGACAGAGATTGTGAAGATGGTTCTAAAATGACTGTCGTTTGAGAAAGACTGACCCCTGACCCAGTACCCAAAGCAACTGTCTAGAAGCTGGCCTTTCCCTCCAAGTCCCCAAACCTCTTCACTGTCTTTCCCTCCCATACTGTCTACTCAGACATGCAAACCACAATTTCCTGGGTTAGCCATGGTCTTTCAAACCTGCATGACTCTGCACGTGCTTTACACCCTTCCTAAACCAGTCTCCAAGGTAAATTTGAGAAACACCAAATACCATATCCTTTTAAAGGGAGAGTTGTCTCAGTTCTCACAGGCCTTCTAAGTGAGCTGTGATTCTATTAAAAATGTAGGTATTTTAAAAAAAAAAAGTAGGTATTTTTTCATACAACACGGCTCCTAAACATCAGCTAACTACTTCTGTGCTCAACACAGCAATCCACTCCAATGCCGAGGAGAAACTGCCCCACTCGGAGCTGAGAAAAAGGACACCTTCAACAGAGACCTAACACACCGTGGGTGAAAGGTGTGACTCCACACAGCACTCATCAGACAGCTTGTCTTGCTGCAAGCCTCTCTCCCTCCAGACTGGAATCCCCTTGAAAGCAGGAACGATATCTTGGTCATCCTTTCTGCTCCTGACTCACAGGGCTGTACAACAACCTGCGAAGAGGGACAGAGGAAAGGAGAGAAGCGGGACTGAGAGAGGGGAAAGTGAGGCTGGGAGAAGGGAAGAAACCTGGGTCTCTATCAGACTGAAATCGGCAAGGACTGAGGGTGCTAAAGGGACAAGAAAGCTAAGTGGCCAACTAGCTGCCCGAGGGCCGCACCTCCCTAACTGCAGATCCGTCTTTGCTGGGATAGATGCCTCCGTGACAGGGAACAGGGAGGCACCGCCACGCTGCCCTGGCTGCCTTGGTTGAAATGACGTCCTCATAGAGAGCACCAAACCAATCGCCTGGAGTTTCCCAATGGTGCCAATGCAGGCTCCTGGGACAAAAAAAAAAAAAAAAAAAAAAATCTGGTCCCTAAAAGATTAGGGACCAGAAATCTAACATTTTTCTCAAAAGAGAGAACGAGCTAGACAGGCAGGCAGGCCAAGTCCCCAGGTCATCTGATGTTATCACCAGCTTGGCATCTTTATCAGAACTGAAAGGGTTCCAGAAATGATAATCCCTGGGTCAGATCATAAGTCATTCAGCAGCCAAATGAACACTGACATTCTCTTTAGCACCCTTCAGAAATACCCGGGGGTGTGTGTATGTCTGTGTATGTGTGTTAATGATTAACAGAAATTTCTTAACTAGAATTTCACTGAGCTGCCCATTCACTATCAGTTACAACTGAATAAATGCCAAATATAAATTCTTAACAACTAATTAAAAAAAGATTTGTGAGCTAGCACCCTGCATTCTAACTGCATATGGCAATGTGGCACTCAACGTGGCCATGAGACACTGAGTAAAAGGCCCGATTCAATTTACTTTATCCTTATTTTGCTTAAACCCAGGTGTGTGTGCATGCACACATGCAAGGGATGTATATTCACAGGGGAAGGGGGGTTCCGAAAGGATGCCATGAGATTCTGACCCAATTTTATAAATCCCAAAGTCTTGGACTCCTCACCTTAGCAACCTAGAGTCCAGTCCCAGACTTACTGGCAATGTGTGTTCATTTGATGTTAAAATCAAACAAGGTTGCACCTCTTCATGGTTCCCACTTGCAGTAAACTCCTTGGAGGCAACAACACAAAGTCAACACACTCCAGAGATTTGCTCCAAGCACACGCCCATTTTCAAGGGAAACGGAGATGAAAAGACAACTGATGTCCAAATTGAAAAGGAGGGAGGAAAATGGAGGAAGAAATATAGATGGGGAAGAAAGGGGGGTCAAAGGGCCGGCCATTTTTAAATACTGTTTGGTAAGGCTCTTACTCAAGTTAGACAAGTTTGATATTTTAAAATTAAGCAAGAAGCCCTGAATTATGGCAATAAATGTACTGTTTTCTCATCCTAATATTCGAAGATGCAATTTCTTGATCTATAGCTCTTGGGTCCTTTCAGATGTGGGATAGTCTAAGTGTAGAGAACTATGCCTGTGTTGGGTACAGACTCTTGGCTGCCCACCCACAACTCTAAGACCCCAGCAACTTCTTCCTGCAGGTGAGCTTCTGAGTGGGCAGGAAAAGCTTTCTGTAGATCTTATTCCATCTGTCTCCTGACCAGCCAAGAGCAGTGCAGCAGGAGGAAGTAATACGGTGTTTGTATCCCAGCCCTGTATTTCTGTGCCTGCTTTCTGTTACAGAGACAATACCGTGACACAGTGACATGCTTGGCTCTTACTCCATCTTGTTCAAGCCTGTTTTGTTCCCATATCCATCAGGCTAGTAGCTTCTTGCATGTAGGAATTCTGCTTGCAGCTTGAGTTTTACAAAAACAGCCCCTTCAGAAGGTACCTCTCTCAAAGAGACAAGGGAAATACATACAAAAAAAAAAAAAAAGACTTTATCAAAGATGTACAGGAACCTCATCACTAGACTCACATCAACAGAACAAGAAGTTTTGCAATCTTCCTGGGATTCCTGCTGGCACCCAGATGTCTGTGGTCATCAATCACCTCTTGGCCCTCCCACTTTCCCTTCCCTTGACATAAAAGAAGCCTGAACTCTGTATTTTCTTTCTTAAAATAGATTTGAGGCCCTAACCAGTTGGCTCAGTGGATAGAGCATCGGCCCAGCACATGGACATTCTGGGTTGTTCAATTCCAAGTCAGGACACACAGAGAAGTGACCATCCCTCTCCAACCCCCCCTTCCTCCCCTCTTCCCCTCTTGCAACCAGTGGCTTGGTGCTGAGGATAGCTTGGCTGGTTTGAGTATGGCAGCCTCAGGCACTAAGAATAGCTTGGTTGATTTGAGCATTGGCCCAGAGAGGGGTTGCTGGGTGGATCCCAGTTGGGATGAATGTGGCAGTCTGTCTATCTCCCCTCCTCTCACTTAAAAAAAAAAAAAAGATAGATTAGAGGCACCACTAGTTTTCTTATCTTCTCAGTTGGCACCTTCCTTTTTTTTTTATTCTGAAGTGAGAAGGGGGGGGGGCTCCTGCACACGCCTGACCGGAATCCACCCGACACGCCCACCAGGGGGCAATGCTCAGGCCCTCTGGGGCGTTGCTCCGCTGCAATTTGAGCCATTCTAGTGCCTGAGGTGGAGGCTATCAAGCCATCCTCAGCGCCCGGGCCAACTTTGCTCCAATGGAGCCTTGGCTGCAGGATGGGGAGAGAGAAAGAAAAAGGAGAGGGGGAAGGGCAGAGAAGCAGAAACAGATAGGTGCCTCTCCTCTGTGCCCCGACCAAGAATCGAACCCAAGTCTTCCACAAGCCGGGCCAACGCTTTACTGCTGAGCCAACCGGCCAGGGAAGTTGGCACCTTCTTGATCAATAAACTTCTCTCCTTATTCCAAACTCTTACATTTTGAATTTGGGCCTTTCAAAGCATCAGGCACACAAACTTTGGTCCAATAACAATACCACCCGCCTTACATTAGGATCAGAAATAACATGCCAAGGAACCATTTTTACCTCTGTCCCTCCTCTTCCCTAAGAGAAACTACTAACAGCAACCCCATGTTACATAACTGTTTCTCTGTCATACCCTTGTCTCTATTTTTCAGATATATTCAGCTTTCAAAATAGCTGTGTGTTCTGTATGTACACAGACAGAAGTGACTAGTGTGCTCCAAGCCAAGTGGACTCCCACGGCACAGATAGGCATTTCCCATCACCCCTTCCTCTAAAGGTGCATTCAAAACGTGCCTGATAAGGACAAGGATATTTTTCAAAGTAGATGGCAGGTCAAAAGCTTCCAAACAAGCCAACCACAATGGCCACAAAGAAAGGCTGCATAGAGCTGATGAACCGAAGCTGTCTAGCAGTCTTATCCCAGAAAGGTGTTCCAGAATGTCTCACACAACCCAGCTCCATCATTCAGTTTCATATTCCTTACAAGAACACAAGACATAAAATTAAATACCAGAGTGATTTATGTTCCGCATTTATCCTTACATCGTTAAAACAGGTTCTGAAAATCAGTATTACATTACATTGTAAAATACTCAGTCATTACGTTCACCTGGAAAAAGAGGACAAAGATATGATCCAAATGGGTCTGTACATTTGGAACACCCCATTCCCAGAATGCTGCACTGTCAGTAATAGTTTAGAGGGAATATAACTGTAATGCACCACCGCATTCCTCAGCAGGCAGAACCCCCTGAACTTACCCAGCTCATCTCCCCACTCCAGGAAAACCCTCCCTTGCAGGACCGTTCTCCAAGCCATGCAAACCAAGCCAGGTCTGCAGGATGAGGATGCAGAATAAATTAGGTCAAAGACTAAGCCTCTGGGAAAGCAAGGATTTTCTAAAAATGGAAGCGTATGCTCAGCCTTCTTCAGTATTAGTAAGGGCAGGAGAGGCTACAGGCAACTTAATGGTCTAATAAAAGGTTTACAAGGCAAAGGATACTTACAAACAAATGAGACCAGCAGCAGACTGGACCCTCTGACTAGGCAGACTTGACTGCCATGGCGTTAACTATGCTGCTGGATGGCACCCTACCCACCTCATCCTGATCAGCAGGAGGCAGGCTTCTGCTTGTCCCCTCACTGGGCTCAGCATCACCTTCTTCCCTGCATTGGCAGGCTGGTTAGCAGCACTGCAGAGGGTGCTTCTGTGGCTGTCTCCCCACAGGGGAGGGGGCTGGCCAGATTCCTCTAAGCCCCTGAGCTCTGGCCAAGAGGGGGCAGAGACCCAATAAAGTCTGGGTGAACAGATGTGTTCACAAACCAATGAACAAATCAATAAACGAGTGAACAGATGGATAAATGAAAGGTGAAAGGGTTGTGATTCCTCATCTTCATTTTAACTCATTCCTTCAACTACCACTTCTTGAGCACCTTAAGTTACACAGAATTAGGAAACGAACCCCTCTGCTTAACAACCGACAACTTATTTACACCAATTTATTTACAATTCAGTTTTCATCTGTTACCTGGTCAGGCAAACGCCACTGGGTGGACTCCTCACTGCCCTTGGGAATGTCTTATTAATGCACAGGATGCTCAGCATACTTAGAATGCACCTGCAGGACAGGAGCACCTCAGGGGGGGGGCTCCCTCCCTCCCCCTCGTGCAAGTCTGCTTCCAACACGTGCAGGGCAGTGGACAGGCTCCCAGGGCGGGGTGGCAGAGAGTAATATGTTCAACAACAGATACTGACTCTCCAGAGTAGCCCACAAGGCTCCCCGACCACCACCTGTTAGGCATCATGACAAACAGAGGACAACCCAAAAGTGCCCTGCCCTGCCTCACACAAGAAGTGGGGTAACGTCCAAGTTTATGGCGATTCTTGATGAGGCTGAACAAGTTAAAATGGGCAAGGAAGTCCTGACAAAGATTAAGAAACAAGTGTCACAATTATACTACTACAAATAGTGGTAAACATAACAGTAATAATAGTGAATATTCACTGAGCGCTGACTAGGCATGCGGCTTTATTTTAAGCACTTTAGATGGTAATTCATTAATCCAAAATACGACTGTCATAAGTCAGTATACTATTATTATTTCTGTTTTACAGACAATAAAACTAAGGTACAAAGTAATTAAGTCACCAGCTCAAGATCTCAGAGTAAACAAGTGATGGTGCAGACCCAGGTACAGTATGGAGTCTCCTTTTAACATTCCTATTCAACATCAAAGTTAACCAGTCTACGAAGAATCTGTTCCTTGGGAATAGTCACCTGATTTTACAATATGGAGGCCACTGAGGAAACAGGCTTACCTCATAGATCTGCTTCGCAGCCTGCTTAGAGAACCACAAACAAATAATTCTGGGGTTTCATTTACATTTGGCAACCATGTTTCATGTAAAGGGTTCCTGGGATAACTGACATATTGTAAAACCTAGGTTTTCCTATCTTATGAAGCATCAAGCTTGGCATTCAACAGGCCAAGCAGAACAGTGGCTCAATTATTAATTAATATGATAGGTGCTATCAACTAGTAAGTTATCCTGGGAACTCTGTAACTTCATCCTTAAAGCTTAAAGATTCATCACTCCAAATTCAGATATTCTCCTATTTCAAAATCTAAAAAGGTAGATGTTTCCTGGGAAAAGCCGAGCAGCGCTCAAGTCTAGCAGACCTGGGCTCCAGACCCATTTCTGTCAGTGTATCACCTCTGACAGACCATCTAATTCCTACGGGCCTACCTTTCCTCAGCTACAACTGACTTACGGGCCTCCCAGCAAGATTAATGAGATGACACATGGGAGGCGTCTAGTCAGAGCCTGGCACGCAGAAGTGATAGTGATAATGCTGGTCGGCCCCACTTGCTCTAGTCCTGGGACTAGTGTCCATCCCCCTCTTATGCCATCTGCCTGCACTCATCTTCCTCTGCCCAAGGGGAAACAAGGGCAAAATTTAAGAAAATAGCTAATTATGTATGATTCAAGGCCATGAATTAGGGCATACCAAAAAAAAAAAAATGTAAACGAGATAGCCTTCTCCATAATAAAAGCATTTCTAAAGGGCTAAAAATCAAGTCATGCCTCCCAAGTTCTGCTAGAACGTCAGAGCTGGGGCAAAGGCCCTGCCACTTCTGCTGTTTCCCTACCTCAAATTTTACCTTTGGGGCACACCATTCACTCTTCCCAGCTACAATCTATATTCTGCCTATTTTCTGATCATAGGCAAAGTAATCCACTCCTGAAAAATAAAAATCTATATCAACTCATTAAAACCATGTTGTAAAACAATGTTTCAAGGGAAACTTATAGCCTTTAATGTTTAATATTAAAAAAAATTATTCAGCATAATTTATCATTAGTAACAGGAGAAAAACTATGATCACTTCAAAAGATGCAGAAAGAACACTTGACAAAATTCAATAATTACTCATGATAAAAATAGAGATATAAAAAACTTCCTCAACACAATAAAGGACATCTATGAAAAACTACTGCTAACACTATATCTAATGGGGAAATACTGAATGCCCACCTCTCCATGATGATATCAGAGCAAAGAAGCCCATGATCATCACTCCTGTTCAACACTTTACTGAAAGTTTTAGCCAATGCAATGAGGAAAGAAAAAGAACGAAAAGGCATAAACATCAGAAATGAATAAGCAAAACTCTTTATTCACAGGCAACATGGTTGATAATGTATGCAGAAAATCCTTAGAACTCTACAAAACAACCATAGGACTGAAAGAGTTTAATACATTTCAGGAAACAAGACCAATATATACTAATTATATTAATATATCAGAAATAATAATTATCATTGACAATAGCATCAAAAAATAAGATACTTAGGAATAACTTTAACAAAACATGTATGCAAGATCTCTATACTAAAATTTACAAAACATTGCATAAAAATGACCTAATAAATGAAGATGTTATTTTTTAAACTCAGTATTAAAAGAATTTCCAATTCACCCCAGAGTGAGATATAAATTCAACGTAATACCAATCATATTTCTATAATATGTGTGAGTAGTAATTGAAAAGCTACCTCTAAAATTTATTTGGAAATGCAAAAAACCAAAAAAAATGAATCAATTTAAAATAAAAATAATAATAATAAAGGTGGTGTGTAGATTAATATGAAAACTGCAAGGGTGAATTGTGAACTCAAGTCTGAGAGCACTAGAACCATGGATTACCAGAAGTCAACAAAATAATCAACGGCATACTGTCCCATCCCAGGGCTATGAGAAACCTGAACTTCTCTCATCAAGGTCCCTCCACTGCACCCTAAGGTGCCACATTCCCTCAGTGAGCAGAGACCCCCAAATGAGGCAGTCTGGGTGATACAGATGCTAAAAGCCTGACCACACACTACAAGGTCATTCCCCACAGCTCTATGGCTGTTGTTTTGCAGGAAACCTGCATCCCATTCATTCTGCACAAATGCATGCCATCAGACTTGATTCTCCCACGGTCTGCCCCAGACACAGCTATGAAAACATGGCCACAGAGAGGATCACATTAGCACTTAAGAAAGAACCTTTTCCTTGCATTTATCACCACGGAATTGGAGGTCTGGCACATAGCAGGCACACAAGAAATATACAGTGAATAAATGAAAGGTGACTAATCTTGGAGACCTGGCTTTCAAATTCAAGTTTGCAAATCCCGGTGTGCATGATGGTGTGTCATACGAATAAATCTCAGACAAAAACATAAATTTTACAGAAAAAAACTTTGCAGGAAAAAAATGTCATCCTGAACTTTTAAACAAAGCCTTCATTTTCCCTGGTGGTAACTCACTTAAAATATTATATTTTATACAACAAACATAGTGAGGATAATTTTGGGGGTTTAAGGCCTTGGCTGGCTTGCTCAGTGGTAGAGCATCAGCCTGGCATGTGGATGTCCCGGGTTTGATTCTCCGTCAAGGCATACAGGAGAAGTGCCCATCTGCCCATCTGCTTCTCCACCCCTCCCCCTCTCGCCCCCACCCCTTTCCTCCTCTCCAGCATGGAGCAAGTTGGCCCCAGGTACTGAGGATGGCTCCATGTCCTCTGCCTCAGGCACTAAAGAAGAGTTTGGTTGCTGAGCAACAGAGCAATGCCCCAGATGGACAGAGCATCACCCCTTATTGGGCTTGCCGGTGGCTCCCAGTCAGTGCACACGCAGGAGTCTCTCTGCCTCCCCTCCTCTCACTGAATTAAAAAAATAAAATCAAATAAGGGAGAGGGGCTGGGACAGACCTGGCCATATCTATTAAAATGTAATTGCTTGGGCCCTGGCCAGTTGGCTCAGTGGTAGAGTATCAACCCGGCAGAGGATCGACCCAGCATGCAGGAAGTCCCAAGTTCAATTTCCGGTCAGGGCACAAAGAAGAAGAGACCATCTGTTTCTCCTCTTCTCCCCTTCTCTCCCCCCGCCCCCCCGCAGCCAGTGACTCAACTGATTTGAGCTCGTTGGCCCCAGGCGCTGAGGATGGCTCCCTCAAGCCTTTGCCTCAGGTGCTAAAAATAGCTCGGTTGCAAGCATAGGCCCCAAATGGGCAAAGCATCAGCCCCAAACAGGTCGCCAGGTGGATTACAGTCTGGGTGCATGCAGGAGTCTCTCTATCTCCCTTCTTCCACTTAAAAATTTTTTTTTAAAAATGTAATTGCCCAGCAATTTCCATTTCTAAGAAACACGAAACACTTTTACAAGCGTGCAAATGACAAGGACATGCTCAATGGCCACCACTGAAAGACTGGCTGGCTGACATAGGCACACAAGGGAGTGTCCTGCAGCCACTAACACAGAGTACATCTGAGCTATCTGAATGCATGTGGAAAATCTGCAAGACACAGTCAAGTAGGGGAAAGCAAAGTGCAAAAGAGCAGGTGTACTGTACTCCAACTGTGAAATTTAAAAATAAATTTTAAAATGGTACTAATACATTAATCTGAGTATAGATATAAATCTATAGGAAAAGCCTGATTCATTAACATTGGAAAGGAGTGGGGAGGCTCTCACTTTCTCTGAACGCTTTTATGAAACGCTGGAATGTTACAGAAACTTTGTACTCAGAAAAGAATTTGAAAACAAACAGGGAGTGTTTCCAAGTAAAAATGCATATATTAAAAAAAAAAAAGACTTCAAAAAAATGTCCCCTTCCTCTGGGCCTCACCTTCAGACCTGCACCTCCAGGCCCAGCTTCTAAGCTAGCTCCCCCCCAACTTTGGTGGAACCGTCGGAGGAAAGTAGGGCAGCTCTCTGAGAAAGCGAAGCACTGAATCTGTGCGAAAGAGCCTTCCTTAGGCAAGAGTGACCCAAACCCAGCGTCCTCCATGCTGTCTTACACGCCGGTGTCCCGTAAGAGACAATGTCAACGCTGTCCACAGGCAGCTCGTGGCCCCGGCTCGAGTGTTCCCATTTGACTTTCTGGCTCAGCAGGAAGACACTACAGACCCAAGCTGTTGCCAGAAGACTTCCCTTTCTGAACTTGAAGGCATTTTTATGTTCTGTACATTTTGGTTATGTTTTAGGGAATTTGGGCTTGTTTACTGAAGATCCTTTCTTGGGACTTTTGCTTTTATTTAAATATACAGAATTCAACCACAAGAACTCTCTCTCAGGAGGAAATGCTAAGAGACCACAGGAAGAAGTAAACTTTTTTTTAAAGGTTTTATTCATCTTTAGAGAGAGAGGAGGAGGGAGAAGAAGGAGAGAGGGGGAGGGAGAGGGGGGGAAGGGAGAAAGAGAGAGGGAGAAAGAGAAAAAGGGGGAGGAGCAGGAAGCATGAACTCCCATATGTGTCTTGACCAGGTAAGCCTGGGGCTTCGAACCAGCAACCTCAGCGTTCCTGGTGAATGCTTTATCCACTGCGCCACCACAGATGAGGCTGAAGATATAAACTTTATTAAGACTAAGCTACTCCTAGACAGAACTGGTCTCTAACAAATTTGAAAACAGGGAGAGAATGGAGTTGTAGCACTCATCCAAAGTTACATACAAATATTTTTGCAAGTCCAAAAGACCGCTGGAGGCAGAGAACGGATCTCTCTCTGTCAGTCTCTGGTTCTCTCCCTCCCTCCTCTACAGTCCTCCCCACTCCTGCTTCTCTGAAATAACACTGCTCAGGGCCTACGACTGCAGCACTGCCAGGGAAGGCACAATACATTCAGAAACTCTCAGACCCACAATCCTGGAGATTGGAACTGCACAAAGGGTTGGGGAAGGGGTAAAAGGAATAAAGGCTTAAAGATTAAAGTCACAGGCAGAGACAGACGGCTCCATTTTTTAATAACTGAAAACACGAGTTGGGTCTGAATGTGCTCATTGTTTGGCAGAGGGGGCAGTCCATGCAGGCAGGACTGGCTGGCGACAGGACTGCCTTCCCATCAGAAGTAAGACTTACCAAAGGGGGTGGGGGTAAGACTAGAGCAGACCTCAACACGGAGCTCCATTTACTGATGATGGCACACAGCACAGCAGCCAGGTAAGAATTAGATCACTGCTACCCCGAGCCACAGGGGACAAAGGAGAGGGGGCAGAAAAATAAAGATATCAGTCACATGGACTTCTCTCCCAAGACTGCTCTCAGGAGTGCAGACTGGTACAACCTTCTAAGAAGAAACTTGGCAATTTGGATCAGAGGGGTAAAAATGTGTAAGGCCTTTAGCTCTGTAATTCCATATCTAGGATTCTGGCTCCAGGAAATAATCCAACCCAGGACAGTCCTTGATGCATAAAGATATTCTGTGCAACATCATTTACAATAACAAGAAATTGGAAACAACCTAACATCCAATGCTATAGTGACGAGTTAAGTGTTTATTTCTATCTGCCTACTGTAAAAAGGATGTAGAGCAACTTATATAAATACACAGAACAAAGGGGGAAAATGGAAGAGAAGAAATCACAGCAAAAGAAAAAAGAATTTGTTTAAAAAATGAGGCCAGAGCCGGGCTGCTGCTTCTTAACACACACAGTGTGAGGGCCCACAAGACAACATGGCCACTGCCACAACAACAGTCCCAGCAGCTATTACCGCTGAGTGCCCGCACTGTGCCAGGTTATGTCCCCTCTCACTGAGTCCTCTCAGCAACTCAACAAGGGACTTACTCTGTCCCCATTTTATAGTAAGGAAACCTGGGCTCCAGAAGCCACTCAGAGCCAGGCAATAACAGCACTGGTTTTTAACACAGGTTTTCTCTAACTCAAAGCTTAAATGCTTTCCACAATACCACAGGCTACAGGAGTTGTATATCCACACAGCAGAACTCTTGCAGGCATGAAAAATGATGTTTGCAGAAAGCTATTAATGGTGTGGGGAAAATGCTTAGAATAAATATAATATTATATTTTTAAAAGCAGCAGAAAATTACATGAAATGTATAATTTCAATCACATAAACTAGATGATCATTTCTTCCTTATAGTTTTACCTATTATCCAAATTTTCCAAAAATAGGTTTGTATTAGTTTTACAGTCAGAAAAAAAAATGACTTTGTATTTAATAAAGACTATATAAAGGGCCACTGTGTTTGTTTCACAGCACATATCTCGCCCATATGCACACCAACTCACTTTCATTTTACACAAAAGTTCTACATGTGCAGTAAAATCAGGAAACACACAAGCTGAGACCTGAGCCCAGGAAAACCTTGTGTTTATGTCCGTCGTTCTGTGAATCATAAATGAACAATTTCATTCTGCTCAGAACCTTATCTTTACAAGTCATTTGAGGTTATACATGTCAAGAGACAATTATTATAAATGAGTTTGGTTTCCTTTTATTTTTCTCTTTGGATTTGGACTCTCATACAAATAAGCAGAGAGGCACAGACCAACTTGTTCAGGCCTTCCTCTTGGCTAAAGCACAGATCCACCCACATGGAGATTGGGCTCACATTCTGGGCCTTCTAGAAAGTCAACAAGGGCAACCCATCACCCAAATTAGCCAGGCCACACACAACTGCTTCATGAAGGCCCAGCAACTCAATTCCTCTTGAAACAGTTATGTGCATTTTGCTGGGGAGAAGGGCTAACTAAAGCATTCCCCTCTTTCTCAAAGGGCTCTTTAACCCCTAATCTACCTTATGCCAGTCCCAGACCTCACAGCAAGTCATCATGGCCACTCCTTTGGTTTTACCATCTAATTCCACGCCCAAAACCCAGCCTACCATCCAGGGATACAGAGAACGTTTAGCCACCTTTGAAAACTGACATGTGAATAGGAGGCAGTTTAATGCCCATGATAAGATAAGGAGACTGAGTCTCAAAAGAGGGTTACACAACCAGCATACACCTGTGTCTGTTAGGCCGCACACACTCCACCAGATAAAACAGACCTCGTGATAACAGTGGCTCCAAGTGTGACTTTGGAATGTTCTTTTTCAGCTGGTCACCAAGTACTGTGCTTAGCAACAAGACACAGGCTTGGTTTTCTATTATAAGACAAAAGAATAACAACCTCCTGAGAGCTATTTAATTATTTATTTATGTATGGGCCCTCTTGCCCTGGCCACATAGCCCAGTTGGTTAGAGCAGCCTCTTAATACACCAAGGTCGCAGGTTTGATCCCTGGTCAGGACACATACAGGAACCAATAAGTGAATGCATGAATAGGCAGAACAACAAATTGCTGTTTCTCTAAAAAAATCATTTAAAAAATAAAATAAGATGGGCCCTGTCCATTACCATCAAGTTAACAGAGCTCACTGTGAGCTGGCTTCCAGCACTGAACAGCAATGGAAAGGCACCTGTGTTTCGGTTAGCTGAAAGATGGGAGAAAATATGTTATTTTATTTTTATTTATTTATATTTTGAGAGAGGCAAGGGGAGATAGAGACAGGAACACTGAGCTGCCCTGCATGTGCCCTGACCAGAGAACTAAACTGGCAACCTCCACGCCCCAGGATGACACTCCAACCAACCGAGCTGGCAACCTCCACGCCCCAGGATGACACTCCAACCAACCGAGCTGGCAACCTCCACGCCCCAGGATGACACTCCAACCAACCGAGCTGGCAACCTCCATGCCCCAGGATGACACTCCAACCAACCGAGCTGGCAACCTCCACGCCCCAGGATGACACTCCAACCAACCGAGCTGGCAACCTCCACGCCCCAGGATGACACTCCAACCAACCGAGCTGGCAACCTCCACGCCCCAGGATGACACTCCAACCAACCGAGCTGGCAACCTCCACGCCCCAGGATGACACTCCAACCAACCGAGCTAGCCGGCTGGGGGGGGGGGGTATTTTAAATGCTTTAATATTTAAACAAATAGAAGGAAGGCAGATTTCTTTCATGTTTCCTCAACTCCAAAAACCACAGAATAGGCTACCAGTGGTCGGCAAACCGCAGCTCGTGAGCCACATGCGGCTCTTTGGCCCCTTGAGTGTTTAGCCAAGGCCAGCTTAAGGGTATCCTAATTAAGTTAATAACAATGTACCTACCTATATAGTTTAAGTTTAAAAACTTTGGCTCTGAAAAGAAATTTCAATCGTTGTACTGGAAAGAAATTTCAATCATTATAGTGTTGATATTTGGCTCTGTTGACTAATGAGTTTGCCGACCACTGGGCTAGCTAGCCCCTAAACTGAAAATGAGTTTAGATTAAAGGAAGTATCCTAAACTACCGACAGACTTTAATCAAAAATTATGCACGGCCCTGGCCAGTTGGCTCAGCGGTAGAGCATCAGCCTGGCATGCGGGGGACATGGGTTCGATTCCCAGCCAGGGCACATAGGAGAAGCGCCCATTTGCTTCTCCACTCCCCCCCTCTTCCTTCCTCTCTGTCTCTCTCTTCCCCTCCCGCAGCCGAGGCTCCATTGGAGCAAAGATGGCCCGGGCGCTGGGGATGGCTCCTTGGCCTCTGCCCCAGGTGCTAGAGTGGCTCTGGTCGCGGCAGAGCGACACCCCAGAGGGGCAGAGCATCGCCCCCTGATGGGCAGAGCGTGGCCCCTGGTGGGCATGCCGGGTGGATCCCAGTCGGGCGCATGCGGGAGTCTGACTGTCTCTCCCCGTTTCCAGCTTCAGAAAAATACAAAAAAAAAAAAAAATTATGTGAAACAGCCATTCCAGCGCTGGTCCTGGAAGCCAGCCTGAGTCTCAGAGAAGCAGCTGGGTGAGCAGCAGCATCGCTGACCACATCCTACTGCCTCAGCTCTCAGCTCCTTGAGGAGGAATGAGAACTTCTAACCAGAGCTGTGTTTTCATTCTTATGTAACTGGGGGAGGGAAGACTATTAAAATAATAATGTTCAGTGCAAAAATTTTGGAAAATAATATTGGGAAATAATAAACCTTGGAAAAAATAATTTTTCATAAAAGGAAACTAAAACTGACCTATATTCCTATCTTCTAAAATTAGCCACTAATAACATAATTTCTTTCTGGCATCTTTCTCGCTTTTTCACTTAACTCTATCTTTACCATGATTATGCTTTTAAATTTCTTCATAAATATTGTTTTAATTGAAAGGAGAGCACACAGTACTTTAATTTGCTTCACTGAGGTGGTTTCCAATTTTGTGCTACTGTAAGTAATGCTGTGAGGGACCTCTTTGTGCATAAAGTTCTGGCTCATTTCAGATTATGTCCTAGAAGATAAATTATGAAATTACAAAGTACAGTGTGTCCGTAAAGTCATGGTGCACTTTTGACCGGTCACAGGAAAGCAACAAAAGACGATAGAAATGTAAAATCTGCACCAAATAAAAAGAAAGCCCTCCCAGTTTCTGTAGGATGATGTGGCAGCATGTGCACATGCACAAATGATGACGTAACACCGTGTATACAGCGGAGCAGCCCACGGCCATGCCAGTCGAGATGTGGACGGTACAGAGGAAAGTTCAGTGTGTTCTGTGGCTTGCTAAATTCTAATCCGTGACCAAAGTGCAACATGAATATCGGCGCATTTATAACGAAGCGCCACCACATAGGAATAACATTACTCGGTGGGATAAGCAGTTGAACGAAACCGGCAGTTGGGTGGAGAAACCCCATTCTGGTAGGCCATCAGTCAGTGATGAGTCTGTAGAGGCTATACGGGATAGTTACCTAAGGAGCCCTAAAAAATCTGTGCGTGAGCCCACATCAAACTGCACTGAATAGGTATGAAACTAGGAGAGTTTTCCTTTTATTTGGTGCAGATTTCACATTTCTATCATCTTTTGTTGCTTTCCTGTGACCGGTCAAAAGTGCACCATGACTTTACGGACACACTGTAGAACTTATTTAAGGCTCTAGGTATATTTTCCCCAATCAGTCCCCAGAAAGGCTGGGTCAAGCCAAAGCTTTCTAGTAATTTGTTGTTAAAGTAAGCGTACAGCCTGCCCAGGCAGTGGCGCAGTGGATAAAGCGTTGAATTGGGACACGGAGGACCCAGGTTCAAAACCCTGAGGTTGCTGGCTTGAGCGCGGGCTCATCTGGTTTGAGCAAAGATCACCAGCTTGAGCCCAAGGTTGCTGGCTTGAGCAAGGGGTCACTCAGTCTGCTATAGCCCCCTGGTCAAGACACATATGAGAAAGCAATCAGTGAGCAACTAAGGTGCCACAACAAAGAACTGATGCTTCTCATCTCTCATCCTTCCTGTCTGTCTGTCCCTATCTGTCCTCCTCTGTCTCTGTCACACATACACACAAAAAAGTAAGCATGCAATCCCACCCAGCCGCTGCTGGTCTCTGCTATCCCAAAGGCATCTGAACTGCAGGTGCCTCCGAAGAGGCCTTCTCTACCCTCTCTGGGGAGAGAACAGCAGCCACACGACAGGGCAGGTGCTGAAGCAGGCAGGAGAAAGCCCCAGAGGTTCAGAGAATCCCTGGTCTTCCTGTTCCCATTAAACACATCATGCAAGTGTCCTGTGTGTTTTATGAACTGGAAAGATGTCATGTCCCAAGATGGAAGGAGAGAAAAAGGACGATGTGAAACATGAGCTCCAACACCAAAAATACCAACCAGCGCAGCCTGTGGTGGCCCGGGTTTACGCCTTGTTTGGGGCTGGACTTTCCTTCTTCACTCAATCCCTGGAAAGCATCAAAGTCTCTCCCAACCCCCAAACAGTGGCTACACTAATCAGTATTCGAGGCCCAGGGTTATCCTCTGGAATGGGAGGTCCAGAGAGGAAGGGAAATAATCCATTTATCTAAGTAAGCCTGGGCCTTGAATACTGATTAGTGTAGCCACTGCTGGGGGTCGGGGGAGAATCTGATGTCTTCCAGGGCTTGAGTGAGGAAGAAAAACCCAGCCCGTCAGGATGTTCATACAGGACCGCATCAGAATCACACAACAACCTAAAGGGAAATGAAGTATCATCCCCACTTTACAGATGGGCAGGCTGAGGCTCAGAGGTGAAGTAATGGCCTAGACTACAGAGATGGCGCTGGAGTAGGCTGGTGAGACCACACCCCTGCACCAGCCACCAGTCCTGGCCGGCTCCATCCTCTCCACTGCATCGCAGTGACACTCACACCACTGCTTATTTTTTTCTAAATAATTAATTTCGCCTTCTTTTTTAAAACCCTTTTTTTTTCCTTTAAAGGACAATGTATCACTTTAACCAACAATTCCACTCTTAGGAATACACCCAAAAGAACCGAAAGCAGGGCCTGGAAGAGACAATTATGTGCCAACGCACACAGCAGCACGTACACAACAGACAAAAGGTAGGAACAGCTCAGTGTTCATCAACTGAAGAACAAAACGTGCTCTGTCCATACAATGGAATATTATTCAGCCTTAAAAGGAAGGAAATTCTACTTGCTCCATGCTATAGCATGGATAAACCTTGAAAACTTACAGCTTAGTGAAATGAGCCAGACACAAAAGAACAACTACTATATGATTCTACTTATATGAAGCCCCTAAAAGAGACAGAAGGTAGAATGGTGGTTGCCAGGGGCTGTGGAAGAAAAATGAGAAGTTATTGTTTATTGGGTATGAGGTTTCAGTCTGAGTTGATGGAAAATTTTGGAAATAGATAATGGTATGATTGCACAACATTGTACATACACTTAGTGCAATGAATTATACACTTAAAATGGTCAAAATGGTAAATTTATATTATGTACATTTTGCCACAATTTAATAAAATACCCCCCAAAAGGGAACTTTATATGTCTGTAATAAATGAAAAACAATGACATGCCAAAATAGAAGGTAACCATAAAAAATGATAAATATTAAATGATGTTGCTGTGCTTTTGACTCCTGTGAGCTGTTTGCGCCTGGTCAGAGAGGGAACTCAGTGGTGTACAGAGACTATGGTCCTCTCTCTTTGACACTGTCAGAGGGACTGATAGAGCAATGAAAAGGGAAGGGATCTTTCACCAGGTGCTTCAGTGCCACCTGATCTGGGTAGCCCCTAACACTGTCCCTGATCCCACAACTTTGGGAACACTGCTCCTCACCATTACCCTAATGCCAAGCACTGGGCACCTCAGCCCACCTACCCCTCCAACTCCACACAGACCCACACAAAGGCAGGGAGTGGGCAGCCTGGAGCTAAGACTGTCTTTTGTACATAATAGCCCATCATCCAACTCCCAGAGGAGGAGGGCCAGGACAGGTGGGCGAAGCTAGAAGATCACCCAGGGCTTGGGGGAACCAGGAATCTGGGAAGGAGGGTGCCAGTAAACCTCACAGATGAGGCAGCCCGAGCAAAGAGGGGCTGCTGGCAACCTACCTTGCTGCACAGTCAAAATGTACAAGAACGTTTGGAAATAGTCAATTAGATGTGATCCCGTGGAATAATAATAATACCAAGGTCCGGAGTGGAACACATTAGCTATGCATTCCAAATACCTGATTCCGGGGCCAGGTCTGCAAGGCAGAAATGTTCACTATCCAGCACAAGGGTCAGCAGTACCAAGGCAGCCAAACCTTGGCTGGGGGCGACATGGCAGGGGGCCAGGAATCTGAAAGCTGCACCTGATTGGCATAAAGCAGAGT
The DNA here is from genome assembly GCF_036850765.1 of Saccopteryx bilineata. Taxonomy (NCBI): domain Eukaryota; kingdom Metazoa; phylum Chordata; class Mammalia; order Chiroptera; family Emballonuridae; genus Saccopteryx; species Saccopteryx bilineata. Next base: position 62,762,881 of record NC_089500.1, read on the forward strand.
GGAGCGGAGCCCCTTTCATCTGCCCCACAAAAAAGGGTCCCTGAAGTCCCTGCAGCTGCAGCCCCCAGCACTGCACAACTGCCAGGCCTCACTGCAACAGGGTTCTCCCCCTCCCACGTCATACCTCACACACCCGCTCTGTCTAACCAACCTCTCTCCTAACGTCCTTTTCTTTAAACTGCACTGTCCCCAGTGACAGCCAGTTCCCACTTTGGACAGTCTACTTCCTAACTTGAATTTCTTCCCCCTTTTCCATCCTTGCCTTACCAAAAATCTGTAGCTCCACTTCCAAAACCGTCTCCTGGCCTCTTGCCCCGCTACCCCCCTACACCAGGGTGAGCTCTGTACACCACAGATCTTCATTTCCCTGCCAGAACCCCACAAACCTCCGAGGCAGCCAGTCTCCCCACCCCGGAACCCTTCTGGCCCCTATGCCCCTGCACACGCACTGCCCTATTCCTGGAACCTGCAGTTTCTCATGCACCACCAGGCAGAGGCCACGCCACAGTGTCACCTCCTTGAAGCCTTCCCTGATTTCGCAGAGCCTCGGAACCCTTACAAGGACCCTCTTAGTCCTTAACTATGGCGCATCTATCTGACATTCAGCACATTTGCTATACCCTATACTCCAACACAAAGAGCAGTGAGCCCTATCAGGAAGGGCCATCCTTTATCTGCCAGGTGTCCTCAGTGCCTAAGCATTCATAATGCCCTTCTCCTGGCAGGTACAAAATGCACATCTGTCCCCCCACAAAAAAAGACATCCACCCTTCACTGCATGAGCCCATTCACTAAGATACTGATAAAGAATTTTTTTCCTCACACTACTTCCATCAAAATACTGATTTCCAGGACCCCTAGTTTATCAGTGTCTTCTTCCCAAGTTTCAAATTTCCAGGGGAGAATATCTTTTCAGTTCATCTTGGCACAGGACCAATTCAATATAAAGGTGGTCGGAGTTACCAACCTCAAATATGGCTCCTGGGTGCTCACACCTATATAGCTGGAGTCAGAGATGGGGACTCCTTGACGGCTGCCAACGTTCCAGCTGCTGTACAGCATCTCATATTCATGTTCGATTTCGGATTCTAAAAATAATGGCATTGTCATGCTGAAACTTAGTGATGGTGTGAATACCCGGAAACCTATGAAGAGCCTCAGCTCTGTTCTCAGGCTTTCCTAGGATATGCCGTGGGGATCACAAGTAAGATAGGCAGGAAAGATACTATCTGAGGAGCTGGAAAAACAGTGCCCTCCACACAGGTCAACAGCAATCTAGTACTGCCTGGCCCCTAAGACCCCTGAAGGAAAATGCAGTTCAGAATTCAGAACACTTTAAAAAGTAATTCAGAATAAGAATAGACATTTAGATCAATGGGACAGGGAATATAGGAACAGTCTCACATTTACAGTCAACTGATTATCAAGAAAAGTACCAACACCATTTTATGGGGCAAGGAATAGTCTTTTCAACGAATGTTGCTGAGACAACTGGAAGGTCCACACTCGAAAGAATGAATTTGGACCCCTACCCCCCACACCACATATATTAACTCCAAACAGATCGAACACCTAAATGTAAGAGCTAAAACTAAAACTCTTAGAAGAATAACATAGGTATACATTTTTTTTTAATTTATTCATTTTAGAGAGGAGGGGGGAAAGAGAGAGAAACAGACAGGAGGAGGGGAGAGGAGCAGGAAGCATCAACTCCCATATGTGCCTTGACCAGGTAAGCCCAGGGTTTCAAACCAGCGACCTCAGCGTTCCAGGTTGAACTTTATCCACTGCACCTATAGTCAGGCAATAGGTATATATTTTGTAATCTTAGATTAAGCAGCAGTTTCTTGGCATAAGCCACAAAAGAAAAAATAAACTGGACCTCATTAAAATTTAAAACTTTTTTGCCTCACAAGGACACTATCAAGACAGTAAAAAGACAACCCACAGAATGTGAGAAAATATCTGCAAATAATCTGATAAGGAATTATCTTGAAAAACTCTTTTAGTTCAACACTAAAAATACAAACAATCCAATTTTAAAAGGAGCATACAGCTGAATAGACATTGCTCTAAAGATATATTAATGGCCACATTAAAAGATGTTCAACATCACTAGCCATCAGGGAAGTGCAAATTAAAACCACAATAAAAATACCGCATCAGCCCTGGCCGGTTGGCTCAGCGGTAGAGCGTCGGCCTGGTGTGCAGGGGACCCGGGTTCGATTCCCGGCCAGGGCACATAGGAGAAGTGCCCATTTGCTTCTCCACCCCCACCCCCACTCCTTCCTCTCTGTCTCTCTCTTCCCCTCCCGCAGCCGAGGCTCCATTGGAGCAAGGATGGCCCGGGCGCTGGGGATGGCTCCTTGGCCTCTGCCCCAGGCGCTAGAGTGGCTCTGGTCGCAACAGAGCGACGCCCCAGAGGGGCAGAGCATCGCCCCCTGGTGGGCAGAGCATCGCCCCTGGTGGGCGTGCCGGGTGGATCCCGGTCGGGCGCATGCGGGAGTCAGTCTGACTGTCTCTCCCCGTTTCCAGCTTCAGAAAAATACAAAAAAAGAAAAAAATACCACATCACGGGAGAGGGAGGTGAGTGGGAGAGAGAGGAGTAAAGAGGGACAAATATATGGTGATGGAAAATGATCTGACTTTGGATGATGGGCACCCAACACAGTCAACAGTTCAAATGCTTTAGAAATGTTTACCTGAAAACTATGTATTCTTATTGATCAATGTCATCCCATTAATTTTTCAAATAAAAATTTTAAATGCCACATCACACCCACTAGAACTGATATAATCAAAAGACACACAATAGTAAGTGTTAGAGAGGATATGGGAAAATTAGAGCCCTCATGCATTGCTGGTAGGAATGTCAGTGGTGCAGCTGTTATGGAAAACTGTCTGGCAGTTCCTCAGAAAGTAGGAATAATTACCCTATGAGCCAGCAATTCCACTCCTAGGATATCCACACAGAGACATACACAAATGTTCACAGCAGCACTATCCATGATAATCAAAAAGTGAAAACAACCTACATGTCCATCAACTGATGAATAAAGAAGACATGATCCATCCATACAGTAAAATATTATTTGGTCATAAAAAAAAGAATAAATTATAGCCTGTGGTGGCACAGTGGATAGAGTGTCAACCTAGAACGCTGAGGTCACTGGTTCGAAACCCTGGGCTTGCCCAATCAAGGCACATACGACAAGCACCCAATGAACAACTAAAGCGAAGCAACTATGAGTTGATACCTCTCATCCCCTACTCCCACTTCTCTCTGTAAAATCAATAAAAATTTTTAAATTAAAAAATGAATTAGAAACTTACGCTACATGAGTGAACTTTAAAAACTTTATGGTGACAGAAGTCAGATACAAAAGACCACATATTGTATGATTTCATTTATGTTAAATATCCAGAACAAGTACATCAATAGACACAGAAAGTAGAGTAGTGGTTGCCTAGGATATGGGAAAGGCAGAAATAGGGAGTGACTACTGTTAGGGATAGGGTTTCATTGGAGGGGGTGATAAAAATGTTTTAAAAAATAGCCTGACCAGGCAATGGCGCAGTGGATAGAGCACAGGACTATGATGTGGAGGATCCAGGTTCGAAACCCTAAGGTTGCTGGCTTGAGCCCAGGCTCATCAGCTTGAGCGCAAGCTCACCAGATTGAGCACAGTCTCACCAGCTTGAGCACGGGGTCAATGGCTTGAGCATGCAATCACAGACATGACCCCAAGGTCGCTGGCTTGAGCAAGGGGGTCACTCACTCTGCTATAGTCCCCAGGTCAAGGCACATATGAGAAAGCAATCAGTGAACAACTAAGGTGCCACAATGAAGAACTGATGATTCTCATCCTCCCTTCCTGTCTGTCCTTGTCTGTCCCTCTCTTTGACTACATACTTTCCTGTCTCTGTCAAAAAAAAATGTTTTTAATTGATTGTGTTGATGGATGCCCAACTCAATAAGTACTAAAAGCTATTTAATTGACACCTTCTGTGGCTGAATTGTATGGTAAATGAATTATATCAGTGTGTGTGTGTGTGTGTGTGTGTGTGTGTGTGTGTGTGTGTGTGATAGAGACAGAGAGAGAGGCAGACAGGAAGGGAGAGAGATGAGAAGGCTCAATTCTCTGTTGCAGCACATTAGTTGTTCATTGACTGCTTTCTCATATGTGCCTTGACCAGGGGCTACAGCAGACCAAGTGACCCCTTGCTCAAGCCAGTGACCTTGGGCTCAAGCTGGTGAGCCTTGCTCAAACCAGATGAGCCTGCACTCAAGCTGGCGACCTTGGGGTTTCGAACCTGGGTCCTCCATGTCCCAGTCCATCGCTTAATCCACTGCATCACCATCTGGTTGGGCGAATTATATCTTAATAAAGCTATGTTTTTAAAAATATGATATGGTTACCATATAATCTTCTATTATAAACTAATGTCATAGAAAGGTGTTATATCTAGTAAAATGTTACACAGAAAGTGTTTTATATTAAATTGTTAAATTATGAATAAATTAAAATGCATAAATAAGCAGAACAAATTGGTTTCTCTCTCTCTCTTTACAAAAATCAATCAATAAATTTTTAAAAATTTTAAGTAAATTGTACATTATGTACATTTTATCACCATTAAAGAAAAACCTTGGAACTTAACCAGTGGTGGCACATTGGGTAAAGCATCAACCCAGAACACTAAGATCGGCAGCTCCATAGCTGGCTCTGGCCATGGGCTCACCAGCATGGGGTCCCTGGCTTGAGTGAGGGATTGTCCACATGATCCCAAAGCTTGACAGCTTGAGCCCAAAGGTTGCTGCTGCGTGAAAAGGTCACTGGCTTGAGCAAGAGGACACTGGCTCGGCCCCGGTCAAGGCACACACAGAAGCTTAATGTACAACTGAAGTGAAAGCAACGAGTTGATGCTCCTCACTGTCTCTCCCTCACACTCTTTCTCTCTCAAAAACAAACACACAAACAAAACACTTGGAGAAAAATACAAGAAAACATTAAAGTTGTGGTTGGTGGGATTCATGGGTTTTCGGAAAGCCAACCCAATTAAATGCACCTATTTTTTTGCTGTGGTATATCTTCATTTATTCTTATCATCCCTTTGGGGAACAATAACCGAATGGTGAGCAGCGGTCTGCACTGCTGTCCCTGCCGGCAGTGTATATATACGTATAATACCAGCTCAGGCAATACAGAAAGCGGTCAGACTTAGACTTCAGAATACAAACAGTGCTGTCCCCTTCTCCCAACTTAATAATTCATAAATCATTTCCTACAGGGACAGCAAATAGAAAGCAACTTATAGCAAGTCATTATATGAACACATTTGAAGAGCCCTCAAATTCCCTCCAGTAGTCTATGACTCGACAAAATGAAGAAGAAAAAGGAACCAATACATTAATTGAGGGCCTACTATGTGCCAGGCACCGGGCTGGGTGCTCTGAATATATCAGTCCTCACAATGGCTGAGAAGATAAAGTATTACTATCCCTATGGTACAGACATGGAAACTGAGGTACAAAAAGATGAGGTATCGTACTTCCCCATGCATACAACACACCTTTTTTCAAAAAATTTGGGGTCTAAAAAAAAATTGGGGGTCTAAAAACTAGGTGCATCTTATACAGTGGTTGTAGAAGTGTGGTGTTTCAAATGCCACAGATGGAACCAAGGATGAGAGAATATATGAAGACAGTGATTGGTCGTCAGACACAGATGAGGACAAGCTAATGGATGGCAGTTTTGACACTGATGAGGAGTTGTATGAATTATATGAATAAAACCTGAGTTCAATAACTTTATGTAATACATTTCTTTTTCAAATTTCAGGCCCCAAAATTAAGGTGCATCTTATACATGGGAGCGTCTTATACATGAGGAAACATGGTATCTTGTTCCAGGTGACATTCCTAATACGCATGGTAAGAAGCAAAACTTGGAAAGTCTTCCTCAGGAAGCAATGACCATCTCTGGAATGACCTATGATAAATAGTGGATATGAGCTATGATAACACAGGTTAAAGGATTTTTGACACTGCCTGACACAGTCAAAGCTCAAAAAGGCTAACTACTGGTAGTACCACCAGCAGGAGTTTTATTCTGTTTTCTCATGTGAAGTCTCACCAGTAGGGATTATGAGCACCAATTTTTCTTATTATAAACCTGAAGCTCAGAAAGGTTAAATAAATTGCCTAAGGTCACTCAACTAATAAAATAGTAGAATCTAAGCCTGGGCCAGTAGGATTCCAGATAAGGACAAGATGACAGAGCACAAAACAGGGGAAATGGGAAGACTTCTCGCTGCTCCCTCTCTCTGGCAGGGCACCTACTCAGAACCATGACCCCTCAGTGGTTAGCAAGAGTCAGGCCAAGAGCCAGAGCAGGAGTTGTCACCACGTCTCCATGGGCAGAAGGGCTAGTAGGAGCTCTCTGGCCACTCTGGGCAAGGACGACAGCACTAAACCCAACTGAAAAGAGAGTGGTCAGTGGTGTGTGCACAGTCCTGTGAGTGAGAACACGGTTTCCAGGCAGGGTCTGTCTCCAGGAACCCATCCTATAATCGTGTACACAAATGTAAAATAAAATAACCAGCTCCATTCAGTGCTGTTTGAAATAGCATACAGCCATACCGAAAGGGTGGAAGGGTAGGCTTCCATTAAAAAGACTGAGGTGCCTGACCAGGCGGTGGCGCAGTGGATAAAGCGTCAGACTGGGATGCTGAGGACGCAGGTTCGAGACCCCGAGGTCACCAGCTTGAGCGCAGGCTCATCTGGTTTGAGCAAAAAGTTCACCGGCTTGGACCCAAGGTCTCTGGCTCAAGCAAGGGGTTACTCGGTCTGCTGAAGGCCCGTGGTCAAGGCACATATGAGAAAGCAATCAATGAACAACTAAGATGTCGCAATGCGCAACGAAAAACTAATGATTGATGCTTCTCATTTCTCCATTCCTGTCTGTCTGTCCCTGGCTATTCCTCACTCTGACTCTCTCTCTGTCTCTTTAAAAAAAAAAAAAAAAAGACTGAGGTGACACTATTATACACTGATATGGACTCAATTCCAAAATATATTCATAAGTGGAAAGTGATATGTTCGGAGGAAGGTGAACGAGGAGGCTAGACAGAAACCAGAGAAAGACATGCTTTTCCCTGTGATCTTTTAGTACTGTTTCACTTTTCTACTATGTGCATGTATTACCTAATCATTACTTTTTTTTTTTTAATCCTGGATTAGTCATTTTCCTACTATACAGTTTGGGATAGTTACTTAACCTCTCTGAGTCACCTTTCCTTCATGTATTTTAAAAGAAAAAGAAAAGAAAGAAAACTTCCCTTCCAGAATTCTTGAAAGAATTAAATGAGATATCATGGGTTAACAGATACTCAGATATGCAGCTTTATTATTGTCAGTCACTGTCCGGAAACTTCATCCGGGCACTTTCTCCCATTAACAAGATAAATAAATAGGTAAATACATACAGAAGGATTTAACCTCACATTGCTTGTGTTTCATTTAATATTCCTCAGGACACTTATCAAGTTGAAGAAACACAGCCTCAGAGCAATGAGGAGCCCACCCCCTATCAGCCCACTTGGGATGTCTGCCAGGAACAGACATGCTGGGAGACAAGTTCTTCTCCAACAAGAAAGACTTTTCAAAGGAGAGACACTTCAAACTCCTTATCGTATCTCCACTAGCCACTGCCAAGTTCTACTTCCATTTTATATCAAGGCTTCTTTTTTGTTTGGTTTGGTGTCTTTCCCCCTCCCCCCGCCCTAAATCTGGAATAAGGATGGAGGCTGGCAATATCCCTTGAGAACTGAGGACCATGGCTGGGGGAAAAAAAAAAGTGCTCAGAAGGCCCATCCATTTGCCAAGCACATGTGATCTGCTCAGAAGAATGTCGGCACAGGCTGAGTCTTGATGGGAAGACAGTAAACAAATACAGAATGCTCTCCGCACACACAGAAAAACATTTGAGAATGGAAACAATGAAAGTAATTCTCCCAAGTATTTTATCCTTCATCTGGAACAGAAAGGCGGCTGCACTGGAAGGAAAGGAAGGCCCTATAGGAAACCCTGAGGCCCTCTACCAAGCAGCCAGGTCACATGCCCACTCACACCCAGTCTGGGGCCGTGTCACCTGTCCAAAGAATGTGGTCAGTCGGCTAGGCACTTCAAGGTCATGTCCTGAAGTGTCCCCTCAAGCAGCCAAGCCTATAACTTTTAAGTAAAGCTCAGGCCCTGGCAAAAGGGCAGTCTGCTACCCAGGAGTAATGATCTTCTGTCAAGTTACTGACATCCCCAAACTCCTGAAATCAGGCAGACAGTCAAATCAGAGCTTCCAGAAGTAAAGGGTCTCCATGAGCCACGCTTTTTTTTTTTTTTTTAAGTCATATGTGATTTTCAAAGACTAAACTTTTCTGCTGTGTCTCTGTCTTCTGGAGTAAAGCAACAATTTCCAAGTCTGAGTTACGGGGTGGCTCCCAGGCCCAGGGCTCCTGCTTCCCTCAAAGGCCTGCCACGCCCCCTTAAGGCAGGGTGAGGCGGCTCCCACTAAATGCAGGGGAGAGGAAGAGGCATCTCCAGAGAAGCGCTGTGCCTATCACTGCATCAGCACCTCACATGTGGTGTTTCAGGCCATCCTCACAGCTCTTTATGGCCTTACTTCCCTCATTTTAATAGCCTTTGTTTAATGATTGATTTTAGAGAGACAAAGGGAGGAGATAAGGAGGAAAGGGGAGGGAAAGAGAGAGAAAGAAGCATTTATCTGTTGTTCCACTTGTGCACTCATTGGCTGTTTCCTACATGCGTCCTGACCAAGGATCAAACCCACAACCTTCGAGTTTCGGGACAGCACTCTGACTGAGCCAACCAACCAGGGCCACTTTCCCCATTTTAAAGACAAGGAAATCGTATTAAGCACACCCCACCCCAAGACTACACAGGCACTGTGTGAAAAGCTGCATCCACTTGTGTAAGGCCTGAATGCTGCCTGCCAGGTGAAAAAACAACAAAAAAAAAACAGGTGTAAGGGTTCCAGCTCTGGACAAGGGAAAGGGCTTTATCAAAGAAATAACTGCTACCCCTAGCCAGATCTTTGCTCAGGAAATCACACAGCACTCAGGATGGAAGGCATCTGGATTTATAAGACACATGAAGGTTTAGCTACGTGTTGAAATCCTTTTCAGTTCTGCCTTTTTACGTACTCAACTTGACAGGACAAAAACAACTTCCGTGTGGTTTAATCAGTTCAATAAATGATTTTTCAACAAAAAAAAATGACGTTTTCTTTCAACCTATATGAGCAAAAAAGAAAAAAAAGGTGAGAAAGGAAACTGGAAACTGGCATTTCCTCTATGCTAAGCATAATACAAAATGCAAGATAATAGATTAAAAGATTTTTTAAGTATAATTATTCCCTCTTGTGTGTTTTAGTGGTTAAACTGGCAGTCTAAGGTGGTCACTCTCAAACATGAACCTCAAACAATGGGTTTTATCTATCTCCTAAAAAGTTTGGATCTTGGGGAAAGAAATTTTCCTACCTTGATAAGACAGTAATCTCCTACCTTGCTGACTAAAATGTACTTGCATATTAATTGCTTCAGATTCCAAAATCCCTGCTGAACTGGCTAAACTGTGGGCCAAATTCAATGATCCAGCAACCTCCCATTCAATACCTCACCAAGATAACTTCACATGTTTAATTTAAAAGTAGTGATCGCTTTCAGGAGAAGTGCTAACACCAGCCCATCATCTGCCCAGGCCCAAACCAGGGCTGAGTCTCTGACAATCTGCAAGTTAGTTGCAAAGCGAGACTCAAGTCTGAGCACTGTTTGGACAAAGAGGTAAAAAGCTAGCATCTCTTTTCCACATGACATCTGTTCCCCAAATTCAACCCTTTAAGACATGCCCCTTTAGGTTAATTTCCCTGACGTAGAGACAATGAGATCTAGCCTCAGATACTCAAGTATTATCTACACAGATTGTATCTGATTAACAAGAAATATACACTCCTCTAGCTAATGTTAATGCCTATGTTACAATATTTTAGCTGAACTGACCTAAGGCATTTTTTTCCTTTCTCTTTTGCAACCGTGTTCCATGTTTGACCCCTCAAATTTATTTTAAGTAGTTTTGCAAATAGCTTCCTAACCTCTTCCTCCCCCACGCAGCCAACATCTCACGTTTCCCTGCACAGAACATGTTTTGTCCACCTTGAGAAGCGACACTGGGGAAACAGGCAGCTTCAGGGAAATCAAAATCAAGAAATGGGGCCCATTCATTCCAGAGATTAAAACAGTATCAAGGGCTAATTTTTGTCCTACTAGATAGAACAAGCTGGAATTAAAGCTGTGATTCCCAAGTAAAAGAATTCACAGCAACCTTTCTAGCTTGTAAAAAAAATCATCTCACTCCTCAGTGTAACAGTGAAAACACCCTAGAAACACATCAAATCCCTGTACGGTTTCATACGCAGCTCCTCACACACATTCAACACCATATTCAAAATGCAAGGGTGAATCTTTTCAAACTAAACATCCCAAGCTTGTTCAATAATAGTGACAACAATAATTATGACAATAAAGTAATAATCACAATAATAATAATAGAGATTTGGAGATTTAACATAATAAGGTAGAGTTAACTGCAAGAAGCATTTCTGGTCAGCGGTAAAGTAAAAAGATGTGACAGATGGTACAGAAAAGAACAATAAGTCAATCTGAATTCATTTCAGGTTCTGGGCTTTTGGAATCACAAATGTTCCACTGTAAAGATTCAATATGAATTCTGAAATGTTAAACATTAAATTAGTTTAACAGGAAAATACGTGCCATTTTGGCCTTGGATTTTATGTACTATTTCTACCAATTTGCCTACCCCAAAATGCACCTATCTTTAGAAAGTTTTATTTAGAAATTTCACTTTTAAACTAAGTTTGAGTCTGAATACCACGTGAGGAAAATTTGGCGAAAACATTCCCAGGATAATCTGTCTGGATGCTACTGACTTCTCATAAAGAATGAACTTTAGAAACTGGATTCTCTAGTGCCTCTCCTCAACCCCCAGAATATGTTACATATCAAAACTATCATACTTCCAGTTTCACTTTATTTGCTGAAACACTTTATAGGGGGGTGGGTATTTAAATGTTTCATTTATAGAAAAATAAGATACATAGTTTTCTTAATTTAAATTTGCCCAAAAGAGATATCCCTTTAAGACAATTAAAATGACCTGGTTCTAAAACAGTAAAAACGTCACCAAAAATTACTTAGTCCACTCATTTTTACTTTGTAATTCATGACTCCAAGCTGTTTTATCTGCTTACATGCATTTCCTATGGTATACTGCTTTGCCATGAGTTTCCACACATGTACCAATGTGCATACAAACTAATCCAATCATCTGAAATTCACCTTGAAGTCCAGTATGTTTGTGTTAACAGGCATATTTTTTAGAACCAGATGGTTTATCCATTTATATAAGGGGTGTCTAACCATTTTTTGTGGCTGTGATTTCTCCAATCAAATTATAAATGTGCCACATGTCATCTTCTATCTGATACTCTTTATTCATGTTTTTGCAAATCAATATTCCTATTTATAAAAATAAACTTGAATCCACTCCTCTAAGACAAATTATATAAAAATGAGTAGTCTCCATATTTTTTAAAATTCACAGGCAATTTCCTACTTAGTTTAAGCAATCTGCGCTACAACAAAATGCAAACCAAAAAGATGTGGGAGATTCTTTACAGTTTAATATAATAAAGTTTGACTTAATATGGGGTTCTTTACAGGCTTGAAACAGAGGTGTTTCTAGCTAGCCAGCGATGCAGAGCATGCAGAAATTTCATAGCAGTGCAACCCTGGGGAAACAAAGTCAGCAAGACCCTTTTAACTCCCTGGTAAAGGTCCAGTGACATCATTAAAAACTTAAAATCAGTTATATCTGACATATTTGGAAATGTGTATGCCCCCAAAATAAACAGTAAATTCAAAGGGAAAACTCTGTTTCCCTGATTTAAATGAGGGCACTCCACACACAGCTTTTAAAAAAATAAGTTTTCTTCTCTCCCCAGGCATTGTTCAGGCTCTAAAAATAATAAATTATTAAGAAGTTAACAAAAAGGAGGTTTCCAAAACTTAGTCATAAATTCATTTATAAACCTCTCCGCAACACTGAAGCAATGCTCAGTACAATGCAGTTATACTTCAGAAAAAACTATAGCATTTCAGGGAAACCCACATTTATCGCTGGCAAAGTAGAGTCACAAGAGACCGGGAGCCTTTATTATCGAGAGGAAAAGTAATGGTGATAACACTAACCATGTTTACTAAAAGCTTATCATGTACCAGATACATTTCTTCTAATCCTTGAAATGGTTCTTTCCTATTTTGCAGACCCGGAAGTAAAGGCCCAGAGAAGTTAAGCTGTCTGACAAGATCATACAGCTAACAAACATTGAAGTCAGAATTAAAATTCAGATTCTCAGACTCTAAATCTCAAGCTTTTGAAATTATAACATGCTTGCATTTATGCTGGGTTTTTTTTTAAGTACTAATGTATAAATTATTTAAAGAAAAGTTAAGCTCCTTCCATAACATATTTTTGGGTACATCTGCATTCGGCAGTGATTGGCACTTATCAGCTTCCAAACACAAAACAAGCCAAGACTTCCTGAGACTGATCTCTCCTGGTAGACAAAAAAACACTGCTTTTTAATAAACCATCGCATTTCTCTTCTGGTTTCTACCTGTCTCTCCCCATCGTGGGACTTCCTCCTTTCAATTCTAACTGCACTCACAATTCTACAGCCAGATTAACACAATTAAGTACTTCCACTCTAATTACTTCAAGTATGTTCACTGCATTTCTTCCAACTACATTATCACTGATTTAAAAACAGGCAAAAATTATTCACTATATATACTATCAGACACCATCCATCTAGTCTGCATTCTAACAAAATATAAGAGACTTCTAAAAAATGATTTATTTTTCTATAAGGTCTTTTAAAGATTAATAATCAAATCATATTTAGATATCACACTAGGTAGCACCATTTATTGAGTAGTTTATAGGTTGCAGGGACTGAGATAAATTCTATACATAGCTTTAAAAACCTGCAAAGTGATTCTCCCCATTTTGAAGATGAGAAGACTGAGGTTCAGAGCAGTGCATCATTACAAGCTAACCACAGAGCTGGGGGTTTGAACCTGGATCAGCATGCTCAATCCAGCTCTTTCCACTACTTCTTATAAATAAGCATAGCCAAACAAAAAGAAAAAAGAAAGCAACTAAAAAAAGATTTTTTAAATAAAATAAAAAAGGAAAAAGCATATATACATATATACAAATAAGCAGAGCTACAGATGTTGTAAGCCACTGTCAGGGAGAGAAGGATAAGATGTGAATACAGGCCGCTGGGGCCAAGCACATCATCAGAATTAACTGGGTGCCCAATCAGGCGGCTCACAAGTGAGCCCATGTTCTCCTGAAAGAGAAACCCAGCGAGCTGCTCTCAGCACTGAGTTTCCCAAAAGCAGGGACCCTATCTTCTTCGTCTGAGCTTTTCGAAGCCTGCACTGCACTGGGCTAGTACAGCCCACTTTGCTGGCACTCATTAAACGGTAAGGTGATGTTAAAAAAAAATGGTAAAGTAATCTCAGCCCTCCCAAGAGACCGTCCCCTCGCATCTGCCAGTCTCCACCTGGCCTGACACCCAGGCAAGCTTTATCCAGAAGTCAGTCCAGTTTCCCATCCACACCCATCTTCCTCCAAACCTTGCTCACTCCAACGTCACCGTCACCATCCCACTGCCCTAGAACTTAGAAAGCATATCTAAGAACTCCTGCACATCACAGCCCCTCTTCCGGAACTCTCACAAGCCTCAAAACTCGCTCCAGGGCCAGCACCTGGCCCCTCCCTTTGAAAAGTACAGGCAATGCTGGAGAAGAGACCAAAGACTGCAAGAGGAAATCACTCCTAGCATTAGAGGAGCTCCAGAGCATGCGATTACTCCCGGGCTCAGAAACTGAAAATGACTTGGAGCAAAGGGGGTTTTGTTGCAGTAAAAGTAGGAAGAGGAGGAGGAGAAGAGTGGAGGGGGAGGAGGAGGAGAAACAAAGAAAAAGAAAAAGAATGCCAATGATGACATTAGACAGGAGAGAGGCCAGCTTTGTCCTGCATCCTGTTGAACAGCCAACTAAAACAATGAATGTTTTCTCCCTCCCCTCCTTTGCCTTAAAATATTTAAGAATTTCACTTCTTTCTTTAAAACACAGCCCTTGCATAATTCCAGTGCTCTTTTCAGCTGCCCGCAAGCTGAGGGAAGGGGGTATCTGGTTCTCCCCCACGGCCTCTGGAGCAGAGGCGTTCCTGTGTCAAACTCTGCAGCACTGGTCTACGGCTGACAGTGGAGGGCTACTTCCATTCATGGGACCTCTCTCTCACACCGAGAACCATGCTAATCATATCAAAGTGATTACTGCTAATCCCAATGAAAACCCAAAAGATAGGTATTATTCCTTTTTTGAAACAGGAAGAGCCTGACCAGGCAGTGGTGCAGTAGATAGAGCATTGGACTGGGACACAGAGGACCCAGGTTCAAAACCCCGAGGTCGCTGGCTTGAGCAAGGGATCACTTGGTCTACTGTAGCCCCCAGGTCAAGGCACATATGAGAAAACAATCAATGAACAACTAAAGTGTCGCAACGAAAAAGTGATGCTCCTCATCTCTCTCCATTCCTGTCTGTCTGTCCCTATCTGTCCCTCTCTCTCTGTCTCTGTCACACACACACAAAAAGAAAAAGAAACAGGTAAATAAACTAAAGAAAAACAAAATGTCCAGTCACACAATAAGCAAGTAGAAGAAGCAAAATTCCAATTTAAATCTTTCCAACCCCAGAGCCTATGCCCACTGCACTGGGGCTTCTTAACTCCAGGAAGGGCCACAGGCCAAATCGGAGAGCTCCTCTGCCTCTCCCAAAGGCAGCCATTAATTCGTCATGACAAGCTAAGTATCAAAGTTTGCAGTGTTAGTAAACCTAAAAAATATTTACTGGCTCCAAAATAAAAAAATTTTTAAAAAAGCAAAAAACCCTGAAATTACTTAAAAGTTGAATTAAATGTCTACTAAGATTTAAGAGAACGGCACCTAGCAACTCAGGATTCAAGGCAGATGTACGTGTGTATAAAGTGTATTTTATAGGAACATCAGAACATTCTATTCATGCCCGTCTGCATCCAGGCTGTGGGTGTGGGGCCTGAGCAGCAGCCCTCAGTTTCTCTTGCTCTGCTCACGAAAGGGCACTCCACCCAGGCCCACGGCCGAGCCTGAGGAAACAGAGGGGAAGCCTGTGAGAGCAGAGAGCAGATCAAGCATTTCTCACTGAGCGTCAGGAACAGCCTTCTCAGCTTCTTCAGAGGTCCCATTCCCAAAAGACGGCTGTGCAGTTGAGTCCACACAGCCCCCTCCTCATCCCTCTATGAGAGACTGTGAGGACCTGGGCCCACACAGACAGGCCGTCCAGTGCCAGGCCAGCCTCTGAGCCCCTACCACACACACCACATACACCACCACTCCCTCCTCTCTTCATCTGGGGACACATTTGCCGCAGCTTTCCCGCTATTCCCAGCTCTTCCCCAGTATTGGTAAATATTGATAATTACCTCCAAATGCAAAAGCAAAGAAGCAGTTTGTGTTATGAAATGAGGATAATCCAAATTGGAAGGTGACACTACTCATTTGATGTACACTTAAAAAGACCAGACAGGCTATGCAGAAACATTTCAGTAGAGAGACCGATAAGAAGAGGGAAATAAAAATTATTGGTATTTACTCAGCTGCAATGCTTGTGGAAGGCAACTTTTTTAATGGGAGCACTTCAGAATGGTTATTCAATCTGAATTTTACAGATAGCACTGGAAATATTTTCTCAGAGAATGCGCTCTATCTGCACCATCATATCTCTCTGGTGTGCCATTCATGTCTTTCATTGCAGGAATTCTCACTCAATTTTGCTCCGTTATGAGCTGACGGTGACCCAGAGAATACAAGGCATTCAAGAATCTGACTAGAAATTACTGCCAAGAAACATCTGTCCCATTCCCTGTTCACCAACCGCGCCTTAGGGAGTGAAGATGGAGAACAACCCAGAGCCACACGCAGAAACAACTTTTCATTCCCCTTACAAACTAGGCTCCTTTGGAAATTGAGGGCTCCAGCATTTTTCAGAAATTATGTTCCTGGAAAAACATAGCATGAGTCTGCTTAGAAAGCCTCCAGCACAAAAACCTTCCTTTCCTACCCAGACCCTGCTAATAAAAGCCAGGACAGGAGCTTCACGGGGAAGCAGGTGAGAAGGCCAGCCATGGGTCTCCTCACGCAATGCTGTCAAATTCAAATTCTGTATTAAATGCCACTGATCAATTAAACTCCATGAGGATGTCACACATACTAATATGTTCCCCAGCGTATGCGCATCTATCTTATAGACACACTCACGTGGAAGATTTATGTTGCGATTAGAAAAGATTAGAAGGGCTCAGCCTGGGAACCCAGATTTTCTCCTCAATGACTATCAGAGGATCAGGCGGCAAGGTGGCACCCCTCACCTAAATTTCATCTTGCCTGGCTGCAGATACTCACAGGGGCCGAGCAACAGACATGCTATACGAATCAAATAAGAGAACTACCACCCTATCTGTGTCTCTACAACCCCCACCCATATGCCTCTAACTGGCCTGGGCCAAAGCAAAACAACATAATAAGAAGGGCTCCCTCCTGTGTACCGCAAGCTTTATGAACATTTTCTCTAAACAACCACCCCAAGCAGAAGAATCACCTGCATTTGAGGTGCACATACAGGCTCAGAGAGGGAAAGAGAAGCATCATTACCACTACAGTGCCCAGAGCCAGGTCCAGGCCAGGCCTGAGCCTGGTCCCCACCGCCTCACCGTCACCTCTAGCATTTCCTCAGGGTGCTGGGCCTCCCTACTACTGTTGTACATTAAGCTCTTCTGAGTGTCAACATTCAGGAGGAACCCAAAATCAGTAGTGCCAGGTTGGGGGGACCAAAGGAGGTGTGAGACCCCAATTCTGGCATAGGCTGGAATCCAGTGGGATAGAGTTATATACCAATGTCTTTCTGGTTTGAAAGCCTCTACAAAAAAACAGCACAGAAGACCTGAAAATAGGCAAATCCTATACAAAAGCAGCCATGGCCTATTTCATATAGCACGTTATACCTTCGGGAGGCAAGATCACCTCTTTTTTTTGTTTTTACTCTTTATTTTTTTTAGTGCGTGCACATGAGAGAAAGAGAGAGAGAGAGAGAAGGGGGAAGTGAGATGAGAAGCATCAACTCATAGTTGTGTCACTTTAGTTATTCATTGATTGCTTCTTATATGTGCCTTGACAGGGGGCTAAAGCCAAGCCAAGCCAGTGACCCCTTGCTCAAGCCAGCGACCTTGGGCTTCAAGCCAGCGACCACAGGACCATGTCCATGATCCCATGCTCAAGCCTGCAACCCCAGGCTCAAGCTGGAAAGCCTGTGCTCAAGTCAGCAACATCAGGGTTTTGAACCTAGGGACCTCAGCATCCCAGGTCGATGCTCTATCCACTGTGACACCACCAATCAGGCAAGATCACCTTCTTTACTCCTGGAAATTCTTTGCTTTGGTTGGTATCATAAACTTTCAGAAAAATAAAACGGTGTAAGAAGGGTTGCGGACTGATGTTCACATCTTCAAATGCTTGACAAGAGAAGTCAGAGCATCCTCACACTGGTGTGGAAGAGGGCGAATATACACTGACCCTCACTTCAAACAAAACCCTTCTCGTTAACCCTTTAACTATAAAGCAGTTGTTCTGCTTTCACAGCACTTGTTAGCCTTCTGCCATTGTACGTACAAAGCTGTAAACCGTATTTTCATTAATTAAAAAAGAATTAAAAGAAACAGTATTTTTCTTTTTATGGAAAAAAGATAGCAAGCAACTATATTGTGGAGGAATCAGGCTCTTGTGGGCATGTATGGGAAGCCCTCGTGGCTGTGCCTTGCAGTTTATTTTGTCTTGAAAGAGGCCGAGGTCATTCTAACTATGCTGACCTCGGCATCTCCACCCAGCACTGTAAGCAAACACTGCCCTCTTGTGCACTGAACAGTCCCGGAGTCGGCGTGAGCATGGTTTCCACCCACCGCCGCGCAGACAGTTCGCAATTGTACAGCTGTCTCTTGGGGGCCTGGAAATGTGTCAGGGAAAGGATGACACACATCTGTTACCACGGTGCTTGCTAAAATGTCCCCAGATTGCCTTCCAAGACAGATTTTGAGATAAGAGGAAAAGGGGAAGATTCAGCTGAAGAAATCAAACCAAAAATAACTGACTCTTATCTTTCCTAGACAATATTCAATCCTCGAAAAGAAACTTCATTGGTTACCATGGAAAGTTTCTTATTATGTACTTTTAAAAACTTGTATAAACAACTAATGAATCTACAATAACAATAGCACTTTTTTTATCTAAAAAATATTTGCCAAGAAAAGAGAGTTCATTTGATTCTCGAAGAGAAAAGACAGACAAGGGAATCTATGTTGCTCTTTCTCAGAGAAGTACCCTAAAGCTCAGCAACCATGGCCCTCTTCTCTCTGAAGAGCCCCTACCTGGTAGGATTGCCTGCACACATTCTCTCCTCCAACCTGGGGATGGGGCACTGTCTCCAAAAGACCAAACTGGCATCTCACAAGAGCTTTGAAGGACATAACCTACCGGTCCATTATTAAAGAACTTGAGGCCCTGGCCAGCTGGCTCAGTGGTAGAGCATTGGCCTGGCATGCAGAAGTCCTGGGTTCGATTCCCGGCCAGGGCACACAGGAGAAGCGCCCATCTGCTTCTCCACCCCTCCCTCTCTCCTTCCTCTCTGTCTCTCTCTTCCCCTCCCGCAGCCAAGGCTCCATTGGAGCAAAGATGGCCCGGGCGCTGGGGATGGCTCTGTGGCCTCTGCCTCAGGCGCTAGAGTGGCTCTGGTCGCAACATGGCGACGCCCAGGATGGGCAGAGCGTCGCCCCATGGTGGGCGTGCCGGGTGGATCCCGGTGGGGCGCATGCGGGAATCTGTCTGACTGTCTCTCCCCATTTCCAGCTTCAGAAAAATACAAAAAATAAATAAATAAATAACTTGAGAAAATCAAAGGCAGAAAAATTTCCACTCACATCTGAGGCCGAACCAGACCAGGAATCTCCAGGGTAAGACTGGTCTTCTCTCAGTCTCCCGCTCCAGTTCTGAACTACAACCATCCTCTAGCCTTCTGGGTACAATCTGGCTGGCCCAATCACATGCCAGACTCACTGCAGGAGGAAAAGAAGCGCCTTCAACCCAGTGGGAATGGCAAAAGGAAAGCGGATGGAGAAAATACTTAGGGGTGTGTGCTCCATGCTCCTTTTCAGAAGGCGGGCTGGGTGCCATTCTGATGTCCAGTGGTAAGTACAGGGGTTCAGGAATACATCATTAGCCTCTGCCTGACCTGAATGATAAGTAGGCAATGGGCTAATATTAAATGTCCAGACACAGTCATGGAGCAGTGAAAATTCTGGCTCACTGGGTGCCAGGATTACCTGCCGGCTCCTACTTCCACCTCAGCCTCCCTTCCACTATGGGAAGGAAATGAGGTGCAGTACCAGAAACTACAATACAACCCTCTGGGTAGGAAAAGACCAACAGGACGGCCGTGCTGAGACCAGAGGCCTCCAGAGGCTGCTTGCCTTCCTCCCTCTTGTTCTCTGTCCTCATATCAGAAAAAAAAGCCATGTGGTTGCTTTACCCTCCAGCAAAATGGAGTGCTATATAGAATCCAAATATATGTATTTGTACAAATATACCGACCCTATACCAGGTCTCTTTTGTGGAAACTGTCTCTGATACAGGCGGCTTGACCCTTCTGGTTGTTGTTGCTGCTGTTGTTGTTTTAGTGAGAGAGAGAGAGACACAGAGAGACAAAAAGGGAGAGAGATGAAAAGCATCAACTCGTAGTTGTATCACTTTAGTTATTCACTGATTGTTTTCTCATATGTGCCTTGACCAGGGGGCTCCAGCCAAGCCAGTGACCCCTTGCTCAAGCCAGTGTCCTTGGGCTCAAGCCAGCATCCATGGAGTCAATGTCTATGATCCCATGCTCAAGCCAGTGAACCCACACTCAAGCTGGTGAGCTGGCACGCAAGCCAGATGAGCCCACACTCAAGCCGGCGACCTTGAAGTTTTAAACCCAGGTCCTCAGTGTCCCAGGTCAATGCTCTATCCACTGTGCCACCAGCAGTCAGGCCAAACTGACCCTCTTACTTGTAGAATAGCCCAAGCTGTCTCTTGCCTCAAAACTCTCATGTGCACCACTTCCTCCCAACATCCCAGTGGCTGCCTTCCTGCATCTCCTCCAGATTTTAGCTTAATTTCCTCAGAAGGGCCTTCCCTGCCTCCACACAGATTCCCTCTCTGGGCACCCTGTATTGTCCTTCCCAGCACTATCACAATTTATAATTCTGCACATTCCTGTTCACTTCTCTGTCTGCCTCCCACACTACCAGACGTGAGGTTCATGGACTCAGGAATCACCGTTGTCTTGTTCACCAAAGTAAACCCAACTCCTAGCATGTAGTAGGTTGCTCAGGGTTTGCTGACTGAATTAATTAATGTAATCCTCCTCTTTCCCCAGCAGATTTATTTTTATAATGATGTATGAACCCCAAGTTCATGTCTGGCCTCCCAAGTTCCTAAGAACTTGGTGCTCTAGGAAGTTTCTATTTGGAAGGGACTCTAGGCCCAAAGCTTGACCATCAAAGACAGGAACCTCTTTCTGTCATGTTGTCAAAAAAGACCTGGACCGAGCTGCAGTCACCCAGTGAACAGTAAATATGCCCAGTCTGTCTCGGGAAGGCCTCCCCCTCTTCACCTTCACAGACTAGTAGTAGAAGGATCACTGGCACCAGCCACAGGCTTGCATTATGCTCATTTCCCCAACCCCAAACACTGGGGCGAGTTGAAACGTCCTCGTCCTGTCTCGGAATCAGGTCTGAATTAATACCCTTCCTCACGAGAACTCCAGTAGCAAAGTGAAAACAGACACACTAGACAATGCCCTTTGAAAGCCCCAGCAGGGACGGCTGGTGACAATACAGCCCCTGGCTCTGAAAGAAACCTTAAGGTTAAAGGTTCACAGAGGCAGAAGAATTACCAAAGAACAAGTTTGTTCAAATTTCCTTCAGCAGATTTAAACAACCAAGGTCAAGCTGAAGATTGCTGGCAAAACCCTATGAGAAAACGCAATCCTTTTGAACTACGTGGAGAAAGGAAAATATACGGCCTGGGAGGGATCTATGGTATAGCTTTTTAAAATGTTCGTGAAAAGGTCACTGCTGTTAACTCAAAAGGATGTTTGAAAACTACTTCTCTAAAACAACAGGGCTGCCAAGCCCTCAGCGTGTGCGGCGAGCTGCACTGTGGTCGCTGTATTCCAGGCCCCGGTGTGCTGACCCTCTGTGGGCCATGAAATTAACCATCAGCACAGCAGAAATCTGCTCTGAGTTAAACTACTTTGCTACGCGAAATGGCCTGAAAATGAAATATGAGGATTGAATTTCCACTGAAAGATTAACTTGTCTAACCTCAAGGCAGGCTTCCCCCAGTGTGAACTGTTTGGCCAGTGGTTTAAAGGACCGTAGGAAGGTAGGTAATTGCTGCAGGCAGAGGTAAATGACCTCTTCATCTATCATTCATTCATTCACTCATTCATGTTGGCATGTACCAAACATTTACTTCGTGTCAGGCCTTGTCCTGGGCCCTTAAAGATGGACTTGATGATAATAGGCCCCTAACCTCAAAGGGATCAAGTCCAGTGGAAAACAGAGTCCAGTAAACAGAAAATGACAACCGATGGGGGGGAATGAGATCCTAGGGCATGCAGAGTATGCTACAGGCCCTCAGCGAGGGTCACTGATCCGGACTGCAGAGGGCCAACACTGAGGCTCCCTAAAAAGTACATGTAGCCAGAAGCATCTGTCCAGAGATCTGCAAGTAGTTCATTAACCCTTTGAGTAGTGAGGTTTTTTTCATGCTTGCTGACCCCCAGGAGTGAGGTGGTTTTTTT
The DNA here is from genome assembly GCF_036850765.1 of Saccopteryx bilineata. Classification (NCBI taxonomy): domain Eukaryota; kingdom Metazoa; phylum Chordata; class Mammalia; order Chiroptera; family Emballonuridae; genus Saccopteryx; species Saccopteryx bilineata. The sequence continues at coordinate 62,785,036 of NC_089500.1, forward strand.
TCAAAAAATGAAATTAGTTCCAGTTCCAGTTTTATTAACTTAAAATCATGTTTGTTTGATAACCAATTTATGGAAACAAGAAGTACATACATTTGCCTTTTTTTTTAATGTTGCCTTACACATTTTTAAAATAAAAATTTTTGTTACGATGGTCTGGACGGTCAGGAGGCACGAGGACGTACATGAACGTTCGTACTACTCAAGGGTTAACCCTGGAGTCCTGAGAGAGGGAGAGGGAGAGAGAGAGAGAGAGAGAGAGAGAAAGACACAGTCCCATCTGGGCCTTGTCAGCCATACTGAGGAGTCAGATTTATGCCAATGGAGAACAACTGAAGACTTTTAAACAGGAAAGAAAATAATTATATTAGCAATTTAGAAAGAACTCTTGGCCCTGGCTGGATAGCTCAGTTGGTTAAAGCCTAGTGCTGAAGCGCAGAGGTAGCCGGTTCAATCCCCGGTCAGGATACATACAGGAACAGATTGTTGTTCCTGTCCCTCTCTCTCTCCCTTCCTCTCTCTAAAATCAATAAAATAAACATTAAGGCCTGACTTGTGGTGGTGCAGTGGATAAAGTGTCAACCTGGAACACTGAGGTTGCCAGTTCGAAACCCTGGGTTTGCCTGGTCAAGGCACATGTGGGAGTTGATGCTTCCTGCTCCTCCCCCTTCTCTCTCTTTCTCCTCTCTCTCTAAAAATGAATAAAAGCTAAAAACAAAATAAAATAAACATTAAGAAATAGTAATAATAAACTTAAAAAAAAAGGAGTTCTTGGCGACAGAGAAGGTAGTCTAAGGGGCTAGAATCCGAGTCTGTGAAGGAACACTGTATGCACACAGGAGCTAACGAGGCCTGCCCTAAAAAAGCAGCTGTGGTGATGGGGAGGCTGAACACGACCAAGGACATGCAGGAGGGACAAGACCTGGTAAGTGATTCCTGTGGAAAGTGAAAGAGCACATGCTGAGGATCGTATGAAAAGTGACCCCTGAAAGAACGGAGCTATCAGCCCACTGGGAGAGTGAGGAGTGAAAAGGGTGGCCTTCTGGGTATGGCCTCTGAGGGCCTGTGGTAGTCACTGGTGGGGAGAGCAGCCCAAGAAGAAGTTAGATACTCAGGTCTCAGAACCACCAATTCCTATTCAAATTAAATAAAATCAAAACTTAAGTTCCTCATTGCACTAGCCACAGTGCCAGTGCTCAACAGCCCCAATGGCAAATAGCTACCACACTGGACTGTCCTGCCCCAGAACATTCCCATCAGAAAAAGCTGTCAAAAAGCGCTGATCGGACCCCTGCAGAGATTTTCTTAAACACTGTCAGCCCTCGCCTGGCCATGCTGAAAGCTAATGGTAAATAATGTGCTGGCAAAAACCCTCTTTCCTTCCCAATCTTTCCACGCTCTACCTGTCTCTGGGCATCGAACAAAGTGCTCAAAACAGTGGAATCCGTCCCACGTCAGGTCTTTTTCCTCTAAGACATTTGTTCTGAGGACCATCTCTGAATACGCCCTGGATCACTTTAGAGAACAGAGAGCGCTACATGTGCACACGCACACACACAGGGGTCTTCGGTGCTTATGATATAAGCCCTGAAATTCACCTGGGAACGGCCACAGCAGAGCTGGTTTTAAACGCCACACTGCAGTGCAGCTGGGAAGGCAGAGCTCCGGTCCCAGCGTCAGATAACCAAGGACCAGCCAGTGACCCTCCCAGAGCTTTCAGCATCCAAATAAATCTACGGTCAAGGGTGAACCTACAAGGTCAGGCAGGGAGGGCTCCTGAGGCAAGCAGGTTTAAAAAAAGAAAAGAAAAGAAAAAAAGCCCTAGCTGGGTAGTTCAGTTGGAGAGCATTGTCCTGATACCCAGGTGCGGGTTCAATCCCCAGTCAGGGCGCATGTAGGAATCGACCAATGAGTGCATGGGTACTAAAACAGCAAATCAATGTTTCTCTCTCTCTCTCTTTTCCTCTCTCCTCTCCCTCACCCCACCCCACCCTTGCTTTCATTCTCTCTCTCCCTCCCTCCCCCCTCCCCCCCTCTTTTCCTCTCCCCTCTCTCTCCTGCTCCCTCTCTTGAAAAATCAATAAATAAAAATTTAGGGGGAAAAAAGGCAGGTTTATCTTTAGGTTGCACCTGTGTATGCCACCAAGTAAATATCCTCAGGAAGCAGGTTAGAGTCAAAGGAAATTATTTCAGTCTTCCCGAGGCCCCAAGACAAGAGAGGCATCATCACAACATAAGAGATATGGAAAGAGGGAAAGTCAACTTCTCTCTCAACAGCAAAACCTGTTTCTTCTCCTGCCAAGAGAGGATCACCATACTAACTAGTTCCTTCCACTCCCTCCCCACCCAACCAAGGCCACTTCAAAGCAGCAGAAGCCTAATCACACAGCACAAGAAAATAAAAGACCCAATTAACAAAAACAACTAAAATAATCCAGGGGAGAACGGAAGCAGAAACCTCTCTTTTTGACACCTTGACTTCTTATCCATACCCTTCTCCTCAGCAAGCCTGGGGCTCAGGCTGGGAGTGGCTCCTGGGCAAATCGGGGCCTCAGAAGTCAGACTGGGCACACCCTGTGCTCCAGCCAGGTTGGAGTGCCACTTCTACGGGCTTTGCAGTTTAGAGGGCACATACACCCTCAAGGCCTGGCCTGCAGGTGCAGTGAGATGATCAAGGCTCTAGAAGTGTCCAGCAGACAGCAGCTGTTCCCAAACATCCATTACCCCTCATTCCTTCTGAGCGGCAGATGGCTCCTCAGCCTTTGCTTAGCCCGTATCCACCCCCAGAGCCACGCTTTCCCTCCTGATGGTGCCTTCTATCTGTGGTGTCACTCTTTCACCCTCTCCAAGCAGGTCTGAAAGCTGCAGTCACAGTGGGGAGAAGGACATCCAGCCTCCAGACCACTTCTCCCAGGCCCTCTCCTTAGATTCTTTAAAAGTCACCAGAAGAGCCCGACCAGGCGGTGGCACAGTGAATGTGGCGTCGGACTGGGACGCAGAGAACCCAGGTTCGAGACCCCAAGGTCGCCAGCTTGAGCACAGGCTCATCTGGTTTAAGCAGAGTTCACCAGCTTGAGCCCAGGGTCGTTGGCCTGAGCAGAGGGTCACTGGGTCTGCTGTAGCCCCTGGTCAGGGCACATTTGAGAAAGCAATCAATGAACAACTAAGGTGCCGAAACAAAGAACTGAAGCTTCTCATCTCTCCGTTCCTGTCTGTCTATCCCTATTTGTCCCTCTCTATGACTCTCTGTCAAGAGGAAAGAAAAAAAAAAGTCACCAGAAGAAATCTCCCAGCATAAAACCCAGCCACCAAACACACAAGAGGCTCTCCAAGTGCCTGAGCTCTGGGCCACATCCGCCTTTGCAATTTGGGTTCACACCATTGATGGGTCCTCTGTAAATTTCACATTCCAGGCCTTCCTTCACAGATGCATTTTTGTCTGCTCCAAGTCTTCTAGCTGGAAAGCCTCCCGTCTTCTCCACTGGCAAAATACAGCCCTCCTCCTCACTCACCATGACCCCGATGTCCCAGCCTCACCTCCTCCCACTTCCCTCACACTTGAAAGTGGCAGCTACTGACTGTCCCTTTTCTTTGGCCAGGTACACTCTCCTACTGCTGACCACTCAGGATGTGTCCTGGGTCAGCTCTTCCCTTCCCTTTTCTCTGCCAGGACCTCCAGCACTCCCTTCTTGGGCACATACATCTTATGTTCCTCTGCATAAACCCCTGACAAATTTGTACCTGATCTTAACTGGATGTTGGCACTGCCCCCGCTCTTCCCTCGCCTCGGGCCTGGGAGCTCCTTGAAGACAGGCACAGCTAAACCTGCTCTCACTTTCAAACCAAGTGCACAATATATGTTTGCAGAATCTCTGAATTAGTGGTAAACACAAGCCCAAATGCTTCCAGGGCCCAGGCATGTGACAGGGAGAAGCAGCACTCTGAAGCACACGTCCCCTCTGCGCAGGCTCAGGCCCGTAAGGAGTACGCCTCCATGGGCGTGAGTCTCCATGTTCCCACACAAGCCAGGAATTTGGGTTGTTATATGAGATCTCTCCATTTTTATTTTTATTTATTTATATTTTTTAAGTGAGAGGAGGGGCGATAGTGAGACGGACTCCCGCATGTGTCCTGACCAGGATCCACCCAGCCACCCATCTGAAGCCTGATGCTTGGATCAACTGAGCTATTTTTAGCGCCTAAGGCTGATGCGCTTGGACCAACAGAGCTATCGTCAGCATCCAGGGCCAATGCTCAAACCTACAGAGCCACTGGCTGCAGGAGGGGAAGACGGAGAGAAGGGGAAGAGGGGAGGGAAGAGGGAGAACAGATTGTCGTTTCTCTTGTGTGCCTGACCAGGAATCAAACTTGGGATGTCCATACACCGGGCCCATACTCTATCAACTGAGCAAACCAGCCAGGGCCAAGCTCTCCCAATTTTTAAATGCTGGTGATGCATTCTTATATTTTTAAAAATTGTTCTATGGGTCGTCAAAACATATCTGCAAGCCAGATCCTGAACAAGTCCTTAATGTGAGATGAGACACTACCAAGGGATAAACAGTCAGATGACCCAATTCCTGTCAGGCACTAAAAACATAAATGGAAAGATCCAAGAAGAGGACAGGAGGGACCCTAACAGGCCTTCCAGAAACAAGCAAGTGACACTTGCTACACACCTACCTCAGCCAAGATGATGTGTTAGACACATTTAATCCTCTCAATATATATTCATTTATTTAATTCAACTCAACTTAATTAAGTCAAATACTGAGTAAAGATAATCCACAGAATGGGAGAAAATGTTTGCAAATCATATATCAAATAAGAGACTGGTATCCAGAATACAAAAAGAATTCTTGTAACTCATCAATAAAAAACCAAATAAGCCAATTAAAACATGTGCAAAAGATCTAAGTAGATAATTCTCTAAAGCAAATATACAAATGGTCAACAAGCACATGAAAACATGTTAAATATCACTAGCCATCAAGGAAACGCAATGAGATACCACCTCACGGCCACTCTCATGGCTATCACCCGACCTCTAACAAGTGTTGGTGAGAATGTGGCGAAACGAGAAGCCCCATACGCTGCTGGTGGGAAAGTAAAGCGGTGCAGCTGCTGTGGAAAAGTCTGGCTGTTCCTCACAGAGTAGAAACAGCCACCCTGGGAGCCAGAATGGAAGTGGAATGAGAACACATGCCCACATACAGACTTACACAACAATGTTCACAGGAGATTCTTCCTTTAGACTTTTTACTGACTTTTGGAGGGGAGAAGAAAGATAGAGAGGGAGAATGAAGAGAGGGAGAAGCGGGAAGCACCTACTCGTAGTAGCTGCTTCCTGTATGTGCCTTGACCAGGCAAGCCTAGGGTTTCGAACCGGCAACCTCAGCGGTCCAAGTCGACACTTTATGCACTGTGCCCCTGACAGGGTTGCAGGTAGGGGCCAGGACCCCCTCCGCCCTTAAGTGGACAAAGGGACACTGATAAACTGGATGTTCCAGGTCACTACCCCTGGGCATCCTGACTAACTGGGAGTGGAAGGTCCCCTAGCTTACTTACGGTTAATCTTACATAAATCTCTGAAAGCTACATTTTTCCCCGTAATGACCACCAGCCCCCACCCTCGAATCCCCTATTTAACCCTGCCTGTTAGAGAACCGGTTGCTGACGTTGGCCTCAGGAATCAGCCCGGCAGATGACCCCCTAATAAACTTTTCTCACCTGAACTCAGTGTCCTCCTCCGGCCAACCTTACAGCCACCACAGGCCAGGCTGGATGATTACTTCTAATAGCCCAAAAGTGAAAATAACCCAAATGTCCTTCAACTGATAAATGGATGAAAAATAAAAAAGGGGTCTGTCCACATAACGGAGCTCCATGTGGCATGAAAAGGAAGGAAGTACAGCTGGGGGAGGGAGGAGCTACTGTCTGATGAGTGCAGAGTTTCAGTTCTGTACGATGGAAGGAGTTCCGGAGACGGATGACCCTGAACATAAAAATGCTTAAGATGGTAAATTTAATGTAATACAGTATGTACTTTACCACCATTAAAAATAAAAACAGCCTGACCTGTGGTGGCGCAGTGGATAAAACGTCCACCTGGAAATGCTGAGGTCACTGGTTCGAAACCCTGGGCTTGCCTGGTCAAGGCACATATGGGAGTTGATGCTTCCAGCTCCTCCCCCGTCTCTCTCTCCTCTCTCTCTGTCTCTCTCTCTCCCTCTCTCTCTCCTCTCTAAAATGAATAAATAAAATAAGAATTAAAATTTTTTTAAAAAAAAAAGAGAAAAATAAATAAAATAAAATAAAAACAGATTTTCAAAAGAGGAACAGAGTATATAGCATCCATGCTACAAAATAGATGAACCTTAAAAGCATTACACCGAGTGAAAGAAGCCAGACACAAAAGCCACATATTGTGTGATTCCAGTTACATGAAATTCCCAGAAGAAGCAGCTCTGTGGAGACATTTAGTAAACTGATGTTTGCCTGGGTCTGGGGGAGAGGGGAATGGAGCGTGCCTGCTAACGGGTATGGGGTTTCTTTCTGTAATGACGAAAATGTACTCAGCTTACATTGTGCAACAGCTACAGAGCTCTATGAATAATGAAATAAATGTAATTAATTTATGGTATGTAAATTACATCCTAGTGAAAATGTTTAAAAATATTACTGAATATCTACTATGTGCCCGCCCCACACAGAGCAATTCAGAAGTCTCTGTCCTTGTGATGGTCCCTGTGACGGCCCCTATGAGGCTGACGAGAACAGCAGGTAGAAGCCAGCCTGCAGTAGAGAATGGAGGCATGAGCTGGAGCTAGAGCCGAGCCCATGAGAGGCTCATTCTTGCTCCCGCCCCAACATGAAGCCACCTCAGAAATGCCAGGATGCACCTCACAGGACCGAGGCCTGGGTTCCCCAAAGCACCAGAGCGGCATGGACCATTATCTTCACTGAGCGCAGTCTCCAAGACCCTACTGAGGCTCCTGCCAACAAATAATAACAAGGGGTGGGGCTATGTCCCAGGCCTTAATTTACGGGTTGCTTCCTGCTCAAATCTTATTCCAACCTGAATGGGTGGCTTTGAAGAAAAACACACAAGATATGCTGGGAAAAAAACAAAGGAGATGCTAAGTGAAAAGTTTAAAAACAATTAATTTTAAATGATTACAGCTTTACCAAAAGTTATGGCTATGATTTCCTTCTGACTTTGATTATAACCTTCCAGCAAAAATATCTGCCTCAAGAAGGCAAAGCCTTTGCATTATTTTCTATTCCTAGCATGACTACAAAAATATTCTTTGATTTAACATTTGATATGTTTTGTTCTCAAGGGCAAGCCCCATGAGAAGAAAAATGTACCCCAACAGAATGAAATATGACTACCTGTTTCCATTTTTCTTTCCTGTTGGTTCCTGCTCAAATATTCTGCATTAATTTAAACTCCAAGCTGCATCTCTGATGTTGTGCTACTCCCACACTGTCACCCAGACTGAAGTAAAGTCACCCGCTGTCCAACTCCAGGAGAAAGAGCTGCACAGACACAGCTCGACTTGAGTATCCCGGAGATGGTTAAAGGCGCTCCGACTTGGAAGATCAGGTGGGGTCAGAGAGTGACAGCAGACAAACAAGAAAACTTGTATTTGAATAGAAGCACACTTGGCACCGGGGGAGGCCAACTTCCTACTGGACATAAAGAGGCTTTGAGCAAGTTAGCACAAAAGACACCAGCAGAGAACACTGCAGAAATGGCACTGAAGAGGAGGATCTTCGGTCATGGTGTGCACTTTTCAACAAAGAAAAAATAAAAGGCAGCTTTCCCTGGGTAAGCACAAAGTCTCACGGAACCTAGGCCTGACAGATTCTAGGAGCTAAAGAAGTTAAAGTTAAGGAAGCATTTCCACTTATATCAACTCCTTTAAATATGCCTCAAAATTTTAGGACAAATATATATGAGTACTATAATGTAACACTATGTATTTCTACACAGATTCATAAAAAGACAAGGGACAAAGAAACTCAAAAGTGGGTTGTTGTTTTTCTTTGGTTGGTTGGTTGGTTTTACATTCGAATAACATCCAAATTCCTTGAGTGGGTGTGGCGAGGCCCAGAGAAGGCCCCCATCTCTGCTTGTGTTATGCGGCTTTCTGGGCATTATATGCAGATGACCAAAGGTTAATATAAAAAAAATCTGGCCTGACCAGGCAGTGGCGCAGTGGATAGAGCGTCAGACTGAGATGCGGAGGACCCAGGTTCAAGACCCTGAGGTTGCCAACTTGAGCACGGACTCATCTGGCTTGAGCAAAAAGCTCACTAGCTTGGACCCAAGGTCGCTGGCTCGAGCAAGGGGTTACTCGGTCTTGCTGAAGGCCCGCGGTCAAAGCACATATGAGAGGGTAATCAATGAACAACTAAGGTGTCACAACAAAAAACTAATGATTGATGCTTCTCATCTCTCTCCGTTCCTGTCTGTCTGTCCCTATCTATCCCTCTCTCTGACTCTCTCTCTGTCTCTGAAAACAAACAAACAAAACCAAAAAAAAATCTGGTTGAAAATGCACATTCATTAACATACACGAACACTGTGTTTAATGGCTCCAAAGAAGGTATCTCAGATAGACTGCAGGCAAACTCCTTGATAGAAGAGGAGAAAGGGACAAGTGCTTTCTCCACATTGGCACCAAGAGCTCAGAAAGCTGGTAAAACAGAGAAGGCAAAATAGCTTGTTTAACTGTTTAACAAAGAATGTTCTCTCCCAGCTGTAGGGACAAAAATCCGTGGGGCTGCCATTTCCCCTCCAAAGAGAATAACGCTGAGATGGACCTACATGGCTTTGGCAGCTCTCGTCAGCTGTGGCCAGGGGGACCCAAGAGGGTCCAAAGCCAGGCAGGAAGCACCACTTCTTCAATGGTAGGCAGGGGAGGCAAGAGATCAGGGTGATAAGCTATGGCAGAAGAGCTATTGTTCACTAACCACTGAAACAAAAGACCAGGAGACAATACACTGTTAATCCTAGCAGCCACCAGAGGACTATAAATTGCAAAACCAAGATACCAGTATTTTTCAGCTCTCCTCTTTCCTGCCAGAGTTAGATTAAGGATGGGTCCAAGTCCCTCATCCCCACCCAAGTCTTTAAAACATATATTACTGAATCTTTTTGAGTTCTAACCCTTAAAGGTTCTCTAATTCAAAATAGATTAGAGAAAAATACCACCCGGAAACACCACCACGGGAGACTGGAGGGACAGGTACATTTTACCACTCACACTGAGAATGTCCGAGTATGGGCACTGTATGGGCGCTGTGGTCAGATGGATGTGGGTTCAAACTGAGCTCTGACATTTATGACCCCTCTGAGCCTCTGCTTTTTCATTTGTAAAATAGGGACATCATCTCTCACCTCACAGAACCGCTGTGCAAGTTAAACAAAAACAATAGCATGAGGGTTAACACTAAGAAAAATGCTAAGTATCACTGTCACTGTTAACCCCACAGCACCACTTAGGAGTTCTGGGGCCACATGGATCAAGGAGATAAGCCCAATTTGTCTCTAAGTTAAGATTCTTGTCGTACATGAAAGTACTTGGGGGATGGGGAGCAACAAAACTAGAGAGCCAGCTTTAAGATAACATTAAATTAAGAGATATCAATATGGAACTCAGACAATAGTTCTAGTTTCCTTCTACTGAGAACACTGTATTCAGCAAGGGGTCTAAATCAGTTATGGTAGGCCAGGAACTCTAACAAAAGCCCAATCTTCCAGCAATCCCAGGTATAGGAGTGGTGCCTGCTGCCAACAGGAGTCCCTGCCCAGCAATCTTACATCTCTAAAGCTCAGACCAGATCATGTCACACACCTACTTTCAAAGCCTCCCAGCACCCGTAAGAGAAATCGGAACTGAGGGCCTACTCTAAACCAACTCTTACCACTCTATGGGATCTAGGCCGCAACACTTTTATCCTCATCTTTAGCACACCTCCCTCCCTACACACCACATTGATTTCCAGCTGCACCTAAAAGTTGACAGGAATCTCTGATTCTAAATAGACAAAACAGCAGATTTAAGCATCAGCGCCTTACCCGGGTATTTTCTCTACTAAGAAGCTCTTCTTTCTTTATTACACCCCACTTGTGGCCCCAGCAAAGCAAGTTATTCCTGCTTTTTGTTCTACGTACAAAGAGCTCTAATAGATCATTCTGCACATGGGACAGTGCCCCCTTGCCAGCTCTGCTATCAGCTCCTAGAGGGAGGGAAAATCAGCAGGCATTATGTACTTACGACAAGCCAGGCCCTATAATGACTGCTTTCTGCTTACGATAACCAACTAGCCCAGGAGCTGGTAACAGCTTCATTAATTCAGAACTTACCAAGTGTCTACTACACACCCCAGGAAGTGAGAATACACTGCCAAACAGGACAGGCATGGTTCCTGCTCTACTCTCATAGGGGACAGAGATGATAAACAAGCAAACAAACAGTATGAGGCAGTGAAAGGGCTATACAAAAATAAAACATGGACATGAGAAAGTATCGGGGGAGAGACTGGGGACACTTGAGATAGGTAGGTCAGAGGAGACCTCTCTGGGTAGGTGAACTGAGACATAAGTGTTGGGGAGCCAGATGTATTAAATAGAGGGAACAGCAGGTGCAAAGACTGGCCCATTCAGTGCCTGACCAAGCAGTGGCACAGTGGATAGAGCATTGGACTGGGACGCAGAGGACCAGGTTTGGAAACCCGAGGTCGCCAGCTTGAGTGTGTGCTCATCCAGTTTAAGCACAGCTCAGCAGCTTGAGCTCAAGGTCGCTGGCTTGAGCAAAGGGTCACTCTGTCTACTGTAGCCCCCAGTCAAGGCACATATGAGGAAGCAATCAATGAGCAACTGAGGAGCCGCAACGAAGAATTGATGCTTCTCATCTCTCTCCCCTCCTGTTTGTCTGTCCCTATCTGTCCCTCTCTCTGATTCTCTGTCTCTGTCACAAAAAAAAAAAAAAAAAAAAAAAAAACCACAAAAAACAAACAAACACAAAGACCGGCCAATTCAGTAAGTAGAAATGAGGCCAGTGTGGCTGAAGGTAAGAAAAGGAAGGGATGAGGCTTAAGAGGAAGGCAAAGGCCGACCATGAAGAAGGTCTCTATTCCTGGGGACTATAAAAAGGAAGCTGGATTTTACTCTAAGCACAATGAGAAACCACACTGGAAAGTCTTGAGGTTGAGGGGTGACATGATCTAATGAACATCTGTAAGAGGAGTACACTGCCTACTGTGTGGGGAATGAATTAGAGAGAGGAGTACAAATGGCTAGGAGACAAAGAACAAAGTCCAGAATTGTAGGAGTCTGGCTGCCACAAGCCAGGATTTGGACTCTGAAGACATTTCAAGGCAAAGATCTCCATGGGTTTATGGATCATAAGGATAAATAAAGGTATTGAGCAGATCCAGATTAAGGGCAACAGAGTTAAACTGCAACATCAACCCAAGGTATTTTACTTTGCAAGTTTCAGTTTCCTCACCTGAAAAATAACACTAACACTCCCACACACACCCACCACTTGAGGTTGCTGCATAGAATCAAATTCCTATCAACTGCTTGACCAGGCGGTAGCGCAGTGAATAGAGCACTGGACTGGGACACGGAGGACCCAGGCTCAAAACCCCGAGGTTATCAGTTTGTGCACGGTCTCATCTGGTTTGAGCATGGGCTCACCAGCTTGAGCGTGGGATCATAGACATGACCCCATGGTCGCTGGCTTGAGCCCAAAGGTTGCTGCTGGCTTGAAACTCAAGGTCGCTGACCTGAGCCCAAGGTTGCTGGCTTAAGCAAGGGGTCACTCGCTCTGCTGTAGCCCCCCAATCAAGGCACATAAGAGAAAGCAATCGATGAACAACTAAGGAGACTAAGGAGCTGCAACAAAGAATTGATGCTTCTTATCTCTCTCCTTTCCTGTCTGTCTGTCCCTATCTGTCTCTGTCTCTCTCTCTCTGTCACAAAAAAAAATTCCTATCAACCAGCCTGGGCCAGAGCAGGATCTCAAATGCAAATATCCTTCCCCTCAAAAAAAAAAATCTGTTTTCGGGTGGGGGGAGGGAAGGAGGGAGAGGGGGAGGGGGAGGGGCACAAAGAAAACTAGATAGAAGGTGACGGAGGACAATCTGACTTTGGGTGATGGGTCTGCAACAGAATTGAATGACAAGATAACCTGGACATGTTTTTTTTGAATGTATGTACCCTGATTTATTGATGTCACCCTATTAAAATAAAATTTTATTTATAAAAAAAAAAATCTGTTTTCGCCCTGGCCTGATAGCTCAATTGGTTACAGCATTGTCCCAAAGCACAGAGGCTGCAGGTTCAATCTCCACTCAGAGATCATACAGCAACAGATCAATGTTCCTGACTCTCTCTCTCTTTCTCTCTCTTCCTTCTTCCCTCGCTAAAATCAATAAAATAAAAATTAAAAAGAAATAAACCTGTTTTCTTATTTCCTTGAAAAGGAAGGTGGGGATCTGACCTATTTAAAGAAAAATACTAGCAGCTATGGTCTCACCATTCTAACGTTCTCAGGTCACGTTATAATGCCCATTAGAAGATCCCTCTCAGGAGGTGAGAGGAAAGTAGAGGACCCACAATGTACATATAAGAGAGAAGGGGTGGTGACATTATAAAGTGGCCTGGGGAAGTGTGGGAGAACCTCTGGCTTGACAATGAAGCAGATCTGGGCTGTGCCATTTACTCGCAGGGCCCCCTAGGTCCTCACGTCCTCAACTGTTAAATGGTAACTACCACACCTCCTATGGGCTTTGCTCAGGACATGGCAAACATGCCAGAAGAGCAATGCCAATCAAGAGCTCTGTGGTTATAGTGGCCGGTGTTTGGAAGGGCCAGAATCAGCCTCAAAGGCCATACAATTAATAAGGGGGAAACCCAGGCCCCAAGCCCAGTTCTCACTCCAAAAGTACATCCTTCACCACTTGCCTACACTATTTACTAAAAAAAACTAAGAATTTGCCTTCTTTTTTTTTTAAACCTGTCTCTTTCACCTCCAACCTAGACTGGCTCAGAGTATATGTCTTAAAGTGCATTTAAATGTGACCGAACAGAATCCAGTCACAAGGGGAGGGAAAAGAGTAGAAATCATGGCCCCTTAATATTCGGCTTGAGCAGAAGACCTGAGGCAGTATAACCTTGGGCAGATCCCCTCTCTTCTTTGAGCCTCCATTTCCTCTATTGTAAAGTGGGGAAATTATCTCAGACTGCCTAAAACAGTGGTCCCCAACCTTTTTTGGGCCACGGACCGGTTTAATGTCAGAAAATATTTTCACGGACTGGCCTTTAGGGTGGGACAGATAAATGTATCACATGACCGAGACAAGTGTCAAGAGTGAGTTTAGACGGATAAAACAGAGGGAATCTGGTCATTTTTTAAAAATAAAACATCCTTCAGACTAAAATATAAATAAAACGGAAATAATGTAAGTTATTTATTCCTTCTCTGCAGACCGGTACCAGTCCGCGCGGCCCGGGGATTGGGTACCACTGGCCTAAAACATGAAACAGTTAAGCGGTAATAATGATGAAAGTACTTACACTCATCACTGTATTATTTGACTTAGCATGCCCAGGGACAAATTAGGCTATCTGCCACCAGGCTAACAAAATCATCAGCCCAAGACAAACCATGTCACAGTCCACACAGAACATGAGTTGGATTTGCACCTGGTCCAATCAACCCTCTTGAGAACACATTCCTAGAAACCCCCTTCAACTCCAGCCTGCCCAGCCCTACAGCACCAGCAAAACAGCAGCCTTGCGGTTGGGAGGGTCCCAGAAGGACACACTCTGTGAGGTTTCCAAGATGCCACTAATGATCCAACTGGTGACAGCTGGGAACCTGCACTGCCTCTACTTCCAGCTGCCCCTGCTCATCCTCTTCCCTACCTGAATCCATTAAAAATTATTGTATTTATTTAGAATCTATGCCTATATCACTGTTTTTCATCCCTTTAAATATATCTTTGAAGATGCTACTGTTGTAGAACTGAGGATTAAACATCTTCAATAGAAAATAATCATCTGCCCAATATATGTTATGTTCCTATATGTGCTGTAGACATAGAGACTATAACTGGAAAAAATACAAGGAAATGAAAAATAGGGAAGAGAACCAGGTACCTGGGTCAGCAGGGAGGGATTTTATCTTTGCAATATGCCCTTTTGTGGCGCTTGCTTGTATTATGGTATCATTTTTTTTCTAAAATCAAAACCATTTTTAAAGTACTGTCTGGAAAAGTAATCCACAAAGGTGGAAGTGCCTTCCTTCAGAGAGACAGGAGAGACAATTAAGGAACTTCTGCCTGACTTGTAATACTTCATCACAGGTAGAACATACTCATATACTACCTCCGTGATTAAAAATTAAATTGTACACATCTAAGGAGAGCATTTGGCAGTACCCATCTTGACTTAAAATACACATGCCCTTTGCCCCAGCCAGTTCAATTCTAGTTGCTTATCCTGCAGTTACACCAGCCCAGCCACTGAAAACTTCTGTTCTAGAAAATTCACTGAAGCATCATTAGCAAAAATTAGAAATGCCACAAATGTCCATCATTAAGAGATAGTTAAGAAAATGTCGGTACAAGTGCACAATGTAATTTTAGGAGACTTTTACAAAGAATGTAGTTTTATATGTACAGATATCGAGCCCTTAGAATTAAGTAAAATACTACATATGTTGTATCACTTTGTAAAAAAAAAAAAAATGTTTAAAAGAAGGAAAATAAGAAGGGGCACAGGTATCTACAAATATGCTTGTCTTGACATGAGTTTTCCTGAAATGATACACAAAAAACTAGGGACAGTAGATGACTCTGGGAATGGGAACAAGGCCACCAAAGGGGAAGTGAGCTGAGACCGTGTTGTGACGCTTTTTACGTATACCCTTTTTGTAGACTTTCGGTTTTCTCAATTTGTTCATGTACTAACACATCTTGACTTTTTTAAAAACCAAAACCCTTTTAAGGAAATCGCCTTTCTGTCCGGCAGCCCTGGGGTGGGAAGAGCTTCCAAGTCCACCGGCCGTGAGTCCAAGATCCAAAGCCTCCGCTCACAGCTGCGGACCCTCGAGAGTCACGCCGCGCCCCGCCTGCCAACGAGCGCCCTTCCCCAGCGCGGAGCCGGCGCTCCGCCCCGCGCCCGCCAGCCCGCTAAGGTCGCCAGCGCTCACCGCCAATGATGGTCCGGATGAGGGAGGCGTGCCCGGGGCAGTCGACCAACGTGACCTGAAGCTGCGGCTCGCCGGGCTCGGACCCGGACTCCGGCGCCGGCAGGGGCGCGGGCAACGCCGAGCGCAGTCGCGCGGGCAGCGGCACCGAGAAGCACGAGAAGCCCAGGTCGAGTGTGATGCCGCGCTCGCGGCTCTGCGGCTGCTTGTCGAAGGCGGCGGTGGCGGCCGTGGTGCTCAGCGCCCGCGCCAGCGCCGTCTTGCCGCTATCGATGTGGCCCAGCACGCCCACATTCACGTTCACCCGCCGTCCAGCCATGCCGCCGCGCCGCCCTCCCGCTGCAGCCGCTGCGGTCCGGCACGCTAAGCTGCCCCTACGCCACCCGCGCGCGGCACGCCAGTTCCGGCCCGCTGTTTCCGCCCTTCGCGGCACCTGCAGGGTCGCGGGTCTCCGCGCTGAAGGAGACTGCCCGCAGAAGGGCCGGGACTCGACCTAGGTCACCACTACCGGCCTCTCGCACCTGGCTCCTCCCACCGGAAGCTTGGAGGAGTCCGAGGTTGGGACATTCATCCATCACTAAGTAGCTCCCGGATACCAGGCTCTTTTCACGACTCTGGGGTAATGGCCTCTTGACATTATATGGTATTGGTGTGGGTGTAGTGATAACAAACAAACAGATGAACGAATGACTTAACCAGACCAGTTCAGAAACTGAGAAGCCCTAGGGTAAATATAAACTGATTAAAAAGGACTAGAGCTCCAGGAGAGGGGAGGACAGCCACCTCACCATGGATGCTCGCTGGTAAAAGTAAGGTGACCAATCCTCCTCCTTTAGGGAGGACAGTCCTTTTGTAAGTTCTGTCCTCCCTCGAAAAGTGTCATCCTACATGTCCTCCTTTGTGATATTGGAAGACTAATCTATAAATGTCCGTATTCGATCGGTGCAGCGTTGATACATTGCGTATGATGTGCATATTTGTATCTAAATGAGTACTTTTTTCTTACAATTATTATTAAAAGTTAATAGGCATGTAAGCATAATTACAATATAAAATATTACAAGTGTTTTATTATGCATTTGTTGTATTATAGTGTATTGTTGCAATAAATAAAGTGTTTCTTTTATTTACGATATTATTCCATTTATTTTGTCCTTTTCATTGTAAAAAAGTTGGTCACCTTAGTAAAAAGCAATATGTCATCATTTCTTATGGCTGAGTAGTAGTCCATCTTATATATGTACCACATCATTCATTCATTTATTGTGAGAGAGATAGAGATAGAGGGACAGACAGACACGAAGGGAGATGAGAAGCATCAATTCGTTGTGGCTCTTTAGTCTCCTTAGGTGTTCATTGATTTTTTTCTCATATGTGCCTTGATGGGGGGGGGGGGAGCTACAGCAGAGCAAGTAACCCCTTGCTCAAGCTAGTGACCTTGGGCTAAGCCAGCGACCTTGGGGCCATGTCTATGATCCCACACTCAAGACAGTGACCCAGCACTGAAGCTGGTGAGCCGTTGCTCAAGCTGGCGACCTTGGGGTTTTGAATCTGGGTACTCTGCATCCCAGGCTGATGCTCTATCCACTGCGCCACTGCCTGGTCAGGCAGTACCACATCTTCTTTATCCAATCCTCTTTCGAGAGACACTTCGGTTGTTTCCATGACTGGCCCCTAGAATAATGCTGTGATGAATATGGGGTTCAATGTGTCTTTACGTACCAATATTTTCAAGTTTTGGGGGTAGATACCCAGGAGAAGCATTGCTGGGTCATACGGTAGTTCTAGTCTTAGTTTTTTTTTGAGGAACCGCCACGCTTTCTTCCATAATGGCTGTATTAATTTGCATTCCCATCAGCAGTGAATGAGGGTTCCTTTTTCTCCACAACCCCTCCAACACTGGTTATTACCTGTCTTGTTGATACTAGCTAATCTAACATGTGAGGTGGTAAGTCAAGGTAGTTTTAATTTGCATTTCTCCAGCAGTGTAGATGAACATTTTTTTGTATGTCTATTGGTCGTTTGTATGTCTTTTGGGAGAAGTGTCTGTTCTGGTCCTCTCCCCATTATTATTATTTTTTTGTGTGTGTGACAGACACGTAGAGGGACATATATAGGGAAAGACAGACAGGAAGGGAGAGAGATGCGAAGCATCAGCTTTTCATTGCAGCACCTTAGTTGTTCATTGATTGCTTTCTCATATGTGTCTTGATGGGGTGGGGGTGGGGCAGGCGGGGGGGTTGCTATACCAGACTGAGTGCCCCTTTACTCAAACCAGATGAACCCGCACTCAAGCCAGGGACCTCGGGTTTTTGAACCTGGGTCTTCCGCATCCCAGTTCGACACTCTATCCACTGCGCCACCACCTGGTCAGGCTATTTAAGTCTTTGATCCATTTTGAATTAATTATTGTGTATGAGAACAAACTGTAGTCAAGTTTTATTCTTTTGCATGTGGCTTTCTAATTTTCCCAGCACCATTTATTAAAGAGGCTTTCTTTTCTCTATTGTGTGTTTTTGGTTCCTTAAAGATTATATGTCCACATATATATGGTTTTATTTTAGGGCTCTTGATTCTGTTCCATTGATCTGTATGTCTGTTTTCTACCAATACCATGCTGTTTTGATTATCATGACTCTGCAGTATACCTCTGGCTTCATTCTTTTTTTTTTTTTTTTTTTTTTTTTTTTTCATTTTTCTGAAGCTGGAAACAGGGAGAGACAGTCAGACAGACTCCCGCATGCGCCCGACCGGGATCCACCCGGCACGCCCACCAGGGGCGGCGCTCTGCCCACCAGGGGGCGATGCTCTGCCCATCCTGGGCGTCACCATGTTGCGACCAGAGCCACTCTAGCGCCTGGGGCAGAGGCCACAGAGCCATCCCCAGCGCCCGGGCCATCTTTGCTCCAATGGAGCCTTGGCTGCAGGAGGGGAAGAGAGAGACAGAGAGGGAAAGCGCGGCGGAGGGGTGGAGAAACAAATGGGCGCTTCTCCTGTGTGCCCTGGCCGGGAATCGAACCCAGGTCCTCCGCACGCTAGGCCGACGCTCTACCGCTGAGCCAACCGGCCAGGGCGGCTTCATTCTTTTTTCTCAGGATTGCTTTAGCTATTCAGGGTCTTTTATGTTTTCATACAAATCTGGTGATTTTTTTTTTGTTCTATATCTTTAAAAAAATGACATTGGAATTTTAATGGGGTTTGCATTAAATTTGTATATTGCTGGTTAATATTTCCATTTTAACTATGTTGATTCTTCCAATCCTTGAACATGGAATTATTTTTCCACTTCATTGTGTCTTTCTCAACTTCTTTCAATAACGTTTTGTAGTTTTCAATATATAGGTCCTTCGCATCCTTTATTAAGTTTATTCCTAGGTATTTTATTTGTTTATTTATTTTTGGTTGCAATTTTAAAAGAAATTGTTCTTTTCTTAGTTCATTCTCTGAAATTTCATTATTTGCATATGTGAAAACAATAGACTTTTGTATATTGATTTTGTATTCTGCAACTTTATCGGTTTATGTTTCTAATAGCTTTTCAGTCAAGTCCTTGGGGTTTTCGATATAGAGGATCATGTCATCTGCAAAAAGTAATACCTTTACTTCTTCTTACCGAACATGGATGCCTTTTATTTATTTCTTTTGCCTGATTGCTCTGGTTAAGATTTACAGAACTATGTTGAATAAGAGTGGAGAAAGTGAGCAGCCATGTCTTGTTTCTGATTTTAGAGGAAAAGCCTTCAGTTTTTCACCATTTAGTATATTAGCTGATGATTTGTGATATATAGCCTTTAGTATGTCGAGGTACTTCTGTGCCCATTTATTGAGTGTTAAACATAAATGGATAGATATTGTATCTTATCGCATGCGTTTTCTGAATCTATTGATAGGATCATATGATTTTTGTTCTTTGCTTTGTTGATGTGGTATGTTATATTGATCAATATACGAATGTTGAACCATCCTTGTGCACCTAGAATGACTCCCACTTGATCATGATGTATTATTCTTGTAATATTGTATTCGATTTGCTAGTATTTTAAGACTCATTAGCAATATGGTCCATAGTTTTCTTTTTCCTTTTTTTTTATTATCCTTCCCAGGTTTTGGTATCAGAGTTATATTGACCTCATCTAATGTGTTAGGGAGTATTGCTTCCTCTTCTACTTTTTGGAAGACTTTGAGAAAGACAGATAACAAATCTTTGAATGTTTGGTAGAATTCACTAGTGTAGCCATCTGGTCCTATTTTGGGGGAGGTTTTTGATAGTTGTTTCTATTATTACCTGTTCATGGGTCTACTTAAGTTTTCCGCTTCTTCGTGACTCAGTCTAGAATGATTCTATACTTCTAGGAATTTATCCATTTCTTCTCATTGTTAAATTGGGGGACATATAATGTTTCATAGTATTCTAGTATGATCCTTTGTATATCTACGATATCTGTGGTAAATCTCCTCTTTCATTTTGAGTTTTGTTTAGATGAGTCCTTTCTCTTTTCTCCTTAGTGAGTTAACCAAGGGTTTGTAAATTTTATTGATCTTTTCCAAGAACCAGCTTTATGTTGTATTTTTTTCATACATTTTTTTGTTATTGTTCTCTATTTCATTTAGTTCTGCTCTAATTTTTACTACTTCCTTTCTTCTACTGACTTTGAGTTGAATTTATTCTTCTTTTTCTAGTTCGTTAAAATGTGATGTTAGGTTGTTTACTTGGGATCTTTCTTGTTTCTCAATGTAAGCCTGTAATGATATAAACTTCCCTCTTATTGCTGCTTTTGCTGCCTCCCAAAATTTTGATGTATCATGTTGTCCTTCTCATTTGTCTGTATATATATTTTGATCTCTGTTTTTATTTCTTCTTTGACCCAGTAATTTTTTAAAGTATGTTGTTTAATTTCCACATTTTTGTAGGTTTCTTTACTTCCTTTTTACAGTTGAATTCTAATTTCAAAGCCTTATGGTCAGAAAATATGCTTGGTATTATTTCAATCTTGAATGTGTTGATGTTAGTTTTGTGGCCCAACATATGGTCTATCCTTGAGAATGTTCCATACATACTGGAAAAGAATATATGACCTGATGTTCTGAGATGAAATGTTCTGTAAATGTTTATTATGTCCATTTGGCCTAGTGTGTTAAGACTGATATTTCTCTTTTTTTTTTTTTTTTACAGGGACAGAGAGAGGGATAGATAGGGACAGACAGACAGAAATGAAGAGAGATGAGAGGCATCAATCATCAATTTTTGTTGCGACACCTTAGTTGTTCATTGATTTCTTTCTCATATGTGCCTTGACCTCGGGCCTTCAGCAGACCGAGTAACCCCTTGCTTGAGCCAGTGACCTTGGGTCCAAGCTGGTGAGCTTTTTGCTCAAGCCAGATGAGCCCGCACTAAAGCTGGTGACCTCAGGGTCTCGAACCTAGGTCCTCCACATCCCAGTCTGACGCCCTATCCACTGCGCCACCGCCTGGTCAGGCAAGACTGATTTCTTTATTGAATTTCTATTTGGATGATCTATCTAAAGCTGTCAATGATTTATTTTCTGTCAAGTATGATTGTGTTTTTGTATGTTTCTATTTTTAAATCAGTTAGTAGATGTCTTGTATATTTTGATGCTCCCTGATTCGGTGCATATATGATAAGAAGTGTTATATCTTCTTGATATAATGTCCTTTATCATTATGAAATGTATATCTTTGTCTCTTGTTACCTTTGTTATGTGGAAGTCAGCATTGTTAGATAAAAGTATGGCTACATCTGCTTTTCTTTGGGAATTATTTGCTTGGAGAATCATTTTCCAAACTTTCACTTTAAATCTCCTTTTGTCCTTGCAGCTTAGATGTGTCTCTTGCAGGCAGCATATGGTTGGGTTTTGCTTTTTGATCCAATCTGCTACTCTGTGCCTCTTGATTGGTGAGTTCAGTCCATTTACATTTAGGGTAATTATTGATGTTTAAGAATTTCCTATAGCCATTTTGTTTTGCTTTCTGGTAGCTCTGTGTCTTGTTTGGTTCATCTCTTTTGTGTTTCTGTCACTTTTTTTGTTGGGTGGTATTCCATACTTCTTTTCCTTGTTTCTTCTTCTTCTTTTTTTTTTTATTTAGATAATTAAATTTAACAGGGTGACATTGGTTAACCAGAGTACATAGATTTAGAGAAAACATCTTTACATCATTTGAACAGTTGATTATGTTGTATACCCATCAGCCAAAGTCAAATCATCCTCTGTCACCCTATATTTTGTTTCTGTTTCTGTTCCCCTAACCCCCTCATTGCACTGTTTCTTCTTTATTTAAGCTATTTGTTTCAGTAGTGGCTTTTTCATGGGTGGTTATGAGGAAATATTTTCATATTTACAAGATTCTATCATCTTATGAGTGCTTCTACACTCCATCCTCCTTTGCTACTGGAGATCTTTATCCTCTCAATTTTATGTTATTGCTGTCACAGATTATTTTTGTTTTTTTGTAATCTTGTTGGAGATTTTACTTGTAGTTTTGATTTGTTTTGTTCTTTGTATCTGGTTGAATAACCCCCTTGAGTATTTCCTGAAGTGTAGTTTTTCTGGTGATAAATTCCCTCAGCTTCTGTATGTCTGTAAAAGTTTTTATTTTTCCTTCATATCTGAAGGACAACTTTGATGGATATAGTATTCTTGGTTGGTAATTCCTTTCTTTTAGTACTTTGAATGTTTGGGCCCACTCTCTTCTGGCTTGTAGAGTTTCTGCTGAGAAGTCTGATGATAACCTAATGGGCTTTCCTTTATATGTTATGTTCTTTTTTTCCCTAGCTGCCTTGACGTTTCTTTCCTTGTCATTGATTCTTGACAATTTTATTACAATGTGCCTTGGAGTAGGTCTGTTTGGGTTGTGGTAAGTCATTGTTTTGTTTGCTTCTTGGATTCAAGGCTCTCACTCTTTCCATAGGTTTGAGAAATTCTCATCAATTATTTGTTTGAATTGGCTCTTCTTCTCTTCTCCCTCTCTTCTTCTGATATACCCATTATTCTTATATTGCCCTTTCTGATGAGTCAGACAATTCTTGTAGCACTCTATCATTTTTTTTAATTCTTTTAAAGAATTTTATTTAGAGGTGGGACAGAGAAAAAGAGAGAGAATGAGAGAGAGAGAGAGAGAGAGAGAGAGAGAAGGGGGGAGGAGCAGGAAGCATCAACTCCTATTTGTGCCTTGACCAGGCCCAGGGTTTTGATCTGGTGACCTCAGTGTTCCAGGTGGATGCTTTATCCACTGTGCCACCACAGGTCAGGCCTTTTTTTATTATTATTTTTCATTCTTGAGTCTCTCTTCTTTTCTCTGTAGCATCCGTAGTTGCCTCTCTTCAATGTCATCGATTCTGTCCTCCATCTGGCCTATTATATTAACTAAACTTGCTAACTCATTTTTCAGTTCATATATTGAGTTGTTCATCTCTGGTTCTCTTTTTAAAAGTGTCAGCCTGACCTGTGGTGGCTCAGTGGATATGGTGTGGACCTGGAAATGCTGAGGTCACGTTTGAAACCCTGGACTTGCTGGGTCAAGGCACATATGGGAGTTGATGCTTCCTGCTCCTCCCTGCTTCTCTCTCTCACTCTCTCCCTTTCCCCTCTCTAAAATGAATAAATAAAATCTTTTTTAAAAAAGAAATAAATAGCCTGACCAGGCAGTGGCACAGTGGATAGAGTGTCGGACTGGGATGTGGAAGACCCAGGTTCGGGACTGCGAGGTCGCCAGCTTGAGCGCAGGCTCATCTGGTGTGAGCAAAAAAAGCTCACCAGCTTGGATCCAAAGTCGCTGGCTTGAACAAGAGGTTACTCAGTCTACTGAAGGCCCATGGTCAAGGCACATATGAGAAAGCAATCAATGAACAACTAAGGTGTTGCAACAAAAAAAAAACTGATGATTGATGCTTCTCATCTCTCTCTGTTCCTGTCTGTCTGTCCCTATCTATCCCTCTCTCTGACTCTCACTCTGTCTCTGAAAAATAAAAATAAATATTTTTTAAAAAAAGGAAAAATAAATAAATTAATTAAAGTTTCAGTCTACTTGGTGAAGGACTCATTTTGTTCATTAATTTGTTTTTTGAGCTCATTAAATTGCTTATCAGTATTTTCTCATCTCTCTTGAGTATTTTTAGAACTTTGATTTTGAATTCTCTATCATTTCACTCCAGGGTTTCCATGTGATTGAGATTGCTTTCTGGAGATTTTTTATTTTTTTTTCTTAACTTTGTCCTCTATCTTGTGTAGACATGGTATTCAATTTCTTCTTCCTTAATGGCATTTGAGAGTGGTATTGTTAAGAACTCTAACAATAACAACAACAAAAAACTAAAAAAACGAAAAATAAGAATGAAAAAGACAATAAAAATAGAAAAATAATGACAAGTAAAAAATAAAACTATAAGAAACAAAGCACAAAACCCCAAAACAATAAAAAACAAACAAAATGCCCACCAAAAAAATAAGACTAAAAATATAAAAATTAAATGAAATTCAAAGGAGAAAAAAATATCTTAGTTTGGAAAGGTTGTTCTATTTTCATCCAGTAGGTGGTGCTGTATTATAAGTTTGAGCTCTATGAAATTCCTGGCCTGACTCTGCTGAGATGTTGCTGTTGCAATGATGTTTGGGGCTGCAGTTATGTTTCTGGGTGGGGTATGTTGTGAGGGTTTGAGACCTTTATGGCTCTATGGCTTTAACATTGGCAATCTCAGGCCTCTGGGCACTCCTCCCCACCTCTCAGCAAACCAGAGGACCAGACATGGAGTGTCGGAGACTGCGAGTTGACAAAAGTTTTCGCAGTTTAAGACTTAAGCCAAAAGGATAAACTCTTACCCACAAATCTCTGACTGTTGGATTAAGTTGCTAAAGGTTATGCCAGGGGTCCCCAAACTACGGCCCGTGGGCCACATGTGGTCCCCTGAGGCCATTTATCCAGCCCCCGCTGCACTTCCAGAAGGGGCACTTCTTTCATTGGTCGTCAGTGAGAGGAGCATAGTTCCCATTGAAATACCGGTCAGTTTGTTGATTTAAATTTACTTGTTCTTTATTTTAAATACTGTATTTGTTCCCGTTTTGTTTTTTTACTTTAAAATAAGATATGTGCAGTGTGCATAGGGATTTGTTCATAGTTTTTTTGTAGTCCGGCCCTCCAACGGTCTGAGGGACAGTGAACTGGCCCCCTCTGTAAAAAGTTTGGGGACCCCTGGGTTATGCCTTTCTCCACACCTCTGTGTTAGCTGTGTTTTCACTCGTCCTATTCCCCATGTCCCTTGAAAAGACTGGAGGCAGTTTTCTTTTTACCCTTTGTTTTCTGAAGTTAAGATGTTATACATGGTTGGGGGTTTTCTGCACTGGGGAGAATTCTTAGGTTGCCTCGGAAATGTGACTTTGTATCTGAGCTCTATTTGATTTGCAAATGACTTTGCTTTACACTATAAAAATAAAGCTTTTGGGAGTGCAGGCGCTTTTATAGGCCATAAGACCTCACAATCCTATCCTTTTTCTTTCTGTGTTTATTTTCTAATCCTCCACTGTTCCCAATGAGACCTACAAAATTATAAGTCACACTGGCTCATGACAATGGAGCACCTCTGTTCTTCTGGGGAGAGAGTGTCTCTGGAGAGACATTGTGGGGTCTGTCTCTACTACTCTCTATACCCCACAAGGTGAGGGTGATATGATCTGGGAGGCTGGCAGGGCTGCACTTTGGTTTTCTAAGTCTCTGCACCAAGTGCGGGCTGCTAGCAGACCACAGGAATACTGGCTATGACCCCTCATTCTACCATCACTTTGGCTGAGTATCTCCCATTCTGTCCCTCAATCTAACTGCTTTTCCTGGCAGAGGGAGACCCAGTCACTCCAGGCTTCTCCCCTCTCTGGAGAACCTGCAGACAAAACCCAGACAGTCTGAGCTTCCCTCCTCCCCAGAGCCCCTGCAAGCAAAAACCTAGACAGTCCGGGCCTCTCTCTGGAGCTGACCACAAGTGTGTTTTATCTTCTCCTCCTTCTCAATCCTTCCCACCTTTAGTCCATTTGGTGCATGGATCTTTCAGGCACACCTGCGAACCCAGCTGGGATTCCTTTGCTGCATTATAGTTGTTCAATTTGTTGAAATTTCAAGGGAAGATATCAAGAGTATCTCTCACGCCACCATTACTCTGACAGCATTCCTAGTTATATCTTTTTATAATAAACCTGTAATCGCCTGACCAGGTGGTGGCGCAGTGGATAGAGCATCGAACTGGGATACGGAGGACCCAGGTTTGAGACTCAGAGGTCGCCAGCTTGAGTGCAGGCTCATCTGGTTTGAGCAAAGCTCACCAGCTTGGACCCAAGGTCACTGGCTCGAGCAAGGGGTTACTCAGTCTGCTGAAGGCCCGCGGTCAAGGCACATATGAGAAGGCAATCAATGAACAACTAAGGTGTGGCAACGAAAAACTGATGATTGATGCCTCTCATCTCTCTCCATTCCTGTCTGTCTGTCCCTATCTATCCCTCTCTCTGACTCTCTCTGTCTCTGTAAAAAAAATAAAATAAAAAAATAAACCTGTAGCCTGACCTGTGGTGGTGCAGTGAATAAAGCGTTGACCTAGAATGCTGAGGTTGCTGGTTCAAAACCCTGAGCTTGCCTGGTCAAGGCACATAGGGGAGTTGATGCTTCCTGCTCCTCCCCCCTTTATCTCTCTCTCTCTCTCTCTCTCTCTCTTTCTCTCTCTTGTCTCTCTAAAAATGAATAAATAAAATCTTTTTAAAAATAAATAAATAAACCTGTAATCTAGCAAGTAAAATGTTTCTCTGAGTTCTGTAAGCCATTCAAGCAAATTAATCAAACTTGAAGAGGAGATGGTATGAATCTTCATTCTACAGCCAGTGGGTCAGAAGTGCAGCTAATAGCCTGGAGTTGTGATTGACATCTGAATTAATGGGGGGCAGTCTTATGGGATTGAGCCCTTCACCTGTGAGATATGATGCTGTCTCCAGGTAGACAGGTAGACAGTATCAGAATTGAGTTGAATCATAGGACATCCAGTTATTGAAGAATTGCTCAATGGTCTTAGAAAACCCATGCACAGGAATTGATGTCAGAATTGTAAAGGCCAAGGCCAGGAGACTTTTCCAGAAAAAATGGACCTCGACAATGCTGAGATGTGTTTTTTATGTTTGGGACCCACTCCTCAAGAGGATTACTCTGAAAGCATTTCAGGCACCAGTGCTTTGTCCTGTCAGGCCCCAGTAATTGTTCTTTTTATGAAAAGGAATGTTCTAGTATTTCTTTACTGTGTTCTTTTTAGTAGCAAAATATTGTAAACAACTTAAGTGTCTTTGAAATGAGAGTTTATGGTAAATTTGAAATTATATCTCAATAACAAGTTACCAAGAAACAATAAGTTGAAAGAATGGGAGTGTGCTCTACATAGATAAAACAAAATTGGACATGTGATGATCATTGTTAAAGTTGGGTGATAAGGGCCCTGGCCGGTTGGCTTAGCGGTAGAGCGTCGGCCTGGCGTGCAAGAGTCCCGGGTTCGATTCCTGGCCAGGGCACACAGGAGAGGCGCCCATTTGCTTCTCCACCCCTCCCCCTCTCCTTCCTCTCTGTCTCTCTCTTCCCCTCCCGCAGTGAGGCTCCATTGGAGCAAAGATGGCCCGGACGCTGGGGATGGCTCTGTGGCCTCTGCCTCAGGTGCTAGAATGGCTCTGGATGCAACAGAGCGATGCCCCAGAAGGGCAAAGCATCGCCCCCTAGTGGGCATGTCGGGTGGATCCCGGTGGGGCGCATGCAGGAGTCTGTCTGACTGCCTCCCGTTTCCAGCTTCGGAAAAATGAAAAAAAAAAAAAAAAGTTGGGTGATAGGTCTGAAGGGTTCATTATGTTATTCTGTCTACCTTTTCTATATGTTTGAAATTTTTCATAAGAAAGTTTAAATATATGTAGAGAAAGATAATAGTATGTTCATACAGTGGAATATTATGCATCCCCCCAAAAAGCAAAGAAGCTTTTGTATCTACTTGAGAGTGATCTCCTAAATATATTGGTAACTGGATAAAAAGTAAGGTGGACACATGTATGTATGTATAGCATGATTACATTTATGAAATAGATACTCCCCTTATATCTATATGCTTGAACAATATAGAATACACAGACAAGCATAACAGTTGACCCAAGAAGGCTCCAAGGCTCAGCCCTCCTACTTCATCTCTCTATACTCACTCCTTGATGATCTCTCCTATCTCATGCCTGTGAAACATTGACTCTCAAATATATATATGTTTACCCAGACGTCTCCTAACTGCTCATTTATACAACTTGAATGTCTAACAGACATCTGAAATATAATGTCCTCACTCCACCAACAGACTCCATCACAGTCTATGAGAACTCCAGTTCCTCGGGCAGTAAACCTGACTCAATCCATGAGTCATCTCTTTCTTTTATTTCCCACATCCAATTCATCAATAAATCCCAATGCATTGTTAGCATTTGCTCCAAGCCATCATCTCTCTTGTTAAATTCATTTATTGATTTTAGAGAGAGAAGAAGGAAGAGAAGGAGAGAGAGAGACAGAAACATTGATTTGTTTCTGTATGTGTGCCCTGACCAGGAATTGAACCAGCAACCTTTGTGTATCAGGACAATGCTCTAACCAACCGAGCTATCTGGCCAGGGCATCAAACCATCATATCCTACCTGGATGACTAGAACAGTAAAATTCACTCTTTCTGGTGTATGGCTCTATGAGCTTTGGGAAATCCACAGAGTCATATAACTACTACCATAGTCAAGATACAAAAGAGTTCAACAACGCTCCAGAAACCCCTCTGTGCAAACACTCCCACAACTTTAAATTCTGGGAGCCAGCCTGACCTGTGGTGGCGCAGTGGATAAAGTGTTGACCTGGAACGCTGAGGTTACCAGTTCAAAACCCCGGGCTTGCCTGGTCAAGGCACATATGGGAGTTGATGCTTCCTGCTCCTTCCCCCTTCTCTTTCTCCTCTCTAAAAATGAATAAATAAATTCTGGTAGCCAGTGATTTAAGTTCTTTATCCCTACAAGCTTTGCCTTTCCCAGATCGTGTTGTAAATGGAAGCATACAGTGGATAACCTTAAAAAAAATTTTTTTTTACTTATTAATTTTAGAGAGAGCAAGGAATGGGGGGGTAGAGAAACTTCAGTTTGTTATTCCACCTATTTATGCATTCGTTGATTGATTCTTGTGTGTGCCCTGACCAGGGATGAAACTCACAACTTCAGTGTACTGGGATGACACTCTGACCCACTGAGCTACCCTGGGCCTTTTGAGTCCAGCTTCTCTCACTTAGTATAATGCATTTGAGATTTATCCATGTTTTTGCATGTCACCACAGTGCATGCTACTGTTATCACTGTTTAGTATTCCATTGCATGGACGGACCATCATTGGTTTATGCATTCACCTGCTGAAGAACATTTAAGTTGTCTCCAGTTTGGGGCTACCACAAATAAAGCTGCTCTAAACTCTTAGAATTGGTTTCTTTTCTTTTCTTTCTTTTTTTTTTTTTTTTACAGGGACAGAGAGAGAGAGTCAAAGAGAGGGATAGCTAGGGACAGACAGACAGGAACGGAGAGAGATGAGAAGCATCAATTATCAGTTTTTCGTTGTGACACCTTAGTTGTTCATTGATTGCTTTCTCATATGTGCTATGACCGCGGGCCTTCAGCAGACTGAGTAACCCCTTGCTCGAGCCAGCGACCTTGGGTCCAAGCTGGTGAGCTTTTTTTGCTTAAGCCAGATGAGCACGCGCTCAAGCTGGAGACCTTGGGGTCTCGAACCTGGGTCCTTCCGCATGCCAGTCCGATGCTCTATCCACTGCGCCACTGCCTGGTCAGGACATTGGTTTCTTTATGAACATGTCTCCATTTTACTTGGGTCAATACCAAGGAGTAGGATTGCTGGGTCACGTGATAAGTGTATTTTAACTTTACAACACACTGTTGAACTGTTTCCCAGAGTGGCTGTAGCATTTTACATTCCCCTAGCAATATATGAGTGTGGTCTTGTTGTAATTTTAGCCTTTCTAATAGGCGTGTAGTGGTAGCTCACTGGGATTTTGATTACTGAAATCATTTCTCTACATCGGCTCTTGCTTTCCTACAGCCTACTCTCCATTTGGAAACCAAAGTGGTGCTTTCTACACATACTTTAGACAATGTCATTCTTCTCAAAACCCTCCGCTGTCTCCCTATCTCACTCAGAGCCAAAGTTCTCATCATGGTCACAGTGGTCACAGCAGTTACAGGGCCCCACAGTCTTCACTGCCCGGGTTATCTCTCTGGACTCTCTTCTACTCATTCCTGGCTCTGCCCCGTTGGTCTCCTTGCTGTTACTCAAACCCACCAAGCATGCCTAGAGCATTCTCCATCTCCCTTATCTACTCTAGTTTTTTCTATTGCATACATCAGCCTTTAACATACTTTATCATTTATTCATGTATTATGTTCATTATTTACTGTCCCGCCTCCAGGTGTTTAAACGTGGTCTACAGCAGTACCCTAAGTGCACTGTGGGTGCACCATCTCACACAGTGCGTGGAGGTGGTACTCAATGCCCGTCTCCACAAAGGGGCACTGGTTGGCTGGAGGGAAAAGAGAAAGCCATTTCACTCTAAACACATTGGTATTTTTTTAATTTAAAATGCCCTAAAGGGCCTGACCGGGCGGTGGTGCAGTGGATAGAGCGTCAGACTGGAATGCGAAAGACCCAGGTTCGAACCCCGAGGTTGCCAGCTTGAGCGAGGGTTCATCTGGTTTGAGCAAAAGCTCACCAGCTTGAGCTCACCAAGGTCACTGGCTCAAGCAAGAGGTTACTCAGTCTGCTGAAGGCCCGCGGTTAAGGCACTTACGAGAAAGCAATCAATGAACAATTAAGGTGTTGCAATGCGCAAAGAAAAACTAATGATTGATGCTTCTCATCTCTTCATTTCCTGTTTGTCTACCCCTGTCTATCCCTCTGTCTTACTTTGTCTCTGTCTCTGTTAAAAAAAAAAAAAGAAGACATTTCAAAATGAATATGGAGCGATTAAAAAAAGCATTTGACAAAAAAATAAATAAATAAAATAAAATAAAATAAAATGCCCTGGCCCTGGCCGGTTGGCTCAGCGGTAGAGCGTCGGCCTGGCGTGCGGGGGACCCGGGTTCGATTCCCGGCCAGGGCACATAGGAGAAGTGCCCATTTGCTTCTCCACGCCCCCCTCCTTCCTCTCTGTCTCTCTCTTCCCCTCCTGCAAGAGAGGCTCCGTTGGAGCAAAGATGGCCCAGGCGCTGAGGATGGCTCCTTGGCCTCTGCCCCAGGTGCTAGAGTGGCTCTGGTCGTGGCAGAGCAACGCCCCGGAGGGGCAGAGCATCGCCCCCTGGTGGGCGGAGCGTCGCCCCTGGTGGGCCTGCCGGGTGGATCCCGGTTGGGCGCATGCGGGAGTCTGTCTGACTGTCTCTCCCCGTTTCCAGCTTCAGAAAAATACAAAAAAAAAAAAAATAATAATAATAAAAAATAAAATGCCCTAAAGGCACCAGTGGTACTAAGATCCTTTAGTTTTTAGTCTCCAGTGGGATAATCATAAATCATAGGCATGGACTTCTCACCCCTCCCCCATCACTCTCTCCTTGAGCACTTGAACCTGTGCAGTCCTCCAAATTGACAGTGCTGATCCACCCTGTCCTGCACTCATCCTCACCCGTCGGCTTCTCCCTTTGCCTGGCACACCTGGAAGATTCCTACATGTCATGTTCTACACCAGTCACAACTTTCAAGGGTAAATGACAGAAAGCCACCATGAAACTGACAAGCAAAAAAGGAAGTGCTGGCCCATGGTACTGTTGAAAGCGCAGACTCGGGCTGAAGACTGCTTATGCTTGACTCCTGCCTCTACCATGTGAAAGCTGGGTAGTCTTGGGCAAGTTATAAAACGTTTTTGTGTCTCAGTTTCTTCATTTACAAAGTAAAGAATATCATTGTTCTTAACACACAGGGTTGCAAGCTTTAAGTGAACTGGTCTTTGTGTAACACTTAGAACAATGCCTGGTGTATAGTAAGTACTCTATCAGTTTGTTAAATTAAATGAATAAACCTAACTAAAAAGTCTAGGGGAAGAGACTGTTTCTGTCAGAGCCTCATCCAGAACTCAGGCGATGACACGATGGCACCAACCTTATTTCTCTCTATGTCTCTGTTCCTCCTTCCTCTAGGTTGCTTTCATTCCTGGGCAGGCTGTCTCCTCATGGTGACAAGATAGCTGCCAGCACCTCCAGACTTACAACCCCAGCAACTCCATAGAATTCCCAGTTCAACTCATTGTCTTTGATGAAGTCATGTGCCCTTACACAAAGCACAGTAATACAATGTTCTGCATAGACAAGCATAAGTTGTAAACTCACTCCAAGTGCCAGGAGGAAAGTGGGAGGACTCCTTGTAGAAACTGGAGTACTGTTGCTAGCAACATTCAGGTCACATCACTCCCCTCCATTGCGCCTTGTGTCTCTATGCTGTCATCTGTCACACTGAGTCAAGTTTGCTTTATAACAGGCTGATGCACTAATGCTCTCCCCTAGCCCAGTAGGCTGAGGATCCCTTTCGCATCTTGGATTGCCCAGGGACTAGCACATGAAAATGCTCCATAACTCTTTCCTGAGTGAACTCACCCCCAAACCTCTAGCCCATAAATAACCTCCTCTGCAGCTACTGGGTCCCCCAGTCCCACAGGCTGCCCATGGTCCCTCGGCAATGATTGACAGGAAACGGTCTGCAGAACTGTGATTATTTGGGATTTGTTCTTAATGCGATGCTGGTTCCTTTCTGTTTCTTTAATGCCATTTTGTACTCACGTAGTTCAAAGTTCTTTACAAACAGTAATTAATTCAACTTCATTAAAGCCAATTAATCCAGGATTAGTTATAAATTTGCCCAGAGGAAGTTATTATATAGGTACTTTGCTCTTTGATTTGAGTTTTGGCTTTAAAGATTCTTTTAGGAGTAAAATGGAAATTTTCCTTTTTTCTTAGGGTATCTACCTTGCCAGTGATTGTGTTAAGCATGTGCTGGAAATGCCATGAGATACTAAACAAATCTGCTAATGCCGTTTTAGCTGCAGGATGAGAGAGATGGTATCCTGGCAAGAACTGGTTCCGTGCAGGTTCAACTTATGGCCTTATCTCATGGTGACTGTGGGACTCACTATTTTTTCCATCTGCATATGGATTGAATCATATTTTGCAACATTATTATAGTCTGTAATGGTCAGCATCCACTCCCTCTTCTTCTTCTTCTTCTTCTTCTTCTTCTTCTTCTTCTTCTTCTTCTTCTTTTTATAGAGACAGAGAGAGAGTCAGAGAGAGGGATAGATAGGGACAGACAGGAACGGAGAGAGATGAGAAGCATTAATTATCAGTTTTTCGTTGCGACACCTTAGTTGTTGATTGATTGCTTTCTCGTATGTGCCTTGACCGTGGGGCTACAGCAGACCGAGTAACCCCTTGCTCAAGCTAGCGACCTTGGGTCCAAGCTGGTGAGCTTTGCTCAAATCAGATGAGCCGGTGCTCAAGCTGGCGACCTCAGGGTCTTGAACCTGGGTCCTCCACATCCCAGTCCGACGCTCTATCCACTGCACCACCACCTGGTCAGCATCCACTCCCTCTTCTTTTGTAAGGCTCCTCAGTTCTCACTTCCTTTCCTCAGGATCAGTGTGGGTGTTGACCCTACTCTAGCTCAAAGGGTGAGCCTGAGACTCAGATCCATTCCACCAGCCTTGGCAATTGGTTTGGTGGTAAGCATGTGACCCAAGTTAGCACAATTGGAGAAAGCAGTACAAAAGTGTGCCCTCTGATACTGGACTCAAACTTGGGTAAATCCATTTGGGCCATGATGGGACCCCAGGAGGAGAGCCTGGGTATGGCAGAAGAATAGCCCTTCAAAGATGTCCATGTCCTGGAACCTGTGAATATGTTACTCTACATGGTAAAAGAGACTTTGCAGGCATGATTTAGGGAAGGATCTTAAAGTGGGGAGATTATCCTGGGCTATCTTATGGGCCCAATATCATCACCAGTTTCCTTATAAGAGAAAGGCAGAGGGTCAGAACTAGAGAAATGGCATCATGAGAAAGACTCTACTGGCCACTACTCTCTTTGAAGACGGAAGAAGGTCATGCACCTAGGAATGTAGGCAGCCTGCAGAACCTGAGAAATACAAGAGTGGAGTCTCCCCTAGACCCTTCTTCTGGAGTTCCTGAGAATTCAGTTTAAAAAACATGACAATATTAACCCCTTAGGCCAGGACGCACACGTATAAGACAAATATTAAGGATGGAGAAAGCCTACGTCTTTATAGTCCAAAAGCCCTAATACCATTTTCTGTGCCTTTCCCAGGGCTAGAGCCCCTTGTAAAAGATCTCATTTAATTTCCTTAATAATCCTGTAATTGAGCATTGTTACTGCTCTTTTACAGCAGAAGAATGTGGACCTACAGATGTAATTGCTCAGACAAGGTCAGATTTAAATCCACGTCATCTGTGCAGAAGTAGGAGGCTTCCATGCTGCCCAGAGCACAGGGCCCTTCCATTCCCTCCCAGCTGATCTTTGTTTCATGTTGGGTTTCCCAGATCCCCATGCTATGAACCATCTTTATAATTTATGCACACTCCAGGTGCCACTTACTATTATTGTTCTTTAAATTGAACTGCTTTTTGACTCGATAAAAGTATTTTTTCTATGTAGAAAATCATTTCTTTTTCTATTTGATAGAGAGACAAAGGAAGAGAGGGAGGGAGAAGAGAGTGAGAAGCATCAGCTCATAGCTGCATCACTTTAGTTGTCCACTGATGGTTTCTTTTTTTTTTTCTTTTCTGAAGCTGGAAACGGGGAGAGACAGTCAGACAGACTCCTGCATGCGCCCGACCGGGATCCACCCGGCACTCCCACCAGGGGCGACGCTCTGCCCACCAGGGGGCGATGCTCTGCCCCTCCGGGGCATCGCTCTGTTGCAACCAGAGCCACTCTAGCGCCTGGGGCAGAGGTCAAGGAGCCATCCCCAGTGCCTGGGCCATCCTTGCTCCAATGGAGCCTTGGCTGCGGGAGGGGAAGAGAGAGACAGAGAAGAAGGAGGGGGGGGGTGGAGAAGCAAATGGGCGCCTCTCCTACGTGCCCTGGCCGGGAATCGAACCCGGGTCCCCCGCACACCAGGCGGGCGCTCTACCGCTGAGCCAACCGGCCAGGGCCTCCACTGATGGTTTCTTGTATGTGCCTTGACCGGGGGCTCAAGCTGAGCCAGTGACCCCTTGCTCAAGCCAGCAACCTTGGGCTCAAGTCAGTGACCTCAGGGTTTTGAACAAGGGACCTCAGTGTTCTGTCTCGATGCTCTATCCACTGTACCACCACCAGTCACACTATATAGCAAAATACTGTCATTTGCCATACATAGTCAGAAACCACTATATAACCTTAGTTTCAGTCGGGGCTAACATCATATTCCACCTCTTTAGAGTTACTGAAAGAGAATTAAATAGGCAATAACCTCACTCTACGAATCACTGTTATTCAATTTTATATCTTTGTACCAACTCTAAGGTGCCAGCAAAATCATCTCAGTCCCCAGAAATCAGCCTAGGGTTGAAATAACAAGCATGCAAATTAGGTTTGCAATAATGAGAGAAAGGTAGGTAATTCCAAATGATTGTAAGGATGTTGGAACATAAGGTCACTTAATAAGCCAGTTAGCTTTAAAAACTGACTCCTTCAATGAGGTTTTTATTTGACTTATTCGATTCTGATTGGTTTAGGTCTTGGGGACCATGGCTCTGAAGTGTACTCCAGTCATTGGGAATGATCCTGTTTATAATAATCATAGTAGTCTCCCTGGTGTACTGTCCTGTCTCAAAGTTTTAAATGCATGTTTGCAGCCACTAACTACCAAGCAAATGAATTCAAGACTAGAATATCATAAAGGAATGAAGAAAATGACCAACTTAAAAAATATGACCCCAGCCCTGGCCAGTTTGCTCAGTGGATAGAGCGTTGGCCCAGTGTATGGAAGTCCCAGGTTTGATTCCAAGTCAGGGCACCCAGAGAAGCAACCATCTGCTTCTCTCCCCCTCTCTCTCCTCATTTTTCCCTTTTCCCCTCCTGCAGCCAGTGGCTGTATTGGTTTGAGCATCAGCTCCTGGCACTGAGAATAGCTTGGTTGATTTGAGAACTGGCCCCAGACGGGGGTTGCAGGATGGATCCTGGTCTGGGCGCATGTGGGAACCTGTTTTTCTATCTTCTCCCCTCCTCTCACTAAAAATAGAAATGAAAAAAAAAAAAAGAAAAAAAAAAGTGACCTCAATGTCCTGGCCTGTGAATACCAGAGATTCAGCAAAAAACTGTGAGAACTTCAAAGCAGTAGCTGGAAGTAGTGCTAGTGCCTTAAATTTTGATTACCAATCTCAGTTAGGTTGAGAGTCTGATCCAGATGGGGGAATTATGTCCCTGGCTGGTTGGCTTGGTGGTAGAATGTGGGCCCAGCTTATGTAAGTCCCAGGTTTGATTTCTGGTCAGAGCACACAGGAGAAGCCACCATCTGCCTCTCCACGCCTTCCCCTCCCCCTTCTCTCTCTCTCCCTCTTGCAGCCATGGTTCAATTGGTTTGAGTGTATTAGCCCAGATGCTGAGATGGCTCCATAAAGCCTCCTCCTCAGGCACTAGAAATACCTAGTTTGCAAACATGGCCCCAGATGGGCAGAACATCGTCCCCAAACAGGGGGTTACCAGGCAGATCCCAGCCAGGCACATATGGGTGTCTGTCTCTCTATCTCCCTTCCTCTCACTTAAAAAAGAAGGGAGAAAGGGGGAGAGTGTTGGGAAGATGAGTTTGTAAAATCTGTATTTTTGAGTTTGCTTACTTTTAGTGTTAAAAAATGGTGCTGGGCAGTGCCAGGTATATGATCTGTGAAATTGCAAATTACCTTTCTGCTTGGGAAGGGCCATTGTCCTGCTAATGTGTGCTGGAGGAGAGAGAAGCCTTTTTTTTTTTTTTTGCAGAGTTTGTGCAGAAAGTTTGAAGAAGGAGATGGGAACAGAGGTGAGGGGCTTTTGTGAGTTCTGCTAAGACTGGTGAGGTCTTTGATTCTAGAAAAAACCAGAGAAGATTCTCCTGGTTGCGGAACTGGAGAATGTGTCAGTGGGTTTGGGAGCCCTGTGTGTTTGCTTGTCGGCCAATGTGAGTCTTGAATAAAGGAATGGCTCACCATTTTTTGGCTCCACTGTTTCTTTACCGCCAGTCTGAATCTAATGAGAACCTGCATGTGCATGGCCACGAAGGTGGCGGCCCTTAGTCTTACAGGGGGGATTATGAAAAACAAGACAACACATCCAAAAGGAGGTTACTTATGCTAAGTCCATAGCCACCACAGACTTAATTACAGTATCAGTTCTCCCAGAAATGGAATCTTAAAACAGTCGATCAAGAATTGACTGATCAGGCCCTGGCCGGTTGGCTCAGCAGTAGAGCATCGGCCTGGCATGCGGGGGACATGGGTTCGATTCCCGGCCAGGGCACATAGGAGAAGCGCCCATTTGCTTCTCCACCCCCCTCCCCTCCTTCCTCTCTGTCTCTCTCTTCCCCTCCTGCAGCCAAGGCTCCATTGGAGCAAAGATGGCCCGGGCGCTGGGGATGGCTCCTTGGCCTCTGCCCCAGGCGCAGGAGTGGCTCTGGTCAAGGCAGAACGATGGCCTGGAGGGCAGAGCATCGCCCCCTGGTGGGCAGAGAGTCACCCCTGGTGGGCGTGCCCCTGGTGGGCGTGCCGGGTGGATCCTGGTTGGGCGCATGCGGGAGTCTGTCTGACTGTCTCTCCCTGTTTCCAGCTTCGGAAAAGAAAAAAAAAAAAAAAGAATTGACTGATCAGCACTAGTTAGGTAACCTGCTTGATAGACCCCTCCTGCAGTCTCCTGAAGGAAAGTGACCTTGCAATAACCAATCTGCTTTTTTTGCTCATATCATTTCCTGGTTCCTTCTTTCTTTTGTGTATAGAAGTCTTTTATCTTACCTAGGTGTCCTCAGAGCTCCTTTCTATCTGCTAACTGGATGTTGCTCAATTCTAGAATCTTCGAATAAAATCAAGATCTCTAAAATTTATTTGAATTGAATTTTTTTTAACTATACAAAGGACATAAATCAAAGGCTAGAGGAAGAACCTGACCAGGCGGTGGCACAGTGGATAGAGCGTTGGGCAGCTAGCTCCCATTGTTATGTATGGGTCTAAAAGCTGTAAGGAATCACCCATCTAACCTTGAACCCTCTATGACTTGGATTGGGGAGCTTTAGGTAAAAACCCTGAGTGAATGTTTCTTGGAAGCAAACACCAAGAAACTGTGCGTGAGTGATCTTTGTGCAGACACAAAGGAATGCGTGTGAACGAGCTTTAGAAAATTACCCTAGCCCTGGCCGGTTGGCTCAGCGGTAG
This sequence comes from Saccopteryx bilineata, assembly GCF_036850765.1. NCBI lineage: Eukaryota > Metazoa > Chordata > Mammalia > Chiroptera > Emballonuridae > Saccopteryx > Saccopteryx bilineata. Next base: position 62,822,734 of record NC_089500.1, read on the forward strand.
AGCGTCGGCCTAGCGTGCGGAGGACCCGGGTTCGATTCCCGGCCAGGGCACACAGGAGAAGCGCCCATTTGCTTCTCCACCCCTCCGCCGCGCTTTCCCTCTCTGTCTCTCTCTTCCCCTCCCGCAGCCAAAGCTCCATTGGAGCAAAGATGGCCCGGGCGCTGGGGATGGCTCTGTGGCCTATGCCCCAGGCGCTAGAGTGGCTCTGGTCGCAACATGGCGACGCCCAGGATGGGCAGAGCATCGCCCCCTGGTGGGCAGAGTGTCGCCCCTGGTGGGCGTGCCGGGTGGATCCCGGTCGGGCGCATGCGGGAGTCTGTCTGACTGTCTCTCCCTGTTTCCAGCTTCAGAAAAATGGAAAAAAACCCAACAAAAACAAACAAACAAACAAAAACAAACAAACAAACAAAAAAGAAAATTACCCTAGAGGTTCTAGATTGCCTCTTCCTTTGTGCTTGTTAATTAGCAAAAGAAAAGAAAAAGAATGTACTGACCCAAATTAGCCCTTTTTTCATGTCTGCAAAATGGCCATTTGTCATTCTTTCCCCTTGTCACCTGGCCTCCCTCCCTTGTAATCCTGTTACCTCTATTCTGCTTCAGACCAATAAAAACTGAGGGAGAAGGAAATACGAGAGGTCTTCTTTGTCTCCCTTGGCAAGTGTAAACCCAGTAGCCGTGGCCACCATCACAGCCGTCTGGCCCATGCAGGTTTGCATTTGATTCGGACAGACGGTAATGAAACAATGGAGCCAAGAACTGGTGGGCCATCATCTTTATCCTAGCTTGTACCCGGTAGGCAAGAAATACACACAGTGGGAAAACACTTCCCTTTCCATTCAGGGCTCCCAAAGTCACGGACTTATCCAAATTTCCTAGAATCAAAGGTTTGTACCTCACCAGTCTCATTCACCTCTGTTCTCCATCTCCTTCTCTCTGCAAAAACTCTACACAAACTGGCTTCTCCTTCAGCACTTCACCAACTTGGCTGCCTCTCCTCCACGTGGCCTTTCTCTGCTCTCCTACAGAACGGGCTTCTCCTAGAACGTAATCACTCTTCTCCCAGAACAACGTGATCCCTCTTCCTTTTAAAACCTTTTGGCGTAAAAGCCCCCCCCCCCAAACACATATTAATATAATCATGCTCATCCCAAGCAAGAAGGGCAAATAATATTATCACCTGGGTGACAGGTTTCAACATGGGCAGCGCCATCTTTAACAAAGTGAGCATTGTAAGGTATTTTTCCCTGCTGAGAAAGAAGGAACGGGCTGGAGCCACAATATGTGGAATAATAAAAGGCTTTATTTAGTACAGAGTGCACATCCCGCCCTACGAAGTTCCCTGGCCTGAGGAAATATGGAGGCCAAGGAAGTCACAAGGATCAAACCTTGTGAGAGATATTTAAAGGGTCCCTAGAGTGGTCGAGATAATATGATGTGGTGAAATCTCACTGGCTGACAGAGGTGTCGCTCTTTTCCAAAGGGCTCTTGGGAAGTTTCTTTTGCTTGGCTGTGGGCGGTTCTAGCCAAAGTTCCAGGGTCTGGGCTACCACATGACCATCCCCCATTATCCACCGACCTTACAAGCATAATATATTTTATCTGCCCAACAGCAAGTCTCCCCCTCTTTCTCTTGACATAAGTTTGTGTCTTGAGTAGGTTTCTTCCACAGAACACTGATAGTTCCAGCAGGCAGGAGCACTACAAAAAGTTACTTTATTAATATAATAGGAGATACATTTACAGCTGTTATTACTTAGGAAATTCCAGCAGTTTTAGGAGCTTAATGCCAGAATCAGGCACAAAGACCAATCAAATACATATTTCTTATTTAAATTAAGATATCACAGCTACTGTGAATAATGCTATGAACATTAGTATACAAATATTTGAGTCTCTACCTTTAGTTCTTTGGAGTTATATACCTGGGAGTGAAATTGCTAGATTATGTTGTTGTAAGATACCAAAAAGCTGCAAATTAATATTGATATTCTAGGAAGAAAAGGTCAGGCTTTCCTGTCCTTTCCTTGGTAAATGGAGGAGAAGGAATGTAGAAGTCTCCTGACTTACAAGGACAACTAAGATCATTTGGTTTTAAGTCCTCTGAAAGGATTAAGGTTAACTGAGAAACTTCTTCTCTTTCAATAGGAGGCAGAATTTACATACCACCTTGCATTGATTGTAGTACTTCCCTTTCCTGGAATCTTTTTTTAAATTTTTATTTATTTTATTTTATTTTTTTACAGAGACAGAGAGAGAGTCAGAGTCGGGGATAGACAGGGACAGACAGACAGGAACGGAGAGATGAGAAGCATCAATCATTAGTTTTTCATTGCGGGTTGCAACACCTTAGTTGTTCATTGATTGTTTTCTCATATGTGCCTTGACCATGGGCACATGGTCATTTCTCATATGTGCCTTCAGTAGACCGAATAACCCCTTGCTCGAGCCAGCGACTTTGGGTCCTAGCTGGCGAGCTTTTTGCTCAAGCCAGATGAGACCACGCTCAAACTGGCAACCTCAGGGTCTCGAACCTGGGTCTTCCGCATCCCAGTCTGACGCTCTATCCACTGTGCCACCGCCTGGTCAGGCCCTTTCCTGGAATCTTGAGAGTAAAATACCTCTAGGCTAGTGAGGGAAGAGGAACTCTGAAAGATTTGTAAATGTCTTTGATTTTGTTACCTTGAAAGTCTTAATGTTTCTGATATCCCCTAGACAAATGTTATAATCTTGTTAATGATTGTGCCATAATGTCATGCTCTCCCCTGCCCATGTGTGATTAAGGGTATATAAACAATCCCTGAACTATTTTGGGGGCTGCTGCATGGTTCAGGTCTGATGCCCCGTGTCAACCATATGCGGCTGGCATATTTAAAAAATCTCCTCCTCTAATAAAACTTTTCAAAATTCATTTGGACTGAGTGTCTCTATGTGAACTCGATAAAATGAGATACAGTGCCTTTCAGAATCTGGGGTGCAGTAGTTTATAACAATATGGTAAATCTGTTTAACTTATTGAGGAACTATGGGTCAAATAAGTTTGCAAATATGATGTTTGCTCACTTATAGTTTGCATTGGGTGTGGGGGACAGGCTGTAAGCAGGCAGGATCCTTATAGCCAAAGGCTTAGCTTTAAGACTAAGCCTTTCCCACTCTTCTAATACTAAGATCTTCTCAACACTAAGCTTTTCACCACACTTTTGAACAGGGGTCCCCAAACTTTTTTACACAGGGGGCCAGTTCACTGTCCCTCAGATCGTTGGAGGGCCGGACTATTAAAAAAAAACTATGAACAAATCCCTATGCACACTGCACATATCTTATTTTAAAGTAAAAAACAAAATGGGAACAAATACAATATTTAAAATAAAGAACAAGTAAATTTAAATCAACAAACTGATCAGTATTTCAATGGAAACTATGGGCCTGCTTTTGGCTAATGAGATGGTCAATGTCCAGTTTCATATTTGTCATTACTAGCCGTAACAAGTGATATGACGTGCTTCCAGAGCTGTGACGCGTGTGTCCCACATTACCGGAAGTAGTACTGTACCTGACATCGCGCTTTGCGGCGCTGCCACATACAGTACTCCAGGAGCACAGGATGCGGATGCTGACCACCTCTGAAAGAGGTGCCTCCTCTCACTGACCACCAATGAAAGAGGTGGCCCTTCTGGAAGTGCAGCAGGGGCCGGATATATGGCCTCAGGGGGCCGCATGCGGCCCGCGGGCCGTAGTTTGGGGACCCCTGCTTTTGAATGTTGCATGATGGGGGGTGGTGCACTCTTATGAGGAATCCCATTTATGTCTCAGATAAGTGGCTTTGTATCAGAGACTTCCTTATTTGTATACTGGTTTAAAGACTTTAATTTCTACACCATAAAATAAGGGAGACCAGGAGCTCTCTCTCTTGGTTCCTGAAATTAGCATTGCAGAGGAGAAGCAGCCAAGATGGTGGAGTGCTGAAGGAGAAGCCAGTTTGTGCAGAGTTTGTACAGAGAGAAGGAGATGGGGAACAGAGGTGAATGAGGCTGGTGAGGTAAAAACCTTCCATTCTAGGAATACTTGGATAAGTCAGTGGCTTTAGGATCCCTGAATGGAAAGGGAAGTGTTTTCCTACTGTGTGTATTTCTCGCCTATTGGGTGTGAGCTAGGATTAAAGGTAATGACCCAACAGTTCTTTGCTCCATTGTTTCATTACTGTCTGTCCAAATCAAATGCAAACCTGCATGGGCCAGGCGGCTATGATGATGGTTGTGGCTACTGGCCTTACAGGAACCAATACACTTTTCTAGAAGAGCTGCATTATTCCCATCAGCAATGCACAAGGGTTCCAATATCTTCACATTTTTGTCAACATTTTTTTTTATTTATTATTATTATAGCCATGTGAGTAGATATGAAGTAGTATCTCACTGTGTTTTTTAAAATTTTTTAATTGTTTATTTATTTATTTATTTATTTATTTATTTTGTGACAGAGACAGAGAGAGGGACAGTCAGGAAGGGAGAGAAATGAGAAGCATCAGTTCTTTGTTGCGGCACCTTAGTTGTTCGTTGATTGCTTTCTCATATGTGCCTAGACCGGGGGAGCCACAGCAGACTGAGTGAGCCAGCGACCTTGGGCTCAAGCTGGTGAGCCTTGCTCAAACCAGATGAGCCCACGCTCAAGCTGGCAACCTTGGGGTCTCAAACTTCGGTCCTCTGCATCCCAGTCTAATGCTCTATCCACCGCACCACCACCCGGGCAGGTTCATTGGTTTTGATTTGCATTTCTCTAAGACTGGTGATGTGGAGCATTTCTTAATGTACTTATTGGCCATTTGCATATCTTCTTTGGAGAAATGTCTATCAAGTCCTTTGTTCATTTTTTAATTGGATTGCTCATTTTTAATTTTAAGTGTAGGAGTTCTTTATATATCCTAGGTATTAAACCCTCATCAGATATTTAATTTGCAAATATTTTCTCTCATTCTTTGGTTTGTCCTTACATTCTCTTAAGAGGTAGTGTCCTTTGATGCACAAAACTTTTTAATTAATTAATACTTTTTTTTAGTGAGAGAGACAGAGAGAGACAGGAAGAGAGAAGGATAAAAAGCATCAATTCTTTGTTGCAGCACCTCAGTTGTTCATTGATTGCTTTCTCATAGGTGCCTTGATATGAGGTGGAGGGCTCCAGCAAAGTGAGTGACCCCTTGCTCAAGCCAGTGACCTTGGTCTCAAGCCAGTGATCTTCAGCTTCAAACCATGGGGTCATATCTATGATCCCATGCTTAAGCCTGCGACCTTGTGCTTAAGCTGGTGAGCCCATACTTAAGCTGGGTGAGCCTGTGCTCAAGCTGGTGACCTCAGGGTTTCAAGCCTGGGTTCTCAGTGTCCCAGTCCGATGCTCTATCCACTGCACCACTGCCTAGTCAGGCAAAAGTTTTAAATTTTGATGAAGTCCAACTTACCTATGTTTTCTTTTGTTGCCAGTGCCCTTGGTGCTATATTTAAGAAACCACCGCCTGACCAGGCGGTGGCGCAGTGGATAGAGCATCAGACTGGGATGCAGAGGACCCAGGTTCGAGACCCCGAGGTCGCCAGCTTGAGCACTGACTCATCTGGTTTGAGCAAAAGCCCACCAGCTTGAACCCAAGGTCGCTGGCTCCAGCAAGGGGTTACTCGGTCTGCTGAAGGCCCACAGTCAAGGCACATATGAGAAAGCAATCAATGAACAACTAAGGTGTTGCAACACACAATGAAAAACTAATGATTGATGCTTCTCATCTCTCTCTGTCCCTGTCTATCCCTCTCTCTGACTCACTCTCTGACTCTGTAAAAAATAAATAAATTTAAAAAAAAAACCACTGCCAAATCCAAGGTAATGAAGATTTACATCTATGTTTTCTCTTAAGCGTTTTATAGCTTAAGCTCTTAAATGCAGGTGTTTGATCCATTTGAGTTCATTTGTATATACTGTGTAACTTCTTTCTTTGGCATATGAACATCCAATTTTCCCAGAACATTTGTTGAAGAGACTGTCTTCCCTATTGAGTGCTCTGGCGCCCTCCATCAGTGTGTGGTGGGTTAATTCTGGGCTCTCTATTCCATTCCCTTAGTCTGTATGTCTGTCCTTGTGTTACTACCACATTGTTTTTGCAGATTTTTTTTAAGACTTTATTTATTCATTTTAGAGAAGAGAGAGAAAGAGAGAAGGGGGAGGAGTAAAAAGCATCAAATCCCATATGTGCCTTGACCAGGCAAACTCAGAGTTTCAAACCGGAGATCTCAGCATTCCAGGTTGAAGCTTTATCCATTGCATCATAACAGGTCAGGCTGACATTATTTTGATTACAGTAGATTTGTAGTAAGTTTTTTTGTTTTTTTTTTGAATTTTTCTGAAGCTGGAAACGGGGAGGCAGTCAGGCAGACTCCCGCATGCACCTGACGGGATCCACCCGGCATGCCCACCAGGGGGCGATGCTCTGCCCATCTGGGGCGTCGCTCTGCCGCAATCAGAGCCATTCTAGCGCCTGAGGCAGAGGCCACAGAGCCATCCTCAGCGCCCGGGCTAACTTTGCTCCAGTGGAGCCTTGGCTGCAGGAGGGGAAGAGAGAGACAGAGAGGAAGGAGAGGGGGAGGGGTGGAGAAGCAGATGGACACTTCTCCTGTGTGCCCTGGCCGGGAATTGAACCCGGGACTCCCGCACACCAGGCCAACGCTCTACCACTGAGCCAACCAGCCAGGGCAGATTTATAGCAAGTTTTAAAATCAGAAAGTAGGAGACTGTCTTTGTTTTTCTTTCACAAGATTATTTCGCTATTTGGTGTCCCTTGAAATTTAACATAAATTTTAGGATGGATTTATCTATTTCTGCCTAAACCATAGATATATTTTATTTTATTTATTATTATTTTTTGTGTGACAGAGACAGAGATAGAGACAAAGAGAGGGAAAGACAGGGACGGACATACAAGAAAGGAGAGAGATGAGAAGCATCAATTCTTCATTGATGCACCTTAGTTGTTCATTGATTGCTTTCTCATATGTGCTATATAGCCTTGACCAGAGGCTATAGCAGAGTGAGTGACCCCTTACTCAAGCCAGCAACCTTGAGTTCAAGCCAGCGACCTTGGGTTTCAAGCCAGCGACCATGGGGTCATGTCTAGGATTCCATGCTAAAGCCAGTAACACTGAGCTCAAGCTGGGAGCCTTGAGGTTTCAAACCTGGGTTCTCTGTGTCCCAGTCCAATGCTCTATGCACTGTGCTACCACCTGGTCAGGCCATTGATGTATTTTAAAATGGGAATGATTGTGTTTATATCTTGATTTTTCTGTGTTTTGTATTGACTGAATACAGTGGTGTGTGTGTGTGTGTGTGTGTGTATTTTTAAAGGTTTTCTATATATTGTATTATGTTGTCTAAGAATAAAGCTAGTTTTACTCCTTCATTTCCAAATTGGGTGTCTTTTTTTTTTTTGATTTTTTTAAATTAAATTTAATGCAGTGACATTGATAAATCAGGGTACATTTGTTGAGAGAAAATACCTCTAGATTATTTTGACATTTGATTGTGCTGTATACCCCTCCCGCAAAGTTAGATTGTCTTCTGTCACCTTCTATCTGGTTTTCTTTATGCCCCTCCCCTCCCCTAACCCCTCTCTCCTTCTTCACCCCATCCCCCCTCCCCCAACCCCCTGCCCCTGTTGCCATCACATTCATGTTCATGTCTCTGAGTCTCATTTTTATGTCCCTTCTATGTATGAATTCATCTCACTTTTTTTTTTCTGATTTACTTATTTCACTCCGTATAATGTTATCAAGGTCCATCCATGTTATTGTAAAGGATCCGATGTCATCATTTCTTATGGCTGAGTAGTATTCCATAGTATATATGTACCAAAGTTTTTTAATCCACTCGTCCTCTGACGGACACTTGGGCTGTTTCCAGATCTTCGCTATTGTGAACAATGCTGCCACAAACATGCGGGTGCATTTCTCCTTTTCGAGCCGTTCTATGGTGTCCTTGGGGTATATTCCTAAAAGTGGGATAGCTGGGTCAAAAGGCAGTTCGATTTTCAGTTTTTTGAGGAATCTCCATACTGTTTTCCACAGTGGCTGCACCAGTCTGCATTCCCACCAGCAGTACAGGAGGGTTCCCTTTTCTCCACATCCTTGCCAGCACTTATTCTGTGTTGTTTTGTTGATAAGCGCCATTCTGACTGGTGTAAGGTGATATCTCATTGTGGTTTTAATTTGCATTTCTCTAATGATTAGTGATGTTGAGCATTTTTTCATATGCCTATTGGCCATCTGTATGTCCTCTTTGGAGAAGTGTCTATTCATCTCATTTTTGGATTGGGTTGTTTGTCTTCCTGGTGTTGAGTTTTACAAGTTCTTTATAAATTTTGGTTATTAACCCCTTATCAGACGTATTGTCAAATATGTTCTCCCATTGTGTAGTTTGTCTTTTTATTCTGTTCTTGTTGTCTTTAGCTGTGCAAAAGATTTTTAGTTTGATATAGTCCCATTTGTTTATCCTGTCTTTTATTTCACTTCCCCGTGGAGATAAATCAGCAAATATATTGCTCCGAGAGATGTCCGAGAGCTTACTGCCTATGTTTTCTTCTAAGATGCTTATGGTTTCACGGCCTACATTCAAGTCTTTTATCCATTTTGAGTTTATTTTTGTGAGTGGTGTAAGCTGGTGATCTAGTTTCATTTTTTTGCAGGTAGCTGTCCAATCTTCCCAACACCATTTGTTAAAGAGGCTGTCTTTACTCCATTGTATTTCCTTACCTCCTTTGTCAAATATCAGTTGTCCATAAAACTGTGGGTTTATTTCTGGGTTCTCTGTTCTGTTCCATTGATCTATATGCCTGTTCTTATGCCAGTACCAGGCTGTTTTGAGCACAATGGCCTTGTAGTATAACTTGATATCAGGAAGTGTGATACCTCCCACTTTATTCTTCTTTTTTAAGATTGCTGAGGCTATTCGTGTCCTTTTTTGGTTCCATATAAATTTTTGGAATATGTGTTCTATATCTTTGAAGTATGTCATTGGTATTTTAATTGGTATTGCATTGAATTTATAAATTGCTTTGGGTAATATAGACATTTTAATGATGTTTATTCTTCCTAACCATGAGCACGGTATATGCTTCCACTTGTTTGTATCTTCCTTGATTTCTTTTATCAATGTTTTGTAATTTTCCGAGTACAAGTCTTTAGTCTCCTTGGTTAAGTTTACTCCTAGGTACTTTATTTTTTTAGTTGTAATTGTGAAGGGGATTGTTTCCTTAATTTCTCTTTCTGACTGTTCATTGTTGGTGTATAAAAATGCTTCTGATTTCTGAGTATTGATTTTATATCCTGCCACTTTGCTGAATTTATTTATCAGGTCCAGTAGTTTTTTGACTGAGACTTTAGGGTTTTCTATATACAATATCATATCATCTGCAAATAATGATAGTTTTACTTCTTCTTTTCCAACTTGAATGCCTTTTATTTCTTCTTCTTGTCTGATAGCTGTGGCTAGGACTTCCAGGACCATGTTAAATAAGAGTGGTGAAAGGGTGGCACCCCTGCCTTGTTCCTGATCTTAAGGGTATTGCTTTTAATTTTTTCCCATTGAGTATGATGTTGGCTGTGGGTTTCTCATAGATGGCTTTTATCATGTTGAGGTATGTTCCCTGTATTCCCACTTTGCTGAGAGTTTTGATCATGAATGGGTGCTGGATTTTATCAAATGCTTTTTCTGCATCTATTGAAATTATCATATGGTTTTTCTCCTTCTTTTTGTTTATGTGATGAATCACATTGATTGATTTACGAATATTGTACCAGCCTTGCCTCCCCAGAATAAATCCCACTTGATCATGGTGTATGATTTTTTCCATATATTGTTGGATCCGGTTTGCTAATATTTTGTTGAGGATTTTAGCATCTATATTCATCAGAGATATTGGCCTATAATTTTCTTTCTTTGTGTTGTCTTTGCCTGGTTTTGGAATCAGAATTATGCTCGCCTCATAAAAGGAGTTTGGAAGTCTTCCTTCCTCTTGAATTTTTTGAAATAGTTTGAGAAGGATAGGAGTTAGTTCTTTGAATATTTGGTAGAATTCCGTTGTGAAGCCATCGGGCCCTGGACTTTTCTTTGTTGGGAGTTTTTTGATAACTGTTTTGATCTCCTTTGGTGTAATCGGTCTGTTTAAGTTTTCTGATTCTTCCAGATTGATTTTTGGAAGACTGTATGTTTTAAGGAATTTGTCCATTTCATCTAGGTTGTCTAGTTTTTTGGCATACAGTTCTTCATAGTATTTTCTTACAATATTTTGTATTTCTGTTGTGTCAGTTGTTATTTCTCCTCTCTCATTTCTAATTTTATTTATTTGAGTCCTCTCTCTCTTTTTCTTGGTGAGTCTACTTAAAGGTTCATCAATCTTGTTTACCTTTTCAAAGAACCAGCTCCTAGTTTCATTGATCCTCTGTATTGTTTCTTTAGCCTCTATGTCATTTATTTCTGCTCTGATCTTTAATATTTCCTTCCTTCTACTACATTTGGGCTTTACTTGCTGTTCTTTTTCTAATTCTTTTAGATGCAGGGTTAAGTTGTTTATTTGAGCTTTTTCTAGCTTCTGAAAGTGTGCCTGTAGTGCTATGAACTTCCCTCTCAGCACTGCTTTCGCTGTGTCCCATAAATTTTGAGTTGTTGTATGCTCATTGTCATTCGTTTCTAGGAATTTCTTTATTTCTTCTTTGATCTCATTCTTAATCCATTCATTATTTAACACCCTGCTATTTAGTTTCCATGTGTTTGAGAATTTTTGAGCTTTTCTGCTGTGATTCATTTCTAGTTTCATGCCGTTGTGATCGGAGAAAGTGCTTGATATGATTTCAGTCTTCTTAAATTTGTTGAGAGCACTTTTGTGCCCTAACATGTGGTCTATCCTAGAGAATGTACCATGAGCACTTGAAAAGAATGTATATTCTGCTGCTTTAGGGTGAAAGGTTCTGAAGATATCTATTAAATCGAGTTGATCTAGTGTTTCCAATAAGTCTGCTGTTTCTTTGTTAATTTTCTTTCTTGAGGATCTATCTAGTGATGTTAGTGGGGTATTCAAATCCCCTACTATTATAGTATTGCTGTTGATCTCGCCCTTTAAATCCATCAAAGTCTGTTTTATATATTTGGGTGCTCCTATATTAGGTGCATAGATATTTATAATAGTTATATCTTCCTTTTGGATTACTCCCTTTATCATTATGTAGTGGCCTTCTTTATCTCTTACTATATCCTTTGTTTTAAAGTCCAATTTGTCTGATATAAGTATTGCTACCCCAGCTTTTTTTTCATTTCCGTTTGCATGAAACGTTTTTTTCCATCCTTTTACCTTCAATCTGTGTGTGTCTTTTGTTCTAAGGTGTGTCTCTTGTAGACAACATATGTATGGGTCCTGTTTTCTTATCCACGCAGCTACCCTATGTCTTTTGATTGGATCATTTAATCCATTTACATTTAAGGTTATTATTGATATGTAGTTGTTTATTGCCATTTTCTTCTTTAAAGGTGTATTCCTTTTTTTTTTTTTTTTTTTTTTCTGTATTCTTTTCCCACTTTATCTGTTTACTCCAGGCCCCTTAATATTTCCTGCAGCACTGGTTTGGTTGTAATGAATTCCTTGAGTTGTTTTTTGTCTGAGAAGCTTTTTATTTCTCCTTCAATTTTAAACGATAGCCTTGCTGGATAAAGTAGTCTTGGTTGTAGGTTCTTGTTCTGCATTACTTTGAATATTTCTTGCCATTCCCTTCTGGCCTCAAGTGTTTCTGTTGAGAAGTCAGATGTCATCCTTATGGGGGCTCCTTTGTAGGTGATAACTTTTTTTTCTCTTGCAGCTTTTAATATTTTCTCTTTATTGCTTAGCTTTGGTATTTTAATTATGATGTGTCTTGGTGTAGGTTTCTTTGGGTTTCTCTTTAATGGAGTCCTCTGTGCTTCTTGGATTTGTGAGAGTTTCTCTTGCATTAATTTAGGGAAGTTTTCAGCTATGATATGATTGAACAAAGTCTCTATCCCTTGTTCTTTTTCTTCTTCTTCAGGAACCCCTATGATGCGAATGTTATTTCTCTTCATGTTGTCACAGAGCTCTCTAAGAGTTTCCTCTGACTTTTTGAGTCTTTTTTCTCTTTTCTTCTCTGCTTTCATGCCTTCATTCCAGTTGTCTTCTAACTCGCTGATTCGGTCCTCTGCTCTATCTATCCTGTTTTTAATTCCTTCCATTGTGGTCTTTAATTCTGATATTGTATTTGTCGTCTCCAACTGATTCTTTTTTATACTTGCTATTTCTTTATTTAGGTTTTCAAACTGCCCCTCCATTGTTGTTCTAAGATCCCTAAGCATCCTTACAATCATTATTTTGAACTCCGCATCTGGAAGTTTGATTATTTCCATATCACTCAGTTCATCTCTTTTTTTTTTTTTTTTTTTTTTTACAGAGGCAGAGATAGACAGGGACAGACAGACAGGAACAGAGAGAGATGAGAAGCATCAATCATCAGTTTCTCGTTGCGCATTGTGACTTCTTAGTTGTTCATTGATTGCTTTCTCACATGTGCCTTGACCGTGGGCCTTCAGCAGACCGAGTAACCCCTTGCTGGAGCCAGCGACCTTGGGTCCAAGCTGGCGAGCTCTTTGCTCAAGCCAGATGAGCCCGCGCGCGACCTCGGAGTCTCGAACCTGGGTACTTCCGCATCCCAGTCCGACGCTCTATCCACTGCGCCACCACCTGGTCAGGCTCAGTTCATCTCTTGAAGGTGTCTCTTGTGGTTTCATTTGGATTGCACTCCTTTGTCTTCTCATCTTTTTTTTTATTTTTATTTTTTTATTTGTAGAGTTGATTGAGTCTAGGCTTGGTGTTGTCTGCCTCCAGTTTTCAGTTGTGTTATTTTTAGGTCTTCGTGGGTTGGTATCAGCTATTATTTGTAATCCACTTTCAGATTTGGGCAGCTTTGAAGTCTTGATTTGTTTGTTTTCTTAACAGGTGATAGTCTTGTTAACTGATCTCAGCAGGGGGCTTCCTTGAAACTGTATCCAGGAATGCTGTGGGTGTAACCTGAGACGCTGAAGGTCTCTTCCACCAACTAATCTCACTGGGGGCAGGGTTTTTCTCAGCTTCAGTAGGGGGAGGTGTATCTCAGATCTCCATGGAGACCTGAGTTACTGCCCCTCCTCCCCACTTCTTGTTTTCAGCTGTGTCTTGTTGTGCTGATTGGAGCTGGATAGATGTCCGGAGATCTCTGATCCGGAAGCACTTCAGCTCTGTTTTGTGCAAGGTTCAGTCCCTCCCCCAGCTATGGCCGCCTCCAGCACGAATGAGTCAGCTTTTTTATTTCGTTTCTTGCATACTTAGCCCCTCACAGTCTGTCCCTCTCCCTGTCTTTTCCACTTTGGAGATAAGCTGGTCTTTTCAACCCACCTTGCTCCCTGGTCGCCAGGTAAGTGGCTGTGAGCAGTAGTTTCTGCTCTTTTTCCTCTGTGAAATCCTCTCTGGGTTCTCAGCCTCACCCCCCTCCTTCCGTTCCTGTAAGCAGAGGAGATTCAGGCACTCCTTACCAGGATTATTGTGGCTTCCTCTTTGCTCCTTGGTTTTTGAGAGCTGTTCTTGCAGTTCAGTGTTGGTTTTTCATGCTGATTTTTTCTAAATTGATTTGTATTCCAGTTTGGTGTTGAGAGCTGGGCGTCTGTGCATCCGCCTACTCCGCTGCCATCTTCTGATCTCTCTGGGTGCCTTTTATTTTACTTTTTTTCTTTCCTAATTGTTCTGACTAGAACTCCCAATACTATAGTGAATAGAAGTGGCAAAGGTAGGTATCCTTGTCTTGTTTCTTTCTTTCTTTTTTTTTTTTGGCATATCTATGTGATATTTATTTATTTATTTATTTATTTATTTATTTATTTTTACAGAGTCAGAGAGAGAGTCAGAGAGAGGAATAGATAGGGACAGACAGACAGGAATGGAGAGAGATGAGAAGCATCAATCATCAGTTTTTCATTGGGACACCTTAGTTGTTCATTGACTGCTTTCTCATATGTGCCTTGACCGTGGGCCTTCAGCAGACCGAGTAACCCCTTGCTCGAGCCAGCAACCTTGAGTTCAAGCTGGTGAACTTTGCTCAAACCAGATGAGCCTGCGCTCAAGCTGGTGACCTCAGGGTCTCGAACCTGGGTCCTCTGCATCCCAGTCCGACGTTCTATCCACTGTGTCACCACCTGATCAGGCGTCTTGTTCCTGATTGTAGGGGAAGAACTTTCAGGCTTTCATCATTGAATATGATGTGTTTTAAAATAGAAAAAGTTGAATATGTTTCTATCCTGTAGGGAATTATCAGGGAGAATAGATGGAAATACAGGAAGAGAAGAGCAATAAGTGGAGTGAGGCCCCTGAGAGATGATGTGGGCCCCAAACTGTTACCTGAACCCAGTTAGTAGACAAACAGTGAGTAGCAGGAAGGTCAAGTCTAACTTTGAGTCATGATACAAGGATAACTCAGCAGTGTTTAGTACATGGAAGCTTAGGGTGGAGAGTAAGAGTTGTTTCCCAATCTCTCTCTCTCTCTTTTTTTTTAAGTGATAGGAGAAAAGATAGTGAGACAGATTTATGCATGCACCCCGACTGGGGTCCACCCAGTAAACCCCATCTGGGGCTGATGCTCCAATCAACTGAGCTATCCTCAGCACCTAAAGCCTATGCTTAGACCAACTGAGCTATCCTCAGCCCCCAGGGCGAACATTTGAACCAATTAACCCAATGGCTGTGGGAGAAGAAGAGGAAAAGAAGGAGGAAAGGGGGGGGGAGCAGATGGTGGCTTCTCTTGTGCACCTTGACTGGGAATCAAACCCAGAATATTCGTACGCTAGGCTATACACTAAGTCAACTGCCATGACCTCCCAATCTATCTTCTCTCCTTTTTTTACACAGGAATAGAAATTTTAGTGGGGCATATATTTTTCCAGCTAAAGATTACATTTCCAAGCTTCCCTTGCAGCTTTTTGTAGCAATTTGATGAAGTCTGACCATTGAAGTATTAGTAGAAATGATGGTACAACTTGAGGTCAAGGTTTTAGGGAAGGAGCATATCCTCCTTTCCTTTTCTCCTCCTTGATAGTTCAAACCAGCCTTTACTGGAGCTCGAGGAGCCACCATGGACGACAGAATAGAAGGTGTGGGGAGGGGGATTGCAGAGTAAGAAGACGAGGAGAACAGGTTCTTAATAATTACAGAGTTCACCAGGTAGAATGGCTGCTTGGACTTTTTAAAATTATTATTATTATTATTATTATTATTATTATTATTATTGTATTTTTCTGAAGTTGGAAACGGGGAGGCAGTCAGACAGACTCCCGCATGCGCCCGACCGGGATCCACCCGGCATGCCCACCAGAGGGCGATGCTCTGCCCATCTGGGGCGCCACTCTGTTGCAACCAGAGCCATTCTAGCACCTGAGGCAGAGGCCATAGAGCCATCCTCAGTGCCCGGGCCAACTTTGCTCCAATGGAGCCTTGGCTGCGGGAGGGGAAGAGGGAGACAGAGAGGAAGGAGAGGGGGAGGGGTGGAGAAGCAAAAGGGCGCTTCTCCTGTGTGCCCTGGCTGGGAATTGAACCTGGGACTCCCGCATGCCAGGCCGATGCTCCACCACTGAGCCAACCGGCCAGGGCCTCTGCTAGGACTTTATGTGAGAAAAAAGTAACTTCTATCTATCTTGTTTTGTGATAAGATGCCGAAGAACTGTAAAACTTAGCATTAGCAATGTCATTTTAAAGAGGAAACGTTAGGCCTCTTACCCCTTCCTTTCTGTGGAGAAAGGAAAGAGAAGAATGCAGGAGCTTCCTGGCTTCCAAGGGCAGCTGGGTAATCTAGTCATAGTTTAGGTGACTCCTAGAATTCTCTGAAAGGGTGCCTGGGGCCACTTGCCACACAGAGCAAAGAAGATAGAACTTATCTGAAAACCTTAGAAAACAATGTTTATGTACCCTAATCAAGAACTCCTGCCTGTCCAGGCAGTGGTGCAGTGGATAGAGCATCGGACTGGGATGCGGAGGACCCAGATTCGAGACCCCAAGGTCGCCAGCTTGAGCACGGGCTCATCTGGTTTGAGCAAAGCTCACCAGCTTGGACCCGAGGTCGCTGGCTCGAGCAAAGGGTTACCCGGTCTGTTGAAGGTCCACGGTCAAGGCACATATGAGAGAGCAATCAATGTACAACTAAGGAGCCACAATGAAGAATTAATGCTTCTCATCTCTCTCCGTTCCTGTCTGTCTGTCCCTACCTATCCCTCTCTCTGACTCTCTCTCTGTAAAAAAAAAAAAAGAAAATTCTTATACTTGGACTCACCCTAAAGTTATGAGAGTAACGTGTACCTCTGTACAAGGGGATCACAAGCCCCTCCTTACCCATCCCATCCAGTACTTGATTTTGTGTAAAAGCAGGCTCAGAACTGTAAGAGGTCCTACATGATTTGGGATTGTGCCACATGTAGCTAGCCGGCTAATTAATAAACTCCTCAAAAATTCATCTGGACTTGGTGTCTTTGAAGAACTCACTGGTTACATTACAATAGTTAAGTTTAACTATTATTTTGCAGCTGAATTAATATTCTAATAGAATACTTAATCTTTATTTGGGCAGTTCTAAGTGTTCAGCTGAAGGTGGAGACCATAACAGTGTAATGGCTCCATGGGGCTACTGAACAATTATCTGCTGACGGACACAGCAGCCTTTAGGAGACAGTGGAGAAGACAGAGGTGAGCTTGACCTGGACTTGTGGGTTCAAAGGTCAGGTGTGAAAGAAGTTAAATCCAGAGGGGAGCAAAGGATTGGAAACCAAGTGGTTGAGATCAGTGGTGGGATTCAAATAATTTAACAAATGGTTCTCTGACCTAATTGCTGCTTTAAGTATAAAAAAAGATATGCTGAAAGGTAGTTTATTATTTCATGCATTTAATACTTAAATAAGAACAATTAAAGGTACACAAAACCAGATTGTTATAAGAGAGAATTTAAAAATATTAATGAAAAAATATTAAATAATACCTGAGAAAAACATTAAAACTGTTATTTAAGATATTTCCAGGCCCTAGCCGGTTGGCTCAGTGGTAGAGCGTTGGCCGGGCGTGCAGGAGTCCCAGTTTTGATTCCCGGCCAGGGCACACAGGAGAAGCGCCCATCTGCTTCTCCACCCCTCCCCCTCTCCTTCCTCTCTGTCTCTCTCTTCCCCTCCCGCAGCCAAGGCTCCACTGGAGCAAAGTTGGTCCGGGCTCTGGGGGTGGCTCTATGGCCTCTGTCTCAGGTGGTAGAATGTCTCTGGTTGCAACAGAGCAGTGCCCCAGATGGGCAGAGCATCGCCCCCTGGTGGGCATGCCGGGTGGATCGCGGTTGGGCGCATGTGCCAGTCTATCTGGCTGCCTCCCTGTTTCCAACTTCAGAAAAATACAAAAAAAAATAATAATAAAGATATTTCCAAAGACAGCTTGTCACCCCCTGGTTATTTGGCACTTTTTCTCTTTACAGTATATGTTTACTGAATTAACAAACATGAGGGAATTAAAATGTAGTATTTTATCAAAGGTATAATGATTTTTATGAAATGAATAAATATTACAAGCATAGTTCTGTCAAGTTTTTTTCACCTATGGATGGAACAAACATTACTACAGGCACTTAGAACAAGCTGTTGCACAGATGAATGTTAAAGTAGAGTAAAGAATGTAAATTTGTGATTTCCAAATTGGGCAGCTGCCCAGGCACCCATCTTAGAGAGCACCCTGATTGTCAGTGCCATTTTAACAACCAGTTCGCCGCACTCAACAAAAAATTAGGTATCGGTTCTGCTGAACCAGCTCAAACCGGCTGAATCTCACCACTAGTTGAGATGAGCTTTCTTGGACTGGAAAAAAGAGGGGTGGAAGAATTGGAGGTAAAAGAGCAAGGGTCATGGGAGTGAGAGAATGAGGGAGTTGGCAGTTCTGGGGTTTCCACACAGCACAATTCTTAAATGTAGCAGTCCACACAATTACTTGCTTATGACATGGATTTTCAGTACCCACAGATAAAAACCTAACTCAAATCATTTTAATCCCCAATGTCAGTGCCATATTACATTGCAAATAGGGCAAGGCTGGCTCAGGGAATGCAGAGAATTTCGTCAGGAATCTTTGTCAGCTTTCCTCTTCTGCGTTGGCTTCACTCTGAAGCCGTCTTCCCATGAAGTAGCGAAGATGACCTGGAAACCCATGACCCAATATGTAGAATATATAAAATATAAAAATGTCAGGACTGTCATTGGACTGTCCACTCAGCAGTCCCAAAACAATCTCCATGCCCAGGCGGATGGCATAATTTGTTAGGCAGGGCCAGGGTTCTGTGTCCATCCCTGAAACAATGCTGGGGAATGGGGTCAACCCATCCAAACCACTTGGATCAAAGTGGGGATGGTGGTTTTCTAAGGAACATTAGAGTGATGAGAGCCAGACGAAGCCGGTTGGATTCCGGGTAGGCAAGATAACCCAAGTTTGCTATTGTGGGCTTCATCTGCCCATTATTCACCTTGTGCGTCTTCGACACTGGTGCACCACCTAGACTTCTGTCTAAATAAAAGGCACTGTCTGGCTCTGCAACCAGGGGCAGCTTCTTTGAACACCAGATCTGGGGTTTGGGACTCTGTCCGGCAATTGACCAATTTGTGAAGTTGGACAAATTCTATCCCTTTTTAGGGCCTCAGTTTCCTTATCTGTAAAATGAGAATGCTAAGCCAGATCAGTGATTTTTGAACTGTTCTTTAGCAGGAAAAAAAAAATGGAATAGATTTGGTGGAAGGTGAGGTAGGGACATGGAACTGGCATCCTGTACTCCTGGCCTTCCCCTTCTCCACCCATATTGGTCACAAGGAACTCTACAACTCCAGGGAATATGAATTAAAAAACACTGCGCCAATTGCTCCTAGGAATTCCTCTGAGTTCCAAAGGCCTTATCCTCCCACTCCCATATTTGGCTGGAAGGAAATCTTTCTCTGTTGTTTGTGCCAAACTTTGGGGCTTAAAATAATAAGTGTAAAAGCGGCCTTCTCTCCTAACTTGACAATACACAAAGATGTTAGTTCCACAGAGGGGAACTAGTTAGTTTGACTACTAGATGGTAGAAAGTTTCCCTCCTCCACCAGGTGAAAGCAATTTCTTCTCACCTATGGGTAATGATCGGGAATAAGTCAATGAGATGTTAAGTAATCTTCTGGGGTGACCTAGAGGTGATAACCACAGGGTTGACGAATCACAGGCCATCAGTAACAATCTCAGTTTTTCAAGGTCTTGCTTCTGCTTTTTCAGGCTCTAAAAATGCCAAAAGTGCCTGACCAGGCAGTGGCGCAGTGGATAGAGTGTCAGACTGGGATGCAGAGGACCCAGGTTCAAGACCCCCAGGTTGCCAGCTTGAGTGCGGGCTCATCTGGCTTGAGCAAAGCTCACCAGCTTGAACCCAAGGTCACTGGCTCGAGCAAGGGGTTACTCGGTCTGCTGTAGCCCCCATATCAAGGCACATGAGAAAACAATCAATGAACAACTAAGGTGTCGCAACGAAAAACTAATGATTGATGCTTCTCATCTCTGTTCCTGTCTGTCTGTCCCTATCTATCCCTCTCTCTGACTCTGTCTCTGTAAAAAAAAAAAAATTGAAAAAAATTGAAAAAAAAAAATGCCAAAAGTTTCCATTCACTAACAGAAACCATTAATCCCATAAAACCCAGTATATAAGATATATGCAGCAAAACAGCATGACTTCAAATGTGTATGTGGGGCCTGACCTGTGGTGGTGCAGTGGATAAAGCGTCAACCTGGAAATGCTGAGGTTGCCGGTTCGAAACCCTGGGCTTACCCAGTCAAGGCACATATGGCAGTTGATGCTTCCAGCTCCTCCCCCCCCTCTCCTCTCTAAAAATGAATAAAATAAAAAAAAATGTGTATGTGGGGGTCTAGAACCTTATTTCAATTCATGAGAAGCCTCAACTGTGAGCCAGGTTGTATGCCAGAAACTAAAGTTAAAATGATGAACAACAGAAATGTGGTCTATACTCTCATAATGCCTTCAGTTTTGTGGGAGAGACAAACATTAAGTCAATAATCTTGCAAAGAATTAGAAACTTAGATTCAAAAGTTATAGTAGAGGAGTACAAGATGTGAATCAGAAACTACCGCAGCCCTGGCCGGTTGGCTCAGCGGTAGAGCGTCGGCCTAGCGTGCGGAGGACCTGGGTTCGATTCCCGGCCAGGGCACACAGGAGAAGCGCCCATTTGCTTCTCCACCCCTCCGCCGCGCTTTCCTCTCTGTCTCTCTCTTCCCCTCCTGCAGCCAAGGCTCCATTGGAGCAAAGATGGCCCGGGCACTGGGGATGGCTCCGTGGCCTCTGCCTCAGGCACTAGAGTGGCTCTGGTCGCAACATGGCGACACCCAGGATGGGCAGAGCATCGCCCCCTGGTGGGCAGAGCGTTGCCCCTGGTGGGCGTGCCGGGTGGATCCCGGGCGCATGCGGGAGTCTGTCTGACTGTCTCTCCCTGTTTCCAGCTTTAGAAAAATGAAAAAAAAAAAAAAAAAAAAAAAAAAAAAAAAGAAAGAAAGAAACTACCGCAGCTGGATTTGACATCTGGATTTGACATCAGGATTTGACATCAGGTCTGCCTCAACCCTAATGCAAGCTGTCCTAAGTTCTGAGCAAATTCCTTCCTTTCTCTGGACCTCAGTTTACTCATCTGGAAAATGTTGACATACCATCTGTTTTTGAGGAAGTCTTATCCATTCATTAAGATTTGGCTCAGGCATTATCACCTCATGACGCCTTCCCTGGCATTCCGGGCTGTTCCAGGCGGCCTTGCTATGGTCTTGCACACCAGGTGGGTGTACCTATGCCTGCACATCTCCTGTTGCAAATTTCCCAATTAAGGGCTAAGCTTGTCAAGGCTGGAGAGTTTGTATTTTATCTCTGTATTCCTAGTGCATTGCAGTATCAGGCTCATAGCAGGCACTAACAAATATCTTCTAAATGACTGGATAGATGGGAAGAGTACACTGTGGTACACAGAATGTTAGTATCACTATGGAACCTGACAGGACATACCGTATTTGTCTCATCTGGGGTCGCGGGACCAGATGAAAATTTTACAGGCTGTGAAGCCGTAAGTCCTCAGCTGGAGTTCCAATTCTGTTGATTGTTTGCTGTGCAATCTTGGGTAGGTTACTGAACCTCTTTTAGCCTGTGTTCTTTATCTGCATTAGAAATTATACTACCCTTACATGGTTGTCTAGTTTTGGAAATACAAAATGTTATTTACAGCCAACTTAATTTAAATAAAAAGAGAGGGTGGAGGCAAAGAGAAGCAGAGAAAGCTAGTTCCATGAAGCAGTGTCAGGGTGGGGAGTAATCAGCTGCTGGGCTGCGTCTCTCCAGGGAGACACAAAAGGCTTGGGAGTCAGAAAACTGAGTAAGCAAATTCAAAGCTTAACCAGTGGTAGTCAACCTGGTCCCTACCGCCCACTAGTGGGTGTTTCAGCTTTCATGGTGGGTGGTAGTGGAGCAACCAAAGTATAAATAAAAAGATAGATTTAACTATAGTAAGTTATTTTATAAAGATTTATTCTGCCAAACTTAGCAAAAATCTGACATAAAGTACTTGGTAAGTAATTATTATATGCTTTAACTTGCTGTAACTCTGCTTTATAAATTTTATAAAGTTACTTCCCTACTTTATAAATCACCATTACTGTGGAACCGGTGGGTGGTTAGAAAATTTTACTTCTAACAGATACAAAAGTGGGCGGTAGATATAAAAAAGGTTGACTACCCCTGGCTTAAGCTCTACGCCTGTTTCTCCACTTTCAAAACGGAAGTGATAACCTGAGCTTCATAGAAGGATACGACTTTACAATGTGAAACATATAGTAGGGCACAGGCCCCACCCGCACATCAAACCCGATCCAAATGGGCACTCTCTGCGACCTCCAACCAGACCCGCGTGGGGCCCAAATGCAGGGTGCCGGCTGAGAGCTGGGGATGCTAACCGGGAACACAGCCGGAAGTTGGTGGGCGGAGCCACATAAGAGCCAATGGAGAGCGGAGGCGTTTCCGCCTCCACCAATTGAGCGCCGACCATGGTAGGCACTGACAAACCGCCCTAGTAACGGCCGCGTGGTAACCCGGCCTCTTGGTTTTCCACGCGCGTGTTGGCTCCGAGGTCTGCAACATGAAGATTGAGGAGGTGAAGAGCACCACGAAGACGCAGCGCATCGCCTCACACAGCCACGTGAAGGGGCTGGGGCTGGACGAGAGCGGCTTGGCTAAGCAGGCAGCCGCGGGGCTGGTGGGCCAGGAGAACGCGCGAGAGGTGGGCTGGGCGCCGCGGGGGCCGCGGAGGTGGGGCTCGAGCCAGTGTGCCTCCGGGCGGCTCTCCAGAATCTCTTTAGGGCAGTGAAGATCGGCGGGGCGGGGGCGGCGAGGAGGCGGCTCAGGGGGGACTGGGGTTGGGTGCGGTCCAGGAGGGCAGGGTAGGCACTACCCGCACGAGTGGGTGACTGCTTGCTTCACCTTGCTGACGACGGGCCTTGGGGGAGCTCCCAGGGCGTGCCGTGCCCTGTTTGCGACGCTAGGAACCCGCGGGCAACTCGAGAGATAAGGTCCCTGCTCCCGTGGAGCTTACATTTTAGTGTGGTTAGGGACAGACGATGAAAGTTTAAACGGGTAAATAAAATAGTTATTATATTTTGTTAGGAGTCATGATAAGGAGTTTGGATTTTTGTGAACGCAGTGGGAAGCTATGGGGGTTTTAAAGTAGGGAAGTTATCAATCTTTTAAAGCTCACTTTGATTCCCGGGGCCTGGGAGCTGAAGGGGAGGAGTTGGGGTTGCAGGGCGGGGCAACCTGCTTTACCCGCACTCTCAGCATCCAGCCCACCTTTATTAAGTGGCAATGATATTAAGTCATTTCCCCTGTATTATAAACACAAAACTATTCGAGCTCTTTGTATTATTATTATTATTATTATTATTATTATTATTGCAGATTAAAAAATTGAGGGTGGGCCTGACCAGGCGGTGGCACAGATTCGAAACTCCGAGGTCTCAGGCTTGAGCACAGGGTCGCTGGCTTGAGCATGGGATCGTGGACAGGACCCCATGGTCGCTGGCTTGAGCAAGGGGTCACTCGCTCTGCTGTAGCCTCCCGGTCAAGGCACATATGAGAAAGCAATCACTGGACAACTAAGGAGCTGCAACGAATAATTGATGCTTCTCATCTATCTCCCTTCCTTTCTGTCTGTCCTTATCTGTCCCTCTCTCTGACTTTCTCTGTCTCTGTCAAAATTAATTACTTAATTAAAAATAAATAATTGAGGGTGGGAGAGCTTTCTTCACCTGTCCGCTTGCCACTCAGTTTAGTAATAGTAATGCTGGGATTTGTACCCACATGTGATTCTGACTCCCAGTTTAGTGCTTTCTCTGGTATTCAGTCCCTTGCCAGTTTGCTGTGGTCTGTGATCAGATTCACTCCCTTGGCCTTGCTGTGGTTTAGCAGCTACAGAAACCTTATTATGAGGTTAAGAATGTTTCCTCTTGCCTGACCTAGCGGTGGCGCAGTGGATAGAGCATCGGACTGGGATGCAGAGGACCCAGGTTCGAGACCCTGAGGTCGCCAGCTTGAGCGCGGGCTCATCTGGTTTGAGCAAAAAGCTCACCAGCTTGAACCCAAGGTCGCTGGTGCCAGCAAGGGGTTACTCGGTCTGCTGAAGGCCCACGGTCAAGGCACATATGAGAAAGTAATCAATGAACAACTAAGGTGTTGCAACGTGCAATGAAAAACTAATGATTGATGCTTCTCATCTCTCTCCATTCCTGTCTGTCCCTGTCTATCCTCTCTCTGACTCACTCTCTGTCTCTGTAAAAAGTAAATAAAAAATTTAAAAAAAAAGAATGTTTCCTCTTAGCTTAATTGTGCTAATAGAAAGGGCCAAAGAAAAGCTTCTAGCTTCCATTTTGAGCATCATCTTTTCAAAAAGGCAATATTGACATGTCAGGGTGGCTTTAAAATTTCTTTTTATACAGCTTCTGCTTACTAAGGACCTGTTACTGCAAATAGCTAACATTGGTTGAGTGCTTTCTTTTTTTTTAATTTAATTTAATTTTTTTTACAGAGACAGAGAGTGAGTCAGAGAGAGGGATAGAAAGGGACAGGCAGGAATGGAGAGAGATGAGAAGCATCAATCATTAGTTTTTCATTGCACGTTGCAACACCTTAGTTCATTGATTGCTTTCTCATATGTGCCTTGACCGCGCCTTCAGCAGACCAAGTAACCCCTTGCTGGAGCCAGCGACCTTGGGTTTAAGCTGGTGGGCTTTTGCTCAAACCAGATGAGCCCGTGCTCAAGCTGGCGACCTCGGGGGTCTCGAACCTGGGTCCTCGGCATTCCAGTCCGACTGGTTGAGTGTTTTTTAGGTTCCTAGCACTATACTGAGCAGCTTTATCTCCATTGTCTTTTCACCTCCGCCCTAAAATTGTCTGTCCCCCACTTTACTATAATACTTTCCAGACATACAGAAAGTTCTAAGACTTGTATAGTAAATACCTCTGTGCCTAAATTCTACAGTTAACATTTTACTCAGTTGCTTTATTATGTAACTTCATTTATCAAACTACCAATCCACTTTTGCATTTCAAAGTAAGTTGCAGACAATAGTACACTTTAGCATGTGTGCCACTATTATGAACTCTATTTCAGATAGGGAAACTGTGGTTCACAGAGGTTAAGTAGGTGGGTCCAAGGTCACTCATTTGGTAATGGTAGAGCCAGGATTTAAACCCAGGTCTGCCTGACCTGTGGTGTCGCAGTGGATACAGCATCGACCTGGTATGCTGAGCTCACTGGTTCGAAACCCTGGGCTTGCCCAGTCAACGCACAAATGAGAAGCAACTACTATGAGTTAATGCTTCTCGCTCCTGTCCTACCTTTATCTCTTTTTCTCCTCTCTCTAAAGCCAATAAATAACATCTTTAAAAAAACAAACAGCCTGACCAGGCGGTCGCGCAGTGGATTAGAGCGTCAGACTGGGATGTGGTTCGAGACCCCAAGGTCGCAGCTCGGGCGCGGGGGCGCGGGCTCATTGGGTTTGAGTGGGGCTCGCCGGCTTGGACCTAAGGTCGCTGGCTTGAGCGAGGGGTCACTTGCTTTGCTGAAGCCCACGGTCAAGGCACATATGAGAGGGCAATCAGTGAACAACTAGGGTGGTGCGGTGAAGTACTGGTGATTGATGCTTCTCATCTCTCTCCTTTCCTGTCTGTCTGTCCCTATCTATCCCTCTCTCTGACTCTGTCTCTGTAAAAAATAAAAAACAAACAACCAACCCCCCCCCCAAGTTTACTGAACGTAGAATCTATGCTCTTAACTCTGATGCTGTGTGCCCCTGTGAGCTTCCTGGAGATAGAGACCAGATAATACTATTAAAAATACTAAATATTAAATACCCAGAACCTGACTTGTTATTAGGGGCTCAGTATTTACTGAATAGGCATTCCACATCAGCTACCAGATCCTTGTATGACCAGTCACATGAGTTGTTTTGCTGATGCTTAATTTCCTCATCTAAAAAATTTGAGAATTTGACTAGGTGATCTTTTAAAGGCCTTTTCAGTTTTTATTTTTTAAATTTTAGTATCCACTGAACATACCTCACTGGAGAGAAGCTGGAGCTTAAACTGAGGAAGATTAATTGGAAGAGGTCCTAGTTTGTAAATGAATACATATCCAAGGTTTGGAAAGTCTCTTCTACCTCTTTTAAGTTTCCTAAAGACTTCCCATGGTGAGAATTGTGATATCACAGGGTTCTTATGGAAAGACCATAGTGGCTCTGTTACCTTTTTAGGAATGCAGCATCTGAAAATAGCTTCTAGGCTCTATTAAGGGCACTGTGCCTTTCCAACTGAGCCAGAAATAGAGTATAACACAACTGCATACATTTCTTTCCTTTTTTATTTTTTTATTTTTACTGAGACAGAGAGAGAGTCAGAGAGAGGGATAGATAGGGACAGACAGACAGGAACGGAGAGAGATGAGAAGCATCAATCATCAGTTTTTTGTTGTTACACCTTAGTTGTTCATTGATTGCTTTCTCATATGTGCCTTGACCGTGGGGCTACAACAGACCGAGTAACCTCTTACTCAAGCCAGTGACCTTGGGTCCAAGCTAATAAACTTTTTTGCTCAAACCAGATGAGCCTGCACTCAAGCTGGCGACCTCAGGGTCTCGAACCTGGGTCCTCCACATCCCAGTCCGATGCTCTATCCACTGCGCCACTGCTTGGTCAGGCTGCATGCATTTCTTGAACCCACAGTTTTGGAGGGGCTGTCTTAATTGTGGTACCAAGGTACCCTTCACAGTCCATGGGGAATAATGGTAGAGGAGATAAGATGTACTCACAAGACCCTGTCATAGGGTACAGTGTTGTCACTGCCCAGACAGAAGAGCAAGGAATTTGATTTTGAGGATTCAAAAGGCATTCAGTGAGCCTTATGGTTCCACAGATTTAACCTCACATGTAACATTTGATTTGCAGCATTCTGGTGTAGTTAACTGATGACCAGCTATAGTGTATGTCACTGATTCCTAATCGTTAATGGGTTTTAATTTGGGAACCTGATGAAAGCTGTGAATCAAAAAATGCACATGTGAAGACATACACATAATTTTGTGTCCAATTTCAGGAAGTGTATAGGCCCCCAGAATCTATATCTGGTTATCAGGCTAAAGTCACTCCTCTCATTTTTATTCCTACTGTCTATTCTCCACACAGTAGCCATCGAGATCTTTTGAAAACAAATCATCATAACATAACGCGTAGCATAAGACCTTTTCAGTGTCTTCCCAGTACATGTAGAAAAACATCCAAACTTTAATGTGGATTCTCAAATTCTGTTCTGAGTTCCGGCCCCTGCCCACCTCTTTCATGTCATCTTCCCCTTCTTCTTGTTCCCTGTACTTCGGTCACTGTAGCCTTCTGTCCCTTGGACAAGCTAAGCTCATTCCTGTATTTTGAATTTTGTTTTTCCTTTGAATGCAATACTGATTCTTGCCATGCCTGGAGCTTCAGAGAGGCCTTCCTGGATCATTCCTGCTAGAGTAACTTCTGCCCAGGCACTTGCTCTGTCATTACCTTTTTATTCTACATGTTCGTGAGCTTATACAGTGTCTGTGGTTGTCTCCAGTGGAATGGAGCTCTGTACACACTAGGCTTTTCTACCTTGCTCCCCCCCGCCCCCCGCCTGCAGCACCTAGAACAGTGCCTGCAGTGTGTGGGCGCTCAGTGTTAGTTGAACGAGCGTGTGAATTGTTTGGACTTTCCCCCTGTGAAACATTTTAATACTGATTAATTATTTCCATTCTGGTCTCTAGGCATGTGGTGTGATAGTAGAATTAATCAAAAGCAAGAAAATGGCTGGAAGAGCTGTCTTGTTGGCAGGACCTCCTGGAACTGGCAAGGTACTCATTTTCTCTCGTGTTTTTAATCTACCCAAGAGAATGATCTTAATGTCTAAGCCAAATTAAATTTGTGTCTTAACTAGTCTTTGTTTAGCTAAATTGGTTATATGTATGTTTTTAAAACTAATGTGCAATAATATAATTGGGTATCTAAAATCCATGCTTCTAAAATCCAGGGTGTCCTGGACGACCTCCAGAGAAGAGAGAATGAAGTCCTTGGAGGGGTCTCATTGTCTCTAGAATTTGTCTTGTATCTCTTTCGAGTCTTGTTTGCTCTGGGAATACATTTCTGTTTGCCTACGGCTTCATAAAACCTTCAGAGTGACATCTTACTTGCGCAGGGAAAAAACCAGTCAGCAAGTGTTTTTCTGAATGCTGACTTTTCCCAGCACTGTTCTGGCTATGTGGAAGATGGGGAGAAGGGAGAAGAGAGGAATTGGAGACTTGATTTTTATCTTCGAAGGGCTTTCGGGGCAGAAAGAGGAAACCATTACAGCACAAAATGTTTTAGTTGACCACTAAGCTGCGAGGTCCTGACTGATGTTAAATGCAGCTGGAGTCAAGCAGGAGGCAGCACTGAGGGCTGGTGGAGCGGAAGGGTTGGGTCTTCACATCTGCCCGGCAGAGTGGGAGGCAGTTGTTTTTGTGGGGAAGAGAAGAGCCTTTCAGGCAGAGGAGGCAGTGTTGCCTGTTGGGACCTACAAGGAGACTGACTAGATACTTGAAACACCCCAGAGTCCCCATTGAGAGCCCTGGTTCTTCAAAAGGGCCACTTGGTACAGGAGAGTAGGAGCTTGGGATTGTTTGTAAAGGTAAATTCCAGCGCTGGTGCTGACTTTCTGTGAGACTGGAGGGAGGCCCATTAGCCTTTCTGAAGTAGTAGCACATGCCCTATTCATTTCAGGCAGTGTGTTTGTTTGTTTGTTTTGAGGGAGGGAGGGACCAATAGGGACAGACAGACAGGAAGGGAGAAAGATGAGAAGCATCAATTCATCGTTGCGGCACCTTAGTTGTTCATTGATTGCTTTCTATGTGCCTGGACCAGGGGGCTCCAACGGAACCATTGACCCCTTGCTCAAGCCAGCAACCTTGCGCTTCAAGTGAGCAACCTTTCGGTTCAAGCCAGTAACCATGGAGTTGTATTGATGATCCCATGCTCAAGCCAGTAATCCTGCACTCTGAAGCTGGTGAGCTCGTGCTCAAGCCGGTGACCTCAGGGTTTTGAACCTGGATCCTCAGCATCCCAGTTCGATACTCTGTACACTGCACCACCGCCTGGTCAGGTTTCAGGCAGTTATTAAACTGGTTAGTTGTAAGGTAATGACTTTAATTATCATTTGAATCCATAAATTGAATTGATGGTATAGTTTATCTTGGTGTCTTATGTTAGAGAAAGAAGGACGTTTGTGAAAAACTTTTTTTGAACATTAATGTGCCTTGTAAATGTGAGCTTTCATTACATCAGAAAGCAATGTTAACTTGTCCAGTGTGTTTACCGTTTATTTGCTTACTACTATTTCTTCTTACATCTAGAAGTTTATTAGTGGCAAAGTCAGGTTTGTATTTACAGTGTGTCCGTAACGTCGTGGTGCACTTTTGACCAGTCACAGGAAAGCAACAAAAGACGATAGAAATGTGAAATCTGCACCAAATAAAAGGAAAACTCTCCCAGCTTCATACCTATTCAGTGCAGTTCGATGTGGGCTCACGCACAGATTTTTTAGGGCTCCTTAGGTAGCTATCCCGTATAGCCTCTACAGACTCGTCACTGACTGATGGCCTACCAGAACAGGGCTTCTCCACCCAACTGCCGGTTTCGTTCAACTGCTTATCCCACCGAGTAATGTTATTCCTATGTGGTGGCGCTTCGTTATAAATGCGCCGATATTCACGTTGCACTTGGTCACGGATTAGAATTTAGCGAGCCACAGAACACACTGAACTTTCCTCTGTACCGTCCACATCTCGCCTGGCATGGCCGTGGGCTGCTCCGCTGTATACACGGTGTTACGTCATCATCTGCTCATGCGCACATGCTGCCACATCATCCTACAGAAACTGGGAGGGTTTTCCTCTTATTTGGTGCAGATTTCACATTTCTATCGTCTTTTGTTGCTTTCCTGTGATCGGTCAAAAGTGCACCATGACTTTATGGACACACTGTGTATGTTGCCCTTGATTTGGAAGGTAGTTACGTTGGATATCTAGGTCAGGTGGCAGCTACTATCTGTCAGTTCTGTCAAAGAAAACTGCTGCCTGTTGGCTTCTGTTTTTGCTTTTGAAAAGCCTAATTTTGAGGATTTTGGCTTTTCTTTCAATGTTTTTGAGATATTTTTGGTTTTGGTGTTTCACTGTTGTATGTAAAAGAGTGAATTTATTATTTTTTAGGCTTAATAATAGTTGTGCTTTCTGAATCTGAGTATTAAATCTCTAATGAGTTCTGGGAAATTGTCAGCCTTTACCTCTTCAGATACTGCCTTTCCTTGTTCTCTTAAATTCCTCTGGGAAATTCATATAGATGCTAAGTTTTACTGCAAAGGTTCTCAACCCTGGGGCAGTTTTGTAGCCCCCCACCCACCCAAAGGACATTTGACAATGTCTACAGACAGTTTTGGTGGCAACAGCTCGGTGGGGTGGGGAGCACTGCAGGCCCCTCTGGGTGGAGGCCATGGGACTGCTCAACGTCCTGTAGTTTGCACAGGACGTCCCTACAGCCAGGTACCCAGTCCACACTGTCCGAAGGGCCAAGATTGGCAGGCCCTGGCTGCTCATTTTGTCTTGTCCTTCAACCGCTTTTTCATATTTTCTATCTTTTTTATTTTGCTGCATTATTGGTGTTTTCGTTAGACCTTGGTTCCAGTCTGATTGTCTTGTAAGCTATGACTGAGCTGCTATTTAATCCAATCCATTGACTATTTTTCCTTTTTTATTTTGAAAAATTTGAAACCTACAAAAGAGTTGAAAGTTTAGTATGATGACCCTTTCTATACCTACAGCTGTCCTACAACTGTTAACAGTGATTGTATTAAATATTAAACATGAACCAACACTGCATGGGTGATGTTGTATCCCCCCATTTCTTCACCACAGAAGGCTTATGTCAAATTCTGCTGTAAAGGTGCTAGCTCCCTTTGTTATCAATGAGGAATCTGAAGTGACATGTTGAGATGTTGTACCTTTCACCACAAATGAAACCACATCAATGAAAGGATATTCATTGATACTCATTCCTTATTGGCTATCACATTGGTGGTTGCAGACTGATTTTTTATGATTAAATTTATTGGACAACACTGGTTAATAATAATATTACATATGTTTCCGGTTGGCTTTGCAATAGGACTTCTGTATACTCTATTGTTCGGCCATCACCTGAAATCTAGTCTCCTTCTATCACCATGTATTTGACCCCCCTAACCCTCATCGTCCTCTCCAGCCCCCATTCCTCTCTGCTATCCACCATTCTGTTGTTTGTATCAGTTTGGTTTTTTGTTTGTTCCTTTTTGTTTTATATCCCACATAGGAGTGAAATCATGTGGTTCTTGATTTTTTCCATCTGACTTATTTCACTTAAGCATAATACTCTCAAAATCCTTCCATGTTGTTACAAATGGCAGTATTTCACTTTTTTTTCTAGCTGGGGAGTATTTTACTGTATATTATGTACCATGTCTTTAGTGACTTATTTTCATGTCTTGGCTGTTGTGCATAGTGCTGCAGTGAACATATATATCTTTATTTCTTTTTTTTTTTTTTTTTAATTTCTAATCTAGGTATGAAGTCTTTTTTATAAAAGATTTTATTTATTCATTATAGAGAGGGAAGAGAGAGAGAGAAAGAAAGAGAGAAGGGGGGAGGAGCAGGAAGCATCAACTCCCATATGTGCCTTGACCAGGCAAGCCCAGGGTTTTGAACTGGCAACCTCAGCGTTTCCAGGTTGACGCTTTATTCACTGCGCCACCACAGGTCAGGCTATATATCTTTATGAATAAGCGTTTTTAAATCTTTTTAGTAGATACCCAGAAAAGGGATTGCTGGGTCATATGGTAGCTGTACTAGTCTGATTTTTTTTTTTTTTTTTGACAGAGTCAGAGAGAGACAGAGAGAGGGATAGGTAGGGACAGACAGGAAAGAGAGAGATGAGAAGCATCAATTCTTCATTGATGCACCTTAGTTGTTTACTGATTGCTTTCTCATATGTGCCCCGACGGTAGGGCACAGCAGACCAAGTGACTCCTTGCTCAAGCCAGCGACCTTGGGCTCAAGCTGGTGAATCTTGCTCCAACCAGATAAGCCTGCACTCAAGCCGGCGATCTTAGGGTTTCGAACCTGGGTCCTCCGCATCCCAGTCCGACACTCTGTCTACTGGTCAGACTGTAGTGTTAATTTTTTATTTATTCATTTTAGAGAGAAGAGAGAGAGGGAGAGAGAGAGAGAGAGAGAGAGAGAGAGAGAGAGAGGAGAGACAGAGAGAGAGAAGGAGGGAGGAGCTGGAAGCATCAACTCCCATATGTGCCTTGACCAGGCAAGCCCAGGGTTTCGAACCAGCGACCTCAGCATTTCCAGGTCAACGCTTTATCCACTGCGCCACCACAGTCAGGCTGTAATGTTAATTTTTTAAGGAACCTCCCTACTGTTGTCCTTAGTGGCAGCACCAATTTTCATTTCCACCAGCAGTGAATGCGGGTTCTCTTTTCTACACATCCTCTTTGACACTTGTTATTTCTTGTCATATTGATAATAGAAAATAGTGATTTTCAAAATGTCCTTTTTTTTTTTTTTTTTTTTTTTTTACATATTTAGCTTGCTTTTTTTGTGTTTTTTGTAGAGATGAAGCACTCCCTCCCCAAAGCTGTATTTTTTTTTTTCCTACAAAGTCTGGCTATTTTTGATAGCCTCTTGTTCTTTGTTTATGAAATAATTTATTCTTTTTTTTTTTTTTTGTATTTTTCTGAAGTGAGAAGCCGGGTGGGAGGCAGACAGGCTCCTGCATGCGCTGACCGGGATCCAACTGGCATGCCCACCAGGGGGCGATGCTTGGGCCCTTGGGGTGTTGCTTCACTGCATCAGAGCCTTTCTAGTGCCTGAGGCGGAGGCTGTGGAGCCATCCTCAGCGCCCAGGCCAACTTTGCTCCAGTGGAGCCTTGGCTGCGGGAGGGGAAGAGAGAGACAGAGAGAAAGGAGAGGGGGAAGTGTGGAGAGGCAGATGGGTGCTTCTCTTGTGTGCCCTGGCTGGGAATCGAACCCAGGACTTCCACATGCCAGGCCAATGCTCTACCGCTGAGCCAACCGGTCAGGGCCTTGCTTTTGAAATCGTGTTTGACCAAATCTGTGATGCTTCTCTAATCTCCTAAAGTTAGGACTGTTTTCTTAGATGACTTGTGAGAGCTGTGCTGTGCTGTGCTACCAGTCCAGGACACTTGATATGAAGTTGGGTTGGGTTGTTTGGCCATCAGGTAGTGTAAAGACCAGTCCTAAATCTGAGTGCATGCTAGGGAGACTCTTTCCACACTCAGAGCCAAGGCAAACTGACAAGTTTATATCTATACCTTGAGGGTTTTTTTTGTTTTTTTTTTTTTTACATAGAGAGAGAGTGTCAGAGAGGGATAGATAGGGAAAGACAGGAACGGAGAGATGAGAGGCATCAATCATCAGTTTTTCATTGTGACACCTTAGTTGTTCATTGATTGCTTTCTCATATGTGCCTTGACTGTGGGCCTTCAGCAGACCGAGTAACTCCTTGCTCAAGCCAGCGACCTTGGGTCCAAGCTGGTGAACTTTTTGCTCAGACCAGATGAGCCTGCGCTCAAGCTGGCAACCTCGGGGTCTCGAACCTGGGTCCTCGGTGTCCCAGTCCGATTCTCTATCCACTGCGCCTGGTCAGGCTCGAGATTTTTTTTTTTTAATGGCTCATCTTTTCTATGTGGTCCTTCAGGTGTCCTTTTTTTAATTTAAGGATTTCTGCCTTAATGCTACACCTTGCTTTCTGTATCTGTCAACCACACTTCAGACTTTCAAGGCAATGGGTTTACTATTATTCATTTATTTGTAGGTGTTTTGTAACAGGATTTCCAACGGCTCTAGTTTAGTAATATACTACTTTTAT
This sequence comes from Saccopteryx bilineata, assembly GCF_036850765.1. NCBI lineage: Eukaryota > Metazoa > Chordata > Mammalia > Chiroptera > Emballonuridae > Saccopteryx > Saccopteryx bilineata. The sequence goes on from NC_089500.1 coordinate 62,856,381, forward strand.
CCCAGAAAATATGAGTCCTCATCACTTATAAGTTTGTCCAATTCCTTTTTATTAGTTGAAGGCATGTGGTAATTGCCCTGCTTTATAGTGTGCTGATGGGCCCGACAGTGCAGGCAGCTTACCTGAGTGACAGGCAGGAGTGTTATAATGCCAGTGAACAGGGCCAGGCAGGTCCACATTGGATTCAGGCAGACAGTAGAGAAACTGCGGAGCCAGAAGCGTTGGCCCATTCTGTTTAATAGTCTCACAATGGTGGACAAGCGCACAGGCGGGAAAACCGCTTCTTAGGCAAAGAAAGCAAGAATGGCCCCTCACAGTGGTGAGCAGGTAATCTGCAATCCCCATCTCTTTCAAGTGCAAGCACCGGTAACTTTATATAGGCCACACACACGTGGCACAGCCACAAACTCACGCACCAATCAGGCCAAATGCTTGCAGCCGCCAAACCAGCGAGCAAGCCTAACACAGCTGCCCACAGTGCTTATTTAGAGATGCAAATACATGGTTCATGTAGACATTTCATTTTTGAGGTCCTCAAACCATTAGCAACAGGACTGCGTGCTTTGAAGAAGACGTTCAGAGGACATTGAAAATAAAGTGGACATCTTTATTCTTCTTTGGGCACCATCTCTCTGTGTGCCACTGCATGAGCGTGGGCACAAAAATAATCTGAGATTGGGGTTTGTATCCTGTCTGTGCTGCTTGTTGTTTGACCTTGATGAGTTGGTAACTTCTGAGTTTCAGTTTCTAAATCTGTAAAATGCGAACTGGATTATCAAGTTCATAGGCTAGTTGGGAGGAGTCAGGGAGATCTGTCATGCAAGTAACTAGCACTATATATAGTAGGTGTAGGCATAGTAATCATATTATATACCTGCCTCCTGGGAGCCTTCAAGTGGCATTAACTAGGTACGCCTGAAGCCTTTCTTAACCAAGTGTCTTTTTTTGTGTGACAGAAAGAGACGGAGGGACAGACAGGAAGGGAGAGAGATGAGAAGCATCAATTCTTTGTTGCAGCACCTTAGTTGTTCATTGGTTTTTCATATGTGCCCCGACCAGGGGGCCACAGCAGACCGAGTGACCCCTTGCTTAAGCTGGTGAGCCTTGCTCAAAGCAGATGAGCCCGCGCTTAAGTCAGTGACCTTGGAGTCTCGAACCTGGGTCCCCTGGGTCCCAGTCCGACGCTCTTTCCACTGCGCCACCACCTAGTCAGGCTTATCATATCTTAATAGAAGTATATTGGCCATCTCTTCTGTATTATGTAGAGATGGGGAGATGCCATAGAATCAGATACAGTCACTACCTAGGAAGCTTGCAGCTGAGGGTAGGGAATTGGGGCATATAGAGATACCCAGATGAGAAAGAGGGTTGGCTCAGAAGGTGGTGGGGTTTAGATAGAGGTGGGCGTGGCCAGCCTATGGGTCTGTTGGGAGGACAGGTGTTAGAGTTCCACTCCTTTCAGTGTACCCCACCATGCTCCAGAAATTTCCCTTCGCTCTTAGAATACTAGAAAATAAGTTTTATTGGTATTAGCTTCAAGATCACCAACTCGGCTGCCTCCTCAGACACACAGTGGGATGAGTGAAGTGCCGGGGGCAGGTCAGCCCCAGGGAGCAGTGCCCTGTGAGGGCCAGAGTGGCACCTCACTGAAGAAGGCAGTCACCCTGGCGTTCACACTGGGTGCTGCCATGTGGGTGACGGCCACTGCTGCCAGCCTAGTAGCTCAGAAGAAGCTGCGTACAGGTGTACCTTATTCTAGTGCTCTTCACAAATGTGTTTTTACAAATTGATAGCAAGACCCTCTACCAGCAAAAGGATTACAACTCACTTTATTGCGACACTCACTTTATTGCTGTGGTCTGGAACAGAACCCGCATTACCTCTGAGGTAGGCCTGTAAATAGCTGGATTTTTATGTGGAAGTTGCCATCATTCAAAAGTGAGCCACAAGTTTTTTTTTTGTTTTTTTTTTACAGGGACAGGGAGAGAGTCAGATAGAGGGATAGACAGGGACAGACAGGAACAGAGAAGAGATGAGAAGCATCAATCATCAGTTTTTCATTGCGACACAGTAGTTGTTCATTGATTGCCGTGGGCCTTCAGCACACTGAGTAACCCCCCGCTTGAGCCAGCGACCTTGGGTCCAAGCTAGTGAACTTTTTGCTCAAGCCAGATGAGCCCACGCTCATCTCGAACCTGGGTCCTTCCGCATCCCAGTCCGACGCTCTTTCCACTGCGCCACCGCCTGGTCAGGCCAAGTTGAATTTTAAAACATACATGAGACTGCCAGTCAAAACAGAACCAGAATGTGGGCAACTAATTTGCTATCTGTGATCTAAACCTAGGGCTTCCATTTGGCAGCTGAGGGAACTGGGCAGCAGAGATTTACACTGCCCAGGGTTACACTGAAAATTAGGGACAAAACCAAAATTAAAACCCAGTTTCTTCCCCTCAGGGTAGTGCTTCTTAGGTGATGCTATGTGCCGATTCTCTAGAGCAGTAGTTTTCAACCACTGGCCTGCCAGAAATTCTGTGCCGATCCGTGAAAAAGTCACTCACCCTGACGTTGTGTGAAGACTATGCAGGTGCTTAAGTCCTTCATGGCCTGCACTGGGCCGGTGGTTGGATACCACTGTTCTAGAGGGTTCTACCATCTCGAAAACTGTGACCAAAGGGGCGTTGAGAAGAAAATCTATGCAGAACCTTTCCTGTGCCGGTTTTAAAACACTGTGTCAGAGCCCCTTTGCTGGTCCTCTGTAGCTGGTTTTCCTCCCGAGCCCGTACACCTGAGGAACTGGCTGCTCAGACTCCTGTGGAGGCAAGATGAAAATGTCATGAACTTCCTTTTCATACTTGATGCTTGATCATACATCTGTGAAGTCTACTTCTGTTTAGCATCTCACAACTGTGGCCGAGGCTGGGCAGGTTCACATTGGATTCAGGCAGATGGTAGCAAAACTGTGGAGCCGGAAAGGGTTGGGCCATTCCATTTAATAAAGTCTCACAACAGCAGACAAGCACACAGGCAGGGAAACTACCTCAGGCAAACAAACAGCAAGAATGGCCCCTCACAGTGGCGGGCAGGCAATCCATGCATCTGCAATCCCCAGTCTCTATCTTTGGCTCCTGCAGCTGCTGAACTTGCAGTTGTTGCACCAACAGCTGCCACTGCCAACGTTCACCCTCCAGGGTAAACTGCAGCTCCCGAAACCGGCCTCCTTCTCCCATGCTAGCTCCAGTTCAAGCCATTGCTGCCGCTGGGTCCGCAACTCACCCTGGACCTTGCGATCTCAGGCTGCCTCTCACACAGAGCTCTCGGTTTCCTCTGGTAAGGCTGTGAAAAACAACCAACCCACGGTCCCCAAAAGGACAGCCATTGGAGCCATTACAACGACCACCACCCCTCAAGGGTGGCTGCGGCTTCGTACCCATCTGCTCCGAACCCTGCTCACTAAGCCAGATGTAATGCTGGTGGCTGAGGCCAGGCAGGTTCCCATTGGATTAGGGCAGACAGAAATACTGTGGAGCCGGAAAGGGTTGGGCCACTCCATTTAATAAAGTCTCAATGGCGGACAAGCACACAGGCAGGGGAAACCACCTCTCAGGCAAACAAACAGCAAGAATGGCCCCTCACAGTGGCGGGCAGGCAATCCGAGCATCCGTAATCCCCAGTCTCTCTCGACTACAAGCACTCATAGCCTTATATCGGCCGTATACACGTGGCACTGTCACGTACTCACGTACCAATCAGGCAAAGTGCTTGCAGCTGGTAACCCTGCGAGCAAGTCTAACACAGCTGCCTCACACTTACCAAAAATCAACTTGTTGTTTTACTAGGGCACGTTAAAGTGTAATGTAAGACCAGTTCATAGCTTCAGAATCCTACCTCATGTACTCATTATGTGTGGGCCACTTAATATAAAACTCCTGTGCTTGTATAAACAAAGTAGTGATCTCAAAGACCCAGTAATGGTCTTCTGAGTGATTCGGTTAGGACCCTGTTTTGATATTGAAGGAACAGTTTTAGTAGATTATATATACTAGGTATGATGGAAATGTGATCTCTGTAATGCTGCCAGAATTAAATCCCCACTTGGCCATTTTCTAGATTGTGGTACCTAGGATGTGCTGTTTACCCTCTCTGTGTCAGTTTCCTCATTTGTGAAGTGGTGAAAGTAGTAGTATCTAATTCGCAGGGCAGCTGGGAGGGTCATGTGAAACACTTCCAGTTGGGTCTGCTCTGAGTCTCAGTGAATGATTACTTGTAATTACAGGTATGGTTAAAACATGGCATTTAGATTATAAAGGAATGAGTCATCAAACTATTGTGTGAAATATGTTAAACTAAAAGGACTAGATTTTCAGTTGTTCCTGGTTAATTTTTTTTTATAGTGTATATCTCTGAGTGATTGTTTTTCAGGAATGTGAAACTAGTATGTTTTCTTGTTTTCTGTAGACAGCTCTAGCTCTGGCTATTGCTCAGGAGCTGGGTAGTAAGGTGCCTTTCTGCCCCATGGTGGGGAGTGAAGTTTACTCCACGGAGATCAAGAAGACAGAAGTGCTGATGGAGAACTTCCGCAGGGCCATCGGTGAGTATCATGTTTGCAGGAGGAGGAGTTCTCACTCTTGTGTGCACTGAAGCCTCCTGGTTGTGAGAATGGCTTGATGATTTGTATTTATTACACTGCCCTTTTTCTTTTGGCAACATTAGTGTTACCTATTCAAACAAAACAAGAACTCGGCTTAACACAGCCTTTTTTTTCTTTTTTTTTGGTGCTAGGTTGGGAGGAAGGGAGAGAGACGAGAAGTATCAACTTGTAGTTGCGGCACTTTAGTTGTTCATTGATTGCTTTCTCATACATGCCTTGACCAGGGGGTGGGGGTAATTTGGGGACTCAGGCCTAGCCAATGACCCCTTGCTCAAGCCGGCAACCATGGAATCATGTAGATGGTCCCACATTCAGGCCAGTGACCCTACGCTTAAGCCAGTGACCTCGGGTTTTTGAACCTGGGACCTCAGGGTCCCAGGTCGACACTGTCCATTGCACCACCACTGTCCAGGCAGCTTTTCTAACTGAGGTGCTTTAACAGTCAACAAACACAGGCCCCAGCTGTGGAGCTGGGGTTCTTAACCTGACAAAATAGCTATGGCTATGAAATGATTTTTTTAAAAACAAGCCAGATTTTTCTGGCAGCCATTTATGCTTTTAGAAATGGCCACTGAACAGGTTTTGGACTTAAGCCAAAAGCATTATGTGTCATGCTGCCTGTGCCCTGGTTCTGGGTGTTGAGGCCTGGCAGAGCTTTGAGGCTGATGGCGCCAACCTCGCAGGGCTTGCACCTGCCACATTGAGGGTTCATTATGTGTACGCCCCTGCATTGATGATATCCTTTCTCTCCACCAGGAGCAGGCTCTCAGGCTCATTTAGCATCTTATAAAACAGACTCGGAGAGTTCAGTAACTCACCCACAGTACCCAGCTAGTGAGGAGCAGAGCTCCAGTGTTAACCTAGTTGTCTTATTCTAGAGCAATGATTTGAAGATTTCTGTGAGGAGAATGGCCTCTTCTAAGTGTTACCCTCCTGCCAGCCAGGACTTGTGGAGCAGGCTCTGGAAACATCTCAGCTTCCCTCACATCTACTTGTAAAATAGCTTATTCCTTTCAAGCTATTATGCACTATTTCCTGTGTCCCTGCACAGGTGGGAGTCTACCTCTGGAATACAGTTGCTGAATCATGAGTTATCAACACTCGTCAGTACTGGCACCGTTTCCCAGTCTTTTTGGTATCAAACATAAATAATCTGAAGAAGGAAGTTTACTAAAAAGTTTCAAGGAAATTATGCAAGTTTAGGAAAGAACAGATTTGTCTAGCCCAGGATCCTTGCCTCAGGGCAGCCGAGTCTAGTTAAGGGGTGAGATCCTGTGGAGCCCTAGGGCCTAGTTAGGGCTCTGGCTCTTTCACTGAGTGAAAGGAGAAGTATGGTAATTGGAGGGTAGTTGTGGTTTTATAAGACTCTTGCTGGGGTATGGAGAGTGGGCAGAAAGGAGGGCCAGGGTACAAGCAGGAAGATCAGGAGGAGTCTGAGCAAGAGCTGGTGATGGCTGCAACCACAGTAGTGGTAGAGGTGGTAAGCGGCTGGGCTCTGGATACAGCTGGATGATAGAACGACAGGATTTCCTGAAGGGTTAGATGTGGGGCTGAAAGCCAGAGGAGAGAGGATGTCACCCTCCTCTGCCAGGTTTTTCCCTTTGGGAGATGGGAAGGCATGGGAAGGAGCCGGGTGGGCCCTCATTAACTGTCTGCTGCAGATGTGGTGGGCAGTGCTCACTTTCATTGGCCCAGCTGCTGGCACATCGTAGGTATTCAGTGAAGTTTTTCTGAATTAGAGAAGGGAGGGATGCACTTGAAAGCAGAGAGAAAACAGAAGCCTTTAGCTAAGTGAGGTAGCCTTCAGTCTCTGTCTGACAATAGACATTTTGTTTGATTTATACAGTGCTTTTAAAAATAAAACTTGAATTATGTGGTTGCCAATATTTAGAAATTGGGGAATGTCATACAAGATCCTTCTGCCGGAAAGGAGTGTTCATTTCCACAGGGCAGTGGCTGGTCGACGCCAGGCGGCGCTCTCCTCAGGGTGGGCTTACCCTGCTTGCCCCAGCCCTGTGGGCCTGAGACGTGTTCTTGATGTTCCCTACCAGGTCCTGCTGAGCACCGGGGACCAGGGACACTGAACTGTGTTGTTGTGTTACTTGGAATATAGACTTTTTTAAACTGCAAAATGTTTCTTACTTGAAATGATTTTTTACCATAAACATTGGATTTTTTGGTGACTGTATTAAACTGAAATATAACATCTAGAAAACTATGTAAAACATGCCTATCATTTAACAATGATGAAGTACAGGTGTATGCAGTCACCAAGCAGCTCATGGTACAGACCCACAGCTTGCACCGCAGATGTCACTTGTGTCCTCTGTGGTGACAGCCCTCATAGCTCCCCCGTGTTCCTGCAGAGTGAGAGTTGTGTGACAGTGGCTTCTGTGGTCATCACAACCCTTCATACCCTAGGCAGTGTGGCTGAATTTCTCCCTTTTAAACTCTCTCATTGGAAAGTTCTCTAGGTTTGTATCTTGCTTTGTTAGCAACATTGTATTTGTACGGTTCAGCCCATGTTATTACATGAAGTGCTGTCCTTGGACCATCATTACTGGAAAGAACAGTGGAAATGGCTCACAGGATCCTCTTCAGGGTTTCAAATCTTTTGAGAACTTTTAAAGAAAGGTAATAGACATGTGCCATAGATTTAATTTAACTCATTAATTAATGAGATAATCAGTAAAATGTTAAGCTGGTTCAAATATATGTACTTCTAATTTGCATTTTTACTTATTTAAAAAATATTTTCCTGACATTGATAAAATCTAACAAAACTGACCTTTTCTTGCTTGCATGTGTTTAGATTGCTTAAAGGTAACTTAAAATGCTTTAACATTTGGAAAAACGTCTTAGCCATCAGTTTTGTGATTTGCCCTTTTATGGGTGGGGGGCATTGCAGTTCTTTTGATGGCAGCCAGGTGAAGAGAAGTTTCTTGATCCTGCCACAGAATAAAAAGGCAGCTCATTGACAGTCTTCAAAAAGGAACTTGCCCATCTTTCTCTGCCTTTGAATTTTTGTGAGGTTGGCCGAGGGGGTGGAAGAAAGCGGTAAGCTGACCAGAAATGAAAAGCAAGGAGTCTGTGCCATTTCCTTGATGTGATGAAGGTCCCTGTCAGGGACTTAGAAACCTGAGCCAGCAGATGAAACCTGTGTCATTTGTGTTGTCGTTGCCAGAGATAGCGCCAGCTCAGCCCCTTCCCTGGCTACAGCCCGTTTCATTGTCCGTCAGCCGTGTTCTTGCCTGCTTGTCAGCACAGAGCAACTTCTAAGTAAATATGGGACTAATGAGAGACGAGAATGCCTTTTGTCCCCCACTCAAGGACTTTCCTGTCATAGTCGTCTAATAGTAAATATAGGAAAGCATTCCATGAAGGAATTTATCTCTGTGGGATATAAAAATTTTGATTTAAAAATCAAAGTTTATTTTAAAAGTATAGAATTTTCCATGTTTGTCACAATCTTCTGATACAAACATCTTGTTTAGAAATTTTTGTCTTGATGTTCAGGAACTAAAAATCTGATAAGGCAAAAATGAACTGCAGCCTCTGTTTTGGGGTTATTCCAAAACTTCCAGTGTTGGCTATCAGCTTGAGTGAAGGTAGAGTAAAACTTCAGTATCTGAGAGTCTTTGTCCAAATTGGGCTTCTGGGGGAAGAAGTCAGCTGACCCAGTGATAAGGTGCTGACCACAATTAAAAGTGGGATGTGATTGATACCATTGGCAGTGTCTCTCTTTGTCAATGGGGTATTTCCAGATCAGAACAGAGGTGGCTTGATGGTGAGGTTCCCCAAACATAGCAAGGCTCCTGCCGTTAGGAATAGTTTATGTCTCCACATTGTGAGCAGAACAGAGTTCATTGTCTTACATGAGTGGTTCTCAGCTGTGGCTATACATGGGGATCATCTGGGGAGCTTTAATGATGGCAGGGTCCCAGTCCCTAAGATTTGCAAGTAAGTCTGGCCAGGGAAAGAGGAACTGTAGAGGCCTGTCAGGTGATTTGGAAAGGTAGCTTCCAAATCACCTGACTACTGTAGACTTCAGCTAAAGCTTAGAGCAGTGTTTCCTAAACTTAAACCATCAGTGTTCTTCCTTTCCCAGGTCCCACTAAGTATTATTTATAAAAATACTTTTTGAGATGGCTTGGTAATTTTGTGCATGCATACAGAAAAGTACATGAATCATAAATATATAGCTTGATGGGCTATCATAAATTGAAAACCCATGAAACCATACCCAGTCAAGAAAAAGAATGTTGGCAATACCCTAAAGTCCTCTATGCCCACTCTCAATCTCCATCATTACTTCCTTTGGCAAATTAATCACTGTCTTGATTCTAACATTACCATGTTGTTGTTTGTGCCTGTATTTGAACCTCAAATAAATGCAATTTTGTAGTATATATTCTGCCATGTTTGGCTTCTTTCCCACAAAATCAAGTTTGTGAGATTCACCCATATTGTTGCATGTAGTAGTAATTTTTTTTCATTGCTCTGTGATATTTTGTTGTATGAGTCACCACAATTCACTTGTCTATTCCACTGTTGAAAGACAGTGGAGTTTTCTCAGTGTTTGTCAATTAAGAACAATGTTTCTGTGACTATTACTGGTTGTGTCCCTTGCTGTACCCATGCCTAGTGGGTATGTATATATATTCCTAGGAGCTGAATTGCAGAATTGTAGGATATTCGTGTGTTCCACTTTAAGAGATAATACCATGTTGTTCTTCAAGTATTTGTACCGGTTTATACTCCCACTGGCAGTGTAACCTTCCTGTTGTTTTGTATCCTCATCAACTCTTGGTATTATCAGCCTTTACTTTTAGTGATTCTGGAGATTGTAGAGTAGTATTTTGTTGTTTTTTCCTCTTTTTATAAAAACTTTTATTTTGGAAATTTTCAAATGTGCAAATAATAGTCAAGTGGTATAATGACCCCAATGTCCCATTACCAGGCTTCATCTCATAGTTAATCTTGATTCACTTATAGTCCCCATTATTCCCTTCCAGATTATTTTGAAGTTTATTGCAGATATTTTTTTTTTTGTTTCCTTCTGAAGCTGGAAACGGGGAGAGACAGTCAGACAGACTCCTGCATGCGCCCGACCGGGATCCACCTGGCACGCCCACCAGGGGGTGATGCTCTGCCCCTCCGGGGCGTCGCTCTGCCACGACCAGAGCCACTCTAGCGCCTGGGGCAGAGGCCAAGGAGCCATCCCCAGCGCCCGGGCCATCTTTGCTCCAATGGAGCCTTGGCTGCGGGAGGGGAAGAGAGAGACAGAGAGGAAGGAGGGGGGAGGAGGGAGAAGCAAATGGGCGCTTCTCCTATGTGCCCTGGCCGGGAATCGAACCCGGGTCCCCCGCACGCCAGGCCGACGCTCTACCGCTGAGCCAACTGGCCAGGGCCTGCAGATATTTTTTAAATTCATAAATATGCCTGAATGGGAAGTGGCACAGTGGATAGAGTGTCAGCCTGGTTTGCTGAGGAGCCAGGTTTGAAACCCTGAGGTTGCCAACTTGAGCACAAGATCATAGACTTGACCCCTGGCTGCCGGCTTGAGCCCAGAGGTCCCTGGCTTGAAGTGCAAGGTTGCTGGCTTGAGCAAGGGGTCTAGAGCCCCCCAGTCACTGCACATATGAGAAGCAATTGTTGAACAACTAAAGGTGCCACAACTGTGAGGTGATGCTTCTCATCTCTTTCTCTTCCTGTCTGTCCTTGTTTTTCTGTCTCTCGCTTAAAAATATTTTATAAATATTTCAGTTTGTAGCTCTGAAAAATAAGGACTTAAAACTCAATACAATTATCATACCTAGAAAAAATGAACAATAAATTCCTTAATACTGTCCCCGGGTTACAAACAAAATAGGCTCTCTGTAGGTTTGAAAATGTTTAAGTATTTATATGCACAGAAAGGTAAAAATAAATACTATGTTAAGACAAATATCTATGTTGCATTTAATAGGTAAATGTACCGTTTCCAACTTAAATACAAATTCAACTTAAGAACAAACCTACAGAACCTATCTCGTTTGTAGCCCGGGATTGCCTGGACCACCTGCGGGGCAGCTGTGTTAAGCTTGCTCACGAGTTTACCAGCTGCAAGCACTTTGCTTGATTAGTGCGTGAGGGCATGGCAGAGGCATGTGTGCATGGCCTGTATAAGTCCGTGGGTGCTTCCTCTGGGTGACGACTCTCCCAGATCGCTCTCTTGCCACCGTGGGGTGTGGTTTTCCCTGCTCCCTTGCCCTTACTGCAAATAGCAGATTTTCCTTTGTTTATTAGCTCTTTCCCTTTTGTTGTTTATTTGCTCAGCTGTCTTTCTGAGTCTCCAGTAAACGAGGATGGCCCGACACTTTCTGGCTCCGCAGTTGATTACTGTCTGCTCAAATCCAATGTGAACCTGCCTGGCCTCGACTGCCGGCATTACACCACCAAATATCTAGTTAATATTCAAATTTCTAGTTGTCTTATAACACAGTGTGTTTTTTATAGTGTTGTTTGAATTGGGATACAAATAAAGGTCTCCATGATAGATTGGTTGATATGTGTCTTAATACCTTTTTCATCTATGGGTTTCTCTTATATTTCTGTTTTTTCCTTTGGGCAAGATATAAATTAGATGGAGACTAGGATCATAGCCAGGGGCTGGCGGAAAGGGAAGGACGAGGTCAATGCCACATGGTAACTGGAAGGTGGAAAGGACAAAGCAGCACCATGTAAACCAGGGGTAGTCAACCTGGTCCCTCCGCCCGCTAGGGGGCGCTCCAGCTTTCATGGTGGGCGGTAGCGGAGCAACCAAAGTATAAATAAAAAGATAGATTTAACTATAGTAAGTTGTTTTATAAAGATTTATTCTGCCAAACTTAGCGAAAATCCAACATAAAGTACTTGGTAAGTAATTATTATTGTATGCTTTAACTTGCTGTAACTCTGCTTTATATTTTATAAAGTTACTTCCCTACTTTATAAATCACCATTATAAAGTAGGAACCGGTGGGCGGTTAGAGAATTTTATTACTAACAGAGATACAGCAGTGGGCGGTAGGTGTAAAAAGGTTGACTCTCCTTGGTGTAAAGGCTGTCAGTGAGCTGGGGTCCTGTGTGTGGATGGAAGAGACTGCAGGCCTGGGTCTGCCGCGAAGGAGGAAAGGGTTTTGTTTCACCTCTTGCAGCTGACATCCCAGCTATGAAATGGTGATAGAGTACTTACCCTGGCTAGGTTGAAATGAGATGTGATAGTACCTCCTGTTGTCCACAATTCAGGGTCAAATGAGGTAGTGACATGCGAGGCCTACACTGGGTGGGCTGCTCGAACAGGCGAAGAGGCCTGGGTGTATAGTTGTTCTTCTTGGTATGGTCTGCCAGTTTTCATTTTAAGGACCCCTTCTTTTTTTATTTTTAAATTTTTATTTATTTATTTATTACAGAGACAGTGAGTCAGAGAGAGGAATAGACAGGGACAGACAGACAGGAACGGAGAAGATGAGAAGCATTAATCATTAGTTTTTCGTTGCGTGTTGCAACACCTTAGTTGTTCATTGATTGCTTTCTCATATGTGCCTTGACCGCGGGCCTTCAGGAGACCGAGTAACCCCTTGCTCGAGCCAGCGACCTTGGGCTCAAGCTGGTGAGCTTTTTTGCTCAAACCAGATGAGCCCGCGCTCAAGCTGGCGACCTCGGGGTCTCGAACCTGGGTCCTCTGCAACCCAGTCCGACGCTGTATCCACTGCGCCACCGCCTGGTCAGGCTAAGGACCCCTTCTTTACACACCTTCTACTATATGCCCTTGCCTTTGAATTGATGGCAGGCACAACAACTTAGAATGGCTTTCTTGTTGATGTTTTTTAGAATCTTCTGAAAATAAATTTATCTGTTAACTTACCTGTGACATGGCTGTGGTTTCCGAGAAAGTCATTTGGATCCCTTAACCCAGTTTAACCCAGACTCTGGGAATTGGAAAGAGAGTTTGTGTGTGCGCATATACATGCACATGTGTCGCTGTCTGTATGTGTTTTTCAGAGAAGGGGTGTTCAGTGATGTATATTTGTTTTCCTGTTTTAAGAAAACCTTAATAGGCCCTGGCCGGTTGGCTCAGTGGTAGAGCGTTGTCCTGGTGTGTGGATGTCCTGGGTTTGATTCCCGGCCAGGGCACACAGGAAAAGCAACTATCTGCTTCTCCACCCCTCCCCCTCTCCCTTCTCTCTGTCTCTCTCTTCCCTTCCTGCAGCCAAGACTTCATTGGAGCAAGTTTGCCCTGGCACTGAGGATGGCTCCATGGCCTTGCCTCAGGCACTAGAACGGCTCTAGTTGTAACAGAGCAACACCCCAGATGGGTAGAGCATTGCACCCTAGTGGCCTTGCTTGGTGGATCCTGGTTGGGCACATGCAGGAGTCTCTGCTTCCCCTCTTCTTACTTAAGAAAAATACAAAAAAAAACCAAAAAAGAAAACCTTAATTTACTAATAATTAGCATTGCTTGATTAGAAAAATCCACGTTTTAAAATTTTAATGTAAATGTTATTGTGGCGTAATATATATATATATATATACACACACACACATATATATATATACACATACAGAAAAGAGTGTAAATCATAAGTAGATACCTAGGAGAGTTTTTGTAAAATCAACACATTCATGTAACCAGCACCCAGATCAGGAAACAGACCTTGTTAGAACTCAGAAGCTGCTTATGGTTCTTCTAGTCACTTCTCCCTGATCTCCTGAACCAATGGGCAGAGACATGCCATGCCCATGTTGACTTTGGAGGAAAAGGAGGTTTGAGCTAGGCTAGACCTGAACTTTGGTGCTGAGGTTAGGGGTATTGTGGAGATACGGACTGTTACGTCATGTGGCAACCTTCGAGATCTTGGGCTTTACATAGAAGGTGCTAAAGTTACCTTCAGGCAGATCTCTTGGGTATTGGATGTCTGCCTGATGACACCCTCTCAACCTTAAGTGACCTCCTTCCTTCATCCATTCCTCTGGGCCTGCAGCATGTTGACAGTTGAACAGAAGGGTAGTCAGGCCCACAAGCCCCTGTGGTCCCATGAGTGAGTGCCGAGTGGGAGGCGGAGCTGACTGGAGTCATCCAGATGGTGAGCTTTCTAGAGGGGCGGGTCTTGACCCGAGAGTCTGTAAGAAGGAGTTGGCAAAGCCAGAAAGGAAGGAAAGGTACTTCATTGTATAAAAAGGCACTGAGGTCATATTCTAAAAATTAATTTGGCAGCAATTCTTAGTTTGTTGTTTGACAACCAACATTTATTGAACAGCTAATGTGGGGGATGTTTAGAATGAGGAGGGACATTTGCCTTTGTATAAATCTAACAACTGTAAATGCTTCACTGTGGGGTAATTGCTTTGGAAATTATTTTTGTGACCTTGGAAAACTTGAAAATAGTGAGTGTCACTGGGTATTTCTTCTTGGGGTATGCAGTGAGGGTCAACTAGATGCCCAGAACACACAGCAGCATCAGGTATCATCTGCTGTTGGCATGGAGCTCTGACTAATATAGTTACCTTGCTCAGGCTTGATAGTGTTGGAAGGGGCGAAGCAAGGCACATGTAATTGCTACTCCCCTGGGATTTGGGTTCACTGGCTGGATCATAGACTAAAGCTAAGTTTTAATCCCTAGGAGGTATAGCAGATGTCTAAACAATTTCAAGAATTATAGCTTATCTTCTAGTTCTAGATTTGAATCTAGGAAGTCCTTTTGAAAAGCTGAAATAGAACTGTTTTTCTTGGCCCTGGCTGGTTGGCTCAGAGGTAGAGCATTGACCCAGCCTGTGGAAATTCCAGGTTTGATTTCTGGTCAGGGCACACAGGAGAGGCGACCATCTACTTCTCTACCACTGCCCCTCCCCCTTCTCTGTCTCCCTTCTCTCTCTCTCTCTCTCTCTCTCTCTCTCTCTCCCTCTCTCTCTCTCTCCTCCTCCTCCTCCTCCTCCTCCTCCTGCAGCCATGGCTTGATTGATTCGAACAGGTCAGCCCCGTGTGCTACAGATGGCTCCATGGAGCCTCTGTCTCAATAGCTAAAAATAGCTCCATTGTGAGCGGCCCCAGTTGGGAAACATGTGGGAGTCTGTCTCTCTATCTCCTCTCATCTCGCTTAAAAACAAAACAACACAAACAAACAAATAAAAACTGTTCTTCATTCTAAATAGCTTCGTCAGTTATTTTTGCGTTTGTAGTGCTCTTCTACCCGGGACGACAGCTTTGAATGTACATCGGTAAGGTTGACTTGTCAATTCTTGTGACATGGAAGTTTGTGGCAAAAAAGGCTGTTAAGGAGTAAGAAAATTCTGCTTCTGACCAGGGCTCTTTTGCCATCTCTTCCAGGATTGCGGATAAAGGAAACCAAGGAGGTTTATGAAGGTGAAGTCACAGAGCTAACTCCGTGTGAGACAGAGAACCCCATGGGGGGTTATGGTAAAACCATTAGCCATGTAATCATAGGACTCAAAACGGCCAAAGGCACCAAACAACTGAAAGTGAGTACATGTTTGTGGACTCTTCTCTTTCCTCAGAATCTCTTGGCACTGCGCGGCCTTGGGCAAGTGCTTCCAGCTGCATCCCACTTTGCTGTCTGTGCGCTGTGGGTGGTGGTCTCACACTGTCTTGGAGGGTGCTCTGTACTCAGTTGGACTCAGTAAAGATAGCTTTTTCTTTTTTGCTCTTAGGAAACTGTGCATGTTAACACGTGAGCTGTGTGGTTAGTCGAGTATACCTTCTTCTGTCCTGCATCCCATGTTATGACTGTTTGTCAGAGGCCCTCGGCGCTCTGAACCTGGGCATTAACTTTTCCATCTCAGTGCTCGTGCTGACTGAAAGCAGTGGCATTAAGTAATCTGGTAAGAGTTGCAGAATGGATGACAGATTGACTTACAAGGGACAAAATACAGACTCTTGACTGCAGCTCCTGTGTGTGTCAAGACATAGCGGCTAGTGGGAGTAACTTTAGTGGCTGGTCCTGCTTTGGTCAGGGCTGTGGGAGGCCTTGGAGGACCCTTCTCAGACCCTGTCCTGTCAGCCTGGAGGGGCCAGCAGCAGCTGCCTCTGAAAGGGAATCCTGGCTCTGCTGCTGATAGTGGTGTGGCCTTTGAGAAGGAACTTTTACTTAATCTCTCTTTTTTTTTTTTTTTTTTGTATTTTTCTGAAGCTGGAAACGGGGAGAGACAGTCAGACAGACTCCCGCATGCGCCCGACTGGGATCCACCCAGCACGCCCACAGGGGTGAAGCTCTGCCCACCAGGAGGCGATGCTCTGCCCCTCCGGGGCGTCGCTCTGTCGCTCTGACCAGAGCCACTCTAGCGCCTGGGGCAGAGGCCAAGGAGCCATCCCCAGCGCCCGGGCCATCTTTGCTCCAATGGAGCCTCCGCTGCAGGAGGGGAAGAGAGAGACAGAGAGGAAGGAGGGGGGGTGGAGAAGCAAATGGGCGCTTCTCCTATGTGCCCTGGCCGGGAATCGAACCCGGGTCCCCCGCACGCCAGGCCTACGCTCTACTGCTGAGCCAACCGGCCAGGGCCTAATCTCTTAAATATGAATAAAAATTGCATAAATCACAATTATTTTGTTTGTTTTATTATTTTTTTTTAAGGGGAGATAGTGAGACAGACACCCACATGCACCCCGACCAGGATCCACCTGGCAACCCCCATCTGAGGCTGATGCTCGAATCAGTAACTGAGTTATCCTCAGTGTCCAGGGCTGACCCTTGAACCAGTCAAGCTACTGGCTGCAAGAGGAGAAGAGAGAGAGAAGGGAGCGAGGAAGGGTGTAGGGAGAAAAGTAAAACAGCTGTGCTAGGCTTGCTTGCTTTGTACTTTGTGTGGTTAGTGCATGAGCACGTGGCAGAGCCGTGTGTGCACAGCCTGTGTGCGGCTACGGGCGGTTTGACTCAGGGCAGATGGCAGGGTGCCTGCCCGCCACTGTGAGGGCCCTTTTTGCTGTTCATTCTCCTGTTGCTCTGAGAAGTGCTTTTCCCCTGTTTGCTCATCCGCCATTGCGAGAAATGGCCCAACACTTTCTGGATCTGCAGTTTCTCTGCCGTCTGCCCAAATCCAGTGTGAACTTGCCTGGACTTGGCCACCAGCATTACAGAGGGGAAGAGAAGCAGATGGTTGCTTCTCATTTGTAAACTGACCGGGGACTGAACCAGGACATCCGCACACTGGGCCAACACTCTATCCACTGCGCCATCTGGCCAGGGCACTCACAGGGTTCTTTTAAGGACAAAAGTTGTAGCTTTGGATGTGGCACCAAATTACCTAAGAAGTGGTAACTGGGATGTTATTGCCAGAGCCTTCAGTTAGAGCAGGGGTCGGGAACCTATTGCTCGCGAGCCAGATGTGGCTCTTTTGATGGCTGCATCTGGCTCGCAGACAAATCTTTAATAAAAAAAATAATAACGTTGAAAATATAAAACATTCTCATGTATTACAATCCATTCATTTCCTACCGTTCATGTTCATGGTTGCAGGTGGCTGGAGCCAATCACAGCTGTCCTCTGGGACAACACCAAATTTTTATTGGATAATGCGTAATGTACACGGGTTGTTGTATGGCTCTCATGGAATTACATTTTAAAATATGTGACGTTCATGCGCTCTCAGCCAAAAAGGTCCCCAACCCCTGAATTAGAGAAACAGAGCAATCTAGGTTGTAGTCTCTGCTTTATTATTAATAATAAAATAACATCATCATAGCTCTTATTTAATGTATGTGCCAGGCCCTGGGCTAAGTGCTTCAACAAATATTTCATTTATTATCATTTATAACTTTGTGTGTGTAATTTCCCTCAGACAAAGGAACTGAGGCTTATAAAGAGGTTAAGCAGTTATCTTAGGATCATACAACTAGTTAAGTGGTAGAGTGCCCTCCAACTTGCTGTGTGACCTTTTGAAGTCAGTTACGTTCTCTGGGCTTCCATTTTTCCATCTGTAAACTGTGGTAGATTGATCACAATTTGCAGTATAATTTTTCCATCTTTGCTTCCCTCAGTGATTTTATAGTTCTTTGATTCTATGAGGTAGTTTCTTGGTTACTGTTTTATGGAGATCATAAAAATGTTTCTTGTTCAAAGGGCTGTTTTTCTTTTTTCTAACAAGGTTTCCATCTTAGGAGCATGCCTCAGCAAATATGCCTTTTAAACCTGCCCCTTATCTCCCCGTTCTGTATTAATTAGATTTCTTCATAGAATCTGCCGCTTTTCCAGTAATTACATCTTCAGTCAGTTCATTTGGGAAATTAACTGATATAAAAATGCTTGAAGCAAAAAAAAAGTGTATACTCTTCAATGTAGGATAAAATAGGATGTGCAGCTTAGATTTCAGCTACCCATAAGGCTGCTTTGCAGTTTCTTTAGGCAAAGAACATAAGGGCGAGATGAAGTTTTTCCTCCTGAACTGAGTACTTCTAGCTGCTTTGAGCATATGCACAAGATATTTGGTGTGAAGGAGAATGCCCTACTTGCATCAGCTCGAGTGCCTCCCTCGTCCCATGCCCTGTGTTAGACTTGCCAACCACTGTCCTCCTGCCCATGGCAGTGTCCAGCAGGCCGTAGGCCCCGGCCAGCCAGGGAGGCAGAGCTTTGTTTCTGTGGTTACTGTAAGGTATTTTCCCTGTTGAGGAAGAAAGAAGGGCGTAGCCATGAAGTGTGGACTAGCGCAAGCTTTATTTAGTAGAGCGCTTCCCGGACGATGTTCTCTGGTCCGCGAGACGGGGGGATTTTCCCGTGTGGGGGTGATTTATAGGGTCGTTAGTGTGGTCAAGTTGATATGACGTGGTGAAATTTCATTGGCTGGCAGCCATTCTTTTTCAAAGGGCTCCTGGGCAGTTTCTTTTGGCGGGCATGGGTGTGGGTGGTTCCAGCCAAAGTTCCCGGGCCTGGTTCCTCACGTGACCTTCCCCCATTGCCCACTGACCTCACAGTTACCATTTGCAACAACTTTACTGAGATGTAGTTTTAAATAAAACTCGTCCGTTTCAAGTGTACCACTCAAAGAATTTAGATCTGTTTATAGAGTTGTACAACCATCCTGTTTTAGAACACTTTTATCACCCCAAAAGAAACCTCATGCCTGATTACAATAGCTTCCCTTTCTCACCCATAACCCCTGGCAACCACTAATCTAATTTCTGTTTTGTATACTATTTGCCTTTTCTGAACATTTCCTACAAATGGAGCTATACAATGTGTTTTTTTGTGTCTGACTTTACCGAATACGGAGTTAATTTTGTTTTAAACAAAGCCCAAGTTCTTTCCACATTATAAAATAGTTTAACTGAGAAAAACTTGTTATTTCTAAATACTAACTCCCTTATAAAAGATGCTCTTCTTGAATATTAATCCCAAGGGTGGCTTGAATCTGGATGGCCTGGAGAAGAGCAGTAGTCTCTGAGACGGGCGACTTCCCTGGAGATGTAAGCAGCGGGCAAGTGGAGCAAACAAAAGGCTGGGAAGATCGTGGTGTAGGCTTCCCTTGGAATTTTACACAGCTGTGATCACATCTGGGTGCTGTTATTTAGATAAAGAAACATAGCTTTGTCTAAAGTTATAGGCCCATGAAATGCTAGCCACAGCGTAAGCAGGGTCTGGCTTTAGTTGCAGAAAGTTCTTTTGGGACCTAAGATGAGGAATGCGAAGGAGTGGAGCAGGGACAGCAGTCTCTACAGGGGTGTTGGAGTCTGTGGTGCCAGGGACAGTGTAGGCTAGTGGTCCCCAATCTTTTTTGGGCCACAGACTGGTTTAATGTCAGAAAATATTTTCAAGGACCGGCCTTTAGGGTGGGACGGATAAATGTATCGCATGACCGAGACAAGCATCAAGAGTGAGTCTTAGACGGATGTAACAGAGGGAATCTGGTCATTTTTTTAAAATAAAACGTCGTTCAGACTTAAACATAAATAAAACAGAAATAATGTAAGTTATTTATTCATTCTCTGCGGATCGGTACCAAATGGCCCACAGACCGATACCAGTCCATGGCCCGGGGGGTTGGGGACCACTGGTGTAGGCCGTCTAAAAGTAGTCAGGGCCATATTTGCCAGTGTACAACCTTAGGAGAAAAGGAGGCTAGATTCCTCCTGGGCCCTTCTCTGCCTGGCATGCAGGTGTGCTCACTGCCCTGCTTTCTCTAGGACACTCAGACCCCAAAGCCAGCCTCACACCTGCGCACACACACATGCACTCTCTCCATGCAGTCACTAGCTATCTCAAATCTCTTATGGAAAGATACTTTATAGTGTGTCAGAAATAAAGATATGTATTACAGTTCTCATTCAGGTTTGTTTGTTTTTTTCCTTTTAATTTTTTATTTTATTTATTCATTTTAGAGAGGAGAGAGAGAGAGGGAGAGAGACAGAGAGAGGAGAGAGAGACAGGGGAGAGGAGCTAGAAGCATCAACTCCCATATGTGCCTTGACCAGGCAAGCCCAGGGTTTCGAACCGGCGACCTCAGCATTTCCAGGTCCACGCTTTATCCACCGTGCCACCACAGGTCAGGCCGATTCAGGTTTTTTGTGTTTCTTTTATTTTAAGCTGGACCCCAGCATTTTTGAAAGTTTGCAGAAAGAGCGAGTGGAGGCTGGAGATGTGATTTACATTGAAGCCAACAGTGGAGCTGTGAAGGTAAGGTGTGGTCTGTTTGCCTTGGGGCAACCTAGGTGACCGGGAAGTTGCTTTCTTTGGGGGTGGGGGTGGGGGTGGGGGTGGGAGGAGTGTTGGGTGCCATGCTGACAGAAGGTCAGCAGTTGCCCCTTCATGTTATAAAGTTTGCTTTCCCTTTATCTTCATTCTAAAAAGTCTGTTAGAAAACTACTAAAACCTGTTTAGAGGGGGGTGTACCGGGTGAGAAAGCAGAACTGTAGTCATTTTTAAATTGAAATGTGCAGTGTATTTAATCTTCTCTTATCTCTTCAGTATTTTCTTCTCAAGATATATGCGTGTGGAAAGGAATGTTGCATTAGTTGGCATTCTTTTTATATCTGATTTTCAGTGTCCTGCACAGTGTTCCTCACTGTTTAATGGATGAGCATAATACTTCATATCATATAATAAATCACCCACCTACAAAAGAGTCTGAACAGTTCCCTCCACCTCTAGTTAATCTACTGTATTCGCCCTTTGTCGGGAATTGCATACGGTTAAAAGGGAGGAGGAAAAGTATACTTGGAGAAAGTATCGCGTGTTTCGGGTGTTTTTCAGCTGGGTGTGGAGCCCAGTGATGAGCAGATAGCTCCTTCTCTCGGTAGCAGAGGGGAGGGGCATATCTGGAGTTACCCGGTCGGTGGTCAGGCCCATCCTCAGGAACTGAGACTTGATCTCGCTTAGCAGTGTGCCACTTGCGGACTTGGCAGTTAAAACTTGCTGGGCCCTCAGGTTTCTTTCCTTTTGCAGAGGCAGGGCAGGTGTGATACTTATGCCACAGAATTCGACCTTGAAGCTGAAGAGTATGTCCCCTTGCCAAAGGGGGATGTGCACAAGAAGAAAGAAATCATCCAGGATGTGACCTTGCATGACCTGGATGTGGCCAATGCCCGGCCCCAGGTAACGGCCTTTGTCTAGGTGACCTAGCTCGGAAACTCTGGGAGGGAATTGTCAGTCTAGCTGCCCTTTCTTAGGGCAGTGGGTCCTTTTCTGTCAGGAATGTTTAGCAATTAACAGCGACAGGAGCTACAAGGGACTCCTTTGTTCCAATTCAGTAGCTCTAGTCAAAGCTGTGTTCATGTGCCTTGTTCCTTGTCCCAGCCAGGCCTCTGGCCCTGAGCTAGGCAGTAGGCAGTGTCTGTGGCTTCCCGCCAGCAGCCAGCAGCCAGCAGCCAGCAGCCAGCAGCCAGCAGCCAGCAGCCAGCAGCGGCTCACACCTGGGATTCTCTGCATGTACACGGTGGAAGAGCAGGCGTGTTCAGCAAGCCTGACAAAGCTCTGTCTTTCCTCCTGCTTAGCAGAATCTCCAGTTTTGTATCTTTGAGTGGGAACTGTTTGTGGGGCTCATGCTGAGTAGAAGATGCATGTTTTGTGAGAAAATATAGTGTGACTTTATGACACCTCTGGGAAATGTGTGATTTTAAAAACCCAGCTCTTCCTTGCTGGTAGCCTTTTTTTTAAACAGAGAGTCAGAGAGAGGGACAGACAGACAGGAATGGAGAGAGATGAGATGCATCAATCATTAGTTTTTTGTCGCGACACCTTAGTTCATTGATTGCTTTCTCATATGTGCCTTGACCGTGGACCTCCAGCAGACCGAGTAACCCCTTGCTCGAGCCAGCGACCTTGGGTCCAAGCTGGTGAGCTTTGCTCAAACCAGATGAGCCCTCGTTCAAGCTGGCGACCTCGGGGTCTTGAACATGGGTCCTCCACATCCCAGTTCGACCACTCTATTCATTGCACCACCGCCTGGTCAGGCTGCTAGTAGCCTTTGACTTTAGTTTCTTTTTCATCCTAAGAGGGGCCATCTGTCTCTTCACTAGCAGGGACTAGGCTTTCTGATTTGAAATTGTATTCTTGGGTATTTTGTCCTTTGGAGCCTTGGCTAAGATATTGCTGAAGAATCATCTTGGACCAATAGATTCCCTTGGCTTGTGGAATGGCTGTCCCCACATCAACCTTATGGGAGCCTTGGACTCGAAAAGAGGCTGGGCTGAGCCTTGGAATTAAGGGATTGTGTTGCTCTGACACTAATGAGCTAAGCTAATGAGTCACTTTGGGTCTCCAGGTTTTCTGTGACTTGGGGCTCTTTGATTTTGAGTTTCCTCCTCTGTGTAAAGGATATAATATATATTTTCTGCCTTCAGGGCTGTCCTGATGATCAGACGTTATTAGTCCTCAGGAAACATTTGCTACCTTTTACAGTTGAACATTTAGTGAACACCTGTATGTCCCAGGGTCTGGTAACCAACAGGTGGTCATGAATTGCTGGGAAAATAACAAAATAGCAGCTTCCTCTTTCTGACTGCACTCCAATGAGCTGGCCGGGAGTGTGCAGTCAGGGTAAGCCTATTAGGAGTCAGTTATTATTGTAGGGGTGGGCTCATGAAATTGAATAGCTCCAGGTCAGTACTAGGTCAGTGCGACTGTGTCGCTGAGTCTCATGAGCATGGGATCATGATTAGGTATATCCCTGTACCTGCTTGGACAGTCACTTTGTCCCCAAGGGAGCTGGGGCATCAGGTATGGGTGAGGGGTCAGATGCTCCACAGGAGACCTTTGACCTGAACTTTAATGGATAGCTGGGAGCTTCTTGGGAAGAAGAATACAGTTTGTGGCAGATAGACTAGAATATGCGAAAGCGTTAAGATGAAAAAGAGTTTGGGTGTTGAGGGCACAGTTAGGAGTCCTGTGTACGGGGCTGGAAAGAGAGGTGACTGGAGCTGGAGGCCGGAGCAGGCCCCACAGAGCTTGTGCTTCTACGAAGGGGTCTAATCTGACTCTTACAGGGCAGGGGGAACCTCTTAAAAATTCTTGTGTTGATAAATCCCTTACGCTTTCCAGGGGAGTTTATACATTCCGTAAGCTTTTCCAGGTCTGTATACCTTGGGCCCCGTCGAGATGACTTTGGGAACTGGTGGAATGGGGTTGTGGTGGGTGAGAGTTTTGTAGCTGCCTTAGAAAGCAGCACTGACTCTGTTAAGTCTTCTCTCACCCAGGGGGGACAAGACATCCTTTCTATGATGGGCCAGTTAATGAAGCCAAAGAAGACGGAGATCACAGGTGAGAAACCGCAGGCCTGTGAGCCCGAAGCAGGCTGCAGAGCTGGGTCTGCTGCCCTTCCCGTGATGCTCTGTGACTCCCCCAGAGCTGAGGCAGTGCCTCGGGACGGGTTCTTTCTTTCTCTTCCTTCAGAGCCCGACTCTCGGCTCCTGTCAGGTCAGACAGCAGGCACACCAGGGCTCTTCGGCCATGCTTGTGCACGCACCCTCTTGACCACAGTCAGTCTCTTGGCATCATCTTCGGAGATGAACACCATCACAGTCTCTAGTCCCTTTGAGGTCCCAGAAATGTGGATTCTTTTGCCCCAGCTCTGCAGAATAGCTCCTGCCAGAGCACACTCGAGCACAGCAAGCTCTGCTGTTTGAATACCAGCTTCCCCTCGCTCGCCAGGGTCGCCATTCCACCCTGCTCAGCCTCCAGGCGCTCCCCAGTACTTGCCAGGATTGTTGCTGCTCACGTGTGCATCTTCAGTTTACCCTGCTTCTCTTCCCAACTGGTACACCCCTCCTTTTTTCTGTTACTACCAAATGTTAAACATTAAAACATGTTTTCTATAAACTATTAGCAAGCAGAGTGATCTGAGGTCTTTCTATTCGAGTTGCCGAGAGGAGTTACTGTATTTTGATGCGATTTTGACTATGCACACTCTCTGACCATCCCTGTTTCATGGCTTTGGTGGGAGGCGCTGAGTCAGATCTTCACGTTCTGTGTGTGTGAGCAGCTCCCTCCTAATGCAGCACAGGAGCTGGTTTGGGAAATGATTACTGTGATCTTAGACGGGTTCTTTAACTTTGGAGAGACTCATCCCTCTTAGAATTCAGAGATTGGACCTTTTCTCAGAACCTTTCCTTTCTCACAAGTTTCCCTCCACGGAAACTCTCCACACAGCTTCTGCTCATTCCTTTGTCCAGGCACTTGACTGAAAGTTAATCAATCTAATCTTTGCCGTGCGGAGCCGAAAGAAAGGGTCATTGTTCACTAGTGCAGAACAGGGACATTTGCACATGGGGACTCACTTCACCCAGGACTCCCAAACCGTGGTGTCTCGGATCAGCCAGGGAGCCAAGTCTGGTTGTGTGTGAGTCATCAGGCCTGGTGGGCAGTGGGACTTAAAGCACATGTTTATGGAAAGGGCCAGTTTTGTAACTGGTGTGGTTAGTCCCACTTTCAGATGGGGCACTGAAGCCTGGAGTAGGGACATAACTTGCCTGAGGTCACACAGATAGCAGTAAAACCAGCTCCAAACTTGGGTTTGGGTTGAATTGAGATGGTAGGAAAAGAGGAAAGGTGACAGTTTCCACCCCTGGTACTGACTTTGCGTGTCTACCCTGCTGTCTCCTAGACAAACTCCGAGGGGAGATCAACAAGGTGGTGAACAAGTACATTGATCAGGGCATTGCTGAGCTGGTTCCAGGTGTGCTCTTTGTTGACGAGGTCCACATGCTGGACATTGAGTGCTTCACCTACCTGCACCGGGCCCTGGAATCTTCTATTGCCCCCATTGTCATCTTTGCATCTAACCGAGGCAACTGTGTCATCAGGTAGGTGGCTGTCTGCCAGCCATGAGGAGCTCCACCTTCCATCTGGACTCATTTGTTCCTCGGGGATCACTTTAATTACACCCATTATCACATGATGAGTTGGAATGGGGATGAAGGGATATGTTCATTTTGAGAGAAACATGCCAAAGTGGCTTACCTTCAAAGTTAGTTCATGTGTCAGCCTCAATCTGTTATGGCCACCAAAGACGATAGCCACCATGTTACTGAATATGAGGGCCTCCCATCAGGTCTCTGGGGTTACAGTGTGGCTTGATTTGGTCATTCAATTGGAGTGGACAAAGGTAAGATCAGACAGGCTGGTCTTGGGTGACATCACATATGTTAACTTCTACCACCAGCTCTGGGGAAATAGAATAGCAGCATAACTTGCTCCTGGTCATGAAGGTAGAATGACAACCCAGGTCTTTCTGATAATGAAACCGGTAGCAAAACCATCATTTTTTCTCTATTCCAGATCTGGGAGCTACACTGGTGCCTTCCCTCCCCCCTATTCCTTTAAGTCTTCCTTTGAAAAGGGGAGGCATTGATAACTGGCAGGCAAATGCTCATCTGATGCCAGCCCTGCCAAGAGGGGCCCAGGGCTGAGACAAGGGACTTAGTTGAGATTCTTTTTCCTCCTGAGTATTATGTAGGCCTGTGAGCCCTAAAGAGCACACCCTCCTCCCAGCTCACGAGGCCAAGCATCACTATCCCACACTTGGTACTTTTCTCGCTCTTTCGGCTTTCTCTGCTCCTGTTTGCAAATAGGGGCCTGGCCCCAGCATCACTAGCAGCATGGAAGTGTATGGTGAGGAGCCCCTTTGGAAGTCTGCAGCAGGGTAGCGAGGGCAGCAGAGCCCGGTGGCTGCGTGCTCCTGGCAGCAGGGGTGCTAGGAGTCCAGAAGGACGCTGCCTGGCCCCTGAGCGTCAGCGCAGCGCTGGGGCTGTGCTGGAGCAGTCCAGATTGCTGATGCACCTGGACTTGCCCTGAAACTGTTGTGGGCCACTCACCATTTCGCTGGCTCTCAATGGAGCAGCTTTTTCTCCGTTGAGGTTGTCCAGAGGCTGTGCTGCTGGTGCTGGGCATGTCCCTTGCTTCCCCCTCTGTGCCCTGCTGATTAGGACCTGTGTTCATGGTTCAAGCCCCTCCCCTCCCCTCTCCTCCCCTCCCCTCCCCCTTAAAAAATAAAATCAGTAAATAAAAATCATCAAAAAATAAAGACTAAAGCAACGTGGACAAAAGCAAAAAAATACCCAAAAACCTCCATACTTTGTGTAGTTTATAAAAATGTGTATATGAAATTTTAGTAGATGGCTTTTTCCCCCTCTTTCCCAAATTTCCTGTGGTATTAATACTTGCTAAAGTAATGAAGTTCTTTCTGATGACATTGAATGTTAATTTGTGTACCCGGGCTCAGACTCTCAGGATATGAACTAGCTGTTTAGTCATTGCGAGTGCCTCAGAGATGTTTTCGATGTCTAGACTCGAGAGTCCGGTCTCAAAGAGCCCAGGGTGATGTGATCATTCTGGCTCTTGCAGGGGCACTGAGGATATCACCTCTCCTCATGGCATCCCTCTCGACCTTCTGGACCGGGTGATGATCATCCGGACCATGCTGTACACTCCACAGGAAATGAAACAGGTGAGCTGCCTTCCTCCTCCTCACTCTCTTCTCCCCTCACTTCCCCAGTGTTCCTGGATGCTGAGCAGGAAGCTATCCACAGGGTGGACCTGGCTCCCACCACGGTCCCACCACGTAGCTGTTGCGTGGCAAGGCACAGTGCACTGGAGCCTCAGCCCCTCCACTGAGGTACAGACGGGCCAACTAGACAATTGCCTGAAGTGTAACAAACCTCAGTTGCGTATATCCCTCCTGATAAACTTTAGGAAAGGGATGGTGGCAAATACTGACTTGTTGACAGCCATTCGGGAGGCCGCTGGCTCTAGGCAAGAGGCTGTGGGATGTGACTTAGCAGTAGCCTCTTGTTACTCAGGCCAGGCCCTATCTGAGGCTCTGGCTCAGTGGGTCAAGCTAGACACTGTCTCTCCAGAACCCATAGAGGGCACAGAGCCAGAGGGGGTAAGCACTTGAGTCCCAGCAGAGCCTGGCTGCCGTAAAAAGCATGACTAGTGGTGGTGTCTTGGGGGCTTTGGAGGCTGTAGAGGTGATGGTGAAGCAGGGCCACACAGCCTGGAGGAGCATCTGGGGCAGAGGGCATAAAGCTACCCTTACAATGAGAGGCTGAGGGAGATGAACATGGAAGGGTCTAGCTCAGTTTCTGACAGCGCATGCTCAGCACTGCACGTCAGCTGGATTTGGATTAGCCTTGGGGCTGGGGGTGGGGGTGGGGGTGACAGGGATGGATGATCTAGGGCCTTATCCCACGGGGCGCAGTCCCGTTCTTCCGCAGGAATTGCCTTTTTCAGTCCGGAGCTAGAACACCAGCTGTGTGCTAGGCAGTGTCTAGGCATTGTGCGCTAGGATTTCTTATCCCCACACTGGTACTTTAGTAGTCATTGTGGTAATGCTTCCTTTTTGATGGCTGGGTCACGAGGCGGCAAGTCAGGGATGCGAAGCCATGCACCGTGCCCTGCAGAACGCAGGCCATCTTCTTGGTGGTGGGTTGCGCCTAGGTTGCTAGCCTCCTGGAGCAGCACGAGCTGTGCTCTTTTCCCTGCGCTGTTCACCCATGGCCCAGATGGTCTTGCTGCCAGGGTATAAGTCAGTCACGCTGAGGCCCAGGTACAGCCGAGGTTGGAGACTGGAGTGGGCCAGGGCTGCACTGACGTCTTGATGGGCTCTGCCTTGGGCCCTCTCCTCTCACCAGAGCACAGGCACTGTTTGTTGGACATTGTGCAAACCCACAGACATGCTTAGCCAGCGTGATTCCATTTGATCCTCAGTAACCAATAGGTAGGGAGCACTATTATTGTCATTCTTAAAGGTGAGGACGCCTTTAAGACTTAGACTACTTAAATGCCCAGATTCATAAAGCTTGTCAGTGGCTAGTAGGTGGCAGGATTAACCGGAATCCAGGCTGTCTCATTCTGAAACTCACGTTCCTAAGTGCTAGAAATGCCTCGATTCGGGGTGGAGTCCCCTTGGCGGGTCGTTGGCAGGGCCCTTCCTCTTGGAGCTCTGAGGGCCTCTCTTGGGCGTTCCCTGACTGCCCCTTTGCTCATGTGTTGCCCGTCCCGCCTGGCCTGACAGCGTTTCCTGCTGACCACTTAGGCAGGAGTGCTGGGTGAGCGTGGGGCCAGGGAACTTTCTGCGCGAGCGGCGCTGACAGGTGACCGGGACAGTCGTAGCTCACTGCAGCTCCTGTGCTCTGTCTAGCAGCCAGTGTGGCGCCACTGTGCACGCTTTTATTTCTTATTTTTATTTATTTTGAGAGAAAGCAAGTGAGATACAGGAAGGGAGAGAGACGCTGAGAAGCAACTCGTAGTTGCTTTCACTTTAGTTATACATTGAACTTCTCCTACATTCCTTGACAGTGGCTGGGCCAGTGTCCCCTTACTCAAGCCAGTGACCCCACACTGAGGAGCCCATGCTCAGAGCCAGCGACCTTGGAGTTTTGAACCAGTGACCTCAGTGTTTCAGGTTGATGCTTTCTCCACTGCTCCACCACAGGCAGGCACACTGTGCCCTCTGTAGGAGCAGTGCCTGTGGCAGGGCCTTGTGGCAGCAACTATGCACTATTAGGTGACCGTGCCCGTGGCTGGCCTGTCAGCACACAGTGCTCTCCTGCTCGCGGATGAATGCTAGGTTGAAGTCAAGGCTTTCACTGAACAGAAGCAGAAATGGGAGATTGGTGCCCTTTCCGTTCTTCCTGCTGGGCCTGGGGCCTGCAGGGAGACCGCCCTGCACAGAGGACTTCTTGGCTGGACCAGTTTGGTGCAGCAGTATGAGCCTTGGCCTTCCCGGTTCACTGGGCAGTCTACTCCCTCCTGAGGAGGTTGCAGTGAGGACTCAGTGAGAGGGACAATAATTTAGGAAGGGATGGAGCGGCCATCTCTTCCTCCTACAGTCATTACGGTCATTAACAGCTTGCAGGCACTCCACAGACATCGCTGGCGTCCCTGAGACAGCTTTCAGTGACCAGGGTTTGCGCCTGGGGTCCCAGGGTCCCGTGGCCACGGGGAGTAAGCTGCAGAGCGAGGGCCCCACTCCGAGCCAGTTCACATTCGTTTCCTCTGCTTGACCGTGGAGCGTGCGGCCCGATCTCACCCGGGCTGTTCTGCAGCTGTGCTCCCAGAGCAGGGACTGCAGGCCGGCTCCCGGCCCGATTCCGTCTTAGCTCGGCCAGCTTCCTCTGAGTTAGCAGGGGACAGGCCAGCTGCCAGCATGCACACTGCCTGTTCCTGTGGGTTTGAAGGATAACCTTAGCATTTGTACTGGAGTCTGGAGGAGGATTTTAAGGAGACAGAGTAAATATAACTTTTGCACTCTGCCATCAGTGCCGACTCCCTCATAAGCTGTCCCTGCAGGTTATTAAGTGTTTGCAGATCTAAGTTATGAACTGTCCATTCCCGAGCACTGACACAGCAGTTCTCACGGTTGCTCTGCCTGCTCGGGAGAGCGCAGGGGAGCCCAGACAGTCCTGAAGCCAGCTTCTAATTTTGTGCCGCTCTGGAGGTGAAATGCTCCAAGCAGAAGCTTTCCCCATAACCAGGCTTGAAGATGAATTATTTTCATATCCCTAAAGCTTCTGAAGACTCCAGGGGACATTTTTCTTGACAGAACCTCGAGGTTTCCGTAGTCCACAGCTGGCTGTGAGAAGCCGTTTCTGCTGGAGCTCTGTCTGGCTCTGACTGCTGTGGGCAGAGCAGAGTCCTCTGGGGGGAGCTGAGGGCTCCCCTTCTGCCTTCCTCGTGCCCACCTGGGACCTCTGCTCAGCTGCCTTTAGGGGACTAGATAGTAGAGCCCCACATGCACACGCTAAGGTTCTCCGACAGGTGCAACCCTGGCGGCCTTGGCTGAACAGATAGGTTTTACGTGGCTGGGTAGCGTGAAACATTTGAACAAGTTGCCAACATTTAGAAATCAGGACATTTCATACAAAAACCTGAGTTCCAAGTCTTTTGACAGAATAAAAGACGTTCCTTCCAATAGCTGGCCCTCCAGCAGCCTTGGCCACCATGCACCCCTTACCCCCTCAGCCCCCTCCCCCCCACGGTGCGAGTGTCTAGGTCCTGACCCACTGGTCCCTCTCTTGT
Organism: Saccopteryx bilineata; assembly: GCF_036850765.1. Taxonomy (NCBI): domain Eukaryota; kingdom Metazoa; phylum Chordata; class Mammalia; order Chiroptera; family Emballonuridae; genus Saccopteryx; species Saccopteryx bilineata. The sequence continues at coordinate 62,886,507 of NC_089500.1, forward strand.
CAGCCTGAGGGCCCAGTCTCTCCTACTTCATACTCTATCGAGTGTGTTTTTATGGCTTTAATTTAAACAAGGGCTTCTTGATATCTTGTTTACAAAGCTGCCAAAGTGAAAAATTCCTGTATTATATGAGGCTCAAAGTCTTCGAGTTATCTCAGCTTGACAACACACAACATCATTATCCCCGCTGCCCCTTATCACGCAGTGCTGGTGCGCCTGCCGGGTCCTGGTGCCACGGGTGTTCCTGCGTCCACGCTGCCAGCTGGCTTCCCGTCCAGCTTTACCAAGACTGTCAACCGTAACAAGTGTCAGCCTCTTCTTGATAGATTAGATATCTTTGGGTGATGCTATGAGGGTTGGCAAATCTCTAAAAGGAACTTTTTGATTTATTCAACCATCCTATTTATCAAGTAAATAAAAAATATGTCTGCTTGTCTGAGTGTTTATAGGTGGAGGCGTCTACACTGGGAGGAAGGTTAGGGCTCATGCAGGAGCCCGGGCAGGTTTGGGAGAGGCCTCTGTTTCTGATTGTGGGAAGGGCTGGGAGGCAGGAGCTGAGCGCCCCAGTGCGCACCTCCAGGGGACCAGCTGCTCTGGTCCGTGTGAACGGCATGCCCTAGCTGCAAAGCCATTCCCAGTGTGGCTGGCACCCAGAGGTGTGTAAGTACAGTCCTGAGTAGGGGTTGACTCTGAACAAGGTTGTTTTTAAAGCACTTTATAAATGAGACATTTGATATTGATCACTGTCAGTCACGCTTCTTCTCTTCCAAAAGATCATCAAAATCCGTGCCCAGACCGAGGGAATCAACATCAGCGAGGAGGCGCTGAACCACCTGGGTGATATTGGCACCAAGACCACTTTGAGGTGAGCCCCTTGACCCTGTTCCTGCGTCTGCCTGGAGCCACTCCTGGTCCCACTGGTGCCTTCTCAGCAAGCCCTGTGGGGACACTAAGTCTGTTAGGACATCAAGGCAGGCCCCATTCTCAGAACATAGGACCGTGTCTGCTTCTCTTACGAATGTGGTGGGTCCTGTCGCAGGACACTGACTTAGAGTGTTGCATATTTAGATGATGATATTTTAAAAGCTAGAATAGAATAACAGGTTAAGACCCCTTATTCTGTATCAGGTGCACCTTGTGGTGGAGAGCTGGCTCTGACCCGGGCCAGTGCCCTTGGTAGAGGAAATGGACAGAACCAGAGACCAGGGTCCAAGGCAGGGAGTTCATTAGCTGGGCCCTGCCTTGCCACCCCCCCTCACTCCTGCTGGCTCTGCTCTCCAGGTCTGTCTCAGGCAGGGCTGGTCGGTGTAGGAGCATGAGGCACCAGGGCAGCAGTGGACTGCTTTCCTGACTGTTCAGTGGCTCAAAGTTGCCAGTGGAGGATGTCCCTTCCCAGTGTTTGGCTCCTTGTGAAATCATGACTTCACTCCTGTCACCGTGGCCCTCACTCCTGTCCCCGTAGCCCTCACTCCTTCCTGTGGCCCTCACTCCTGTCCGTGGCCCTCACTCCTGCCCGTGGCCCTCACTCCTGCGCCCGTGGCCCTCACTCCTGCCCCCGTGGCCCTCACTCCTGCCCCCGTGGCCCTCACTCCTGCCCCCGTGGCCCTCACTCCTTCCCGTGGCCCTCACTCCTGCCCCCGTGGCCCTCACTCCTGCCCCCGTGGCCCTCACTCCTGCCCATGGCCCTCACTCCTGTCCCTGTGTCCCTCACTCCTGCCTGTGTCCCTCACTCCTGTCCCTGTGTCCCTCACTGCTAAGGTTGAAGCAGAATTGCATCCTGCTTTGTTTAGGTGGAGTAGTGCTTTACAAACTCCTGGATTTTCTTCATGCCTTTGGGTGAGGCGTGAACTTAGTTGGCTATTATTGTTTACCTGCCACTGAGTTTGCAGCCCCTTTCAAGCAGCAGTGGGTCACCTTCTGTCAGAGAACCTTTAGACTGACAATGATTTGGGGAGTAGGACTTGTCATGTTGGTGACATCTGCCCCTTCCTACCAGGCCATTGCAGCTTTCTGAGAAAAGGGTGGTTCTCTGTCTCCTGTGTGCAGTGTCTGTAACAGCTAGCAAAGCCCAGCCTGGGGCTCAGCCTCTGGTGTCAGTGCTCCTGCTGGTCTTGGGGGGCTTCTGTCTATGGCCACCATCTCACCCCGGCCCTGGCCCCGTTCACTCTAGGTACGCGGTGCAGCTGCTGACCCCAGCCAACTTGCTCGCGAAGATCAACGGGAAGGACAGCATCGAGAAAGAGCACGTCGAGGAGATCAGCGAGCTCTTCTACGACGCCAAGTCATCGGCCAAAATCCTGGCTGACCAGCAGGACAAGTACATGAAGTGAATCTTTCCGGAAAGAGACTCCTCGCAGGCCCGGGCCTGGATACAGCCTGCAGATGAAAGGCTCGCCCTGGCCTTCGGGTTCTGTTCCCACGCAGACATGGCTAGCAGCAAGATCAGTGTCCTGAGTGTTTTTTTTAATTATCATAATTTTTCCCATGGTTGCTTTGAAGGAACCCTGCCTCACCTGGCATGTTTTCCAATAAACCTTTATAGGATATTTTGATGGCATCTCTTTCTTTCTTCTTTTACTTAAAAAAACTTTCTATTTTAGAACAGTTTTAGATGCACAGCATTGCTGTGAAGGTAGTACAGGGTGTTCCCACACCTCACACCCCATTTCTCTGCGGTTTATTTTAGTGCGAGAGGGAAACACACAGGAGGGGAGAGAGATGAGAAGCATCAACTTGCAGTTGCATCACTTTTAGTTGTTCATTGATGGCTTCTCATATCTGCCTTGATAGGGGGAGGGGGTGTTGAGAGGAGCTGGAGCTGAGGCAGCGACCCCACGCTCAAATTGTTGAGCTGAGCCCACACTCAAACCAGTGACTTCAGGATTTTGAACCTGGGTCCTCAGTGTCCCGGGTCAACGCTCTATCCACTGCACCACCACCAGTCAGGCTGTTTCCCTACCGTTAACATCTTACGGTAGTATGTACATTTATAGTAGTATTTATAGTACAGTATAGTAGTATTTATTACACTGGTCACAGCCAATGAACCAGTACTGATACACTTGTTGTATTTTATTACATTTTCTGTCCCAGGATCCCACGTTTTATTTGTCATATCTCCTTAGGCTCCTTGTGGCTATGACAGTTTCTCGCACTTTCCTTGCTTTTGATGACCTTCACAGTTCTGAGGAGTGCTATAGAATACTGCTTAGTGGGGTGTGTTTGATGTTTTCCTCATGATTAGCCTGGGACTGTGTATTAGTCTAAGGAAGAGTATGTACGTAAATTGCCGTTTTTGTCACACATCATCAACATGATAGATGACTATTCATGTTGACCTTGATCACCTAGTGGAGGTGTTTGTCAGGTTTTCTACTGTGAAGTTCCTCTTTCCCCCTTCCCACACTGTCGTCCTTGGAAGAAGTCCTTGGACTAGAGCATAGTCCACACTGAAGGGGTGGGAAGTTTTGCTCCACATCATGGAGGGCTGAGCATCTACATAACTTAGAATTCTTCTGCACAGGCAATTGTCATAGCTCACCACTTGTTTGCTTATTCAGTCATTTATCTTGGCATGGACTCGTGGATATTTATTATATACTTTGGGTTATAATCCAATAGTATGTTATTTATTTTGTTGCTCAGATTGGTTCGGCTTTGACCACTGAGAGTTCTTTCGATTGGTTTCTGTGCCCTTTGCCACATCCCCATCTCTGGGACTCCATCTGTTTGTTGGTTCACTGAAGCGGGGCTTGAGGGGAAAGAGAGGCGGCACTGCCTGGCAGGTGCCCTGCCGGAACTGTCGCCTGCTGGCTGAGCACCACGTTCTCTAGCAGGCCGGCTCCTGTCTGCTAGCTCAGGGCCTCTGAGGCGGGGCTTGCCGCTTCTAGAAGCAGGGCCTTGGCACAGGCTGCTGGTTTGGTTCTCTGCCCTCACAGGTAGGATCTTCGTGCTGCTCTGTGCACAGGAGAGGGGACTAACCAACAGCCGTGGGGGACAAGCACAGCTGGTCTCCCATTAGTGACTCATCTGCAGGTGTCCAGAAGACTGCAGGATGGGGGGGGGGCAGTGCTGTGGGAGTCCATCCAGCCCTCTGGGAACCGTCAGGCTATGCTCAGCCCTGGCCCCTGAAGGAGATCCCACATGGGGTTCTTGGTGGGGGAGGCTGGGGCACTTCCGGAAGTCAGGGCTGAGCTCTGTGGCCTTTCCTGCTGCTCAGGTCCTGTGTCTCTGACTTCCCACATTAAGCCACATTAGAAAACTAGAATAGTGATACCTCATACCAGTGTAGCAAGAGCTGACTGGGCTAGGGCCTGTGTTAATGCTTCATGTTTCCTCTCACATTCTCACAGCAGCCTGACAATGCTGGTGCTGGTTATGTCACTTGCCCGGCTGGTAAGAGATGGAACCAGGAGGATTTGGAGCCAGTGTTGGAGTCTGTGTGTCTGTCCCCTGTGGCTGTTACACCTTCAAGTGTACTCAGTTGTTGGAGGGGCCTTCCAGATCTGCCTTCGCCCCAGGCATGTTTGGCAAGCAGGGGCAGGTGTGAGGAAGGTGACTTTCCTAAGGTGATACCCCAGAGGACAAGAACCAGGCTCTGCCTACCTGGACCTCTTCAGCCCCTAAACGCCTCCCAGTATTTGAGGAGCGGCAGAAACCTCTGCGTGCAGGTTGGGACGGAGTCCCTCTTGGCCGCTTGGGGAACACTGATGTCCAGAGCAGCCCCCGTGAGGAGGGCCGTGAGCGGTCAGGAATCCTGCTCCTTGGTGCTGCAGGGGGCGGCCCACCATACTCGTCTTGCCTCCGGAGGGAAGGAAATGGTTCTGGATAGTGGGAAGGTTGGGTTATTTTAATTTTCCTCCTATTTCTTCAGCAATGCCTGTGATTATTACATTAATCTTTCATGCGAAGTTTTTACGACCAATCTCTCACTGACTATGAGAAGTTTCTCCATCCATTACCAAGAAGGAAACAGAGACCCTGTGGGACGGAAAATATTTGTTACATCTTATCAGGCTGACACACAATCTACCAACAATTACAGCAGCCCCATTTTTTGCACTATTTCAGCTCTGGCGTGAAAAATTGTTGTAATGTTCAAGTGAGGCAGCGTGGGGGTTGGTTATAGGACATGGCTGGTATTTCAAGCTCAGGGCCCATGCTCTCAGGTGCCTCCCTGCAAACTGCAAACCGATTGGGTGGGCAGGAAGGAGTGTTTGCATGTAAGTAAGTCCCAGCTCCCTGAACCTGTGCTGAGGGCCTGTGATGAGAGCTCTCGAAGGACTGCCTGGCTCTTGCTGAGAATCTGCCCTGTCCCCTCCTTTACTTTCTCCCCCAAGTATCATATTTTCTCCCCACCACACCTCTTCAGTTGCACCTCTTACATGGGCTCACAGGGTATTTTGTTTTATAGGCTAACAGAAGGTGGTGCCACACCAGAAAGTGACTTCTTGGTTAGCAAATCTTTCTCAACCATTTTACTAAGAAAACAGAGCTTCACAACGGTGGGAGTCACACCCCCTGTTGGCCTCCATGTCTCGGACCCGAGGACCAGCAAGCTTGTTTCTGCCAGAAAAGCAGCAGCCCCCGGCATTCCTTGTTCCCTCTCAGGGTAGCCTGTGGGGACCTGAGCGGTCCCTGATCTCAAGGGGGCCCTGGGCAGAGGCAACAAACGAGAAAAACGGAACAACCAGGTTCCCGGGGTAAGGCAGATAGGGCCGTGGTTTTGATTGGCCCTTGGTCCTGAAGAGGCTAGTCCTTTCTGGTCCTGAGCATTGGTTCCCTCATCCATAAGATGGGGCAGTCATATCCCGTAGATACCTGTGAGGACATGGTGAGATGACAAGTGATTGTATCGGGCACTCAAGGTATTGAAATTCAGTGAAGAGTTCCCAGTCTCCACTCTTCCCCATTCCAGACAGTTGGCCCTTACGAAGGCCTGGACAAGGCCTAGAGCAGCTTCTGGCTGGACCATGCCCTATCAGGTCAGTGGACAGGGCAGGCTCAGGGGCACAGAAGCTGGAGAGCAGAGAGGAGAAAACCTGCAAAGGCATGGGCTTTATCCCCAGTCTATGACTGACTTGGGCAAGATACTGCCTCTCACTGGGCCCCTAGACCCCATTCCCAGTGAGGCCCAGCCAGGGCTGGTGAAGCCAGAGGGGAGGAATGTCTGCCTGCTCCCAGCCAAACAGTGGGTCTCTGGAAAACAGGGTTACTGAGATGGAACTGTATCCACCTCAGTCCACCTGCTGATCCTCCTTCCCTTCTCCAGCCTTTCTCTCCTGCAGTATGGGGCCACACCCTCCCTCTCTCATTTATTCCCGGGACAGCAGGCTCCAGGGAGCCTGGACAGGGGAGGCCTGGTCAGGGTGACTGGGCCCCTGGGGGGGCAGGGATAGCCTCGCTGCAGGACTGGGGAGTGGGGGAGGGATGGGTCCGCTGCAGCAGCTGGCTGTCAGCCGGCTGGCCCTGTCGCCCTCCCCGTCACTCGGCGGCAGGCGCGGTGATTAATGGCCAGACCTTGCTGCCTGTTCCATCATCAGCGCGCGTCTGGGCAGCGATGGATGTGGCTGTCAGGCTGGCCAGCCCGCGCTGACCCTCGGCCCCTGCCCGACGCGATCAATGGGCAGCACACGGCAGGCGGCGGCTGGCCCGGCGCGATAAGATAGGCCGATGCGCTCCCGCCGATTGCCCGCTCCGTCACCCGTCGTCACCGACACGCCGCCCGCGCTGAGATCGGCGCCGTCTGCGCCGCGTGATTAATGGACCGCGGGTAGCCGCGGGGAGGGCACGGGCGTGCAGATCCCGCACGGAAGGGACGTGGCGGGCTCGGACCTCGGTGCGCGGGTAGAGGGGATACGGCAGTTGTGCGCGGGCCGCCAGTACCCAGGACTCGTGTGTGGGACACGGCATGAGGGCTGGGCCTGTGCACAGACGGCGTGAACTGAGTGTCATTAAGGTGTGCTTGGGCGTACGCTCATGACGCGCTGACCGTAAACCGTCGCCCCTGGGGTGGGGGCAGTAATGTAAGCCCCCTCCCCCCTGTCCCCTGCCATCTCTGAGAAACTGCGGCCTGACCCAGTCAGGCCCCTGCTCAAAACCCATTCCTCGGTTCCCACAGCCCGAGGGACAGCTCGCAGGGCCCCGGGGGGCGCATCGCACAGGGTTCCTGCGCGACGCCCGCGCTCAGCTTCCCAGTGCCCGGCTCCGGGGCCCTGCTCACTGGCCCGCCCTGCTCGCGCCGCTCCCGGCGACCACGAGAAGAGAGGGCGCATTGGGCAGCACCTAAGCACACAGATGCCCCCGAAGTGGCCAGGCCTCTCCGCGGGAGACGAGCCGCCGTCGCCCTACCACCAGCAGGAGGAGCCCTGCGCCAGAGGGTACAAGAGGACGGGGGTCCCCGGGGGTGCTGGCCGCCAGGACCGGGACAGGCGCGGAGCAGGCAGAAAGGGCAAGGGCTGGCGGAGAGCCCGCAAGGCGGGAGCGGCCGAGGGTTCACCTTCGAGGCCGGGCAAGGATGCGGTGGACCGCGGGGTATCAAGGGTTGTCTACTGCAGGAGCAGGGCCACTCCATCTTCTGTTCTGGTCCGGAGGTCTCGGCAGCCTCTCCCCGCCCGGTGGCTGCGAAACTATGGTGATTGCGAGACCACAGCGCCCTCACGCAAACGAGGCGCACAGCTCGATCCCCACCACGCGTCCTGGACGGCCCAACACCCGATCCTGCCCAGGGGAGTGGGCCAAACCTGTAGTGAGATCCTGCGTCCTAGCTCGCTTCCGGCAATCCAGGCTGAAGCCACAGCGGGCAGGGAGGAAGCCAGTGCGTCCCAACGTGCCTGTCGGAAAAGGGCGGTCAAGAAAAGCTCCCCGAGCTGGATCTACCCATTTGTACTTCTCAAGGCCTTCACTTTTTTCACCCACTCTCCAATACCCCCTCCCAGTGGTGGGATTCAAATAATTTAACAGCCCTAATGATCATTTTAAGTATAAAAAAAGATATACCGAAAGGTAGTTTATTATTTCAAGAATTTAATACTTAAATAAGAACAATAAAAGAGGTACACAAAACTAGATTATGTTAAGAAAATTTTAATATTAATGAAAAAATATTAAATAATACCTGACAAAAAACAATAAAACTGTTAAGATATTTCCATATTGGCTTTTTTTTTTTTGGACAGAGACAGAGATAGGGACAGACAGGAAGGGAGAGAGATGAGAGGCATCAATTTTTCCTTGCAGCATCTTAGTTGACTGCTTGTTCATTGATTGCTTTCTCATATGTGCCTTGACAGGGGTGGGGTGGGGGAGTGGAGTAGGGGGGAGACAGCAGAGCGAGTGACCCCTTGCTCCAGCCAGCGACCTTGGGCTTCAAGCCAGAGACCTTTGGTCTCAAGCCAGTGACCATGGGGTTTCCAACCTGGATCCTCCACGTCCCAGTCCAACGCTCTATCCACTGCGCCACCACCTGGTCAGGCTCCATATTGCTTCTTGATTGGTGTCCTCACTTGCAATTTTCTTTGCTTTTATCCAAACATCGTAGGCTGTGTGACTTATTCTTAACCATCTTTCCACTGTAGGAGTAGGATCCCATTCCTTCAGAGGTAGGTGGATTAGACTAATATCAATAGTTATTGTGTTTGATATATTAAAAACAGGTGACTTCTTTTCCCTGAACATATTATGTTCATCTTTGAAAAACCCCTTTCTGCTTCTGCTGAACTTACATCAATTGTTCTGACAATAGTTTTAGCTCTTTGAACAATTTCAGGAATTGCATAGTTCTGGGAATTTTTAAAAAACATTTTCCATGAAATCTCGATAATCATTACTATCAATTTGTTAATTTAAAAATATCATTAAATACGAGCAATTGTTCTACAGCTGCTTTCTATGGAACTGATAGTTCTTCAATATTCCAATAATCTGCTCCAAAAAATTGAGAAATTGTAATTTATTCCTATCTTGAAATTGGATACAACTTGCTTTTAAATGTTCACAATCCATTAATATTTTTTTTCAAATTTGTTACGTTTTTTAAAAGTCTTTCCCAAGGAAGCCCAACAAATCGATGCTTTCCTACAAATTTTATATTTTTGAAGGTTTCTGAAGTAATTAATTTATCAACTTTTTTTGTATGGACACTTTTCCTTTCCAAGCACTTGAAATGCTTTAATGGATTGTATCGCGAGTTTTTCAGCCTTTATTATGTCTGTATTTCTTGCTTGCAGTATATTTGAAAGAAGAGAAATTTAATTTAAAATATCAATCATCATTGCCAAGTCAGTTATAAAATATATATTTTCAAGATGGGCAGCCATACCTAAATACATTTAATTTGAATAAAAATAGTGATGTAGCGCTGGAGAAGCGTACCACACAGCTAGGGTTGACCTTAAACCAGTGGTCCCCAACCTTTTTTGGGCCACAGACTGGTTTAATGTCAGAAAATATTTTCACGGACCGGCCTTTAGGGTGGGACGCATAAATGTATCACGTGAGAGAGACAAGCGTCAAGAGTGAGTCTTAGACGGATGTAACAGAGGGAATCTGGTCAGTTTTTAAAAATAAAACATCGTTCAGACTTAAATATAAATAAAATGGAAATAATGTAAGTTACTTATTCTTTCTCTGTGGACCGGTACCAAATGGCCCACGGACTGGTACCGGTCCGCGGCCCTGGGGTTTGGGGACCACTGCCTTAAACTACAGGCAGCCCATCGTGGTCCCCAAACTCTACCAATCTTTATAATTTCAATTCCAAGTTGTTTGGATATTTTATTCAATTTGGTTCTTATTGGATTGATGAAAAATAGTATATATCTTATCAATAAATATTTTTAAATGATTTACTTGCTTTATTTCATCGAATCATCTAAAACAAGATGGATGTGATGGTTTAAACAGTGCCTTATTACGATGTTTGGAAACTCTTTTGCTATCCTGGTGCTCACTCCAGTTTTTCTCCTAAGCATAACACTGGCACCATCGAAGCAAAATCCTATTAAGTGTTTTTCTAAGTAGTTCTTAGTAAGCCCAACATTATTTAAACTTTCAATAACTGAAGAACATATTGTCTCTGCATCTTGTTTTTCCAATCCAACTAGCTTAACAAAAATTGTTGGTGATATAACTGAATCCTCAACTTTTAAGAAAAGTATAAAAACTAGCTTGCAAGATATGGTTGAAGCTTCATGAATAATCAAACATATTTTCAGATTATTTTCAATAATTTTAGTAAATATTTTGTTTTTAATTTCCTTTGCGATGAAATCAACTACTTTCAGAGCAATTTTACATGAATATAATCGTATTGCCATATCTAATCCATTTTTAATTTGTACTTCTATGTCTAAAAAAACCCGGTTTACATCTTTTTGCCAAGTTGTAAACTGTATTAAATACTATACAAGTAGTACTTAAATATTTTTCATTCATCATATTTATTGCTTTTGTAATTGAGTCCTACTCATATTTTTTACGTTCTCTTTACAAATGTTATGAGCTTTTGATAAAAGATATTCTTTCATTTTTTCCTTAGTGAGGCTTGTTGTACCTCTTTATTTTTCCCTGATGCCTCAATCTGAAAAACATTTCCTTTCTTTCGACACACACTTTTCTCTTTTATGAAGTCATATTTTGCACAATACTCGCAACATAACTTTTTGTTAGAAGTTACTAGTCCATCATATTTTTCTTTAAAATTGTTATATTGTTGCACTGTCCAGCATTCAGGAACACTATATTTAATTCTGGAGTTATTGTTTTTTATTTCAAAAACTGATGTGCTTGCTCTCTTCAAGTTGGAGTGGTTGTGCTTGTGACTATTTTACCATCCAAGGCCAATTCCTATATAACAAATTCCGATTTTGGTTTTTTATTGAAAAAAAAATCCATCAAACTCTTCATCCTTTTATTTTATTTATTTTTTTAAAACTCTTCATCCTTTTAGGCCCTGGCCGGTTTGCTCAGTGGTAGAGCGTCGGCCTGGTGTGCAGAAGTCCTGGGTTCGATTCCCGGCCAGGGCACATAGGAGAAGCACCCATCTGCTTCTCCAACCCTCCCCCTCTCCTTTCTCTCTGTCTCTCTCTTCCCCTCCCGCAGCCGAGGCTCCATTGGAGCAAAGATGGCCCGGGCGCTGGGGATGGCTCCTTGGCCTCTGCCCCAGGCGCTAGAGTGGCTCTGGTCGCGGCAGAGCGATGCCCCGGAGGGGCAAAGCATCTCCCCTTGGTGGGCGCGCCGGGTGGATCCCAGTCGGGCGTATGCGGGAGTCTGTCTGACTGTCTATCCCCGTTTCCAGCTTCAGAAAAATACAAAAAACAACAACTACAAAAAAAACCTCTTCATCCTTTTAAAGGCTACTGCAAAAACAAATTTTAAATGTTTTATTTTAAGATTCTATAATAATATTTATATATAGACATTAATATCCTTTATCAAAGATTACAAGATATTATACAAAAACTTATTGAAAGTGTGTTCATCAATAACTAAGCAGGGACATGTAATAAAGAATGCAAAGTTTTATAACATATTATTACAATCACCAGAGGAAATTATAGAATAAAGAGTAGGCAATAATTAGAATAAAAAGAAAAAAAAAAAGGTAAAAGATAAGCCAGTAGCTGGCACAAGACAAAAATATCACAAAAATAAGCTAGTATTTGCTCAAGTAGAAAAAACATCATGATTCAAACAATATATATAAACTACATTTGTATCAGTATTTAGAAATAAGGTATTTCAAGAATAAAGGACAATTATATAAGGGAACAAAAGAATATATAATCACAGAGCACGGAAAAAAAAGAAAAAATATGAAGTACCAACAATGGAAGTTAGATGGCAATACATACACAGAATCACAATAGGAATTAAATTTAACTATAGACAATAAAAGAGTACAAATTATTAAGATATTATACAGACAATAGTAAAATAATAAACAACTATTATAAAAGCTGCATTATGATAAATTATTTATATCGATATCAAGAGGCAGTTTGTTATATTCCTTCATCATTCTGCTTTATGGCACTAAAATAAGCATAGTTTCTTCTACAGAAACTCACATGAAAAAACTTGCTTTCTCTTGTAGTTACTTTAGGAGCATTGAAACACAGGGTCTCAAGGAGAGAAGGACACTCAACAAGATGATTACAGAGTTTGTGTATGAAATGTAAGTCACTGACCCTTATATGCAGTCATGTTGTTAGGCGAAGTATTTCCATAGCATCATCGTAAGTAACATGGCCACGTTTATAGAATACTGATTTTAAAAACTTGTGTTGCATTCAATTCCAAGGTAGATCAAACCAGAGTACAGTTCAGGATACTTAGCACATTAATGTTACAAAAATCTTTCATGAAGCAATAAACAAAACCTAATATTTTGATGCTTTTGTTAACAATGCCTTGAATACACAGTGCATCTTTAGGGCATTTCAGCTCAACCTTTATGGGATGCGTTTTTTTTTTTGTTGTTGTTTGTTTGTTTTGCAGCTGTTTTACTAAGTCTGTGACCTGTAATCTCGGATACATTGACAGAATCCGTTTTATAGAGCAATGATTTTACTTGTTCAGCATCCTCTGTTTGATATGGTGATTCCTGAAAATTAAAAATTATTACATTGTTTGCTCTAAGACGTCTGTCTTCAAACTCTCAGAAGTTTTTGTCCACGTGTAGTCATATAAACTTTTATAAACAAAGCACTATGCTTACACTATTGATAAATATCAGTCAGAACATACATTTTCTTCATTTTATCAATACTAATTAAAAGTTTCTAGGCAGAATTAATAAATGGCATAGGTGACGCAGATTAAATAGGATCGAATACTGTGTACAACAAACCTACTTGTCTCAGGAAAGTTGTGAGCATTCTTCCATGGCTTCTGAAATGGGGAATAAGATAACCCTTGAAATCTGTATTTCTATTGGTGCATTGTGCCCTAGCTTCCTATTGGTTTCCCCATTTGGGGAACACCAGCGCATTCATACTATCTTGGAATTTTGGGTGTAACACAAAGCTGAAACAAATGACAGCTTGTCACCCTTTGGTTGTTTGGTACTTTTCCTCTTAACGTTGTATGTCTGTTTACTGATGTAACAAATGTGAAGGAATTAAAATGTATTTTATCAAAGGTATAATGAGTTTTATGAAATGAATAAATAAATATTATAAGCGTAATCCCATCAAATTTTTCTCACCTATGGATGGAATGAATATTACCACGGGTACTTAGAATATGCTGTTGTGCAGATGAATATTAAAAAAGAGTAAGGATTACCTGACCGGGCGGTGGCGCAGTGGATAGAGCGTCGAACTGGGATGTGGAGGACCCAGGTTCGAGACCCGGAGGTCGCCAGCTTTAGCGCGGGCTCATCTGGTTTGAGCAAAACCCACCAGCTTGGACCCAAGGTCTGCTGTAGCCCCAGGGTCAAGGCACATATGAGAAAGCAATCAATGAATAACTAAAGTGCCACAACGAAAAACTGATGATTGATTCTTCTCATCTCTCTGTGTTCCTGTCTGTCTGTCCTATCTATCCCTCTTTCTGACTCTCGTTCTGTCTCTGTAAAAAAACAACAACAACAACAAAAAAACAACAAAAAAACCTAAGGATTAATAAAAAAAATAAATAAAAAGGCCTGACCTGTGGTGGCGCAGTGGATAAAGCGTCGACCTGGAAATGCTGAGGTCACCGGTTCGAAACCCTGGGCTTGCCTGGTCAAGGCACATATGGGAGTTGATGCTCCCAGCTCCTCCCCACTTCTCTCTCTCCCTCTCCTCTCTAAAATGAATTTTAAAAATTAAATAAATAAATAAATAAATAAATAAATAAAAAAAAAGACTGAAGAAAATACCTTCCTTTCTGAAAAAGGAGAAACAAAAAAAAAGAGTAAGAAAGGTAAATTTGTGACTTCCACATTGGGCGGCTGCCCAGGCACCCACCTTAGAGAGAACCCTGATTACAAGTGCCATTTTAACAACCAGTTTGCTGAGCTCAACAAAATTTCGGTATCAGTTCTGCCAAAGTGGTGTGAAACGGCTGCAACCCACTACCGCCCCTCCCATCTGGTAATGCTCAGTTTATTTTCTGTATTTATGAAGCTTTTTCTGTTTTGTTTATTTTGTTCTTTAAGTTCCACATATAAGTGAAATCACTTAGCATAATACCTTCCAGGTCCTTCCTCTGTTGTTGCAAATGGTAAGATTTCATTCTTTTTTTTTTTTTTAAGTGAGAGGAGGGGAGATAGACAGATTCCCACATGCGTCCCAACTGGGATCTACCTGGCAATCCCTGTCTGGGGCTGATGCTCAAATCAACAAAGATATCCTCAGTGCCTGAGGCCGAAGCTTGGTTGGACCAGTTGAGCTATTCTCAGTGCTCAGGGCAACACTGGAACCAGTTGAGCTACTGGCTGTGAGGGGGGAAGGAGAGAGGAGGAAAGGAGGGTGAGAGAAGCAGATGGTTGCTTCTCATGTGTGCTCTGACCAGGGATCAAACCAGGGACATCTGCATACCAGGCCCACACTCGATTCACTGAACCAACCAGCCAGGGCTGATTCCATTCCTTTTTATTACTGTGTACTGTTCCATTGTAAATATGCACCTCTTCTTCTTATCCAGTTGTCTATTGATGGGCACTTGGGTTGCATCCATATCCTGACTATTATAAATAACACTGCAATGGAAATAGGGGTACAAATGTCTTAAATTAGTTTTGGATTTCTTTGGATATTTACCCAGAAGTGGAATCACTGGGGCATAATGTAGTTCTATTTTTAACTTATTGGAAAACCTCCACATTGTTTTCCATAGTGGCTGCACCAATCTGCAATCCCACCAATAGTGCACAAGAGTTTTCTATTTTCCACATCCTTGCCAACACAGTTGATTGTTGATTTATTGATGAGTGCCATTCTGACAGGTGTGAGGTGATATCTCACTGTGGTTTCAATTTGCATTTCTTTGATGATTTGATTAGTGATGTTGAACATCTTTTCATTTTTTAAAATCTTTTCATATTTCTTTTCTTTAATTGTTTTTATTATTTTTTTTACAGAGACAGAGAGTCAGAGAGAGGGATAGATAGGGACAGACAGACAGGAAGGGAGAGAGATAAGCATCAATCATCAGTTTTTTGTTGAGACACCTTAGTTGTTCATTGATTGCTTTCTCATATATGCCTTGACCGTGGGCCTTCAGCAGACCGAGTAACCCCTTGCTCGAGCCAGCAACCTTGGGTCCAAGCTGGTGTGCCTTGCTTAAACCAGATGAGCCTGTGCTCAAGCTGGCGACCTCAGGGTCTTGAACCTGAGTCCTCCGCATCCCAGTCCGATGCTCTATTCACTGTGCCACCGCCTGGTCAGGCTAAATCTTTTCATATTTCTATTGGCTATCTGTATGTCCATTTCGGAGAAGTGTCTGTTCAGGATCTTTGTTCATTTTTAAAATTGGATTGTTTGTTTTTTTGTTGATGTGTATGAGTTCTTTATAAATTTTATATTTTAACCCTTTATTCCTTTATCAGATGTATCATTGGTGAATATGTTCTCCTACTGAGTAGGTTGACTTTTTGTTTTGTTGATGGCTTCCTTTGCTGTGCAAAACCTTTTTAGTTTAATGTAGTTCCTTTTGGTGGTCTTTCGTGGTTCTACATAAATTTTTGGATTATTTTAGTTCTGTGAAAAATGCTATTGGTTTTTTGATAGGGATTACATTAAATCTATAGATTACTTAAGGTAGTATAGACATATTAATGATGTTAATTTTATCAAGCATAATATATGCTTCCTTTTTTTTTTTTTTTGTATCTTCTCTAATTTTTTCTTTAATGTTTTAAATTTTCCCAGTACAGGTCTTTTACATTCTTGATTAAATTTACTCCTAGCTTTAAAAAAAAAAGTATGTAATTGTAAATTGGATTTTTTCTTAGTTTCCCTTATTGATAGTCATTATTGGTGTATAAAAATGCATTTACTTTCTGGATATTTATGTTGTATCCTGCTACTTTACTGAATTCATTTATTAGTTCTAGTATTATTTCTGGTCAACTCTTTAGTGTTCTCTATATACAGTATTATGTCATCTGCAAATAATGAGTTTTACTTCTTCCTTTCCAATTTCAATGACTTTTGTGTGTGTGTGTGTGTGTGTGTGTGTGTGTGTGTGTGTGACAGAGACAGAGAGAGTCAGAGAGAGGGATAGATAGGGACATGCAGACAAGAAGGGAGAGATGAGAAGCATCAATTCTTAATTGTGGCACCTTAGTTGTTCATTGATTGCTTTCTCATATGTGCCTTGACTGGGGGGCTACAGCAGACCAAGTGACCCCTTGCTCAAGCCAGCAACCCTGGGCTCAAGCTGGTGAGCCTTGCTCAAACAAGATGAGTCTGCACTCAAGCTGGCGACCTCGGAGTTTTGAATGTGGGTCCTCTGTATCCCAGTCCGATGCTCTATCCATGGCACCACTGCCTGCCTGGTCAGGCTCAATGCCTTTTATTTCTTTTTCTTATCTGGTTGCTGTGGCTAGGATTTCCAATACTATTTGAATAAGAATTATAAAAGTGGACATCCTTGTCTTATTCCTGATCTTCAGAAAAATACTTTGGCTTTTCTTCAGTGAATATGATGTTGGCTGTGGGTTTGTCAAATATGGCTTTTATTACTTGAGGTATATTCCCTCTCTTCCCACTTTGCTGAGAGTTCTTATCATAAATGGGTGCTGGATATTGTCAAATACGTTTTCTGCATCTATTTATATGATCATATGATTTTTATTCTTCATTTTGTTTATATGATGTATCATGTTAATTGATTTGTGGATATTGAACCAACCTTGTATCCCAGGAATAAATCCCAGTTGATCAAGATGTATGATATTTTTATGTATTGCGGAATTTGGTTTGTTGATATTTTGTTGATTTTGCACCTAAGCTCATCAGAGCTATTGTCCTATAATTTTCTTATTTGGTAATGTCTTTGGTTTTAAAATCAAGGTAATGCTGGACTTGTAAAATGTGCTTGGGCGCCTTACCCCCTTATGAATTTTATTTTTAATTAAGTGAGAGGCAGGGAGGCAGACAGATAGACATCCACATGTGACCTGACCGGGATCTACTCAGAAAGCTCCCTATGGGGCAATACTCTGCCCACCTGGGGCCACTGCTCTGTTGCTTGGGCAACTGAGCTATTTTAATGCCTGAGGCAAGGCCATGGAGCCATCCTCAGTGCCTGGGGCCAACTTGCTTGAACCATTGAAGCCATGCTGCGGGAGAAGAAGAGAGAGAGAGAAAGATGGGGGAGAAGGGGTAGAGAAGCAGATGGTTGCTTCTCCTGTGTGCCCTGACCAGGAATTGAACCTGGGATTTCCACACGCTGGGCTAACACTCTACCTCTGAGCCAACCAGCCAGGACCCCCTTTTGAATTTTTTGGAATAGTTTGAGGATAGGTAGGTGTTAATTCTTATTTGAATGTTTGGTAAAATTCACATGTGAAGCTATCTGGTTCAATATTTTTGTTGGGAGTTGATTACTAATTCAATTCCATTGGTAGTACTACGTCTATTCAGATTTTCTATTTCTTTTTTTTCTATCTTTTTCCGAAGTTAGGAGTGGGGAGGCAGTCAGACTCCCACATGCACCTGACCAGGATCCACCCAGCATGCCCACCAGGGGGTGATGTTCTGCCCATCTGGGGCATTGCTCCATTGCAACAGGAGCCATTCTAGCGCCTGAGGCAGAGGCCATGGAGCCATCCTCAGTGCCCGGGCCACCTTTGCTCCAATGGAGCTTTGGAGTTGGGAGGGGGAAGAGAGAGATAGAGAGAAAAAAGAGGGGGAAGGGTGGAGAAGCAGATGGGCGCTTCTCCTGTGTGCCCTGACTGGGAACTGAACCCGGGACTTCCACACACCAGGCCAACACTCTACCACTGAACCAACCAGCCAGGGCCCAGATTTTCTATTTCTTCTTGACTCAGTCTTGTAAGATTGTTATCTTTCTAGGTATTTGTCCATTTCTTCCAGGTTGTCCAATTTGTTGGTATTTAATGTTCCTAGTATTTTCTTATCCCTTGTATTTGTTGAGTCAGTTGTCACTTTTCCTCTATCATGTCTGATTTTATTTGGGTGCTCACTATTTTTTTCATGATGACTTTGGTTAAACGTTTATCAATTTTGTTTACTTTTTCAAAGCACCAGCTCTTAGTTTCATTGATTTTTTTATTGACTTTTAAAGACTCTATTTGGTTTATTTTTGCTCTAGTATTTATTATTTCCCTTCTACTCACTTTGGGTGTTTCTTGTTCTCCTTTAGTTACTTTAGATTTAAGATGAGATTGTTTATTTGACATATTTTCTTGTTTCTAGGCCTGTATTGCTGTGAATTTCCCTCTTAGGACTGCTTTCACTGTTTCATAGATTTGGGTTCGTTATTTTCATTTTAATTGGTCTCAAGCTGTCTTTTGATTTCCTCCTTTATCTCACTGTTAACCCATTCATTGTCTAGTAACATACTATTTAGTTTCCAAGTGTTTGTGTGTTTTTTTCAGTTTCCTTCTTGTAATTGTTATCTAATTTCATACTGTTATGGTCAGTTAAGATGCTGGATATAATTTCAATTTTCTTAAAATTGTGACTTGTTTTGTGGCTTGACATGTAGTCTGTCCTGGAAAATATTTCATATGAATTTGAAAAGGATGTATATTCTTTCGCTTTGGGGCAAAATGCTCTAAAAGTATCAATTAAATCCATCTGGTCTAATGTGTCATTTAAAACTGCTATTTCTTTGTTGATTTTTCATCTGGAAGATCTACCCATTGATGTCAATAGAGTGTTAAAGTTTTTTACTTTGTTTTACTGTTCATCTCTCTCTTTGTGTCCATCAATATCTGCCTTATATATTTAGGTTCTCCTATGTTGGGTGCATAAATGTTTTACAAGGGTTATATGCTCTTATTGGGTCGATTTCTTATCATTATGTAATGTCCTTGTCTATTATAGCCTTTAAAGTCATTTTGCCTAATACAAGTTTTCAGCTCTTCATTTCCTTTTCCATGAAATATCTTTTTCTATCCCTTTACTTAAAATTTGTGTGTCTTTTGATCTGAATAGGATCTTTTGTAGGCAGCATATGTATAAGTCTTTTTCTTATTGATTGAGGTACCCTGTCTTTGGATTGGAGCGCTATCCATTTATAGGATTTAAAGTAATTATTATTATTCACATTTATGGTTTCGTCTTTCTTCTTAAAGAAGATTTGTTAACATTTCTTGTAATATTGGTTTGGTGGAGATGAGCTCCTTTAGCTGTCTCTTGTCTGGGAAGTTTTTTATCTGTCAATTTTATTTATTTATTTGAGAAAAAGGGAGGAGGGAAGAGAGAGAGACAGAGAAAGAGGCATCAATTTGTTGTTCCATGCTTCTCATATGTTCCCTCACTGTGGCTTGAACCTTCGACCTTGGGGGTCAAACCAGAGCCCTTGGGATCAAGCTGGCACCCTCAGGTGCAAGCTGATACCTTCAGGATTGAGCCGTGAGCCCCAGGATTGAGCTGGTGACCCCAGGCTTGAATTGCTGACCCTGGGATCAAACTGGTGACCTTAGCACTCTGGGGTGAAGCTCTATCCACTGTGCCACCAGCCAGGGCTCTTTCCTTCTATTTTAAATGATAGCCTTTCTGGGTAGAGTAATCATTGTTGAAGGCCTTTGTTTTTCATCACTTTCTCTAAAAATTTTAGAGAGGGGAGAGAGAGAGAGAGAGAGAGAGAGAGAGAGAGAGAGAGAAGAGGGGAGGAGCAGGAAGTATCCACTCCCATATATACCTTAACTGGGCAAGCCCAGGGTTTCTAACTGGTGACCTCAGTGTTCTTGGTCAACACTTTATCCACTGTGCCACCACAGGTCAGGCCCTGAAAGGTTTCTGTTGTGAAATCAGTGGACACTCTTATGGGATCTCTTTTGTCAGCAACTAATTGTCTTTCTCTTGCTGCTTTTAACATTCTTTGTTTTTAACCCTTCTTATTTTTTTCCAGAGTCAGAGAGAGGGATAGATAAGGACAGATAGGAACGGAGAGAGATGAGAAACATCAATCATTAGTTTTTCGTTGTGACACCTTAGTTCATTGATTGCTTTATCATACGTGCCTTGACCATGGGGCTGCAGCAGACCGAGTAACTCTTTGCTCGAGCCAGCAACCTTGGGTCCAAGCTGGTGAGCTTTGCTCAAACCAGATGAGCCCACGCTCAAGCTGGCGACCTCGGGGTATTGAACCTGGGTCCTCCACATCCCAGTCCGATGCTCTATCCACTGTGCCACCGCCTGGTCAGGCTTAACCCTTCTTATTTTAATTATGATGTCTCTTGGTGTGGACCCCTTTGGGTTCATCTTGTTTGGGACTCTCTGCACTTCCTGGGCTGGATTTTTATGTCTTTTTCTTCATCAGGTTAGGAAAGTTTCTAGTTGTTACTTTTTCAAATATATAGATTCTCAATTCCTTGCTCTGTCTTTCTTTGTCTTGTACCCCTGTGATGTGAATGTTGTTACATGTTGTGCTAGAGGTCCTTTAAAAAGCCTCATTTTAAAATAAATTTTTTTTTTCTGTTTTACTTGGGTGTTTTCTGCTTCCTTGTCTTCTAAATCACTGATTCAGTCCTCTGCTTCATCTAATTTGATGTTGATTCTTTCTAGTGTATTCTTCATTTCAGATATTATATTCTTTATTTCTGACTGGTTATTTTATTTGAGAGAAACAGACAGATGGACAGACAGAAGAGAGATGAGAAGCATCAACTCATAGTTGCATCACTTTAGTTGTTCATTGACTGCTTCTCATATGTGCCTTGACCGGGGTGCTCCAGCTGAGCCAATGTCCCCTTGCTCAACCCCCACACAGAGACTCTGGGCTCAAGCCAGTGACTTTGGGATCATATAGACGATTCCATGCTCAAGCTGGCAACCCTGTGCTCAAGGTGGATGAGCCCGTGCTCAAGCTAGCAAGCTCAGGGTTTCGAACCTGGGACCTCATTGTCCCAGGTTGATGTTCTAGTCACTGTGCCACCACTAGTCAGGCTGACTGGGTTTTTTTTTTTATGGTTTTTATGTCCCTTTTTATGCTTAGTATATCTTTGTTGAAGTTTTCAGTTCATCTATTTTTCCCCTAAGTTCCTGGAGCATCTTTGTAACTGGTGTTTTGAACTCTGTTATCTGGTAGATTGCTTGCCTCCATTTCATTTAGTTCTTTTTCTGGAGATTTCTCCTGTTCTTTCACTTGGGGCTTGTCTCTATTTGGGCTGCCTCTCTTTTTGTTTTCATGTTAGGTAGATCTGCTGTCTCCCAGTCTGGGCACTGTGGCCTCATGTAGTAGGTGTCCTGTAAGGCTCCATGGCATGGCATACCTAATTATCTAGTCCAGGTGCTCCAGGAAGGCCCCTTGTTTGCCCTCCTGTTGTAGTTGAGCCTTGATTGCTGTTGACTTCTCAGTGGATGGGACTGACTCTCAGGCTGGCCGGCTATGAGGAATGGCCATGACCACAGCACACAAGCTGTGAAGAGGCTAACCCCACACAGCGGAGTTTGCTCTAGTGGGGTCTGGTACCTGCCAAGACCTCCCTTTGGGTGGTCCACTTATGGAGCACATTGAGTAGTGCTATTTTGGTCTGAAGCTGACCAATGGAATGGATTTTAGTGCAGGTCAATGCCACATGCTGCCTATGACTGACCCAGGACTACCTGTTAGGAGTTATAAAGCAGTAAGGGCCTGAAAGTTGCCTGTGCTGGGTCTGGATGCACATGGGAGGGGCTGGGGGCTGTTTATATAGATATTAAGGTTAAATTTTTTTTTTTTTTTTTTGCATTTTTCTGAAGCTGGAAACAGGGAGAGACAGTCAGACAGACTCCCGCATGCGCCCGACCGGGATCCACCCGGCACACCCACCAGGGGCGACGCTCTGCCCACCAGGGGGCGATGCTCTGCCCATCCTGGGCGTCGCCATGTTGCGACCCTCCTGGGTGTCGCCATGTTGCGACCAGAGCCACTCTAGCGCCTGGGGCAGAGGCCACAGAGCCATCCCCAGCACCCGGGCCATCTTTGCTCCAATGGAGCCTTGGCTGCGGGAGGGGAAGAGAGAGACAGAGAGGAAGGCACGGCGGAGGGGTGGAGAAGCAAATGGGCGCTTCTCCTATGTGCCCTGGCCGGGAATCGAACCCGGGTCCTCCGCACGCTAGGCCGACGCTCTACCGCTGAGCCAACCGGCCAGGGCAAGGTTAAATTTATATACAGTGAAATGCACTGATTTAGGTACCATTCTATAGTTTTTTTGTTTTTTGTTTTTGTATTTTTCTGAAGCTGGAAACGGGGAGAGACAGTCAGACAGACTCCTGCATGCGCCCAACCGGGATCCACCCGGCACGCCCACCAGGGGCGATGCTCTGCCCACCAGGGGGCGATGCTCTGCCCCTCCGGGGCGTCACTCTGCCGCGACCAGAGCCACTCTAGCGCCTGGGGCAGCGGCCAAGGAGCCATCCCCAGCGCCTGGGCCATCTTTGCTCCAATGGAGCCTCGGCTGCGGGAGGGGAAGAAAGAGACAGAGAGGAAGGGGGGGGGGTGGAGAAGCAAATGGGCGCTTCTCCTATGTTCCCTGGCCAGGAATCAAACCCAGGTCCCCCGCACGCCAGGCCGACGCTCTACCGCTGAGCCAACCGGCCAGGGCCCCATTCCATAGTTTTGACAAATGAAATGCAAACCCTATCAAGGATGGTACTGTCATCCCAGAAAGTTCTCTTGTGCCTCTTTCCAATCTTCAACACACCAGAGGCAACAGTGTTCTGGCCTTTCTCACCATAGGTTAGCTTTATCTGCTCTAGAACTTCATAAAAATGAAATCATATGACGTGTAAGCACTCTGCTGTGATTTGTTTCTTTCAATCCACTTTGGACAATGAGATTCATGCTCTTGACACACGTGCTTGTGTGTCACCATAGTTTGTTCCTTCTGATTGCTATGTACAAGGCCATTGTATGGGTGAGCACCATTTATTCGTCCACTCACATGCTGTTCCCACTTGTCAGCTATTACAAATAGGCTGCAAAGAACATTTCTGTAAAAGTCTTTGTGTAGGCATATATTTTTCTCTTGGGTAGGTATGTGTTCAGTTTTGTGAAAAATTGCTATCTCTTTTCCTGATGCAGTCTACTTTGTATCTCCTCCATTTAAAAAAATATTTTATTTATTGATTTTTAGAGAAAGAAAGAGAGAGAGAGAGAGAAAGGAGGGAGGGGAGGAGCAGGAAGCATCGACTCTATGTAGTTGCTTCTTGTATGTGCCTTGACTGGGCAAGCCCAGGGTTTCTAACCAGCAACCTCAGCACTCCAGGTTGACATTCTCCACAGTGCCACAAAGATCAGGCTTTATCTCCCCCATTTTTAAACACACAGAGTAGTATACACTGTTCTGCTTCTTGCCTTTTTAACTTTTCCTCAACAGCACATCTTGAAGATTCTTCTAACTCAGCATGTAAGAGAAATGCCCTAGCCAGCCCCCGTCTGGTGGACATTTGGATCTTTCTAGCCTCACTGAGCTGGGCTTTGCAGGACAGTGAGGAAAACTGGGAAAAGGCTCAGAGGCTTGGTGGATGCTGCAGAACCCTTACTGCAAGATGGAAGCTCTCTGAGTAGAAGATCCTGACCCATTTACCCTCAGCAGCTCGGCAATGTGTTGAATGGAAAGGAGTAGGTGATTGTGAAGGTATGCTGACAAAAGGCTCTGAGCAGAGAGATAGGGAGTAAAGAAAGTTGGAGGCGGAGGAATGAGGTGGGCACTGCCACTAAGGGGGTACCCCTGTGACTCTCCAGATCCAGGCAGTGGTGGGTGTTGAAGTGTTTTGCCCTGGGGCTTTTGCTGACCCTCAGACGGTATGCTGTGGGTACCCCCTGGCCCTCAGGTCAGGAAGCCATGCTCTTCCTTGGCTCTCGGGTAGAGACGGGAAACTCATCTGTCTTCCCCACTGCACGAGCTTCCTGAGGACTTCTTCCCAATGCATTAAAACCCACTTAGGGCTTTCAGCAGGAGCTGGCGAAGGAGGGGCATCGGCAGGTAGGAGGAAGCGGTGGGACTGAAGTGGGGACGTCAGCTGAGGCTGGGGCAGGTGGAGAAAGTGGTGGGACTGAAGTAGGGACGTCAGCGGAGGCTGGGGCAGGTAGGAGAAAGTGGTGGGACTGAAGTGAGGGCGTCAGCTGAGGCTGGGGCAGGTAGGAGAAAGTGGTGGGACTGAAGTAGGGATGTCAGCGGAGGCTGGGGCAGGTAGGAGAAAGTGGTGGGACTGAAGTAGGGACGTCAGCGGAGGCTGGGGCAGGTGGAGAAAGTGGTGGGACTGAAGTAGGGACGTCAGCGGAGGCTGGGGCAGGTAGGAGAAAGTGGTGGGACTGAAGTAGGGACGTCAGCGGAGGCTGGGGCAGGTAGGAGAAAGTGGTGGGACTGAAGTAGGGATGTCAGCGGAGGCTGGGGCAGGTAGGAGAAAGTGGTGGGACTGAAGTAGGCACGTCAGCGGAGGCTGGGGCAGGTAGGAGAAAGTGGTGGGACTGAAGTAGGGATGTCAGCTGAGGCTGGGGCAGGTAGGAGAAAGTGGTGGGACTGAAGTGGGGGCGTCAGCTGAGGCTGGGGCAGGTAGGAGAAAGTGGTGGGACTGAAGTAGGGACGTCAGTTGAGGCTGGGGCAGGTAGGAGAAAGTGGTGGGACTGAAGTAGGGACGTCAGCTGAGGCTGGGGCAGGTAGGAGAAAGTGGTGGGACTGAAGTGGGGGCGTCAGCGGAGGCTGGGGCAGGTAGGAGAAAGTGGTGGGACTGAAGTAGGGATGTCAGCAGAGGCTGGGGCTGCTCCCAAGCCAGGGCAGGTTTCCTGCAGGGACCCAGCTCCAGGCAGCACGAGAGGCTCCCGGGAGTGGGTCATGCTGCCCTGTGCCCTTCACTCCTCCCCCAACTAGGCCCCTAGCAGAGGTACCTGCAGACGGGCCCAGCAGCCAAGCATGATCTTGCAGTAGAAAGAGGGCCTTGAGCACTTAATCCTGGCTCTGCTGCTAAGTGGCTGTGTGACTTTAGTCACACTCTATTTCTGCACTTGTAAAACAGGGACAAGCGGTTTCTTCCCAAGGACTCTAGAAGTTATGGGGTGGGGGTGGTGGATGAAATTATGTAGAGGTGGCTATCACAGTTCTTGCCCCCCAGGAAAAAGAGGTTTTCTCCCATTATGAACAAGAGGCACTGCTCAACTTTGAGTGAACAGGTAGGAAGTGAGGTCCAGAGGGCCACCATGGCGTCAGTGAGCCAAGGCAGAACCTGGCACCCAAACCATGCATGTGGCCACTCCAATGTGGCTCCACTGGCCCTGCTCCCAGATGAGGTTGGTGTGGCCACAGGCAGAGAGCAACAGAAACTGGAGCGCTTCCCTGGAAGCAGCTCTCCTGAGTTGCTGGGAGCCGAGAGCACTCAGCCTGTCTCCGCGTTTTGCAGTGCTTGCTTGCTGCCTCCTGCCCTGCATCTCTGAGCCCACTCTGGGCTGGCAAGTGTGGAGGCAGCAGAGGGCGGACGGGCTGCTTTGGGCTTGGGGTGAGGC
Source organism: Saccopteryx bilineata (assembly GCF_036850765.1). Taxonomy (NCBI): domain Eukaryota; kingdom Metazoa; phylum Chordata; class Mammalia; order Chiroptera; family Emballonuridae; genus Saccopteryx; species Saccopteryx bilineata. The sequence continues at coordinate 62,912,112 of NC_089500.1, forward strand.
ATGGTCCAGGACAAGCATGTCAGCTTTGACATCTAGGTAAGTAGGAAGCTTTTTCTCACTTGACCCTGGAAACGGTCTGTCACTTGGCTCCAAGCGCAAACCACTACTTTTCGGCACGGCACATCCCAGGGAAGCAGCCACATGCCTACTACTACCGTCCACATGATGCTGCAGTCCGGGGTGGAGTGGAAACTCTCCTAGCTTACCCATGGGTCTGGCCAAGGCCAAGCTCATGACCAGGGACCAGATGTGCACTGATGACTGTTGTCACAGCCAAGAATAAAACCCCTTGTCCTGGACTGAAAGGGCGGGAAGGCGTGGGGCCACAGGCTTCTGCAGGAAGATTCTGCACCTCCCGGACACAGTGGTCCCCTCAAGGCCCTAGGAGGGCTCAAGCCTGCACAGCGCCCAGCACCATGGCTGCTGCATGTCAAATTACCCGAGCGGTCGACACGACCACCAGAAGGAAGCTTTCCAGACAAAATGTCTTTCTGAGGAGGAGCCTGGATGTAGGGGAGACCCTGGATACCCTGGACAAAATCAGGGTGACACCAAACCTCAGGCATCCTCTCAATAGTCTGCTTAGGAATAAAAGGGAACTTGAAAACCAAAACATGAGCAAATGGCTTGTAAAAAGTTGGTTTTATTTGTTACTTTTCACCTTATCTCAGTTATGCCATTTTGGCACCCACAGTGACAGTCCCTGGAAGCTGGAGTCAGCCCCCACCCACTGTGGTATTATTAACTATAGAGCATGAGCCTGAGCCACCCAGGGCCCCCCTGTAGGCAGGGCTGTGAGGCCCAGCCCCCTCCAGACCACAGCCCATGAGCCTGGGGACTGCGCCCTGCCGGCCAGAGCCCGCCCATTTCCCTGGGTGGGGCTGAGCGGACCGAGTGCAGGGGAGGCGGCAGGTCTCAGCTTAGGACTGGGTCTGACAAGGCCACGTGTGATAGGGTGGACGCCCTGGACAGGGCTGGAGAGCAGCCAGGCCCATCCTGGTTCTGTGGCTGACTTGCTGGGTATTTTAAGCAAGTTGCTTCTAGTTCCTTGGTTGGTCTTTTTCTGGTTAGTACAGTGAGGACTTTTAGGAGCCCTCCTGACTTAGGTATCAAGTTTGCTGCTTCTATCAAGTCAGGAGCATGTCTCTGTGCTTCTGTGTACCTGCTGCCAGTGGACGTCTCTCTACAGGGCTGCACTTACCCTGGTGCTCTCTCAGAACTGGAGCACCCCCAGCAAGAACCCTTCAGCCTGCAGTGCCCAACTCTGCTGTCCTTGCTGCTAAGCACTGCCAGGTGCTTGTCCCCTGAGAGTGACCTCCCTAAAGGCCTTAGAAAAGGTTCTAATGCCTAAGATCTAGATCATCTGTTATATCAAACAGAACTTATTTTACACATAATTGAGAATCTGTTTACATGATCAGATTCTCTCACCCTAACTGCATGTCAGACACTGGGCCTACGCCCTTCTTCTGGGGAATTTGAGAGATTGGTGGCATCTTGTCATTTACCTTACTTGCATTTGGTCTTAAGCATAATACTAGTTCTAAAAACACAGTGGGAAGTTTCCAGCCTAGAAGGTAGCAGTGGCTTGTGAAGTCACCGTCTTTCCACGGCTGAGGGCCCCACAGGACCTCCCCTTGCAGGGCCAAGCAGGGAGTGGGAACCACGGGGGACCAGGTCCAACAACTGGAAAAACCGGACAGATGGACATCACTTCAGGGGTCCTCCACACAACATGTCCCTAGCTTGGCCAAGCACAGCTTTGTAGAGCTAAAGATTCCCAACCTCACCTGCAGAAAAAGAAACAGAGCCCAAGAATGTCTGCTAGGAAATTCATCCCTCTTTTTTAGAAGAAGCTCTGTCCTAAAAGACTTTTATATTTGTTTTTTGTTGTCGTTTTGTTTTTTAATTTATTCATTTTAGAGAGGGGGAGAGGAGCAGGAAGTATCAACTGCCATATGTGCCTTGACTGGGCAAGCCCAGGAGTTTGAACTAGTGACCTTAGTGTTTCAGGTCGATGCTTTATCCAATGTGCCACCACAGGCCAGGCTGTTCTAAAGACAATTCTATTTCCAGAGAACAAATTTTAAGCAGATGTCCCTTCCCCTGACAACGAGGAGACATGCTAGTGAGTCACCTACATCTACCAGAAACACGTCTACTCTCACCCTCACACCCTATTGCCACAATGAAACAGTCCTTTCAACAATGTTTGTGCTTCTAACCAATAAGACATCCCCTGTAGGGGAACAGCTGGGACCACTGCAGTCACCCACGGCACTGAGAAGGTGCAAAGGTTAAAACAAAGGTTACATGGACACACAAGGACAGTCATTATCCTCCCAACCACTCGCTAACAGCTGAATAAAACCTCACTTCTACAGTTATTTTGCCAATGCCAGAATAAAAAGCAAAATTTCAAATCGGAAATATCTAGCACTTTACAAAGTGGAATAAAAGAATATGAAATTAAAAAAAAATTAAACAAAGGTCCACATGCCACAGCAGCACCCTGTGATGAAGTTGTTGTTCCCCCTTCCTTGGCAATTCCGGAGCGCGGCTCCTCTTCCTGGTCCAGGGGAGACACGGCTCAGAATAGAAGGGCCCCCATGCTGCCAACTTCACTCTGCTCCTTTACAAAGATTTCAAAGTACTGGTAGATGATTGTGACCGCGAGCAAGATCCCAGTTCCAGACCCGATGGCACCCAGGAAGTCAGCCAGGACGGAGAGGGCCCCGATACACAGCCCCCCGAAGGCAGCGGCAGTGGGGATATACCTGGGGAGCAGGAGACGGGTCAGCAGAGTGCCACCATGCAGATACCTCCAGTGTGGCCAGCCCGATGCGCACCACCTGCCCGCAGGGCCGAGCAGTCTAACCTGCTTACCTCTGATTTAGGAACCTAAGTCCTATAGAGGTCACTCCGTTACCTCCAGGAAACTACACCTGGTCACACACCTTAATGGTCTAGATGAGGGCTGCTGTCCAGGAAGTGGCCATACAAACCACACATGCCTTACAAAATGTGACTAGTCCAAGTTGCGATATTAAAATGTGACGAGATGGTGAAGACAAGAACATAAGATATCTCATGATTTTTCTTACATAATACATTTTTACTTTTTCCCCCCACTTTTACTTTTTTAACATGACTACTAGAACATTTAAAATTTCCTATGTAGCTTGCATTTTCTTTCTCCTGCACAGTGTGTGGTAAATCTAAAGGCTTCAGAGAATTCTTGTTAAGAGAATGAACAAAACTGCCTACTGCCCTTGCTAGGGATTAGAAAACAATCTGAAATTTGCAATGCTGATTTTCTTGCGGACACAGGGGACTGACTATTCTATCCTGTAACCAAGGATAAGATTTAATTAACCAGAACTCTCTAAGCCCGATGAAGATGCCTGATGTGTAAGAAAACCACTGGGACCCAGGGCTGGCACTCACCGATTGAGCTCATGGACCATGGAAGTCTCTCGGTGGCCCCTCATCACCATCTGCTGCTCCTTCAGCTGCTTTGCAACCTGCGGGATGCCCGAGGAGAAGACCACATTCAATTTTAAGCTGGAAATTGAAAGCTGGGTACACATGTCATGGTGGCACTAAACACTCACAGGTTTTCTTCTTTGGCATCCTAACCATGTTTATGTAGAAAATTTTATAACTGCTGCGAAGAAGTCATATGACAAAGGGTGGTTCTAGTTTGGCTCCAGCTCCCCAGGAGAGCACTAATTTACTGCTGAGCTGTCCACGGCTGTAAGGCTTCACCCTAATGCGGAGGTGGCCACAACGTGTGTTCACAGACCATTTTTTTAGGAAGAGGTAACAAATCAAGACCCCTTATACCAATGACAGGAGAGAACTGTTTCTTGGTTTAATCAAACTGTAACTTATACTTACATCTTTGGCAGAGGAGCCCGAGACCTCGATCCAGGTTTTGGAGAAGAATGCACAGGAGCCCAGCATGAACACGATGTACACGACGGCATGGACAGGGTCCTCCAATACAGAACCAAAAGATTCTGGGGGAGACAGGTAATAGCAAAGGCCACCCACTGGGTAAGCGCGTGCGGGACCCCCGGAAGACGTATCCTGGAAAGAAGACACAGGAAGGCTGAGAGTGCCGTTTCATTATACCTTAACGTAAGGACAAAGGCAGTTCTGAGCAGATGAAAAGGTTACAATTTGCTCACATGTCCACAGTGCATTTTTCTTACTAAAAAGAAAATCTGATGTGCTGAATCTGTAGAAGGCATGATTAGGTAATATCTCTGGGTAAAATGTTTGTCACCAGTGAGACACATGGACGTACACCACTGCAACTAGCCACAGCATGAGAACTGGTGTTTGCCAGCAGCCATACTTACAGACCAGGTGCCCAGCAGGCTGACCAGCAAGTTGCCGCTGAAGCGGGCTGACAACATTTGGGAGATGACGTACAGGTTGGACACCAGGGCCGACTGCAGAATGATGGGGATGTTGGAGGTGTAGAAGAGCTTAATAGGGTAGGTGTTGTACTGGCCTCGGTAGCGAGCCGACTTGATGGGCAGGTCCACTCGGAAGCCCTGAAAAGCCAAACAGAGCAGAGTGCTCTCACTGCCTCATTCCACTGTCTGCACAGACACACTCCAGCTGGGCCGGCCAGCCCACACTGGTACCAGGGCGCTCACACCCTCTCCTGACCCACCACTGCACCTGCAGCCACTTTAACAAGGGGTTCCCAGAAAGACAGGCTGAAAAAATACCCCCGAGCCTAGCACAGTGGAATAATTGTTTTTTGTAAAACCAAAACAAAGACAAACAAAAACCCAAAGTCTATCCCATTAAGTGTGCACCAATGTGGACTATGTAAGAGCCGGAGGACATGTGCCCGTCCTAACAGTGGCTCTCTAGTGTTTACACTCCTTAGGGGTGCGTGTTTACGGTGGCCCCAAGACGAGGTCCCCATGGCCTCCATCTCACCCCCCCAGAGCAGCCCTTTGTTTTAAATCATACACAAAAACACTGTTTTTTTAAAATTTTTATTATTATTATTATTTATTTTAGAGAGAGAGAGAGACAAGACAGACAGGGAGAGAGATGAGAAACATCAACCTGTGGTTGCTGCACTTCAGTTGTTCACTAATTGCTTCTCATACGTGGCTTGATTGGAGGGCTCCAGCTGAGCCAGTGACCCTTTGCTCAAGCCAGAGACCTTGGGCTTCAAGCCAGCGACCATAGAGTTACATCTATGATTCCATGCTCAAGCCAGTGACCCCATGCTCAAGCCCGTGAGCTTGCGCTTAAGCCCGTGACCTTGAAGTTTCAAACCTGGGTCCTCAGCATCCCAGGTCGATGCTCTGTATGTTGCGACACCACCAGTCAGGCAGAAACGCTAAGTTTTTTAATGAATATAGCCTCTCCCTCTGAAATCCTTGGAGAATAGAAATGTTTTATCATTTTTTCCAAAGTTTCAGCACTCTTTTATTTTAAACTGATTTTTTTTTAAAGTGAGAGGGAGGGAGAGGAAGAGAGAGAAACACTGATTTGTTGTTCCGCTTATCCATGCATTCACTGGAGATTCTTGTATATGCCCTGACTGGGGATCAAACCCACAATCTTGGCATATTGGAATGATGCCCGAACCAACTGAGCTACGTGGCCAGGGCTCTTTTATATTATTTTTACAAACCCCCCGTGCCTAGGACTCAGAATACATAGGATTTAAAATAAAGTTTTAATGCTCTAACTACAAACACCCACCAAGCTTATGGTGGCATTAAAGCTTATTAATTTGGCACCTGAAGGCACAGGCCTGCCTGGGCCTCAGAAAAAGCGCTTGGCTGGTATAAATGCCTTCCCACAGGCGCTAAACTGTCTTCTCCACTGCTATCCCTTCTTTTCAGTAAGTATCAGGACACAAAGTGGCTGATAAAAAAATACAAAGACTAATTCAACTACAGAAAAAAACCTGACAACTCAGGTTTCTTACTTAGAAACAAGTGACAAGGACTAATAATTCGAAAGGTCAGAGCTCTCAAAAAGAAAAGACTTTTCCAAGATGACGGTCCCTCCAAACACTGCATACACTCCAGGAGAGATGGCGATGAGGCTTTATAGCTTCATGACTTTTCACTTCTCTTGAACTAAAAGCTTAAAGACGCATCTTCTTTATCTGCTGCTCCCAAAGGAACATGATTTCAGAAATGTCACATCTGCCTCAGTTTTGTTTAGTTCAGGCAGGTCCCCTAACTCAATGGAACACGCTAACCCAGCTCCCAGGGAAACCTGCTCCAGTCAAATCCATCCCAGTACCCCAATACCACAGGATGACATGTACCCCCCGGGGTGTGAGTGGGGCATGCACACCCAGGCACTCCAAAACTGCAGTGTGGGTCCCCAGAGCTCCCCAGGGTCCAGTCAAATCCATCCCAGTACCCCAATACCACAGGATGACGTGCACCACCCGGGGCGTGAGTGGGGCTTGCGCACCCAGGCACTCCAGAACTGCAGTGTGGGTCCCCAGAGCTCCCCAGTGTCCAGTCAAATCCATCCCAGTACCCCAATACCACAGGATGACGTGTACCCCCCGGGGTGTGAGTGGGGCATGCGCACCCAGGCACTCCAGAACTGCAGTGTGGGTCCCCAGAGCTCCCCAGTGTCCAGTCAAATCCATCCCAGTACCCCAATACCACAGGATGACGTATACCCCCCGGGGCGTGAGTGGGGCATGCGCACCCAGGCACTCCAGAACTGCAGTGTGGGTCCCCAGAGCTCCCCAGTGTCCAGTCAAATCCATCCCAGTACCCCAATACCACAGGATGACGTATACCCCCCGGGGCGTGAGTGGGGCATGCGCACCCAGGCACTCCAGAACTGCAGTGTGGGTCCCCAGAGCTCCCCAGTGTCCAGTCAAATCCATCCCAGTGCTCCAGTATCACAGGATGACGTGTACCCCCCGGGGTGTGAGTGGGGCATGTGCACCCAGGCATTCCAGAACTGCAGTGTGGGTCCCCAGAGCTCCCCAGGGTGAGTCGGGACGCACCTGGAAATAGATGACCACCGCAAAGACAAAGATGGTGGCAATCAAATTCATGAGATTGGGGAGGTTCTGGCGGTAGAAGGCCTCTCGAAGGGCTCGGACCTTGTCAGTGCGTGTGGCCAGCAGATGAAACAGTGCAATGATGGCACCTTCAAATTCCATCCCTGTTGGTGAAGGAGGGGACACGTGGTAAAGAGACAAGCAGCTTCTTAGTGGCCAAAAGAGAAAATAAAACAAAATTAATTTTGAGATGCATGGTGCCCTACTCCTAATCCACAGTGTACAATGAGTTTTCTCATGCCTCATTTCTATTCTCTCTGTCAAGATTTCAACATGCAGAAATAGTTATCTCATTTTGTTGGTAGGCGAGTCTATGGCCACCAGATGTGTGGAATGATGACCAATTATAAACTCATGAAAGTAGGATCTGAAGGAGTCCTACACTGAAGAGTGGGCTCAGAGCTGCTCATTCATTTCCCGGGAAACCCCCAGCAGTGGAGCGTCCCCAGCTCTGAAGTGCAGGTGGCCCCTGACAAGGTGGGCTTGACATCTCTGTTTCTGACATCAATGATCAAGCAGATAGGACAACGTCAAGTGCCCACCACAAGGCCTGATCCGATCAGAGCCAACACCCCATGTGGACGGATGCTGAACAGAGCTAGGCAAACAGCTAGGAAGTGAGTGGCTTCCTGAGGGGCTGCAGGATCAAGAGCAAGAATGAGTACCTGACCTGAGCACAGGGCAGCAGAGGATGAGTGAGAAGAAGCTGGGGGCACAGGGCATTCGTGAGGCCTAGAAGTCTTATAAATTTTCAAGAAATTTACTAAAATTTCAAAAAATCCAAAAATCCCAGCTAACATAGAAACAGGAGCACTGTATTCGGTCTGTCCTTCCGGGACAGGGTAACGATCCCATCATGAAAACGGGGCCTCGTGCCGGGAGCCCGTGCTATGTCCAGAGCTGTGTCCTGTGGGCAGCTGGGGGGGGCCCTGGGGTCAGTTCTGGGAGTCCACCTATGTACTGCCCCCTCAGGGCACTGGCTCAGGTCTCTAACACAGAATGGGGGACTACCTGCCGCGTTTCCCCGGGCTCAGGTCTCTAACACAGAATGGGGGACCACCTGCTGCATTTCCCGGGCTGTTCCCGGACAGTCTGGAGATGCTGGCATCACTACTGAGTTCTTCTGGAGCCTCTGGGATGGCGCTTCTGGGGAAGCACTCCCTCCTAAATACCAGTGCTTCCTCAGTTCCCGCCCTGTTCCGTGTGGTCAGGTGCCAGCACTGGCCTCTTTCACCACTGGGCAGAATTTAGGGATTTTAAAGCTGGAGCCAAGACAAAGTGTCACTTCACAGAGGATGACGCCCGGGTTGCCCAGGAAGGAAGAGGAACTTGTTCACGCTCAGCCCACTCTAACACTCGCCCATTGCCTCTGTGACCTGAGTGGACTACTCTATCCCTTGTTCACTCTGTGGCAGCCACACGCACTGACCTCAAATGCATCAGGCACGTTCCTAACTCAGGGCCTTGTACCTGATGGCCCCCTTCAAGGAAACGGTCTTCCCCAGTCGCAGGGCTCCTTTCCCTCTGCAGGACCTCGGTTCCCAGACTAACCCTGTGAGGACAGCTGGCCATTTTCATCTTCTTCCTCTGCCCACTGTTCCCTGGGTACCTACAGCCACACCTGACCCGCACAGAACACACGGCCCACTCACCCTGTACTCCCAGGACCTAGAACAGTGCCTGGCCCTTCACAGGACTCTGTAAGTATTTGCTGAATGAAAGGCAATGACACAGGCTCTTGTTCTCTTAACTGTTAACAAAATTCCTTCTTCAAATTCACTCCCTGCAGAATCTCTGGGAACAAGACAGGGCTTCTAAGTGTTAGTTTTACTTCAGGTAAAAGCTGTTGGCAGTTAACACTATCCTGCTAATCCTGCTTTGGGCTGTGCCCACTTGCCCAGGAAAGCAACAATGGCTATCCTCCCAGACCCGAGAGGGTCTCAGTCAGTGATGCATTTCCATGTGGCCAAATCCAGAGTTCCACATGCTGCCTTGTCAGCCCCGCGACCTTTGTGACTTCTGCCCTTTTCTCGCATGACCTTAATCTTCTCCTTTTCCCTCCATTCCTCAGCAAGCATGGCGGTCCTGCAGGCTCGCTCACCACCTACACGCACGTGACTGCAGACTCACCCTTCCTGGTGGCCTTCTCGCCAGCCAGTTCTCAAACACTGCTAGTGGACATCATACTTTTATTTTAAAGCCAGAAACAAACCCACCTTTGGTCACTTCCATCACCCTTGGACGCTCCCCTCTGGCTGTCTTATATTCTTTTCTCCTGACGCCCTGACTCAGCGCTTCCCTCGCGACAGGCTGGCTTGTCAAAGCTGGAAGACTGAATAGTTACCAAACTTCGTTCTCTGCCCTCCACTCCAGCCTGGGGTGACTTCCTCCCTCCAGACTCCCATTCCCATCACCTCACCGGCCTGCTCCTAACTGAAGGCTGCTGCTTGGCTCCACTCTGGCTCTGTCCTGACAGCCCTCCTCATACCTCAGGATGTCCCCAGACCAGTGAGAGGATGGCCTTGCCGTATACCTCTGCTCCTATCCTTCATCCTCCTGCCTTTCACACCCACCCCTCAAAAGTCCTGCCTTCTCGAGACTAAGAGGCATGGACAGGAGTGTGGTGGCTATGGGGGGTGGGGGGAGGGAAGGAGGGAGAGGGGGAGGGGGAGGGGTACAGAGAGAACTGGATGGAGGGTGGCGGAGGACGATCTCTCTTCGGGTGATGGGTATGCAACAGAACTAAATGACAAGATAACCTGGAAATGTTTTCTTTGAATGTATGTACCCTTATTTATTGATGTCACCCCATTAAAATAAAAATTTATAAAAAAAAAAAAAAAAAAAAAAAAAGTCCTGCCTTCTGCCCAAATCTCCCCATTTGCCTTGGAGTTCCAGGAAGTGCTGAGGGAGGAATCAGATCTCGGCTTGCCCACTCTTCTCTGACATTCCTTACCTCTGGCTACCCACTTTTCCTAGTAAATCATTCTTCCTTGTATGTTTAGAACTTATTAAAAACACCCTTTGAGACAAGATATCCTTGGCACTGTTGGTTTAGCACAGAACACTGCATTGTACAGGCTCCACGATGGGCTGGGCATCACGTCCTTTCCTGTTCTTTTTCATTTCATCTTGGCATCTGAGGCTCAGAGGTAGGGGGATTTGCCCAAAGCCACTTACGTACTATTAACAGGAACAGCTAGAAGATCAAGTTCAGGCCTCTTTCACAAAGTTGCCCCTCGCCAGTGCATTGATTCAGTGATTTCATTTTTAGAAACATCTTCACTGAGAGCAAGTGCCAAAACACATAAACATGAGTGTATGAGGCTGTCTGCTGTCTGTGCTGTGTAACAACCAAACCTGGAAATGACCTGCATGTCTGTCGGAAGAAGACTGGTTAAATAAATGCTGCTCTATCCTTGCCACTAAGTTTATACTGCTAGCAAAAATGAGGCAGGATGCATTCTGGCATGGCAAATGTTCATGAAATGCTCTAATGTGGAATATATACGTTATGTACCACGAGCAGAAGCCTGTCTGTTTAAAAAAATTCTGCAGATGCACACAGAAAAGTCAGAAGTAACATACCTTAAACAGAGGTGATTTTCCCTGGATGGGGAGCTTTCAGCTCTTGTTTTGCACATCAGTACTTTTTACCGAGCCCTGCCCGCAGGAAAGGCCAAGTCCTTACCTCGGCCGGTGTTGACAGTGGTGGGGCTGAACGCTTTCCACACGATGGTCTCACAGATGTTAGTGGCGATGAAGAGGGAGATACCAGAGCCCAGGCCGTATCCTTTTTGCAGAAGTTCATCCAAAAGTAGGACAATTAAGCCAGCAACAAAAAGCTGCAAAAATTAAAAAGTAAAAGTGAAGAAACCCAAACAGACTGCACTCCTGCTCTTTCCTTCTCTCAGTAGGGGGCTTCTCTGATATAAATGCTGAAGGCCGAGTAAACAATGGACAACAACACCTTCCTCTGGCGAGTTTAGAAGGGCCAGCACGGGTGTTTTGGCTTCTCAGAAGAAGTTTATTTTATTCATGGTTCAAGTCTGTTATCTGGGCAGTCTGAGTGAGTGTGAGGAGCTACTCAGAGGGGGGAATGTTAGCATAACAATTACCTGAATGGTGATTAACAGGCAGATTCCAGCGCCCATTTCAGAAGGGTCCCCATACATTCCTGTCATCACATACACAATAGACTGGCCAATGGTAATGATCATGCCAAATACTAGAAATCAAAAGAAAACGATGTTCTGAAAGTGCGACATCACACAGTTGTAGAGGAGACAGTTATCGAACAACTACTCTGTGCCAGGCACCACGGAGAACAAAGCTGACGAACACTGACTCTCCAAGGAGCGTGGTCCAAGAAAAACCCACAATCACATCATCAGAGTATACGATAACTCAATGCCTGGGAACAGAAGCAGATGAGCTTTTTAATTCACCTCCTACATCCACTTTCCTGTCAGTGACAGGAAGAAAAGAGTCAGAATGTGACAATGTGGTTCTTACGGAAGACAAATCAGGGAGCAAAATCTAATGAAGACACCATTCCAAGGCACATAAGTTGGCGATGGCCCAACCCACAGCATTCAAACTCAGAGTAGGCTGCTCGGGTTCGGGAGGGCTCCTGAGTTAACTACACACCTGGGCCACCTCTACAGGGTTATCACCTCAGCCTGGGTCCAGAACACAGATAACTAACTCTGGGCTAAAGGGGTCCCTTCCCAGTTTGTATGTAAATTTTTATCTTTTATTTTAAGGAAAAACCTCAGAATGCTATCAATTTAGTCACTTGTCCTATTTCCTCGGCCACAAAACTCTCTTGACCCAATAGTAGCTTTCCTTTTTGTAGTCTGTCTTTGTTTCTTTTATTATACTTCACTGTTAGGCACAATGGAATCGGAATATTTTCACTGGTTCCACAGGACTAGATGAATCTTCAAGTATGGGTTTTGGCTTCAAGTTCAGCTTTCTGGTTAGTTTGTCAAATCTGATTTAGTAAAATAAAATTGTATTCCGGAGTGCCCGTCAAATGTAGTCTGTATTTAACTTTTAAAAAACTGCTCACTGACACTGAATTCTCAAAACAAAGGAAATTTTAAAAATTGTCAAGACCAAAGAAAAAATAGACAATTTGTGCTTCTGAAAATTTACATATATATATTTTAAAATCCTGATTTGTGCCTGAAACTTACAAGTTTAAATCAGATTAGCCATTTTCGCTCAATTACTTAACCTACTAAAGATTTCTTCCACATGCTGGAGGAAACTATGGCTGGAGCCAGACTGACGGTGGCGCAGTGGAGAGAGTGCTGACCTGGGTGCTGAGGTCGTCGGCTTGAGTGAGGGCCATCTGGCTTGAGCGCAGGCTCACCAGCTTGAACACGGGGTGGCCGGCTTGAGCGTGGGATCAACAACATGATCCCATGGTCACTGGCTTGAGCAAGGGGTCACTGGCTCGGTTGGAGACCCTGGTCAAGGCACATATGAGAAGCAACCATTGAACAACTAAAGTGCTGCAATTATGAGTTGATGCTTCTCATCTCTCCCTTCCTGTCCCTCTCTCCCTCCTGATAAAAAAAAAAAGAAAAAAAGAAAGAGAAAGAAAAAGGAAATATGGCTGGGCACAAAACTATTAACTATCACTTCCTAATTATATATTTCAGTTCAGCCAGAGGCTGAATATGGATCGTTTTGATGGCTGTTTATTGTTAACAGTGCCATTAATTTGCTATGAGGCAAATATGATTATTCCCATTTTTACAGATGAAGAAACAAACTGAGATATAAGAGCAGTCATTTAACTTTGTCCAAAGTCACAAAGTTGGGTTGAGAGGAAGACCTTTCCCCTAAGTTGATACTTTTTAAACTCCCAGAGGAAAACACCTACCAAATATCTACTATGTGCCAGGCACTGAGGTATTTTACAAACGTTATTCCACTGGATTCTTACGATAGCTCTAAGTACACATCATCTCCTCCGAAGTAGTAAGGACATGTGCCTGTTGGGGGGAAATCTCCAAGCCCTACTCCTTCCTGTCGATCACGCAGCACTGGAGGCAATGGTCATCCTCTCCCCCGCCTTGTCCAGCCCGGCCAAGTTCCTGCACCATGGCGTTCCCACAAGTGTTTTCTTTCTTCCTTTCTTCTTTCCTTCCCTCCTCTCTTTCCTTTCCCTTTCTTTTCTAAGGATTATAAATCTATATAGTTTAATTAAGAAAGAAACTGACATTATAGCATGAAGTTTATATTTAAACAAACTTTAACTGAAACCTAACAGTTGCCTAATAAGATTTTACACTGGAGTCCCAGGTCTGGCTTGAGCCATCAAGCTGAGTCTCATGAGTCAAGACAGCATTGTGGGTGTTAGTTAATTCTTAGGATTAAAAATAGATTTTTGTTTTGTTTTGTGTTTTAAAATGAACCACAGTCCTAGTAGGAAGATTTAATCTTCTGAGACCAGGGCTTTTGAAATAATCCAACTCCTGAAGTGATTCGATGACCTTGTGCTGTTGGTGACTGAACCCTGCCACCGATGGTTTCAGAGTTCCATGTTCAAAACACCAAGAAGCACCAAGAGCTTCCCACCCTAAGAGCACGGGCCCTTCTCTCGACTCTCACACCTCCTATGCCACCCTCTTCCTCTCCCTAAATACCTCAGCCAGGGGCTTGGAAAAGAAAGGGTCTTCTTGTCAATTTCAAGAATTAGCACCTCTAAGTCAGAATAATCTACCTATGTACACGCTCCAATGAAAGACTCCCTTCTCAGCCAGTTTCCATCCCCAAAACAGCAGCTTTGGTGACCTATAAACGAGCTCAGTTCTTTGCTGGGAACAGCTTTAAGCTCAGGCAGGGAACACCTTGGCTTGTAAGTTTCAGGCATTCCGAGTTTTTAAATATTCTCCACTGTCCTTCTTTAGATTGCCAATGATATTTTTCTCTTTTTAGCTAGAGAGACAGAGAGACAGGAAGAGAGAGAGATAAGATGTATCAACTCATAGTTAGTTGTTTATTGATTGCATCTTATTCATGCCCTGACTGGGGGGCTCCAGTTGAGCCAGTGACCCCTTGCTTAAGCCAGCAACCTTAAGCTTCAAGCAAGCTGCAAAAAGTACAGTAAACTCTATTGGGAAGAAGGCTGTCGGTTGTGGAGATGCTCTGTGAAGATCTCTAGTATCTTTCTGCTCTCCCACACACCCGCTCTGTAAGTTCTGTCTTTCACAGAAGGCCCTTTCCTTTTCTCAGCAAAGTGCAGGACGGATTACCTCGAAACACGTATCCTCCTTCCTCGCCACTGGGATGGATGTGCAAACTACACAGCATGGAATGGCTTTAAAACACATGGCCTACTGTTGGGCACAGAAACTATACTGGTTTTTCAAGGAACATCTTCTCAAGCCACCTCGATGGTGTCAAGACAAGAACTCCTTCGCCTCCTCACTTGATATATCCACAGTCAGATGTGACAGGGGCTAGTACTAGGAGAGTTAATTCTTGTCATCTTTTCTGTCATCGTCTTCCAGGGGTTAGGAATGCCACGTCAGCCTTTCCTCATGGAAGGCTACAACAACCTGGGCACCTGGCACTGGCTTCCTGGGCAGGGACCCGGTCAGCTTCAGCAGTTTGTCCATCAGTTTTTCCAGAACATTAGTTCGCCACTAAAGTCTATAGCTCCGATAATCTGCTCCGGCTCCAACCCCAGGCACAGCCTAATGGCTTTTCTGACTCTTCTTTGGTTCATTCTCTACTCCATTATCTTCAGAATCAGAGTCAGCTTTGCCCTGGCTTCCTTCTGATTTATGTCATGTGCTAGTTTTTATAAGATTTTATTTATTGATTATACAGAGAGGAGAGGGGCAGTGGAGCAAGAAGTACCAACTTATAGTTGCTTCACTTTAGTTGTTCAATGCTTGACTAGACAAGCCCAGGGTTTCGGACCGCCGACATCAGCATTCCAGGTCGCTGCTCTATCCACTGCGCCACCCCAGGCCAGGCTCATATGCTCTTTTCTGTTCTGTAGGAACTCGGCAGTGAAACTGGGGCAGTCGAGGCTCTCTTCTGGCCCCCATGTGTGGTCCTCATGAGAACCCTTTCCACTTGGAGGTACTCCACTTTGCCCTTCACCACTCAGTGGCCCAGAACTCTTTCACCACACCCTCCTCTGCCTTCTCTGCTAGCACCTCCTCCACTCTCTTCTTGTTCTGTTCTGTCCCCACCGTGCCCGACAGTTTTCTGATGTAAGGGTGATACTGCTCAGAGTAGCCTCAAGAGCGTGAGAGGACTGCACTGACACGTCGTGTTGGGCAGGCCAGAGGAGTGGCGCCCAGAAAAGCAACAGACCAGGTGGTCATGGTCAAGCCCCTTACTGAAGCAGTGTACTGCAGACCCTGGCCAATGGTCCCCCAAAAAAAGTCTTTCTTGCTAACACAGGCCACAGAGTACCTGCAGGGTCGCTGGGCCAAGTAAGTTAGTGTACAAAGAACAAAACTGTTTGGATGTCCCAAACTTACAGCAAACTTAAATTCTCAACTACAGGTATTTGAACATCATTCGAAATTTCACTTACACTTCTGGGCTCCATTGAAGAGGGCTCGGTCTTTTGGGGTGTCACCAACTTCAATTATTTTGGCGCCAGCCAAGAGCTGCATGATGAGGCCAGAGGTGACAATAGGAGAGATACCCAGCTCCATCAATGTGCCTGAGAAAAAGGGGGCAAAACACAGCCCGTATTAGCTTAGAAAAGCAATACATTATTAAGAAAATGAGCAAAATCTGACTTTGTATCGCTTATACAAATCCAGTGTGCTTCGGTTTGCTAGCAGCTTTTAATTTAGAGAATAATCCCCCAATATCAACAACTACAGCATAATTCAATTCACTCTGCGCAGTTTGCCAGGCCATATCTTATTCTGTTTCGGAAGTCACGTGGCTTTTAAACAGATAGCTGCATTCAAATTCACCAAAAACAGAGTCATTCTGGTTTTATACAGATAAGAAAGATTTGTTTCTTCATCAGTTACTAAAAGTAACATTCAAATAATTTCCAGAGTCTGAAAAGAGAGCCTGTGCAATTGTAGTTAGCTATGAATAAACTTCCACTTCCATTATGCTAAAATACTTATAATTGATTTGAAACCTAATTTGAACTACATTTAAAAAATAAGTTAATCAAAAACAGTTCTGACATGAAAGCTGAAGACCCTTCCCCCCAAGGTAATTAGGTAAGATATACAAAACAGTGTTACATACTTTTCTGGCACATACATGTAACCCACAGACATGAAAAAGATGCAGCTGAGAAACAAATGGCATATTCTAAAGGTTATGAAAATACTAGATAGGTAGAAATATCATTATTTAAGTTGTTTAAAAAGCACTCTAGTTTTCCCATAATTTTTCATTCTCTGACATAGATTTAATCTTATTACAGGTTTTGTACTATTCACATGCAATTCTGAATATGATAACATGCCTTGATGCTGAATTCTGCATTTACCAAGGCACAGCACACTGACATTCTTCCCAAACATGCTCTGAACAAAAGCCACATAAAGCCAAAGCCTGCAATTTAACTACAGGAGGTGGTCAAGCCCGCGGTGCACAGAAAGAGGTGCAGAGAGCCAGAATTCTACCTCGATTGGAGGCCAGAATCACTCTTATCCAATAGAAAGGGTCGGCAGAGTCTGAAGACATGATACCAAACAGGGGGATCTGGAAAGAAGTAGAGAGGAGAGGAGTCAGTGCACCTGTCTCCAGCCCTCTAACCCCTGCGACCCTCACCTCGATAAGAGAACAGGACACCTGCACTTACCTGGCAGCATACCAAGAAAATGAAGAGAGTGATAGCAGTCCACAGCACTTTCTCCTTAAACTGAATCTATGTAGAAGAGAATAAATTAAGGCAACAAGTTATTGTCATAAGCATATAGAAATGGACTCTGATCAGACCCTTTTCTCTGTTCACCAGAAAAGCAAGCCTTGAACAATCCAAACCATGTACCAAACATAAGTACCAAAATACAAGTACAAGCATTGCAGGCTTTCTATGTATAAGGCACATATGCAAAGACCTTCATAGGCCTTACCTCATTTGATCCTTGTACTACATACGATTATTATTTTTATTTTACAATAAAAAAATATTGAGTCTCAGAAAGGCCAAGAAATTTGTCCCAAAGCCCACAGTTGAAGTGAGTTTGAGTCCAAATATATGCTTTTAACCATTAGCATTAACAGTTTAGGATCAGATTCAAGATAAAAAAATGTTACCATAGAAACCAGAAGAGCCCTTACAACGTATGAACTATCCCCATTCATTTGAAAGTGTTTATTTCTTTATTTTTATTTACTTTTTAATTGAGAGGAGGGGAGATGGATTCCTGCATGTGCCCTGACCTGGATTCACCCGGCGATCCCTGTCCGAGGCCGATACTTTGCCCATCTGGGGCCATGCTCACAACTGACCTATTTTTAGTGCCTGAGGTGGTGGCTCCACAGAGCCATCCTCAGTGCTGAGGGCCAACACACTAGAATCAATCATGCCATGGCTGTGGGAGGGAAAGACAGAGAGAGGGGGGGGGTAGGGGAGAAGCAGATGGTCACACCTCCTGTGTGCTCTGACTGGGCATCAAACCTGGGACTTCCACATGCTGGTTGATGCTCTACCATTGAGCAAACTGGCTAGGGCTGAAAGTGTTTTGTAACTGACAAAATCTTGTTATTCTGGAGGAAACTAATTTGGAATTTGTGGCTGTTCACTATGCAGCACATTTTCTATGAATTAAGGGTATAACAATAAACAGTTTGGGTGGGAGGGCAGGGAGAGCTGCAAGCTTAACCTCCCCACTAACTACTAGTAGCATCTAAGACTTTTCACATCTCTTCAAGTATGTAAGTAGGATATGCTACACTTCAGAATCATTTTATAGATGACTCATAAGAACCACTAGAAGTTTAGATGCCCCGCCCAAGGACCCCCACTAGTAAGCAGTAGAGTGGGGATTCTTCTGAGCCTTCTGCCTCAAACTCAGTGTCCTCATTAGTACACGGCAGGAATGGCGGTAAGTGATTTAAAAACACCGCAATATTGTGCAGACTAAGGATCTTTACGTGGAAATGCCTTGTGAATGACTGTATTAAGTGAACAAAATGTGTTCTTAAAATACTTTTTAATTTGAGAGGAAGAGAAACCTAAGCAAGCACTAAGCCAGAGTCCTGGCTCTCTGGTCAGAATAGAAGTTCGGTCCTGTCTACCAGTTTAGGCCGTGACAACACAATCACACAAAGGCAGTGCAATTCCATGCTCAGATACTCTGTGTGAAGTGTAGTCAGTTCACAGAACTCTGCCTCCTCTTGGGAATGCTCCTATTTCCACTTGTCATCATACCACACCAGATAATTAGGAAGCTCAGAGAGGCTTCTCATTTGTCAGTAACTAAGTCTCTCCTAGATGCAGCCAAATTCAGCAGTGAAACATCAAAAACTGTTTATCCAAGTCTTGTCTACGCTACCTTTTAAATAGCCCCTATATTTATCCGTATCTCCGAGTTCACTCCCATAGTTCACTTTCTATTGCAAAAGCCTCTAAACCACTCCAAGTCTCTATCCTACTCTCAAAGCAATTTTCTAACCTGACTGGCTCCTAATGCTCCCCACCTACCCTTATGCTCTGTCCGTACTGAACTACATCTAACTCTCTCCAGCCTGCTTGTCTTCACTGCCTTTGCATATTCCTTATGTCTGGCGTTCCTTTCTGTCACTTCAAGAAAACTTCTATTCTTCCATCCAAACCACCACCAGACATCCCACTTTCCAGAGTTAATCCCTTCTGAAGCCAGTGCTATACTTTGCATATATTTTCACAGCTCCATCTACCACACTTAAGCTACAAGGCTAATGTCACACAGCTAGTAAGAGGCTGAGAGGCTGAGTGAAGGGCAGACCCCAGGCTTGCCTGCCTCCAGAGCCTCCCTTTCTACTCTGCTAGAGGGGGAAGGGGCGGGGTGGGTGTGGCAGAAGAGCTATGCATATTAGTCCATCAAAGGCAGTACATATGTCCAAAAAGAGAGAGAAAGAAAAGGATGCTCCAGGAACCTAAGTGTCTATGTTGCTGTCAAGCACACATATGTGAATGCATGAACAATAGCCTGAAAAGAATGAAGACAAAATATATAACTATTCTTTAAGAACTCAATGAAATATTTCTTCATTGACAGCTTTACTTATATTGGCGACTCTCACAATCAGGGCCTGTAGCGGCGGAAATTCTGACAGATTCTATCTTTCCATGTTTTAATGTGCCCACTGTAAGAGGCAGGGTTCGTAACATGCCTTTCGTCTCAGTTAATCTGGCAGCCTACGAAAAGGCAGACACTTGTTTGTACAGACCAGTGACTGCCCTCAGCTGCTTTTAGCAGCTGGTTACAAAGAGCATCTCCTAAAAAAAAAAAAAAAAAAAAATCCAAGTTCTGATGTGCTCCTGTTGGAGGTGAAAGGGAAGGGTAACGACCCGAGTGTCCTGGGGCTTTCGAGGCCTTACTCAGTCACTGCCAGGCTCGATCTGGGACAGGGCACACTCGGGGCTGTGTCCACAGGGGTAAGGATGCTCCGAATAAAGCCCGGTGACTTCGGTGGAAACTCCCACACGAGAAGGTCACCTCTCCACCAGTCAACCACACTCTGGGGGCAGAGCAGGTGGGCGCGCTTTCACCGGCGTGCTGAAGCCATTTTCAATAGTACTGTGAACTTCAAGGGCCCGGAGTGCCACGAAGCCTCCTCTGACGGCGATCTGGGGGACTCACCTTTCTCTCCGGCTTCTGAATCTCCGGCAGGATGACACAGAAGGGCTTGATGACTTCCAGGAACTTGACTTGGATGGGAGAAACAAAGGCAGAGTCAGGGCTCGGAGAAGGCCGCTACCCCAGGGAGCCTTCCGCCCACGTTGTGTTAGGACAGGGGAGCAGGCCGAGGACCGGGACGCGTGGGGATCCCGACAAGGGCCCGGCCCGCCTGGCAGGCCTGGCGGGCGGGCACCTGCCCGGACCGGTGAGAGGAAGAGGGATGTGATCCATCCCGGCGGAACCGGGGCTTCCCCAAGGGACTCACTCGCCATGGCGGCGGCTGCTCGGGCTCCGCGTCCTGCTTCGGCTCCACTTCGCTCTGCGTGAGGCGACGCTACCCCCGGCCCAGCCTGCAATGGGCCACGGCACCTCCGCCGAGAGACACGTCAGTGATAGCACCGGCGTGAGCGGGGCGGGGCGGAGCCGGGCCGGGGCAGACAGTAGGCCGCTTCCGCTTCCTGCCACGCGCTAAGGGCTGGCCCCGGCTCCGCGCCGCCTCCGCGGAGACCACAACTCCCGGCATGCAGCGGGGCTCTCGGTCTGCAGCGGGGCTCCCACGGCCTGCCTGGGAGAAGGTGCTCACTCGGCAGGGCGGGGCCTGGCGGCTCGGGGAGCGCGGGGCAGGCCGGGAATGGAGTGTAGGGCTGAGTCCACTTGGTAACGCGAGAGTGCGCAGGGAAGGGAGGGTTTGCCCGGTCTCCGTACTGAAGCGGTGCTGGCTGGTGGAGAAAGTGAGGTAGTGCTGGAATCTGCCTGTGCCCCCGGCTGTGCCAGCGAGCGGAGTCCTGGTTAAGGTGACCAATCGTCCTCCTTTAGGGAGGACAGTCTTTCTTTTGTAAGTTCCGCCCTCCCTGGAAAAGTGTCCTCCTTTTTGATATTGGAAGACTAATCTGTAAATGTCCGTAGTCGATCAGTGCAGTCCATTCATTGCGTGTGATGTGATGTATTTGTATCTAAATGAGACTTTTTTCTTACAATTATTATTAAGAATTAATAGGCATCTAAGCATAATTACAATATAAAATATTACAAATGTTTTTATTATTCATTTATCATATTATAGTGTATTATTGTTGCAATGAATAAAATGTTTCTTTTATTTATATTGTTATCCTTAATTTATTTTTGTCCTCCTTTTCATTGTAAAAAAGTTGGTCACCTTACTTCCATGCCTTTCGCAGCACTTACAGCAGGCTTCGTTCCAGGGCCGACCACAGTGCCGGTACCTAGTAGGGCCCTCACGACCCTCGTTAGTATTCAGCAAACCCAGTGCCTGTCCTGGGCCGGGAAATGACAGCCGAGCCCTGCCATCTGAGGACGAACGGGTTTAGTGTAGAGAGAGACAGACCTCAGAGAAGAGCTGGGGCAGCTAAGGAAATGGTCCGGCCCACTAGGAAATTCAGGAAGGCCTCCTGGAGTAGTTCGGTTGCTTTTGCGCCAAACCCAGACGGATTTCAGGGAGACGAAATGAGGAAGGAGGGCGCTCCAGGTTGAGGAACCCGTTGATGGCGGTGTGACTGCTTAAGATCTTTGCGGAAAGAAACCTTGGTTTTGGTTGGGGCAAAGGTTACGCGTGATGGAGAACAAGAGGATTTAGTGTTCGTGGACATTGCAGTGGGTAGGTCATGGGGTGCTAGGTGGGGAGTTGGATTTATTTTCAATGCATCTATAATTAAGGCTAACATGTACATAATCTAAAAGAGATTTCATGCCATGAGCACTGGAGGAGGAGGAGGAGGAGATGGACGCTGCTGGCTGGGGATTAGGGAATATTTCATGGAGCTAAATCCTGACGTGGACAGGTGGAAGTTGGAGGCGCACATGTGGCAAGATGCTGTTTTGCATTAATAATTTAGGGATTGCTTTTTCTACTTTCCCCTACTCTCATTTGTAGCAGGTAGCCAAGACAGGAAGTATTTTTTTTCTTTTTTAAAGGTTAAATAGATTTTTTTCTCTTTTTTCTTTTAAAAAATTTATTGGGGTGACATTAGTTAATAGGATCATATAGGTTTCAAGTATACAATTCTATGATACATGGTCTGTATGTTGCATTGTGTGCCCACCAGCCAAAGTCAAATCATCTTCATGGGCATATAGTTGACCCCCTTTAACCTTTATTAACCCACTGCCCTCTTCCCTGTAGTAACCACTGTACCGTGGAAGTCTTTTAAAACCTAACCCAGGAATGGAAAACTCAAATTACTACAGTAGGCAGATGGGCAGCTTCAGTTAGTAAAATGGTTCAGATGTGACATCACTTGATACAATCCCCCACACAAAAAATTAAACCTGGTCTATTCTTCTAGAACTGCTTCTGAAATGCAGCCCCATCTTTCCATTAGGACCCATTGATCTGGAGTTTTGGCCAGAATCTATAACTGGCAGTCTCTGGGTTAAATTCAGCAGGTAGCTCAGAGGTGGTATTTATATGCCCTGTACCATACTGGTGGTAAAAATACTGAAATACTTAATGGTAGTTTCATAGTATTTGTTCTATGTGTTACAGTTAGTTAATGTGAATTTTAATATAAACTCACTGGTTTGTACTGACAGTTTTAGGATATAGTACCATAGAAAATGGGCCTCCTATTGTGTTAACAAAACCCTAACTGCTTTAGGAGAATCACTAGCTTACAATAGTTTTGTTACCATGTTGGAAGGAATTGAAAAGTTTTATATATTAAATATTTGAAAACTTAAAACTCCTCCAAATGTTATTAAAGTGAGAATAAAGCAATCAAAAAGACTCAGAAGATACCATTGGACTTTTTAGCACTCAAATATAATTAAATATAATTAAGTATTTTCTTGAAAATATTTACTAGAACTTCTAAAATAATAATACTATGGACTCATTTGTTACAAAACAGATGTACTTCAATGAGAAAACATTTTAGAGAACATAATCAAGGTAATACATTTTAAGTCCTAAAAGAAGCTTCATTGTTTCACATAAAAGTGTTTAAATATTTTGCTTTATCTTACCATTTGTGATAACAAGGATGGATCTAAAGTGTATTATGATACCCAAGACATAAAGAACTGACTCAAGATTGTAAATCGTCAGTATTTGCCAGGCATGCAGAACTTCCATCACTGTCCGTCTAGGAATGTTTGAGTCTTCCCCTTTGGAGGGTTATCGGTGTCATCCCAAGAGAAAGTGGCTTTGCTGGGGGAAGCACGGAGTACCAATAAGGAAGTCCTGGGCTGTAATTAAGTACAGGCAGCCTGAGCACTAGGGATATTTATTGAAACAATTAGCATCTAGCAAGAAGTCCCAGGGCTGGTTCATTCCATGGCTCAACCACATATCTAGTACCCGGGTCTTCTCCATATGTGGGTCAACTGCAGCAGTCTCCATCCAGGCTATCATTACTGCAGGGCAGTTACTACCATTCCAGGGGGTAGGCAGGCTTGAAAAGACTCAGCAGCAAAAGAGTCCATCTCTTCCTCTACACCTTTTTAAAAGAGAAAACCTTGGCCCTGGCCGGTTGGCTCAGTGGTAGAGTGTTGGCCTGGCATGCAGGAGTCCCGGGTTCGATTCCTGGCCAGGGCACACAGGAGAAGCACCCATCTGCTTCTTCACCCCTCCCCCTCTCCTTCCTCTCTGTCTCTCTCTTTCCCTCCTGCAGCCAAGGCTCCACTGGAGCAAAGTTGGCCCGGGTGCTGAGGATGGCTCTATGGCCTCTGCCTCAGGCACTAGAATGGCCCTGGTTGCAACAGAGCAACGCCCCAGATGGGCAGAGCATCGCCCCCTGGTAGGCATGCCAGGTGGATCCTGGTCGGGCGCATGCGGGAGTCTATCTGACTGCCTCCCGTTTCCTACTTCAGAAAATACAAAAAAAAAAAAAAAAAAAGAAAGAAAAAAAAAAAAAGAAAACCTTTTCCAAAGCCTCTCTGTAGATATCCCTCTATGTCTCCTTGGCCACGGTTGTGCCATATGACTATTACTCTAACCATGGGAAAGAAAAATGGGATTGCTACAATGGTTTATTTAAGGCAGTATCTACCAATGAGTTGGGGCAGGGCCCTAGTCACTGTGTATAAGAATAGGAGAATGTCTATAGGGACCCAGGGTCTGCTTCTCTGTTTCTGGCTGCAGTGGACTCTCGTGGTTCCTGCTACAACCGGGCTAAGTCGGCTTCTGTGACGAGGGCTTCTACGATGCCTCCTGCCTGTCTGCCCGTGTCAGCTCTCACCCTACTCATCTGCACGGGGGGGTAGAAGGGTGTTGCTAAAGGGCTCTTTCCTGAAGCCATGTGGCTGAGGTATAAAGACCAGCTCCTTGGTGTGGCATCTAAGGGCTTCTGTGATTGGCCTCATCTCCTCTTGTCATCACCCTGTGCTTCAACCAGCCTGCAGATGGGACCACTTCCTGTGCCCCCACTTGCCTCCTACAGCCTGGCCTCTGGGCCTTGCTCCTGATGATCTGTCTGGTCATCTCCCCACTCTGGTGATGCTCGCTCAGCACTTCCTGGGCCGTTCTTCAAATGAAATTGACATCGAATTGCAATGTGACAATCAAGATAAAAGTGATCTTTTATTAGTAAGTTTTTATTTTATAAATTCAAATTTAAAGCATTTGCTTGTTAGAAAGTCAGTGAGAATGATGATGCACTCTTGAAGAACATAAACTGAACCGGGGTCCGTCTGACAGCTGCACTGTTCTATCAGCCGCAGCATCCAAATCACTTCCCTTCTGTGTTCCGGTGCCCAGTGTCAAACTGTCCTGATTCACAAAGAGAGGAATTAGCCAACAGAGTTTTATGAGTCCTCCATGGGATATTGGCACAGCAATTAATTAAAGTGAGAAAAGACTCGATAGGAAAATATCCTCTCAAAACTGAGTCTCTAACAATATGTATCAGTAAGAGGGCAAAAGTATGTAGTTTTGAATTAAAAATGTGAAAGTCAGTCAAGAGGCACCAGGGCTTAAAAAACACTAAAGCAAATTATTGCTTATTTCAGCACATCAGCTGGAGGAGCCAAGAGGCTGGTTTGGGAAATTAAGAGCTATCTGGAACTATATACACATCTCTCCCCAGAATCCCAAGATACTGCACTCAAGCAGTGGGTTGTTTTGGACAGTATGCTTTGGGAATGCTGAGTGCAATAGCAATACTAATAATGGCAGCTAATAAATGTTTACTGTTTTAGGGTCTTACAGATACTTCAGTCAACATTTTCTTAGTCCTCATACCAATTCTATAAAGCATTTTTCTTCCCATTCTGTGTATGAAGAAAATAAAGATTGGCCCTGGCTGGTTGGCTTAGTGGTAGAGCGTCGGCCTGATGTGTGGATGTCCTGGGTTTGATTCCTGGCCAGGGCACACAGAGAAGTACCCATCTGCTTCTCCACCCTTCCCCCTCTCCTTTTCTCTCTCTCTCTCTCTCTCTCTCTCTCTCTCTTTCTCTCTTTCTCTTCCTCTCCTGCAGCCAAGGCTCCATTGGAGCAAAGTTGGCCCGGGTGCTGAGGATGGCTCCATGGCCTCTGCCTCAGGCGCTAGAATGACTTTGGTTGCAATGGAGCAATGCCCCAGATGGGCAGAGAATCGCCCCCTAGTGGGTATGCCAGGTGTATCTCGGTCAGGCACATGTGGGAGTCTGTCTCTCTGCCTCCCTGCTCCTCACTTCAGAAAAATACAAAAAAAAAAAAAAAGAAACAAAAAGAAAGAAAATAAAGCTTTAGAAAGGTTATCTTGCCCAAGACCACAAAGCTACCTAAGTAGCAGAGCTGGCACTAAAGCCTAGATATGAAACCCAGTGCATTTAGAAATGTGTCATGACACAACAGCAAGGCCTTCTTGATCCAGGGAAATGTGACAGCTTCTTTGTTCAAGTAGGTGGAGCAGGTGCAGGAGTTCCATTAAAAGGAAATCAGGCAAGCGGAGACCTGTGGTGGCTCTTAACTGTGGACACTGCTCACCAGTACAGGCCTCTGGGAGGAAGTGCTCTGCAGCAAGGGAAAGAATCCACAGATTAGGACCCTCTACCAAGGAGAAGAATTAACTCATTTTAACTCAGATTCCTGTACATGCTCAGAGAGCAAGCCCTCAGACTGAGAAATGATACTCTGTGCTGGCCACCCAAAGACCCATATGTGCTAGGTACTGCAGGGGGCACTTGGGTACAGCTGTAGACAGACAGCTATGGCCCCTGCCCTGTCTAGCCTTCTAGGGGACAACTTACCTTGGGTCTAACTGGATCCCCCTTCATAGTGACTGAAAGCAGGTTTCCAGTTGGCTTGTTTCCATGGACATGTCTCTACTGCCTGGGTTAGTAGCTGGAACCTCAGGGCATGGAGTAGTGGTCACACAGTCACACAACTCTATACCAAGGAACAGCTGTCTCAATCTAGGAATGTCTCCCTCTGGTAAAATTCAAGGGAACTAAGCACTACAGGCACACTTTAAGAAGCTAGAAAAAGCTCAAATAAACAACTTAACCCTGCATCTAAAAGAACTGAAAAAGAACAGCAAGTAAAGCCTAAATGTAGTAGAAGGAAGGAAATAATAAAGATCAGAGCAGAAATAAATGACATAGAGACTAAAGAAACAATACAGAGGATCAATGAAACTAGGAGCTGGTTTTTTGAAAAGGTAAACAAGATTGATGAACCTTTAACTAGACTCACCAAGAAAAAGAGAGAGAGGACTCAAATAAATAAAATTAAAAATGAGAGGGGAGAAATAACAACTGATACAACAGAAATACAAAGGATTGTAAGAAAATACTATGAAGAACTGTATGCCAAAAAACTAGACAACCTAGATGAAATGGACAAATTCCTTGAAACATACAATCTTCCAAAAATCAGTCTGGAAGAATCAGAAAACCTAAACAGACCGATTACACCAAATGAGATAAAAACAGTTATCAAAAAACTCTCAACAAAGAAAAGTCCTGGGCCAGATGGCTTCACAAGTGAATTCTACCAACTATTCAAAGAAGAACTAACTCCTATCCTTCTTAAGCTATTTCAAAAAATTCAAGAGGAAGGAAGACTTCCAAGCTCCTTTTATGAGGCGAGCATAATTCTGATTCCAAAACCAGGCAAAGACAACACAAAGAAAGAAAATTATAGGCCAATATCCCTGATGAATATAGATGCTAAAATCCTCAACAAAATATTAGCAAACCGGATCCAACAATATATGGAAAATATCATACACCATGATCAAGTGGGATTTATTCTGGGGAGGCAAGGCTGGTACAATATTTGCAAATCTATCAATGTTATTCATCACATAAATGAAAGGAAGGAGAAAAACCACATGATAATTTCAATAGATGCAGAAAAGCATTTGATAAAATCCAGCACCCATTCATGATCAAAACTCTCAGCAAAGTGGGAATACAGGGAACATATCTCAACATGATAAAAGCCATCTATGAGAAACCCACAGCCAACATCATACTCAATGGGCAAAAATTAAAAGCAATCCCCTTAAGATCAGGAACAAGGCAGGGGTGCCCCCTTTCACCACTCTTATTCAACATAGTCCTGGAAGTCCTAGCCACAGCAATCAGACAAGAAGAAGAAATACAAGGCATTCAAGTTGGAAAAGAAGAAGTAAAGCTATCATTATTTGCAGATGATATGATATTGTATATAGAAAATCCTAAAGTCTCAGTCAAAAAACTACTGGACCTGATAAATGAATTCAGCAAGGTGGCAGGATATAAAATTAATACTCAGAAATCAGAGGCATTTTTATACACCAACAATGAACAATCAGAAAGAGAAATTAAGGAAACAATCCCCTTTACTATTGCAACCAAAAAAATAAAGTACCTAGGAGTACATTTAACCAAGGAGACTAAAGACGTACTTGTACTCGGAAAATTATAAAACATTGATAAAAGAAATCAAGGAAGATACAAACAAGTGGAAGCATATACCATGCTCATGGTTAGGAAGAATAAACATCATTAAAATGTCTATATTACCCAAAGTAATTTATAAATTCAATGCAATACCAATTAAAATACCAGTGACATACTTTAAAGATATAGATAACATATTCCAAAAATTTCTATGGAACCAAAAGAGAACACGAATAGCCTCAGCAATCTTAAAAAAGAAGAATAAAGGGGGAGGTATCACACTTCCTGATATCAAGCTATACTACTAGGCCGTTGTACTCAAAACAGCCTGGTACTGGCATAAGAACAGGCACATAGATCAATGGAACAAAACAGAGAACCCAGAAATAAACCCACAGTGCTATGGGCAATTGATATTTGACAAAGGAAGCAAGGAAATACAATGGAGTAAAGACAGCCTCTTCAACAAATGGTGTTGGGAAAATTGGACAACAACCTGCAAAAAAATGAAACTAGACCACCAACTTACACCACTCACAAAAATAAACTCAAAATGGATAAAAGACTTAAATGTAAGGCGTGAAACCATAAGCATCTTAGAAGAAAACATAGGCAGTAAGCTCTCTGACATCTCTCGCAGCGATATATTTGCTGATTTATCTCCACGGGGAAGTGAAATAAAAGACAGAATAAACAAATGGGACTATATCAAATTAAAAAGCTTTTGCATGGCCAAAGACAATAAGAACAGAATAAAAAGACAAACTACACAATGGGAGAACATATTTGACAGTATGTCTGATAAGGGGTTAATAACCAAAATTTATAAAGAACTTGTAAATCTCAACACCAGAAAGACAAACAATCCAATCAAAAAATGGGCAAAAGAAATGAATAGACACTTCTCCAAAGAGGATATACAGATGGCCAATAGGCATATGAAAAAATGCTCAACATCATTAATCATTAGAGAAATGCAAATTAAAACCACGAGATATCACCTCACACTGGTTAGAATGGCGCTCATCAACAAAACAACACAGAATAAGTGCTGGCGAGGATGTGGAGAAAAGGGAACCCTCCTGCATTGCTGGTGGGAATGCAGACTGGTGCAGCCTCTGTGGAAAATAGTATGGAGATTCCTCAAAAAATTGAAAATCGAACTGCCTTTTGACCCAGCCATCCCACTTTTAGGAATATACCCCAAGGACACCATAGAATGGTTCCAGAAGGAGAAATGCACCCCCATGTTTATAGCAGCATTGTTCACAATAGCAAAGATCTAGAAACAGCCCAAGTGTCCGTCAGAGGACGAGTGGATTAAAAAGCTTTGGTACATATATACTATGGAATACTACTCAGCCATAAGAAATGATGACATCGGATCATTTACAATAACATGGATAGACCTTGATAACATTATATGGAGCGAAATAAGTAAATTAGAAAAAAACTAAGAACTATATGAACCAATGCATAGATGGGACATAAAAATGAGACTTAGAGACATGGACAAGAATGTGATGGTAACAGGGCATGGGGTGGAGGGGTGGGGAAGGGGCGAGGAAGGAGAGGGAGGGAGTGGGGGGAGGGTAGGGGCACAAAGAAAACCAGATAGAAGGTGACGGAGGACGATTTGACTTTGAGTGAGGGGTATGCAGCATAATCAAAGGTCAAAATAATCTGGAGATGTTTTCTCGGAACATATGTACCCTGATTTATCAATGTCACTGCATTAAAATGAATAAAAACAAGATTTAAAAAAAATTCAAGGGAACTTACTGACCACTCCTGCTTCAAAGAGAGCCTTGTGTAAGGTGAAACTCTTGAGAAGTGGTTCAAGATCAGCTGTCAAAATGCATTCTTTGAATCCACTGTGCTTCCAGAAGTATAGATGGTAAATAAAAGTAAATAGATAGGTTTCCTAGGTGTTGTTTAAATGTCACCCCTAAAATATATTTTGGGAATGGCTGTTTTCTGTTCATGCTCAGCTGTGGGCTGGAGCAGGATTCCATCCTTCCCCTTCAACTTTGGAGAAGATCCTGCAAGGGCAGCCCACCACCCAAAGGGTGTGCTTCCTGTCTCCTTTATTCCAGGCTTGTTTGTGCCTGCGTTGGGTGGTGTAGGCCAGTTGTGCTCAGCTAGGGCCAGCCTATAGAAAGTTATGTGTGTCTGAGAGCTAGTCGAGGGCAGCTTGGGTAAATTTAATCCAAGACCCTCTGTACCAACCCAAGAGTGAACCCCACTTTTCCTTTACTGACACAGACCTGGGCCCGGGCAGAATTCCTCTGCTCACTGTGGTTGCGCTTGAGTGCCTCAGCTGTTATGAATTTGTAGTTCACTGCTAGCCCTGTTCTGGATAATGCTGCTGCAGCACAAAAGTATTCTGCATGAGGAGAGACAGTCTTTGTAAGACTGGAGCCAGAACAGAGCACAAAGATAAATCTTCCTTTGTACCTTTCTGGGATCATTCCCCTGCATATAGACTAGGTCTAAAGTCCTTGGTCTTCTAAATGTTGGTCATTTAGTTATAACCTACTTTTCTAACTTATAGAAAAGGCAATGGCCCAGGCAATCTGGCCCAGGCAATCTGGTCCACTTCTAGCCTTCATGCAGCCATTTTTGTGAGCTCACTGCTTCCTCCTCCTCCTAGAGGCTCTGATAGAAGGCCTGCTTCTTGGCATTGCTGTCCCCGAGTCCCAGCAGTGTGAGATTGCTCCATTCCCTGCACTCCTTTGGCACTCATCCTGTACTCTGTGCCATCAGCACAGTGGGCCTTGTAGTGTCTTGTCCACCCTAACTAAGTGAAGGTCCCTGAGGGCGGACTTTGCACACTCTTCCTTTTTATGCTGTTTTGCACATGGGCCGCCACACATGCAAAGCACATGTATGGATGCCCATGAGCTCTCTTCACTCTCAACACCTCCTTTGCAGACACAACAGGAGGTTCTATAGCAATGCAGACCTCAGTACGCCTTGTTGCCTTCCATCAGATCTGAAGGTGGGGGGATGAGGTCTCGAGGGTTCATCCTGGCCACCAGGCAGACATCATAGCTGTCATGCATGAGGACGTTAACGGCCACAACATTCCACTGATTTTCCCATGGGTCCAACTCCAATATTTCTTTAGAGATAATCTCATGGCGGTCTGGAAAACAGCAAAGTAGGAAGACAAAATATCATATGGTTATTAAATTCAAAGGTCATAATCACTGTATTAAATTTCTTTCTCTAAAAGACCAAAAATGATTAAAAAAAAACAAATTAAGGTTCTTTAAATGGAAGACAGAGTATTCCTGGCATTTAAGAAACTAACAAAGGCCACGATACAGCTCACATTAAAAATGTATTCACAATACTATTGGCTAAAATTCAAAGGATGTCCCAGTGTTAGGTTAATCATTTATTAATAATGTGGGCAAGAGAAGAAGCTGTTCTATTGCTATACCCGTGAGAAGAAGTCATGTGACTTGTGGGAGTCTTTGGCCTCCCTGAGCTTATGGTTTCTTAAATGTAGACAGAGATGCTAATACACACCCAATATTCTTGCAGGAAATATGGCACACTAACTGGGTAATTTGAAGAGTTTAGCAAATGGACTGTTGAAAAGATGTGGGCAAGGTATAGGAAGATCCACAAAGGATGGCACAGTACCTCAGGACTAAGAACAGCAAAGGCCATTACCACCTGAGAGGCAGCAGGGAATGAATGGATACTGGAATTTATCCATTCCAGCTGTCTAGAGCAGGGATGCCCAAACTTTTTACACAGGGGGCCAGTTCACTGTCCCTCAGACCGTTGGAGGGCCGGACTATAAAAAAAAACAACTATGAACAAGTCCCTATGCACACTGCACATATCTTATTTTAAAATAAAAAAACAAAACGGGATCAAATACAATATTTAAAATAAAGAACAAGTAAATTTAAATCAACAAACTGAACAGTATTTCAATGGGAACTATGCTCCTCTCACTGACCACCAATGAAAGAGGTGCCCCTGCCGGAAGTGCGGCAGGGGCCGGATAAATGGCCTCAGGGGGCCGCATGCAGCCTGCAAGCCGTAGTTTGGGGACCCCCGGTCTAGAGAGTGCTGTTTGGCAGAAGCAGACTTAGGCAGGGAAAGATGGCTACGGTCTTCCTCAGGAACCCTGCAGGGAGGGGGCAGGGAAAGTAAATAAAAAGAATCTACCTTCCTTTCACTCAACAATTTCTGCTCTTAACTCCAATTGGGTGAACCTAACTTGAAGCCAGAGGAGAAGGAAGCGGTGAATGCAAACTGTATATAGGTTAGCTTTGCAGGACACAGAGCATGATAGAGAATGGACAGGTAAGTCTGGAGGGGCAAATGAAATATTTTTAGCCCAGCTGTGTTTTTCACAATTGTGGAGTTTTGTTTTGTTATTTTTTTACATTTATATTTTTGGTATTTTACTGAAGTGAGAAACAGGGAGGCAGAGAGACAGACTCCTGCATGTGCCTGACCGGGATCCACCCGGAAAGCCCATTAGGGGGCAATGCTCTGTTCATCTGAGGCATTGCTCCATTGCAACTGGAGCCATTCTAATGCCTGAGGCGGAGGCCATGAGCCATTCTCAGTGCCCTGCCCAACTTTGCTCCAATGGAACCTTGGCTGCAGGAGGGGAAGAGAGAGACAGAGAGGAAGGAGAGGGGGAAGGGTGGAGAAGCAGATGGGCACTTCTCCTGTGTGCCCTGGCCAGGAATCACAATTATATTTTGAGAAGAGGAGATAATGTATGTAAAGTGCCCAGTACTGGCATATAAAAATCAATATTTGAAAATGGCTTATATATGCTTGTAAAGGATGTGTATTTTGTAATAGTTGAGTGCACTATTCTACATATATATGTTAATTAGGTCATGTTATCAAACCCTTCTACATATTCATTGATTTTTGTGGGCTGCTTTAGCCAGTTACTGAGAGAACTGTGTTAAAACATCCCACTAAGATTATGGATTTGTCTTTGTCTTCTTTAGTTCTGTCAATTTTTAGTGTATATACATTTTGAGTCTGTTATTAAGCAAATATGTTTTATTATTTATAAAGTGATCAGGGATTCAAGATGGCAGCAAAGTAGGTGGAAGTTACTCATCTCCTCCCAGTAACAAACAGAAATTACAATATTTCCCCATGTATAAGATGCTCCCATGTATAAGATGCACCTTAATTTTGGGACCCAAAATTTGAAAAAAAAAGTATTACATAATAGTTATTGAACTCAAGTTTTATTCATTATAAAATTCATACAACTCCTAATCACTGTCAAAACTCCCATCCATTAGCTTGTTCTCATCTGTGTCTGATGACAAATCACTGCCTTCATAGATTGCCTTGTCCTCAGTTCCATCTATGGCATTTGAAACTCCACAAACACTGTATAAGACACAACCAGTTTTTAGACCCGAAATTTTTCAAAAAAAGGTGCATCTTTTACATGGGGAAATAAGGTACAATTAAATTATAGAACAATCAACCTGAATAAGCAACTGAAGACTAGCTGAACAGAAGTCTCATCACCAAGGATTTATAGGAAAAACCACATTGAAACTGATAGGAAGGACAGAGATGTGAAAAGGGCTGGCCCTGCCCACGGGTGTGGTGGTTGAGAATCCAGAGGAATATCTCAGCTGCAAACATCACTAGAGAGCTCATACCAGGCTCCCAAGCCAGGAGCACCAGAGCCTGAAAGTGGAGGCCACGTAATATCTGGCTGGGCAAATCAGTGGGGGTTCTGTTGGCCAATGTGAGATCACAGTCCACTAGAAACCAAGGTGCCCACTTAAAAGGCCAGTACACAAAATCTTGTTTGCAGCCACTCATCCTGGGCTCCAATGGAGGGACAGTGGCTCAGAGTGGACTGGAGTCATGTGAGGAAAGACTGGGTTGTGTAGCTCTGGGAAGAGAGCTGAAGGGAAACCGCCAGGATCCCTGTGCTGGGTCTCTCCCACACTGCCTAAAGACACCGTCTTTCCTGGGTCAAGCATTTCCTTCCACAGGCATCAGTCTAAGAAAATGTACTAGCTCTACCCTCCTGACTCCCTGACGCCCTGCCTGCTGAGCTCACACCTTGCATAGGAGTCATGGCAGTGGGCAGCCTGGACTCACAATGCAGACATTTTTATTAAAAAAATTTTTTTATTTATAACAAATTTAATGGGGTGGCACTGATCAATAAGAGTACATAAGTTTCAGGTAAACATTTCTATAACATTTGAACTGTTGACTGTGGCGTATGCCCATCACTCAAAGTCAAATCTTTTTCTGTCACCAAGTATTTGTTCCCCTTTACTTCCCTCTCTACACCACTCTCCCACTGGTAAACTACTTCAGTTTTATCTATGTCCGTGAGTCTCAGTTTTATATTCCACCTATGTGTGAAATTATATAATTCTTAGCTTTTTCTGATTTACTTATTTCAGTTAGTATAATGTTCTCAAGATCCATCCATGTTGTCATAAATGGCAATATGTCATCATTTCTTATGGCTGGGTAGTATTCCATTGTAAATATGTGTAGCACATCCTCTTTATCCAATCCTCTATTGAGGGACACTTTGGTAGTTTCCATGTCTTGGCCACTGTGAACAATGCTGTGATGAACTTGGAGGTGCATGTGTCTTTGTGTAGTAATTTGTGTTGTCAAGTGTTTCAGGTCGATACCCAGTAGGGGGATTGCTGAGTCATACGGTAGCTCTATTAATTTTTGAGGAACTGCTATACTGCCTTCCATCATGGCTGAACCAGATTACATTCCCAGAGCAGTGAATGAGGTGTGAGGTGATATCTTATTGCAGTTTTGATTTGCATTTCTCTAATAGCTAGTGAAGATGAGCATCGTTTTGTATATCTATTTATTGTTTGTATGTCTTCATGAGAGAAGTGTCCGTTTAAATCCCATCCCCGTCGCCTGACCAGGCAGTGGCACAGTGGATAGAGCGTCGGACTGGGATGCAGAAGGACCCAGGTTTGAGACCCTGAGGTCGCCATCTTGAGTGTGGGCTCATCTGGTTTGAGCAAAAGCTCACCAGCTTGGACCGAAGGTCGCTGGCTTGAGCAAGGGGTTACTCAGTCTGCTGAAGGCCCGTGGTCAAGGCACATATGAGAAAGCAATCAATGAACAACTAAGGTGTCGCAACAAAAGACTGATGATTGATGCTTCTTATCTCTTTCCGTTCCTGTCTGTCTATCCCTATCTATCCCTCTCTCTGACTCTCTCCCTCTGTAAAAAAAAAAAAATATATATATATATATATATATATATATATATATATTTTTTTTTTTTTTTTTTTTTTTTTGGAATTTTTGTTCTAGATCTGTGAAGTATGCCATTGGTATTTTCATAGGAATTGTACTGAATTGAAAGATTGCTTTGGATAGTATAGACATTTTAGTGATGTTAATTTTTTCCTATTCATGAACATGGGATATGCTTTCACTTTTTTGTATCTTCCTTGATTTCTTTTTCAATGTCTTATAATTTTCTGAGCACAAGTCTTTTACATCTTTGGTTAAATTTAATCCTAAGTACTTCATTTTTTTGCTGCAATAGTAAATGGAATTGTTTCCTTAAATTCTCTCTGACAGTTTATGGGTTTATTAAAATGCAATTGATTTCTGAATATTAATTTTATAATCTTCTCATCTTGCTGACTTAATTTATCAGGTCTAGTAGATTTTTGGCTGAGACTTTAGGGGATTCTGTGTACAGTATCATGTCAGCATATAATGAGTTTAATTCTTTTCCAATTTAAATACCTTTTATTTTTTTCCTCTTGTCAAATTGCTGTGGCTAGGACTTCCAGTACTACGCTGAATGAAAATGGTAAAAGGGACACCCTCGTGTTGTTCCTGATCTTAAGCAGATTGCTTTTAACTTCTGAATATGGTGTTGGCTGTCATTTTCTCATATATGGCCTTTGCTATGTTGAGGTATGTTCCCTGTATTCCCACTTTGCTGAGAGTTTTGATCATAAATGGGTGCTGGATTTTATCAAATGCTTTTTCTGCATCTGTTGAGATAATTATGTGATTTTAATCCTTCATTTAGTTTATGTGCTGAATCACGTTTATTGATTTGCAAATATTGTACCCGCCTTGACTCTCCAGAATAAATCCCAGTTGATCATGATATATTATCTTTTTAATGTATTGCTGGATCTGGTTGGCTAACATTTTGTTTAGAATTTTAGAATCTATGTTCATCAGGGATATTGGCCTATAGTTTCTTTGTAGTGTCTTTACCTGCTTTTGGAATTAGGATAATGCTTGCCTCATAAAATGAGCTTGGAAGTCTTCCCTCCTCTTGAAATTCTTGGAATAGCTTGAGAAGGATAGAATTAGTTCTTCTTCGAATGTTTGGTAATATTCACCTGTGAAGCCTTCTCATCCAAGACTTTTGTTTGCTGAAAGTTGGTTGATATTCATTTGTTGTAATTGGTCTGCTCAGGTTTTCTGATTCTTCCAGATTGAGTTTTGGAAGATTGTATGTTTTTAGAAATTTATCCATTTCACCCAGCTTGTCTAATTTTTTGGCATATGGTTCTTCACATCAGTTGTTACTTCTCCTCTTTCATTTCTAATTTTATTTAATTGGATCCACTCTCTTTTTTACTTGATGAGTCTGGTTAAAGGTTTATCAATCTTGTTTACTTTTTCAAAGAACCAGCTCTTGGTTTTATTGATCTTTTGTATAATTTTTTTAGCTTATATGTCATTTATTTCTACTTTGATCTTGTTATTTCTTCCTTATACTTCTTCTGGACTTTATTTGTTGTTCTTTTCCTAGTTCTTTTAGGTGAAGGGTTAGATTGTTTATTTGAGATTTTCCTTGGCCCTTAAGGTATGCCTGCAATGCTATGAACTACCCTCTCAGGAGTGCTTGCACTGTAACCCATAGATTTAGGGTTGTTGTATGTTCATTTCTATTTGTTTCAAGGAAATGTTTGATTATTCCTTGATTTCATTGTTAACCCATTTTTTATTTAATAACTTGCTATTTAGCCTTCAAATAAATGTTTTTCAGATTTCCTATTGTAGTTGATTTCTAGTTTCATGGTCATTGTGGTCATAGAAGATGCTTGATATGATTTAAACCTTTTTAAATTTATTGAGACTTGTTTTATGTTCTAACATGTGGTCTACCCTAGAAAATGTACCATAAGCACTTGAAAAGAATGTGTATTCTGAGATGACATTAGCGTAATGGTGGTTTGAGAGATATCTTTTATTTCTCCCCTTAAAATTTTAAGAAACTGAACAGGTATAACTCAGTGAATAAACCCCTGCTGACCTCACAGATGTGCCTGAAAGATCTACCCATTGAATCGACCAAATGTGGGAAGGGTAAAAAGATGGGGGGTGGGGTGGGAGATAAGAAGTATTTGTGGTCAGGCTCCAGAGAGGGGAGAAACCCAAAGTGACTGGATCTCCTTCTGCCTGGAGGAGTGGAGAGATTGGGGGAAATTTGGTGTGATACTGAATCAAAGCAGCAGAGCATAGGGTCACTGCCAAAGTATGCCTGCAGCCTGCCCTAAAACAGAGACATAAAAATACAAAGTGTGCCCCCCCAAGCCTCCCAGATACCGTCTCCCTCTATTTGCAGGTGTAGAGAGTGGCAGTGACATAGGTGCACTATATCTGGTACCCTGCTCCATTGGGACACAGGGTGGAGCATTCAGAGGCCTGAGACTGCCATTGCTAAAGTGGTAAAGCCCTCACAAGTCCCACCCATCATCATGACTGCAGCCCCACCTCCACCTCCACCTTTGTGACAACAGCTTCTCAGCAGAGTTCATAGAGAGCTGAAAATTATAATTCATGTGCCACCTACCTGAAAAAAAAACCCAGAAAAATCTCTTGGAAAATTTTTCTTCTAATTTTCTGCTCTTTAGTTTTTGTTGTTCTATTGGTTTTTGATTATAGTTTTTTAGTATTTTTTTTGTCTTTTGTGCTTTTTCTCTTTAATTTAATTTTATTTTTAAATTCATTTTTATCTTTACTTGTTAGTTTTTTCTTGATTTATTAACAATACCACTCTCAAATGCCCTCAAGGCAGAATAAGAGGAATACCATGACTACCCAAGAAAGAGACACAGTTCAGAAAGAAAATGAAAAATCTCCAGAAAGCAGCCTCAATCACATGGATACCTTGGAAATAGATAGAATTTTGAAAATTGAAGTTCTGATAATACTCAGTGAGATGTGAGAGAACATCAATAGGACACTTAATGAGCTCAGAAAACAAAATGAATACCTCACCAAGGAGATTAAAACTTAAAACAGAGATGACGAACTCAATACGTGAATTAAAAATGAACTAGCAAGTTTAGCTAATAGAATAGGCCAGATAGAGGACAGAATTGTGACATCAAAAACAGACAACTAGAGATGATACACAAGGAAGGAGAGAGACTCAAGAAGAAAAAAAATGAGAGCTTTACAAGAATTGTCTGACTTCATCAGAAAGGGCAATATAAGAATAATGGGTATATCAGAAGAAGAAAAGGAAAAGAGACTAGAGAGCTTATTTAAACAAATAATTGATTAGAAATTTCTAAAGCTAAGGAAAGAGATAGACCTTCAAATCCAGGAAGAAAACAGAACACCTTGCTACCTCAACCCAAACAGGCCTTCTTCAAGTCACATTGTAATAAAACTATCAAAGATCAATGACAAAGAAAGAACCCCCAGAGAAATCAGGGAAAAGAAGAACTTCACATATAAAGGGAGGCCCATCAGGTTATCATCAAACTTCTCAGTAGAAACTCTAAAAAGACAGAAGGTAGTGAACATAAACTTTCAAAGAAATTAAAGAGAAAAAGTATAAGTGAAGAATACTAAATTCAGAAAAGTTGTCCTTTAAATATGGAGAAATAAAAATTTTTCTAGACATATAGAAGTTGAGAGAATTTACATCAGAAAGACCCACTGCAGGAAATACTCAAGGGGGTTATTCTACCAGATACAAAGAACAAAACTACAAGTAAAAACTTCAAAAAGTTTACAATATAAATAAGGATAATCCTTGACAAAAAAAACATAAAAGGGGAGGGGATAAAGGTATAAAATAGCAAAAGAGAATGAAATGAAGAAGCACTCATAAGACAAAGGACTTTTCTATATATGAATCTTTTTTCCCTTCAATAACTTAATGGTAACCAACCATGAGAAAAACAAAACTGAAATACATAGCTAAAAAAGAAGAAAATAGAGGAAAGAAGCATGGAATGCTTCACCAAAAAACAAAACAAAAACAAAAACAAAAAACAACAAACAAACAAACAAAAACAACTGACAGAAAATTAAAAGAAAAGAACTAAAGAAGGCACAGAGCTACCAGAAAAGAAAAAAAAAGGTTACAGGAAATCCTCAAGCATCAATAATTACCCTAAATATAAATGACTGATCTCACCAATAAAGAAGCACAGAGTAGTAGATTGGATCAAAATAAAAATCCAAGCATATGCTGCCTTGAAGAGGCACATTTAAGCTGCAAGGACAAAGGCAGACTCAAAGTGAAAGATTGGAAAATGATTCTCCAAGCAAATAATACCCAAAGAAAAGCACATGTAGCCATACTAATATCTGATAATGCTGACTCAAGACAACAAAAGTAACAAGAAGCAAAGATGGACATTTTATAATGATAGAGGGGACATTGTGTCAAGAAGACATAAAGCATTAATAAGCATGCACTGAATCAGGGAACACCAAAATATATATGGCATCTATTAATATCTAAAAATAGAAAGAGACAAAAATGCAATCATAGCTGGAGATCTCAACACACCATCAATGGCATTAGATAGATCATGCAAACAGAAAATCAATAAAGAAATATTGGCCTTAAGTGACACATTAAACAAGATGGACATATTATAGATATTTATAGAACATTTTATCCGAGAACATCAAAGTATACATTCTTTTCCAGTGTGTATGGACATTCTCAAGTACAGACCATATATTGGGCCACAAGTCTAACCACAACAGACTCAAGAAGGTTGAAATGATACCAAGCATATTCTCTGACATAAGGTTCTGAAATTAGAATTCAACTGCAGGAAAAAAGTAAAGATACCCAAAAAATGTGGAAATTAAACAACATACTTCTAAGAAATGACTGGGTCAAAGAATAACTAAAAGAAGACATTAAAAGATATATATAAATGAAATTGACAACATGACATATGAAAACTTCCAAGATGCACCTGAACAGTTGATGAAGCAGTGGGTAAAGCATCAGCCTGGGATGCTGAGGACCCAGGAACAAAAAACCCTGAGGTTGTCAGCTTGAATGTGGGCTCATGAGCTTGAGTGAAGGCTCACTATTTTGGGCATGGGATTATAGATATGAAGCCATGGTTACTGGCTTGAAGCCCAAGGTAGCTGGCTCGAGCAAAGGGTCACTGGCTTGGCTAGAGCCTTTTGGTCAAGGCACATATAAGAAAGCAATCAATTAACAAACAAGGTGCTGCAATTATGAGTTGATGCTTTTCCACTTTCTCTCTTCCTGTCTGTCTCTCTCTGGCATGCAAAAACCAACCAAACAAACAAACAGAAACTTTTGGGAGTTAGCAAAAGCAGTAATAAGAGGAAGTTCTATCATTACAGGCTTATATAAAGAAACGAGAGATCCCAAGTAAATGACCTACCATTGCATATGAAACTACTAGAAAAAAAAGAACAAAGGAAATCGAAAGTCAGCAGATCAAAGGAAATAATAAAAATTTGAGCAGAACTAAATTAAATAAACAAAAAAAATGATAAAAAATACAACAAAAAGCTGGTTCTTTGAAAAGGCCAATACAATTGAAAACTCCTGGCTAGACTTACCAAGGAAAAAAGAGAAACGACTCCTATAAACAAAATCTGAAATGAAAGAGGAGAAATACATTATAAATATACAAATGATCATAATAGAATATTATGAAAAATTATATGCCACCAAATTCAACAATCTAGAAGAAATGAATGTTTTGAGAACCAATCTTCCTAGCCTGAGTCACAAAAAAAGTGGAAAACCTAAACAGACTAATAAGCAGGGAGTAAATAGAAACAGCTATCAAAAACTTACCCAAAAATAAAAGTCCAGGATAAGATTGCTACACTAGTAATTTTTCCAAACTTTCAAAGATTTGGTACCTATCCTTCTCAAAATCTTCCAAAATATATAAGATGAAGCAATGCTCCCTGACACATTTGATGAGGCCAATATAACCTTGATACCAAAACCTGGCAAGGACAATACAAAAAAGAAAACTATAGATCAATATCTCTAATGAATACAGATTCAAACATCTTAAACAAAACATTAGCAAAATGAGTACAACAATACATTAAAAAATAATACATCATGATTAAGTGGAATTCATTCTAGGAGCACAAGGATGGTTCAACATATGCAAATTGATCAACATAATACACCATATCAACAAAACAAAGAAGGAAAATCATATGATTCTGTCAATAGATTCAGAAAAGGCATTTGATAAGATATACCATCCATTTATGTTAAAAATACTCAATAAAATGGGTATAGAAGGAAAGTACCTTAACATAATAAAGGCCATTTAAGATAAACCATCAGCCAATATAATACAAAATGGAGAAAACCTGAAAGCTTTTTCTTTACAATCAGGAACAAGACAAGGCTTCCCACACTCTCCATTCTTATTAAACATAGTTCTGGAAGTTTTAGCCAGAGAAATCAGGCAAGAGAAAGAAATAAAGGCATCCATATGGGAAAGAAGAGGTAAAGGTATCACTTTTTGCAGATGACAGGATCCTGTATA
Source organism: Saccopteryx bilineata (assembly GCF_036850765.1). Lineage (NCBI taxonomy): Eukaryota > Metazoa > Chordata > Mammalia > Chiroptera > Emballonuridae > Saccopteryx > Saccopteryx bilineata. The sequence continues at coordinate 62,953,678 of NC_089500.1, forward strand.
TAGAAAACCCCAAAGATTCCACTGAAGAATTATTAGAAACAATAAACAAATACAGTAATGTCATGGGTTACAAAATTAATATACACAAGTCTAAGGCTATCTTATATACCAACAATGAAATTTCAGAAAATAAATTAAAAAAATACAATTTGTTTAAATATTGCAACAACAAAAAAATACCTGAGGACAAACTTAATAAGGATGTGAAAAGGACCTATATACTGAAGAGTAGAAAGCATTATTAAAGAAATTGAAAAAACCTGACCAGGCGGTGGCGCAGTGGATAGATCGTCGGACTGGGATGCAGAAGGACCCAGGTTCGAGACCCTGAGGTCACCAGCTTGTGCGCAGGCTCATCTGGTTTGAGCAAAGCTCACCAGCTTGGACCCAAGGTTGCTGGCTCAAGCAAGGGGTTACTCGGTCTGCTGAAGGCCCGCGGTCAAGGCACATATGAGAAAGCAATCAATGAACAACTAAGGTGTCACAACGAAAAACTGATGATTGATGCTTCTCATCTCTCTCCGTTCCTTTCTGTCTGTCCCTATCTATCCCTCTCTCAGACTCTCTGTCTCTGTGAAAAAAAAAAAAAAAGAAATTGAAAAAGATAATGAAATAGAATAATATTCCATGCTCATTGATTAGAGGAATAAACATAATTAAAATAGCCATATTACCCAAAGCAATATAAAATCTAATGCAATCACCATTAGATTTCCAATGTAATTTTTAAAAGAAATAGAGCAAAAGTTCATCAGATCTTATGAAGCCACAAAAGACTCTGAATACCCAAAGCAATTTTGAGAAAAAGAAATGGAGCTGGATGTATCACACAACCTGATTTCACATTATAGTTCAGAGTCATGATAATCAAAACAGCATCATATTGGAACAAAAACAGACAAATGAACCATTGGAACAGAATGAAGATCACAGAAATAAAACCACATGTATATGGATGAATGATCTTTGACGAAGGAGCCTAAGTCACACAATGAAGAAAATAATGCTTCTTCAATAAATGGTGCTTGGAAAATTGGAAAGCCACATGCAAAGGAATGAAACTTGACTACAGTTTGTTCTCATGCACAATAATTAATTCAAAATGGATCAAAGACCTGAACATAAGACCCGAAACAATAAATTACATAAAAGAAAACACCGGCACTAAATTTATGGACGTTGGCCATAGAAAACGTTTTATGAATAAGACTCAAAGGCAAGGGAAGTAAAGGCAACAATAAATGAATGGGACTAAATCAAATAAAAAGCTTCTTCACAGCAAAATAAACCTACAACAAAACAAAAAATCAGCCAAACAAATGGGAGTTGATATTCAGAATCAAAAGCTCCAATAAAGGGTTGATATCCAAAATATATAATAAACACAGAAAACAACAAACAAGTAAACAATCCAATTAAAAATGGTGAAAGGGCCTGACCAGGCAGTTGCACAGTGGATAGAGCGTCGGTCTGGGATGTGGAGGACCCAGGTTCGAGACACTGAGGTCGCCAGCTTGAGTGCGGGCTCATCTGGCTTAAGCAAAAAGCTCACCAGCTTGGACCCAAGGTCAATGGCTCGAGCAAGGGGTTACTCAGTCTGCTGAAGGCCCACAGTCAAGGCACATATGAGAAAGCAATCAATGAACAACTAAGTGTTGCAACGAAAAACTGATGATTGATGCTTCTCATCTCTTCGTTCCTGTCTGTCTGTCCCTATCTATCCCTCTCTCTGACTCTCTCTCTGTCCCTGAAAAAAAAAAAAAGAAGTAAAAATGGTGAAAGGAACTGAACAGACACTTCTCCCAAAAGGACATACAAATGACCAACAGGTATATGAAAAGATGCTCATCTTTGCCAGCCATTAGAGATATGCAAATCAAAACTACAATGAAATGTCACCTTACACCTGTTAGATGGGCTGTTATCAACAAGACAAGTAAAAACAAGTGTTGGGAAGACTATGGAGAAGAACTTTCATTCCTGCTGGTAGGAATGTAAACTGGTACAACCAGTTGACCCGGGTTCAATTCCCAGCCAGGGCACATAGGAGAAGCGCCCATTTGCTTCTCCACCCCTCCCCCTCTCCTTCCTCTCTGTCTCTCTCTTCCCCTCCTGCAGCCAAGGCTCCATTGGAGCAAAGATGGCCTGGGCGCTGGGGATGGCTCCTTGGCCTCTGCCCCAGGCACTAGAGTGGCTCTGGTCGCAACAGAACGACGCCCCGGAGGGGCAGAGCATCGCCCCCTGGTGGGCAGAGCGTCGCCCCCTGGTGGGCGTGCCGGGTGGATCCCGGTCGGGTGCATGCGGGAGCCTGTCTGACTGTCTCTCCCTGTTTCCAGCTTCAGAAAAATACAAAAATAAATAAATAAATAATAAAATTGAAGGACAGATGAAGAGTTTCCCAGACAAAAAATGGCTCAAGGGGTTTATAACCACCAAATCAGTACTGCAGGAAGTGTTAAACGGCCTGCTATAAAGAAAGCAAAGTTAAAAAAAAAAGAAATCTAGAGAATGAGGATTGTAGGTTTAAAGAATAAAATGGTGGCCTGACCTGTGGTGGCGCAGTGGATAAAGCGTCGACCTGGAAATGCTGAGGTTGCCGGTTCAAAACCCTGGGCTTGCCTGGTCAAGGCACATATGGGAGTTGATGCTTCCAGCTCCTCCCCCCTTCTCTCTCTCTGTCTCTCCTCTCTCTCTGTCTCTCCCTCTCCTCTCTAAAAATGAATAAATAAAATAAGAAATTAAAGAATAAAATGGCAATAAAGTATATATCAATAATTACCTTAACTGTAAGTGGATTAAGTGCTCCAATCAAAAGACATAGGGTAGCTGCATGGATAAGAAAGCAAGACCCATATATATGCTGTCTACAAGAGACCCACCTCAAAAGATACACATGAACTGAAAGTGAAGAGATGAAATTATATTTCATGCAAATGGATATGATATAAAAGCTGGGGTAGCAATACTTATATCTGACAAAATAGCCTTTAAAACAAAGGCTATAGTAAGAGACAAAGAAAGTCACTAAATAATGATAAAGTGAGCAATCCAACAAGAGGATATAACCATTGTAAATATTTATGCACCCAATATAGGAGCACCTAAATGTATAAAGCAGATTTTGATGAAGCGAGATTAACAGCAATATTATAATAGTAGAGGATTTTCATACCCCACTAACATCAATGAATAGATCCTGCAGTCAGAAAATTGACAAAGAAATAGTGGCCTTAAATGGCACACTAGATCAACTGGACTTAATTGATATCTTCAGAACATTTCACACCAAAGCAGCAGAATATACATTCTTTTCAAATGCTCATGGTACATTTTCTTTTCTTTTTTTTTAAAGCTTAATTTTTTTTAAAAATTATTTTTATTTATTTATTTTAGGGGGGGGAGAGAGAGAGAGAGAGAGAGAGAGAGAGAGAGAAGGGGGAGGAGCAGGAAACTTCAACTCCCATATGTGCCTTGACCAGGCAAGCCCAGGGTTTTGAACCGGCAACCTCAGTATTCCAGGTCGACGCTTTATCCACTGCGCCACCACAGGTCAGGCCTCATGGTACATTTTCTAGAAATTTTTAGACCACATGTTAGAACACAAAACAAATCTCAATAAATTTAAGAAGATTTAAAGAATATCAAGCATCTTCTCTCAACACAGTGGCATGTAACTAGAAATCAACTACAAAAGAAAAACTGAAAAACATTCAAACTCTTTGTAGGCTAAATAGCATGTTATTAAATAATGAATGGGTTAACAATGATATCAAGGAATAAATCAATCATTTTCTTGAAACAAATGGGAATGAACATACAACAACCTGATAGGATCAATCGGAGTCTGAAAGACCAGTGTAACAGGCTTTACTGAGAGAAAACCTGCCAGGCTGTCTCGTAAGGGAGAGCAGCCTGGTTTATGGTTGGTTCAGTAATTTTAAAGACATTTAGGGGAGCATGGAAGATATGGGGTGGCCTATCCTTGGTAGGAATAGTTAGGCAGTTATGCGGAAGTTTTACCTTAGTACAGATTATTGTCTTATATAGAAGTAGATGTCAAAAGGTGATTGAGTAGAACAAATTGGAATATACAAAATGGCGGGGAAAGATAAATCGAAACTTAAAGAAACGAAACTTATGTTTGTAGCCTGAAGAACTGAAACCTATTAAACCCCAAATCTATGGGGCACAGTGCAAGCAGTCTTGAGAGGGAAGCTTATAGCATTACAGGCATACCTTCAGAAGCAAGAATAAACTCAATGAAACAATCTAACTCTTCACCTAAAAGATCTAGAAAAGGAACAACAACAACAAAAATGTCCAGAGGAAGTAGAAGGAAGGAAATAAGAAAGATCTGTGGAAAAATAAATGACATAGAGAAAATGCAAAAGATCAATGAAACCAAGAACTGGATCTTTGAAATGCTAAACAAGACTGATGACCCTTTAACCAGACTCATCTAGAAAAAAAGAGAGAGGTCCCAAATAAAAGAAATTAGAAATGAAAGAGGAGAAGTAACTGTAGGGAATCACCCACCTAACTTTGAACCCTCTATGACAGGGGTCAGGAACCTTTTTGGTTGAGAGAGCCATGAATGCCATATATTTTAAAATGTAATTTTGCGAGAGCCATACAATATGTTTAACACTAAATACAAGTAAATGTGTGCATTTTAAGTAAGACCAACACTTTTAAAGTACAATAAGTCTCTGAATTCTTTTTAATAACATTGTTATGCTGTTGCTAACCACTGATAAAGTACTTCTTACCATTAATGCGACTTCTGGTGCTCCGTGGTTTTGCTGATGGCTTTGTAGTCTGGTTGATACGTGGTGAGGTTAAGCTTCATGCAGGCGTTGAGACTTCCATCTGTTAAACGTGATCATATGTTGGTCTTAATGTTCTTTAGATGTGAGAAAGACTGCTCATATGCATACGTAGAGCCAAACATTGTCAGTACAGCAATACTCACACGCTGCAGTGTGTGGTATGTGACGGGAAGCACATTCCAAGTTGTGACAATCAGCTGGTCCGCAGGTTGAAGTTTCTTCATTTCTCCCCACTTGTGTTTGCTTGCCAACTCTGCTTGCTGTCATGCAAGTCTTTCTAAATTTTCATTCAGGCCCTGGCCAGTTGGCTCAGTGGTAAAGCATCGACCTGGTGTGCAGGAGTCCCGAGTTCAATTCCTGGCCAGGGCACACAGGAGAGGCATCCATCTGCTTCTCCACCCCTCCCTCCTTCCTCTCTGTCTCTCTCTTCCCCTCCTGCAGCCAAGGCTCCATTGGAGCAAAGTTAGCCCGGGTGCTGAGGATGGCTCTATGGCCTCTGCCTCAGGTGCTAGAATGGCTCTGGTTGCAACAGAGCGGTGCCCCAGATGGGCGGAGCATCGCCCCCTGGTGGGCATGCCGGGTGGATCCCGGTCAGGCACATGCGGGAGTCTGTCTGACTGCCTACCTGTTCCCAACTTCAGAAAAATACCAAAAAAATAAAAAAATTAAAAAATAAAAATAAATAAATCTTCATTCAGTGACTTGAACTTATTCACCCACAAGTCTGAGGCCTTCAGATCAGCAGCTTGTAGCTCGAAATCTCTGACGGAGATACCGGGGATGTAACTCAGGTTGGCGCTGTCCACTGCACCTCGTGTGGATGGGTGATGAACTTAAAAAGATGAGTGCACTCACGAAATTCTCCAAAGTGTGCTTTGAATGACTGCAGGAGATTAGATGGGGAGCCCACTAGCTGCTGGAGATCAAGATGTTGAGCAGGGTCACTTGCTGTGCATGCATCTTTAAACTCTCCCAGTTTTTCAAAGTGTAGTAAATGGCCTGTTTCAATGTAGGTGATGAAGAGTTCCAGCTTGTTTTCAAATGCAAACACTGTTTGTTGAAAGGATAAGACTGTATTTCCAACACGTTGCATTTTCACATTGAGCTGGTTCAGATGTTCAGTCATGTCCACGAGATAGAACTTCAGGAGCCACTCAGTGTTAGCTAACTCAGGATGCTCGACATTTTTCATTTCAAGAAAAGTCTGGATTTTACTCAGACAAGCCGCAAAATGACTGAGCACCTTCCCTCTTGACAACCAACACACATTGCTGTGCAGAAGCAGACCAGGATAATTATTCCCAACTTCATCCAGCAGTGTTTTAAACTGGTGATCATTTAAAGCTCGGGCAACAATAAAGTTGACCACCTGAATGACCAGTGACATCACCTCACCAAGCTGCTCGCCTCACATCTGAGCACAAAGCGCTTCCTGATGTAGGATGCAGTGAAAACTTAGAATGGGTCTCTTTTCATGTTCACCAAGAAGCGCTATAAATCCTCTGTTTTTCCCCACCATGCATGGAGTACCATCAGTACACACCGAAATAAGTTTATCCATTGGTAGATTTTTTTTCTTTAGTGAACTCAGTGAAAGACTTGAATAAATCCTCCCTTCTCGTTGTCTCTTTCATAGGCAAAACAGCAAGACTTTCCTCACATAGTGTGTCACCGACAGCATACCTTGCAATCACGCTGAACTGGGATAAATGGCTTATGTCTGTTGAATATTCGAAGTGAGAGAAAAGAATGGTGCTGCATTTATGTCCTTCACTTGTGTTGCCTCAATTTGATTTGCCATCATGATGGTATGATCGTGAACAGTTCTTGCTGACAGAGGCCTGTCTTTTATTCATTTGATTATCTTGTCTTTATCTGAAAAGTCGGCAACATCAAGCATGAATGTTTTGGCATACTCCCCATCTGTGAATGGCTTTCCATTTCTCATAATTGCTAAAGCACCAGCAAAGCTAGCCGAATTCCAGTCACCTTGTTGGGTCCAAACACGGAGTTGCTGCTGACTAGCTTGCACTCTGCACAGTAGCTCTTGACATGCTTCTTCCTGCTGTCCCCTGCTGGATATTTCAATGCAAATGTAGTATGGCGTGTGTCGAAGTGCCGCTTTATATTTGACCGTTTCATCGATGCAATTTTATCATTGCATATTAGACACACTGCAGAACCTGCTCTCTCCACAAAGGCGAATTCCTCTGTCCATTCCTGCTGAAAAGTACGATACTCTTCATCTTTTTTTCTTTTAGCTATCTTCTTCGTCAAAAGGCTTTCTGCAATTAGCTAGCTGACTACTTGATTAAAAGGAAGGAAGTTTACTTCCTGACCTCACAACTACCCGTGTACATTACGCATTATCCAATAAAAATTTGGTGTTGTCCTGGAGGACAACTGTGATTGGCTTCAGCGACCTACAAGTATGAACATGAGCGGTAGGAAATGAATGGATTGTAATACATGAGAATGTTTTATATATATATTTTATATATATATTTATATATATATATTTTTACAGAGACAGAGAGAGAGTCAGAGAGAGGGATAGACAGGGACAGACAGACAGGAACGGAGAGATGAGAAGCATCAATCATTAGTTTTTCGTTGCGCACTGAGACACTTTAGTTGTTCATTGATTGCTTTCTCATATGTGCCTTGACTGCAGGCCTCCTGCAGACCAAGTAACCCCTTGCTCGAGTAAGCGACCTTGGGTCCAAGCTGGTGAGCTTTTGCTCAAACCAGATGAGCCCATGCTCAAGCTGGCAACCTCGGGGTCTCGAACCTGGGTCCTCGGCATCCCAGTCTGACGCTCTATCCACTGTGTCACTGCCTGGTCAGGCAAGAATGTTTTATATTTTTAACATTATTATTTTTTAATTAAAGATTTGTCTGCAAGCCAGATGCAGCTGTCAAAAGATTCACATCTGGCTTGCGAGCCATAGGTTCCTGAATCCAAGCTCTATGACTTGGATTGGGAAACTTTAGTTAAAGACCCTGAGTGAATGTCTCTTGAATGAAAACACCTAGAAGTTGTGTGAGTGAGTGACCTTTGTGCAAACACAAAGGAATGCATGTGAATGGGCTTTAGAAAATTAGCCTAGAGGTTCTAGAGATTGCCCCTCCATTTGTGATTGTTAATTAGCAAAAGAAAAAGAATGTACTAACCCAAATTAGCCCTTTCTCTAGGTAAGCAAAAAGTCTATTATTCTTTCCCCTTATCACAAGATCTCCCTCCTTTGTAATCCTGTTACCTTTGTTCTGCTTCTGATCAATAAAAGCTGTGGGAAAGGAACATTCAGGTCTTCTTTGCCTCTCTTAGCAGACCTCTGCCTCTTCCTCTTGACATCAGTTTGTGTCTTGAGTAGGTTTATTCCATGGGACACTGGTAGTTCCCAGCAGACTGGAGGACTACAGTAACAACTGATATCACAGAAATACAGAGGAGTGTAAGAAAATATTATAAAGATATAAATGCCAAAGAATTGGACAAACTAGGCAATATGCATAAATTCCTAGCAACATACTATCTTCCAAAACTGAATCTGGAAAAATCATAAAACCTAATCAGACTGATTACAACAAAGGCTATGATAATAGAGAAAGATATTTCATAATGATAAAGGGATAAATCCAATAAGAAGACATAACCCTTGTAAACATTTACGTAGCCACCATAGGATTACCTAAATATTATATATATATATGGTAAATATTAGCAGACATAAAAGGAGAGATTGACAATAATATAGTCATAGTAGGGGTTTTCAACACCCCATTGACAGCAATGGATACATCATCTAGACAGAAAATGCACAAAGAAACAGTGGCTTTAAGTCACACAGCAGACAAGATGAATTAATTGATATTTTTAGAATTTTTTATCCCAAAGCAGCAGAATATACATTCTTTTCAGGGGCACATAGAACATGTATCAGGCTACAAAACAAATCTCAATAAATTTATAGATTGGAACCATATGGAGAATAATCTAAGAACACAATAGTATGAAACTGGGTATCAATTACAAGAAAAAAACACAAAAAAAATGCACAAAAATGTAGAGGTTAAATAAAATGCTACTAAGCAATGAGTGTGTTATCGTTAAGATCAAGAAAGTAATGAAAAAAATACCTTGAGACAAATGAAAATGAAAACACAATATAATGGACACAGAGAAAGAAATCCTAAGAGGGAAATTTATAGCATTACAAGGCTACCTAAAAAAGAACAATCTCAAATAAACAACTAACTTTACACCTAAAGAAGCTAGAAGAACAAAAATAAAGATCAAAGTGAGTAGAAAAAACGAAATAATAAAACTCAGAGTGAGGGGGAGGTGGAGGGGCACAAAGAAAACTAGATAGAAGGTGACAGAGGACAATCTGACTTTGGGTGATGGGTATGCAACATAATTGATTGACAAGATAACCTGGACATGTTTTCTTTGAACATATGTACTCTGCTTTATTGATGTCACTCCATTAAAATTACTAAAAATTTATTTATAAAAAAACAAAACTTAGAATGAAAATAAATAAAATAATGTTAAAAAATCCAAAAGTCCAATGAAAGCTGAGCTGGGTCTTTGAAAACATAAACAAGTTTGATACAAACCTTTAGCCAGACTCATAAAGAGAAAAACAGAGGACCCAAATAAGTAAGATTGAAGTGAAGGAGGAGAAGTGAGAATGATGTCACAGAAACACAAAGAGTTATAAGAAGATACAGTGAAATGGATGACCTGGAAGAAATGGATAAATTCCTGTAAAGAAATGGATAAATTCAGTCTTCCAAGACTGAATCAAGAAAAATAGAAAACCTGAACAACAAAAATTGCTACCAGTGAAATATGATCAGTAATAATAATAATAAACCTCCTAATAAACAAAAGTCATGGACCAGATGGCTTTATAGGTGAACTTTACAAAACATTTAAAATTAACATGTATTCTTCTCAAACTATTCCAAATTTTCAAGAAGAGTGAAGACTCCCAAGCTCATTTTACAAGGCCATTATTATTCTGAATACAAAAGCAGAGAGACATTACAAAAAGGAAAATTATAGGCCAATATCCCAGATGAACATGATCAAGTAGGATTTATTTCTGGAATGCAAGGTTGGTTCAATATCCACAATCAATTGACATTATATACAACATAAACAAGATAAAGGATAAAAATTGCATGATCATATCAACTGATGCATAAAAACCATTTGACAAAATTCAGCATCCATTTATAGCAAAAAGTCTCAGCATGGGAATAGAAGAAACATACCTCAACATAATAAAGGCCATACCTGGCAAACTCACAGCTATCATTATAGTCAATAGGTAAAAGCTAAAAACATTTTCCTTAAGATAAAAAATGAGACAAGGATGTCCACTTTTACCACTTTTCATCAACGTAGTATTCAGACAAGAATAAATATAAAAGTTCTCCAAAATGGAAAAAGGTAAAACCATTATTACAGTGGTACCTTGAGATATGAGTTTAATTCATTCTGTAACCGAGCTCATAAGTCAGTCAACTCGTATATCAAACAAATTTTCCCATTTAAAATAACTGAAATAGATTTAATCCATTCCAGCCCTGTGAAACATCCCCAAACCATCCTAAATTATGAAAAAATACATGTTTTTAATTAAGAAACACACACGTATACTTTACCAATGCATAACAAAATATATGAAATAAAAGAAAAAATGTGTTATTTAGTACTGTATTCTTACCTTGGAAACAGACGAGTGTGGCTAATGGAGGAGAATGGTGGAGGAAGAGGGAGGGAAGAAGGGATGCAGGCACTGTAGACACGAAAACTAAAACTTCACTTTCTTAACACTAAATGTAAACTAAAACTGCATTTTCTTTAAACAAAATGAAAACTGCACATTCTTTACTTAAAATGAAACCACAAAAATTTAATTGTAAAAAATGCACTTTTTAAACTTTAAACTTAACCTAAGCTTAACATTACACATTTTTCATTTAATCATCACCTGTTTTTGCCTTTTTGGCTGCACTTTTGGCACTTTCACTTGCAGGACTTTTGAATAAAAATCTATCCAAAGAGGTTTGCTTTTGTCTGCTTTTTAAAATGTTATGGAAATGTGACAAACAAGTGTCATTAAAAAGTGCTGAAGCACAACCAGTTAAAACTTTTTCTGGGTGTTTCTTTTCAATAAAACTTGGAAGCTTCTCCCACATTGCCAGCATGTCTTTAATTTCACTTGTAGAAATCACTTCCTCCGATTCTACCTCCTCCTCACTACTAATCTCTTGTAGAAGCTCCATATGTTGCGTCATCTGTAGCTCCTTCAACTCCTCAGTTGAGAGTTCCTCCTCATGTTCCTTGACGAGCTTGTTTATGTCACCCTCATCTACCTCCAGACCCATCGACTTTCTGAGGGACACAGTCTCCTCCAACGCTTCTACCTTGGTCTCGGTCTCTGGTTCAAATCCTTCAAAGTCCCTGTCTGCAACAACTGCCACAACTTTTTCCATGCTGAGTTCAAGGTTCTTCTTGTAACTTCTTGCCATGCCAAGTCAATAATGCATAAACATATCACAATGTTATAGTGATCTTTCCAAAACTTTCGAAGGGTTAGAATTGTATTCTCAGTCACCTCAAAGCAGCGGAGGAACAAGTGCTTTGTGTAAAGCTTTTTAAAGTTGAAAATGACCTGCTGATCCATAGGTTGCAAGATTGAAGTTATGTTGGGTGGGAGGTAGAGGACTTTCACAAATTTGAACTCATCGAGAATATCATCTTTAAGATCAGGTGGGTGGGCTGGAGCATTATCAAGGATTAGTAATGCTTTCATCAGGAGTTTATTTTCTTGAAGATATTTCTTCACTGCAGTACCAAAGATGAGATTTACCCATTCAATAAAAAACTGCTGCGTAACCCATGCCCTAGCATTGGTGTGCCACATAACCTGCAGTTTTTCTCTAAGAATCTTGTGAGTCTTAAAGTCACAAGGATTTTCAGAATGATACACTAGCAGTGGCTTTACTTTATAGTCACTGCTAGCATTTGCACAAAATGCAGGGTCAGACGGTCCTTTATGGGTTTATGGCCTGGCAGTTTCTTCTCCTCTGCAGTGATGAAAGTCCACCGGGGCATTTTTTTCCAAAACCATCCTGTTTCATCACAGTTGAACACTTGGGGGATGTAGCCTGCCTTTGTGATAAGCGCAGCAAAATGTGTGATGTACTCCTCAGCTGCCTTAACATCAGCACTCGCAGCTTCACCATGCCTCACCACTGAGTGGATGCCAGATCTCTTCTTGAAATTTTCAAACCAGCTGTGACTTGCCTTAAACGTATCTTCTGCTGCCTCTTTTGAGGTTGATGGTTCTTTCTTCTTCAAGTTGCTGTAAATAATACATGCCTTTTCACGTATTTCAGTCTCCATCACTGTATCTCCTGCCAGCTCTTTCTCTTTTACCCACACTAGCAGAAGCTTCTCCCTTTCTTCATGGATATTTGTCCTTAACTGGGACAGAATTGTAGTTCCTTTTGCTGGATTTGCACTTTTGATGGCATCCTTTTGTTTAAGGATGGTACAAATTGTAGATGTATTGCGGTTGTACAGCTTTGCCAGTTCAATCACTTGTACACCATGCTCATGTTTTTTTTTATTATTTCTTGCTTTACTTCTATTGACATCATTCTCTTCTTCTTCTCACCAGTGTCCTTTACACTCACTTTCTTCAGCCCCATGACAGAACACAAAAAAAGTTAGTAAAAAATGCAAAAATGATGCAAGAATGAGTACAGCACACAAGTTTCAACTTGATTCTGTGGGTAACATGTGAGAAAGAATGAGATGCTGATGTTGTGCTGCCAATACTGGACCCATGCGCCAATGCATCAACTAGCGGCAGCTTCCTGAATCAAGATTTGTATCTTAAAATTTTGCTCGGATCTTGAACAAAAGTATGGACTGAGTCGTAGCTCATATCTTAAAAAATTTGTATGTTTGTCTGCTCATATCTCAAGGTACCACTGTATTTGCAGATGACATATACCACCAATAAAACTATCAGAACTGATAAATTCAGTAAAAATGTTGACACAAAATTAATATTGAGAAATCAATTGCATTTTTATGTAACAATAAAAAAACTATCAGAAATTAAGCAAACCATCTCATTTACAATTGCAAAGAATACCTAGGAATAATTTAATGAAATAGGTAAGAGGCCTATACTACAAAAATGAGAAAACATTAAAGAAAGAAATTGAAGAAGATACAAATAAATGGAAATGTATTTTATGCTCATGGATAGAAAAAGAAATTAACATTGTTAAAATGTCCATACTACCCAAGGCAAGAATAACCATAGATTCGATGCAATCCTTATGAAAATGACAATGACACATTTCACAGAACTGGAACAAATAATTTTAAAATTTATATGAAATCACAAATGATCCTAAATAGCCATAGGAATATTGAGAAAGAAGAACAAAGTTGGAGGTATTATGTTACCTAATATCAAGCTATATGAAGGTATAGTAATGAAAATACCATGATACTGGCATAAAAACAGACACATAGAATAATGAAACAGAATAGAGAGCCCAGAAAGAAACCCATATCTATATGGTCACAAAGAAGGCAAGAATGGACAATGAAGTAAAAACAGTCGATTCAATAAATGGTGTTGGAAAAGTTGGACAGATACACACAAAAATAAAATTAGACTTCTTATACAATACACAAGAATAAGCTAAAAATAGATTAATGACTTAAATGTAAGACTCAAAACCATAAAACTCCTAGAAGAAAACATAGGTAGTAAACTCTTTGACATTGCTCTTAGTAATATGTGTGTGTGTGTGTGTGTGTATTTGCAAGGGAAACAAAAGAAAAAATAAATAGGACTACATCAAACTAAAGAATTTTTGCATAGGAAAGGAAACCATCAACTAAACAAAAGAACAACCTATCAATTGGGTGAAGGTATTTGCCAATGATACATCAGATAAGAGGTTAATATCCAAAATTTATTAAGAAGTCATATAACTAAAACTTCCCAAAACAAACAATCCAATAAAAAAATGGGCAGAGGACCTGAATAGACATTTTCCCAAAAAAGAAAATACAAATGGCCAATAGACATAAATATATAGATGCTCAATATCACTAATTAAAGAAATGAGGTATCACCTCTCACCTGTCAGAATGGCTCTCATCAATAAATCTACCAACAACAAGTGTTGGTGAGGATGTGGAGAAAAGGGAACTTTTGTGCAAATTGGCACAACCACTATGAAAAACAGTATGGAGGTTTCTCAAAATGTTAACAATGGTACTACCTTATGACCAGCAATTCCACTTCTAGGTATTTATCCAAAGAAATACAAAATACTAATTAGAAAAGACATATGCACCCCCTATGTTTAATGCAGTGTTATTTACAATAGCCAAGATATGGAAGCCACTTAAGTAGCCATCAATAGATGATATGATAAATACAGTACATATATACAATGTACATATATACAATGGACTATTAATTGGCCATAAAAAGTGATCATTTGCAACAAAATAGATGGAGCTAGTATTAAATGTCAATTGTAATTAAAAATAAAAATATTTTTTTATTTAGTCCTACAAGCAGGCATTCGCATTCCCTTTCCCATTTTCCTTATATTTACATTATAAACTAGACTTTACTTTTTTCTTATGGTATAGTTTAGAGTAAGTAGCTCCATTTTGTACATGTGAAAACTGAAGTTCAAAGGTTCACTGAGTTGCTCAAGGTTATTGAACACTAAAATTGGTGCTTTTTTTTTTGTATTTTTCTGAAGCTGGAAATGGGGAGAGACAGTCAGACTCCCGCATGCGCCCGACCGGGATCCACCCGGCATGCCCACCAGGGGCGACGCTCTGCCCACCAGGGGGCGATGCTCTGCCCCTCTGGAGCGTCGCTCTATCCTGACCAGAGCAACTCTAGCGCCTGGGGCAGAGGCCAAGGAGCCATCCCCAGCGCCCGGGCCATCTTTGCTCCAATGGAGCCTTGGCTGCGGGAGGAGAAGAGAGAGATAGAGAGGAAGGAGGGGGGGCGGGGGTGGAGAAGCAAATGGGCGCTTCTCCTATGTGCCCTGGCCGGGAATTGAATCCGGGTCCCCCGCACGCCAGGCCAACGCTCTACCGCTGAGCCAACCGGTCAGGGCAAATTGGTGCTTTTGCCAGTGTTCATGCTGTTTTCAGGATTATTCTTTGGTGACTGGGTCAGTTAAGGGAAATGAAATCAACACCAAAGGAGGTTATAAAACATTTAAAAACAGATCAATACCTGCTCCATGGAATCCCCCGCAGACATATAGCTTCCCGTCCACTGCTCCTGCATTGGTAGAATTGGTTCGAAGAGAGAGCAGGGAACTTGGCATAACTGGACCCTCTCTCCAAAAGTCCCCATCAGCGTTATAGATCTCCACCACATCAAGGCACTTTCGGATCTGGCCTTTGTCTCGGCCTAAGCAGCCAATTCCACCTATAGAAAATGATACACAGAAATGAGATGACTAACAAACACTTCATTGTGAATAGCACCTTCTTCCTGCTCTGATTGTATAAGAGGTTTGTGGACCTTTGACCTTTCTCTTTCTTGCCTGGTACTAATTCTAAGCAATAGTGATGCCCACTAGTTAGTTACTCCACAGTCAAATTTAATGTCATCTTTATTCAGTGTTCCATTTGCTTGTTCTTATGTGAGAGGCTGATTCCATTGCGGGCTTTATATTCTACACCAGTGGTCCCCAACCTTTTTTGGGCCACAGATTGGTTTAATGTCAGAAAATATTTTCACGGACCGGCCTTTAGGGTGGGATGGATAAATGCACAAAATAAAATTATGCGACCGGCGTAAAAACTGTGGTTTTTTTTTTGTTGTTGTTGTTTTGTATTTTTCTGAAGCTGGAAACGGGGAGAGACAGTCAGACAGACTCCCGCATGTGCCCGACCGGGATCCACCCGGCACGCCCACCAGAGGGCGATGCTCTGCCCACCGGGGGGCGATGCTCTTTGCATTTGTGGAGTATTGATTGGTGTTTGGCTGTGTTGCTTAAAGCAATATCAAAACTAAAGGTGCCCTGGCTAGATGGCTCAATTGGTTAAAACACTGTCCCCATACACCAAGGTTGCATGTTGGATCTCAGTCAGGTCATATTCAAGAATCAACCAATGAATACAGAAATAAGTGAAACCACTTGTTCAAAAGTTACAAAAATATAAAGTGGAAAAAAAAATAAGTGAAACATCTCTCTCTCTCTCTCTCTCTCTCTCCTTTCCTTTCTCTAAAATAAAAAAATTAAAATAGGCCCTGGCTGGTTGGCTCAGCGGTAGAGCGTCGGCCTGGCGTGCGGGGGACCCGGGTTCGATTCCCAGCCAGGGCACACAGGAGAAGCGCCCATTTGCTTCTCCACCCCTCCCCCTCTCCTTCCTCTCTGTATCTCTCTTCCCCTCCCGCAGCCAAGGCTCCATTGGAGCAAAGATGGCCCGGGCGCTGGGGATGGCTCCTTGGCCTCTGCCCCAGGCGCTAGAGTGGCTCTGGTCGTGACAGAGCGACGCCCCGGAGGGGCAGAGCATCGCCCCCTGATGGGCAGAGCGTCTCCCCCTGGTGGGCAAAGCGTTGCCCCTGGTGGGCGTGCCGGGTGGATCCCGGTCGGGCGCATGCGGGAGTCTGTCTGACTGTCTCTCCCCGTTTCCAGCTTCAGAAAAATACAAAAAAAAAAAAAAAATTAAAATAAAAAAAAAGGAAAATGAACCCCAAACTAAACTGCGCTGATCTCATGTCATCACTGTGACTAAACACCTTTACCCATCATTGCACTAGTTAGATGGCATGTGCATCATCACCTGTTTTCTAATCTTTTCTCAGTACTGCATCCTCAGTACCTGCTACTGTGCCTGACACCTGTGTGCCTGGAATGAATGGAAGAATGAACCCAAGACTGATGGGAACAGCTATGTTCACCATGGTTGGGACTTATGCCAGGCATAAGGATGTGGAGCAAGAATTTTTTTTCTCTTTGCTGATGGAGTCTGTCCTGTTTCTATTTCAGTATGAATCTAGGTACAAGGCTATCAACTCAGGCAGTTTTAGCTACTTTTTCTCTTATGTGGCTGGATAAATAATTCAGCCCCTTAGAGTGCCAAGTCTGAGCTGCACTGTTTCCAAGGAGGGGACATGCTTGCCTCTGTTAACTGTAGAACTCTGCTGTTGATTGGGCCCGCTTTCTTTCTTTTCTTTCTTTTCTTTTTTTTTTTTTACAATTTTTATCTTAAAATTTTTTTTAAATAAGAAAATTAAATTTAACGGGGTGACATTGATCAAGGAGTACATAGGTTTCAGGTAAACATTTCTATAGCATTTGAAATATTGACTATGTTGTATACCCATCACCCAAAGTCAAATCATTTTCCATCACCTAATATTTTCCATCTTTACACTATTCCCCCCACACCCTTCCCCTATCCCCATCCCCTAGATCCCCCTCCCCCAGTAACCATTTCACTTTTATCTATGTCCATGAGTCTCATATTATATCATGGGCCCTCATTCAGTGTGGTACTCTGCTAGCTAGAAGTTCCTTAGTCAAAAAACAGTGGTGCATCATGGCCGTAAAGAAGATAATTTTTCTGTAGCAGTTAAACATGGCGACCACTAATCAGGTAAGAATGAGATGATTTAGTTACCTGTTCTGCAAGACCAAGGAGAGCTACTATTAGGCTTGTTTATATTATACCACTGTATAGAAGTATAAGCAAACAGGTTAAATGAAAGTTACTGGGAGTCAGGCCAGAAAACATCAAGCAACCAACATTCTGAATGTAATTCAGAAGTTTCACATAAAAGCCCATTAGAACAGCATTCCCAACGTAAAGCATATAAGAAATGGGTATTAATCTCTTGGTTTATGGATAATTAGAATGCTTGTCATTTTTGTTTCTCTGTTACTAAGTGTATTTAATTATAATGTCAGCCCTTACTCTACAGAACCAACCTTTTAAATATGTACCCTCTTTTTTGGTTGGCAGATGCTTCATATGTTTCGTTCAAGGGCTTCCTGGGATTGCAGGGCATTCTGTCTTTGTTCTGATTACTAACATCTGGACATGTTCTCTGTCTCAGTAGGATAAAATTCCACAATTAAGTACACTTTCAGCATGATTAATAACAGCAGACTTAATGAGCTTAAACTGGAGGTGAATCCTGGGTAGATAAATAATCAGATAAAAGCATGATCTTTACTAATAATTGTTAAAGGTGGAATTAAGCAAGACTTGTGGAGACAAAATATCTTGGCAAGGCAACTTTAATTTCTGCAGAAGGGCATGCTGCTGTTATTGAAAGCCAGCAAGCACATGGGTGGAAGGCAAATTCTGTTTTTATCTCTAACGCAGGCCCTAGGTTGCTGGGTCTTGCTTTACTGCAGGGGTCCTGTTGGGCAGATAAAACATATTATGCTCACTTTGTTAAAAATGGCGCTGCCCACATGTTTTCCATAATGGCTATACTGGTTTACATACCCACCAGCAGTAAATAAGGGTTCCTGTTTTTCCACAGCCTCTCCAACACTTGTTATTACCTGTCCTATTGATAATAGCTAATCTAACAGGTGTAAGATGGTATCTGATTGTAGTTTTGATTTGTATTTTTCTAATAGCTAGTGAAGAAGGGCATCTTTTCATGTATCTGTTGGCCATTTGTATGTCCTCTGGGGAGAAGTGTCTGTTCAGGTCCTCTCTCTATGTTTTAATTGGATTGTTTGCTTGTTTGTTGTTAAACTTTGTGAGTTCTTTATATATTCTGGACATTAACCCCTTATCAGAGCTGTTGTTTGTGAATATTATCTCCCATTTGGTTGGCTGCTTTTTTTGTTTCTTTGCCTGTGCAGAAGCTCTTTATAGTCTCATCAGTTATTTTTGTTTTTACTTCCCTTGCTTTTGGGGTTAAATTCGTAAATTGTTCTCTATAGCCAATGTCCATAAGTTTAGTACCTATGTTTCCTATGTAATTTATTGTTTCAGATCTTATATTTAGTCTTGGATCCATTTTGATAAATTTTTGTGCAAGGAGACAAACTGTAGTCAAGTTTTACTCTTTTGCATGTGGCTTTCCAATTTTCCCAGCACCATTTATTGAAGAAGCTTTCTTCTCTCCATTGTGTGGTTTTGGAACCTTTGACATAGATTATTTGTCTATATATATGAGTTGCTTTTTTTCCTGAGTGCTCGATTTTGTTCTATTGGTGTATATGTGTTTTCTTGCCAATACCCTGCTGTTTTGCTTATTGTGGCTCTATAGTAGAATTTGAAGTTATATAGTGTGATACATCTGGCTCCATTATTTATTCTCAGAATTGCTTTGCCTATTCAGGGTCTTTTATGGCTGCATACAAATATGGTAAATTTTTTGTTGTATTTCTTCAAAAAATGACATTGGGATTTTAATGGGGATTGCACTGAATTTGTTATGGCTTTGGGTTAATATGGCCATTTTAACTATGTGATTCTTCCAATCCATAAACATAAAATTTTTTTTCATTTCATTGTATCTTTTTCAATTTAGCAAAAAAACAAAAACCATATGATCCTATCAGTAGATGCAGAAAAGGCATTCAATATAATACAACATTATTTTATGTTCAAAACACTCAATAAAATGGGAATAGAAGAAAAATATCTCAACATAATAAAGGCCATATATGACAAAACATCAGCTAACATCATACAAAATGGTAAAAAACTAAAAAAAAATTTCTCTAAAATTAGGAACAATACAAGGCTGCCCACTCTTTCTCTCCACTCCTATTCAACATAGTCCTGGAAGTTCTAGCCAGAGCAATCAGACAAGAAATAAAAGGCATTCATATTGAAAAAAGAAAAAGTAAAGGTTTCACCTTTTGCAGATGACATGATCCTGTACAAAGAAAATCCAAGACTCCACAGAAAGACTCTTAGAAACAATCAACCAATACAATAAGGTTGCAGGATACAAAATTAATATACAGAAATTGATTACTTTCATATATGTCAACAATGAAACTTTGGATAATGAACTCAAAAAAATAATCCCTTTACAGTTGTAACACAAAAACCTAGGAATAAACATAGCAAAGAATGTAAAGGACCTATATACTGAGAACTACAAAGCATTATTAAATAAAATCAAAGAAGACAAAATGAAATGCAAAAATACCCCATGTTCTTGGATAGGAAGAATAAATATAGTTAAAATGGCCATATTACCCAAAGCAATATACAAATTTAATGCAATTCTCATCAAAATTCCAATGTTATTTTTTAAAGAAATGGAACAAAAAACCATCAGGTTTGTATGAAACCATATAAAATACCCTGAATAACCAAAGTAATCTTGAGGGAAAAACAAAAACAAAGAAACGAAGCTGGAGTATTACAATACCTGACTTCAACTTACACTACAGAGCCACAATAATCAAAATAGCGTGGAATTGGCAGAAAAATACACACAGACCAATGGAACAGAGAGCCCAGAAATAAAACCACATATATATGGGCAAATCATCTTTGATAAAGGAGCCAAAAACACACAATGGATAAATGAAAGCCTCTTCAATAAATGGTGCTGGGAAAACTGGAAAGCCACATGCAAAAGAGTAAAACTTGACTACAGTTTGTCACCTGGCACAAAAATAAATTCAAAATGGATCAAAGACCTAAATATAAGACCTCAAACAATAAATTACATAGAAGAAAACAGGTACTAAACTCATGGACCTTGGCTGTAGAGAACATTTTATGAATCTGGCCCCAAAGGCAAGGGAAGTGAAGGCAAAAATAAATGAATGAGACTACATCAAACTAGGAAGCTTCTGCACAGCAAAAGAAATGGACAACAAAACAGACAGCTAACTAAATGGGAGATGATATTTTCAAACAACAGCTCAGATAAGGGGTTAATATCCAAAATATATAAAGAACTCACAAAGCTCAGCAACAAACAAGCAAGCAAGCAAACAAACAAACAATCTAATAAAAAATGGGGAGAGGACATGAATAGACATTTCTCCCAGGAAGAAATACAAATGACCAATAGATATATGAAAAGATGCTCGTCTTCACTAGCTATTAGAGAAATGCAAATCAAAACTATGATTAGATACCACCTCATACCTGTTAGATTAGCCATCGTCAACAAGACAGGTAATAACAAGTGTTGGAGAAGCTGTGGAGAAAAAGAAACTCTCATTCACTGTTGGTGGGAATATAAATTAGTACAGCCATTATGGAATAAAGTATGGTGGTTCCTAAAAAAATTAGGAATAGAGCTACCATATGACCCAGCAATCCCTCTACTGGGTATATACCCCCAAAACTCAAAAACATGGGTATGTAAAGACACATGCACCCCTATGTTCATCACAGCATTATTCACAGTGGCCAATACATGGAAGCAACCGAAGTGCCCTTCAACAGAGAATTGGATAAAGAAGATGTGGTACATATATACTATGGAATACTGCTCAGTCGTAAGAAATGATGACATAGGATCATTTATGACAACATGGATGGACCTTGATAACATTATACTGAGTGAAATAAGTAAATCAGAAGTAAATCAGAAAAAGCTAAAAACTATGAATCCATACATAAGTGGGACACAAAATTAAGACTCATGGACAGAAATAGGAGTGCAGTGGTTACCAGGGGGAGGGGGAAGAAGGAGGAGGAGGGACATACACAGGGACAAATATAAATGTGACTGAGGATGATTCGATTTTGGGTGATGGGTACACAACATAATTGACTGTCCAAATGATATGGAGATGTTTGCCCAAAATCTATGTACTCTAGTTGACTAATGTCATCCTGTTAGATTTAATCGACTAAATAAAAAAAAAATGCTTTGTAGTTTTCAGTATATAGGTCTTTCCCATCCTTTGTTAAGTTTATTCCTCTATATTGTATATTTTTTGTTGTTGCAATTGTAAAAGGAATTGTTTTTTTCATTTTCTAAAGTTTCATTGTTGTCATATAGAAAAAGAGAAGACTTTTGTATATTGATTTTATATCTTGTGGATTTATTGTATTTGATTTTTGTTTCTAATAGTTTTTCAGTGGAGTCTTCCAAGTTTTCTATACACAGAATCATGTCATCTTCAAAAAGTGATATCATTACTTCTTTTTTTCCCAACATGGATGCCTTTTATTTCTTTCTCTTGCTTGATTATTCTGATTAAAACTTTCAGAACTATGTTGAATAAGAGAGAGTGGACATCTTTGTCTTGTTCCTGATTTTAAGGGAAAAGTTTCCAGTTTTCCACCATTTAGTGTAATATTGTCTGATGGTTTGTTAAACATGGCCTTTATTATGTTGAGGTCATTTCTTTCTATGCTCATTTAATTGAGTGTTTTAAACATAAATGGCTGTTGTATCTTATTAAATTCCTTTTCTGTAACTATTGATAGAATCATATAATTTTCCTTGTTGATGCGGTGCATTACATTGATTTGCATATGTTAAACCATTCTTGTGCTCATGTAATAAATCCCACTTGATCGTGATGTATTTTATTTTATTTTATTTTTTTCCTTTTCACAGAAACAGAGAGAGTCAGAGAGAGGGATAAACAGGGACAGATAGGAACGAAGAGAGATGAGAAGCATCAATCAGTCCTTCATTGCAACACCCTAGCCGTCCACTGACTGATCTCCCACATGTGTCCTGACCGTGGGCCCTCAGCAGACCGAGCAACCCCTTGCTCGAGCCAGTGACCCTGGGTCCAAGCTGGTAAGCTTTTTTTTTCTTTTTTTTTTTGCTCAAACCAGATGAGCCTGCGTTCAAGCTGGTGACCTCGGGGTCTTGAACCTGGGTCTTCCGCATCCCAGTCCTACGCTTTTTCCACTGCGCCACCACCTGGTCAGGCGACACCTTAGTTGTTCATTGATTGCTTTCTCACATGTGCCTTGACCGTGGGCCTTCAGCAGACCGAGTAACCCCTTGCTTGAGCCAGTGACCTTGGGTCCAAGCTGGTGAGCTTTTTGCTCAAACCAGATGAGCCCACGCTCAAGCTGGCGACCTCAGGGTCTCGAACCTGGGTACTCTGCATCCCAGTCCGATGCTCCATTTACTGCGCCACCGCCTGGTCAGGCTGATCGTGATGTATTTTAATGTATTGTTGTATTCGATTTGCTAGTATTTTGTTTAGGATTTTTGCATCTGTATTTACTAGAAATATTGGTCTGTAGTTTTCTTTTTTGTATTGTTCTTGCCAGGTTTTAGTATCAGGATTATGTTGGTCTCATAAGGTGTGTTAGGAAGTATTGCTTCTTCTACTACTTTTTGGAAGACTTTGAGAAGAATGGGTACCAAATCTTCTTTGAATATTTGGTAGAATTTACTAGTGTAGCAATCTGGTCCTGGACTTTTATTTTTGAAGAGGTTTTTGATAGTTGCTTCTTATTTCCTCCCTGCTTATAGGTCTATTTAGGTTTTCCACTTCTTCGTGATTTGGGCTAGAAAAATTGTATGGTTCTAGGAATTTATCCATTTCTTCTGGACTGTTAAATTTGGTGATAAATAATCTTTCATAGTATTCCAGTATGATCCTTTGTATATCTATGATATCTGTGGTAAGTTCTCCTCTTTCATTTCAGATTTTGTTTATATGAGTCTTTTCTCTTTTTTCCTTAGTAAGTTTAGCCAGGGTTTTGCCAATTTTATTGATCTTTTCCAAGAATCAGATTTTTTATTTTTGTTGTATTTTTTTGTATAGTTTTTGTTTTCTATTTCATTTAGTTCTGCTCTAATTTTTACTAATTTCCTTTTTTCTGTTGACTTTGTTTTTCTTCTAGTTCTTCAAGGTGCAATGCTAGGTTGTTTATTTGGTATTGCTCTTGTTTCTTGATATAAGCCAGTAATGACATAAATGTCTCACTTATTACTGCTTTCGCTGAGTTCCAGAAATTTTGATATGTTGTGTTTCATTCTCATTTGTCTGTATATATCTTTTGATCTCTGCTTTTATTTCTATAACCCAGTTATTTTTTAGAATGTTGTGTAATTTCCACATTTTTTAAAACTTTATTTTTGTAGTTAAATTCTAATTTAAGAGGCTTATGGTCATAGAATACGCTTGGTATAATTTCAATCTTCTTCAATTTGTTGAGGTTGGTTTTATGGCCCAACATATGATCGATCCTTGAGAATGATCCATGCACACTGGAAAAGAATGTATAATCTGATGGGCTGGGATTAAATGTTCTATTATGTTCATTTGGTCTAGTGTGTAATTTAAGGCTAATATTTCTTTATTGATTTTCTGTTTGGATGGTCTATCTAAAGCTGTCAATTATGTGTTAAGATCTTCAAATATGATTGTGTTTTTGTCTATCTCTCCTTTTTGTTCTGTTAGTAGATGTCTTATATAGTTTGGTGTTTCCTCATTTTGTGCATATATGATATATTAAGAAGTTGATGACTTCTTGATATAGTATTCCCTTTACCATTATGAATTGTCCATCTTAGTCTCTTGTTAACTTTGTTGTCTTAAAGTCAGTATTGTCAGATATAAGTTTAGCTACACTTGCTTTTCTTTAGTTATTATTTGCTTAGAGAATCATCTTCTAACTTTTTACTTTGAGTCTATTTTCCCCCCTGCAAATTAAATGTTTCCTGAAGGCAGCATATGGTTGGAGTTTGCTTTTTTTTTTTTTTTTTTTGTATTTTTCTAAAGTTGGAGATGGGGAGGCAGTCAGACAGACTCCCGCATGCGCCCGACCGGGATCCACCCGGCATGCCCACCAGGGGGCGATGCTATACCCATCTGGGGCGTTGCTCTCTTGCGACCAGAGCCATTCTAGCACCTGAGGCAGAGGCCATGGAGCCGTCCCCAGCGCCCGGGCCAACTTTGCTCCAGTGGAGACTCGGCTGTGAGAGGGGAAGAGAGAGACAGAGAGGAAGGAGAGGGGGAGGGGTGGAGAAGCAGATGGGCACTTCTCCTGTGTGCCCTGGCTGGGAATTGAACCCGGGACTTCTGCATGCCAGGCCGACGCTCTACCACTGAGCCAACCGGCCAGGGCGGGGTTTGCTTTTTTATCCAATCTGATAATTTGTGCCTCTTTATTGGTGATTTCAGTCCATTTAAATTTAGGATAATTATTGACATATGAGGATTTTTTAGAGCCATTTTGTTTTGTTTTCTGGTAGCTCTGTATCTCCTTTTACTGTTTTCTTTGGGTTTCTATCTGTCATTTTTGGTAGTATTCTACACTTCTTTCTTCTATTTCTTCTTATATCAAGCTATGTATTTCAGGATTGTTTCCTTCTTGGTTTGTTACTCTTAGGTTATTGAGAAAAAAGGTTTCATATATACAAGAGTTTTTTTGTCTTATGAGTGCTTCTTCACTCCATCCTTTTTTGCTACTTTAGACCTTTATCCTCTCCCACTTTATGTTTTTGTTGTCAGAGATTATCCTCATTTACATTGTAACCTTGTTGGAGCTTTTACTTGTCGTTTTGTTCTTTGTATCTGGTAGAAGATCCTTTTGAGTATTTCTTGTTGTGCTGTTTTCTGGTGATATATTCCTTCAGCTTCTGTATGTCTGGAAAAGTTTTTATTTCTCCTTCATAATTGTAGGATAACTTTGATAAATATAGCATTCTTGACTGGTAATTCCTTTCTTTCAGTACTTAGCTTATTTGGGTCTACTCCCTTCTGGATTGTAGTTTTTCTGCTGAGGAGTCTGATGATAATATGCTGAGCCTTCTTTTATATAAATGTTATGTTTTTCTTTTACCTAGCTGCCTTGTGGATTATTTCTTTGTCATTGATTTTTTTTATAGATTTATTTCAATGTGCTTTGGAAAAGGCCTATTTGGATTGAGGTAACTAGGCATTCTGTTGCTTCTTGGATTTGAGAATATAACTCTTTCCATAGGTTTGGGGAGTTCTCATCAGTTATTTGTTTGACTAGGCTCTCCATTCCCTTTTCCCTCTCTTTTTCTTCTGATCTACCCATTATTTTTATATTGCTTTTTCTGATGGAGTCAGACAATTATTGTGGAGCTCTCTCATTTAAAAATATTTTTGCCCTGGCCGGTTGGCTCAATGGTAGAGCGTCGGCCTGGCATGCAGAAATCCCGGGTTTGATTCCCAGCCAGGGCACACAGGAGAAGTGCCCATCTGCTTCTCCAACCCTCCCCCTCTCCTTCCTCTCTGTCTCTCTCTTCCCCTCCCGCAGCCGAGGCTCCACTGGAGCAAAGATGGCCCGGGCACTGGGGATGGCTCCTCAGCCTCTGCCCCAGGCGCTAGAGTGGCTCTTGTCGCAACAGAGCTACGTCCCGGAGGGGCAGAGCATCGCCCCTTGGTGGGCAGAGCGTTGCCCCCTGGTGGGCGTGCCGGGTGGATCCCAGTGGGGCGTATGCGGGAGTCTGTCTGACTGTCTCTCCCCATTTCCGGCTTCAGAAAAATACAGAAAAAAAATATTTTTGAGTCCCCCCTTCCCTATTTATTAGCTCTAGTTGCCTCTCATCAGTGTCACTGATTCTGTCCTCTATCTGGCCTGTTCTGTTAGCTAAACTTGCTATCTCATTTTTTAATTTATGCATTGAGTTCTTCATCTCTGTTTTTAAAGTTTCAGTCTCCTTGGTGAAGTACTCATTTTGTTTTTGTTTTCTGAGCTCATTAAGTTCCCTTCAGTGTTTTCCTGCCTCTTGTTGAGTATTTTTAGAACTTCAACTTAGAATTTTCTATTGTTTAACTTCATGGTTTTCATGAGATTGACATCGCTTTCTGGAGATTTTTTTATTTTCTTTCTGAATTATGTCTCTTTCCTGGGTAGCCATGGTATTTGTTTTTATCTTCCTTGATGGTGTGTGAGTTTTGTATTATTAAAAAATCAAGAAAAAAAGGAAATAAATAAATAAAATAAAATAAAAATACAGAAATAAAAATAACACAAAATAACAAAGCACAGAGGAGAAAAAGATGGCAGCAGAGTAGGCGGATGCACAGACGCCCAGTTCTCACCACCAAACTGGAATACAAATCAATTTAGGAAAAATCAGCATGAAAGACCAACTCTGAACTGCAAGAACGGCTCTCAAAAACCAAGGAGCAAAGAGGAAATCACAGAAATCCTGGTAGGGAGCCCCTGAACCTCCTCTGCTTGCCGGAACGGGGGTGGGGTGGGGCTGAGAGCCCAGAGAAAATCTTGGAGGGAGGGGAGCAGAAACTACTGCTCACAGCCACTTGCCTGGCGACCAGGGAGCGAGGTGCATTGAAAGGACCAGCTTATCTCCCAGGTGGAGAGGACAGGGAGAGGGACAGACTGTGAGGGGATAAGGAATGCAGGAGAGGAGCTAAAAGGGCTGACTCATCGTGCTGGAGGCGGCCATAGCTGGGGGAGGGACTGAACCTTTCACAAAACAGAGCTGAAGTGCTTCTGGATCAGAGACCTCCGGACATCTCTCCAGTTCCAATCAGCGCAACAAGACACAGCTGAAAACAAGAAGTGGGGAGGAGGGGCAGTAACTCAGGTCTCCATGGAGATCTGAGATACACCTCCCCCTACTGAAGCTGAGAAAACACCCTGCCCCCAGAGAGTCTAGCTGGCTAAAGAGGCCTTCAGAGTCTCAGGTTACACCCACCGCATTCCTGGATACAGTTTCAAGGAAGCCCCCTGCTGAGATCAGTAAACAAGACTATCACCTGTTAAGAAAACAAACAAATCAAGACTTCAAAGCTGCCCAAATCTGAAAGTGCATTACAGATAACAGCTGATACCAACCCAAGAAGACCTAGAAATAACAACTGAAAACTGGAGGCAGACAACACCAAGCCTAGACTCAACCAACTCTACAAATAAAACAAACAAAAAAAAAGAGGATGAGAAGACAAAGGAGTGCAATCCAAATGAAACCACAAGAGACACCTTCGAGAGATGAACTGAGTGATATGGAAATAATCAAACTTCCAGATGTGGAGTTCAAAATAATGATTGTAAGGATGCTTAGGGATCTTAGAACAACAATGGAGGGGCAGTTTGAAAACCTAAATAAAGAAATAGCAAGTATAAAAAAGAATCAGATGGAGACGACAAATACAATATCAGAAATAAAGACCACAATGGAAGGAATTAAAAACAGGATAGAAAGAGCAGAGGATCGAATCAGCGAGTTAGAGGACAACTGGAATGAAGGCATGAAAGCAGAGAAGAAAAGAGAAAAAAGACTCAAAAAGTCAGAGGAAACTCTTAGAGAGCTCTGTGACAACATGAAGAGAAATAACATCCGCATCATAGGGGTTCCTGAAGAAGAAGAAGAAAAAGAACAAGGGATAGAGACTTTGTTCAATCATATCATAGCTGAAAACTTCCCTAAATTAATGCAAGAGAAACTCTCACAAATCCAAGAAGCACAGAGGACTCCATTAAAGAGAAACCCAAAGAAACCTACACCAAGACACATCATAATTGAAATACCAAAGCTAAGCGATAAAGAGAAAATATTAAAAGCTGCAAGAGAAAAAAAAGTTATCACCTACAAAGGAGCCCCCATAAGGATGACATCTGACTTCTCAACAGAAACACTTGAGGCCAGAAGGAAATGGCAAGAAATATTCAAAGTAATGCAGAACAAGAACCTACAACCAAGACTACTTTATCCAGCAAGGCTATCGTTTAAAATCGAAGGAGAAATAAAAAGCTTCCCAGACAAAAAACTCAAGGAATTCATTACAACCAAACCAATGTTGCAGGAAATAGTAAGGGGCCTGGTGTAAACAGATCAAAGTGGGAAAAGAATACAGCAAAAAAAAAAAAAAAAAAAAAAAAAAAGGAATACACCTTTAAAGAAGAAAATGGCAATAAACAACTACATATCAATAATAACCTTAAATGTAAATGGATTAAATGATCCAATCAAAAGACATAGGGTAGCTGCGTGGATAAGAAAACAGGATCCATACATATGTTGTCTACAAGAAACACACCTTAGAACAAAAGACACACATAGATTGAAGGTAAAAGGATGGAAAAAAACGTTTCATGCAAACGGAAATGAAAAAAAAGCTGGGGTAGCAATACTTATATCAGACAAATTGGACTTTAAAACAAAGGATATAGTAAGAGATAAAGAAGGCCACTACATAATGATAAAGGGAGTAATCCAACAGGAAGATATAACTATTATAAATATCTATGCACCTAATATAGGAGCACCTAAATATATAAAGCAGACTTTGATGGATTTAAAGGGCGAGATCAACAGCAATACTATAATAGTAGGGGATT
The DNA here is from genome assembly GCF_036850765.1 of Saccopteryx bilineata. Classification (NCBI taxonomy): domain Eukaryota; kingdom Metazoa; phylum Chordata; class Mammalia; order Chiroptera; family Emballonuridae; genus Saccopteryx; species Saccopteryx bilineata. The sequence continues at coordinate 62,982,811 of NC_089500.1, forward strand.
TCAATACCCCACTAACATCATTAGATAGATCCTCAAGAAAGAAAACTAACAAAGAAACAGCAGACTTATTGGAAACACTAGATCAACTCGATTTAATAGATATCTTCAGAACCTTTCACCCTAAAGCAGCAGAATATACATTCTTTTCAAGTGCTCATGGTACATTCTCTAGGACAGACCACATGTTAGGGCACAAAAGTGCTCTCAACAAATTTAAGAAGACTGAAATCATATCAAGCACTTTCTCCGATCACAACGGCATGAAACTAGAAATGAATCACAGCAGAAAAGCTCAAAAATTCTCAAACACATGGAAACTAAATAGCAGGTTGCTAAATAATGAATGGATTAAGAATGAGATCAAAGAAGAAATAAAAAAATTCCTAGAAACGAATGACAATGAGCATACAACAACTCAAAATTTATGGGACACAGCGAAAGCAGTGCTGAGAGGGAAGTTCATAGCACTACAGGCACACTTTCAGAAGCTAGAAAAAGCTCAAATAAACAACTTAACCCTGCATGTAAAAGAATTAGAGAAAGAACAGCAAGTAAAGCCCAAATGTAGTAGAAGGAAGGAAATAATAAAGATCAGAGCAGAAATAAATGACATAGAGGCTAAAGAAACAATACAGAAGATCAATGAAACTAGGAGCTGGTTCTTTGAAAAGGTAAACAAGATTGATGAACCTTTAACTAGACTCACCAAGAAAAAGAGAGGACTCAAATAAATAAAATTAGAAATGAGAGAGGAGAAATAACAACTGATATAACAGAAATACAAAATATTATAAGAAAATACTATGAAGAACTCTATGCCAAAAAACTAGACAACCTAGATGAAATGGACAAATTCCTTGAAACATACAATCTTCCAAAAATCAATCTGGAAGAATCAGAAAACCTAAACAGACTGATTACAACAAAGGAGATCGAAACAGTTATCAAAAAACTCCCAACAAAGAAAAGTCCAGGGCCCGATGGCTTCATAACAGAATTCTACCAAATATTCAAAGAAGAACTAACTCCTATCCTTCTCAAACTATTTCAAAAAATTCAAGAGGAAGGAAGACTTCCAAACTCCTTTTATGAGGCGAGCATAATTCTGATTCTAAAACCAGGCAAAGACAACACAAAGAAAGAAAATTATAGGCCAATATCTCTGATGAATATAGATGCTAAAATCTTCAACAAAATATTAGCAAACCAGATCCAACAATATATGGAAAAAATCATACACCATGATCAAGTGGGATTTATTCTGGGGAGGCAAGGATGGTACAATATTCGTAAATCAATCAATGTGATTCATCACATAAACAAAAAGAAGGAGAAAAACCATATGATAATTTCAATAGATGCAGAAAAAGCATTTGATAAAATCCAGCACCCATTCATAATCAAAATCTCAGCAAAGTGGGAATACAGGGAACATACCTCAACATGATAAAGGCCATCTATGAGAAACCCACAGCCAACATCATACTCAATGGGCAAAAATTAAAAGCAATACCCTTAAGATCAGGAACAAGGCAGGGGTGCCCCCTTTCACCACTCTTATTTAACATGGTCCTGGAAGTCCTAGCCACAGCTATCAGACAAGAAGAAGAAATAAAAGGAATTCAAGTGGGAAAAGAAGAAGTAAAACTATCATTATTTGCAGATGATATGATATTGTATATAGAAAACCCTAAAGTCTCAGTCAAAAAGCTACTGGACCTGATAAGTGAATTCAGCAAGGTGGCAGGATATAAAATCAATACTCAGAAATCAGAGGCATTTTTATACACCAACAATGAACAGTCAGAAAGAGAAATTAAGGAAACAATCCCCTTCACAATTACAACCAAAAAAATAAAGTACCTAGGAATAAACTTAACCAAGGAGACTAAAGACTTGTACTTGGAAAATTACAAAGCATTGATAAAAGAAATCAAGGAAGATACAAACAAGTGGAAGCATATACCGTGCTCATGGTTAGGAAGAATAAACATCATTAAAATGTCTATATTACCCAAAGCAATCTATAAATTCAATGTAATACCAATTAAAATACCAATGACATACTTCAAAGATATAGAACACATATTCCAAAAATTTCTATGGAACCAAAAGAGAACACGAATAGCCTCAGCAATCTTAAAAAAGAAGAATAACGTGGGAGGTATCACACTTCCTGATATCAAGTTATACTACAAGGCCATTGTACTCAAAACAGCCTGGTACTGGCATAAGAACAGGCATATAGATCAATGGAACAGAACAGAGAACCCAAAAATAAACCCACAGTTCTATGGACAACTGATATTTGACAAAGGAGGCAAAGAAATACAATGGAGTAAAGACAGCCTTTTTAACAAATGGTCTTGGGAAAATTGGACAGCTACCTGCAAAAAAATGAAACTAGATCACCAGCTTACGCCACTCACAAAAATAAACTCAAAATGGATAAAAGACTTAAATGTAGGCCGTGAAACCATAAGCATCTTAGAAGAAAACATAGGCAGTAAGCTCTCCGACATCTCTCGGAGCAATATATTTGATGATTTATCTCCATGGGGAAGTGAAATAAAAGACAGGATAAACAAATGGGACTATATCAAACTAAAAAGCTTTTGCACAGCTAAAGACAAGAAGAACAGAATAAAAAGACAAACTACACAATGGGAGAACATATTTGACAATACGTCTGATAAGGGGTTAATAACCAAAATTTATAATGAACTCGTAAATCTCAACACCAGGAAGACAAACAATCCAATCAAAAAATGGGCAAAAGAGATGAATAGACACTTCTCCAAAGAGGACATACAGATGGCCAATAGGCATATGAAAAAATGCTCAACATCACTAATCATTAGAGAAATGCAAATTAAAACCACAATGAGATATCACCTCACACCAGTCAGAATGGCGCTCATCAACAAAACAACACAGAATAAGTGCTGGCGAGGATGTGGAGAAAAGGGAACCCTCCTGCACTGCTGGTGGGAATGCAGACTGGTGCAGCCACTGTGGAAAACAGTATGGAGATTTCTCAAAAAACTGAAAATCGAACTGCCTTTTGACCCAGCTATCCTACTTTTAGGAATATACCCCAAGGACACCATAGAATGGTTCCAGAAGGAGAAATGCACCCCCATGTTTATAGCAGCATTGTTCACAATAGCGAAGATCTGGAAACAACCCAAGTGTCCGTCAGAGGACAAGTGGATTAAAAAGCTTTGGTACATATATACTATGGAATACTACTCAGCCATAAGAAATGATGACATCGGATCCTTTACAATAACATGGATGGACCTTGATAACATTATACGGAGTGAAATAAGTAAATCAGAAAAAAAACTAAGAACTACATAAATCCATACATAGAAGGGACATAAAAATCAGACTCAGAGACATGAACAAGAATGTGATGGCAACAGGGATGGGGGGTGGGGGTTGGGGGGAGGGGGGATGGGGTGAAGAAGGAGAGAGGGGTTGGAGGAGGGGAGGGGCACAAATAAAACCAGATAGAAGGTGACAGAAGACAATTTAACTTTGGGGGAGGGGTATACAGCACAATCAAATGTCAAAATAATCTAGAGATGTTTTATCTCAACATATGTACCCTGATTTATCAATGTCACTGCATTAAATTTAATAAATGAATTTTAAAAAAAAACAAAACAAAAAACAAAGCACAAAACCAAAGAACAATAATCAATAATAAACAAAACAGCCTGACCAGGTGATGATGCAGTGGATAGAGTGTTGGATTGGGACACAGAGGACCCAGCTTCTAAACTTTAAGGTCACTGGCTTGAGTGCAGGCTCATCTGGTTTGAGCAAGGCTCACCAGCTTGAGCCCAAGATTGCTCACTTGAGCAAGGGGTCACTTGCTCTGCTGTAGCCCCCCAGTCAAGGCACATATAAGAAAGCTATCAAGAACAACTAAGGTTCCACAATGAAGAATTGATGCTTCTCATCTCTCCCTTCCTTTCTGTCCCTACCTGTTCTCTCTCTCTCTCTCTCTCTCTCTCTCTCTCTCTCTCACACACACACACACATACACACACACACACACACACACACACACAAAACCAAAACAAAACAGTAAAGAAAAACTAAAGTAAAAAAAAAAGAAGAAAAATCTCCTCCAAACATCAAGCTAAAAGAGGCTTTTGTATTTTTTCCAGTAGGTGGCGCTGGACTACAAGTGTTAGCTCTGAAATTGCCAGGCTGGTCTCCACTGAGAAGCTGATGTCAGTATGATGCGTGGGGCATGCTGTGAGGTTCATGGTTTTAGCAATGGCTAGCTCAGGCGTCTGGGTGCTCCTACTTGCATCTCAGCAAACCAGGGGACAAGACACAGACCACCTCTGCTGTTCAGGGGAAAACATGGTCCTTTAAAACAAGCTGTATGTCTCTGGCATTCTCCATACCTGCAAGGGGAGTAATATGGGATCTGGGAAGCTGATGGAACTACACTTTGTATTTTTGTGTCCACAGACAGTGCAAATAATGGCAGTGACCCACATTCTGCTGCTTTGGTTCAGCATCACACCAAATTTTCTGCAATCTCTCTGCTCTTCCCAGTGGAAAAAGATCCAGTCACTCCAGTTTCTCTGCTCTCTGGAGCCCCAGTGGACAAAAACCCAGACAGTTAAGGCCTCTCTCCTTTCTGGAGCTGACTGTGAGTACATGCTATCTTCTACTCTCCTTCTCAGACTTTCCCACCTTTAGTCCATTCGATGCATGAATCTTTCAGGCAAGATTAGGAGCCCCGCTGAGGTTTCTTTGCTCAGTTATAGCTTTTCAATGTGTTGAAATTTCAAGGGGAGAGATCAGGAGTATCTCTCACACCACTGTTACTCTGACGTCTCCAAAGTAATAACTTTAAAGTAAACCTCTACAGAACTAAATTATATTAAAGACAATACAGAAAACAAAGGCAATTTCCTCCCTATACCAACTAGTGAGAATAAAATTATAACAATTTTTAGTTTAACAAGGAATCTGTCAGAAAACAAAGTTAACTGTTAGCGGGACTATCGTTTGCTTAAAAGACTAGTGTGCAACCAGAAGGAGTTAAAATTCCTTTTAAAGGCCTTCCACAGGACAGTTGGAGATGGATGTTAAGTAAGTAGGTTTCCACAAAAAGAATAGGGACTTAAGGGGAGCCCACAAGGTGCTGGGCTGGGATTAAGGGTTACACAGTAAGGCTAGCTAATTCTGGAAACCCATGTTTGATAGGGGCTACTCTTACCAGATGGTATACAAAACCTGGGAAGAGAAACAGGGGATGCCCAATCTCTCCCATGACCTCTTCTATTCTCTTTCAGATGGGATATCATGACTCATTACCACAAGGCATGCCTCTGGGATGCATCCTTAAGAATTGGAATAAATTGGACCTACAAACATTAAAAAACAGGATTAATATTCTTCTATAATAGAGCATAGCCTCAATATAGATTAGGAGATGGGAAATTTGACCTAAAAATGGTAGTTTATATTATAACACTATCTTACAACTAGATCTATTTTGTAAAAGACAAGAAAAATGGACTAAGGTGTCATATATATAGGCCTTTATGGCATTGAGAAATAATCTTAGATTATATAAAAATTGTAAAACAGATCTTGCTTTTTTTATAGCAATTATGAATAAAAAGAAACCTCACCCTGGGAATATAGAAAAAAATCCTGTGCTCCCATCTACTGTGCCCTAGGAGCTGGCAGTTCCCCTCAGCCTGGAGCCATTATCACTATGTACTAACCTTAGGGTACATAGAGCAACCGAGACTAAAGCTAAATATAAACCACCACCTAGAGCAGCACCCCCGTAGCTCTTTCCCCTATGGGAAGCCATGCTGTCATTCTGGATAATAAGAGTTCACATCCCTTTCAACCTACAGGTCCTAATAAACATTAGAGATACACTGGGTAACTTCACAAGTGATCCAGAAAATTTATAGATGAATGCAGAAAAATGACCTTAAGCTTTGATCTGTCCTGGAAGGACATTACTCTAGTTCTCTAGGAGGCTGGAACAACTTCTGAAGGTGAAACCATGACGGGAAAGGCAAGAGCTTATGCCAGTGAGTCACACCTGCAAAGTGATAATTACCTGCTGGGAACTGAGGCAGTGCCCAATACAGAAATTAATTAAAATTATAACACAAAAAAAATAGAAAACGGTCAAGGGACCACATACTTTTCTGTACCTTACAGGGAATAAAAAATTCTCAAAACAAGGCCCTGGCCGGTTGGCTCAACAGTAGAGTGTCGGCCTGGCGTGCAGGAGTCCTGGGTTCGATTCCTGGCCAGGGCACACAGAAGAAGTGCCCATCTGCTTCTCCACCCCTCCCCCTCTCCTTCTTCTCTGTCTCTCTCTTCCCCTCCCACAGCCGAGGCTCCATTGGAGCAAGGATGGCCCGGGCACTGGGGATGGCTCTGTGGCCTCTGCCTCAGGCACTAGAATGGCTCTGATCGCGACAGAGCGACGCCCCAGATGGGCAGAACATTGCCCCCTGGTGGGCGTGCGGGGTGGATCCCGGTCGGGCGCATGCGGGAGTCTGACTGCCTCCCCGTTTCCAGCTTCGGAAAAATGAAAAAAAAAAAAAAAGAAAAAAAAAAGAAAAAAAAATTCTCAAAACAAAACAAAAATCCCAAAACAGTTAATTATAATAAACTAGCAGCCACTAAGGGTCTCAGAAAAACCTGACAGCCTTTGTAGAAAGGCTGTGGGAGGCTGTAATCTAGCATACTAACCTAGCTCCTAAGGATCCTACAGGAAAAAGAATACTAAAAGACAAATTCATGACAGTTGGCCCAGATATTACAAGGAAATTACAAAAATGGGACCTTGCAACTCCTCTGGAGGCTATGCTAAGGGCAGCCTCCTCAGTGTTCTATGACAGAGATCAAGAAGAAAAGGAGAGGGTCCCAGAAAAGAAAAAACACAAGGAGAAAAGGCAGGCTAAATAAATAGCTTCTCTACACAGGCAATGGTCCACAGAAGGGAAACTCAAGGGCACTCACCCGGGCAATTGTCATAAATGTAGAAAGCCTCACCACTAGAAGTGAGAATGCCCCAGGACACCATACCTCTTGTGCCAAAAGTCTGGCCACTGAAAGAGAGTCTTCCCTGCAAGCTAAAGGGACCCCAGGCCAATACCCTAGGGTGCCATGGACTTGAACTAATAGGGCTCTACACTCCGGTGGGCTCCCACTAGGAACACCTTCATAGAAGAAACAGAGCCAAGGGGAACCCTTGAAGTGGCAGGAAGGCCTTTTAATTTTCTTTTAGACATGAGAGCCACCTTCTCTGTGTTAGTCTTCTACCAGGGACCCTCTCTTTTGATCGCACTGTCATACAAGGAGTAGGTGGCACAACCTGGGCAAAGTATTTTATTCGACTCATAAACTGCTTCTGGGTAGAGCCACATCTGCACACTGAATTTCAGTTATGGCAGAGTGCTCCACTCTATTGTTAGAGATGTTTTAAGTAAAGTGAGAACTCATGTAATTTTCTTCATAGACACTGAGGAACCTGTCACTATAATGGCATTATTCATTAAAAATGAATCATTTAAAACTAATATAGATGAGAAACAAGAACTTGAGTCTCAAGTTTGGGCAATAGGAATTCCTGATCGGACTCTTAAAGCCAAACCAGTTAGGATCAAATTAAAGGATCCAATCAATTTTCCCAATACCCCATAAATTTAGAGGCCAGGGAAGGGCTGCAGAGAATCATTACTATATTCCTTGGTTGTGGGTTACTAGTATCTTATAATTCTCCATGTAATACTCTCATCTTGTTGCAGGAAAAATGACACCCAAACAGAGGATAATAGACGTCCAGACAACTTAATAGAGGAAGAAGAATTTATTAGTAGTTGGCAGAGCACATGAGACTAGTAGCACCAAAGCACAAGCTCCCCGAACTAAGATTTCTTACATCTTATACACCTTTTACAGGGTCCATGCAGGTGGCATTTGATTCCTTTGAGGTCCTACATGCACCTTGTGGCTCAAGGTGGGGCGGGGGCGTTTTGACAGGGCAGCAAAGGGGAAGGGGTTTCTGGATCCCTGTTCCTATCTATTTACAGATCCTGTTTTTCTTGTGAATGTTGTAAGAGTCTCCAGGAGGTCAGTTAGAGATCTATAGCAGAGGTCCCCAAACTATGGCCCCCGGGCTGCATGCGGCCCCCTGAGGCCATTTATCCAGCCCCCACCTCACTTCCGGAAGGGGCACCTCTTTCATTGATGGTCAGTGAGAGGAGCATAGTTCCCATTAAAATACTGGTCAGTTTGTTGATTTAAATTTACTTGTTCTTTATTTTAAATATTGTATTTGTTTCCGTTTTGTCTTTTTACTTTAAAATAAGATATGTGCAGTGTGCATAGGGATTTGTTCATAGTTTTTTTTATAGTCTGGCCCTCCAACGGTCTGAGGGACAGTGAACTGGCCCCTTGTGTAAAAAGTTTGGAGACCCCTGATCTATAGGATGTGGATAATCTTTAACAGGCTGAGTCAGTCATTCCTGCAGACTCCTTCTCCTGCATTCTTCTGGCTTCTCTCCTCTCAATCTTACACAGTATAAAAAAGTATGGGACTTATAAATTAGTTCAAGATTTAAGAACAATCAATAAAGCTGGTATTTCTATACATGCTATAGTACTAAACTCTTTTACTATTTTAGGGCAAATTCTTCCCCAAACCACATGATTCTCTGTACTAGACTTAAAAGATGGATTCTTCTGTATCCCACTAGATCCAGCTTGCCAATTTTTATTTGCTTTTGAATGGATAGATTCACAAGGACATAAGCAACAACTAACCTGGACTGTCTTCCCTCAGGGATTCAGAAATAGTTTACATTATTTGAACAAACATTGGCAGAGTACTTAAGGGACCTATCACTTGAGGGGGCAGTAAATTAATTTAATATATAGATGACTTACTTATCTATTCTCCTACTGAGGAGCCAAGATGCAGACATGTAATAGATCCTAAATTTCCTAGCAGATAGGAGATGTAAAATACTGAAAAATAAGGCATAAATATTACAACAAAAAGTAGAATATTTAGGCCTTACCTTAACTGCTAAAAGAGAACATTATCCTCAAATAGAATACAGGACATTTTTGGCCTTCCTGGGCCCACCACCCAGAAACAGCTCTGAGCATTTTTAGGATTAACAGAATATTCCAGATTATAGATTTTAAGATATGAGAAGAAAGCCAGATTCCCCTGTAGGGCTTTAAAGAAAGGCAATCAATAAGGGTCAATTAGTTCATATGAGGAAGGAGAGAAACAAAGGACTTTCAAACAACTAAAAGAAACTCTTACACAGGCACCAGCCCTAAGTTTACCAAATTTAGAAAAGCCCTTTCAATTATATATTACTGAAAAACAGAATAGCATTACGGGTCCTGACTCAGGCCTGGGATCCATCAAAGGCCAATAGGCTATTTTTCAAAAGAACTAGTTACAGTAGCTAAAGGCTGGCCTCACTGCCTCGGGGTAATTGCAGCAGCAGCCTTGCTTTTAGAAAAAGCACTGTAAGGCCTGACCAGGAGGTGGCACTTCAGATTGGGACACAGAGGGCCAGGTTTCGAAACCCTGAGGTAGTTGGCTTGAGCATGGGCTCATCTAACTTGAGTATAGGCTCACCAGCTTGAGCTTGGGGTCACTGGCTTGAGCGTGGGATCATAGACATGATCCCATGGTCGCTGACTTGAGCCCAAAGATTGCTGGCTTGAAGCCCAAGGTTGCTGGCTTGAGCCCAAGGTTGCTGGCTTGAGCAAGGGGTCACTGGCTCAGCTAGAGAAAGCAATCAAGAAACAATCTAGGGAGCTGCAAAAAAAAATTGATGCTTCTCATCTCTCTTCCTGTCTGTCTGTCCCTATCTGTCCCTCTCTTTGTCTCTCTCTCTCTCTCTCTCTCTCTCTGTCATACACACACAAAAAAGAAAAAACACTGTAAGATATGGACAAAATATAACTCTATATACTTCTTATCAAATTGGCCCATTGTTTAATACTGTCAATTAAAAAAAAAGAAACTTCCAAACCTGTAAGAATTTTTATGAGTTTATTTGAGCCAAACTGTCGACAATAGCGGGAAGCAAAGTCTCAATAAATTGAGAAAGTGCTCTGGAAAATGGCAGTTCCACCACTCATTTTATGGAATACATCAGAATCAAAAGGGAAGATGTAAGGGGTTTACATGACATTGATTGGTGATAGATTAGGGAGGCGGGGGAAAGCAAAGTGGGGAAATCTCTGGGATTGGATAAAAGTGAAAATGTGTGTTGTTGAAAGGTTTACATAGACAGGAACAGGATAGTTCGCAGTAAATGGTTCATAAACAGTAACAATGAGGGATCTATTGACTTCTGCTCTGGTGGGAGGTCTGGCCTGATGGAGAAGGAAGATGACCCTTACACTCCAAAGGCGTCTATGTCATCAGGTGCATTATTATATATGCGAAAGACAGCAGACAGGCTTGAGTAAAAGCAAGCACTGACCTTTGCTAAGAGCAGGGGTCCCCAAACTTTTTACACAGGGGGCCAGTTCACTGTCCCTCAGAACGTTGGAGGGCTGGACTTTAAAAAAAACTATGAACAAATCCCTATGCACACTGCACATATCTTATTTTAAAGTAAAAAAAAGAAAACCAAACAAACGGGAACAAATGCAATATTTAAAATAAAGAACAAGTAAATTTAAATCAACAAACTGACCAGTATTTTAATGGGAACTATGCTCCTCTCACTGACCACCAATGAAAGAGGTGCCCTTCCAGAAGTGCGGTGGGGGCTGGATACATGGCTTCAGGGGGCCGCATGTGGTCCCCGGGCTGTAGTTTGGGGACCCCTGGCTTAGATAAAGTTCCTCCCTAGGACATAACTATGCACCATAAACTGCTTTTAGTTAGGAAGCTTTGATTAGTCCGTCCTGTGTTTACCTCAGTTCCCTGAGTTCACAAGGCCACTGTGCAGGCTTTCCCTGAGCTTGTCAGGGTCAGTTTGTGGTCACATCTTAACTTAAAAAAATCTTTTTTTGTCTACAATACAAAGGAAGCTCACTGGCTTACCAATAATTGCAGGTTGAGATATCAGGTTATCCTAATAGAAAATCCACAGTTAAAGATTGAGAGCTGCTCTGTCTTGAATGCAGCTACTTTAATGCCTACCCCCCACACGGAGGCTATACATAACTGCTGTGAGGTGACCGATCAAGTTTATGCCAACTGACCAGACTTAAAAGACTAACCACTCCAAAATCCAGAAAAGGTTTGGTTCTCAGATGGAAGCAGTTTTGTAAGGCAAGAGTATGTTATGTTGGATATGTGGTAGTGCCCCAGTGTTGGGCAGATAAAATATATGATGCTCACTTTGTTAAAGATGACGCTGCCCACGTGGAGGCCGTTGTCCAGGTGATATTAATGTGTGTTGGGGGTGGGCTAAAGGCAGGCAGAATCCTTGTAGCCTGGGGCTTGGTTTTGGGATTAAGCCTTTTTCACCCTTTTTGATGTGGGGTGGTACAATCCAATCATGCCTTAGAGAAGTGACTTTGTATTAGAGACTTCCCTATTTTGTATATTGGATTAAAGGTTTTGAATCTACACTATAAAATGGGGGCAGAACAGGAGCTTGCTCTTGGTTCCTGAGATTATCATTAGCATGAGAGAGCAGAGGGAGCAGAGCAGAGAGCAGAAAGAGGCCATGTGGCCAGGAGAAGCAGCCAAGATGGCGGAGTATTGAGTGAGAGGCCAGTTTATGCAGTTTGACGCTGGAGAAGGAAGGAGATGGGGAACAGAGGTGAATAAGTCTGGTGAGCTAGAAACCTTTGATTCTAGGAAACTTGGATAAGTCAGTAGCTTTGTGAGCACTGAATGTGAGTGGGTTTTGGAGCCCAGTGTATGTTTTTACTTGCCCGCTGGGTGCAAGCTAGAATTAAAGACTATGGCCCAGCAGTTTGTGGCTCTGTTGTTTCTTTACTGACTGTCCGAATCCAATGCGAACCTGCATGGGCTGGGCGGCTGTGATGGTAGCCCTGCCTTCTGGCTTTACACCCAGCATGCTGTCATAGAGGCTCAAGCTTTGCCCCCAGGAACCTCAGCACAATTAGCAGAGCTAATAGCCCTCACAAGAGTCCTAAAATTAGGAAAAGATAAAACATTAAATATATACACTGACCCTAAGTATGCATCTAATACTACATGTTAGTGCAGCTATTTAGAAAAAGGAAGAACATCTAAACACAAAACAGGGACCAATAAAATGTGGACCTTACATTTTATAGCTCCTAGAGCAGTGGTTCTCAACCTTTCTAATGCCGTGACCCCGCAATACAGTTCCTCATGTTGCGGTGACCCCAAGCCAAAAAATAATTTTGGTGGCTACTTCATAACTGTAATTCTGCTACAGTTATGATTCGGAATGTAAATACCTGATATGCATTATGTATTTTCTGATGGCTTTAGGTGACCCCGCCAGGGTCGCGACCCACAGGTTGAGAACCGCTGTCCTAGAGGCTATTAAATTGCCTCAAGAAATAGCAGTAATTCAGATTCTAAGATGACTACAGAGTAGGTGGACGTTCCAACTATTACCTCCCAGGACCAATTTGGATGACAACAAATTTAAGAATAATCATCCTAAAAACTATTTTCAGACTAAATGAAGAGAAATCCATAACCAAGGAGTCACAGAAGCCACACTGAGGAAGGGAGGAGATGCAGGAAGGGCTGCTTTGCTCCCAGGAGCAAGTGGCCATGGAGGGTCCAAAGAGACTCTCACTGCAGGGAGGTTTGCCCTGAGAGGGGAAGGTACTAAGTGCCAGGCTGGGTGCCCCAGCTTAGAGCCCCAGAGCCTAGAAGAGGCACCCACATAGCGTTTAGCAATGAAAGAGGCCAGGCTTCTATCTGTGAGAAAGAGACAGAAGCCTCTTGGAGATGCAGGCTCCATCTTAAAGGGCCAGTGCAGGAAATTTCATTCACAGCCACTTACCCAGGGTTTCAGCAGAGGGAGGGCTGAGAGAACTAGAGTTGTGTAAGAAGAATGTGAAATTAGTGGCCCAGGGAGAGACACTGTAGGGGATGGCCATCAGAAACCCTGTGCTGAGTCATTCTTTAATACTGCAATTACCATCTTTCTTGGGTGGAGCGGTCTCCTCTGTGCGGCAACAGTCTAAGGGAAAGCAACTGCCCCACCCTCGGCAATCCCTCCTGTTGGGTTGTTCTGAGAAGCCAGAAAGCAGGGGGCAGGTCACTGACTCAGTTTTCTAGCCTTGAGGCTGGAGTTTTCCCCACATGCTCCTGAGTCAATGACTGGTGCTTCTGCCTTTTGGGAGATTCAGTGAAAAATGCCTGGACTGCGGAGAGATCACAACTCTGGGTGTCAGAAGCCACACTCACTGGACTCCTGGGGCCACACCCTACTGAGGTCTGTGAAAAAGTCTGGACAGACTGACATCTGGGCCAAGGGGTGGAGCCACACCCACCACCCATCTTAATCTCTGAATTGCCCCCAGGTGCTAGACTCTACCAGAGGTTTTATATCAGTGATGAAGCTCAACAAGCAGCCAGCAGTCAGAGGCTGCAGCTGGTGAAGCTCAGGGAACCTTGTCCTTATTTGGATCTTCCCACAGGCCCAGAGTGGGTAAAAGTCAGCCTAGGTGTGTGGCTTGGTAATTCCATGTGCGCTTGGGCTTAGCAAAGGCAGCCACATACTCTGGATTGCTTGTAGCTCCAAGAAGGGTGCTGAGGGCTAGTCACGGGCAGTGTCACCTACCAGTCCGTGTCAGGTTCCCTACAGGAAGTCTCAGGTCCGGGTCATCCAGTGGCCAGCTGCAGAGAGCATTGGTTCTGGACTTTGCTAGCAGCATGTCCTAAGGGAGAGCTCATCAGACACCAGGCTCAGCTGAGGTGAGTTCTGCTCTCTGTGGTCGATGCACAGTGGCTCATGCATACTGGACAGGGTGGAGCTTCATAGTCAGCTGGCCTGAGTGCTGGATATCCTCCCCCTTTGGGCTAGTGTAAGGCCAGGAGCCGCCATCGTGGCCATTCACATGCAGGTTCCCATTGGATTCGGGCAGACGATAAAGAAATGGCGGAGTCAGAGGATGGGGGGCCATCCTATTTATTGGTGTCTCACCAAGACAGGCAAACCACAAAAGAAGACAAGGGAAAAGCAGAAAACCAGCTCTTCCCATGAAGGGCCAGGGATCAGGGAAGCCCCTGCAATTGTGATAGCAGGAACTGTGTGTCCAAGCTCCTGGTCTGTCCCACTTTATAGTGTAGAAAACCAACATCCCTTAATCCAATATACAAACAAGGAAGTCTCTGATACAAAGTCACTTATCCAAGACATAATTGGATTCCTCATGAGAGTGCACCACCCAGATCATACAATCAGTCAAGGGTGTGGGGAAAAGCTTAGTCCCAAAACCAAACCTTAGGCTACAACGACCTGGCCTGCTTACAGCCTGTCCCCCACACCCAATATAAGTCACAAGCGAGCAAACATATATATCATATGTACAAACTTATTTTGACCAACAGCTAGATTCCACAGGGGGAAGGGAGAGAGGCTTGGAGCATGAACATTTAAAGTGTGAGTCCCTATGAGCCTATTGTTGGGTCCAGTCGAGGGCCATAACCACTTTCTGAGGGGGTGGGATGGAGCACAGTCAGCCCCAGGGGAGGATTCTCAGTCTTCCTCCCTGAGACCAGGGGCTTACTAGCTGGAAGAACTTCTGCAGAGGGAACTGTCAGCCCCACTGAATCTGAACCTGCAGCTTATCTCAATGGGGAGAAGTAGAATTGGAGTATCCAGCAGTGTCTGAGGGATTAGGCTCTGGAGTAGGGGCTGCTTTCCCCATACTGAGCTCCTGACCAAGAGACCCCAGAAGTAGGGGGCCCCACTATTGTATTCCCAACACCAGCTGCCTATAGAGGGGTTGGTAGGGTGAAGCCAGTCTAATCCCACACCATAGTCTATACAGAAGACACTGTGGGAAGACCACGCAGCTGCAAGAGGAGGTGGAGCAGCAGAAAAGTGGAGGCAGAGTTTATGGAGCCTGGGGCTTTTATGGAGCTGCTGTCATTTTTAAGCAGAAGGAAGCTGATTTTTATACACAAGTTGGCTCCCCCCACACTATACAGGAACAGAAAATGCAGACACAAACAGAAAACAGAGCAGTATCTCCAGACAGGTGGCCTGCAGCAGGTTACAAACAATGGCTGATGCCAACCCAAAAAGACCCAGAACCAACACAACCAGTAGTGGATGGCAGACAGCACCACTGCTAGACTCAGCTAGCTACACAAGTAGCATGCTCAAATGAGGAGTCCAGCAGGCACCAGACACTGTGGAGAACAAATACATCCAACAGGAAAGACACTACACAGAGATTAATACACATAATCAAGGTTAAGCCTTAGAGCCAGCCAGCCTAAAGGGATAACTACAGTGATGAAAGGACAAACTGTGTTCAATACTCAAATACAACAAGAGGGTAAATACTACCCTCCAGAAGCATTCCTAGAGCAAGGAACTCAGATGGCCTGTAGGTCAGTAACACTGAGCACAACTTTCTCATAAAGACGCCACAACAAATTTCAAAGTCAGACAGCGCTACTCAATTCACAGACAAAATGAGCAAAGAAATGTGACACAAATGATAACAAGAGAAATCCTCAAAAAAAGAACTAAATGAAACATAAGTAACCAAACTACCAGGCACAGAGTTTAAAGTAATGATTTTTAGGATGATCAAAGAGATTAGGGCAAAAATGGATGACCACAATGAGAACTTAAAGATATAGCAAGCATCAAAAAGGACATTGAAATCATAAGAAAGAAAGTCAGAAATAACAAATACAGTATCAGAAATAAAGACTGCACTAGAAGGATTCAAAAGCAAAATGGATGAAGCGAAGGATTGAAACAGCAATGTAGAAGACAAAATAAACACAAGCACAGAGGCAGAGCAGCAAAAAGAAAAGAGGCTCGCTTGACCAGGCGGTGGCGCAGTGGATAGAGCATCGGATTGAGATGTGGAGGACCCAGGTTCGAGACCCCAAGGTGGCCAGCTTGAGTGTAGGCTCACCTGGTTTGAGCAAGGCTCACCAGCTTGAGCCCAAGGTCGCTGGCTCGAGCAAGGGGTCACTCGGTCTGCTGTATCCCCACGGTCAAGGCACATATGGGAAAGCAATCAATGAACAACTAAAGTGCTGCAACAAAAAATTGATGCTTCTCATCTTTCTTCCTTCTTGTCTCTCTGTCCCTATCTATCCCTCTCTCTGACTCTCTCTGTCTCTGTCAAAAAAAAAGTAATAACCTTAAATGTAAATGGATTAAGTGCTCCAATCAAAAGACATAAGGTAGCTGCATGAATAAGAAAATAGGACCTGTATATATGCTGTTTACAAGAGATCCACTTCAGAACAACAGATACACGTAGACTGAAAGTAAAGGGATGAAAAAAAAATTTCATGCAAATGCAAATAAAAAAAAAGCTGGGGTAGCAGTACTTTTATCTGACAAAATAGCCTTAAAAATAAAGACTATAGTAAGGGATAAAGAAGATCACTACATAATGATAAAGGGAGCAATCCAAAAGGAGGATATAACCATTATAAATATTTATGCACCTAATATAGGAGCATCTAGGTATATAAAGCAGGTTTTGAAGGACATAAAGGGTGAAATTGACAACAATACTATAATAGTAGAGGATTTTCATACCCCACTAACATCAGTGGTTAGATCCTCCAGAGAGAAAATGAACAAAGAAACAGCAGCCTTAAATGGCACACTAGATCAACTGGATTTAATTGATGTCTTCAGAACATTTCACACTGAAGCAACAGAATATACATTCTTTTCAAGTGCTCATGGTACATTTTCTAGGATAGACCACATATTAGGACATAAAGTAAGTCTCAATAAATTTAAGAAGATTGAAATCATATCAAGCATCTTCTCTGATCACAATGGCATGAAACTAGAAATCAACTACAGTAGTAAAGATGAAAAACATTCAAACACTTGGAGGCTAAATAGCATGTTATTAAGTAATGAATGGGTTAACAATGGGATCAAGGAAGAAATAAAAAATTTCCTTGAAACTAATAAAAATGAACATACAACAACACAAAATCTATGGGACACAGTAAAAGCAGCCCTTAGAGGGAAGTTCATAGCATTACAAGTATACCTTAAGAAGAAAAAGCTCAAATAAACACCTAATCCTGCACCTAATAGAAGTAGAGAAGGTAGAAAGAAGGAAATAATAAATATCAGAGTGGAAATAAATGGCATAGAGGCTTAAAAAAAGGCAATAAAACAATACAAAAGATCAATGAAACCAAGAGCTGGTTCTTTGAAAAGATTAATAAGATTGACAAACCTTTAACCAGACTTATCAGGAAAAGAGAGAGAGAACCCAAATAAATAAAATTAGAAGTTAAAGAAGAAAAGTAACAACTGATACCACAAAAATACAAAGGACTGTAAGAAAATACTATGAATATCTGCCAAAAAAATTGGACTACCTAGGCAAAATGGATAAATTCCTAGAATCATACAATCTTCCAAAACTCAATCTGGAATAATCAGAAAACTTAAAAAGAACAATTACAATAAATGTAATTGAAACAGTTAAAAAAAAAACCTCACAGCAAACAAAAATCCTGGACCAGGTGGCTTCACAGGCAAATTTTAGCAAACATTCAAAGAAGAACTAACACCTACATTTCTCAAGCTATTACAAAAAATTCAAGAGGAGAAAAGACTTCCAAACTCATTTTATTAGGCAAGCATTATCCTCATTCCAAAACCAGGTAAAGACATTACAAAGAAAGAAAACTATAGGCCAATATCTCTTTTGAACATAGATGCTAAAATTCTGAACAAAATAATGGATCCAGCAATATATTAAAGAGATCATGATCAAGTGAGATTTTTTTCAGAGAGGCAAGGCTGGTACAATATTTGCAAATCAATCAATGTGATTCATCACATAAACAAAATGAAGGATAAGAATCACATGATTATATAAACAGATGCAGAAAAAGTATTTGATAAAATCCAGCACCCATTAACCAGGCGGTGGCACAGTGGATAGAGCGTTGGACTGGGATGTGGAGGACCCAGGTTCGAGACCCAGAGGTCTCCAGCTTGAGCACAGGCTCATCTGGTTTGAGCAAAGCTCACCAGCTTGGACCCAAGGTTGCTGGCTTGAGCAAGGAGTTACTCGGTCTGCTGTAGCCCCACGGTCAAGGCACATATGAGAAAGCAATCAATGAACAACTAAGGTGTTGCAACAAAATCCAGCACCCATTTATGATCAAAACTCTCAGCAAAGTGTGAATAACATACCGCAACATAATAAAGGCCATCTATGACAAAATCAACTGCCAACATCATACTCAATGGGAAAAAATGAAAAGCAATCCCCTTAAAATCAGAAACAAGATAGGGGTGTCTCCTTTCATCACTCTTATTCATCATAGTTCTGGAAGTCCTAGTCACAGCAATCAGACAAGAAGAAGAAATAAAAGGCATCCAAAATGGAAAAGAAAAGTAGAACTGTCATTATTTGCTGATCACATGATCCTTTGCATAGAAAACCCTAAAGTCTCAGTCAAAAAACTACTAGACATTGTGGGACACAGGCTGTAAGCTGACAAAATCCTTACAGCCTAGGACTTAGTTTAAGACTAAGCTCTTCTCCAGCCTTCTAATACTAAGATCCACACACCCTCTTAAGAGTAAGATCTTCTCAACACCCTCCTAATACTAAGATCTTCCACATACCCTTATAATATTAAGATCTTCTCAACACCCTTCTTAAAACTAAGCTTTTCCCCACACCCTTGATTGTTGCATGATGTGGGGTTGTGTCTTCTTATGAGGAATCCCATTTATGCCTCAGATAAGTGGCTTTGTATCAGAGACTTCCTTATTTGTATATTGCCTTAAAGGTTTTGTCTACTCTATAAAATAAAGCAAAACCAGGGGCTCTTGCTCTGATCTTGCCATCAACATTGCAGAGGCCTCCCGATCCCATCCTTTTTTCTCAGTGAGTCTATTTTCTTAATTCTGCGCCATTCTCCCTCAGGACCTGGAATTACTAGCTGCACTGGTTCATGGCAAGCCCTGATAAATGAATTTGGCAAGGTGGCAGGATATAATATCAATAATCAGAAATCAGTTGCATTTTTATACATCAACAATAAGCTGTCAGAAAAAAACATTAAGGAAATAATCCTCTTCACTATTGCAACAACAACAAAAAATATATAAAGTACCTAGGAGTAAATTTAACCATGGAGATAAAAGACTTGTTACTCGGAAAATTATAAGGCATTGAAAAAATAAATTAAGAAAGATACAGTCAAGTGGAAGCATATACCATGTTCATGGATAGGAAGAAGAAACACCATTAAAATGTCTATACTACCCAAAGCAATCTATAGATTCAATGCAATTCCCATTAAAATACCAATGGCATACTTCACAGATCTAGAACAAATATTCCAAAAATTTTTATGGAACCAAAATCAAACAAACAAACAAAAACCCTACATAGCCTCAGCAATCTTGAAAATGAAGAACAAAGTGGAGATTTTGTGATCTCACTTTCTGATATCAAGTTAAACCACAAGGCCATTGTAATCAAAACAGCTTGGTACTGGCATAAGAATAGGCATACAGATCAATGGAACAGAACAGAGAACCCAGAAATAAACCCACACCTTTATGGTCAATTGATATTTGACAAGGAAGTAAGAGTGTACAATGGAGTAAAGATAGTCTCTTAAACAAATGGTGTTCGTAAAATTGGACTGGTACATGCAAAAAAAAAGAAACTAGACCATCAACTTACACCATTCACAAAAATAAACTCAAAATGGATAAAAAAACTTAAATATAAGCCACAAAACCATAAAAAACTTGGAAGAAAACATAAGCAGTAAACTGTCTGATATTTCTTTTTTATTTTATTTTTTTACAGAGACAGAGAGAGAGAGAGAGTCAGAGAGAGGGATAGACAGACAGGAACGGAAAGAGATAATAAGCCTCAATCATCAGTTTTTTGTTGCAACATCTTAGTTGTTCATTGATTGCTTTCTCATATGTGCCTTGACCGTGGGCCTTCAGCAGACTGAGTAACCCCTTGCTCGAGCCAGTGACCTTGGGTCCAAGCTGCTGAGCTTTGCTCAAACCAGATGAGCCGCACTCAATCTGGTGACCTCAGGGTCTCCAACCTGGATCCTTCCACATCCCAGTCCGACGCTCTATCCACTGCACCACCGCCTGGTCAGGCTCTGATATTTCTCATAGCAATATTTTTGCCAATATATCTCCATGGGAAAGTGAAATAAAAGAGAAAATGAACAAATGGGACTGTATCAAACTAAAAAGCTTTTGCACAGCAAAAGATACCACTAACAAAATAAAGCCTGACCTTTGGTGGTGCAGTGGATAAAGTGTCAACCTGGAATGCTGATGTCACCAGTTCAAAACCCTGGGCTTGCCTGGTCAAGGCACATATGGCAGTTTATGGTTCCTGCTCCTTCCTCTCCTTCTTTCTCTCTCTCTTTAAAATAAATAAATAAATAAACAAACAAACAAACAAATAAATAAATAAAGACAACCCGCACAATGGGAGACGTATTTGCTGATATGTCTGATAAGGGATTAATAACAAAAATTTATAAAGAACTTCTAAAACTCAACACCGGGAACCTAAACAATTCAATTAAAAAATGGGCAAAGGACCTGTATAGACACTTCTCCAAAGAGGATACACAGATAGCCAATATGCATATGAAAAAATGTTCAACATCACTAATCATCAGAGAAATGCAAATTAAAACCAAGACGAGATACCGCCTCACACCTGTCAGAATGGCACTCATTAACAAATCAACAAACAGCAAGCGCTGGCAAGGATGTAGAGAAAAGGGAATTCTCCTGTACTGGTGGTGGGAATACAGACTTGTGCAGTCACTGTGGAAAACAGTATTGTGTTTCTTCAAAAAATTAAAAATGGTTGCAGAGCTCCAGGGAAAAGCACCCTGGTCTCATCTCTCCAGGCAGAGGAGAACAGAAGCTCCATCTCCACACATGCTGCAGATGGCTTTTCCAGTCTACCTGAATCATTACCAGCTAGAAGCAGCGGTCATTGGGACTTGGACATGGGCTGCAAAGTATAGAATTGTGACAACAATTCCAGTGCCATGAGGACTTTTCCTTGATGTGGACTTTTTCTGGACTCCTGCTCCTTGTGATAGCTCCTAACGGACTGAACTGGGGTTGGGTTGCATTTGCAGGAATTTGGAATGGTGTTGGTGCCAACTTGGACTTGGTGAACACATTAAGGACACTACTCATTTATGGATTCTTGTTATATTGGCCAAGAGTTTGTTTAAAGGCTTTAATCACTGTAAAAAAAATATATAGAAGACTGGATAAAGAAGATGTGGCACATATACACTATGGTATACTACTCAGCCATAAGAAATGATGACATCGAATCATTTACAACAAAATGGTGGGATCTTGATAACATTATATGGAGTGAAATAAGTAAATCAGAAAAAACCAAGAACTGCATGATTCCATACATTGGTGGGACATAAAAATGAGACTAAGAGACATGGACAAGAGTGTGGTGGTTATGGGGGGGGGGGAGGGAAGGAGAGAGAGGGGAAGGGGGAGGGGGAGGGGCACAAAGAAAACTAGATAGAAGGTGACAGAGGATAATCTGACTTTGGGTGATGGGTATGCAACATAATTGAATGACAAGATAACCTGGACATATTTTTTTTGAATATATATACCCTGATTTATTGACATCACCCCATTAAAATTAATAAAAATTTATTTATAAAAAACATTAAAAATGGAATTTCCTTTTGACTCAGCTATTTCACTTTTAGGAATATACCCTAAGAATATCAAATTACTGATTCAAAAGAAGATATGTACCCCAATGTTTACTGCTGCATTATTTACAATAGCCAAAATCAGGAAACAGCCTGAGTGTCCATCAGTGGATGAGTGGATTACAAAGCTGTGGTACATATACACAATGGAATACTATGTGGCCATGAAAAAGAAGGAATTCTTTCCCTTTGCGATGGCATGGATGGACCTGGAGATTATTATGCTAACTGAAATAAGTTATGCAGAGAAAGAAAAATATCATATGTTCTCACTTATATGTGGTATCTAATGAACATGGTGAACTGAGGAATGGAATAGAGGCAGAGGCGGGGTCACAGGGAGTAGAGGGACAGCTGTCAGAGGGGAGAGGGATGAGGGGATGGGATCAGAGAAGGTGAAGGGATTAGTAAAATTACATATACATAACACATAGATACATATACCAGGAGAGCAAATCCCAGAGGGAAGTGAGGGAGGGATTTGGGGAGGAGGGAGGGTGATGTAATAGGGTGCACATTGTTGGGTGGTGAGGGTGTTATTTTGAGTGGGACATTAGAATCCATGTTAACATAATAAATTAAATAATTTATAAAAAGTAAATTGATGCACCTAAACAGACACACAAAAGAAAAAGAAAAAAAAGGAAATAGCAGTAATTCCTTATGGGGGCCTCTGGAAAAAAATAGATAATATTGCATAGAAAATAGTTTTTGCTGAGCACACTGCTAAAAAAAAAGCTACAAGAAGAAAACTAGTTCTCAGTGCTCTAATATTCACAACAAGCTTAAGTTAATTTATACCTCAATATTCAAGAAAAAAAAGTGAATGGGTTAGAGTGTAAATACACTAAAAATAGAGCAGAATGGTGTAAAATAAAATGACCTTATCTACCGCTCTAAAAATACACAATAAAAAGTAATCAAGAACCCACATAATTATTAGGCAAAAAAGCAAAACAAACAAACAATACCCTCTTGTGACAAGGTGCTAGGAAATTGCAAAACTATTAGCAAAAGTAAATGCTATTTCTTGTATTTTGTATGATTTTCTGTAACCCTCACTTGGAAAATTTTTGTTTCTGTGCAAACTTGCAAACTGAGTTGGAAACCACGAAATGTGTTAGCAGAAGGTGTCAACTGTTGAGAGAGCTTGCAAAGCAAAGATAATGTAACCTGATAAGTTAACCGCAAGTTTTGCTTCTGTGTAATAGCTTTTGCAAATGCTGTGGTCTTGGCTTATATAAACCCCTGGCTCTTGCCCCTCGAGGCTGCTGATTTGGGATTTATTAGCCCCAGCAGTTGAATTAGCTTGGAATAAACTCCTCAAATTCTTCTGTAGTACTGGTGTCTCCTTGGAACTCGCTGGTCACTTTACAGCACCCCAAGCTCAGAACAAACAGGGATAGAATTCCTAGTCCAGTGTCTAGTCATTGAGCTCTTGCCTGCTGCCCTTTCTAGTTCTACTACTAAACTTCTTCTTTTTCCTACTTCTTTTTGGACCTTGTATTCCCAAAGCCCTTGTCCCTTTTGTATCTTCCAGACTGGAAACAATTCACCTACAAATGGCCATCTGGCCAGAATATGTAAACATACCTCTCAACCCTCTAGATCAGACTACTGATAAATTCTATATAAAATCCTGACCCTTACCTCCCTAGACAGGGAACAAATGATCCATCCCAAACCAACTCTACATCCTCACTCAGCAGGAAGTAGATACAGAAGACTGACCATTGACCTTCAACACCCCAAAAGCATTTGGGTGGTATCACTTGAGAGGGATCACTTAAGTAGGATAGACAGTTACCAGGACAGGGTAAGGGTAGAGGAGAGAAAAAAATGGGGTTTATCTTACAAACTGAAGGAGGCAGTCAGCAGTCTTAAGGTCTGCCAGAACAAAATCACCAGATGTCCAGATGACCTTGAAACACTGCATGTTAGTCGCATTATCAAGGAAGAAGAGCCTTGAAATTCTATACATTAGACCAGGTAACAGGAAAACAAAGCCTTGAAGCTAAGAGTATGTAACTCCTAAGACCCCTACAGGCAGGGTGCTCAGGCTAGCTGAGTTGCCCACTTGTGCCAAGTGTATAGGTTTGCTTAATAAATTGATGGCTTGGCTTGAACTGTCTCTTGCCTGAATTCATTCTCATGAGCATGACAAGAACTGAGGAGGGAGAAGTCCCCTTGGACTTGGACTTTCTTGGTGACAAATCCATTATAGGTATTAGGAAGATGTCATATTATACTAATCGGCACTGACCCCAATCACAATTGGACACATACAGATTCTCAAAAGCAGACAGGGTTTTTGCTAAGGCAATTAACAAATGACTAAGGTAATTAATGAATTAATGTACCTGTGTGTCATTGAAATTGATAAGGTTTTAGGTTTCTATATAACATTTGCCCAAATTCCAATTGCCCAAATTCTACTACAATGAACAATTAAATCTGAACTAAGACTACCACAAAAACACCCAAACAACTGATCTTCATTCAATTTCAAGGCCAATAAATATATTTGGGGATTAAATAGCAAATGCTAGGGATGTTAACTCTTTTAGATTGAATCATTCAAGATGGTGAAATTTATTTGAGTTCCCAGTATACAGAAACTACATTCTAAGCTACTGAAAAAGCCTTTCTTCTTGGTTTTTCCACTCCCAGTTCCCTCCTATGTATATATTTTTTAACTGAAATACTGCCATTTATTAAAGTGCCAACTTTTATACTAGCAAATAAAACCTTACCAGTCCTTAGAATTAGAGCCACTGGAATTTTTTTCACCTTGGTCTGTTCTTTATACCCTCACATCATCAATCTTCCTGAGACATTCTTTAATCATCTTGCTTCACATTGTTTACTATTACCTCTTAGTTCTTTATCCATATAGGCCTATATAACCTGGTTCTCAATTTACCTATACAACTCTGTCTCTTACAGCAGTCTGCCACTGGTGGCACATTCACTCACTCTCCTTGGAACTTCTATACCTACCTCCACACCTCTGCTATGCCACTCTTCCCACTGTTCTTGCCTGCTCTTCATCAGGACCTCATTTCCTATAGCAGTGGTCCCCAACCTTTTTTGGGCCACGGACCGGTTTAATGTCAGAAAATATTTTCATGGACCTGCCTTTAGGGTGGGACGGATAAATGTATCATGTAACCGAGACAAGCGTCAAAAGTGAGTCTTAGACGGATGTAACAGAGGAAATCTGGTCATTTTTTAAAAATAAAACATCGTTCAGACTTAAATATAAATAAAACGGAAATAATGTAAGTTATTTATTCTTTCTCTGAGGACTGGTACCAAATGGCCCACGGACCGGTACCGGTTCATGTCCCGGGGGTTGGGGACCACTGTCCTAGAGCACACTCTTTTCTCCATTTTACCTACCCCAAACCTACAGGTCCTTTACAATCGACCTCCTTTCATTCATTCAGTGGACATTTGTTCATGCCATGAGAGATAAGCTCCAAAGGGTGTCTTTCCTCAAATGATTGACCAAAAAAGACATTATTATTTTTATTCCGCATCTAGCCTAGTTGTTACTCCACATCGGGAATCATCTAGCTTTAATATAATTAATAGATGAGTTTTTTACTCCCTTAAGTTATACATCTATCTTAGGCAATCTATCCTAGTTTAGATAGTGCCTTTTCTGGGCCTATGACACAGCATCTGGTTATAACAAAGTAATATATATATATATATATATATATATATATATATAGATATAGATATAGATAGATATCTATCTATATATATATAAAATCTCCAGAAGAAAAAATTATAATTACAGGTGAATCTCATAAAGGAGAAAGTTATAAATTATGTTGCACAATATATTCATTCTTAAAATTATAAAGTTATTAATATTTGAGTATATTAATTATTTTGCTTCACACTGTGCAGGCATCCAAAAGAAATAATGGCTTCTCTTTAGTAAACAAAATAATGAACAAAAAAACAAAACTACTCAAATGCTTGGTTTGTTTTCATCCCATATTTCATGTTTTTTTTTCCTTTGTCATCTTTTTGCCACTTAGTCATCAGTGCAAACAGAATGAAATAAAGAGTTGGTATAATTATGACTTACCAGTCAGCCTTCCTATACTTATAGGGGAAGAGAGAGAAGGTGCTAGAGGATGATGTTAGGGAAATGGAATGTGCAGAAGAACAAAGGACTTCATAATAAATGAGGCTAAAACAAGAATAAAGAATAGAAGAGGCCCTGGCCGGTTGGCTCAGCGGTAGAGCGTCGGCCTGGCATGCGGGGGACCCAGGTTCGATTCCCGGCCAGGGCACATAGGAGAAGCGCCCATTTGCTTCTCCACCCCCACCCCCTCCTTCCTCTCTGTCTCTCTCTTCCCCTCCCGCAGCCAAGGCTCCATTGGAGCAAAGATGGCCCGGGCGCTGGGGATGGCTCCTTGGCCTCTGCCCCAGGCGCTAGAGTGGCTCTGGTCGCGGCAGAGCGACCCCTCGGAGGGGCAGAGCATCGCCCCCTGGTGGGCAGAGCTTCGCCCCTGGTGGGCGTGCCGGGTGGATCCCAGTCGGGCGCATGCGGGAGTCTGTCTGACTGTCTCTCCCCGTTTCCAGCTTCAGGAAAAAAAAAAAAAAAAGAATAGAAGAAATATATTGATGTTCCAGGATTATTGTTGGGAATGAAATACTTTTTCACCAACCCCTACTGGCTAGTGTAAGACCACACATATTCAAGCAATATGAAAAAAATGCATTCAGATAAAAATTATTTGATAACATCTCTGCAGAAATTAGGGGGGTGAGGCAAAATGAAGAGGATTGGCATGATCTGTGGCGTTGTCTTACCTATGATGAATCTCTCTTTTATTAGCACAGATAATCACATTGGGTTGCAAAAGCCCACATTTCATTGACTAAAAGTAGCCAAAGTCTTATTCCCATTTCAAAATATTTTTCTTCGTCGTATGTATAAGGATGTATCTTACTGTTCTTATATTCCAAGGGACTTCAAATTTCTATAAAAATAATTTTGCCTTCTACAAGTCAATGGATTTTCATTTAGTATTATCTAACAAGAAATAAAAGAAAAAAATTTGGCTAGTTATGTATACATTTGGACTGGAATAAAAGGGAAGAGGGAATATTTTGTTTTTACTGAGGCAAACTACTGAGAATAAAAGATTTTTTCAGCAATCTGCTTCTTCTTACCCAAAACATAAATCTCACTGTTGACCACAGCTGTACTGAATCGGTACTTAGAATACTTCATGGGTGCCCGCTCTGTCCATTGATCTTGACGGGGGTCATACTGCAACAATCTGTTGCTTAACCGATCAGGTTCTTCATCAGGAAGATCCACCTGCATTAAACAAGACAACCAGCATAATAATACACCATTTAAAGATCTCTGTGAGTACATAAAAGCAATTAATCAAAGCAGATAGCCAAGGAGATAGAGGTTAATTGTAGTGACTCAAACTCACAAACACACAAATCGCATGACTTGGCGTTGTAAGTGCACTGTCAATATCAGAAAAAATTTATATTCTGTAATAATTGGCTAAAGTGTTGGGTTACAGCAAACAATCTGTGATTTTAGCAGTAAAACAAACAGCATTAAAAAAAAATGAAGCAGCTGCAATGCCTTAAAAATGAAACAAAGCTTTCTGGAACAATATTTAAAGTATAATTTCATTTTGTCAAACTTTGTAGAGGTGGATTTTAATATTTGTGAGAGACTAATTTTAATAATTTGTAAGGCATTCTTATTTATAATAATTTTCTAATTAAAATGGAACAAATAACAAAATAAATTATAGTGTCCTAGTAATTATTTTTATCCCATAATTATGACCTACATAGGAATGGTCTGAATTCAATTTTCTAAATTGTTGGATTAACATAAATTATTTTATGTATTTATTTTATTTACAAATATTTTTAATGACTAGAGAGAGTACAAAGTGAATGTTTATTTTTACACAGATGTATATGGAATCTCCCACTCATCAACTTCGGGTGAAATACTTTTGTAAGGATACTTATGTCTTTTGTATTGGTTGTTCAACACAGAAATAATTGCTATATTAATGAAAGTTGTGTGCAATTAATTTTAGTTAATTACTTTAAATGCATCGAGTTATGATCACCATTGGTTGCAATCACAACCCCATGTTACCTTGCAATTAAATGTATAGTATTAGGTACAGACTAACAAAAGCTTTGTTATGCAGTAAATATAGAAGTTAATAAATACTAACTTTGTCTTAATTTACTTTCTAATGTAAGTATATATTTTCTTCTGATGTAAGTATTTAATATCCAATATCGTGAAAGTAGAGTAGAAAAAAACTTTCAAGTTGTCTGGAGCTTATTTATGCAAAATTAATTATGTAATGAATAGTTGTGAAAAAGTTTAATTACAAATAAAGTGTCAAGTATTAGCTACTAGCTGCGATTAAATCTATACTTCTTTTTGATACATAGCACAACATTTAAAATGTATTAAATTGTGAAGTTTAAGTTTTTTTAAATGGCTAAGTTCAAGTTTATGAAATAAATGCAAAAGCATCAGTTTTATCATGTAGCAAATATGAAGAAACAAGAAAGTATACAGGCAAAAATAAATTTGCTTTATGTCATGTGGGTGGACAAGAAGGTAGTAAGATTAATTTCTATGAGAAAGACTAGTTGTCCAGGGCAAAGGGCAGTTGGAATGATGTGATGCTACTGTGAGCGCTCCCAGGCACTGGGAGGAATACCCAAGAGAAGATAAAGACCACTGTGGCCACATTCTAATGACTTTTTAATTTTGGCTTGTCAATATTTCACAGGGCTTCAATACAAACAGTATTCTGATCTATCTGCTGATGGCCAACAAGACAGAAAGTGTTTAAAATAAAAATATACTTTTGTGGAAATGATTGTACCAACACAGGATGAGTATTCTCATTTCCCACTGAGAGTAAGAATTTTAAATGTGGGAGAGACCTAAGAGTTACTTGCCTCATGTCACACATCTATTATCCAAAGAGTACTGGGATGAGAACCCAACTTCTCTGCCTCCTCCTTAGATGCTCCCCACAGATAATCCCTCAGCATAAGTGTCTTTCATAAATAGCAAGATAGGAAGAATGATGAAGAATACAGCATGAATACTGAATGAAGTCTTATCTGTGAATAACAGACTTTAAATATTCATTCTTCTAAATTGCTTTAACACTTTAAATATTAAGTTTAATATTCTATAAAATAAAACATATTTTACCAAAACGTAAGTCATACTCTTTTAGTATTTTACAACTACAACATTTTTCAATATAGCAGCCAGACTCAGCATAGCCATGCCAGTTAGGTACACAGAAAATTTCTTAACCTGAGGGGTCCATCCTCCAATCACATATAGTTTATTATTCATTGTCACTACAGCATGACACGCCAATTGTAGTGGAAGGGGAGACACCCTTTTCCATTTGTCCTTTTCTACAGAGTACTTATCAACACAGTTTGTAATAAGATACTGGTTTTTAATTTTCATCTGTCCTCCAATAACATAGAGGTCATTATGGACAGTGCCCAGAGCATAGAGCTCTCGAAATTCAGTTGTACATAACTTTTCCCAAAACTGGTTTCCTCTATCATGATACCTGTAAATTAACAGACAGAGAATTCAGAATTAGAGATAACATGAAAACAACTTATCCAAGAAACACACCTAAATTTATTTTCCAACTAAAATCAATAAGATTTGGTTCTTCTAATTGGAGAGGGGAAAAAAATCAATATAAGATAATAGTGATACAGTTTTGCAGGGTTTTTTTTTTCAAGAACTGATAACAAAATATAACATGCATATAAACAACCACACCTACTTGCAGAATTTTACAAAAAAATAATATATTGAAAAAGTATAGTTTATCCAGGTCTGGTCTTCATTTCTTAATTCTGGGGAATAAAATCAAAAATAGGAATTTTTTTCCAGCAAATTATTTGTAATTTTATCATAAGAGAATAATAATTAATAATAAAGAAAAAAAAGTCTCATTCTGTGGACTAGAAGTTTCACTTTAATGCTACATTAAAGAAATAAGCTTTTGAGTAGAGCATCTGATCTCAATTCAGAGACTTCTAATGGGATAATATATAGGATGTGTAGACTCTGAAGGATTATTCATGTAGTTCTAACTGGCTTAGAACAGCTTCAAGAGCACCTGCAGATGTATAAAAAACCACCTGCAGGTGTCTGTTGGGCATTTAACATCTCTATTTTAATCCCCTAGATATGGTAAATTCAGTAATTTCTTCCATGAATAATTATGTCAGCTTAAGAATTTTGGGAAGTAGGGACACCAGGATATATAATATGATTTCTCAATACCTCCACAAGTCCAACACATTAACTGATTATCTGTCTGTGTGTGTAGCATCATATAGTCACTAAATATATGAATTTGTGGCTATCCTTTGCCTTGATTTTTTTTTTATTTTAATTTTTTTTATATTTTTTTATTTATTCATTTTAGAGAGGGGGGGAGAGAGAGAGAGAGAGAGAGGAGAGAGAGACAGGGGGGAGGAGCTGGAAGCATCAACTCCCATATGTGCCTTGACCAGGCAAGCCCAGGGTTTCGAACCGGCGACCTCAGCATTTCCAGGTTGACGCTTTATCCACTGCGCCACCACAGGTCAGGCTGCCTTGATTTTTGATAGTGGTTAAGTCAATCATATTTTGGGACATAGTCTAAGAAGGACTATGTCCCAATGTACATGGGGACAATGGGATAAAAGATGAGATATTAGATATGTCCTAGAAAATCCAGAATGTATACCAGAAATTCAAAACTAAAAACAAAACAAAAAAAACCGCCCAGCAATATATGGAAAATAAGAAAAAAATTCTGTTTGGAAACAAATGAAGAAATTATATGGGTGTGTTCTATACAGAGTATAATTTTAAAGTATAGACTGGGTATTTTTCATCAACCATTGACATTTGATCATATTTACAGGAGTTTTTTTTCTCAATTGTTTAGGTCAGCTTTTTCATTCTTCCTCAAAGATAACTTTTTACTTAAAAAATTTTTGTTTTAACATTTTAAAATGAAAACAGAGAGGAAAAAAATGTCCAGATAAAACAGTAAAATTTGGGAGCATTTGAGATCTTGCTTCCCGGCAACTGTTTTAGTTTTGACTCAAATAAACTCTAATAAAAAAATTTTTTTTTTCTAAATCCTGTAAAATTTATTAAGAAAAATGGGTATGACATAGAAAATAATAGTGACAAAAGCATTCAAAATTCTCAGAGGTTGACAATTTATAAAGAACATATATCCTCAGCTGTTTGTATATCAAAGTAGGGAGGGTAAGTAAAGGAGATGAAAGGTGTATCTTTTTGAAAAGAAATGACTGACTAGAATATTAGCCTACTTCCTCTTTTAAGTCAAAAAGAAATATATTTGCCTGAAAAATATTATGAACTGTAGAGTAGAAACAAACTGGAGAGTATCAGGACAAAAAGAAAAGGGATTAGAAACAGAAATAACATAGTAGGACTGACTATACCACAAGATGATTTCTACACATATCACAAAACTGGCACTAAACTAACCTTCAGCAGTGCTGTAACCAGGCAGACGTCTGCTGGAAATTTCATTTAAGCCAAAGAAATGCTTTTGATAATTTCATCATTTGCCTTGCTGACAATTTCATTATAGGAGGAAATGAGGAGGGCAACTGATACTTTTACCCTAATTCCGCCCAATGTGAAAGAGCTGGTGGTGGGTGATTGGAACCTGGATGAGTTCAAGATCGATAAGGGTATAAAGTCAGACATAAGCCATAGGACAGGGAAGCAGTCTTTCCAAAAAAAAAAAAAAAAAAAAAAGAGGAGAGATATTTGGGGATCAAAACAGAAACCCATTTTGACAGGATTGAACATTTATTAAAAATAAATTCCGATGGCAGTGTTGTGGACTATCTTGATCAGGAAGAAAAAGAGCTCCTTAAAGAACCTGAGGTACTTGTAACAAAAGGCTCTCAAATGGAAAGAAGGTCATCTAACTGAGACCAAATAAAACAAGTAGCATGGACCTATGAGAACCATGTCGGGAAAGCCAAAGCTTCCTCTTCTTGAAGAATTTATATCCTGGTTCTTTAGTCTTTACCTGGCAGTTTTGAAGAAGGCTGCTGCTTGTGCTTAGTTACACGCTCTGGCACAGTCCAGGTCACTTATCCAGGGCCCTGCATTCCTTCCCCTCTCTCTACTAGGGAAGATGAAACATGTTTCTAAAGGATGAATGTGAAAAAGGGACTCTTTTTGTCCTAACTTCACTGTCCAGAAGAATTACTTTTTCTTTTTCTTTTTATTTTTTTCTGAAGTTGGAAATGGGGGGGGGGGCAGTCAGACTCCCGCATGCACCCAACCGGGATCCACCCGGCATGCCCACCAGGGGGCGATGCTCTGCCCATCTTGGGGCGTCGCTCTGCCGCAATCAGAGCCATTCTAGCACCTGAGGCAGAGGCCATAGAGCCATCCTCAGCGCCCGGACAAACTTTGCTCCAATGGAGCCTCGGCTGCGGGAGGGGAAGAGAGAGACACAGGAAGGAGAGGGGGAGGGGTGGAGAAGCAGAAGGGCACTTCTCCTGTGTGCCCTGGCGGGGAATCGAACCCGGGACTCCTGCACGCCAGGCTGACGCTCTACCGCTGAGCCAACCGGCCAGGGCTAGAAGAATTACTTTTTGACTGAAACATCTTCACAAACCCTGCTAAAGGAAACCAAGAGGAGAAGAATATTGAAAGAGAGCTTACTATCTAGTATATATTCTGTGTGCCTATTTATTATTTACCCAGTTAGAGTTAAGAGCTGAATACTCCCTGAATACTTGCCAAATGAATAGTAAACAAATATATGTGTTCTCACATACAAGACCCAGGTGATATGTTACTTCTTAGCAGACACCTTGTTACTCCTACAATTTTAGGACTGAAGCATTCCTACAGAGGTTGCAAAGATTTCATACTATTGGAGATTTGGGAGGAAACCACAAATTAAAGATACTAAATGAAAAGTGACAAATAATTAGTAATTTTTGTTTGAGAAAAATTAGTTACTACTCTGAAATGAGAACTAAAATAAATCAGTTCAAAGGAGTCGGTGATGATAAATTTTTCTTCTGGTTAAACAGTATTATATCAAGCTCTTCAAAAACAAAGCATATCGATAAATAAGGAAAGAATGAAAATACAGAATGGAATCACAACATACATACGTTTAACTAATGCAGATTCAACTATATGTTCTTAACAAAGGGAGAGAACAATGTTTTTGTGAATTTTCTGTATATGTAATATGTGTAATTAGAGTATAATTTTGACTACATGTAATTTAATATGTGATCACTTTTTCAGCAGTATTTTCTTTTACTGTTGCTAACGTCAAAGTCAAAGCAAGATAATTAAAACAAACCAATATAGTGCTAGATACAAACCTATAGATTTCAACGTTCTTGTTCTTTTGTCTGGAGAGTCTAGAGGCACTTGCTTCTCCAGCCACAATGATAGCGTTGTTTTCCATAACAACACCAGTACACACAGTTCCTAACCCCTCCCCATACTTGGGAGATGAGATAAAGTAGGTCTTCTGTGATGCAGGATCATAGCAAAAACTGGCATCCCCATAGTTCTTATGTCTTGACCTGATTCCTGAAGAATTATTGCCAATGCAAAGCAAAAGACTAGTTGTCTCCATGCCGTAACGAAGATTCAGGGGTTGTTGTTGGGGTGTCTTGAATGCTTTGAATGTGTTTTGAATTATGTCGATGCAATTTGCATCACATAGAAGCATTGTGTTTCTTTTTAGGGCTTGTCTTAAAAAAGAAGGGTTGATAAGTTCCAATCTAACTTGCTTCAAAAGTTCAACGAGATGCTCTTGGCGCAATTCTTGGCTATGATTCACCCATCTCAGAACTAGGTCCAGAATGCTCTCCTCTCTGGATATGTTAAGGTCATCTGATTTAATAAGTGTCAGAAACTGGTGCACTTCAATTTCTAGTATTTCTTCATGTAAGCTCACCTCAGCAAAATGCTGATATAAATATTTCTTGGCTTGATCAGCTAAATCTTCAGCTCCAATCTGCTTTGCAAAATAATAGATACCAACACAGTTGTAGGCATCCATGTGGTCCATCATATATTTTTGACACACACTGAAGACTTCTTCCATCTGCATAAAATAGGCAGCCATCGCTACAGTCTGCACATTGGCATTATTGATTTCCAAAGCTGCGCTGTACATGTAATTTAATATAACTGACACACTTTCTGCTGTGATATCATAAAGTACAACTTCTCTTTGAGTACATTCAAGCAGTCCACAGGTGAACATAGCTTTGAAATAAGGACTAAAAGCAGCCAGGACCAGTCTGTGGCAAGGAAATTTCTCCCCTTCTGCTATGAGTACTACATCGATCATTTCTGCTGATTCTTTCATGTTCTTAATTTTATTCAGTAAATTCAAGCTATGTTGGTATTTTTCTTTCCCTTCAATTTTGCACTCCATGATACACTCTCCAATGTTTCTAAGTCGTCTTTAAATTTAGTTTGATTCTTGAGGGGCTATTTGCATGTCTGATTACTCACAGAGCAATAGAGATGTCTTATAACATTCCTGAGGGAAAGAAAAGAAGCAGTTTTTCTCTGAAAAAAATTTCTCTATAATATTTAAAATGCAGCATTAGTTCTAAGAAGTAACTATAAATAAATATTATTCATCCCAAACAGAATAGTTTAACATTAAGATAACTAACCACTTTTTCGTATCTAAAAATAATGTCAATTGTATAACAGTAAATTTTTATATTTCTAATCAGCTGCAGAGATATTTCTAGGGAGGCAGAAAGTCCGCCCTCCCATGGTGAATAATGACAGAAATAATAAGATGGGTACATTTTGCAATTCCACTTCCAGTTACCAAACACAGCTTCCCTGCAGGCAGAGGATACAGAAGCATTAGGTAACGTTCTCTCTGACGAGATGCAACATCACCTAAAAACATATGTGCACCTCCCAAAAAACACACCCAAATGTTGAAATGGTCAGTTCACAAAATCACAACCTGTGGTTTGTCTTATAAAGAAAATCAAACATGTAGTATAGCTAAAAAAAATTACAATATGGAGTATAACTGAAAAAAAAAATAGTCTCCTAAAATTCTGGTCAAAATTTGAATTCAAAACAGTGGCTTTGGAAAGTTGACTTGAGACTTCATAATACTTGAAACTTACAGCTAAATCATCTTACACTTAGAAAATGACAAAAGTTATTCAGTCTCTCTCTCCTCCCTCCTTACCTAGTCTTCTCATTTTCCTTGCAGAGTAGCAGAAACTGCATCACTTCTTGACTTAAAAAGCACTAGTTTAGGCCCTGGCCAGTTGGCTCAGTGGTAGAGTGTCGGCCTGGCGTGCAGGAGTCCTGGGTTTGATTCCCGGCCAGGGCACACAGAAGAAGCGCCCATCTGCTTCTCCACCCCTCCCCCTCTCCTTCCTCTCTGTGTCTCTTTTCCCCTCTCGCAGCCGAGGCTCCATTGGAGCAAAGATGGCCCAGGCGCTGAGGATGGCTCTGAGGCCTCTGCCTCAGGCGCTAGGATGGCTCTGGATGCAACACAGCAACGCCCCAGAGGAGCAGAGCATCGCTCCCTGGTGGGCGTGCCAGGTGGATCCAGGTTGGGCGCATGTGGGAGTCTATCTGACTGCCTCTCCGTTTCCAGCTTCAGAAAAATGAAAAAAAAAAAAGTACTAGTTTAATTATTAAAAGTCTCTTTAAGCTAGTTAGCTCATCTTCATTTTCCATAGAGAAATAAAAATAGGCTGATTCAAGGAAATTAGCTGTTTTGATTTAATAAAGCACATTCCTAGAGTCAGAAACTTAATGTGAGGAAGGGCAATCTCAAGTCTCTGTCACCCCTTCTAGTTTGTACTTGGCTGTAAATTGCATAAAATAAGAGTAAACATTAATGGTAGAAAAGTCAGAACTAGGAGGGTAAAAAAAAAGAAGAAACCTGATAATTTCAACAAGGTGAAAACAAAATTTGTCAGTTTTAAAGGTTATATATTTTCCAAATCTCTGTGATCCTGTAAAGCATTAGAAATCTAATGTCTCAATAAGGAATGGCATTTTTTTTTCAGTGCTAAATGGAAGTTCTTTTCAGGAAACAAGTGTTAAGCATGATAGACATGTTTAATTACATAATGGCATACATGTAATACCTACAAAAAAGGAATTATAACAACTAGTCAATCTTAGAACTTGTATACTTGAAATACAAATAAAACCCTTCTTGACAGATTTTCTGGCATTAATAGCTCAGTTTTATTTCAATAAAAGCTTAAGACTTTCTTTAAAAGGGTTTGCAGATTAAAAGTGAAACTTTGCTTTTTTTTTTTAGAATTTATTTTTTACAGAGAATCCAATTACAGGCTAAGAGTTTATTATGTTGCTGAACTCTTCTACATACCTTATGACCATCTCAAATCATATGTAGGGTTACATTATATGTAAACACATCTATCAACTTTACAGATGATAGTTGTTATGAGGAAGGAAGGGCAGGGTCCCTCTTCCCTGAAAAGGAGGAAAGAGCAGAATGCAGGGCGGAGCCAGCAGGAGTAACTGAGTCAGCCAGTGATAGATTAACTGCATCTCATAGTTCTGTAAATGGGTGCTTAGAGCTGCTTGCAATACAAAACAAAAATAGCAGGGATCTGTATGTAACTATGACCAGTGATCTGGAAACCTCTTCCCCCTGCTGATCCCACTGAAACTTTCCCTCTCCTCTGAGTCCTGGGAAAACTTGAACACAGGAATCATGTGCCCATTGCTTAGATACTGTAAAGGTTATATAACCTGTAAGAAAATCAACTTCGAGGAGCCTGTATTTTGGAGCTACAAGCCCCACGTGCTCTGCCAGCTTTAATAAATTCTCTTCCTTCATTGATTAAGTTATCTGAGTGTCTGACCTCCATCGGGTCACTTCCTGCTACAGATTTTGGTGAATTGGCTGGGAAGCAAGCAGGAAAGACATCCACGTTTGGCAGACTTTGGGTACCCCACTGGGGAGCCCCCAAACTGTCCAGTATAAGCGCCCGCTGAGTGTGCAACCAAGAATTTTCCCATGTGGACACCTCACAGGGCAGAAAGGGGAACTCCCATCTGTTGGTCCTAGCAAGATTTAGATAAAGAAAGAATGGGAACAAGGGTGCATCTGAAGCACGGTAAGGCATACCTGGCCAGAGTGAAATCCTGTCCTACTGGGAAGAAGGGAGAACTGATCATCCTCCAGAGAGTCACTAATCGCCCTCCAGCTCTCCATAGAAAGACACTGGGAGAAGGATCCAGCTCTCTCCCACAGGGTCAAAGCGAGTGTTGGGTCCACGGTTCCATAGGGCGCCTCATATGGCTAAGAGGCAGAATTGCATGCTGATGGTTTATATCAGCCCGCCATAAGCCAAGAGGGCCTGCCATTCCCATGAGGGGAGTGGCCAGTGATGGACTGAAGCGAGGGGCATCCCTCCAAGTTTCCCCTACCCTTCCCCAAGTCCTTTGTGTGGCGTGACTGTTGTCTGTCATGGGAGGTATGGGAGGTTCACAGGAAAAACCCACTCCCCTTTAGCCACGACGGTCAAGAATTTTAAGAAAGGGTTCTCAGGGGATTAAGAGGTTACTATGTCCCTAGGGAAATGGAGGACCTTGTCTGAAGTAGAGTGGCCAACTTTTGGGGTAGAATGGCCAGCAGAAGGACAAGTCTGTTGAACAGAAGGTGTGGCAGGTAGTCACTAGAGACCCAGGCCACCCAAACCAGTTTCCCTACATAGACACTTGGCTCACACTAGTTCTGCACCCGCCCACACGGCTTAGAGGTCAGGCTTCTAGAGTATTTATAGCAAAGTGTTCCACCAGACCCAGAGAGCCACTGAAGCAGCCAAAGCCAGAAATTTTAACCCCTAGTGAGCCAGAAAAAGCAGAAACTCTGGCTCCTCCACCTTACTTGCCAGTAAGGCTCTCCTGTCCATGCCCAACTCTCTGTCCATCCCAGAGACTGCCACTGACTCAGCCCATCTTCATCAGATTTATCAAGTCCCAGGATAAGCTCGCCTGAGCCCAAGCTGGAGGTGACTCCCACTGCTCTGCTAGACTCAGGCCCAGTCTCTCCTCCCCTGGATGGGAGATTATGCTCAAAAACAATGTCTGGTATGCAGATGCCTCTGAGAGAAGTAGGAAACACAGTGATAAATGAGCAGGGGAATATAGTAGAACAACGGGTGCTGGTATATCAACCTTTCACCACCGCCAACCTCCTCAATTGGAAGCACCACACTCCCTCTTATACAGAAAAGCCTCAGGCCCTAATAGATCTCATGCAATCCATATTCCAGACCCACAGTCCTACATGGGCAGATTGCCATCAATTGCTCCTCACTCTGTTCAACACAGAAGAAAGATGCCAGATAATGCAGGTGGCAACTAAATGGCTAGAGGAGAATGCTCCTGAGGAACACCAGAATGTTCAGGAATTTGCAAGGGTCCAGATGCCAGGAGAGGATCCTAAGTGGGACAGGAATGAAGAAGAGGACTTGAGATGGCTCAGGAAATATACAGAGGCTCTCCTCCAAAGCCAATGGAAGGGAGGCCAGAAGGCCAATATCAATAAGGTGGCAGAGGCTTTGCAGAGGAAGGATGAAAATCCAGGTGACTTTTATGAGAGATTGTGTGAGACCTACAGAATCAATATCCCTTTTGATCC
This sequence comes from Saccopteryx bilineata, assembly GCF_036850765.1. Classification (NCBI taxonomy): domain Eukaryota; kingdom Metazoa; phylum Chordata; class Mammalia; order Chiroptera; family Emballonuridae; genus Saccopteryx; species Saccopteryx bilineata. Next base: position 63,021,559 of record NC_089500.1, read on the forward strand.
AGAGAGTCAAGAGAACCAAAGAATGGTTAACATGAGCTTTGTCAGCCAGAGTGCAGGAGATATAAAAGAGAAGCTCCAGAAATTTGAAGGCTTTGCAGAAATGAACACATCTCAACTCCTAGAAGTAGCCAATAAAGTCTATGTGAGTAGGGAGACTGCAAGCAGAAAGGAAGATGAGCGCCAAATGCAGAAAGAGGCAGAGTTCATAGCTGCTGCCCTCCAGCAGAAGGGCAAAGGAAAATCTCCCTTATTTGAAAACGGATAGAAGACAGGGAAGGGCAAGAAAGGGAAGTCAGGTAGGACTCCCTTGCGATGTGATCAGTGTGCCATCTGTCGGGGAACCTGTCATTGGAAAAATGTATGTCCCAACCGGGACAAGAGGGAGGGGTGCTTGCCAGTCGCCTCCTAAGGGGAAGATACCTCGTTCACTATAGCTGGGGAGTCCCTCTTGGACTGAGGGCGACCCGACTCAGGGGTCCCCATTGAGTCTATAGTCCATGTGGAGGTAGGGGGCCAGCAGATGGACTTTCTGATTGATACAGGGGCTGAACACTCAGGGGTGACCTGGCTGGTGGCACCACTCTCCACCCGTAGAGTGGACATTATAGGAGCTACAGGAACACAGGCCGAACAGGTGTTCTGTCTGCCCAGACCCCATAAATGTACAATAAGAGGTTATCAAGTTATGTATCAGTTTTTATACAAGCTTGACTGTCCAGTGCTCTTGTTGGGACACGATCTGCTGAGCAAATTAAGTGCTACTACAGCTAGCGCTCGACTTGCGACCATGATTGGTTCCGACAGACCGGTCGTAACACGATTTGGTTGTAAGTTGAGTAGGCTATATGTACAGTACTGTGATATGATGTTATAAAAATCTTTAAGTCACATTTTATCATAATTTTCTTTCATTATTGTTATATATCATCATTATCTTTGTTCATTTTATGGCATTTGTGTCATTTCTATGCTATTTTGTTTCTTATTTTTACATTTGTCAGGTTTAAGTAAAACACTGCATTACCAGTACAACTGGTTTAATATTTGCAAAGACAATTTCCTCTTGGTAGACATCTTGGGAGGGGTTTGATGAAAAATATCCAAGACCACAAAATACAAATTGCTGTACTGAGTCTGAGATAACAGTTGAAATGGTGCACGCAGAGATGGTAGTGCTGCCGGAAGCTGGTCCACACTGTTGTATGCTCAGCTGGGCAACGCTTGTGCTGCCAGACACAGAGCAGTTGTGGCTAGTGATTGTGGTCATAAAGTCGAATGGTCATAAGTTGCATAGGTCGTAAGTCAATCAATATTTGTATACCTTTTGCTGACAGTGGCTGGTTGGACTTACAGGTGCCTAAGCCTAGGCTTGTTCTAACTATAACCAACCCCAGAAGGAGGAGTGGAAGATTTTTGCTACCAAATCTGAAAAGCTGCCAAGCCAAAAACTAATTCAAAAATACCCCAAAGTCTGGGCTAAAAAAACTCCCCAGGGCTGGTAATAAACCAAGTGCCAGTATGGATAGAGTTAAAGCCTGGGGCACTGCCTGTCAGCTGGAAACAATACCTGATTTCTAGGGAGGCCTTAGAGGGAATCCAGGTGCATTTATGAAGGCTTAAGGAGCATGGCATTTTTATCCTGTGCCAGTCACCCTGAAATACTCCTTTTCTCCCTGTCAGAAAACCGGGAACCAATGATTATCGGCCAGTACAGGACTTGAGGGTCAGAAATGAGGCAGCAGTGACTCTGCACCCAACAGTATCAAATCCTTACACACTCCTAAGCTTCCTCCCTGCTCAAGTCTTATGGTTCACTTGCTTGGACTTAAAAGATGCCTTCTTTAGTATAAGACTGGCTCCTGAAAGCCAGGAACTGTTTGCCTTCCAACGGGAGGACCCGGCTACAGGGGCAAAGGTGCAGTACACCTGGACTAGGCTCCCACAAGGGTTCAAGAATTCTCCCATCATCCTTGAGGAAGCCCTCACTTGGGACCTCCAGAGGTTTCTGGCACAGGACATTGGATGTGTCCTCCTTCAGTACGTCAATGACCTGTTGCTAGGTTATGAAACTCTCCAAAGATGTGCTCAAGGAATGGATGAGCTTCTATGTCATCTAGAGAAGAATGGATGCAAGGTCTCGAAGAAGAAGGCTCAGATCTGCCAAAGGCAAGTAAAATACTTGGGTTTCAACCTTCAACAGGGGGAAAGGAGGCTAGGAATAGAATGGAAACAACCCAGTTATGTTATTCAGAACATCCCAGTCCCCACCATGAGGAGACAAGTTAGAGAGTTTCTGGGCACAGCAGGATTCTGCCATTTGTGGATCTCCAACTTTGCAGTACTGTCCAAACCCCTCTATGAAGTCACAAAGAGGGGAGAAAAAGAGCCCATGGACTGGGGGCTGGAACAGGACTGTGCCTTTCAGACTCTTAAAAAGGAATTACAAGTTGCCCCAGTGCTAGCTCTTCCTAACCTAGCAAAACCTTTTGTGCTGTATGTCTCAGAGAGGAGAAAGACAGCAGTGGGTATATTAACCCAGGATTTGGGGTCATGGCCTAGACCAATAGCCTACCTCTCCAAGCAACTAGACGAGGTTGCAAAAAGCTGGCCACGATGTTTAAGAGCCTTAGCAGCCACTGCCATGCTGGTACAAGAGGCTGACAAACTAACTTTAGGACAAGACCTAAAAGTGCAGGTGGCACATGCAGTAGTGACTCTGCTGAACGCCAAAGGACATCACTAGCTCACTAATGCGTGCCTCACTAAGTACCAGAGTTTATTATGTGAAAACCCAAGACTAGTAATAGAGATGTGTACCACTCTAAATCCAGCAACACTGCTCCTAGTGAATGGGAAAAGCCATAGCTCAATTGCATAGAAGTGCTTGATGCACTAATCTCCGGCCAGCTGGACTTGCTAGATCAGCCCCTAAGGGAGCCCGACTGGGAGCTGTATGTGGATGGAAGCAGTTCAGTCAACTCAAGGGGAGAAAGGCAGGCGGGGTATGCAGTAGTGACTCTAACAGAGACTACAGAGGTGCAGCCTCTACCTCAAGACAGTTCTGCTCAGAGGTCAGAACTGATTGCCCTGACTGGAACCTTAGAGCTCAGTGAAAGAAAAAGAGTGAATATTTACAGATTCCCGTTTTGCCTTTCTCAGTCTCCAAGTATATGGGGCAATTTACAGAGAGAGAGAGGACTCTCAACTGCTGGGGGAAAAGATCTTAAATATCCAGGAGAAAGTCTCCAGCTGCTGGAAGCAGTCTGGAAGCCAAAACAAGTAGCAGTGATCCACTGCCGGGGACACCAGAAGGGAGGAACAGTAGAAGCCCAGGGAACTGCCAGAGCAGATGAGAGGCGAAGAGGGCTGCTACCCTGCCCTACCACAAGGGTGCTATAGCCCCTCTCATCCCGTGGGCCCCGGTACTTGCACCCAGATATTCTGAGGGAGAGAAAAGGTGGACAGAGAGAGAAGGGGCCAAATAATTAAAGGACGGCTGGATGCAACTGCCAGATGGTAGAATTGTCATCCCCTACCTGCCGGGGGCAACAATAGTCCAGGCTTTGCATCTGGGACAAGAAAAGACAGAAAAACTGCTAGGGAGATATTTCTATAGCCCTCTCTTGGCAACCTTAGCCAAGAAAATCAGTCTGCTCTGCTCAACCTGATGTCAGGATAATGCGAAACAAGGACCTTCAGTGCCCTCCTCCCCGCCCCCAGTATTCAGTCCTACAGGTCAGCCCCCTTTGAGGCACCAAGGTGCCCAAAAGTCAAGGTTACCAGTACCTGTTGGTGTTAGAATGCATGTACTCCGGATATGTAGAAGCTTACCCCACCCGGACTGAAAAAGCTAGAGAAGTAACAAGGACGTTACTCAGAGAAGTTTTCCAAGGTTTGGACTGCCACTTTGGATAGGCTCCGACAATGGCTTAGCCTTTGTGGCTAAGGTAGTACAAGGAACAGCTTAAGCATTAGACATCACCTGGAAGCTTCATGCAGCAAACAGTCCTCTGGCTCGAGAAAGGTAGAATGCATGAATAGGGCTCTGAAGATAAGGCTTAGCAAATTATGTCAGGAAACAGGTCTCAAATAGGTACAGGCTTTGCCTCTAATATTGTTTAAGGTTCAGTGCACCCCTTCCAAGAACACCAGGTATTCACCTTATAAGATATTATACAATAGGCCTCCCCCAATATTATGTAGTTTTCCAGGGACACCTCAAGAATTAGGAGAAACAGAACTACATAGGCAATTAGAAGCTTTAGGCAAGGTGGCCGGCACCATATCTAACTGGGTACTAGACAGGGCTACGATCAGTTTACCCCTGTCCATTCTTTTTCCCCAGGAAACCAGGTGTGGGTCAAAGATTAGAATTGAGCTTTCCTCCGACCCACGTGGAAGGGACTTTACACTGTGATCCTGACCACTCCCACTGCTGCCAAGTAGAAGGCATACCTGCCTGGATTCATCACAGATGGCTGAAGCCTGCAGCCCAGTGGTGATGCCCTCAGGGACAGCAGTGACTGACCCTGCCAATCCTTTTAAGTTGACTCTGAGAAGGACAACATGCCCTGTTCCAGCCACAAACCGGGAGCTGACTGGTCCATGTATTACCGAAGCCTAAGGAACCTCGCTGTGGGGTTCCTTATAATTGGACTCTAGAGAGGAAGAAGAACCAGGGCAGAAGACTGTGAACTGTGTAACCATATCACCAAGGAAGGCCTAAAGGTCTCCACCACCTTGCTTTTCTGTAGCTTCTATGAATGTAAGGGAACTCAGAAGGGGACCTGTACCTATAATCAGACTCAATATTCATTGTGTGACCCAGGGGATAACCAGCCCAATATCTGTTATGATCCCACAGATCCTCCTACTCCAACAATATTTGAAGTAAAAATAGCAGCAGGAGGATGGGGGAAATGGACTGACAACAGCCCAGACCAAAGTTAAAGGAAACCCAGTCAAGTTACACTGAGGTTTGATGCATGTGCGGCCATAAGCCAGGCACCATGTGATGAAGGCAGGACCCGTGGGTTCTCAGCTGGGAGAGAAGCTACAGGGTAGAGGAAAAGTATATATGCTCACCCAGTTTCACCTGTGAAACCAGCTGTGTATATTGGTCATGTGTCTTATGGGCAACCTGGGAAAAAGATAGTTCCAAGAAAAAGGAAGTATACCTGAGAAAAGGAACAACCCTGTCAAACTGCACTAGCCATGGGCGCAATCCCTTAGAGCTAGTTATAAGCAATCTTCTGGATCCCTGCTGGAGGAAAAATGAGGCATTAACCCTTGGCATTACTGGACCTGGCCTAGACCCCTATGCTTAGCTCATCATCCAAGGCTAGATACAGGACCACCGGTTTGAGCCTTCCAAGTATCTAAGTCTTTTTATGAAGAAGTAATTAGACCCCTACCACCACTCTCACCAACGACTAAGAACCTGTTCCTCAGGATGGCTGAGGGAATGTCCCATTCCCTAAATGTCACCTCTTGCTACATATGTGGGAAACTCTAGCGGGGGACAGATGGCTGCAGGAAGCAAAGGAACTGGTTCCCACTGAGGCTAGGCCAAATGTAATGACCCCCCCGCCCCTCTGATGACAGCCAATGGGTTTTAAAACACGCTATCATAGGGCAATACTGCTTAGCCAGAGGAGGAGGAGATCTGACTGAATGAGTTGGGGAACTGACTTGCCTTGGGCAACGGTATTATAAGGCCACCTCCAAGCAAAGTATGTGGTGGGGAAACCTGATGGAGAGAAATCCGTTGGCCAAATTTCCCGAGCTGACTAGAGCCTGGCAGGACCCAGGCAAGGCCAGGGGCTGGATAGCACCACGTGGAGTTTACCAGATCTGTGGAAACAGGGCTTCTACCCGTCTTCCCAAGAACTGGGAAGGAAGCTGTATAATAGGTACGATAAAGCCTTTCTTTTTCCTCTTGCCTCTAAAAACAGGGGAACTGCTTGCCTACCCAGCTCCACAGCCCTCACAATGGGTAAGAAGAGAACTCTAGATTGGAGACTGGAAAGATGATGAGTGGCCCCCAGAGTGAATAATCCAATACTATGGACATGCCACCTGGGCAGATGATGGATCTTGGGGGTACCACACCCCCATTTATATATTGAACCAGATTATCCAATCGCAGGCAGTTTTAGAAATCATTACCAATGAGACTAGGAGATCCTTAATCCTCCTTGCACATCAGCAAACTCAGATGAGAGACACCATCTACCAAAACAGATTGGCACTAGACTATCTGTTAGCAGCAGAAGGAGGGGTGTGTGGGAAATTCAATCTCATTAATTGTTGCCTGCAAACAGATGAACAGGGCCAGGCAGTTGAAGACCTTGTCAAGAAGATAACAAAATGGGCACACGTGCCCATGGAAGTCTGGCATGGATGGAACCCCAGTAGCCTTCTGGGGGGATGGTTCTCAGCCTTCGGTGGGTTTAAAACCCTAAGAGGAGCAGTCTTACTACTCTTAGGAATGAGTCTGATAGGTCCGTGTCTGTTGTTACTGTTAATGAACAGCATAAGGAACATGATAGAGGTCACAGTACAGCCACGAACCACAGCCTATGTATACTTTACCCACCATTATCAGACCTTTCCCCAGGGGTCAGATGAAGAATGTGAGACTCCAGCATAAAAGAAATTCTGAAGTCTCAAACGGGGAAATGAGAAAGGAGGGGCAGGCCCCCTCTTCCCTGAAAAGAAGGAAATAAGAAGAATGCAGGGGAGGGGAGCCAGTGGGAGTAATTGGAGTCAGCCAGTGATAGATTAACTGCATCTCATAGTTCTGTAAATGGGTACTTACAGCCCCTTGCAATACAAAACAAAAATAGCAGGATCTGTATGTAACTATGACCAGTGATCTGGAAACCCCTTCCCCCTGCTGATCCCACTGAAACTTTCCCTCCCCTCTCCTTGAGTCCTGGGAAACCTTGAACAGAGGAATCATGTGCGCATTGCTTAGATACTGTAAAGGTATATAACTTGTAAGAAAATCAACTTCGGGGAGCCCGTGTTTAGGAGCTACAAACTCCATGTGCTCCACCAGCTTTAAAAAATTCTCGCCCTGGCCGGTTGGCTCAGCGGTAGAGCGTTGGCCTGGTGTGCAGGAGTTCTAGGTTCAACTCCTGGCCAGGGCACACAGGAGAAGCGCCCATCTCCACCCCTCCCCCTCTCCTTCCTCTCTGTCTCTCTCTTCCCCTCCCGCAGCCAAGGCTCTATTGGAGCAAAGTTTGCCCGGGCGCTGAGGATGGTTCTATGGCCTCTGCCTCAGGTGCTAGAATGGCTCTGGTTGTGGCAGAGCAACGCCCCAGATGGGCAGAGCATCGCCCTCTGGTGGGCATGCCGGGTGGATCCCGGTCGGGCACATGCAGGAGTCTGTCTGACTGCCTCCCTGTTTCCAGCTTCGGAAAAATGGGGGAAAAAAAATTCTCCTTCATCATTAAGCTATTTGAGAGTCTTACCTCCATTGGGTCGCTTCCTGCTACAGTTACTTGAAGTTGAAAAGCGTAAAAGCTTTCTTATAAGGAAATAAATGTTTAAACATTTTTAATATTGTACTGTTATATACAAATTCCTCAAATGATATCAATTTTAGTAATGTTGGAAGGCTTCCAGATACAATCACTAGATTTAACATGCTGCGGATAATTCACTCATTAGTTCAAATGTCGATCTTGATGTTGGTAGAACAGAAATGAGATGCTGAGGATCCAAACGTTATGACCAAAATTCTAGTATTTCATACCCTTAAGGCAGTGGTGATTCAAATAATTTAACAACCAGTTCTCTGCCCTAATGACTGTTTTAAGTATACAAAAATAATATACTAAAAGGTAGTTTATTATTTCATGCATTCAATACTTAAATAAGAATAAAAAAGGTACACCAAACTAGATTATGTTATAAGAAATATTTTAAAAATATTAACAATAAAAATATTAAATAACACCTGACAAAAAACAATAAAACTGTTATTTAAAATATTTCCATATTGCTTCTCTATTGACGTCCTCACTTGCAATTATTTTCACCTATGGACGGAATGAACATTACTATTATTGCAGGAATCAAAGGAGGAGAAAAACATCCAGACAACTTGAGGAAGGAAGTAGGATTTAGTTAGCTGGCAGAGCTGCGTGACCCTAACAGAGTCAACAAAACACAAGCTCCCCAAAGTTAAAGATTTCTCACATCTTATATTCTTTTACAGCTTTAGCTTTCACATGACAAATGCCTGATTTTTATGACTTCTTTGTTTGCAGGCCTACGTGACTTTCGTGTCTCCAGTTGGGGAAGGGGAGAGGAGGCTCGAGGGTCTGTCGTTGACTTATTACTTATTCTTCTCTCTGGAGCTGCAAGTTCATTTCAAGGAACTGATAACAAGCAAGGTCTACAGCAGTGATCTGTTATTTTTCAAACATTTTATCTGCCTTTGCTCCTCAGTCCTGAGCACTGACTGAGGTCACGGGCTGGAGCGTGAGACCCTAGACATTGCAGGCCCCCTCTCCTCTGTATTCTTCTGGTTTCTCCTCCCTCATTCCCCCCCCCCTTTTGAGGCCTCCAGAACTTTTTATTATACTGGAGTCTCACCTTATTATTATTTTTTTCTGAACAAACCTCCTTTAACCTGCACACATTTTCTGTAACTTACACAAATCTTTAACTTTTATGAAGTTTCTTTACTATTTTTATATAACTAGCTTTTACAAAAACTTACTTTTTTCTTTACCTTGTAAAATTACTTCTATACCTTATATCTCCTATTATTAACACTATACAATTCCTCTCTAATTAATCAGAATTCTTCATTTCTAAAAACCTTAACCTTCAGTGAGGACTAAGTTAGTAATAAGCAATCCTCTTTTAAAATATACTTCTTTTTGGAGATGTCCTTTTCCTAAGTAGCCTATCGAACACATGATCAATATTCACAGGTTATTCTACAGTGGTAGCTATGAGCACATACATACTTTTCATTTACTATGTATCTTCTCTCTTAGCTGAGGAACCTAAACCCCTTTCTGTATTACTCATAGAAGTATATGTATTAAACCCTAAGATGACTTGTTCTGGCTTTCCTTTGACCCTAGTTTCCCTCCCTCCCCAAAGTCTAATTATAAGGGGCACCACGGCGAGGTTCCTCAGGCTTTGGTCATACGTGGACCAGTCAGCTTCTGGTTATAGCTGGAGCAGGGCATGTTGTCCTTCTCAGGGTCAACTTACAATGATTGGTAGGGTCAGTCTCTGCTGTCTATGAAGGTGTCCCCGCTGGGGCTGCAGGTTTCAACCAGCTGTGGTGAATCCAGGCGGGTATGCCTTCTATCTTGGCAACAGTGGGAGTGGTCAAGATCACAGTGTAGGGTCTCTTCTACCTGGGTCAGAGGGGACCTGGATTCTAATCCTTGACTTATACTTGGTTTCTTTGAGAAAAAAAAATGGACAGGGGCAAACTAACTGACCGTAGCCCTATCTAACAATCACTTGGATATGGCACCCATCATCTTGCCTAAAGCTTCTAATTGCCTATGTAGTTCTGTTTCTCCTAATTCTTGAGAAGTCCCTGGAAAACTGCATACTATTGGGAGAGGCTTATTGTATAATACCTTATAAGGTGAAAGCCTTAACTTTAGAGTCCTATTTATATGTTCTACCTTTCCTAAACTCTGTGGTCTCTATGCTGTATGAAGCTTTCAGGTGATGCCCAATGCTTGAGCTGTTCTTGGTACTACCTTAGCTACAAAGGCTGGGCCATTGTCAGAGCCTATTTGAAGTGGCAGTCCAAACCTTGAAATGACTTCTCTGAGTGGTGCCTTTGTTACTTCTCTGGCTTTTTCAGTCTGGGTGGGATAGGCTTCTACCTATCCTGCCTTCTGGTGTCCTTGGCAGTGGATTACTGCTATCTGTTTTAGCTTCTAGACTGCTTCCAGCAGCTGGAGAATTTTTCATGGATATTTGAGGTCCTTTCCCCTGGCTGTTAGAAGCCCTCTTTCCTTATATATGGCTCTATAGACTTGCAAAGTAAGAAAGGCAAAGCAGGAATCAGTAAAAAACATTCACTTTATTTCCTTTACTGAGCCCTAGGGCCCGAGTCAGAGTAATCAGTTCTACCCACTGAGCAGAAGTTCCTTGGGACAGAGGCCATGCCAACGCTGTCTCTGTAAAGTCACTACTGCATACCCTGCTTGCCTTTCCCCTCATGAGTTGACAGAGCTGCTTCTATCTACATAGAGCTCCTAATCTAGGTCTCTTATGGGTTGATCTATTCTAACAGGTCTGGCTGGCTGGCTCTCCCTCCTCTACTGGAGGCACTGTTTCCAGGTTTAAAGTGGTACACACCTCTATTGCTAGCCTTGGGTTTTTACAGAGTAAACTCTGGTAGTTGGTGAGACAGGCATCCGTGAGCCAATGATGCTCTCCTGTACTCAAAACAAAGCTACTACTGTATGAGGCACCTGTACCTCTAAGCCCTGTCCCACAGTCAACCAGTCTGCCTCTTGTGCCAACACCGTTGCAGCTGTCAAGGCCCCAAGGATGGTTTCTAGCCCCCAGCAACTCCATCCAGCTGTCTGGAGAGGCAAGCCACCAAGTCCAGACCACGACCTCAGGTCCTGGGTTAATACACCCACTGCTGACTTGCTCCTCTCTGAGACATACAGCACAAAATGTTTCGCTAGGTTAGGAAGACCTAGTGCTGGGGCCACTTGTAATTCCTTTTCAAGAGTCTGAAAAGCACAGTCCTGTTCTGGCCCCCAGTCCATGGGCTCTTTCCCCTTTTGAGACTTCAAGGAGGGGTTTGGCTAACACTGTAAAGTTGGGTATTCACAGATGACAGAATCCTACTGTACCTAGGAACTCCTCACTTCCTCTCTCCCTGCTGCAGAATAAATTTTAAGTATTTTACTTGCCTTTTGCAGACCTGGGCCTTCTTCTTCAATACCTTGTCGCAATAGCTCATCCATTCCTTGGGCACATCCTCGGAGAGTCTCATGACCCAGCAACAGGTCATCTACGTACCGAAGGAGGACACACCCAATGTCCTGTGTAGGAAACCTCTGGAGGTCTAGAGTGAGGGCCTCCCCAAAGATGACAGGGGAGTTCTTGGACCCTTGCGGGAGCCTAGTCTAAGTGTACTGTCCCTTTGCCCCTGTAGCCAGGTCCTCCTAGTGAAAGGCAAACAGCTCCCAGCCTCTAGGATTCAGTCTTGTACTAAAAAGGCATCTGTACTTCAGGCCCTGTCTTTGAGCACAGCCTCCCAGGTCGGGGAGGAAGCCTGCACCTGTTCCAGCGGGGCGGTGAGAGGTGCCTCCCGCCTAGGTGAGCGTATGCTGAGGTTTGACAGACCTGGCGATGACGGGCCTGAGTGAGTAGCAGACGCTGGAGTGGACAGGGAGCCGGGTGTGGAAGGGTGGGAGAGAGCCGGCGTGAAAGTGGGAGAGTCAGAGCTTCTGCTTCTTCTGGTTCACTAGGAGTTAAAATTTCTGGCTTCAGCTGCTGCAGGCTCTCTGGGTCTGTTGGAATGCTTCCTTGCCTTCGCTATTAATACTGTAAAGGCCTGACCTCTAAGCTAAGTAGGAGGGTGCAAAACTAGTGTAAGACCAGCGTGTATGTAGGGAAACTGATTGGGGTGGCCTGGATCTCTAGTGACGACCTGCTACGCTTTCTCTTTCCCTGCTAACACGGCTTCTTTCTAGCACTCTGCATTCGCTCCCTATCTCTTTCTCTTCTCAAAACTTTCTGGCACGAAAACCTCTCCCCTAATGCAAACCACGAGCAAGGAAACACAAAAAATCATATCCTACAAACCTACTTGACTAACGTTCCACCCCTTCTGCTCGCTTTGCTGTCTACACTACAGGCATTCCTGTGCAAGGAATGAGGTACATTATACAAACAAATTACAGTAACAGTACAAATGATACAATTTTAACAGTTACAATGGTGCCCTTTACAATGTCTCTCTAAGCAGTTTGCCCACAGCGCACAATGTCCTTGGAGCTTCTCTCCAACTGGATGAAAAGCTTCCGGGTGCAGGGGGCTTCTAACAGAGCCCCCCCATCCCCGCCCCATCTGCACACCTTCTGTACAACAGACTTTACTTAAGCTTCCTTCTGCTGGCTATCTTATCCCAAAAGTGGGCTATTCTAGTTCACCCAAGGTCCTTAACTTCCCTGGGGACATAGTAACCCTGTAATCAATCCCCTGAGAACCCTTTCTTACAATTCCTGACCATCGTGGCTAAGGGAGTGGGTTTCCCGCGAACTTCCTATGCCTCCTGTGACAGACAACAATCATGCCACACAAATGAATTGGGGAAGGATAGGGGAAATTTGGAGGGGATGCTACTCACTTCGGCCCTGTGGGAGAGAGTCGGAACCCTCTCCTGGTGTCCGTCTTATTTACTCCGCACTTACTCTTTTTCACACAATTTCCCACACACCAGTGGAGGGTGATGAGTCACCACTCCTAACCCGAGCCCATGGGGCCTGTTCCCCACACCTGTGGAAGGGGATGCAGTCACCACTCCTAACCTGAACCCATGGGGCCCAATGGGCTGGAGTGTGAGACCCTACCAAGGGTCCCCAAACTTTTACACAGGGAGCCAGTTCACTGTCCCTCAGACCGTTGGAGGGCCGCCACATACAGTGCTCCTCTCACTGACCACCAATGAAAGAGGTGCCCCTTCCGAAGTGCAGCGGGGGCGGATAAATGGCCTCAGGGGGCCCGCATGCGGGCTGCGGGCTGTAGTTTGGAGACGCCTGCTTGCAGGCCCCCTCTCCTCTGTATTCTTCTGGTTTCCCCTCCCTCATTATGGGCACTTAGAGTAGGCTGTTGCACTGATGCATGTTAAAAATGAGTAAGAAATGTAAATTTGCGATTTCTATGTTGGGCAGCTGCCCAGGCACCCACCGTAGAGAGGACCCTGATTACCAATGCCACTTTAACAACCGGTTCACTGAACTCAACAAAAAATTAGGTATCCGTTCTGCTGAACCAGCGTGAACCAACTGAATCCCACCACTGCCTTAAGGCAGGAATCAAACCATCCTTGTCAAACTTTTTGGAATAGGGTTATTTTATTAAAAACACAGGTGGCATTAATTTCAAAGAACAGTTAAGAATAAAATAATAGCTATCACATTTTGGGTTTGTTTTCTTTTTTTTTTTTTTTTAGCTAGAAATGGGGAGAGACAGTCAGACAGACTCCCGCATGTGCCCGACCGGGATCCATCCAGCACGCCCACCAGGGGCGAAGCTCTGCCCACCAGGGGGCGATGCTCTGCCCCTCCGGGGCGTCGCTCTGCCGCAACCAGAGCCACTCTAGCGCCTGGGGCAGAGGCCAAGGAGCCATCTCCAGCGCCCGGGCCATCTTTTTGCTCCAATGGAGCCTTGGCTGCAGGAGGGGAAGAGAGAGACAGAGAGGAAGGAGGGGGGGTGGTGGAGAGGCAAATGGGTGCTTCTCCTATGTGCCCTGGCCGGGAATCGAACCCGGGTCCCCTGCACGCCAGGCCGACGCTCTACTGCTGAGCCAACCGGCCAGGGCTTGTGTTTGTTTTCTTATAAACACATTGTATATAATATCTCATAAACAACTTTATAATGGACAGTGTTGGGTTTCCCCCAGCATCCAACCTGCCTTCACTTGGTAAAATTGGGTGGGATTGCCTCCAATTGCCCTCCCTCACGACTATGACTGGTTCAGGGAGGGGTGTGAGATCCGAGACTGACCTAATCAGAGTGAAGCTCAGGTCTCTAGCACAATGATTGGTGATGCCCATGTGTTATACAGATGAAAGGTCTGGGACTGCTGCAGGCGTGTTGCCATAAGACAGAATGAGGGCAATATGGAAAAGCAGCAGAGAATGCAGAGCAATGGAGTTTGAAATGTTCCTATTATCAGTATTTTTCAGTTTTGAGGGACAAAACATACCTTTGTTGTTTAAGCTCGTTTGAATTGAGATTGCTGGTATTGGCACTCAACAGTCCTTATGAGTATATGTAGCATATGTAAAAATATTAAGAAAAGGTTGCCTAAAGCAATTACATATTTTATAAAATTTTACTTCTGTAATGTTATATTTCCTATTATTAAACTGTCAAGTAAAAGAACCATAGAAACTGCTACTTATCCTCATTTCTCCTTGATAGAAGGCAACAATCAATAAAACATTCTTCTGAATTTACCTCTTCCACATCTGCCATTGTAATGCAGAATAGCCATAGACAGTAAACAAACAAACGAGTGTGACTGTATGCCAACAAAATGTTTTATGGATATTGAAACTTGAATGTCAGATATTTTCACACCATGAAAAAATTTTTTTTCATAAAAAAACATTTAAAATTATAAAATTCTTTCCTAGTTCATGAAATATATACAAAATAGGCAGCAGGTCAATGACTCCTGCTCTACTGCTAGAAATAAATCCATTTTCTAGATTATGAGTAAGACAATATCCTACCCAGGTATCTAATCTCCACTTTTCTACTTAAATCCAACTAAAGAGTTTTGAGAAGGAGACCAGTTAGGTATCTATTTTAAAAAGATCATCTGGGCCCTGGCTGGTTGGCTCAGTGGGAGAGTGTTGGCTCGGCATGTGAATGTCCTGGCTTCGATTCCCGGCCAGGGCACACAGGAGAAGAGCCCATCTGCTTCTCCACCCTTCCCTATCTCCCTTCTCTCTGTCTCTCTCTTCTCTTCCTGCAGCTAAGGCTCCATTGGAGCAAAGTTGGCCCGTGTGCTGAGGATGCCTCCATGGCCTCTGCCTCAGGCACTAGAATGGCTCTGGTTACAGCAGAGTGGCACCCCAGATGGGCAGAGTATCACCCCCTAGTGGGCATGCTGGGTGAATCCCAGTCAGGCACATGAGAAAGTCTGTCTCTCTGCCTTCCCCGCTTCTCACTTCAGAAAAATACACACAAAAAAATCATCTGGTGTCTCCATGGTTTCCAAATATATCAATTTCTTGAAATAATGCTTTATTTGAAGGCAGCTTCTCTACTCTGAACATTGGCTCCAACAACAACAAAACGCTTTAAAAAAAATAATTGTTTCAAACATTCCAAGAAAACATTTATGAATTTTTAAGAATTGTTAAGTATCCCTTTCTTCCAACTGCCTTTATACAACTCCTGAAGGCTATTCTCATTGTTATGAGTTGATAGGCAAAATAAATTTACTGATGAAAATCCTGAAAAATACTTAGGTGGTTAAATTAGCCACCATTACTTCAAAACACATTTTCAGTATTGTACTTTGTGCAGATAAGGTGCAGAGGAGATACTGACATGCACATGGGGGCTTAAACATGAGATTGTCCTGGGTTTGACTCTCAGTTTAGTCACTTGCTATAGTCCTAAAATCATTTAACCTTTATAATCCTTGTTTCTTCATCTGCAAAGTGAGAATAATGCACATAAATAATGAGACTGAGCATCCAACAGAAATTATTGTTAGTTTGCAGTGGTGCAGCATAGTGTAGCTCAGAGGTTAGAACAGAGGCTTTGGCTTGGGTTACTGAGGCCTACGTTTGAATCTTTGTGGTAACATGAGCAAGTTTCTTAGCATCTTTGATTTTTCTCAACTGAGATTAGTTTTGAGAATTAGATAAGAAGAGATGGGATAATTAAATAAGGCCATGCATGTACACAACATGTAATATTCTTGGTAAAATTTGTAAAGCTGAGGCAGGATACCTGTTCAAATCATTTTCAAAGAACAATAATGTTTGGGTTCATATACAAACTGCCTGTAGGTACAGATTCAGCTCATAAATGAAAGAGACGACAGCAACACTTCTTTAATGACGGCATAAAGGGCATTCTCCATTCATCAGCAAAACAAAATTGTACAAATGTTTTCAATGATATCAATAGAATGTTATTCTCTGCTCCAATTTATTGAAGACTGAACTGGTGCATTTATAGTAATAATCCCATAATAATGGAAAAAAAAAACCAAGTAGCAAAGATAAATACAAATCACAAGAATAAAGCCTAATTACTTTGCAAATCCAAAATGCAGTTATACTTACGTCTAGTATAGTTATCTCTGAGAAATGGACTGCTATACATTTTAATGTGGCATAAAAATGTTAATGTACTTAAACTGCCAATGTTTTGCTTTTGCAATGTTTAATTTTATAATCTTTACATTACCTTTACAGTTGCTACTTTTTCTAAAACACAATTAACATGAATATGTCTCCATGTTTTGCTCAAGTTAAAAGTAGTTTAAATTCATAGTAGCACTTTTCTGTAAACTTGAAATATCAAAATGAAAAGTTAAAAAATTATATATTCTTTAAGGATACATACAACTACCGTGAGACATAAAGAAATGAAGGGTAATTATAAACGTCAAATTAAGGATAGTGGTTGCCTATCAGGAGGCAAGACAGGATGGGATGTAATTGCAGAAGGGTTGGTTGACAAGGAGTTTCAACTGTATACTCAGTTTTAACTTCATCAGCTGTATGACAGGTACACTATACATAATTATTCTTTATGCCTTTTCATGTCTTAAATATTGCATAAACTAAGTTTAAAATAAAAATTGTACTAAGTAACATACCTTTTGAAAAATCTAACCTACACTGTAAACCATGTCCGTGTGTCATAGAGAGAGATACGTATTAAATTTTCTTTTTAAATTGTCAAGGTGTATTCAGCTCAACTTATATGATTGGAAAATACAAAAGCTAACAACCTACTTATCCAGTCTGAATGAGAACTGCTTTGGAGGAAGGGCAGAAACAATTTTTCCAACTTCTGTTTTGGTGGGAAAAGAAATTACTGGATTCCTGAATAAGCATGTATTTTTTTTCTATAGAAATGTTCAGGATAGTGAATAGGTTATAATATAAAATGATAGTTGAGCAACAGCAAAGCCTTGAATTTTATCAATAAAAAAACTGAAGATTCAAGGGAATAACTTGGACAGGGTCATAAAATCTAGTTTGTTGGCAAGCTGAGGAATGTCAACATGATATCAGAAAATGACGTCCCAGTTCCACTGTTTAAAACAAAATCGTTTTGTAAGTTGGTGACTATTGTAAACTCTGAGAAAGATGAAACCTACTAAGAAGGGCTCCTAGTGGCTAATTGGTTATGTATAAACTAACTAACTAACTAACTAACTAAATAAATAAATAAATGGAGCCTAGCTGCCATTTCTAGACAAACCATACTATGGGGGGTGCGGATGGGTGCTGCACTGAAATACCTATCTAGCTTGTATTTCTGCCATCTGAGCCAGCCCTTATAAAGGAGTTCCTAGAATCCTATTTCAACCAGTAGGAGTGAGGCTTCAGCCAATTGGAGCTGCATAGTTCTGACCAACCAGAGCTGCTCAACTTTGACCAATTAGGACAGTGTCTTTGGGACCAATCAAACTGTGAGAATTTGGAGACCTAATTCGTGGGAAGACAGACCAATCAGGGACTGGGATTGGAGACTTCTGTCCTTATAAGTCAGCTCCCTATAAGAGAGCTTATTTTCCCTTTCTACTGAGGACTTATTTCTCTGGCTGAGCTGAAACAACAAAGACTTCCCCGCGGAGCAGAGCGGAGCAGACCAGAGCACTTGTTGGACAGGGGCCTAGAGCCAGGGCTGCCTCCCAGCTGTGCTGTGTTCAGTTATGCTCTATCACAATTAAGCTGTTTTGCACTGAATAAAGTTTCCTTCTTCACTGTACCACAATTTGGGATTCCTGTAGGTTAGTATTGAATCAGAGCCAAAAACCATTATTTGACATTATTAAGTATAAAATCACTACCCCGTATTTAAAAAAATTATCCTGAGCCTATTTTCAGCAACACTACACCTCATTCAGGCATTAGGAGGCCCATCACAATCTAGCACCTCCTAACCTCTCCTGCCCTGTCTCCTTACTTTCCTTCCTTACATTTTTCAATCTTTTATTTCTTTCTTTTTTCTCTAGTGAGAGGAGGGGAGGTAGAGACAGGCTCCCACATGCACCCCGAAAGGAATCCACCTGGCAAACCCACTAGGGGGCGATGCTCTGCTCATCTGGGGCGTTGCTCTGTTGCAACCGGAGCCATTTTTTAGCACCTGAGGCAGAGGCCATGGAGCCATTCTCAGCACCCAGGGCCAACTCATTGAGCCATGGCTGCAGGAGAGGAGGAGAAGAGAGAGAGAGAGATAAAGAGAAATGTGAGAGGGGGAGGGGTGAAGAAGCAGATGGGAGCTTCTTCTGTGTGCCCTGACCAGGAATCAAACCCAGGACTTCCACACGCCAGGCCAACCCTCCACCACTGAGCCAACCAGCCAGGGCTCAATCTTTTCTTAGTACTGAACCACTAATAATGCACACATGCCTCTATACCTGAAAAAGTGCTTTTGGCTCTTCAAATTCATCTCAGACATCACTTCCTCAGTGAAATTTCTGCCTTTCATGGCTTGTACTTTGACTATAGTGGTTGCATAGTTGCAATTTATTTGTGCATAGCTCCCAGGGGTGGGATTCAGCTGGTTTACGCCAGTTCAGAAGAACTGATACCGATTTTTTTTGTTGATTTCAGCAAACCAATTGTTAAAATGGCACGTTTAATCAGGGTTCTCTCTAAGGTGGGTGCCTGGGCAGCTGCCCAATGTGGAAATCACAAATTTACATTTCTTACTCTTTTTAAACATTCATCTGCACAACAGCATATTTTAAGTGCCCGTAGTAATGTTCATTCTGTCCATAGGTTAAAAAAATTTGACAGAACTATGTTTGTAATATTTATTCATTTCATTAAAATCATTATACCTTTGATGAAATACTACATTTTAACGCCCTTGTGTTTGTTACTTCAGACATATAAAAAGTGCTGAACAACCAGGGGTGACAAGCTGTCATTTGTTTCAGCTCTGTGTTATGCCCCAAATTCCCCCAAGACATTATGAGTATTAGTGAATATTTTTTTGTTAATATTTTAAAACCTTTTCTTTTTTCTTATTCAGTGAGAGGAAGAGAGACAGAGACAGACTCCTCACATGTACCCTGACTGGGATCCACCCAGCAAGCCCACTAGGGGGTGATGCTCTGCCCATCTGCGGTGTTGCTCTGTTGCTCAGCAACTGAGCTCTTCTTAGCACCTGAGGCGGAGGCCATGAAGCCATCCTCAGTGCTTGAGGCCAACTTGCTCCAATAGAGCCATGGCTGCAGGAGAGGAAAAGAGAGAAAAGTGAGAGGGGGAAGGGATAGAGAAGCAGATGGTTGCTTCTCCTATGAATCCTGACCAGGAAAGGTATTGAAACCAGGACAGCCACATGCCAGGCTAACACTTACCCCACTGACCCAACTGGCCAGGGCTAAAATTCTTTCTTATAATCTATTTTTGTGTACCTATTTTTTTTTTTTTAGAAAGACAGAGAGAGGGACAGATAGGGGCAGACAGACAAGAAAGGAGAGATATGAGAAACATCAGTTCTTCACTGGGGCATGTTAGTTGTTTATTAATTGCTTTCTCATATGTGCCTTGACCAGGGGGATTCCAGCTGAGCCAGTGACTCCTTGCTCAAGCTAGCAATCTTGGGCTTCAAGCCAGTGACCTTCAGGTTTAAACTAGCAACCCCACGTTCAAGCTAGTGTCATGTCTATGATCCCATGCTCAAGCTAGCAACCCTGCGTTCAAGCTAGTGAGCTCACGCTCAAGCCATATAAGCCTGTACTCAAGCCGGCAAACTCGGGGTTTTGAACCTGGGTCCTCTGCATCCCAGGCTGATGATCTATCCACTGTGCCACCACCTGGTCAGGCTGTGTACCTTTTTTATTGTTCTTATTTAAGTATTAAATGCATGAAATAATAAACTACCTTTCGATATATCGTTTTGTTTTGTTATACTTTAAATGGTCATTAGGGTAAAGAACAGGTTGTTAAATTATTTGGATCCCACCACTGGTGCCTCCCCTTTCAATGATGAGCACATTGAGGGTAGGGGCTCATGTCTAAATCATTCCTGCACTCTTAACACATGTCTGACGATGCTTGGAATGAGAGTTGCTCAGTATGGTTTCTGCAATTAAATAGATGTTTTGCTTAGTCCTAAATGACAAGTTCAGGATAACCTTTTTTTTTTTTTTTTTTTTTTTTTACATTTTATACATGTTAATAAACTACCATCTTGAAGATTTTTTCTACATATAGAAGTTGTGCTTGATTCTTCAAGTTGCTCTCTTTTTTGGTCCAAGTTAAATAAATGACCCAGAATCATGAACTTGATTTCCTTAACTATAACATTGTGACACCCACTTCTCACTCCTACTCTCAAAATTAATTCCCAGTCACCATGTGCTCCCAGCAATTCTGCTCTTTTTTTTTTTTTTAATTTTATTTATTCATTTTAGGGAGGAGAGAGAAAGGGAGAGAGAGAGACAGAGAGGGAGAGAGGAGAGAGAGAAGGTGGGGAGGAGCTGGAAGCATCAACTCCCATATGTGCCTTGATCAGGGAAGCCCAGGGTTTTGAACTGGCGACCTCAGCATTTCCAGGTCAACGCCTTATCCACTGCGCCACCACAGGTCAGGCAATTCTGCTCTTTTTTTTTGAGAATAACTGAAGCGAGAGGTCATAAATTGGCGGCTCACAGACCTTTCTTTTCCTATTTTTTTTTGTAAATTAATTGCCAACAAGCCAAGTTGAAAATTCCAGCATCTATTGAAAATAATGGATGCTATGGCAACAGTGAGCCCTTAGTTCCTCTGATGACAACGACGTGCAGGACGCGAGTAGCCAGCTGCCACCTCTCAGATGGCACATCTACTTTATATCCCCAGCCCCTTTATCTCCTGTTGAGACCTGGGGATCAGTTATCACTTATCAGCACTTCCTGTGCTGTGGCTTTTCTCACCCCTGCCCCTTTAGTGATCCTAGGCCATTTAAGTTTGGGAACCCTGGTTGTTACCATTACATACTCATACTCTAATTTGTTTCAGTATTACCATCTTGTGCAAACACTGGTAGAAGGTGCGTTAGAACACATGCACAACCCTAAATGCGCTCTGAGTCTCCCACCAGTATGGACAAATGCCTGATCCATTTAATAGTAATAATCGTCCCTACATGCTAGGTGTTTATCATGGCCAGGCAGCTAGACCGGGTGGTGGCGCAGTAGATAGAGCACCAGCCTGGGATGCAGAGGACTCAGGTTCGAATCCCCGAGGTTGCCGGCTTGAGCATGGGTTCACCAGCTTGAGCGCGGGGTTGCTGGCTTGAGCGTGGAATCATAGACATGACCTCATGGTTGCTGGCTTGAGCCCAAAGGTCACTGGCTTGAGCAGAGGGCCACTCTCTCTGCTGTAGCACCCTCCTCCGCCCCCCAACTCAAAGTACCTATGAGAAAGCAATCAATGAACAACTAAGGTGCCCCAATGAAGAACTGATGCTTCTTATCTCTCTCCCTTCCTGTCTGTCTGGCTCTATCTGGCCCTCTCTCTGTCTCTCTCTCTGTCCCTGTCCCTCTTGCTAAAAAAAAAAAAAAAAAAAAAAAAAAAAAAGAGAGAGAGAAAAGCCAGGCATTAGGATGATAAAGCTAAATAAGACAGGCTTCTTTTTTCCTTCCTTTGAGGCATTTACAATGTTTTGCATTCTCACCATGCTTCACACTTTTCAAAGAACTATTAAGATGCATTCTAGCTCATTAGTTCCGTTTAAGAAGCATTTGTGTGGAGGGGGAGGGGAATGTAGGGCAATTATATTCCGGATTTTAAAGAGCGTTGGGGGGGGGGGGTTGTCGATGTTTATTGAAGCTTTTTAAAGTGCCAGGCACTATTCAGGGTTCTAGTAAGACAACCTGGCCCAGAGAGGCCGTGCGCCCACCTTTCTGGAGCTAACAGTCCAGTAAAAGAAGCAAAAGACCACCTAGTTCGTTCAGAAACGGACAGCACGATTAATGCTTCAAGACTGAGCGATGTGACAGAAGGGGGAGCAGCGCCGGGTGAGCCTGCTGATAAGACCCGCGGTCCCGCGCGCGGTTACTTACTGAGTGCTGCCAGCTGGAGGTCCAAGGGCCGCCGCGCTGCGGCTCAGACGCCGGGTCTGGCGGGCGCAGAGAGGAGGCGCCCGACTAATCCGCACTGCCCAATATGGACCTGTGCTGCCCAGCGCTATAGATAGCCATGGGGAAGTCCCGGGGGACGGAGCGCGGACAGGACCCGAGGGGGCAGGGCGGGCGCAGGCCCGCCTTCGGGTGCCGGTAGCGCCGTGCCCACCAGGGCTGCCGGGGACCCGCCCGACTCGCCCCAAGGTCGACCAGGAAGGGGCGAGGACACATTTTTAAAGAGACTCTGGAAATTGGATTTTAAAAAAAATCTATGCGTTAAATCTTTAAAAAATGCAAAACAACCAAAGATCTGTCAGAAGTCCCATTGATGTGGTCCAGGAATAGGGCTTGCTGGTAAAGTACCAATGTCAGTTACATGTAAATTTAGGGTAAAGAACCAATGATTTTTTTTAGTACATGTCCCAAATACTGCATAGTCAATGTACATTTAACTGGCTGTGGGTCTTTTGTTTGTTTTGGGTTCTGTATTTTCATTTACTACATCTGAAAACTCTATTTGGGAGCCTTCAGCTCCATGACCTTTGTCTACAGTGGTTCTCAAAGTGTGCGCCAGGGTGCACTGGTGTGCCCTAGAAGATTTCCAGGTGCACCCTATAGTATTCCAGAGAAATATGTGTCTGTTGGGGACCAAAAAACCAACAGGGTTTTTGGAGTTTAGATTTTGGGGGGACAGAGGTGGGGAGTTGGCTGTAAGCTAACAGTCTGCCCAACTGCTCACCTCACTTGCCTGATTAGGTTGCAAAAGGCTGTTAAGCTGTGGTGCTGGATTGTTTACACTACCCCCCCCCCCCCCCAGCCCCATGTTCCTGGGAAAGACTGGAGGCAAGTTTCTTCTATCCTTTGGTGTATTTAAGGTTAAGATGATATGTATGGTGGGGGTTTTCTGCACTCAACACAATTAAGAGTATAAAGAGAGGAATTCTTCAATATGTTGATGAGGAAATGAGAGTTTGCCTTTCAAATATATGCCCAAACATTGAAGAAATGGCTAGGACACATCAGGCTCATGTTTCTCATAAACACAAGAATGAAAAAACTTAACACATTCACGCCAGGACCTGCCAAATTTACTAAATCTTACTAAGAATGTATCTATATATAAAAAGATAACTTTTTTGTCATTTTTTTATTTTTTAACTCCTCTCTTTTATGAATTCTAAAAAGCATAACTCAAACAATGTAACATAAATTTTTTTTTTTTTTGTATTTTTCTGAAGCTGGAAACAGGGAGAGACAGTCAGACAGATTCCCGCATGCGCCCGACCGGGATCCACCTGGCACGCCCACCAGGGGGCCATGCTCTGCCCCTCCGGGGCGTTGCTCTGCCACCACCAGAGTCACTCTAGCGCCTGGGGCAGAGGCCAAGAAGCCATCCCCAGCGCCCGGGCCATCTTTGCTCCAATGGAGCCTCGGCTGCGGGAGGGGAAGAGAGAGACGGAGAGGAAGGAGGGGGGTGGGGTGGAGAAGCAAATGGGCGCTTCTCCTATATGCCCTGGCCAGGAATCGAACCTGGGTCCCCCGCACGCCAGGCCGACGTTCTACTGCTGAGCCAACCGGCCAGGACCATAAAAATGTTTTTTAATGTCAGAATAAATTTAATTTTGTCATATTTATTTTGTTTAATTACCATAAAAGCACGCTTGGACTTTATATTTTTTTCTTTAATATTTGACTTAATTATTATAACATATTTCTTAGAAATTTATATATAGTGCACCTACAATTATTTATAGGATTTTAAATGCACCTCAACTTCAAAAAGTTTGAGGACCACTGCATTGAGGTGTGTGGGAGGAATGTTCTACAAGAATCAACACAGAGGGCTCTTCCTGGGGCAACATAGTCAGTAGAAATGCTCCAGTCACATGCTACTCTGCTCCCGTGTGGGGATGAGACTTCAGCAACTTCCACAACTGCCTCAGACAATCTCATCACAGAGCTTGCTGGAGGACCTTAACTCACTTCCAGGTGACTTTACTCACCTCCATATTCAGGTATCCTAGGGGTGTCTCTGATTGACAAGAAGCCAGGTAACACAGTTGCACCTGGTCTTTAAGAAAGTCTAGGACATGGATCTTTAAGAAAAAGATTTATTACCTTCTCAAGCTCCTACAGTTGGAGGTTTAGAATGCATATTGCTATACTTACCTTCTCTTTCTGAAGTTTGTGAGTTGTGAGAAACTAAATAACTACCACCTGAAAGAGTCAAAGGTAAATGGCATTCTGAAAAGAGTTGGGGTGGCTAAGTGGGGGACAGTACCAGAAAGCACAGAGGACATGATTGAGAGGTGAAAGAGTAGTGGAGAATTGGGTTAAGAATAAGCACAGTAAGTGAGAACAATGAATGGTGATGGTGTAGTGGAGAATGGGTCTGGGGCTAGGATGCTTGAATGCTGACTTCCAAAATAAGAATGGCAGGCCTGGTGTGTTTAGTTTCAAACCCTGTTCTGTGGGTGTATTGACATATAGAAAAGAAAGGCTCTTAGCATGAGTAATTTTTTACAGAACTTACTTTCTCTAAAACCAAGAGACTTTTAGCAGAACTAACTTTTTCTAAAAAAAACTCCCTACCCCTGGCAATGAGATTGGTTTCCCAGGCTGTGGCTTTGGATAGTTCTGCAAGGTTGCAACTGTTCCCAGAATGTTTCTCCCTGAATTAATCTTATAGATAAACAGTGTACGAGAGCTTGTTTCACTGCTTTGTTTTACTGCTTGCTTCTCCTCCTCTCCATTCTCCATACAGTATGTATTTTTGTCTTTAAAAGCTAGCCCTAAACTGTGTTTGAGGCTGCATGATTTGGACGACTTAGGACTCTGTGTGATCACTGGCTTTAAATAAAGACACCTTAATTTGGCAACTTAATTGTGTGGTAAAAACATCTGTTTCTCACAGTTCCAGTTACAACATTTTGGAGGCCCCAGCAAGATTGTGTCCTCCGGACACATTTAGTTTATGACACACATGGGCAACTGGTCTACTCGGCCTGATTGCTGGGAACAGAACAGAAACCTAGCAGGGGAGGCACCACCTGAGATGTTCCAGGGCCCTGCTGGCCTTTGCTGTCTGGCCAACAGTCAGCCGTGGAAAATCAGCATGCCCATCCACCCATTTGGAGTCATCAGGAAAGCCTCTGGAGGTAAGTAGAGCAAATTTGCAATTTGCCCAATCTTTAATCTGTCTGTGGCTAGCCAGTCTGAACTATTGTGATCAAGGATCGGACGCAATCATGCACTCACACAATAGGCTCTCCAGGGCCAAGACATTGGTGGAAAGTAATCTGAAGTCTGTTTTGCTAGAAGAGTCCCGGGACACATTTGGATTTTCTCTCTCATATGTTTACCCTCTGCTTGTTTTGTCACTTTTGTTTATTTTTACAAGCTGTCCTAGAGGATCTTTATTTTCAAGGGTCCCTCTCTGATTTTGCTCCTGCCAAGATATTGTTCTTTGCCTTTACTTTGTTATTCTGTCTCTACACTGAAAACCCCTGAGTGAATAATGTCTGAATGAGGAGCTCAGGTGCCTGCGCCAGAGTTTCCAGTTTGTGGCTCCTCACAGGGTATCTCCTTCCCTTGTACATCAAACTTTGTCTGAAAGCTCTCTGTCCTTTGGTTCTCCAGGGTACAACCCAGCAGGGGACATTATAGCAAATTGGCACCAACCTCCGTTCTTGATCCCTTTCGTGATCTTAGGAAGCTCAATTGTGCTAATATTGTTTGTAACAATAGGGGAAAGGCAAAGTAAGAGTCAAATTCCTCTTGAGTATATGCATAAGAATTTCAGAATTAGATTTTCTGATAATTATAATGTAAAAATTATCTAAAGGTACATTGAAAACTCTCCATGAATTAAAGTGGCCAACTTTTAGAGCAGACTGGTCATGTCAAGAATTGCTAGACCCAGAGAAAGCTCGGGCAGTCTAGAACAGTATCACTGGGCCATTGTCCCTGCAGCCTGCACACACCTACCTGCGGGGGTGGGGAGCAAGCTGCAGCAGAGCATGAGCAGCAGCAGCAGTGGTGGTGCTGCCTCCATGGTGTTCGGGGCCTGCCGGGCTGCGCTGCACTTACTTAGGCTCCATAGCATGGCTTGGTATAGTGGCTCCTCACACAGCTCTGGGCACCTGCCACCTCCCCATTGGACAACAGGAATCCCGGGAGCCCCGACCCCGACCAATTCCCCTATATTGACCAGTGGCACGCTCTAATAAAGAACCTTTCTTCTTGGCTCAAGGGCTGCACCAGGTAATTGAGACACAAGGTTTTAGTGGCATGGTCAGCCAGGGGCATTTGCATTTTCAAACAGCCTCCTGTTTTGTAAATCACCCCAGAGGAATTTGGGCTGCCACCCCCTTGTTACAGTCCCTCTTGCCTCCTTTGCTTTGGCTCCTGGGAATAATCAGGAAGCCACTTTTTCACTGCCTCATGCCTAGAGCCAGACCTGAAGGAAAGTCTTAGAGCAGGGGTCCCCAAACTACAGCCTGCAGGCCACATGCAGCCCCCGCCACACTTCCGGAAAGGGCACCTCTTTCATTGGTGGTCAGTGAGAGGAGCATAGTTCCCATTGAAATACTGGTCAGTTTGTTGATTTAAATTTACTTGTTCTTTATTTTAAATATTGTATTTGTTCCCGTTTTGTTTTTTTACTTTAAAATAAGATATGTGCAGTGTGCATAGGGATTTGTTCATAGTTTTTTTTATAGTCTGGCCCTCCAAAGGTCTGAAGGACAGTGAACTGGCCCTCTGTGTAAAAAGTTTGGGGACCCCTGTCTTAGAGAATCCTGCCTCTTCTGAACCCATTTTGCCCCTGAGGGAAGCCCTGCCTGCTGATAGGTTGCTGCAGGGGAGGCAACCCTTCATAGTTTATGTCTCCTTTTTCTCAAGCAACCTATAGAATTAGAAAACTCATAATTCCCCTTTCTTGGAGAAGCCTCAGGCCCTAACAGGACTGTTAGAATCTGTGCTGTATACACACCGCCCACTTGGGATGATTGCCAGCAGCTTTTAGTCACCTTGTTCACTACTGAGGAGAGAGAAAGAATCATATCAGAGACAAGAAAAGCTGTCATACTAGGGAGAAATGGCTCTGATGAGAATGATTGGGACCACCTTGAGAAGGTGTTCCCTATTTTCCAGCCTAAATGGGACCCCAAAATCACAGCGGGATGGGAAGCTTTGAACACTTTTCACCAGTTTCTGTTAGCCAGGATTAGGGGAGGTGCGAAGAAACCCGTGAAATTTTTTTTTTTTTTTTTACAGAGACAGAAGAGAGAGTCAGAGAGAGAGAGAGAGAGAGAGAGAGAGAGAGAGAGAGAGATAGGGGCAGATAGACAGGAACAGAGAGAGATGAGAAGCATCAATCATCAGTTTTTCGTTGTGACACCTTAGTTGTTCATTGATTGTTTTCTCATATGTGCCTTGACCGTGGGCCTTCAGCAGACCTAGTGACCCCTTGCTTGAGCCAGCAACCTTGGGTCCATGCTAGTGAGCTTTTTGCTCAAACCAGATGAGCCTGCACTCAAATTGGCAACCTCGGGGTCTCAAACCTGGGTCTTTCCGCATCCCAGTCTGACGCTCTATCCACTGTGCCACCACCTGGTCAGGCAAAACCCATGAATTTGTCTAAGGTGTCAGAAATTATTCAGGGTCCTCAGGACACTCCCACAGCTCTCTTGGAGAGACTGCAGGAAGCTTGCAGAGCCTATACACCTCTAGACCCAGAGGCGCCAGAAAATTCTAGGGCAGTTAACTTGGCTTTTGTGCCCCGTCAGCTCCAGATATTAGGAGGAAGCTACAAAAAGTAGAAGGCTTCCCAGGGATAGTAATTTTCCAGTTGTTAGAAGTAGCCCAGAGAGTTTATAATAATAGAGACCCCCTCGAGGAGAAACAGACTAAGAAGATGACTAAGGTAGTTGTAGCTGTTTTAGAACACCAGAATAAAAAGAAAGGGAACCAAAAAGGAGAAAAACCTGAGTTAAGAAAAAAAAAAAATTAGTGTGCTTATTGTAAAGAAGAAGAACATTAGAGAAAAGACTGTCCAAAAATAAAAGGAAAGTCACGGCAGACCCTAAGAGTCCTTGATTTACAAGAGGACTGACGGGGCCAGGGCTCCATACCCATTAGCCCCCAAGAGTCCAAGGTAACTTTACAAGTAAGGGGCTACCCAGTAGATTTCCTCATTGACACTAGAGCTTCTCACTCTGTTATCGCTGTTCTTCTCGGACTGCTCTCAGGGGAGCAAGTACTTACATTAAGAGACTGTTAGAAGCTGGTATTCTTGTTCCTTGTCAATCCCAATGGAATACCCCTTTACGGCCTGTTCATTAGCCAGGCACTAAAGACTATCATCCACAGTCCAGGATTTACGGGAAGTAAATAAATGGATTGAAAAAATACACCCAACTGTGCCTAACACCTACACTCTTAAGCCTGTTGTCACTGGACTTGGAATTTTACACAGTTTTAGATTTAAAAGATGCTTTCTTCAGTATTTCCCTGGCCCCTATAAGTTAGCTCATCTTCGCCTTTGAGTAGAACAACCCAGAGGCAGGCATTTCAGGACAACTAACCTGGACCAGATTGCCAGAGGGCTTCAAGAATTCACCGACCCTCTTTGATGAGGCACTGCAGCAGGACCTGCTCGCCTTCCGCCAGGAACATCCAGAACGCACGCTGCTGCAGTATGTAGCTGATTTTCTCCTAGCTGCAGAAGTAGAGGTAAGCTGCTGGACAGCCACCGAGGGACTTGTACAAACACTGCAGACTCTGAGGAACCGAGTATCAGCTAAACAAGCACAACCCTGCACCTCTAAGGTGAGCTATCTAAGCTACCACATTGAGGTGGGGAAGCGTACTCTCTCCTCCAGTCGTATAGAGGCAATCCTTCAGATCCCAACCCCCTCTAACAAGAGACAAGTACGAGAATTTCTTGGGGTAGTTGGATACTGCAGGTTATGGATTCCCTAGACTTGCAGAGATACCCAAGCCTTCATACTCCTGTATAGCAGAAACCCAAGAGTTAATTTGGGCAGATAAGGAACAAGAAGCTTTTGAATTCTCTCAGAACCATAGCGGCCACTGCCATATTCATTAGAGAGGCAGATAAATTGACTGTGGGACAAGAACTGTTCCTGATGGCCCCACATGCAGTAAAAATTTTGCTTAGAGGAACTCCAGAAAGGTAGATGTCTAATGCTGGAATCACACAGTATCAGGCTCTACTCATAGATCAGCCTCACATCAAGTTTGTCCAGATGCAGGCTATCAACCCAGCAAGCCTGATACCTGATGAGGATCCAAGAATCCCCTTGCATGACTGCTCTGAGGTGCTGGACTTTGTTCAAACTGCAAGGCCAGGCCTTACTGATGTACCCCTACCTAATGTGGAAGAAGAGCTATTCACTGATAGCACCAGTTTTGTCCTAGATGGGGTTGGGCATGCTGGAGCAGCTGTAGTGACTCCTAATAAGACCCTGTGGGCCCAAGTCTTGCCCCATGGGACCTCGGCTCAGCGGGCAGAACTTATCACTCTCACTCAGGCACTGGGGTGGGCCAAAAGGAAGGTCAACATTTACACTGACAGTAGGTATGCTTTAGCTCAGGGGTCCCTAAACTTTTTACACAGGGGGCCAGTTCACTGTCCCTCAGACCATTGGAGGGCCAGACTATAAAAAAAAAACTTATGAACAAATTTCTATGCACACTGCACATATCTTATTTTAAAGTAAAAAAACAAAATGGGAACAAATACAATATTTAAAATAAAGAACAAGTAAATTTAAATCAACAAAATGACCAGTATTTCAATGGGAAATATGGGCCTGCTTTTGGCTAATGAGATGGTCAATGTGCTCCTCTCACTGACCACCAATGAAAGAGGTGCCCCTTCCAGAAGTGCGGTGGGGGCCAGATAAATGGCCTCAGGGGGCCACATGCAGCCTGTGGGCCATAGTTTGGGGACCCCTGCTTTAGCTACTGCCCATGTGCATGCAGCAATCTATAAGGAGAGAAGATTTCTGATGTCTCCTGGTAAGGACATTAAAAACAAAGAAGAAATTTTAGCCTTACTAGAAGCCATTTGGTTGCCAGAGACTGTAGCCCATATTCATTGCCCAGGTCACCAGAAAGGGGACTGAATAGAGGCAAAAGGAAATCAGGCAGCTGATCAAGCAGACAAAGAAGTAGCCCTAAAACCAGTAGGGTCTTTAGAAATTCTAGTGACTTTATCAGAACCCTTGTTGCCAGAGGCTCCTTTTTATAACCAATTAGAGGAAGATTTTGCCAATAGAAGAGGGATGTCCAGAAATAAAGAAGGATGGTTAGAGTTGCCAGACAAAAGACCCTTCTTACCTGAAGTCCTAGGCAGAGAGATTATCAGTCAGCTACATCAAGCTACTCATCTAGGCCAAACTAAGCTAAGAGAATTATTTAAGAAAAATTACTATTTTCCAGGCTTAGAATCTGTTGTAGACAGCGTAGTGTCCAAGTGTTTAGCCTGTGCTCAGGTAAACACTAAACAAAATAGGGAAGTCATAAAGAGAAATAGGGACAGAGGAGCGTTCCCAGGTGAACATTGGGAAATGGATTTTTTTTTTCATTTTTCTGAAGGTGGAAACGGGGAGAGACAGTCAGACAGACTCCCGCATGCGCCCGACTGGGATCCACCCGGCACGCCCACCATGGGGCTAAGCTCTGCCCACCAGGGGGTGATGCTCTGCCCCTCCTGGCGTCGCCATGTTGCGACCAGAGCCACTCTAGCGCCTGAGGCAGAGGCCACAGAGCCATCCCCAGCGCCCGGGCCATCTTTGCTCCGGAGCCTTGGCTGCGGGAGGGGAAGAGAGAGACAGAGAGGAAAGCACGGCGGAGGGGTGGAGAAGCAAATGGGCGCTTCTCCTGTGTGCCCTAGCTGGGAATCGAACCCGGGTTCTCTGCACGCCAGGCCGACGCTCTACCACTGAGCCAACCGGCCAGGGCGGGAAATGGATTTTGCTGAAGTAAAGCCACCAGCACAGGGATATAAGTACTTATTAGTTGTCATTGACACCTTTTCAGGATAGGTAGAAGCTTTTCCTACTAGAAATGAGACTGCAGTAACAGTTGTTAAGAAATTGCTGTATGAAATGATTCCCAGATTTGGCTTGCCCATTAATATTGTGTCTGATAATGGGCTTGTGTTTGTGTCTAAGGTCTCACAGCTAGTAGAAAAGGCACTCAACATTAACTGGAAGTTGCATTGTGCTTACAGGCCTCAGAGTTTGGGTCAAGTCAAAAGAATGAACCAAACTCTGAAAGAAGCCCTGACTAAATTCATCTTAGAGATGGGTAAAAACTGGGTCAATCTTCTTTCCTTTGCTATTTGAAAACACAGTGCACCCCCTACTGGGCAGGATTCACGTCATATAAAATTGTATTAGGCAGTGGCAATATCCCTTCTCCATAAGCTCCTTTGGAGACTCCCTCTGGGACAGTGCAGACGGATCCCACCAACCCCTGTAAGTTGACCCTAAGAAGTACAACATGCCCTGCTCCAGCCACAAACTGGGAGCTGGCTGGTCTACACACTACAGAAGCCCAAGGAACCTTGCTGTGGGACTCCTTATAATTGAACTTTAGAAAGGGGGGGAAGCTCAGCTTGGGGGAAGGCCAGAGCTAGTCATCTTAAGGTTTGATGCATGTGCCACTGTGGGTCATGCAGAAGGGGGGTATAGGTCCCTTCACTAGGAGAGGAGCTACAAGGTGAATAAAAAGTATATGTGTGCTCATAGCTACTCCTGTAGAGTAACCTGTGAATATTTTCATGTGTCTGATGGAATGCTTGGGGAGAGGACACCTTCAAAACAAAGTATATTTTGAAAAAGAATTGCTTGTTGCTAGCTTGGTTGTCACTGAAGGTTGAGGTTTTTAGAAATTAAGAGTTCTGATTAGTTAGAAAGGAATTATTTAGTTTTAATAATGAAAGATATAAGGTATAGAAATGCTTTTTAAAGAGAAAAAGAAGAAAGTAAGTTTTTATGAAAGCTAGTCATTTCTAAATAGTAAAGAGGGCTTATGTAAGTTGCAGAAGGTTTGTGCAGGTTGTAGGAAGTTTGTACAAAAGATTTAGAGAACAGAATAAGCCTTTTTTTTGTATATTCTAGTATATGTTATGCCTCAAGTTTATTTGTATAAAGAAAATGAAGGAAGGCTGTTAATGCAATTATCTAGTATGTTATCTCATTGGAAATGAGTCCCAGTTCTTGTCCCCTTAGTAGTAGGATTGGGATTGAGAGGAACAGCAGCAATTGGGACTACAGCCTTAGTAAAAGGAGAAATTCAAATAAGGCAATTAAGCAGTTCAATCAATGATGATTTAGAAAATTTAGAGCAATCTATCTCCAAGTTAGAAGCCCAAGTAGATTCCTTAGCTGAAATGGTTTTACAAAACAGAAGAGTCTTAGACCTACTTTTCCTCCAACAAGGTGGCTCATGTGTGGCATTAGGAGAAACTTGTTTCTATACTAATAATTCTGGTGTAATTAAAGAAAGTCTATCTTTAGTTAGAACAAACATAGAAAAAAGAAGAAAAGAATTTGAACAATTGGTGAATTAGTTTCAGAGAATGTTTAATTGGTCACCATGGCTCACTACACCGTTGTCTGCTGCAATCGGTCCTCTTACTTTCAGTTTATCCTGTCTGATAGTAGGACCATGTTTAATCAATTTTATAACAAGGTTTGTTCAAGAAGGGATAAACTCTATCAATTAATGGTAATCAGAAGTCAATATATACCTATACAAGAAGATAGCAACAAAAATAATGATTTGATTAAAATTTAATTAAAACCAGTAGGGAATGAAATATAGAAAAGGAAGGCTCTTAGCATGAATAATTTTTGGCAGAACTTAGTTTCTCTAAAACCAAGAGACTTTTAGCAGAACTTACTTTTTCTAAAAAAAAAAACACCTCCCTACCCCTGGCATTGAGGTTGGTTTCCCGGGCTGTGACCTTGGATAGTTCTACAAGGTTGCAGATGTTTCCGGAATGTTTCTCCCTGAATTAATCTTATAGATAAACATTGTTTTTAAAAAAGCTTGCTTCACTGCTTTGTTTTACTGCTTGTTTCTCCTCCTCTCCATTTTCCAATCAGTATGTAATTTATTTTTATTTTTATTTTTTATTTTTTACAGAGACAGAGTGAGAGAGAGGGATAGATAGGGACAGACAGATAGGAATGGAGAGAGATGAGAAGCATCAATCATCAGTTTTTCGTTGCAACACCTTAGTTGTTCATTGATTGCTTTCTCATATGTGCCTTGACTGCGGGCCTTCAGCAGACCAAGTAACCCCTTGCTCAAGCCAGAGACCTTGGGTCCAAGCTGGTGAGCTTTGCTCAAACCAGATGAGCCTACGCTCAAGCTGGTGACCTCGGGGTCTCGAACCTGGGTCCTCCGCATCCCAGTCCAACACTCTATCCACTGCGCCACCTCCTGGTCAGGCTCAGTATGTAATTTTGTCTTTATAAGATAGCCCTAAACTGTGTTCAGGGTTGCATAATTTGGACGACTTAGGTCTCTGTGCAGTTGCTGGCTTTAAATAAAGACTCCTTAATTTGGCAACTTAATTGTGTGGCAAAAACGTCTGTTTCTTGCTGTTTCAATATAATAGTGTGTGTGTGTGTGTGTGTATTTGCGGGAAAGGCAGGGTATTTGTGCCTGTGGCTTCAGGTACAGCACCTACAGATGTGTGAAGGCAGAGGTTCCAGCTGTTGCAACACCTTTATTTTTTTTCCCTACTGGCTGTTCTGGTCTGAAGGAGACAGAACATTATTGCCTGTTTCTGTCACCCTACAGGCTACATAGAGGCCAGATGCTCTGTACTGTCTACCTTTGTGGCCCACTTACATGTCTAGCCCAGGCCCTATTGGGAAATGTTCAGCAATTTGGGTGAGCGAGGGAAAAAGCTGCTAAGTGACAAGGAAAGTGGTTCTGGGGATGGTGCACCAGGCATCCTAATTCGGTTCTGCTCCTGAAGGTCTCATGCGCTTATGTAAGTAACTCGAATTCTTTGGGTATAATACCCAAAATGGTAGTGCATCTGCCTCGCGCACAAGTTATTAAGATAAATAAGTAAAAGAGCTAATAGATGTGAAAGTACTTTGATAAACTATAAAGTATCTTTAAGTCATTTCCCCTGATGAGGCATGTGTTTGTAAGTGAAAACTCCTTTCCCAAAGATCTTGAAAATGGGACAGGAAGCCATCTCTTACTGATACTAGTTATTATATCCTGTCTTGAGACAGAGATAGGGACCATACTGCTTGTGCAGGTTCTTCCATTTTAATAATCCATCACAAGAAAACATGGGGAAAAGAGTTATCTGTCTACTAAGCCATGCTTCCTTACTTTTGAGATATAAACCATGTTCAGTCAGCCTCTGGGTAGTTGAGGCTGACTAGAACCTAATCTAACAGATTTGAGGTTTCTGAAAGATTGTGAACTTTCTGACCTTTCCCCCATTTTTTTTTTAAATTTACACATTGATGAACCCTTTGAAAGCCAAATTTCTTTCTATATTCCAAGGTTATTTTCTTTTCCCCAGCAATAAAATAATTAAGCCTTGAGTATATGACTAATCAAATCCTGTTTTAGGCAGAGTTCAAGTACTTTCTTAACACAGACATAACTAATTATTATTGTTTGTTACATTAAGCAATGATCAGTATCTTATACACTGTGTAAATTAAAATATATAGGTTGAGCTGCTCTAATAAAGCATTTGAATTTTAACAAAGAGTTCCCTAAAGAGATAGTTAATTTTTCTTTTACACATAATTACCAGGAATAAAGAAAAAATGATGTGTTATGGGGGTTAGACTGCAGTAATCACAAGCCTGAACATTTTATGGCTTAACATAACAGAAGTATATCTCTGGCTTATGCAATAGCCCATGGCAGGTAGTTCGATCAGCAAGTAGTTCTCCTCCATTTCACTGTTCAGGGACCTGGCTGATGAAGGCTCTGCCAAGGTTCCCTGTGTGCTGATCTCCTGGTCATCCAGAAGAGGGAAGATGTGGGAAAGGGTGCATGGGAGGTTTGTGGGTCAGGCCTGAAGAGGCAAAACTCACACCTGCTCACATCACATTGGAAAGAATGAGACATGTGGTCACATCTAGTTGCAAGAAAGGTTGGGAAATGGAGCCTAGCTCTGTGTCAAAGAAGAAGGAAAAAAAGGCTTTGTGGACAAATAGCCACCTCTGACATAGACCTATTGGAAGTGGTGATACTAGATTCAGACCAACCCTTGTGGAAGCTAAACATCAGTTCTTCAAGATGTTTGGCAAATAGAGTTCAAAGTGAGAGTAATTTTGGAAATGCTGCATCCCATATTCCTTTTTAGAAAATCAGAATGAAAGATTGATAAATCTTGCAGTAAATATCAAAATATTTACTAAATGCACCTTGTTTTTAGGACATCTGGATCTATGATGTGAATAGGGTCTAGCTATGATGAATACTAAGTAAAGCCCTGTGGGACACACCTGGGAAACACTGATTGAGCAGAAGAGGACCTCAGGGTAAATTAAGGATATGTTAAGACAGAAGCTTTAAGTCTGTATAGAGGCACAAATAAAAAAACTAATGGAAAGGGGGATATTCCACATGTTAGAGGAGAGAGAAGATGGTAGAATCTAACCTGGACAAGTAGGCTAGATTCACCAGCAGAAACCAAAGTAGAGGCAGCAGAAACACCAGCAGCCTTTACTGGTATACACAGAAATCAACTCCTTTCCTGTAACAAAGTGTGAAATTAAAAGAAATGAAGGGGGGTTGCAATGACCCCTTTGGTTGATCAAAGAGGTGAGATGCAATTGGAGATCCCAGAAGAAGCTATCTAGAATGAAGCTGTGGAGAATCCTTTTTTTTTTTTAAAAAAAAACCCAATTGTTATTATTTAAATTTTTATTTTTAAATTACATTTCATATATAATATTGTATTAATTCAGGTATATAACCCAGTGATTAGACAGTATATAACTTACTAGGTGATCACTCCAATAAAACTAATACCCATCTAAAACTATACATAATTATTATAATATTATTGACTATATTCTTTAGACTACACTTTACATCCCCTTGCTTTTTCTATAGCTACCAATTTTTACTTTTAAATCCCTTCATCTTTCTCATTCATCCCCCCAACTGCTCTTCCATCTGGCAATCATCAAGAGGTTCTCTGTATCTATGAGTCTGTTTCAATTCTGCTTGTTTGCTTATTTTGTTTTTTAGATTCTACATATAAGTGAAATTGTATAGCATTTGTCTTTATCTGCCTTATTTCACTCAACACAATACCCTCTAGGTCTATCCATATTGTTGCAGATGGCAAGATTTAATATTTTTTATAGCTGTGTCATAATTTCATTGTATATATGCACAACTTCTTCATCCATTCATCTACTGACAGACACTTCAAGTTGCTTCCATATATTGGCTTTTGTAAATAATACTGTAGTAAATATAAAGATGTACCTGTCTTTTCGATTTAGTGTTTTGGGTTTCTTCAGACAAATACCTTAAAGTTGATTTGTTGGGTCCTACTTTTCTCTTATTAGATAGCCTTTGTTGTAAAGTCTATTTTGTTTGGTGTAAGTATTCCTATCCCAATGTTGTTGTTGTATTTTTTCATTTTTATGAAATATCTTTTTCCATTTCTTTACTTTCAGTCTCTGTGGGGTTTTTTTTGCTCTGAAGTGAGCCTTTTGTAGACAACATACGTAAGAGTCTTGTTTTGTTATCCATTCATCTTCTATATATCTTTTGATTGGAGCATTTAATTCACTTGTGTTTAAAGTAATTGTTGAGAGAGAGAGATGATATTTGAGTAATGTCATGAGAGATACCCTTGATCTCTCCCCTTGAAATTTCAACAAATTAAACAGCTATAACTTAGAGGAGGAATCCCAGCTGGGCTTGCAGTCTTGCCTGAAAGATCTGTGCACTCAACTGACTAAAAGTTGGAAGGATAAATAAAGTGGAAGCTGAAGATAAGACATACTTGAAGTTGGCTCGGGAGAGGGGAAAGGCCCATACTGGTCTGATTTTCAACCACTGGGGCTTTAGTGAGTGGAGAAACCTGTAGTGACTGGGTCTTCTTCCACCAGGAGGAGTAGAGAGTTTGGGGGGAATTTGATGTGATGTGTAACCAAAGTGGCAGGTGTGGGGGTCATTGCCAGTGTTCCTATGGTCAGCCTGCAGTCCACACTCAGACAGAGACACAAAAATACAAAGTGTGGTCTCCCAGCCTCCCAGATACATCCTCTCTCCCCTTACAGGTATGGAGAGTGGCAGAGACATATCACACAGCTGAAAAACAGAGGTGCTCTGTGCCTGGCCCCCAGATCTTTTTGGATGCAAGAAGGAGCACCTGGAGGCCTGAGATCCCCATTGCTAAAGCCATAAAGCCCTCATAGTTTCATTTATCATTGCAACAGCTGCCCCTCCTCCACCACTGTGACAGTAACTTAGCAGAGTTCAATCTGGGATTTTATAGAGCTAAAACTTGTAATACAGCACCACCTATTGGACAAAGATAGTCTCAGAAATATTTTCTATTTTTTTGTTTTTCTTTTGTTCTTTTTGTGGTTGTTGTATCATTTGTGTTTGATTATTTTTTTTAGGTTATTTGGTTTTACAATCCTTTTATTTAATTTTAAATTTACTTTTATTTTTGTATTTTTTTGTTGTTATTCTTTCCCTGATTTTTAACAATACCTAATCAAATGCCCTCAAGGCAGAAAGGAAGAAATACCATGACTACCCAAGAAAGAGACATAGTTCAAAGAGAAAATGAAAAATCTTCAAAGCAATTTTCATTATGTGGAGATTGGAGTTAAACAATAGAAAATTCAAAATTGAAGTTTTAAAAATACTCAACAAGATGCAAGAAAACATCAGTAGGCAACTTAATAAACTCAGAAAACAAAACTAACACCTCACCAATGAGATTGAAACTTTAAAAACAGAGATGAAGAACCCAATACATGAATAGAACAGGCCAGAGAGAGGACAGAATCAGTGACATTGAAGACAGGCAACAAAACATGATACAAAGGAAAGAAGAGGGAGACTCAAGAATTTAAAAAATGAGAAATCTCTACAAGAATTGTCTGACTCCATAAGAAAGAGCTATATAAAGATAATTGGTATTTCAGAAGAAAAAGAGAGAGAGAAGAGAATGGAGAACCTATTCAAATAAATAATTAATGAGAACGTCCCAAGTCTATGGAAAGAGTTAGAACCTTGAATCCAAGAAGCAAACAGAACACCTAGTTACTTCAGCCCAAACAGGCCTTTTCCAAGGCACATTATAATAAAAATTTCAAAAATCAATGACAAAGGAAGAATCCTCAAAGCAGCTAGGGAAAAGAACTTACCATATAAGGGAAGGTCCATCAGGTTATCATCAGATATCTAAGCAGAAATTCTATAAGCCAGAAGAGAGCGGATCCAAACATTCAAAGTACTGAAAGAGAGGAATTACCAACCAAAAATATTATATTCATCACAGTTTTCCATCAAATATGATGGAGAAATAAAAACTTTTGCAGACATACAGAAGCTGAGAGAATTTATCATCAGAAAACTGCCACTGCAGGAAATACTCAAGGAGGTTATTTTACTGAACACAAAGAACAAAACAACACATAATTACAACTAAGTGCTCCAACAAGGTTACAATATAAACAAGGATAATCTGTGACAACAAAACATAAAATGAAAGAGGATAAAGGTATAGAGTAGCAAAGAAGGATGGAATGCAGAAGCACTCATAAGACAAAAGATTCTTGTACATATGAAACTTTTTTCTCAACAACCTAAAAGTAATCACCCAT
Source organism: Saccopteryx bilineata (assembly GCF_036850765.1). Lineage (NCBI taxonomy): Eukaryota > Metazoa > Chordata > Mammalia > Chiroptera > Emballonuridae > Saccopteryx > Saccopteryx bilineata. Next base: position 63,060,511 of record NC_089500.1, read on the forward strand.
GAAAAAACTAAAACTGAAATATATAGCATAAAAAAAGAAGAAATAGAGGAAAGAACTATGGAATACCATCAAAGAAAAATAACTGACAGAAACACAAAATAAACAGGAAAAACAGAGCTACCAGAAAACAAAACATACAACAGCTATAGAAAATCCTCAAGTGTCAATAATTACCCTAAATGTAAATGAACTGAACTAATCAATAAAGAGACAGAGAGTAGAAGATTGGATCAAAAGGCAAAACCCAACCATATGCTGTCTTTTGCAGACACATCTAAGCTACAGGGCCAAAATGACACTCAAAGTAAAAGGTTGGAAAACAATTCTTCAAAAAAAATAGTAAAAAATGACTGGGTCAAAGAAGAAATAAAAGCAGAGATCAAAAGATATATATAGACAAATGAGAATGACAACATGACATAGCAAAACTTCTGGGATGCAGCAAAAGCAGTAATAAGACGGAAGTTGATATCATTACAGGCTTATATCAAGAACCAACTAATCAACTTAATATCACACCTGAAAGAATTAGAAAAAGAAGAACAAAGGCAGCCCAAAAGTCAGCAGCAGAAGAAAATAGTAAAAATTAGAGCAGAACTAAATGAAATAGAGAATAAAAAAAAAATCAATGAAAAAGATGATACAGGCCCTGGTCGGTTGGCTCAGTGGTAGAGCGTCGGCCTGGCATGCAGAAGTCCTGGGTTCGATTCCCGGCCAGGGCACACAGGAGAAGTGCCCATCTGCTTCTCCACCCCTCCCCCTCTCCTTCCTCTCTGTCTCTCTCTTTCCCTCCCACAGCAGAGGCTCCATTGGAGCAAAGATGGCCCGGGTGCTGGGGATGGCTTCTCGGCCTCTGCCCCAGGCACTAGAGTGGCTCTGGTCGCAACAGAGCAACGCTCCGGAGGGGCAGAGCATCGCCCCCTGGTGGGCAAAGCGTTGCCCCTTGGTGGGCATGCCGGGTGGATCCCGGTCGGGCACATGCGGGAGTCTGTCTGACTGTCTCTCCCCATTTCCAGCTTCAGAAAAATACAGAAAAAAAGAAGAAAAAGAAGAAAAAAAAGATGATACAACAAAGAGCTGGTTTTTGGAAAAGATCAATAAAAGTGACAAACTACTGGCTAGACTTACTAAGAAAAAAGTAGAAGGACTCATATAAACAAAATCCAAAATGAAAGATGAGAAATTATCATAGATGCCATAGATATACAAAGAATCATATTAGAATACTATAAAAGATTATGTACCACCAAATTCAACAATTTAGAAGAAATGGATAAATTGCTAGAACTATACAATCTTTCTAGACTGAATCATGAATAACTGAAAACCTAAATAGACCTTTAACAAAGAGGAAATAGAAACAGCAATCAAAACCTCCTCAAAAATAAAAGTCCAAGACCAGATTGCTACACTAGTGAATTCTACCAAACATTCCAGGAACAAGGAATGGTTCAACATATGCAAATTGATCAATATAATACACCACATCAACAAAACAGAGTACAAAAATTATATGATTCTCTCAATAGATGCAGAAAAAGCATTTGATAAGATACAATATTCATTTATGTTTAAATTACTCAATAAAATGGGTATAGAAGGAAAATACTTGAACAAAATAAAGGCCATATATGACAAACCATCAGAAAATATTACACTAAATGGTGGAAAACTAAAGGCTTCTCCTCTGAAATCAGACACAAGACAAGGCTGCCCACTCTCTTCACTCTTATTCAACATATACTGGAAGTCTTAGCCAGAGCAGTTAGGCAAGAGAAAGAAATAAAAGGCATTCATACTGGGGAAAAAAGAAGTAAAGGTATCACTTTTTGCAGATGACATGATCTTGTATACAGAAAACCTCAGATGCCAGTGTAAATTTATTAGAAAGAAAAAACAAATGTAATAAAGCCACAGAATTCAAAATCAATATGCAAAAGTCTACAGCTTTCCTATATGCCAATAGTAAAACTTCAGAAAATGAGTTGAATAATATAATTCCCTTTACAGTTGTAACAACAACAAAAATACAATATGGTGGAATAAACTTAAAGGATTTGAAGGACCTATATGCTAAAAACTACAAAGCATTTTGAAAGAAATTGAAAAAGACACAATAAAATGGAAAAATATTCCATGTTGATGGATTGGAAGAATCAATATAGTGAAAATGACCATATTACCCAAAGCCATATACAAATTTAATGCAATCTCCATTAAAATTCCAATGTCATTTTTTTAAAGAATAGAGCAAAATTCACCAAATTTGTTTGATGGTTCCTCAAAAACTTAAGAATATAATTACTATATGACCCAGCTATTGTGCTACTGGGTATCTATCTAAAAAACTCAAAAGCATTGGTACACAAAGACACATGCATCCACATGTTGCTTGCAGTGTTATACACGGGGCCAGAACATGGAAATAATCAAAGTGTCCCATGATAGAGGATTGAACAAAGAAGACGTGGCACATATATACAATGGAATAATACCCAACTATAAGAAATGGTGACATAGTGACACTTACAACAACACAGATGGACCTTGAGAACATTATATTAAGTGAAATAAGCAAATCAGAAAAAAAACTAAGAACTATATGATTCAGACATAGGTGGGATATAAAACTGAGACTCAAGGACATAAATAAATATAAAATATTTACCTGGGATAGAGGTTGGGAGGGAAAAAAGAAGGACAAATATATAGTGATGGAAAATGATTTGATTTTGGGTGATGGGCATGCAGCACAGTCAGCAGCTTAAAGGCTATAGAGATGTCCACTGAAACCCTATGTACTCTTGTTGATCAATGTCATCCCATTAAATTTAACTGTAATAAATAAAATAAAAAATTTAAAAAATAAAGTAATTGTTGAGGAGTGACGCCAGAGGAATAAGACAGCCCCTTGGTATCTCCTCTTAAAGTTTTGATTATTTGAACTCCGCAAAGGATTTTCTGATCAACACAAAGCACACCTAAGAGATCCACACATTGAAATATCTAAGGTGGAAAAGTGAAAACAAAAGAGAGAAGAAAGAGGAGAGAAGAGCTGAGACACAGCCCTGCATTTTCCAGGGAGGGGAAGCAATCTGATTGTGCCTGGCACTTCTTTCAGCCACGAGTACCAAAGAGACTTGGTGGGTATTCTTGCTTATGTGAGCAGTACAAGTTTCAGGTGAGCACAGACCTGGCAAGTACACACACAGGAGTGCTTCCAAGTTCTTGTTGGGTCAGCATTCCAGGCAAAGAAACAAAGCCATAGAGCCCTGCCAACCTATAGCTTCCCAGAGCTTGCCTTAGTGTCAGGTTGCAGAGCATATTGTCTGCAAACCCGAGAACTGGTATTACAGAATCTCTTTTACCCCCTTTAATAAAAGGTGCACTCTGGGATCAGTCTGTGGGTCAGGGTGCAGTTGGGGTCCCTGAAAGTCTGAGGTCACCATTAGCTGGAGGGTAAAACAACAATGAAACTGGCATGTTCCTCCAGCCAACTCCACCCTACCCAATGGATTATGGTTATACCAATGTCAGTGTCTAGCTGTGGGGGGACAGCATTTGGATTTCACAGAGCTAAAAACTTGTAATTCAGCACCAACTACTGGAAAATAAGAGAAGAGCCTTTTGTATTAATCTGCTAAAGATGTGCCACTCATACATAGATGCTTAAACAGAGAAAGAATCCATTAAATACTATTAACAATTAAAGTAACAAGGAAGCTCAGAAAGAGAATAAAAAAAGCCTGACCAGGAAGTGGCACAGTGGATAGAGGGTCAGACTGGGATGCAGAGGATCTAGGTTTGAAGCCCTGAGGTTGCTGGCTTGAGCATGGGTTTATCCAGCTTAAGCTCAGGCTCACCAGATTGAGCACAGGGTCATTGACTTGAGCGTGGGATCATAGACATGTCCCCAAGGTTGCTGGCTTGAGCAAGGGGTCACTCGCTCTGCTATAGTTCTCCAGTGAAGGCACATATGAGAAAGCAATCAAAGAACAACTAAGAAGACTAAGGAGCCACAACAAAGAATTGATGTTTCTCATCTCTCCCCCTTCCTGCCTGTCTGTCCCTATCTGTTCCTCCCTTTGTCTCTTTCTCTGTCTCTGTCACATAAGAAAAAAAAAAGAGAATGAAAAATATCCATAAAGCAAATGTAAAGTCATGGAAATATGTAATACAAATGACAGAGAATTTAAGATTGTTGTTCTAAAAATACTCAATGAGATGCAAGTAAATACAGATAAGCAATTTAATATGCTTAGAAAACAAATAAATGAACAAAATGAACACTTTACCAAAGAGATTGAAATTTTAAAAAAGAATAAAACAGAAGTTCTGGAGATGAAAAACTCAATAAAAAAGATCAAGAATCAACTAACAAGCATAAAATAGAGCAGATAAAAGAAAGGTTTGGTGATATCAAAGATATAAATCTAGAAGTGATGCAAAGGGAAGCAGAATGAGACTTGAACATAAAAAGAAATAAAACTCTACAAAAACTCTCTGACTTCATGAGTAAGATCAATATAAGAATATTAAGCATACTAGAAGAAGAGAGGGAGAAATGAATGGAGAGCACATTTAAACAAATAATTGATAAGAAATTCCCAAACCTATGAAAAGAGTTTGATTCTCAAATTCAAGAAGTAAACAGAACATCTAGTTACCTCAATCCAAAGAGGCCTTCTCCAAGGCACATTTTATTAAAATTGTCAAAAATTAATGACAAAGAAAGAATTCTGAAGGTAGTCAGGGAAAATAAGAAAGTAACCAATAAATAAAGTTGATTAAGTTGTCATCAAACTTATTAGCAAAAAACATTACAAGGCAAAAGAGAGTGGAATCAAATATTCAAACTACTGAGAGAAATTACCAGCAAAACTGTCTTTTAAATATGAAGTAGAAATATATCATTTCCAGACATAGAGAAGCTGAGGAAACTTATCACCATAAAATCTCCATTGTAGAAAATACTCAAGGAGGTAACTCTACCTGTAACAAAGAATGAAAGATCACAAAACTATGAGTAAGATAAACAACACATATACAGAATAGACAGGGATAAATTGTGACAACAAAAGCATAAGAAGGGTGAGGGTAAAGGTATGAATTTGCAGAGGAGGATGGAGATTAGATCCACTCAAGAAAAAGAACTACTGTTATAGAAAACTTTCTTTTGCATAACCTAATTGTAACCCCCCACACACACACACACACAAAGACCAAACTGAGACACATAGCTTAAAAAAAGAGAAAAGAGAGGACAGAAGTATGGAATATTACTAAACAAAAACAACTGAATAAACCTAAGGGAAAAGAAACAATGGAGGCATAGAGAAGCTACTAGAAAGTAAAAGATAAAATATCTGTAGGAGCAAGAGACAAGATGGCCAAAGGTGGACACTCCAACTTCTATTTCCCAGAACCAAGGTGGATTACAACTTAATTCTGAGAACACTCATCTTGGAAAGACCAACTTTGGACTAAACTAACAGGATTCTATAGCCAAGGACCACCAAAGAAGCCACACTAAGACTGGTAGAAAAGGTGGAGATGTGAAAAGGGCTGCCCCACTCCCAGGAGTGAGCAGCGGCCAGAAGGGACTCTCATGAAGGGGAGGGTTGCCCAGTGAGTTGTGGATCCTCAGCCCGAAAACTGGAATCCCAGCCTAGAGCCCTGGGGCCTAGAAGGGGCTTAAGGACTATGCCTAGACACTGTTTGAGAGAGGGAGGCAGAACTCTCAGACACAGGCTCTGTATTAAAGGGACAGCGCAGAGAGCTGCATTCACAGCAACTTTCCCAGAGCTCCAGGAGAGGGGAGAGCTGGGAGGACTGGAGTTGCCAGGGAAGAGAGTGGTCTCGGAGGCACAGGGGGAGACACTTTGAGGATGGACACCCTAACCCCTGGTCTGAGTCACTCCCCAATCTAAAGTGAACATTTTTTCTGGGAACAGCATCACCAACAAAGGGAAGAAATTACCCCTTCCACCAGAGACTCTCCTGCCCCAGTTAGAACAAAGAGGGACTTAGAGGCAAGCAGCACATTAGGGACACAAATAGTGAGTGCAGAAGTCTAAGCTGCATCACCCCCTGTACTGCTGAGTGCTTGCCAGGGTGGTCATGCCAGAGGCAGCAGGGCATGGCTGCGGAGGCCAGGGCAGTCTGAGTGAGCATGCAAGGGTTGGCCCATGGAGGTGGGAGTCTTGGTGGCTGCAGAGGAGGAGTGAGCCGGTGCACAAAACCCCTGGAGACACGGACCCTCCCTCGGCAGCCCCGGAAGCAGTCTGAGCAGGCATGCGCAGGCCCACCTGCAAAGGCAGAAGCTGTGGCAGACACTGCAGAGGCCCAAGCCCATGCACAAACTTGCCCACGGTGCAAGCCCACCCAGGGTAGTGAAGGTTACAGTGGCCATGGAGGCAGACTGACTGGCACCAACAGCACCTAAACCTAAACACCCCAGGCAGCAACAGCAGTGATGGGCCGGTGGACAAACCACACAATGGGAGCACAGGGTCCACACCTGCTGGATCACTGTGACTACACACTACTGAGTGCTGAAAAAAAAGAAAAATACAAAACAAAACAAACAAACAAATAAATAAATAAAAAGTCTGGATAGAATGACACCTGAGGCTAAGGGGCAGGCCACATCCAATACCATACCTAATCACTGAATTACAGTACTGAGCCCAACAAGTAGCCAGAAATAATAGGTGGCAGAAAGTGAATCTCAGGGTAACTTGGACCTTTAAAGGAACTTCCCCCAGGCCAACAGTAAATAAAAGGGAGCCTAGGAGTGCAGCTGATATTTACAATGGCACCTGGACCCAGCAGAGGCAGCCACAAGATCTGGATCACCTGTAGCTCCAAAAAGGTTGATAAGAGCCAGTCATAGGCAGTGACCCCCACTGATCTGCACCAGACCCCGGACAGGGAGGACCAGGGCAGGCACATTCAGCAGCCAGATACAGAAAGTATCAGTTCAAGACCTAACAACCCTTGTTAGAATGGAAGCTTAAGAAAGGGCTCTTCACACCTGAACCAGCTAAGATATGGAAAACGCTGACACAAACAGCAAGAAGAACAGTGATAGCAGATAAGTAGCCCACAACGGATTACAAACAACATCTGATGCTAACCCAAAAAGACCTAAAAAGAAAACAACTGAAAATTTGAGGCAGACAACGCCAAACCTAAACTTAGATAGCTTCGCAAACAACACACCCAAACGAGGAATATATACACAGACAAAATGGGAAGACAGAGAAATGCAATCCAAATGAATTAACAAAGAGAAATCCCCAGAAAGAGAACTGAGTGAGATGGAAATAACCAAACTACTGGATGCAGAGTTTAAAATAATGATTATTAGAATGCTCAAAGATCTTAGAGCAACAATGGATGGACACAATGAGCACCTAAATAAAGAAATAACAAGCATCAAAAAGGACATTAAAATAATAAAAGAAGAATCAGTCAGAAATAATAAATACAATATCAGAAATGAGGACTACACTAGAAGGAATTAAAAGCAGGCTGGATGAAGCAGAGGATCGAATCAGCAATTTAGAAGACAAGATAAACAAAAGCATGAAAGTGGAGCAGCAAAAAGAAAAAAGGCTCAAAAAGTCTGAGGAAACTCTAAGAGAGCTCTGTGGCAACATAAAGAGAAACAACATCTGCATCATAGGGGTTCCTGAAGAAGAAGAAGAAGAAAAAAAACAAGGGATAGAGAGCCTGTTTGAAGAAATCATAGCTGAAAACTTTTCTAAATTGATGCAGGAAAAAGCCACACAAGTTCAAGAAGCACAGAGAATTCATTAAAGAGAAACCCCAAAAAACCTATTCTAAGACACATCATAATTAAAACACCAAAGCTAAAAGATAAAGAAAAAATACTAAAACTGCAAGAGAAAAGAGGCAATCTCCTACAAAGGAGCCCCCATAAGGATGACATCTGACTTCTAAACAGAATCACTTGATGCCAGAAGAGAATGGCAAGAAATATTCAAAATAATGCAGAACAAGAGCCTACAACCATGACTTCTTTATCCAGCAAGGCTATCGTTTAAAATAGAAGGAGAAATAAAAAGCTTCCCAGACAAAAAAAAAAAACCCTCAAGAAATTCATTACAACCAAACCAATGCTGCAAGAAATATTAAGGGGACTGTTGTAAACAGAACAAAGGGAGAGAAAATATATTTATAGTAAAAGGGGAATGTAGATTTAAAGAATAAAATGGCAATAAACAATGACATATCAATAATAACCTTAAATGTAGAGGAATTAAATGATCCAATCAAAGACATAGGGTAGCTGTGTGGAGGAGAAAACAGGATCCATACATGCTGTCTACAAGAGACCCACCTCAAAACAAAAGATATATATATAGGCTAAAAGTGAAAGGAGGGAAAAATGTTTTATGCAAAGGGAAATGAATAAAAGCTGTGGTAGCAATACTTATGTCTGACAAAATAGACTTAAAACAAAGGCTATAGTAAGGAATAAAGAAGGTTACTACATAATGATAAAGGGAGCAATCCAACAGGAAGATATAACCATTATAAATATCTATGCACCTAATATAGGAGCACCTAAATATATAAAGCAGACTTTGATAATCGTAAAGGGAAAGATCAACAGCAATAGTATAATAGTAGGGGATTTCAAATCCGCTAACATCACTGGATAGATCCTCAAGAAAAAAATTAACAAAGAAACAGCAGATATAAAAGAAACACTAGATCAACTGAATTTAATAGTTATCTTGAGAACCTTTCACCCTAAAGCAGCAGAACATACATTCTTTTCAAGGGCTTATGGTATATTCTCTAAGATAGACCACATCTTAGGGCACAAAACAGATCTCAACAAATTTAAAAAGATTAAAATCATATCAAGCATCTTCTCTTTTCACAATGGCATGAAACTAGAAATCAACTACAACAGAAACACTGAAAAATACTTAAACACTTGGAAAGTAAATAGCATGTTATTAATAACAAAAGGGTTAACAATGAGATCAAAAAAGAAATAAAATATTCCTGGAAACGAATGATAATGAGCATACAACACTCAAAATTTATGGGAAACAGCAAAAGCAGTACTGAGAGGGAAGTTCATAGCATTACAACATATCTCAAGAAGCTAAAGAAAGCTCAAATAAACAACTTGACCCTGTATCTAAAAGAACTAGAAAAAGAACAGCAAGTAAATTCCAGAGGAAGTAGAAGGAAGAAAATAATAAAAATCAGAAAATGACATATAGGCTAAAAAAATAATAGAGGATCAATGAAACCAAAAGCTGGTTCTTTGAAAAGGTAAAAAAGATCAATGAACCTTTAACCAGACTCACAAAGGAAAATAGACAGAAGATTCGAATAAATAAAATTAGAAATGAGAGTGGAGAAATAACAACTGACACAACAGAAATACAAAGGATTTTAAGAAAATACTATGAAGACCTGTATGCCAAAAAATTAGACAACCTAGGTGAAATGGACAAATTTCTTGAAACATATAATCTTTCAAAAATCAAACTGGAAGAATCAGAAAACCTCAACAGACTGATTACAATAAATGAGATCGAAACAGTTATCAAAAAACTTCCAACAAAAGCCCTGGGCCAGATGGCTTTATAGGTGAATTCTACCAAATATTCAAAGAACTAACTCCTATTCTTCTCAAGCTATTTCAAAAAATTCAAGAGGAGGGAAGACTTCCAAGCTGCTTTAATGAGGTGAGCATAATTCTGATTTCAAAACCAGGCAAAGATAACACAAAGAAAGAAAACTATAGACCAATATCCCTGATGAATTTAGATGATAAAATTCTCAACAAAATATTAGCAAACTGGATCCAGCAATACATGAAAATAATCATACATCATGATCAAATGGAATTTATTCTGGAGAGGTAAGGCTGGTACAACATTTGCAAATTAATCAATGTGCTTCATTACATAAACAAAAAGAAGGAGAAAAACCACAGAATAATATCAATAGATACAGAAAAAGCATTTGATAAAATCCAGCATCCATTTAGAATCAAAATTCTCAGCAAAGTGGGAATACAGGGAACATACCTCAACATGATAAAGGCCATCTATGACAAACCCACAGCCAACATCATACTCAATGGGCAAAAAATTAAAAGCAATCCCTTTAAGATCAGGAACAAGGCAGGGATGCCCCCTTTTACCACTCTTATTCAGCATAGTTCTGGAAGTCCTAGCCACAGCAATCAGACAAGAAAAAATAAATAAAATGCATGTAAGTTGGAAAAGAAGAAGTAAAACTATCATTATTTGCAGATGATATGATACTGTTTATAGAAAACTCTAAAGTCTCAGTCAAAAAACTACTAGACATGATAAATGAATTCAGCAAGATGACAGAATATAAAATTAATACTCAGAAATCAGAGGCATTTTTATACACCAAAAATGATCTATCTGAAAGAGAAATTAAGAAAACAATCTCTTTCACTATTGCAACAACAAAAAAGTACCTAGGAGTAAATTTAACTAAGGAGGTTAAAGACTTGTACTTGGAAAATTATAAAACATTGATAAAATAAATCAAGAAAGATACAAACAAGGGGAAGCATATACCGTGTTCATGGATAGAAAAAAAATCATTAAAATGTCTATATTACCCAAACAATCTATAAATTCAATGCAATTTTCATTAAAATGCCAGTGACATACTTCAAAGATATAAAACAAATATTTCAAAAATTTATATGGAACCAAAAGAGAACATGAATAGCCTCAGAAATCTTGAAAACGATAAATAAAATGGGTGGTATCACACTTCCTGATATCAAGTTATACTACAAGGCCATTGTACTCAAAACAGCTTGGTACTGGTATAAGAACAGTCATATAGATCAATGGAACAGAACAGAGATCCCAGTAATACACCCATAGCTTTATGGAAAATTAATATTTGACAAAGGAGGTAAGAGCGTACAATGTAGTAAAGACAGTCTCTTTATTAAATGGCATTGGGAAAATTGGACAGCTACCGGCAATAAAATAAAACTAGACCGCCAACTTACACCATTCACAAAAATAAACTCAAAATGGTTAAGAGACTTAAATATAAGCTGTGAAACCATAAGCATCTTAGAAGAAAACATAGACAGTAAGCTCTTCGATATCTCTCACAGGAATATATTTGCTGATTTATCTCCATAGGCAAGTGAAATAAAAGACAGGATAAAAAAATGGGATTATATCAAAATAAAAAGCTTTTGCACAGCTAAAGACAATATGAACAGAATAAAAAGACAAACCACAAAATGGGAGAACATATTTGACAATACCTATGATAAGGGGTTAATAACCAAAATTTATAAAGAGCTTGTAAACTCAATACCAGGAAGATAAATAATTCAATCAAAAAATGGACAAAAGAAATGAATAGACACTTCTGCAAAGAGGACATACAGATGGCCAATAGGCATATGAAAAAATGCTCAACATTACTAATCATTAGAGAAATGCAAATTAAAACCATAACGAGATATCACCTCACACCAGTCAGAATGGCACTCATTAACAAAACAACACATAATAAGTGCTGTTGAGGATGTGGAGAAAAGGGAACCTTCCTGCACTGCTGGTAGGAATGCAGACTGGTACAGCCATTGTGGAAAACAGTATGGAGATTCCTCAAAAAATTGAAAATCGAACTGCCTTTTGACCCAGCCATCCCACTTTTAGGAATATATCCCAAGAAAACCATATCACTGATTCCAAAGAAGAAATGCACCCCCATGTTTATGGCAGCATTGTTTACAATAACCAAGATTTGGAAACAGCCCAAGTGTCTGTCAGTGGATGAATGGATTAAAAAGACATGGTACATGTATACAATGGAATACCACAGGGCCATGAAAAAGAAAGAAATATTACCTTTTGCAACAACATGGATGGACCTGGAAACTATTATGTTAAGTGAAATAAGCCAGGCAGAGAAAGAAAAATATGATATGACCTCACTCATTTGAGGAATCCAATGAACAATGTGAACTGAAGAACAGAATTGAGACAAAGGAGGAATCAAAGGAACCAGAAGAAAAGAAGAAAGGGGATGACAGGATGGGATAATCCTGAAGGGAAGGGGGGTGGGCACTGTGGGAAAGGGGGGCAAGGAAGATGTTGAGGGGAATACGTGGGAGGGGGATGCATTCAAGGCAACACTAAAATCTATGTAAACACAATAAATTAAAATCAATAAAAAAAAAAGAAAAAGTGCTGTTGCACAGATGAACATTAAAAAAATATCTGTAGGAAACACATAGAAAATTATCCTAAATGTAAATAGACTGAATTAACAACAATAACAAAAAAGGCACAGAGTAGCAAGTTGGATCAAACCCAACCACTTGAAACCATGTGAACACAATAAATAAATAAAAAAGCAAAACAGAAAAACTAAAACCCAATCACATGCTGCTTTCAGGAGACACATCTAAGCTATAAATAAAAAGTTAGACTAAAAGTTAAAGTGTGGAAAATTATTCTCCAAGCAAGTATAATTTACAGAAAGCAGGTATAGCCATATCTATAGCTGACAAAACAGATTTCAAGATAACAAAGCTAACAAGAAACAAAGATGGACATTTTATAATGATACAGGGACACTACATTAGGAAGACATGAGCCTGACCAGGTGGTGGCACAGTGGATACAGCATCATATTGGGACGTGGAGGACCCATGTTTCAAGCCCCGAGGTCACCAGCTTAAGCGCAGGCCCATCTGATTTGAGCAAAGCTTACCAGCTTGAACCTAGGGTTGCTGGCTTGAGCAAGGGGTCACTTGGTCTGCTGTAGCCCCCAGTCAAGGCATGTATGAGAAAGCAATCAATGAGACAACTAAGGTGCCTCAATGAAGAGCAGATGCTTCTCATCTCTCTCCCTTCATGTCTGTCTGTCCCTATCTGTCCCTCTCTCTGTCCCTCTCTGTCTCTATCACATACACACACACAAAAGAAGACACTACACTTTTTAATATATATGCACTCAATCAGGGAGCACCAAAATATATAAAGCAACAACTAATAAAACTAAAGGATGAAACTGAAATAAAATACAGTGATAGTAGAGGACATAAATATCCCACTGATAGATATGGATAGATCATCCAAATAAAAAAATCAATTAAAAATAGCCTTAAATAATGCAGTAGACCAAATGGACATATCTGACATTTACAGAGCCTTTCATACTAGAACACCAGATTATACAGTCTTCGCTAGTGCACATGGAATATTCTCAAGGATAGACAAAATTATTTGTGACAAATTTAAGGAAGTTAAATCATAACAAGTACATTCTTTAACCATAATGCTTTGAAATTAGAAGTCAACTGCAAAAAGGAAGCAGAAAAAAAACAAAAACATGTGGAAGTTAAACAATATGCTATTAAAACACAATTGGGCCAAATACTAAATAAAAGCAAATATCAAAAGATATATACAGATAAATGAGAATGGCAATGCAACATAGCCATTCTGGGGAGCAGCAAAGGCTGTAACAAGAAGGAACTTTATATTACTGTAGGCCTATCTCAAAAAACAAGAAAATCTCAAGTAAACAACATAGCATTACATCTGTAAGAACTAGAAAAAGAAGAAAAAAGCAACCCAAAGTCAGCAGAAACAAAAGGAAATAAAAATAGAGAAGAATTAAATGAAATAGAGAACAAAAAGATTATACAAAAATTAAATGCAAGAAAGAGATGGTCCTTTGAAAAGATTAATAAAGCTGACAAACCCCTGGCTAGACAGACTAAGGAAAAAGGGAAAAGACTCATATAAACAAAATAAAGATTGAAAGAGGAGAAGTTTCCACAGACATCACAGACATACAAAGGATCATACTAGAATACTAGAAAAGACTATATACCACAAAATTTAATAACCTAGAAGAAAAAGATAAGTTCCTAAAAATATATAACTTCCTAGATTGAATTATGAATAATTAGAAAATCTAAATAGACTGATAAAAAGTGAAAAAATTGAAACAAAGATCAAAAACCTTCCAAAAACTAAAAGCCTAGGACTAGAGGGCTACACTAGTAAATTCTACAAAACATTCAAAGGTTTGATACCTATTCTTCACAAACTCATCCAAAAATTGAAGAAGAGGGAAGATTTTCTAACACACTTTAATTAGGCCAGTGTAACCCTGATACCAAAATCTGGAAAGGATAATACCAAAAAAAGAAAGAAAAGAAAATTAGCTTGACCAGGCAGTGGCTCAACATATAGAGTGTTAAACTGGGATGCAGAGGACCCAGATTTGAAACCCCAAGGTTGCTGGCTTGAGCACCGGCTCATCTGGCTTGAGCACAGGCTCACTGGCTTGAGTGGGCGATCATAGACATGACCCCATGGTCGCTGGCTTGAACCCAAAGGTTGCTGGTTTGAACCCAAGATCGCTGCCTTGAGCAAGGGGCTACTTGCTCTGCTGTAGCCCCCGTTTTCTCATATGCAGCACACATGAGAAAGCAATCAATGAACAACTAAGGAGCTGCAATAAAGAACTGATGCTTCTCATTTCTCTCCCTTTCTGTCTGTCCCTATCGGTTCCTCTCTCTGTCACACACACACAAAAAGAAACTACAGACTAATATATCTGATGAATACAGATGCAAAAAAGTTCTAAACAAAATACTAGTAAGTTGAATATGACAATACATTAAAAAATAATAGGTCATAATCAAGTGGGGTTCATTCTAGGGGCACAAGGATGATTCAACATATGCAAATCAATATAACATAACACATTGTTGGGAAAACAGCTGTGTTAGGCTTGTTCACTTGCACTTTGCATGATTAGTGCATGAGCCTACATAAGGCTACAGGTGCTTTCACTCAGGGTGGATTGCGGATTGCTTACCTGCCACTGTGAGGGGCAGTTTTCCTGATCCCTTGCCCTCCACAGCAAAAAAAAGTAGTTTTCCTTTGCTTATTTGCTTGCCTGTCTCTGCAAACTCCAATAAACAGGTAATGACTTAGTGCTTTCTTGCTCTGAAGTTCCTCTGCTGTGTGTCCAAATCCAATGTGAACCTGCCTGACCTGGGCTACAGGCATTACAGGTGGCGTAGTTGGCAGGATTTGGAACAGATCAGTATGGAGCCTTCGATATCCTTGAAGAGTGGAATAGAGGAGTGGCTGTTCTTGGGCCTGTGATTCTTTGTGGCTACCCTATTGGGGAACATGGGCTGGGTGTTTTTTACAGCCCAGTGAAAAGAAACTGAAAGCTCTGTGCAAGAGGCCACCCAAGTTCAAAACTCCAGTTTGCATTGGAAGCTGAATGCTGGCACTGGCAATTGTTAGAGAAACAACTATGGGCTCAAGAGCTTCACTTTCAACTTCAGGTTGAAAACTGGCAGCCATTAGAGCCAAAGCAGTCACTAGAGAAGGAGCTGCATCTGTGCTGGTGGAGTTACTCTGAGTCTGCAGTAGCAGTTGTTTCCAACTCCTTTGAGGAGAAGGAGGTTCAGCTGAAACAGCCATCAGCAGACTCAGAGCCCAGCTGATGGTCACCCAGAAGGTAAAAACCTA
Organism: Saccopteryx bilineata; assembly: GCF_036850765.1. NCBI lineage: Eukaryota > Metazoa > Chordata > Mammalia > Chiroptera > Emballonuridae > Saccopteryx > Saccopteryx bilineata. The sequence goes on from NC_089500.1 coordinate 63,076,092, forward strand.
GCAGCCAAAAGTGCCTCAGGGGCAGGCACAACCCCCTCTACAAGTAGTTGAGCACTCTGTGGTTTGGCCCTATGCCTAGGAAGAGCTGATGGAGTTAGGAGTGAAATTCAGGCAGAAACCCACCTAGTCCCTGGAAGCTTGGTTGCTGCCATTGTGGGACATAGTAGTGGATGGCATCATGCTCTCTGGAACAGAAATGGAGAAATTAGCCATTACCATGCATTCCTTCTTGAGGCAGCGTCTTCAGAGCTGCCATGACACCCAGGAAACCATACCCTATTAGAATGGATGATGGCTGCCATTCGTACAGTCTGGCAGAATGCTGGAGACTTGGCAGGGGAAGGGAGTTGGTGGGAGTCATATACTGAGCTGCAGCAGGTCCTCCAGGAATTAGGTATGAAGAATACTGCTTTCAATCTGAGGTCCTGGGGCCAAATGTGGAAGTGTTTATGGCAGGGGTGAGGGACCTTATTCTCTGTAGTGCCCTATCAGCCCTTTTTGGGTCACTAGTGGCTATCTTGAGCCCCTATGTGGGGCAGCCCATCAACACTATTACACAGCTGGTGGGGGAGGTGAAGGTAGTATGGAACCATAAGGCTGTGCAGGCTGCAGCTTATGCTGCCCCCACTGACTAACAAGAGAAATATGTCTGTAAATGCTACCCAAACACAGGTTTGGGTGGATTTGATTGCAGCTGAGGCAAATAAAGAGAAATTAGATGGCAGGTCTAATAGAGTTCTATTAGAGCTTTGGCAGCAGCTTAAGCACAACAGAGGTTCCAGTCACTGAAAAGGCAGGGGAAGCAGGCAGCCCCAGAAGCTGCCAAGAAAATGGCTGGTGCTCATGTTGTACAACTACAAGATTATTTGTTGGATACAGCTCAGATCCCTGAGGTTCACTGATCCACTGAAGAGAGGGGAAGGCCGAGGTACTCATCCAATGGGGATGGGTGGGAAATTGGCAACACTGGTCCCTTTCTAATATGTGGCAGATGTTGGCCTTAACAGGCATGGGGTGCTTTTGCAACAGCTAAGAGAACTGTCAAGGTGGCATAGGCCTTGGATGTGTTTGACCCTGCCAGGTCCTGTGAGCTTGCTGCGGAGTTTGGATGGGGCTTGTGGCAATGGACAGAGTGCCTATGAAAAGGTGCTGAGATCTGTTGTCCAAGGGCTATATGCCTAGTTGCCTGTAATGAACCTTCACCTTGGGTGATTTGCACAGGTAGTTGGGCTGTCTATCATGGACTGATCATTGAGTGGTGTAATGGACTCTTGAAGCAGGGACTGCAACAAGAGAGTGCCCTGGCTCCCTTGCTGAATGGACATGTTGCTTGTGGACAGTACTACCAGAGACCTTGACGAGTGGGCCACAGCACGTGTGGAGGCCCTCCTGTACCAGGAAACTTCTTCCATCCAGTTGAAGAGATGCACCAAAGACACTTTCTTTAACAGACATGTCCCTGAACTTTACAGGCTCCCCCACCTCCACATAGGTGGCCTTGTTGGCTAGAGGTGGGTTTCCAGTTAACTCTCTGGGCAGAGTGCTCAGGGAGACATTATGAAAGGCACCTTTATAATTATTGTCATTTTTGGTGTACCTTGTGCCTTTGTAATTTGGTTGCTGTAGTCTGTACTATTTCTGTTTGTGTAATGTACCTCAATCCTCACACAGGGACCATCATAGAAGATACCTGTCACACTGTCACATAGACTGTTAGATAAGCAACTCTAAGAGGGTGAATTGTTGGGGAAAAATTGTGTTAGGCTGGCTCATTTGCACTTTTCATGATTAGTGCGTGAGCACGTGGCAGAGCCATGTGTGCATAGCCTATGTAAGGCTATTGGTACTTTCACTCAGGGACGATTGTGGATTGCTTGCCCACCACTGTGAGGGGCCATTTGGTAATTGCTTGCCTGCCACTGTGAGGGATGGTTTTCCTGATCTTGTGCCTTCCACTGCAAAAGCAGTTTTTCTTTGCTTATTCACTTGCCTGTCTCTGCAAGCCTCCAAAAAATGGACAATTGCCCGACCACTTTGGGCTACATAGTTCCTCTACCATTGCCCAAATCCAGTGTGAACTTGCCTGGCCTTGGATGCCAGTATTACACACATTAACAAAGAACAGAAATCATATATTATCAATAGATGCAGATAAGTCATTTGATAAGATACAAGATCCACTTAATAATTAAATCTCATAATAAAATGGGTATGTAAAAATTATACCTCAACATAATGAAGGCCATATATGACAAACCCTCAGCCAATATCATACAAAATGGTGAGAAACTATAAACTTTTTCTCTAAAGTCAGTAATAAGACCAGGGTGCCCACTTTCTTCACCTTTAAAACAGTTCTGAAAGTCCTAGCTGGAGCAATCAGGCAAGAGAAAGAAAAAGTAAATGTGTCACTTTTTGCAGATGACATGATTCTGTATGTAGAAAACCCTAAAGACTTCACCCAAAGAACTATTAGAAACAATAAACAAATACAGTCAATTAGTAGAATACAAAATCAATATACAAAAACCCACTGCTTTCCTATATACTAACAATGAAACTTCAGAAGAAGAAAAAAATTCCATTGCCATTGCAACTAAAAGAATAAATACCTAGGAATAAACTTAACAAAGGATGTGAAGGACCTATATACTGAAAACAACAAAGCATTATTGAAAGAGATTTAAAAAGACACAATGAAATGAAAAACTATTCTGTGTTTATGGGTTGGAGGGATCATCATAGTTAAAATGATCATCATAGTCATTGCTTTGTATTACCCAAAGCAATATACAAATTTAATGCAATTCCCATTAAAGTCTCAGTGTCACTTCTGAAAGGAACAGAACCCAAAATGATCAGATTTGTATGGAACCACAAGAGACCCCCCCAATAGCCAAAGCAATCCTGAGAAAAACGAACAAAGTCATAAGTATTGCACTACCTAACTTTAAATTATACGACAGAGCCACGATAATCAAAACAGCATGCTATTAACAGAAAAATAGACACATAGACCAATGGACCAGAATTAGGAGCCGAGAAAGAAAACCACATGTATATGGGCAAATTATTTTTGACAAAGGATTCAAAAACACACAATGAAAAAAGTAGTCTCTTTAATAAATGATGCTGGGAAAATTAAAAAGCTACATGCAAAAGAATGAAACTAGATTATAGTTTGTCCCCATGTACAAATATTAATTCAAAAGGGATCAAAGATCTAAATATAAGATCTGAAACAATAAATTACATAGAAGAAAATATAGGTATGAAATTTACTGACCTTGGTCACAGAAAACATTTTATTAATTTGACCCCAAAGGCAATAGAAGTAAAGGCAAAAATAAATGAATAAGACTGCATCAAACTAAAAAGCTTCTGCACAGGAAAAGAAACCAAAAACAAAACAAAAAAACCCAACCAATTGTATGGGAGATGATGTTTGCAAACAACACCTCCAACAAGTTGGGCTTAATATTCAAAATACATAAAGAACTCCTACAACTCAACACCAAGGAAACAATCGAATTTAAAAATGGGCAAAGGACCTGAACAGACACCTCTTCTAAGAAGACATATAAATGGCCAGCAGATATATAAAAAATGTTCAACCTTGCTAGCTATTAGGGAAATGAAAATCAACACTACAATGAGATATACCTCACACCTGTTAGAATGGCTATTATCATCAAGACAGGTAATAGCATGTATTAGATTGTGGAATAAAAGGAACTCTCATGGACTGTTGGTGGGAATGTAAACTGGTATTTGCCACTATGGAAAACAGTATGGTGGTTTATAAAAAAATTAAAAATAGATTTACCATATGATTCAGCAATCTGGGTTTTTATCTGAAAAACTCAAAAATATTTATTTGCTATGAAATAAACACACCACACAACACAATCAACAGTTCAAATGCTATAGAAATGTTTATCTGAAACCTATGTACTCTCATTGACAAATGTCACCCTACTAAATGTAATTTTCTAAATAAAAGAATATATAAGCACCCTTGTGTTCATTAAAGCATTGTTCATGATATCCCAGACATGAAGTAAATCAAAGTGTCCTTTGATAGACAATTGAATAAGGAATATGT